>NC_073695.1:9399785-10687285 GCF_029784165.1 Wyeomyia smithii
CATGAATGTCATGAATGTCATGCATGTCATGAATGTCATGAATGTCATGAATGTCATGAATGTCATGAATGTCATGAATGTCATGAATGTCATGAATGTCATGAATGTCATGAATGTCATGAATGTCATGAATGTCATGAATGTCATGAATGTCATGAATGTCATGAAAGTCATGAATGTCATGAATGTCATGAATGTCATGAATGTCATGAATGTCATGAATGTCATGAATGTCATGAATGTCATGAATGTCATGAATGTCATGAATGTCATGAATGTCATGAATGTCAAGAATGTCATGAATATCATGAATGTCATGAATGTCATGAATGTCATGAATATCATGAATGTCATGAATTTCATGAATGTTATGAATGTTATGAATGTCATGAATGTCATGAATGTCATGAATGTCATGAATGTCATGAATGTCATGAATGTCATGAATGTCATGAATGTCATGAATGTCATGAATGTCATGAATGTCATGAATGTCATGAATGTCATGAATGTCATGAATGTCATGAATGTCATGAATGTCATGAATGTCATGAATGTCATGAATGTCATGAATGTCATGAATGTCATGAATGTCATGAATGTCATGAATGTCATGAATGTCATGAATGTCATGAATGTCATGAATGTCATGAATGTCATGAATGTCATGAATTTCATGAATTTCATGAATGTCATGAATGTCATGAATGTCATGAATGTCATGAATGTCATGAATGTCATGAATGTCATTAATGTCATGAATGTCATGAATGTCATGAATGTCATGAATGTCATGAAGGTCATGAAGGTCATGAATGTCATGAATGTCATGAATGTCATGAATGTCATGAATGTCATGAATGTCATGAATGTCATGAATGTCATGAATGTCATGAATGTCATAAATGTCATGAATGTCATGAAGGTCATGAATGTCATGAATGTCATGAATGTCATGAATGTCATGAATGTCATGAATGTCATGAATGTCATGAATGTCATAAATGTCATAAATGTCATGATATCATAAATGTCTTTAATGTCATAAATGTCTGAAATGTCATAAATGTAATAAATGTCTTAAATATCATGAATGTGAAAAATGTCTTAAATATCATAAATGACTAAATTGTCCTCAAAGTCATAAATTTCCTAGATGTCAATCATGCAATTAATGCAATTAATGTCAATAATGTCTTAAATATCATGATAAATATCGGAAAGTGCTCTCGACTGTGACTAATGTATAATTAATCAGGGATTTTCGGCTCATCAGTCAGAAGACTGATGAGCCGAAAATCCCTAATAAATTATCATGATAAATGTCATAAATGTCATTAATGTCATAAATGTCTCAAATGCCATAAATGTCCCAAATGTACTAAATGTTTTAAATGTCCTAAATGCTCCAAATCTCGTAAAGGTCATAAATGTCATAATTGTCATAATTGTCATAATTGTCATATATGTCATATATGTCATAAATGTCTGAAATGTCATGAATGTCATAAATGTCTTATATGTCCTTAATGTCCTAATTTTCCTAATGTCGTTAATGCAATTGATGCAATTAATGTCCATAATATCTAAAATATTATAATAATTGTCATTAATGTCACAAATGTCTGAAATGCCATAAATGTCCTAAATGTCTTAAATGTCCTAAATGTCAAAAATTTCCTTAATATCTCGAATGTCCTAAATGCTCTAAATGTCATAAAGGTTATAAATGTCATAAATGTCATAAACGTCATATATGTCATCAATGTCCTGAATAGCCTAAGTATCCTGAATGTCCGAAATGTCCTAAATGTCCCAAATGTCCTAAATATCTTGAATGTCCTAAGTGTCATGAATGTCATAAATGTCATAAATATCATAAATGTCAAAAATGTTGAAAATGTCATAAATATCAAATATGGCATAAGTGTCAAAAATGACAAAAATGTCAAAAACGTCGAGAACTTCCTAAAAAAGCCAAATTTTCAAACATGTCTGAAATGACAAAACTAATAGAAATGTCTGGTATGTCAAAAAAAAAACATTATCTAAATATTTTATAATTGAGGTTTTAAATTTCGATGTTTCGTTGTTCGCTGAATTTCAATAAATGGAATCATAAAGCTTTCTGGTAGGTGTTAAATACTAATTTTCGTACCACGCTACGAAACTGCAATAAAAATGGTATGATATCCCAAAGTTCAAATTAAAACATGCGTATTTGATAATAACGTAGCTTCATGGTTGCCATAAAGTAGTGATCTATGCTCAGTGTAAAACAAAAGTGTTTCAATAATTAATCATAATCAGTAGTGTACATGCACATTAAACAAATATAATAACTCGCGATGTTAAAGCAGGAATAATGCAGTGCGCAAATATAACAAAGCGGCGTTCCAATGGTTTCACACAGGCACACATCTCTATCTTGAAAAGTTGTAAACCAGAAAACGTGCAGTCATTCAGTAAACTTTTGTCTAGATTTAATTGTGCTTGGCAGCATTTCAGCTGTCAAACCTTTTTAATTTACGTTGATTCAAATTTAAATGACGCATAATTTTGCACGTACATGCTTCGGTATGTGCAGTTTGAAATGCAAAAAGTACTGTAGAACGAAACTGAAGGGTTGCAAAAAAAGAAGTGTTATGAAACTCCTCCTGTAGAACAGAATGCATAAAACAACGCAGTGCCAGCCAGTAGCAGATGGCAATAAAAACAACAATAAAGTTCCAGAGAAGTTAACGATTTGCTTATTTGATCCCCTTTTCGGTAAGTAAAGCAAACCAAGTTCTTCATTCTTATGCTTTCCTCCGAAAGAGCGCACCGCTCAAGTAAAGTTGCCCTCCTTCGTATGCAAAATTTCAACGACTTCTGCCTTTGAAACGGCGGCGGGAGATCGTCGTTGAAGATACGATTTTCGTATCGCCTTTTCGAGATCGTTCTATTACGAAGAACTTTACCCGTCCACCGCCACAACCTCGACGAACGACGAACGCAAATGCATTTGAGACACGCTCGAATTAGTCCCGTCGAAAGCTGGAAAGCCTCTCCAAACGGACCGTATCGATCGTCGCTTACTTTACCCCTCCCCACCTTTCTCTTTCACTATACATTTAAATAGGTGCGATTTCGTGAAGAATGAATGTAACGTGTCTGGTCCTGTCCTAGGTCATGATCCGCAAGTGCCCGTGACTCGGTTTTTCCACCTCGGCGGAGACGTCGGCCCCAGGGAAGACACCCGGTCGAAAGTGCACTGCACGGCAAGAATATTCATTCTTGAATACACAGCTAATTATGTGCAATTTCGCATGGCACGATAAATGCAGCCGAGAACCGACAGCCAATTCATTTCGAAATTGGTTTGTTTCGTGCGCCCGTACGTATTGCGAAGCGTATGATCAACGATTGGAGGCTGGTAGGAAATTCTTCTACACTGGGGATTAATTTAAACTCGACGTGATGCGAAGCGATTGTTCATTAACAGTTTTACGTGTTGTAAATCACAATTATTTGTTACGAAAATTTGGAGCATTTCCATTATACTAATGCTGCCTAAAAATTCCCTCATTGCATCAATCAAATACGAATCCAACAAGTGACCGAGTGCTGAACGGACAAATTACTGTCGTAACATTTTCGCAAGATTTAATCATTGATATTGCGAGCCAAAAAAAACAGCAGCAAAAAAACACTCAGAATATGTTTCATGGCAGCAAGCAAGACAGCACAGTCGGCGAGAAACATAAACATAAATTAAAAATGTGTGAAGCAAAAAAAACATAACACCCGGCAGGATGGGAGGAACCATGTTATGCCAAAGTAGAACTTGTGTTTCAATTCGTACTCCCATGACATATGGCTGTGCAGAAGGAGATGCATCTGCACAGTGAGATGAGACACACATACATACGTGAGCAAAAACAGCACCACTTGGAGCAGGGCGGCAGGGTTTCCCGTTTTGCGCACCCGCTGCCGCACCTAAAAGACAAACGTTGTCATTTGGTTAACGTTTATTTTTTTGGTTTTCACTGGGTCCCCGCCGCACTGGATCTTCGTCCGGTCGTCGGTCAACTATCGGAAGTGCCCACAGCATGCAGTGGCTTCGTGTTTGTCTATGCATATGTGAGTGTGTACATCAACAGCTTCAACTGTCGGAAAAGCCCCCGAAGGCTGATCGGTCACTAGAGTACACGTTACACTGGGCTTGGGTGTAATGGAAACCGCATCACATCGCATAGAGAGAGAGAGCGTCATATCGATTGTCGTCCTCCAGCAGCCAAACAACATGAGGTTGGGGGTTGTTGTTTTTACACAGAATATCCACTCAACTGTTCGTTCTGCTTGTCTTACTCCCGGTTTTGCACGCTTGTTGTTGTTGCTGCTGCTGTTGACACAGGCGAGGAAAATCCGTTCCAATATCACCATTCCCGTGGAAAGTGGCGTGCGAAATGGTTCGCTCGAGGCATACTTTGTCCGGGGATTATCTTCGAATTGGTCCTTCAAAGAGTGACCGCATTTCCCCCGCCGGTTGTCGTCGTCGGAGCACCCTGCAAGCAGTTACACCTATCGGAATGGGTCCTTTAATGGGCCTGATTAATATACATGCGCCGGTACAGTTTTGGGCGACGGCGGCGGGAGGAAACTGCGGTAACTCGTTTTCAGCTTGTTACCGACCAATTTTATTTTATTGTTACGAGTCGAATCGTTTGCTATTAAATTGAATTTACCGGCCGGCCGTTTTTTGTTTGCGGATAATTGTGTATGCGTGGAACGCGTCCGACAGTTGCTGGACGCTTTAGGGTCAGAAAAGTGGATCGAAAATGTTTGATAATCCCTAGATTGCAGTTTTAAAATAATGCGGTTTTTGCTACAGTTTTTTTATGTAATAACTTATGTAATAAGGCAGGTGAAGAGACAGAAACTAACTAACCTCAATTACTGTCATTTTACAAAGTGACAGTAAAAAAAAAAAAAAACAATGAAAAAAAGTCCCAGTTTTAACATTTATTTGTAATTGTCATTTTTGACTCGGCTGAAACTTTGCATAGACGTTTTTATATGCAAAAGATGCCATTTTGTGCTACAGGTTTAATTTTTTGGAATACTACTGATTTTTGAGAAGCAATTGAAAAATATTATTTTTGGAAGGAATTGATGATTACAAATGTTTTTAGGGCCAAAACGGTTTATTTGATCGTTGTGACGTCTTCGGCAAAGTTATAGATAATAGTTTTGATTTTCCGAAAAAAATATACAAAATTATATCTTTTGGAAGAAAAGTTAAAAGCAAAATTAAAAATTGATTATCTAAAAAAGCTCATTTTTAAAAAAATCTGATTTTTTTTTATCAGAACTAAAAAAGATTACCTAAACAATGAAACCGATCCAATCGTAGAAAAATCAATAAAAATAAAGTTATAAATTTTTGAAATTTTTTTCCAGAGTACATTAGGACAACATTTTCATCTACAACTTTGTCAAAGACACTATGCCAACCAAACAAACTGTTTTGATTGTAAAAATATTTTTAATTCACCATAGAGTGCTCTGTAGGGAATAAAAAATATTTCCACAGCCAAAACGGTTTATTTGATTGGCATAATGTCTTCAGTAAAGATAACAATTCTGTAAAAAATATGCTCCTCGAAAAAAAAAAAATAAAAATTTGTTTGTTTCAAAAAGTCATAGATTTTTTTCTTGATTTTTTCATGATCGGTCCGGTTTCATTGTTTAGGTATTCCTCTGTAGTTTCTATGAAAATAAATAAGATTTTCAAAAAATGAGCTTTGTCAGATGTGTAATTAATTTTTTATTTTTCTTAAATTTTTTTCAAAAAAAAAAGAGTAGGCAGCAAAAAAATATAACGTTTATGTTTTCAAAGCCAAGAAATAATAAGCTAGAAAAGGACAAGGGAAAAATCGCAAAAGAAAATTGTTTTTCCGTGGGTTTCAGTAAAATTCATTAAATTAAATCAACTGTCAGATCAGTTGCCAAACTCGAATTCGGGCGTTCTATATTCTCTCCGTAGAACGGGGAGTTCTGTATTTCAAGTTTATGTTAAATGCTTTAGAAATGGATGGATTGTCGAGTCAGTAGGTTTTCGAACTAGAATTTGATTTTTCTAAAAACAATTTTTGAGAAAAAAAACCAGATCTCGAAGTTTTATGCATTGCTAAGACATTTGGTTAAAAAAAGCTCGATTTCGATCGGCAACATCTGTACATTTTTCATCGATCATTTTAGTAAAACTCTGGCCGCTTTGAGGTCACAAATCCCGAAGTCCCATTGCCGAAATATTGCATGGGGACTTTTTTAGAGGAGACCTACTGCTGAAGTGAATTCACAGGTCGAAATTTTCTCATACAATCTTGTGACACTCTAGAAAACAGTAATTATGAACACCAATATTGAAAAAAAAAAACACTAATGTTCTGGGGGGTTTAAATCCTTAACCCCAACGTATGATATCCAAACAATTGCTTAAACCTTTTCATGCGAACTCACAATATCAATCAAAATACGCAGAATTCCACCGAAGTTATTAAAAATAAATGTTTTTTCAAGGTTATTTGAAAATATTCGTCTGATGTGTTACAGGTGAAAAGGAAGTTCAAAATTGTACACCTTGTTTGAGTTGTTAACGAGGAGCCTCCATAAAGATTGTAAAGAAGTTTTTCCCGAAAAACATTTTATTCAGATGTCCAAACTAACCTTGAAAAGATTGCGTGAGATTATACTGGTCGCCAAACAGCATTGTTTAGTGTAGAATCGTGCGTGACATGTGCCGTTTGGAATGCATGCATTGTTACTTTTACTAAACAGAGTTTGAGTGCTAATGTCTTGTCAAAAGGGTATTATATTTTCCTAAAATTCTGGTACAATAATTAGCTTTTCTTTTGAATTGCAAACTGGCGAAAAAATGAACTTAAAATCTTTTAAAAGAGTAACAATCAGTCAATTATGTGCCTGCCTTCTATTCGCGATGTTTATTCTAGATTCGTGATTCGTGGCTCCGCTTTCTTTCAAGTTATGTCATTTTTCCAGTTTCGCTAGACAAGATTTTATTCCGTATGAATTACGAATGTACGAAACATGAATTTCATTTCGTGTTGGAAACCAATGGACCCAAACCAATGGATCCCTCGGTAAGGCATTTTTTACGCGAGGGATGCGTTCCAAACTGTTATGGGCCCGTGTAAAAAGAGACTTATTTGAGTTGCAAATATAACGAAGAAAACCGTCTTAAAATGTTTGAACCTCGTTTAAATATGATAGTGGTCAATCTATAGATCAAAATGCAGTACTGTTTTCGAGTAATGGAGGAAATCAACCCGCGTAAAAAAATCGTGTAGAAAAAAAGACCTTACAAAACGTACAAAATTACAAGTGCAAATTTCATATTCTGGATGTTTTGAGGACATAGTTTTATAATTTTCGATTTTTACTATCGTGGTTTTCGAGTTAACTCTAGATAGGCAACATTCATAAATGACGTAGCACTCGAGGAGGGAGGAAGGGGGTTTGCAGTTTTGTATCGAAATGTGACGCGGGGGAGGGTAGGGGTCAAGCCAACCGAAAAAAATAGCTATGCTCATAAATGGTGCTACCATACATAAAATGGTTCATGTTGTTAAATCTTCCTTCGGAGTTATCTTTTTCAGATATGTAGAGAATAGTTTTTTTAAATATGTTGGAATACACAAAATCTTACTTAAGCTGTTGTGGTATGTTTGCGTACAGCTAAGAGCTATTTATATTAGTTTTCTGAAACTGGAAGGGTACTGAATTTTGATCTCACAGAGTCGGCGTGTGAACACAGTTCCTGATAGTCCTACTCACGCCCTTCAAGAATCTAGTTTAGTAGTTTGCGAAAAATTTGCGTTCTTGTAGAAAAGATGACTTCCGAATTTTGGGTGACTTATCAAAGAAATTCTTCGCATGTCATAGTTATTTGGTCTAAAACACATTGAGAAAACGTTAAATTAGTGTAATTATCCGTTTGTGTACACGAGTGTGACGAGTTATATTTGTTTTCCTAAAAAATAAAAAAAATGTAGGATTTGTCTCAGTTTACGTGGTTTAGGGACATCCCCCTATCATCACATCACTTTTCTCATATTACAAAATCATTTATTGTAAAAAACCATTATGCAGACAACAAAAAATTAATTTTGGTCGCAAATCTTTTTTTTTTCGACCATAAAAATGAAACGTTGTTTCGTGTAGCGACTTGGAACGAAGACAATCAAGTTCTTCTCGTGTCGGATGGAAGCAGATAGTAAGAATGCTGCACTCTCAGCGACGCTTCAATTAATTTTGCTCTTGCGTGTTGTTTTTTATATAGACCGTTCCGATAGTTATAAATACACTTACTATCAACCGTCATTTCAAATAACGTGCAGTATTCAACCAAACGTTGGCTGCGTCCTGTTGTTTACATCCAAAAGAAACAGATGCTGCCATGTTTTCTAACATTTAGTGCGAAATTTTGAAAATGTGTGGCCTTTCTCTCGAGCAAAGAAAGCGAATTGTGCACAAATGAGGCACCGTGAGTGGTCTTTCTATAAGAAAATTAGTCAGAGAAGAAGGTATAAGTGTCGGAGCAGTTCAAACCGCATTGCGGAAGTATTGTGAAGAGTGCACATTCACTGATGCCCCAAGACGTGGTAGAAAACCCGGGCCTGTTGATCCCACAATGGACAAAAAGGTTAAGGAATACTACAAGCGGCATCCTTCAATATCAGTACGAGATGTGGCGAGAAAGCTTGGAACCTCGGCGAGTAACGTTATGCGTGCCAAGGGAAGAATAGGTCTGCAGACCCGTCGGAAGCAGAAGCAGCCAAAACGAAATCCAAAACAAGCTGAATCTGTGAAACCGAGAGCTCGGAAGCTTTCTGACAAACTTCTTACCAAAAATATGGGGTGTGTTATCATGGATGACGAAACCTACATAAAACTGGACTATAACACTCTGCCAGGACCGCAATTTTATACATCACCGAAGGGAAAGGATGTCCCTGGACCAGTGAAAGCCATTTACACCGAAAAATTTGGCAAGAAGGTAATGGTTTGGCAGCCCATTTGTGAATGTGGGTAAATATCTCGTCCATTCATTACGAATGACGCAATGAATGGTAAAATTTACGTGAAAGAGTGTTTGCAGAAAAGGTTGTTACCCATGGTTAAGCATCATAACAATCCTCCGATCTTTTGGCCCGATCTTGCTTCCTGCCATTACTCTAAGGATGCACTAGGGTGGTATAAAACAAATAATGTCACATGTGTCCCAAAGGAGATGAATCCTCCAAACTGCCCTGAAATTCGCCCTATTGAAACTTTTTGGCCTTTGACCAAGGCAAAGCTGAGGAAATATGTCAAACCAGCGGACAATGTTGAAAAATTTAAAAAAGATTGGCTTAAAGTGGTAAAAATGGTCGGAGAACACACTGTGCAAAAGTTTATGAGTAGTGTTAAGAGAAAAGTTAGAGAACCCGCGTATCCTACGGAAAATAATCTCAACTTGAATTGAAACTGGAAAGAAAACACTTATTATCTATATTTCAGAATAAAATGACCCGAAAAGTCCTGTATTTTTTGTTTTTTTTTCAAGAAAGAAGATGTATTTATAATTTTCGGAATAGTCTATATGTATACCGCACTTCATACACAGTAAATTCAGGTCGGTCTTTGTCCGAGTTTGTATGCAACAGCGTAAAAAAGACTAAATGGAGTTGAAATAAAACTGGCGTAAAATGCTGGAACTTTGTTTGTATGTGTTAGAGTCAGTCTCAAGACCAAAACGCAATAATTGAAATTTGTTCAGTATTTGCACTAAAAATTGTTATATTTTTGATAATGTGATTGAAGTGAGGTCGATATCATGTATCGTTTTTCAGAGCAACTCGCATTAAAAAACACGTAAAAAACCTTACTGTGCTATGTATTGAGTTGTGATAAACATCGAACTACTGCGTATTTGCCGTGTCAAATATAGTATTATTGAATAAAAAATACTGCTTATTTGTCGCGGATTTCAGTTGCTTTTTGACAACAATAATTCATTAACGTCATTCTAATATGTGTAAAAATCATGAAAGAGGCTGATTAATATAATTAAAATTTTCACTCATTTATCGCATAAATTAGTCATGACCAGACCACGTGCGATATCCGCGCTGACATGCTGTCTTGTCTGGTTTTTGTTTCAGTTGGATTTTAGAGGTTAAACAATCAAAAAGGAAAAACAAAAATGTAACAGAAACTGTTAGTTTGTTATGAGAAAAACCTTTAAGTTTGTGTTTTCAATTTGATCCCGTTAGGTCTTAAAATAACATTAATTAT
Organism: Wyeomyia smithii; assembly: GCF_029784165.1. NCBI lineage: Eukaryota > Metazoa > Arthropoda > Insecta > Diptera > Culicidae > Wyeomyia > Wyeomyia smithii. The sequence goes on from NC_073695.1 coordinate 9,410,127, forward strand.
AACAAAAATTATTCTACTTGTATCAAACTCATATCAAACTTTGATACTAACGTATCTGATTCAGCTTTCTAAGAAAATAAGATAGCTTAAAAACTGAATAATAACAACCATTGTTAGAAACAGCAGCTCATGATATAGACGAAAATTTATTTAGACTTGTTTTAGAACTATTCCATTGCAGGATTTGTTATAATAACTCATTGAGATTAAGTTTTGTGACTAGAAGCATATGGGAAAATACGAAATCGTATCAAAAATTTTATTAGCTCCTGTTGATAGAATTTCGCATTTTTTTTTAATTATGCTCTTCTGATCGGGTATAGCATCTCGTTCGTGATGTTTATTTCAAACCCCATGCTGTAAGTGGCTCAGCATTTCTTCAAGTTACATCATTTCTCAAGTTTCGCGAGACTCAAAAAGATATTCTTTCGTATGTAGGTAATACGGAAGTATGAAAAATATTGTGGAAATGAATCGATGAAGGTCTCAGCCATACAACAAACTCAACCGTTTTATCCTGTTGAAATGAAGATTACGAAGAATTCTTCTCGTATTGGTTGGGAGTAGATAGCAAGAGCGTAGCACTCTCAACCACGCAGCAGCAGTTACGTGCTGCATTCTACGTCTACGGCTGGGGGGCCAAAACTCCTTTCTATGTTCGAAATGCTGCTATGAAGTCGAACTCAAACCGTTTCAACATATTTTTCGAAGTATAACGAATTTCCCAAATATGTAGAACATTTTTACAATGAGTGACCATCGCTTTTGGAAGCTGCTTTCACCATTTTTGTCAACAGTAACAATAAAAATGATCCTCATTAGGACCTTGGCATACATAACTGAGGCGACGTTCATAAATTACGTTACGCAAAAACCCAATATTTTGACCCCTACCCTCCTATGTAACAAAACGTAACGCCACCACATACCTCCATAAAATTACGCAACACTGTGTAAGACCACTCCACCCCTCCCCCTTCTAATTACCGGAAACAAGTTATCCCTCAGCTTTGTTTCCTAGATGGTCTGTATCGTAGTCTTCGTCAGTACACATTACCAGACACCATTCCATTTATTACGTAACGCTCAAAGGGGGGGGGATATCCTTGGGCGTTACGATTTGTAACATAGTGGAGGGGGGGGGGGAAGACCAGCGCTACGTAACAAAAAATCTCTGGAGAGATTCCTTTAAAGCGAGCATTTTTATTAAGAAAATTCTTCTACAGCGTTACGTAATCTTTATGGGCGGTAGATGTTGGCGCTACGTTTCGTTACATATGGGAGAATGGGGGTCCAAAAATTGGGTTTTAGGGTTACGTCATTTATGGATGTCGCGCTACACGAAAATTACTTGGTTGTTTTATGTTTATTTTCAAAATCATGCACAAGGAGGCCCCTCTCAAGGTTAACGGATAGCCTGCGTTGATTCTGTTCTCAATATTCCAAAAATCGAATGTGTCATTCATTGAAGATTATAGCAAGTTTTTTGAAATTGTCCGAGCGGCTGCTTAAAGAAACGCTTGGGTTTTTTTACACAGACATTTACTCAGTTTCCTAAAGTTAACCGATTTGTATGTTTGCCTCTGCTCTGCGTTACTTAATGAAAAGGATCGTTTATGGAGTGAAATAACGGCCTTCCCAGAGAGGTAAGCAGGATATTTTTTGTTACGTAACGTTGATCGTACCTGCCCCACTAATAATTCGTAACGCCCTAGAACACTCTTCTGAGTTCTACGTAATTTATTGATGCCACCTGAAATGATTATTGAATAATTTTACCAATTTTTTTTGAAGCCATATAAAAATTCATAAAACGTCGAGTTCTGGTGTAATTCTCAAAAAACACAGGAGGGTTGTGTGCAAAGCCACGACCGCAAGGTTGAAGTAGAATACTTTAACAAGGAAGATCACCCGGCTGTTTGCGTGTCAATCATTTTGAAATCGGATTGGTTTCGTATATACCGCTTGTTAAGCACAGTATCAACAAATCGCAATAAACATCACACTGCTGTGTATTTTCAGCAGCATAAAACCTCAGTTGCGGTTTATTAATAACCATTCATTATGCTCTTCCAAAAACATTTAGTAGCCTTGAAAAAGGTCGATTGCTGCAATTGCAATTTTCATACAATTATTGCATAAATGCTTTATGGTCAGATATACCCGCTGCAACTGCTACGCTAATCGTAGCCATGCCACAGTTGTGGCCGCTGTACGCTGCCATTGGTATCCGCTGTCCCTGCATCAACTAGTGCGCCATCCATTGCTCCGCCGCTATCCGCTATCGCTGGTATCCACTGCACTGCTACTGCTAAGGGATGACTGCTGTTGTCGCTGTCTAGAACTATTATAAGCGGCTTCGGCTGAAACAGGCTCTTATATAGGCCAAACAGCATATTTCAATTGCAAGGTATATGATTCTGTCGACTGTGCTTGGGAAGCAATCATGTAACGACCAATCAGAGGTCGAATTTTGCGTTTTGACAAGGCTTGACTATTTTCAATAGTACAATAGTTTGAATAATAAAATTACAATCATCTTCATTTGGGATGAATCTTAGAAGATTTTCCAATCTACTGCTGCAAGAACGAAGGAAATCCATCGAATACTAACCGATTTATTAGCATTTGAAATTGGACATATTTTTAACTTTTTTCGGTTTTAGATTTTCATTTCACATCTCTATGTAGCCGAACTTCCTGAGAGAAGTATTCTACTTCAAAAAAATTTGCCTGACGATAAAAGCGTATTGATACCCTAATACTTATTTTATGCATATATTTTGTTAGGTTTTCTAACACTTTCATTACCAATGTTTTTCATGTAGTACTGTTTAGCGAGCTATGATTTGACCTGCAGCATTGAATTCATATTTGTTATTTTCGTGACTGATTCACTTGTTGCTAGATGTATTACCAATAGCATGATGAAATATCGAAGAAGGCTGCCCGTCATCACTAAACTTAACCCTCTAGTGCCGCCTTTAGACAGAAAACGTTATCACTTTGGGTAATGTATTTTCATCTATTTCAAGCAAGAGACTGGCATAATAGCTCTTAGACGTACCAAGCATCAATTTCTGAGCTGATCATTCAAGAACAACTTTATTTGTCGTCAAAATTTGCTTCATTTCACTTTGGAACAGTATCAATATACTAAACATCATTAACAATATCAGATGCTACGCTCAATGTTTCATGAATTGTCTAAAATTATCTAAAATGCCTTTCAATAATTCCGGTCAGCATTTTGCTCGAATAAACATAAGATAATAATAAACAGACCATTTTTCAGGTGCCAATGCCAGTGATGTTGGTAACGCGTCAAATGTATAGGTTTGCCATCCCCGTGTTATCAAGCCTCGTTCCCTGCTGCCAACATTATCGTCAATTATAATTCCCTGGAGAAGTTTCAATTAAGTCTCCCTTTGGTCAGTTTTATTTTTGGGACCTATTTTTGTCAAAGGAAAGTCAGTGAGAGGTTGTAGAATTCGACGCGAAGGAAGGATTAGTGGGAAACATGAGAATAGCACAATTACTAATCGATTTCAGTACAAGTGACTCACGATAGTTTCCATATTCCAGTTGCAGTTACTCAGCCGAATAATTTGTTACAGCATACGGAACAAATGGGGTACCTACGGCTATTGTTATTCAATAAAATAAAGCGGTACTTGCATACTCTTAAACTGCGCTGCGGTTGCGTTGCGTCTCGTCCGTCGACCCAGAAGGAGTAGACCGGCAATTATCTTACCTCACACAGCCAGACAAATACGCTTCCGACAACATCATTTATTTGATGATGGTACGCTGACATAAATTATGTTAATGCAGATTGTCCAACTAGCAGCAGCATCGTGGATGAAGTACCCGAACCGAAGCAGAAGCAGAAACGGCGGAAATATAGAGTGCAAAATTGCATTTCACTGCCAAACCGAGTAAACCCCTTAACCCTCCACAGTTGCATTTCCATCTTTACCTTTCGGTAGAATAGTTGCAGTTTCCTGAACGAAAACGACTGCCGCTGACGGGGTTTGCGGTGGCGGTGATGGTGGTGATGGAAGTTGTCGGCGTGTCGGAAAGCAGCCCATACAGCAGGAAGGTGGATCTTTGGGTTGACAGAATTTGAATATTTATAACCAGAGGTTTAACCTTCCGCAATGTGCAGCCAGCCTCTCTTCGTCATCGTCATCATCATCATCATCATCATCGTTGTCGCTAGCTCTAGCGTCTACTTCGTTCGTTGGGAAATCGCATTCTCCGGCTGACCTGGGGGGATCTGTATTGCGTTTTGGGGGTTCTGGTATTCAGCAGACCTACGGGCGTCAATGCGAAGAAAATTTATTCTGCAAAGGGCCAAAGAAATTTCTGAAGTAACAAATTTTCTTTCGCTCGTGAAGCGAGAAAATGACATTTGAAATTCAAATGCATAATTGAAATAAAAATGCACCTCTAGCGACACTCGCTGGGGCGGCTTTGGCCTCATACGGTGTGACTTTGCGCAGGCAGTGTAGTGATTATTGTAGTCCAGTGGTTTAGTTTGAAACTAACGCCGATTCAGCAGTTTACAGCAAATTGGCGGCTGGAGCGTGATGTCATTATCCTGGTGAGGTACAAGCACTGATCTGACGGCCTAATCGAGCGGACATATATATCCAATTATCGTTCCAATAATCCATTTACCGTATCAATCAACCTTGCCCGAGAAGTGCCTGTCATCAGCACGCGCTAATAACACTGCCCTCCTCCAGCTGGACTAGTTTCGAAATCGATTGCAATTCTGCCCACCGGCGTTACCGCCACCGCCCTCAATCAGCAAAGACGATGGATAGGGCAAGCCCGCCTATTCCGTTGCTCGATTTCCTATCACGGCAGTGTCACGGAGTTGCTAATCGTGAGCTGGCATCAGCCAGACCTGGATGCCAGCTCAATGTCCATTACAGGCTCAATCACACGTTGGCATTTGGCAAACTTTGAAAATTGGCTTACAAATTAAAAAAAAGCTATCTATTTTATAGTTTTAAGTCTTACTCTTTGTAGCAATAGTGAATCTGCTACCGATGTAATGATATACTGTGGACTGACGTACAAATCAGGTGCAACCTATCGTAAAGTAACGATCACACAAACACACAAACACTCCTCTTACAAGCTGACGACGACGGCGACGACATTTTCACGATCCAATTTTAACTGACCAGCGCAAAGGCAGAGCAGTAGAAAAACGTCAGCCGTTTGTCATCGTTGTGAGCTGTGCGTATTTGTTTAGTTAATTTTGATGATTAGATAGCAACTGGCAGCTGCCCTGTTGGTTGCCATGAGCTGTGAGGCTTCACGCGACTGACAGTTCGGATCAGAGCATGTGAAGCATTCCTGTCATAATTCAGCGTATTTGCTCTAGAAATTTTCGAGCGATTGAAAATGCAGTTTAAAGATGATTTTTTCGGAAATGCCTTTCGTATGCGTAGTTGCTCATACCTTAGCTTCCAAAGTGGGAAAAAAATCCGTTCGCACGAGTTTGGAACAGAGTAGAATGGCGATTGTTGGTTGATTGGTTAGAGAATAAAGAAGAAATAAATTACAATTGAAGTATTTATGTGCTCGGTTGGTCCAACAGTACGAGAACGAACGAACAACCCTTGTTTATTGCGTTCAACTTGGCTTGGTTGTGGCAGTAACAGTTAAAAAAATACTGCCAGACTTGAAATTCTGTTTTAGCTGCTTCGCAGCTCTGCAGCATTCAGTAGTGGATTTAGTTTAGTTCCGCTTTTAAATGCTTATGGCACAAGCCACTAGTCATTCAACTCTAGTGTTCAGCAGTACTAGCACATAACAAATGAAGTGATAACCGTACATAAAACTGAAAACTTAATATCAACATCAATTAAAATTATTATTAAAAAATTAAATAGTTTGCCACCAGCTGCGTTATATTCGTCAGACTGATCGTAGCCGGGCAAGCCATTTTCGTCCTGACTTCTTTAACGCATTTTCTAGTGCCTTCCCCCCTTCCATTCCCTACGGTAGAGATTCTTTCCCAGCGCTCTGTTACCGGCCCACGACAGCAGAAAACGCGAAGGAAAAACATGGAACGTGGCGAGAGAAAAAAAGGACGCCAAACCTTGCGTGCTGCTCGTAAAAGTACCGGTACTCGATACGTCGCTCTTTACCGGCTGCTGAAATGCCATTAAATAGCATTCGGCCGAAAGGTTTCGACCGCATGCCATTGCACCACACCGGTAGGACGCGCTTTGGTTGGTCCGAAGATCGGCTATTTTAAGATATCAAGGAAAACATTTCAGTTTTGTGCGCTCATCAACCATCGCTCTCTCGGCAGTGGCAGCGCAGGGCCGTGGCGGGGACGAAGCAGAAGGGCGCTCGCAGTAATTGGATGGAGGCAAATTTCCATTGTGACATAATCACTACATTCACTATATTTTATTATATTACTATAATCGTACTCTAGATTATTAATAGAGCGATCTGTTTTCATTCTCTTGTCTATGAATTTTTTTTCTAAAAACTTCTCCTTTGAAGTTGCTTTCTCAGGATAGTCTTCAATTGACGGTTCTGGTATACTTCTAAGACTAAAAAGTTCGTTGCCCTAGCAATGGAATTAACAATAATTTTTATGCAGATACCATTTTATTTTTTGTATTAGTCTCCATCCAAAGTAATACACTCATTGTAGTGGTCTACTAACATTTTGTTGCCAGTTTCCTAGAGCTGCGAGTAAGGTCCTTCAAAATAGTCGTTTGTCTAAGCCATCCGACTAAAATTGCTTGCCTTGAGGAAACAGAAAATTGTATCTCGGGGTTTAATGTGGCGAACACGAAATTGGAGAGTAAGTTCGTATCACAATCCTTTTAAATTATCGTTCGTAATGCGTGTAGAATGAGCGAAAGCGTTGTCTTGGTGGAAGAGCACTATTTTCTTTACTATATGCGGCCGTAATGCTTTGATTTGAACTTACAATCGCTTTCCTAATGCACCATGTTCAAGGTAGTCGATGAATATTAGGCCTTGTGAGTTTCAATTAATGCTGGTCAACAATGTACCAGTTAATTGTTGCGTTTTTAGAGTTTTCGGACGACTCAAAAGCCTCACTGCCGACTACACGCATAGGTTGGAATGTGCGTAACCAGATCGTTTATGAGCGAAATTAGCGCATTTACTGATTAAGTAAAGTAAACTGATTAAGTCTAGCGTATTTTGAATGTATTTAGCACCTCCAAATCCCTATACTTCAAAAGTTTCAACCGGTGTTGGTAGAGTAATGAAGAATTGTACTGGTATTGGTAATGTTCTTTAAAAGGCTGCTATCGTTGAAGCAGTGCAACCAACAAGAAGTACTGACGATTTTGGCCACGATTGAGTTGATGAAAATATTATCGGATCGTTTCACTTTCATGAATCCGGTCATTTAAAAATATCATCGAATCAATAACAGACAAAAAGATATAAGGTTTGTTCAAAACAGTTTGAATTTAACCATGACTCTGGTTTTATTCATATGCATTCGGTTTCACATTACTGGCACCAGCGTCAGTAAATCTTGTTGCAACAAGGCTCGCTATTAGCTGTTTCGTTTGCTGACAAAGATTAGGGATGCACTAACATTTAATACGCACAGGCTCGCAAAAGTGAGCAGCGGTTTTTTGAAATTCATCTCCGAATAAACAATTAGAGGTAGAACTGCGTAGCCACAAGGTTACGGAGTCCACCTGGACACGCGAGTGATCACGAGTTTGAATCTCAGTAGAATCAAGCCATTTAATAACAAAAGATTTAAGCATGGGTATATTTTTCGGCTCCTTGAAAAAAGCAAAGCAAAGCAAAGCTTTGGTGCTGTATTCCGATTCGGAACATGACTTCCTGTTTATTTAGACACAGACTTCGCAGCCGACTGTTTAGTGTGCAGAACAATTGCGGGGCTAGCGCTACGATCCTACTGACACTAACAGTCTCTCCCGAACCGAGACTCGAACCTACGACGACTGGCTTGTTAGGCCAGCATCGTACCTCGAGACCATCTGAGAGATATATTTTTCGGCTCCTGACTTACCTTTCATTCACGCTGAAATTCACAACACCTCGACTACTTTATAGTTGACCGTATCGGGCGAAGGAACAAGATTCGGTACAGTAGTACAGCGAACGTAAAAGGAAGAATAACAAGCATATACACTAGCACGGATAAAATAATAAGCATGTCTCTTAATCACTCTCAGCCGTGGTATTTTTAACAATAGAAGTACGGAATACAGCAGACACCCTGGCAATATCATAATAGATCAACGCTTCCGATAACAAAAATAAGGCCGTACAAAAACAAAAATATGAAAAACTATTAAAAAATCCGCTTTTGTCGATCAGTTGTCAAGAGATTTTGTTCGATACATACTTTGTTTTCAAATTCGACCACAACGCGGCGCTCGTGAGCGTGTAGCTTTGAAATTTTTGAGCATTACTTAGCCTCTTTAGAAAACTTTTTCAGAAGGTCATGTGGAAACTTTACTGAAGACCACAGTTTTATAGGAGGATGCAATCGTGGCTTAAGTAAATCAGGATCAAAATAAGAAGAATTGCGTGCACACTGGAACCACATAGAGGTGAAATTTTGTGCTGAACTTTCCACCATCCAGAAGCCCTTGAAGTTTTGAACCACTTTGCTGAAGACCAGGTTTCTAGAAAGTAAGAATGACGGAATAAATTATGGTCAACATATTGAAAATTGCGTTCACACTAATGCCACGTAGCGACAGAATTCTGCACTGAACTGTTTATTAATCAGAATCCCTTGACCTTCTGGACAAATTTGCTGAAGATCGTATCTTTCCAGGTCGTCGGAAGTACGAGATATCTAGTTATTTCAGTTGACGCTTAACCCTTTTTTTGACAACACAAACGTTTTGACTGTAAGAAAATTAACAAATATAAAGCAGTTTCATCTTTATCTAAAAGATGATTGTTCCGAACTAAGAATATTCGCTCACAAAACTTTGCCATCTTCTCGATTTTTAAAAAAACTGAGTTCTCGTGTTTGTTATTTAAAATGTTTTTTATTTAAACTTAACGCATTTTAATTAAAAATTAATGCATTAATTTAACCACAGAATAAGAATTGTGGCTTCCATGGTTAAAAGTAGCGATAGCATGAAAACTTGCTGGCAAATTTTTGCCGATTGATGGCACCGCTAGGTGCATTAATTCTTATTTTGTAATATTTTTCATACATCTCAGAAACGTGATATAACCGAAATGTTTTGCGTGATAGACTCGAGAGTGATATAAACGAAACGTGAAAAAAAAACAAACCCTGATAAAATCGACACGTCACTGTATTGCCATCTGACAAATAACGATATCGATACTTGAAATCGTGTGATCTTAATGCCTCTGGGTACTCCTCCATAAGAGGTATCTCGATGAAGGCGAATAGTATTTGAATCATGGAAGTTAAGACTAAATTTCCAAGCCCAGGAGGAGTTTGCTCCGGTTTTTCCGCAGCACTCTTTGTTTTGGTTGTCCTATTGTTCTTTCCACTTTGAGAAATCTTACGATCATTTCTGGGAAGTTTAAGTGATGAAAGACTTTTCACTTTTTATGCTTTCCAGGATTGGCATAAGAAGTTCACTTTAGTGGTTCGTCAGAGTCGATGGAGGTCAGAGTTAAAGAGGGTTGGCTGTTATGGTAGAAGTGGCCCGGACCTTTTCGAGCATATCAGCTTTGAACGTTCTTTAAGAGACCGTTTTAATTTGTCCTAGCGCTATGGATAGCTCATGCTGATTCTACACGCAGTATATAAATTTTTCAGTATTCGTACTACAGAAATCCTCAGCATCGTGCTTTCTGTAGCAGTAGGCTACTGTATGATCCTACTGTTTGCAATTGGTGCAGTTCATTAAACGGGGTACAAATAGGCGCATAGGAAGACAAACCCGATGGATCGTGACGTGGATTGGCAATGTTTTTGTGCCACCGACGTACGGTAAGGACTTTTATTGCTTGCAGTCCAGTATTTTAACCTCAGGAATGATGCTGCTTTAAAACAGCCAACAGAAACAGAAGGCACTCGACGAGCTCATTGATCACGATACGGAACTTGTGTGGTTTGCCAGCTCGAAAGTGCGTTAAGTCTTGAGAAACTCAAAAAAAGTTTTTCCGTAAGCAAACATAGAAGCGACGAACTTCGCGAGCAATTACTCTGCGGTCTTTTGAGGCACTTCTATCATTGCTAGGGGCATTTAAAACTCACTCGAAGAAACGATCAAGAAGCTATAATCTTCCATTTTTTCCAGTGTGAGTTCTAGAGCACAGCCACTGTGGATAAGTGTAATTATTCCATAAAATGATTGTATTTGTCATAATTTTTCTATTGGTTCTCAGTTTCGCCATCCTTGGTCAAGTCTTCGTTTTTATTCATCTGCTCTCCAGTTATTTTGTAACGATGAAACCTAGCCATAACTAGGATGCATAAGGATCGTAATAGTGGATCGATATTTCTACAGGCCTAGCTGAACATCTCACACAAAATCAGTGGAAGCAGCTCAAAATGCTGTGTAATCTTAAAAGAATGGTTCAAGTAACATGCGTTTCACTACTATGGGATTTTTTTAATTTTATTTAGACGTAGAACTATGTCTCTCAGGAAGTTTGGCTACATAAAACCCAACAAACAATTTTGCTGATTTACAGCTTAACAAGCTACTATTCAGTGGATTTCGGCGGAACTTTAGCTTATCAAGCCGTTATCCAACAAAATTGTTTGTTGGGAAATGATGTAAAATGAAAATCTAAAACCGGAACAAGTGAAATATATGTCCAATTTCAAATGTAAATAAATCGGTTAGTTTCCAATGGATTTACTTCGTTCTTGTAGCAATCGATTGGAAAATCTTCTATGCGTCCACCGAAATGCAGAGAATTGTGATTTGATTATTCGAGCTATTGTGCTATTAATAATTGTTAAGTCTTGTTAGAACGCAAAATTCGACCTCTGATTGGTCGCTTGATGCTTACTTTCCCAAGCACGGTCGACTGAATTATAGACCTAGTAAATCGGGAATGTACTATTTGGGCTATATAAGAGCCTGCCTTAGCCTAAACTAGTCATTTTTGTTCTGGACAACGACTACGACAGTCCGACAGCGGATAGTAACAGTAGTGACAGCGGGTATCAGCTTCGATAGTGACATGGTCAGTAGTAGATACATCAGCCGGCGCTTCCTCCAATGAAAAGTAATGTCATTTTGCAAACACACTAATGTTCTGGAATGCTGACATTCAAGTACATGAGCCATCAAAATTTCGGTGTGAAAACAGTTTTTAATTGTGCTATCAGATAAATGCTTTATTCGCACAGACAGTGATAGCGTAAAGATGCGAACAGCATCATCTCCAATACTTTTTTTAACATATTTATATCCAATATTAGATCAAACAACAAATTATCCTGTTAAGGACAAATTAAATACTCAATTGAAGAGTTTATATCTTCTGGTACCATCAGCGTTAGTTCAGTGGTGGTGGTAACAGCCTCGGCGGGTAGGTGCAGTGGCAATTCCCTTAGTAGAAAGTTGCGTTGCGATAGCGGCAGCATCGGCGGTGGGTGCATTGGCTAACACATCATCAAGTGAAAAGCTCCAATAGTATGAATTTGACTGACTGGAAGCTCCGGAACAGGTCGTCTTCACCAGTGAAACATCTTTAAGTTAGTTTTTTGAGTGTTTAGTGAAAAAAGGTTTGATCTCAAACTTTTGGACGAACAGATGAGCATCAGAAGAGTTGTATAGAACTACCGCAAAGAACAGGATCAGTTCAGGGGGATGAGTGCGATGAATCGCAATGGACGCTTAGAACAACAGTTATTCTAGATTGCTACCTTGTGGAACACTATACGATATTCTTTTGAGATTACTTTTTCGGTCATAGATAGTTACAAAATCCTGTCGGTCAGCCGGGTATGTTCCAAAATTTTTAATCTTCACTGGCAACACCGAATTAGGTCGATAAATATTTGTGCATTTTTGATTGCCAAAATAAAAAATTCGCAAAACCAGAACTTTAAAATTTGGAATTTCGGCGCTTTCAGATTTCGGATTTCAAATCGGACATTTTCAGTCCCTGAGGATTGAATATACGATTTAATGATTTGCATTTTCAACTTCGCGCTATGAATTTCGTGTGACGGATGATTTGAGATTTGAACTTTGAAGATCTCAATCTTTTTGAACTTGGACCAATTTTGGGAATCTCGGATTTCGAGGTTAAGGATCTCTAATTTGAAAAGAAAGCGAGAATTTTGTTGTTTATTCCAGTAAACTTTAAGTGTCAAATGCGCGACCGGGTTTGACCTCGGTGTCTGTATTGTTTTTTTTCAACTAGGAACTATTGGTTTGTTCAACCGTTATGTACTCGGCAATTTTAACACACGTAAGTACTCAGCAGGATACCCGGGTACCCACCAAAATTGAATGCTTCTTACTTCTTCAATTCTTGACAGATTTTCCCGTCAAAAGATTGGATAATTTGTCTATTTTCAGTATACGTGACATAAAGAGCCATTCGTTTCCATATGGTACCTGTAAATCCGGATCTCCGGGACCAGGTTCAAGAACCAAGGCGAATTCAAACAATTGGCAATAAACCAAACAATACAGGTATCGATATTCATTAAATCACTCCAGGAGCTAACTTTTATACATTCTGAGTTCATGTGCCGAGTTGTCCATGAAATGGCCACTCTGGAGCAGGTTACCGTGGGGCCCTATATGGCCACAAGCAAGTTTATAAAATCCGAAATGGCCATACTGGATTTTAGTTTTTCAACTTAGTAATCTCAGTTCCCAGATTTAGTTTTGAAGTCAGAAATATTAAAAAGGATATTGAACGTTATCGGCAGTGGTTTTCTTTTGGTCGGTTTATTGGTAAAATATATTATATATATATATATATATATATATATATATATATATATATATATATATATATATATATATATATATATATATATATATATATATATATATATATATATATATATATATGTATAACAGGATAATTTGTTGTTTGATCTAATATATATATATATATATATATATATATATATATATATATATATATATATATATATATATATATATATATATATATATATATATATATATATATATATATATATATATATATATATATATATATATATATATATATATATATATATATATATATATATATATATGGCTTAATTGATACTATTTTTCAGTTTTTTTTTGCTACTCAATAAATTTTTTATTGAGCGTCGCAGGTTTTTTTTTCGCTCGCTGATACGTATTTCGGTCATGACTCACATAAAAATCATTTGAGATTCTGTGGACCTTTATTTGGAATCGTTTTACTGAGTATTGCACCCAATTGAAATTTGCGTCACCCCGAACCGTTCGATATCACTAAAAATGGGCAAATTAAGATCACTATATCTCGTGATTTCGACAACCTCGAATATTGCGGTCTTTAACAACGTTTTTCAGGGGGTCAACGACTTGAAGTTGGTGCAAATTTTGATTCGAAAATCGACTGCAACGCGGCTTTACTAGGTGCATATAGTTTTGAGTTTTTTGAACTTAATTTATCATGTGAATCTGACCACCTCGAAAGTTGCCGTCTCTAGCATGGTTGTTCAGGAGGACAAGCATATCTAGTGGGTTTACCGGCTGGGACTCAGCACTGGGGCACAGTGTATCGTTGTACTTATTCTGTACCAAAAACAACATCGATAACGAATTCTCTCAACAAATCAATTTAGTTGATCGAGACCGTTTGTGCACTTCAGGCGATACTGTTTAGTGTTCAAAAGGTCGCATTCAAAGTTAAATGTTCAAATGTTGGTGTGCATTATGTTTTCGGTACCGTCTGCCGGGGTGAGATTGTGCCAAGAAAGGACATGTTTTTGTTCCTTAGCTTGTAATGCACACATTTAGGCAATGAGTTTGATCCAAATCACGTCAATGCACACTTGAATGTTTAGTTAACGACTACCGCAAATATGATCAAGTTACAATAAACTATAATTTTGCTAAAATTGAATGGACTTTGGCCTAATCTCACCCTTTCTATGGAGAGAGATTGTTCCAAAAACAAAAATTTGAATTTAATACCTGTTGAATTAACAGTAGTGTATCTACGAATAATTCACATGAATAACATGATGAAACAGTAAGTATAGGGACGACCATAAACAACGTGGACTATTGAGGGGATGTAGGGGGTTGACCAGAAATTACGTTTCATATGAATTATAGAAAAATGTATGACTGGATCAAATCAATATCTGGAGTAACCAGTTATGAGAACGTGGCTCATGGACAGTCTCTAAACACATAGTGGCGTCTCCAGGTAGCTTGAAAAGGGAAAACGTTAGGACATAAAGCCTAAGAAGACTTTTTGTTTCAATTATTGTGTGTCATTGACCACTGTATATTCCATTGGAGATCTCAAAACCGCTGGATACGTCCCCACAATCCTCCTTCCTTGCTTTAAAGTCATCAGTTTATATAGAATAGGTGTACAAAATGTTTTTTTTTATTCACGCTTATTTTCCGTCGGTCTAGTTCCGCCACTGTTGTGGCCAATCACTGACGCCCAGGGAGGCGATTCCACACCCAGGACCCTAACTCACGACCCGTTTATTAACGGACCGGCGCCAACGGCTTTACTTCCTCATGCGATGGAAGGCGTGATCCCAGAGATTTTTCGCCTCAGAAAATCTCCCGGTGTCGGCTAGGATTGAATTTAGAGTGGATCACGCCACCTCACAACCATCGACACCTATGTCGGCGGTGGGATTCGAACCCAGGCGTCGAGCGTGGTTGGCGGAGACGTTACCAACTACACTAGGCCCCCGCTCATACAAAATGTTGTTACATTCCATAAGTGATATCAATCATTGTAAATTTCCATCTAACAGTTGTTAGCTTACTATTCTCAAGTATTTAGACATTATTTCAAATAATACCATAGCTAGATAACATCTCCTATGTAAACAATGCAAGTGTTCTGGTGTATACTGAAATAATTGTGTCGTGAATGTGAATTCCGCACACTGTACCGTTCATTACAGCTTGGCACAATCTCACTCCAAAAGGGCTCGAAAAGTGTGCAGTTTGGAAAAACATTATTTTCTGAGCCATCACAGGTTCATTGCATAATGTTTCCTCAACACATTGGAGACGACATCCTAACGTACCCTCTGAGCATTAAGTTGATGTAATTTCTTGATCGGGTTGGTTTGCATGGGACATTTTTTGGTAACGTTATTTACGCGTGTTTTTCAGTCTGTACTTTGAAACATCATTCAAGTAAAACAGTTCACTCATATTATCTATATTCTAACTCAAGTTATGCATAAATATATCATGTTTCATACAGTATTGAGTTTGAGGCACTAGGTTCTAGAAATCTCAAGTAATTTAACATACAAACATTTCCCGTTTTGGCTCAATCTCACCCAGTGCTGATAAAAGTCATTTTCCCCAGCAAAATTCTTCGAAAATTACAGACAATCATTTTCAATTTTCACTTCCAATGAACGCAGCATTCTTTCAGATACACTAGATTTTCGTCCGAGTAACGTGCTGTTATACTCAGATGAAATAGATCGCGCGCATCGTTCACGGTTACGGAATAAAATTTGACGACAAATCCAACCAAATGATTTTCACTTCAAAGCGAAAAAGAAAAACAAACAGTCCACTCAACCAAAATGAACCTCACCGAAACACTTTTTCACTGACACTGACCGATGCCTTGACAATCTTCGTTAACTGATAAACTGATTTTGTTGTCTTGCTTTCATCGCATGAAATATAATGAGGTGTTTTGACAGTTCACTTCCATGCAAAAAGCGGGAAGGGAGAACTCTGAAAGGATTGTAAAAAATAACGTTTATGGATGCTTTTTTTCATTTTCACTCAAGAGTGTCAACAAATATCAACCCTGATCTCACCCTTGTGGCTTAATCTCACCCCGGCAGACGATATTCTTTTTTTTAGTAAATTTGTGAGGGAGATCAAAGACTTTAAATTTATGGACAGTTTGCTTGGTGCACATAGCGGCCGAATTCTGCACAATGCTGTTCATCGGTTAGACGACTTTTTCGCGTTAATTTCGATACAACATTCTGGCTTTTCTCTGCAAGAATCTGATCACGCGAAAAGAACTGCACTTCCCTTCCCCCAAGTTCAATTATTCTCTCCCATCACAGTCCACCTAATAAATCATTCTATCACCCTACCGCATCGCCGAAGCCGGTGCCAAGTCTTCGACTTGAGCCGGTACTAGATTAATCATCTAGGGTAGGTGAGCCAGTTATGACAAGTGCACCAGTTATGGTTATATCGCATAAGCGCAATGGTACCAGTCTTGGCAATACACCATATAAACTCCATAGGCCATAACTGGTTCATGCCATAACTGGTACATTTTTTAGGTATTGCCATAACTGGTACTTCTTCTCTAATTAGCGCTAACATTGTTGTACAACCCGGTCGTTTTCTGGACTAAAGTGACCAAAATCGGTCTTCCTTGGCTACGCCTGCGAAGACCGACGCATTCAGTGTTGTGACTGGGACTGCGACTGCGATGCTCCTCGGTGGCAGGGAGATGAAGGGACGCATTCAAAGGTCCATAGGCCGCGATTATAATTTATTTATATATAAATAAATTACACATATATTTCGCATGGGTGAACCACGCGCCCCGGAATGGGTGTGTGATGGGAGGAGGAGGTGGAAGGTTGACAACCGAAGCATATTTTGTATCGCAACGCAACGCACTGGAGATGTTGTATAGTTTTAGTGTGTAGTTCGACATTTAACTGGCTGCTTTCAACTCTGGTAGGAGAGGTCTGCCTGAGGGGTAAGGGAAAAATCTCGCCTGCTCGCAGATGATCTCATTAGCGGTTAGCGTTTTGGTCCCAGCCTGGATAGTAATTTTCCTCGGCGGCGCGTTCGTCATTACACACTGTATTCGCGCTGCTGATGGATCGGCTGAGGTGACACGAATGAGAGAGAGAGAGACAGATGATGGCAGTGGTCAAAGCTCTGCGGAAGAAATATGATGACGGCAGCGAGGTCGGTGTGAAAAATGTCTGAAACAACACGCCATTTCCGTCGATACTGCATCCTAAGCGTGAGGGAAAAGAGGGGACAAAGTCGGGTTGCAAGAAGAATATTGAGCTATCTCAAGGATGATAAATCGAGACGTTTTCCACTAGTTTGAAAACTATCGTAACTTGGAGCCGGAAAACATAAAATCAATATACTTGAAAAGTTGATAACTCCAATCGCAGTGTTTTAACGGTTTGTAACAAAAATTATTGTTCCTTGTGTTCTTCAGTTTTCTCAAACTGACAGCACAGCTAAATTTATCCAGCTTATTCACTATCCTGTGTCATCGATTTTAGAAGGTGGAACTGGTCACGAGATAACTAGATACCCACAACTAATAGCTATCAAAACGAGACAAATTTACCTTCTGGTGAAGCGCTTTGACCTATAATTACACGCAACGTCGCACCGTTGGCGGGTTAGAATGTGCTCTCCCCTCGTGCCATCGTCCCTCGGATACCCCGAATTACGACACAAGATCGCGGAAATTCGTCGTGGATGAAACGAGCTTAAGACAATCGACTAATTAGCGTATGGAAAATATCAAAGGTTGAAAAATGTGTCGCCCATTCGAGTGGAATATTACGAATAGTGTGTACAGTGTATGTGTACCTAATATGCGTTCGTGAGTAAATACGGTACGGTCTCACGGTCATAAAATAAGCCTAATGAATCGTGCAATTTTCTTCCGCGCATTGTGCGCATAACCGACCGTTATGCGAAGGGGCGGTCTGCGACATTACTAAAAGGGGACGGATTACGTCAGCGGTCGGGACGAAAGCCGGGGGACGTAATTAGTCTGATATGACGACTGTTCACGTTGTCCGGTCCGGTTGGTTTGGTGTGGGGGAAGAGATACTCGCGTTCTTTTTGTTTTTCAACGCTACTGCCGGCTGGCCTTCGTGTCCACGGTGGTGCTCGCGGTGTAGCCGCGACATAGAGTGACCCATCCCTGACTGTTTGTTATGTACGTACCGGTACGTAACATACATGCAGTACTACGCCGCGCTGTGATGCGGTTTGAATTGTAACAAAAGCGTGTCACTAACGAAGCCGGTTGTCAACGACAAATGGTTCCGCTGAATAATGCACAACCGTAATGAATATGTGCGTCCGCCGCGGAGGCCTGGGCGGTGGATTTTTCTAAAGGAGAGTGACGTGTACCGATCGAGCCCTGTGAGCAGCAGATCGGCAGGCTGCTGCTACCGGCGCTCAGGTTTTTGTTTGGTGAGTCGATGGAACGATAATTGGCCGTGAATGGCATGCAAGTGTAACAAATCCGGTAATTGCTGACGGGTTGTTCGGTATTTTTGTTTGGCGGAATTTGTTGATGGTGATAGCTTTGGTGCTGGTTGCGAAGCGGGTGCAGTTAATTTTGGTGGTTCTGTTCGCTGGTTTGTCTATTTACAGACTTGCAGGATATGGTTTGGTGGATGCTGTCGAAAATGAACATAACACATAAAAAGCGGTTTGATGTTTAAAAGAAAAGAACTTGTTGTATTTAACTGAATCGTACGCCGTCTTAGAGTCTATAAAAAGATGATAAATCTACAAGTTGGATTTTCTGAAATTGTAAAAAAATCTAACAGATTACTGAAAAATTACGTAATACGATCTGGCGTTGTGTTGAGATTGTCCATACATCTGGGAAGTAATTAATTTAATCAATCATTAGTAAAATATTCTTTGCATTTTAACCTAGAGACGAGCGAAACAAACTCTAGTCCTTTTGCACGATTCACAGTTGAATGCAATTTGTTCACCCCTGAAATAGGCCTTTTTATTGATCCCGTTCGATGTGCCAAATGTTTGCCATTGCCCATGGTCACCTCGACTGTGTGCATGCAACTCGATGTAGATGCAGCTACACCGGCGTTGTAGACGAACATTAATTCCTCTACTTAAAGGCTCGACTACAAGCAACCTCTTCCTTGTTACCAGCAGCCACTTCGAAAGGTGAAGGCACACATATTTAAAAATTGTCAGCATTAGACCGCTTTTCCTGGTATACCTTCCGTCCCGGTCGGCAGCCAAGGCCCAGTCGAGCGACGAATTTTCTCTTTGGTCTTTTCGGCTTTGCTGGATGCAGTTTTTGCGCCTTCGCCTGGTTTGAGTTGCTGGCTGGCGAATGTGTGCATCATAAAAAAGTGTCAGCAGTACGACAGCTAAGGAAATGTGCTGCTCGCAGACACAACCACCGCCGTCGTGTGTACACATTGGCTGACAGAGGTGGAATTTTTGCGAGGAATGCCGGCTGGGGGAGAACTGAAACTTCGGAGACGGAATCCTGGCTGGGAAGACTAAGTCCTATATCGCGCTTGTGTACGGAAAGCCTCTTTAGACGGATTGGTTCGGCGGGCAACGACAGGCAACAGACGAGTGAGCTGAATAATACCGAAGGATCCTACGGCGATGGCAAAAATGTTGACATTAGGAAGTGGGAAAACAGCCAAGAAAAAAGCAAAAGTAAAACTAGTCGGCCTGGGTGGTGTAGACTGGCTGGGGAAGGGCAAATTTTCAAGCGGATTGAGGAAATATGTCAAGCCAAAGGTACAAGTCAAGTCAGACAGCAGTCACCCTCTTTCCCCATACTCCTGGCCGGGCTATCAGCACGTTTCGTTGGTATATTTTTGCACTTTGTTGTTGTGTACGGGATTCTTATTAAAGCTGCATTGGAATATGTTCTATTTCTGTGACTTTCCCGTCCTGACAGCGAGATGAATGGACCGGAGGAAGAGAACGTAAAATGTGCAGTTTTAGTGGAGTAAAGTTGTCATTCAGCAAGCAAATTAGTGTTAGTTGCTCGAATTTTTTACCCTAGTATTTTCTGTCGTCGTTTGGGGAATTAAGACAAACAAACATTGTTCTGCTAAACAGTCACTCTCCAAATGTGATGAATGGAGCGATCATTCCGGGTTTTATTTTTGAAACATCACCGGAAGACAGACAAATGAGTAGTGTTGAAGAAAATCTGCAACTAATTTGTCCCACCACTTACGTATAATCTGCGATTGTCCCGTAGAACAAAATCGAACAATGCGGTAAAATTTTTCAACCGATTGTACAGCTTGCCACCAATTACCACTTCATATCCCGACAACGATAAATACAGCTCGGGTTGGAGTTTGATGGTTGAATAATTTCACACATATGTTGGGCTGGGTCCTGTTAGTTAGAAGCGAATGACATGTGTTTCGTATGTTTCTCATAACCTGATGTGCGAGTCGAGTCGAGTCGAGTCGAGTGCCACTAGCGGCAGACATGACAAACATACGGGAAGTCAATCTTACTACCAACTGCAATAATGTGCTCCATTTAGTCAGCATGTCTTCGAACAATCATAAACGTCAAAATAAAGAAATCATTTATCACAGTGAAACTAGAAAATAGCGAGGTAGAGATTTATCGTATTACATTACAACCAGATGTTGCTGGTTAGTGGATTTTATTCGATTAGTAACTGCATTGGTGTTGAGTTTGTGTGTTTCCCGGTTAGCAAAATACAAGTTCGCAGCAGTTACAATGTGAACAGCTCCAAAATTCTAGCAACTCAATAGGATTTCACTTAGGCCTCGATTGGTAATATCGCCCGAAGAAACGGCTGATCCACTTTATTTTCCTGTACCTATTTTACCTAAATTAATACCACTCTAAATAAGCCACACCGTAATTTCCTTCTTCGATGAACCTTTTTCTCAGTCTTAACTTTTTTTTTCCTCTATATCCGTTTTGACAATTCGCTCTCTAAACGATGCCACCTGGGCACGGCCAGTGCGACCAGAACATTTCTCGGCCCGTAACCCTGTTCCGGAGTTCGCTTCCGGTACAGAGTTACCTTCACAGATCTCCATCACAGCCAGTTTCGCCGCAGCTCGCTTGAATCTTCGAACCCAAGCTTGCCGGTTCATTCCATCTCCGGACACGATAGGCGCTTCCACCACTCCACGAGCCCAACACTTCCCGTTGTCTCCATCTACGACGTACACCAGATCTCCAGCTTACAGCGGCCTGGTTTTACCGAACCACTTGGTTCTCGGATTCAGCGATGGAACGTACTCTTTAATCAAACGTTCCCAAATCACGCTAGCCCAGCTGCCACGAACGCTGATATGCGTTCCTAAGGGCTACGGCAGGATGCGGTGTCCGTAAACTTCCACAAGGTTGATTCGGTGAAGGAAATGGTTCGGGGTGAGTGCCTCTGCTTCGTCTGATTGCTGCGATACATAGGTGAGCGGCCGTGAGTTTACTATATCCTCCTCCTCGATAATCGCAGTTTGCAGAATCTCATAGGTGAGTCGCCTTCCATCGTCTAGAGCGACCAACACGTTCTTGGACTGTTCTCTTCGTCAGATACACTGCGTTAACGAGAACTTTCCGGAGCTCTGCTTTTGAGGCGGTAGCAAAACCGAAGACGTCTTCAACCGGCTCTGCTTCATCTGCATTACGCTCGCCTAGTGCCTCCAAAAACTTCACCGAATTCGACACCCAGTTGCGTATGTGGAAACCACCACATGAGTGGATGTATCTCACCTCCTGAGCTCTCTGGATCGCCTGCTCAACAGTGTCTATGCTGTCGTAGTAGTCGTCTACGTAGTGCTTTCTAATAATCGTCATCGAAGCTTCCGGAAACTCCCCCGCGAATTCATCAGCATTCCAGTTCTTGACGAACTGCGCAGAATACGGAGAACATGTAGCACCGGAAGTGTTTACTTGCGTACACTTGTGGTGCGCCGGTTTCATCAGTTTCCAATAAAACTCGAAGTGCTTCTTTACCCAGGTTTTGAATTTTCATCTGGTGTAACATTACCTGGATGTCCCTTCCGAACGCCACCGGACGTTCCCGGAAACCGCAGACGACTCTCGGGAGCGGCACCAACATATCTGGCCCCTTCAATAGCTCTGAGCTAAGCGATACGCCTTTAACCCAAGCAGCTACATCCCAAAGCAGACGCACTTTGTCGAGCTTCCTTCACTGGAACTCCAGTCAGGTGTTGGAACAGCTTCGCTACTTCCGCAACTCGTACATTCTGCTTTAGGAGCTGTAGTTTCAACACCGTTCTAGTGTTATGCAGCGGAAACTTCTCCCGAGATCCCTTTTCCGATATCATTAGCTCCGCCTTTCTCGAATCGGTTCATGTGATGATCGGGAGCTCCAAATTGCCCTCTGCTCTCAGCCGCTTGGCGACCTCTTCATCCACCAGAGTAGCGGCCAAAAACGCCACAGTATCGTACTGCCGATTGCCCACGTGAAGCGTCACTTGCATCGTGCGAATCTTCGGCAGAAAAATCAGTGTCCTTTACTACGTCGCACTCTGCTTTCTGCAATTGGACCGATTCTTCCACAGATGCGATAACTTTTGAATTTTATATAGATTGAACATGTGGTTCAAAAGTTATGAAAAGAAACGTCTTCTGAAGACTGTTTAATTTCACTCATGTTTCTCAGAGATGGCTGGACCTAGTTACCCCATAAGACCCTATTGATTATTTTGCAATCGGACTATTACTTTGCCTGTTATGTTTAAAAATGTAAAATCTAGCTAAGAAAAGAAACATATTCCGAAGAATACATAAACTCACTCACTTTTCTCAGAGATGGCTAAACCGATTTTCACGTCGCACTCTGCTTTCTGCAATTGGACCGATTCTTCCACACGATGCAGCAGCGGATGATGATTTCCCTGACAGCTCCGGATCGGACATCCGATCTTCGAAAAACATCGCCCGTTACCGTGCTTGTTCAGGCAGAGTTCACACAGTTTCTGCCTGCCGATCTCTCTTAACCGCTCAGCAACGTTTCAATTCTTCGCAGAACTTGATGAGAACTTGAACGAACCCAATCCAGCTTATAGCTCGGAGGCAGCTTGTCTACTAGCTCCTGCACCAACATCGGGTTGTTCAGGTGGTCGTTTAGATGAGCGGCCTCCAAATGGTCGCACAACTGCTTCACCGTGATCCCAAAGTGTATGAAGAACTCCAAACGGTTCGCTTTTCCCGCCAGCAATGTCTTAAGCAGCTTCTCCGGTTTGCCGAACAGTTTCGAAGATCCATGATTACATCCGGAAGCGGATCCGGCATCACAAACCGACTCCCTACGGCTTCCAGCACGCGTCCCATCAGACAGTCTTGAAGCCGCTTCAGGTTTTCGAGATTCTAGAATCCGAAGGCGAGAACTCAAAACTGCTGATGAACGGTGACCTCTGGTTCTCCTCGGAACTTACTTCCTCCTGAACATCAAACTTGTGCTGGGCAATGAAGAACAGTATCCCCTGAAACTGCCCTTAATCCGCCTTGACGTAAGTCTCACCATCCATGATGAGGCAATGCGGGCCTGTGACTTTCACACCGTATTTTGCCGATCGTCACAATTTGAAGCCTTCTGCACTTTGTACGCATTCAAACCCTCCCGGTCCTTGGCTCTCTGAACGAAAAACTTGACAGATTCATTTTTTAACCACATTCATGTCTGCGTGTTGAGACAAAACTCAAAAATAAAAATTTCTTTTTTCATGTCTGATTTTATTTTGTACCTGTTTGTAGTAGACATGATATCGATTGGTAATACGAAATATTTTTCCATAGTAAGCTGGGTGAATTTCACAGTCAATATAATAATAATTTAACCAATCGCGTGCTCTCAATAATGCAATTCAAGCACAGATGACGTACGATGATAAAATGTTAGATAATCGAACTCTCAGTGGGAGAGGAGCCTCTAGAGGACAGAAAATGAAAAATTTCCTCGCTATTTTTAACCGCAGTGTTTTGGCAAGTGGTAACTATTTTAAATAAATGATTCCGGGGCGCTAAGAAGCGCCTTTGGTATCGTCACAATAGCAACACCCGGCGAGTGTATTAATTTCCTGGTCATTGTAAGTTGTCATTTGCAAGAATGATTCTCGTTTCCTTGTTATTTCTAGTGGTATATTTCTTATATTTTAATTATCAAACGATTTTCCTGAGTGGGATTTACTAGGTAGGAAAATTCAGTTTTGCTTCGTAGACGTGTTTGTAATTTATAGTTGGCAGAAGGGATGACATAGCTTATTTGGAGCGTGTATTCCCGGACGAACACATACGATTCGCATAGATTGTACATGGCTCTAGGAATCTTGAAATAACAATCGTGAGTGGGAATCCTCCGGATCGTGTTTGCGATTTCTTTCACGATTCCGTCACCGAGTTATAGGTATCCTGGGAATGGATTCTCTGCGTGTCAGTAAGGGTTTCATGAGAGCTGTAGTTTTTTCGAACACAGCGTGCTTGGCGAGCTCTCCAGGTAACATCGGAAGTCTGAACTTCACTAGCACAGCGCTCCTCAAGATAACTTTTCTTCTTCTCATTGTCACTTTTGGTAATGGTTTTCAGTGATTTTTCGATATGCTCCTTTTCTCGTCCTTTTTTTTAAATTCTCTCATTCTATCATCTACGTTGCACCGCATGATTGTGGCGTAAGTTTTTGCGAAGGTATTTAAGATAATCACACGGGTTTTTTCATCATACAGAAAGCAGTTTTGTTCATCGTCACAACGCTATTCTGTTCAACCGAATTTGTCTGCTCGTGGCAGTGCAAAATATCTATAGAAATATTTTCGAGAAATTTTTTCTCTAAAAAGTTGTTACAGGTCTAATTTTTACATCTTTGTAGGTCAAAAAAAAATGTTCTATAATGTAATAGCTCCGTTATTTTCAAGCAATTCTGTAAGGAAAAGTTTGTCTCTATCTTTTAAAATAACCGATGTAGATTGAAAAAAAAAACATTTTTTGCTCCAATTTTTCTATTTCAATTTTCACATTAAAACTGTATTTAGGGTTTGCAACATTCCCGTGAATCGATTTCCCGGGAAACTCTCAATTCGCATGAAAAACAAAAAACAAATAAAACACAAAACCTATTCTAGTTAACATCATCGTGATCGATCTTGTAGCATATATTTGCAGGAGAGGAGAATTAAGGGTCTTCATGTCGTCAAACAATCGCTTCAGATCCGCTGACAATTTTCCGGTAAACTCAAAAATGTTATTTCCTTCTGTAAAAATTTGCTCAAGTCTGCTGAATCATCGCTGATGTTAGATTTCTAGAATACTTTCAAATCACCGATTACAGCTTTTGCTACACTTAATCGAAAACTGGTGTCCAATTCTTTCAGTTTGTTGAAGAGAAAACTGAGTGTTAGGCAGGCATTGGACGCGGAAAATATTTGCTATATTCGGTACGGATTTTTTGGGCAAACTATGTTTTACACTACAGTAAATCTTTACTGTTTACTTAAGCGGTAGCAAACCTATTCGCTATTTTTGTCATAATATATTTGCTATGCCATCGTGATATTTTTAAATAAACTGCGTCGCAAATCTAGTTTTCTAGTTTTATTGAGGTGAAACGGGATTGTGGTCTTTCCCTATACAATTTTGAGGTTAGAGTTCTCTTTACTTTTGTTGTTTGAGCGTAAAAAATTCGGCTTCCACTAGATAAACAGCACTCAAATTGCTACTTCAGGCATGCAACAGTTGTGAAAACAATTGATCATAGTTTCATGTACGTAGTTTTCTTGAATCAAGTAAAAATTAGATTGCAAAATTCGAGTTGATCGCGACCCCGTCCCGTTTCACCTTAAATTATTTATTTCAGGTCGCACTAGTTTGATGTATTTAATTTTATTGCAATATTGCATAAGAAACTATAGTGAATCTTGCAAAATTTTTCACGGGAGCCGGGAATCCCGACAAAAGCTATTTCCCGGGAAATCGTTCCCGGGATTGCAAACCCCAACTGAATTTGAGCGACGAAAAAATACGGGTTTGATTAACTTCGATTCATCCCTGCAATTTTGAGCACAATTGAATCAGTTTGCGTGACCAGTTCCAAAACAGAGTGACCGTAAAAAACGGCTTTTTTGCACTGTATTCTTTTTTCAAAAATTCATCACTTTGGAACCAGTTGATAGATTTTTTTGATTTTTTCTGCTCAAATTCAAGGTAGTTATTCCTAGTTTTAGGTTTAATTACCGTTGAAATTAAAACTGTGATATATTCATATAAAATCACTACAAAAATTGTAATAATTTTAAACATTTTGCATATGATCGCGTACGATAGTACCCGTTGTTCAATCCAACAGCAGCAAACGAACACAAAGACGGAACGCTGATAGAAAATAAAACAATGGCTGCTGTGGGTAGCACGACCAGCCGCCAAATATATAAAATTATTACAATTTTTTTATGTTTTAAAATTTACTCAAATATAAAAAATAATATATTTTTGAAAATATCACCATATTGGAGTCAAATGTGCCCTTGAAATTAAAACCATGTCATATTTTTTTTTGTGTTTGTCCAAAAAAGAACGAGAACGAAGAAAAAGCCATAGTATTTAATGAAAAATGTTTGGGATATTCCTGATGTCAGCAATTATTTTTTTTTTAAAAATCCTAGAAGGCAGACAGATTTATTGTGAAAATTAGAATAAAAAAAGAGCGGAAAATGTGTTTTTCCAACTAAATCGTCTTTCAAAGATAGAGGAAATTTTTTTCTTCAAAGTTGCCTAAAATTAACGGGGCTATAACACTGTGGAATACCTTTTTCTTTTATGTACAAAGATAAAAATGTCAGATCCTTGATTTTTTGGAAAATTTGAATCGCTCCAATTTTACATAATTTTTCAATAAGTGCTTTATTATATGAACAATTCTTGGTGAAACTAGGCCACATAGTTGTTAGAAATATAGCGAAATTGATAATGCAATTTTCGTTCGATCGAATTTGTTGACCCCTCGGTCATCAAGGAGTGAAATAGTTTCTAGAAAAGCAAGAAATTTTAGCAATTCTTTATGTTCTATTTGAGCTTTATCTTTAAAATTCGTTATGGAACCTACTACAAGTAGCACATTTCTGTTAAAAAGAATGATTTGGCTTTCATATGAAGTAATTAGTATTTTGGCCGCCGTATTTCATTGGGCGCCATCTTGGATTATATCAGAAAATTGCGGTTTTGACCCTGTTCACTACTACCGATTTTCTATTTGAGACTAGCATGGAAAGCTGAGAAAAAATGCAATAAGATGCAATGAAAAAACTAGGTGAGCATCAGTTTTGAACCAATTTTATGAATGAAGTTTTAAAAAAATCAATTCATTCCGCATAATCAACGTAGGGTAATCGCTCCATTATTCATCTCAACAGCTTGGTGCACCTATATTCATCTTATTTCTCTCATTTGTCCAACTTACCGTCAAATTTCTACAAATATTTGAAAGCAAATCTATTTGCTTCTCGATTTTCTCAAGTGGCAGAACGTTTTATGTTGAAAATATGGTAAAATTCAACGATAAATTGATCAAAAAGGCGTGATCAGATGAATATAGGTACTGAGATGAATATAGGAGCGGTTACCCTAGTAGCCATACGTAAAAAATTTTCCTTCCAGTGTTATGTTTTGAAACGCGATAAAGCCTCAATATGTGAAAAGAGCGGAGATAAAATTCACCGCGTTTTTCTTCTCCGGCATGAGCGCTACGTGTAACAGTTTATTGCACCAGACCTCTTTCTCCCGCTTTGTGCTAGGTTTCTGCCGCTTGCAGAAAAAAAAAAGCCTCACTTGCTGCTTACACCACAGTCGAATGAAGCAAGAAATCATTATAGTGAGAATATACAGAAGTACACCGCAGTGCGCACAAATCAGATAATACAACAGAGTCAACATAATTTTTATTGTAGAAAGATGTGGTGCGGAGTGGCGCTTGGACTTTTTTTCAGCTTCGAGATGCAAAGCAAACGTGACCCAAAATGCAGTATACTTTCCTACCCAGATGCTCCCTTCATTTGATTTATGCTAAAAAAATGCCCATTTGTGTGAGAAAACTCACCTTAGTTTGGATTCTCTAAGGAGAGATATTTTAGACTCCACCACGGAGTTTTTTTTCGCATGCTCCTCAGATACACACGAGTCGCTTTGCTAACCGCAGTGTAAGAGCAGTTGTATCCACAGTGAAAAACATTCTCCTGCACGCTAGTGTTTCTCTGACGAGAAATGACAAGCCTGGCATGAACGCCCTTGTACTGTGCTAGCTTTGTTTTGACTGCTCACTTCAAGTGGAAAGGAATGTTTTTTGATATACACTAAGGTCGCTTTTTACGCGGTTTTTTTTACGCGGCTTTTTTTACGCTGATTCCGGAATTTACGCGGTTTTTTTTACGCGGATTCCGGAATTTACGCGGCTTTTTTTACGCGGTTTTTTTTTTACGCGGCACGTATCCCCCGCGTAAAAAGCGACTTTAGTGTATATGTTTAGAGATAAGCTTTAATGAGAGCACTTGTAGAGAAATTACATTAACACTTCAACGTAACTGATGAGTGCCCGTTTTAACATTGAATTACGTCTTACGACAATACTCTGACAGAGAGTGTAAATTGAAAATTTTAATATTGAGTGCTGGTCTCAAGGTACGATGCTGGCCTAACAAGCCAGTCGTCGTAGGTTCGAGTCTCGGCTTGGGAGAGACTGTTAGTGTCAGTAGGATCGTAGCGCTAGCCCCGCAATTGTCCTGTACACTCAACAGTTGGCTGCGAAGTCTGTGTATAATAAACAGAAGGTCGAGTTCCGATACGGAATGTAGCTTTGCTTTTTTAATATTGAGAGTGTACGAAAATTGTACAATCGATTGCAAAATTAGTTACACGTCTACCGAAATGCGGAAAATTTTGATATTTTGATGTTAACTATTGTAAAAATATAGAGAAATGTAGTGCCTTATTTTGAATGAAGATTTAGATCCATCAGAGCTGAGAACATTGCTAAATGCCGTGCAATAGGAATTTCCAAAATCGAGGTAATACCGTGAGGCTGGAAACCGATCCCAGACGCCATATTGGCATTAAAAATGATGACTTCCGGTTTTAGAAAAACTGCACAAAATGGCCCGAAACTGAAACCAATCATGAACTCCAGCAAACGAGAGAAATGAAAGAGAATAATTACTGGAATTTACCATTTCAGACCATTGAATTGATTACCTCAAATCCTAACCCAGGCATTTCCAGATCTTTTGCTCGGCGAAGCACATTTTCAAGCCAAAATATTGGGCGCAGTAACTGCTTTTTTATTTGAGGAACTTTTTCTTGTTGATTTAAAAATGCAGGTGTTTAATCGCCGTGGTGGACTCGCAGAAGCTCAACGGAGCACGATTTGGGAACCTCTGCTAGGTTGCAAGATATATATTGACATAAGATAGGCTCTCGTAATTCTGCGTTAACCTTGCGGTCATGTCTCATATACAACCTATTCAACTGTTTTAAACTGAAGAGTAACATTCTGAAAAAGTGCATTATTTAGGCTTACACTTTATTTTAAATTCACCAACCCTTTTTTCGATTAAATTTTCGAGTATTTTCGGATCATTCTGTTTGGAAGATTTTGTTATCAGCGACGTTAAACGTTAAAGATAACAAATAAATTGATTTAAACAGACAAACACATAGTGTTAGTCAAAATTAGGATAAACACAATCTTCAACCCCCGAGTAGTGTCCACGCTAACTCATTTTGTAGCCTTTCCTCCCCCGGCGCCGAAAGATGACGAAGCGTGAGATTGGCCTACAATACAAATTATGCACAAGCTCTGCTCCGGCTGCCGCAGTCAGAAAGTAAAGCTCACATAGTGCAGTATTACGGAAGGCAATGAAAATAATTCTGCTCCTGCTTAACCTCGCTTATCACGCTCACGAAGTGCACTCCTGGAAGTCGAGTGTTGAGCCGTAAAAACTTGCTCATTTCCCACCCTCACGTAGATAGACGACTTTCCTGCAACAGGGCAAGCAAAAGTCGTGCGAAAGTGCCAGCGGATGGGGCTGGTTGTTTCTGGTCGCACCCATGGTATGCAGTTCCGTTTTGGCGTTACGGTTCTCCAGCGATGATGGTGACGACACTCGTCGTCACTGTTGGTCGGGGCGGCGTCGAGCTCACCGGACGACAAATCCTTCCGTGACGTGTGCAGTAGACAAAACGCGCGCTTCGGTCCGGCCAACCAGGACAACGTCTCATCATTTATATCATGCACACGTTTCAGCAATACATAACATGATCGTTTATAATTCATAAATGAAATTGTAGACACACACTGTCGTTCGTCGTCCATACGGAGTGGCTCTCTAGAGCACAGGA
This sequence comes from Wyeomyia smithii, assembly GCF_029784165.1. Lineage (NCBI taxonomy): Eukaryota > Metazoa > Arthropoda > Insecta > Diptera > Culicidae > Wyeomyia > Wyeomyia smithii. Next base: position 9,440,456 of record NC_073695.1, read on the forward strand.
TGCAGTGTCATTTCCTACGGGAGTCCAAGCCAGGAAAAAAGTCGGGCAAAAAGAAACCTAGTACTTTTGTTCGGCTTGTTGTACATTATTCCAGTGACAGAAAAATGTTGATGTTGCCAATTCTACCGTTTTATTGCCCTTCTCTAATTGAGAACAACACCATTCAAAAGTTAAAACTCCTGACATCACTGGCTATCCGTGCGTTGCGTCGTCTCGCTGCAGCCAAAGGATTTAGGAGACAGCTGTGTTTACTTCAATGTTTGGAATACATTAAAGTGGGTGTCACCACTAGAGGCAGCCTCAGCAGCTGGAAAAGCAGACTTTTTCTCGCTTTCATACACGCGGACAAACACAGCCTCCCAGTTTGTCCAGCTTTTTAATGAATTTTTATTGAAAAGAAAAGCGCTAGTGCTCTGCAGTATCACCGTCTGCCGCATATACATATTCATAAATGACAAGACCGGCAACACGCGTAATTAGACCGACTGCACACCGGACCCGGGACCAGACTAAAGCGAGACTAATTTGTGCCCTGCAGGGGGTCGATACCGAGAGACACTCCCTCCGAAGCAAGACTAAGACGATAGTATATTCTAATCCATTTTCTTTTTGCTCTGCTTTTTTTCCCAGAAAAATGTTCATCGGAGGACTAAGTTGGCAGACAAGTCCAGGTAAGTTCGATGCTAGCGACATTCTGACGACACGATGTGTACCCAAATTAGAGCGGATTCTTGGCTTTAGGTTTTTAATACTTCTAGGTTGTTTGTTTCATGATTATGACTTTTTTGTAAAAGTAGTTTTTAATAGCCTTCATTTTAACTGAACAGGTCCTTTAACTCAATTTCACAATACGCGCGATTTGTTGAGTTAGTTGAAACAATTGAACTCTCTTGGGAGCATCTTAACAGTCGGTAAATCCTTTCCAGAAATATCGCCCAGGCCAGCCTCCCTATAAGCTGTGAGGGCTCAATTTTAAATTCAATAACATCTCCCGCCGCAAACTGCCAAATCCAACCCGAACGGACAAAACTTAACAGCAAACTTTCCAGTTCAACGTTCCCCATATTATTCCGTTCAGGTTCCCTGACGATCTGGTCGGAGTTTTACTACCCGGAGGACACGTTCTGGCAATGTCACGCCCACGCACGTTTGGCTGCTAAACTTTGTAAACAATAAATCAGAGGCCCATCATTTCCGACTGGTGTTGAGCGCGGGATTGACTACATTTAGCAGAGCAATCCCTCATTTGTAGGATCGTTTCGGATCGAAGCGTTACACAGGTGCGGATGCCTGTTGCGTGTGGCGAAGGAGGAGAAGGAGGTGGAGAAGGGTAACTGTTTCCGGGTGAATGCATTGCGTACACCATCGGTACGGACTTCCGAACACGGTAGTGCTTGCAGTACTTATGCTATGGAATGATGCGTGTTCTCTCCCTCTGTTTGCTGGTAGATTTATTATCAAATATTTTCACAGTGATTTTGCAGCCGGCATCAGGTCGACAATGTTTGATGATAGCACCGCTCCTGTCTACTGGTACTGAAGCCCCTCTAAAGTCAGCCCCTTTCCGATGATTAATTGGAATCGTACCGCACACAGCTGATAATACTATTTGACTACGTTTTAATCAGCAGGATTGCTTTTTCGAATGCTCGACACGTTCGGGTGCGAGCTTTTGTGTGTCGTTTTCGAATTGAGCAACGGGGATGCTGTGGAACAGCGATCCGCAACGATATTTTCTCGCACCATAATGATAATAATAATCACCATTAACGTCAAACAGTCGAGACGCATCAGTTCTGGCTTTCTTCACGTGTTGCGGATTTCACCAGAAAGCTTCCTTGTTCCGCTAGAGCGGCTTTCTTCCGTGTGCTCTGGGCTAAAGGAGTAACACGTAGCAGCTTCAAGTCATGATTACACGTACGTTCTGTGTGGTTGATGGTTTTCCGGAGAGCAAGACTCATCCCCGAATTTTATTTTCTGCGTTGCATAATTTAAAGTAAAGAAAGAGTGGCTAGATTAGCCAATTTGAATGTCTGGAACATAAGCTAATTGATACATTAGAATGTTAAATTCTGTCATTCGGGACACACTTTCTGGAGAAAATGGGTACGACTTTTTCCTTAGTTGTTTGGGTTTTATATAAATTGCGTGAATATCATTCGGAGAGAAGGTAATACAAATTAACAGCAGCTCATGTAAATTCATAACTTTTTACGACGCATTACACAGTCAAAGGATACGCACCATTTTATTTCAAGCGGTTGGAATACTTTATACGAATTTGTATTAGCTCTGCCAAACTTTACAAACAAGTGTTTTTAAATTCATATTGTTATGTAGGATTCTACAACACAATTCTTTTAATCTTTCGAGTTACAGTCGTGTTTTTAGGGTTTATTGTTATGATGAAATTGATCAATTACTAATTTTGTGACTTAGTTTCAAATCTTGAAAATCGAAGGACAGAAACAAAATTAAAAGGCAATGAAAAAATAGGTTCCTTTTTAAGCTGAAAAAGATTTCGAATTAGAAGCTTGTTTCTAATTTAGCGTTCGATTGCTTTAAAAGAAGACAAAAACGGTGAAAATAACCAGGGGAACTATTCCATTATTCATCTCAGCCCATATTTTCATCAACATGAAAACACTATTGAAAACAGGAAAAAAAACGAATATTTTACCTTTACTTATCTACTGGAATGGATTCCTAATAGTTCACTTTAGATTCCTCGTACTTAACTCACTTAAAAGCACTAAATTTGATGTTATAGTCGGGGATCTGCACTCGAAAACTCATTTAATTCAATCACCTAGAATACTGTAATCTTCAAAATGTTCACTTTAGATTTCCAAAAACAAGCTTTAATTTGCAGAGATACATGAAATGAATCTCTGCAAATCCTAAAATCTGTTTTCACTGCCTTGAAGATAATCACTAGTTGCCAAATCAGTTTCTGTTATAACGAAAAAATCATACTGAAAATGTTGCATTATTCCGACATAATTGACATAATCCGACAGCACTGCAGTGGTTACCTAAGTTACCAATTTTGCACGTAAACAACTACAGCGGATAAATAGGTAACCAACTACGACAGTTTGCGGCTTCGTTCATTCATAAAAGTGTGATTTATTCATGATTAACAGTGTGACGAATATGGGAGCATCGTGAGATGAATAATTGAGCAGTGATTTAAGTTTTGAGATGGATATGAAAGCGTTGTGAAAAATGGTGTGTTTTTTTAATTTCAGGATAAATCTAGCCACACCCAACAGAAACGAGGAAGATTTTATTACTCTATTGCAACTTTTTATTACGTTTTGTGTACTACGACCCGCATTAAGTTTACCGAATTTCCAATGCTGAGCGATTTCATGAGAGCATGTTAGCGTATTTTGTTTATTTGTCCAATGATTTCTTGAAAATTTGGAGTTTAATCCGTGCGTTCTTCGTGAACATCGGCTTAATTAGATGAATAATGGAACAATTACCCTACAAAGCAAAGCAGCAAAGCCTTGATGCAACAGTCTGATTCCGATTATTATGCACAGACTTCGCAGCCTATTGTTTAGTGTAAAGGACAATTGCGGGGCTAGACGCTACCTACCATCCCACTGGCACTAGCAGTCTCTCTCGAACCAAGACTCGAGCCAACGACGACTGGCTTGTTAGGCCACCATCGTACCTCGAGACCAACTGGGAGATGAAAATAACTACAAATTCAACCTGAAAATTGCCAAGTTGTCATTTGAACGAAAAATATAGTCAAAATGGAATTCAAATCATATCAGACCGAAGCAGAGTACAGATTACTTAATTATGTCAAGTAACGCTTTCAAAGGCCAGAGCGTAAAAGAAAAATCTTAGATTGATGCCCGAAAAGGTTTAAGTTCAAGTTCTAGGTTTAAAATATCTAGTTAAAAAACTTTAAAAGATAAAAATAGTCTCCAGAAAAAGGTGACTATTTGAAGAGTTGATTGAAAATATTTTTTAAATTTCTGAAGTGTCGAAAAAATAATTTCAAATTTATCTAAAAATCACCTTGAGAGGTTATGTTTTCATAAATATAATCGAAAATAACACGGAGAAAAAAAATTAAAACTGTTCCAAATATGGTACTGTGTCTTCCCCACAAGGTTTTCGAGAATCCCTGCCATGTATTGGGCCATTTTATAAGTGGCAGATCCCACTGTTGATAACACTGGTCTGAGCGGACGGTTCTCTTTGTGTAGTTTCGGTAGGCCGTAGATACGTGGTGGATACCCAATCGAACAATTGCAACAAACGGGTAACACAAATATATCTGAGCTTGATAGAAATAACAAATACTGTAATATTCTTGACATCCCAGAATGATAGAAAAGTAAAAATTTATATCAAATTCTGTTATAAAACACTTGACTGCTCAAAAGTGTGTTTTTAAAGCATATTTATAACAAAATTTGTTATTCAATCAACAAAATATTGTACATTCTAGCTAATTCTGATCTTTTTCTGCCAAAAACCTTACAAAACTTGCTATAATTTGTAATAATCAGTAAGTAATTTTGATAATAATTTTGATATTTTAACTATTAACGAGACCAAGTTTAGAACACAAGTTGATACAAAAAGTTCGTAACAAAATATCAAGATTTGTTATGATCCTGATATTTTCGACTGATCGGGTAGGAATATTTTGGCGTCGCAATGGGCTCATCTTTATCACCTGTAGTTGCAAATATCATTATGGAAAAACTGGAACGAGAATGCATGGCAATACTGCATTATAAGGGAATCTCGTTGACAACTTACAAACGATACGTTGATGATTGCTTCGTGGTAGGGAAAGAAGACGAAGTTGATGCCGTTGTACGTGAATTTAACACGATGGAAATGTCACTCAAATTCACGGTGGAGAAGGAACAATCCGGTTCACTGAAGCTCTTGGACATAACACTTACAAGGACAGAGGCAAAAATAACGAAAATGTGGTTTCCGAAAAACGAAAGAGGTCGGTACCTAGACTCCACATCGGAAAGCCCATATGCCCACAAGAAAAAACTCTGCAATTGCACGTTTCGACCGAGCAATTGAACTGACGGATGTCGAGAGCAGAGTTTTAAGCATACAACATGCTAAATCGATACTACTGCTGAACAACTACCCAACACATTTCCTACAGCGAGTACTCAAACAACGAGTCCATGCAGCGTACAATACTCTCGAAAATAGGCGGAAGACCAGAGAGAGAACTAAACTTATCGTTGCCGTATATCCCATGCCTAAGCGAGAAGGTGGGGGAAGTGCTTCGCAAGCATAACATCGTCGCGTCGCACAAACCTCGGGACCAAGTTAAGAACACTGTTTTCTCAACAATCAAAGACAACATACCAAAAATGCAAAAAACTAACTTGGTATGTAGCGTACCATGTGGGGCTTGTCCAGACAATAAATACGTGGGGCAGACTTCACAAGCGCAGGAAAAACGCCTCGCCCAACATCGCCGGAAAAACGCTCAACATATGACGTACGGAGACAAACAACTGCAACGGGCTTAGCGCAACACGCAATAGAGAACGGACTTGAGTTCGATTTCTCCCGCACTCGAATATTAGAACAGATTACCAGAGAGCAAAGCAGAATATCGGCGGAGGCTCTCCACATTAAGCTGAGCGGGAACAGAGCAGTGAATCTACAACGCGATGCACTGGGGTTCTCCAATACATACACTGGCATGGTTGAAAAACTTAGACAGGTGTACTAGAACAAAAATCAACCTGCTGATCGACAACGCGCGCAAAATGAGAATGGATAGAAGTTAGAGGGATCCACACGGTGATGCACACGAAAAAATAGTTTGTTTGTTTTGTAATATTTGTGTAATTTTGAAGATGATTATTATGTGACGTTATTATTTTTTTTTTTTTTTATTAAGGGGGGATTTGTTAGTAGCTTAAGTATTTATGATAAATATTAGTAAATAATGAGTATGTGTGTCCAATCACAAATGGTGACTTCTCAACACTGTTAGAAATTTGTAATTTTAATTGTTAGGATTTGTTTGCTTTCGCAATTAGGACTTATCATTCGTAGGGATTTAAACCTACTTGTCAGAAAAGGGGAAGTGAACTTACAACTAACTTAATTGCTAACTTATTGGCTATAAAGAGAGCTTATCGTAGCAATTGAGGATTGCAACGATTTTTGTCGAAAATTGTTAATAATTTTATTTGACATAGCTTCTAATGGTTCAACAACAGTAAGTCTATGTAATTCGAGTGTACCAAACCAAGGAGGACGCTTCAAAATCATTTTCAGAATTTTATTCTGAATCCTTTGGAGCGTTTTCTTCCTTGTTGAACAGCAACTTGACCAGATCGGTACAGCATTAAGCATTGCTGGTCTAAAAATTTGTTTGTAAATCAAAAGTTTGTTCTTTAAACAAAGTTTAGAATTCCTGTTAATGAGAGGATATAAACATCTCGTATATTTGATGCACTTGGCTTGGATACTCTCAATGTGCTCTTTGAAAATAAGTTTTTTATCATAAATTAGTCTCAAGTACTTAACCTTGTCGGACCAACTTAAAATAACCCCATTCATCTTGACAACGTGATTATTGTTTGGCTTGAGGAAAGAAGCCCTAGGCTTATGCGGAAAAATTATCATTTGAGTTTTAGAAGCATTGGGAGAGATTTTCCACTTTTGCAAGTAGGAAGAAAAAATATCTAAACTTTTCTGCAATCGACTGCATATGACACGAAGACTTTTTCCTTTTACGGAAATGCTTATGTCATCACAGAACAATGACTTTGTGCATCCTGGAGGCAAATCAGGAAGATTTGAAGTGAATATGTTGTACAGGACTGGACCTAAGACTGAACCTTGAGGCACACCTGCTCTGACAGGAAATCTATCAGATTTTGAATTCTGATAGAAAACCTGCAGAGTTCGATCAGTAAGATAATTTTTTAAAATTTTGATTAGGAAAATTGGAAAATTAAAAGTTTGCAATTTCGCAATCAAACCTTTATGCCAAACACTGTCGAATGCTTTTTCTATGTCTAAAAGAGCAGCTCCAGTGGAATAACCTTCAGATTTGTTAGCTCGTATCATATTAGTAACTCTGAGCAATTGATGAGTTGTGGAATACCCATGGCGAAATCCAAACTGTTCATTTGCAAAAATTGATTTTTCGTTGATGTGTGACATCATTCTGGTAAGAATAACTCTCTCAAACAGTTTACTTATTGAAGAAAGCAAACTGATTGGTCGATAACTTGAAACTTCAGCTGGGTTCTTATCCGGTTTTTAAATGGGAGTAATTTTTGCATTTTTCCATAATTTGGGAAAATATGCAATTTTGAAGCAGTAATTGAAAATTTTCACTAAAAAATCCATTGTGCTCTCAGGGAGATGTTTGATTAGTATATTAAAGATTCCATCGTCACCAGGTGCTTTCATATTTTTGAAATTTTTAATAATTGATTTGATCTCATTCAAGTTAGTTTCAATTATTTCTGCAGGTAAAAAATTCTGGGAAGAAATTAAATCAAATTGACGTGTGACTTCATTTTCAATTGGACTCACAAAATTCAAATTTGAGTTATGAACACTCTCAAACTGCTGAGCAAGTCTTTGAGCCTTTTGTTCATTGGATACAAGAAAACGTTCACCATCTTTCAAAACTGGAATAGGCTTTGAAGGTTTCTTAAGAATCTTCGACAGCTTTCAAAATGGTTTTGAATATGGTTTCAATTTTTCAACTTTAGTCTCAACATTTTGATTTCTCAGAAGAGTAAATCTATGTTTAATCTCTTTCTGTAAATCTTTATAAATAGTTTTAAAAACAGGGTCACGAGAACGTTGATATTGACGTCTGCGGACATTTTTCAAACGAATTAGAAGTTGAAGATTTTCGTCAATTATTGGTGAATCAAATTTCACTTGAGCCTTTGGAACAGAATAATTCCTGGCATCAACAATTGCACATTTTAATGCTTCCAAAGCGGAATCAATATTCACTTCGTTTTGCAAATCAAGCTCATTATTGAAATTTCTCTCAATATAATTTTTGTATCTTTCCCAATTAGCTTTGTTATAATTAAAAACAGAGCTCATAGGGTTTAAAACTGATTCATGTGATAAAGAAAAAGCTATTGGAAGATGGTCAGAATCAAAGTCAGCATGTGTGATCAAATCACGACATACATGACTTTGATCTGTCAGCACCAAATCTATTGTTGAAGGGTTTCTTACAGAAGAAAAGCATGTAGGACTATTCGGAGACAAAATAGAATAGTATCCTGAAGAACAATCATTGAATAAAATTTTGCCATTGGAATTACTTTGAGAATTATTCCATGAACGATGTTTAGCGTTAAAATCGCCGATTATAAAAAATTTCGAACGATTTCTGGTGAGTTTTTGTAAATCACCTTTAAAATAATTTTTGTGCTCGCGTGTGCATTGAAATGGTAAATATGCTGCGGCAATAAATAAAATCCCAAGTTCAGTTTGAACTTCAATTCCCAAAGTTTCAATAACTTTCGTCTCAAGATGGGGAGGAGCACGATGTTTGATTCGGCGATGAATAACAATTGCAACTCCACCGCCGGAACCCTGAATCCTATCATATCTATGAACCACGTAATTGGGATCATATTTTAATTTTATGTTAGGTTTCAAAAATGTTTCAGTAATAATTGCAATATGCACATTATTTACTGTTAAAAAATTAAAAAGCTCATTCTCATTGGCCTTCAATGAGCGAGCATTCCAATTTAATATTTTAATTGTTTTATTTAAAATCATTGCTAAATTTTAAATTAGAAACAATTTTAATAGTAAAATTTGTGCCTATTTGAATGGCTTCAAACATTGATTTTGCCTGCAACATGGCGTTCATGAGATCGAACATTGCCTGTTGCAAAAAAGAAAGTTTACCTGCCGTAATAGGCCCCAGGCAGTTGACATTAGAAAAAATATTTTCGGCAGCAATATTAGCTGGAGTAATAGGTGTACAATTATTTTCTAGCGTGTTTTGCTTACCCATATTAACGGTCATTTTCGAACTACCAACACTAGGCGGTATAATGTTCGAACTACCTGTAACCTGTGCATAAGTTAAACGGGTATGCAAAGGAGTAGGTAAACTATGCGTCACTGGTACGCTTGGAGAATTTTGTTTTGAAGTTGGTTTTAATTGAGAAATTGAATTTTGTTTACCTTGCCTTGCCTTAACAATTGCTAAACGGACTGGGCTTTGATAAAAATTTGACATATGGTTGCCGTTACAATTCGCACAGCGAAAATTTTTACTCTCTTTCACAGGACATGTGTCCTTTTTGTGAGAAGAGTCTCCACAATTAAGACATTTTTGGTCCATGTTACAGAATTTGGAACCATGGCCATAACGTTGGCAAGTACGGCATTGGGTGATATGCTTTTCACCTCCGCCATACTTCCTATAAATTTCCCACTTTACACGCACATTATACAAAGCATGTGCTTTTTCAAAAAATTTTAAGTTGTTAACCTCATTGCGGTTAAAATGAATTAAATAATTAACAAGGGAAATTCCAGTTCTCTGACTGTTTTCGCCTCGTGATTTTTGTTTCATTAGAATTACTTGGGTAGGGGCTATGCCAAGTAATCCTGTTAAAGTAAGTTTGATCTCATCAACGGTTTGATCGTTGGTGAGACCTTTCAAGACAACCTTGAACGGCTTGGCGTTCTTGGTGTCATATGTAAAAAATTTGTACATCTTGTCAGTTAAATACTGAACAAGACGATCACGACCCTTTACTGAGTCGGCTAATAAGCGGCATTCACCTCTACGGCCAATTTGATAGGTAACTTTAACGTCAGAAACAAACGTTGAAAGTTCCTTTTTGAATATATTAAATTCAGAAGAAATAGTTACCACAATAGGTGGAACTTTCTCCTTTTTTAAAGATTTTATATTTTGTATAGTTTCATTATTGGTAACTTCCATTTCACCAGCTTCTTGCTCAGGCAAAATATCAAAAGGATTGTCACTACAGACACTCGATGTGTCAGAAAGAGATGCCTCTCTTTTCCTCCCCGCAGCGATGCGAGGTTTCTTTTTCCGTCCAGCCATTTCAGGTGATACGAAAAAAGTTAAAACAAATGTTAAATTCAAAAGTAGGTAGTCTTGAGAAAGACTGATGGGAAATAACTTTCAGGTAGTCTTTAAAAGACACACTGACAAAACACAAACTTTGAAGCTATAGGCAGTCAAAGACCAGTCCACAAGCAACCGAAAAAACGTCTGATCTGTAGAACAGTTCAAGACGCACTGTGTGACGTTATTTTAATTTGTATTTGTTCATGTCATATAATTAAAGTACTGAGGAAACTCACCGAAAAAACAAGTTATTACAACAACATTGTAGCGCTTGGGCAGAGGTGTTGCTTCTTCATACAACCATTCACCGCATAAAGTCATCCAAACAGATCACTCACACAAAATATGGAGAAATCAGAGCACCGAGATACGACGATTCACAGGTCGATCGAAACAGGAACACTCCACACGGCAATAAACCATTTTACGAGACGTTTCTGAGCTCAATTAATAAAATCACAGGAGGGTTGTGTGCAAAGCCACGACCGCGAGGTTGAAGTAGAATACTTTTACACAGCTCTACTTACGGCTGCACATTAACCTACGGCCGGGCGAAACGGTTCACGCCGCTTTTCGCGTTTAGCCTGGCAGAGGCCTAATGTGCACGGCCAACACAATAGAAAGGTGTTTTCACATTGAAAATTAGACACGGCTTTACTGGAGTAAGTGTTGGCAAATGCTTCTACCGCTAATACCGCCGCTATCGTACGAAAGCGCTTCGTTTCATGTGGGGAATAATATCAACAACAGAAATGACGCGCGTCTAAGCACACCCGAACTGTTTCGCCATGCCACTTCCATTTACTTCCTTATAACATCCGCCTCATGGAAGTACTGGCTGCACCTACCGCTGAGGCTGTTACCATACTGCTACTGGTACCCAAAACTATTAACTCTTCAAATTAAGTGTTTTATTTGTCCTCAAAAGAACAATTGTTCAATTCCATATCGGATATAATGCAATCGCAGCTCTGTAATATTACCGACAGTAATATTCTTCTGAACAAAATGATCCAACTTTTCCATTAGAGGAAGTGCCGGCTGATGTACGGCAAAAATCTCGCCCGATCGCTCGCGTTGGCGTTCGTTCTCAGGCAGAGGCCTGAGACGTGGTGACCAACCACAGGGCAAGTGATTTGTTTAATTTGAAGGCAATAACAGGCGCAACCCGCTGATATATTCTGTTACCGCTGAGTGCTGATATCTTCTGCTGCTGCTGTCAACGTTGTGAACGGTCCATCCAGTTCACCTTCCAACTAATGAATGTAGCTAGTTTTCCCAGAAACACTCTTTTATAGCCGAAGGGTGCTACGAAATAGGCCACGCCCTATCAGTTCAGTTGTTCCATTCCCTAATGTTCTTCAGACAAATTATGCCACAATTCGTATTTGATTTTTGTATCCAGCGAATAAACACCGATGGTGCTCTCACACACGCAACGGTTTTAACCCGTATCTTAGTGCGGTTTGTAACACCAAGCGATTTCGTTTGCTCGCTGTTGCGTGTTGCATCATGTTGCAACTTGGCAGCTGGGAGACGACGAAATTCTGTTTATGCTGATTGATTGAATCGACTTCATATTAGCTCTGCATAGTCGAACTAACTGCTTTTGTGAATGCGTTCTAACAGGGCAGTTTGTTATTTAATGTCGGTTATGCTGATTGCAGCCTTTGCGCTGCCCCTACAGTGGGGGTTTACTAAATAAAGTAAAAATTAGACAACTACAACAGAATTTGATTGCATCCCGCACAGAATGTCTGCTTGTGTTGATGCCAGAAAATTATTAACCTTCAATTATTTTTTTATTTGCCTTCAAAAAAGCATTTTGCGGTTCAAAATCGGTTGCTAATTACAACCTTTGAGCTGCCCTAACACTGGAGGAATTAAGACACACGGACAATATGCACTGTGGAAGCTATTTAACATTCAGTAAATTAGACGGGTGCGACAAATTTAAATTGCTAGGATGCAACACAGAATCCTTGCTTGCGTTGACAAAAATTATTAACTTTCAATGACTTGTTTCATTTGCCTTAAAAAAGGCATTTTGACTCCCGAAATTGGATTTCCTGATGGCAATCTTCATGCTACCCCAACACGGGGGGAATAATGGCTGTCTGGCGACACACGCTGAGAAAAACCGCGCTGCTCCTGAGACGTGGTGACCAATCACAGGGCTTGTGCTGCTGTTAAGGAAAGACGACTGCTGTTGTCGCTGTCTAGAACTATTATGAGTGGCTCCGGCTGAAACAGGCTCTTATATAGGCCAAATAGCATGTTTTCAATTGCAAGGTATATGATCCTGTCGACCGTGCTTGGGAAGCAAGCATATAACGACCAATCAGAGGTCGAATTTTTCGTTTTGACAAGGCTTGACTATTTTCAATAGTACAATATTGTGAATAATAAAATTACAATTATCTTATTTTGGGAAAAATCTTAGAAGATTTTCCGATCTATTGCTGCAAGAACGAAGGAAATCCATCGAATACTAACCGATTTATTAGCATTTGAAATTGGACATATTTTTCACTTTTTTCAGTTTTAGAATTTCATTTCACATCCCTACGTAGCCGAACTTCCTGAGAGAAGTATTCTTCTTCAAAAAAAATTCAAAAGAAAACATGGAACTGCTAGCATAACGTACGTAAAAATGATCTATATAGGGTTGCCAGTATGTGTATGAGAAATGTCACTTATCTTCATAAAAAAAGGCATAAAGATCGTATGATGAATATTGAAATTAAAAAAAAAAAAACAACAGGAAAAAAATCTTCTTTAACCCTCTAGTGCCCAAGTTAATTTTCAGACGGACTTCGAAAAAATCACTATGAAACTTTATAAACATTTTTTAAGTATTTATTGAGGCTTCTTACAGGTTTTGCTGAAGACCGTCTGAAGGCGGCACTGGGCACTAGAGGGTTAAACCCTTCTTAGTGTCTCAATAAACTCTCTATGTTTCTGACCCTTGATTCGCCGTGTCCCGTTTTGTTCAACATTGACAACCCCCTGCCCTTCTTTCAGAACAATCGCCGAGTCACGGTAATCGCACGTTTGAAAAAATGTAAATCCTCTCTTGCAGTAATCGGTTTCAAAAGAATTTATTTTTCTGTTTATTTTGCTTCAGTTCAATTATTAAGTAAAAGGTTGCGAATAAAACAATGATGAACTGAACAATTTACCAAAATTTTCCAAAAATATTTTCATTTGAATGACAATACAATTTTATATCTCCTCTCCTGTTCGTCACTAATCATCATGATTTATTTAACCTCCCTCTCTCCTACTTTACGTGCGTAATGTATTTCGTGGATTCCCTTTAGCGCTAGTTTTAATGTTTTATTTATAGTTCCCAGCCCTCTATATCGCAGTAAAGTATCTTTCTACGCGGGGGTGGTGCGTGAAAAAAATCTGAAATCTACGTAACCCTAGCCTAGAACTTCATTTTTAATCAGCATTGTCGGTTTTTCGAAAAAGAACCAGGAGCAGTGTGATGTATTTTCAAATCGTAATTGGATTGAGTAAGCCTGAACTAGTTTTATTCTTTGTTATTTCGATTCAACTGCTAGTTTCAACTGAATTTTGCTGGAGAACGAAAACCTATTGGAGATGGTTGATCCATATTCTAGACCTTATTTCAGACTCCATATTCTAGATTTTATACTCCAGATTCCATATTCCATACTACAGATACCTTAGACTCCATATTACGTATTTAATATTCTATATTCCAGGCGTCATACACTTGATACTCTTTACTTAATAATTCTCATCTCAAATCCATACTCCAGAATCCATTCTCTAGAATGCATTCTCCAGAATGCATACCCCAGAATCCATAATCCTGAATCCATACAGCAGCATATATATTTTAGAATCCATAATCCAGAACACATACTCCAGAATTCGTACTCTAGAATATATACTCTAGTATCTATACTCCAGAATCCACACTCTGGAATCTATACTCAAGAATCCATATACCAGAATCCATACACCAGGATCCACACTCCAGAATCCTTCCTCTAGAATACATACTCCAGAACACATGCTCTGGAATCCATACTCTAGAATCCGTACTCCAGAAACCTCCATATATATACTCCATATTCTAGATTTTATACTCCAGATTTCATGTTCCATACTACAGATACTTTAGTCTCCATATTACATGCTTTACATTCTATATTCCAGGCATCACACTTCATACGCAATACTTTATACTCTATACTCAATAATTCATATCCCAGGATCCATACTTCAGAATCCATGTTCCACAATCCATACTCTAGAATCCAAACTCTAGAATATATACTCCGGAATCTATGCTCCAGAATCCATACTTCAGAATCTATACTCTAGAATCCATAATTCAGAATCTATACAGCAAAATTTATATTTTAGAATCCGTAATCCAGAACACATACTCCAGAATCCGTACTTTAGAATATATACTCTAGTATCTATACTCCAGAATCCGCACCCTGGAATCTATACTCAAGAATCCATATTCAAGAATCCATACACCAGAATCCATACACCAGAATCTATACACCAGAATCCACACTCCAGATTGCATCCTCTGGAATTCATACTCCAAAACACATACTCTAGAATCCATACTCTAGAATGCATACTCCAGAATCTATGCTCCAAAATCCATACTTCACAATCTGTACTCCAGAATTCATAATGCAGAATCCATACTCCAGAACACATACCTCAGACTTCATTCTCTGGAATCCATAATACAGAATTCGAACTCCAGAATCTGTACACCAGAATCCATACTCCAGGGCACATGATCCAGAATCCATACTCTATAACACATACTCAGATTTCATACATCTGAATTTATAATCTAGAATCCGTACTCTAGATACACATACTCCAGAATTCGTACGTCAGAATCCATACTCCAATATCTGTACTCCAGAATATATACTCTAGAATCAATGCTCCAGAATTCATATTCCAGAACCTATACTCCAACATCCATACTCCAGAATCTATCCACTAGAATCCATACTCCAGAACCCATACTCTAGAATCCATACTCCGAATTTCATACTCCAGAATCCATAATCCATAACTTTCCAATTTGAAAAAGATTCAAAACAAATATGTGAAAATACAGTAATTGGATTGAGAAAACTCATCAAACACTCTGTAAATAAATGACTTGATAATGAAAAACTATTAAAAACTAGTTTTCTTGGAAATCCTCCCAAATTCTGAAATCCACGTAAATTCCACGAGAATTCTGCGTAGAAATAAACCACGTGAAAAGAGAGTATACGCTGCCGTGATATAACATTGTGATGTACATCCACTTGATCAGTTTTTTAATACGGTCCAAAAACGAACGGGCTACTTGTCATTTTTTTTTTGAAATGGTGCATACGTCATTTTGTTTGCTTGATTTCATACACAACTGAAAGAAAGATACCAAAAGATGGGTCTTCGAATAACGAACAAATTGGCATAACCCCATATTTGAAAAAATAGCGCTTACGTCAGTCTGCGAGAGTAAGAGTCTACGACAGTACGTGTCTCCACTACCCTTCTCCCTCATAACAATAAGTAACGCAAACTAAACCCCCTCTTCCCTTTATTTGTTACGTAATTTGAGTACGATGCCTTAACACTTCTGAAATGTTGCGTATAAGACGTGATTATTTTCTCTCATGTTCGGATTTTTTTTTTTCAATTCAACTGTCATAAATAAAAAGGCTGTGATCAATGTTGCTGAATGTTGCAATGTGGCTGAATCATCAGAGCATTTTTGTCCTAAAAAATAATGAAAAGTCTTTTAAACTCACTGATTTTTCAATATCCCATTTTTTTATTATTTTCCTAACTCATTAAAGCTCGTACGTTCACAAATTGAGGAATATATACACATATAGACCGTTCCGATAATTATAAATACACTTACGATCAACCGTCATTTCAAATAACGTGCAGTATTCAACCAAACGTTGGCTGCGTCCTGTTGTTTACATCCAAAAGAAACAGATGCTGTCATTTTTTCTAACATTTAGTGCGAAATTTTGAAAATGTGTGGCCTTTCTCTCGAGTAAAGAAAGCGAATTGTGCACAAATGGGGCACCGTGAGTGGTCTTTCTATAAGAAAATTAGCCAGAGAAGAAGGTATAAGTGTCGGAGCAGTTCAAACCGCATTGCGGAAGAATTGTGAAGAGTGCACATTTACTGATGCCCCAAGACGTGGTAGAAAACCCAGGCCTGTTGATCCCACAATGGACAAAAAGGTTAAGTAATACTACAAGCGGCATCCTTCAATATCAGTACGAGATGTGGCGAGAAAGCTTGGGACCTCGGCGAGTAACGTTATGCGTGCCAAGGGAAGAATAGGTCTGCAGACCCGTCGGAAGCAGAAGCAGCCAAAACGAAATCCAAAACAAGCTGAATCTGTGAAACCGAGAGCTCGGAAGCTTTCTGACAAACTTCTTACCAAAAATATGGGGTGTGTTATCATGGATGACGAAACCTACATAAAACTGGACTATAAGACTCTGACAGGACCGCAATTTTATACATCACCGAAGGGAAAGGATGTCCCTGGACCAGTGAAAGCCATTTACACCGAAAAATTCGGCAAGAAGGTAATGGTTTGGCAGCCCATTTGTGAATGTGGGTAAATATCTCGTCCATTCATTACGAATGACGCAATGAATGGTAAAATTTACGTGAAAGAGTGTTTGCAGAAAAGGTTGTTACCCATGGTTAAGCAGCAAAACAATCCTCCAATCTTTTGGCCCGATCTTGCTTCCTGCCATTACTCTAAGGATGCACTAGGGTGGTATAAAACAAATAATGTCACATGTGTCCCAAAGGAGATGAATCCTTCAAACTGCCCTGAAATTCGCCCTATTGAAACTTTTTGGGCTTTGACCAAGGCAAAGCTGAGAAAATATGTCAAACCAGCGGACAATGTTGCAAAAATTTAGAAAAGATCGGCTTAAAGTGGTAAAAATGGTCGGAGAACACACTGTGCAAAAGCTTATGAGTAGTGTTAAGAGAAAAGTTAGAGAACTCGCGTATCCTACGAAAAATAATCCCAACTTAAATTGAAACTGGAAAGAAAACACTTATTATCTATATTTCAGAATAAAATGACCCGAAAAATCCTGTATTTTTTGTTTTATTCAAGAAAGAAGATGTATTTATAATTTTCGGAACAGTCTATAAACAAACTTTATGATGACCGAAAACAGAAGTAAAATGGCTTCGAGAAAATAATTTATTATTAAGTCGTGTAATAGGAATTTATTGAAAACAACAATTTCATTCGAAAAAAAAAAAAAATACAAAGGACTGAATATTTGTTTCAACTTAACTTTGTTTCAACTTTGTTTCAACTTAACACTCTTGATGTCAAAATTACGATGACTTATCGGTATTTTTATACTCTGCCAAAATTGAGTAATTGAAGTAAAAATTCAAAACAAGAATCACCTGCTGCAAACTAAACCATACATTTCAATTGCATATAAAACAATAACCTTAAATCCAACTTGAACTAAAAAAAATATTAGCAGCAAATAAATTTAATCAGAACAGAATTGTACACCGTTCAATCTTCTGACGGTTAGAGCTATGTTAACTTGAATTGATATTGAAACGTAGCATAAATGCCAAATTCGTCATTATAAAATTTATCACATCGATTTGCAATTCGCTCTCATGCTGCGTACTTATTTTCTGCAAAGTATAAAATATTATCCTTTGTGAGCTTCCAAAGTACCCCTTTCCATCCCTTTTTGTTTGTATCGCATGAATATTAATACCGGATACTCTAGATGCAAATTTAATTCCAGTGATTTATCACGCTGTTGAAGGCTACTGATGATAGTTTTCCAATTTTATCAAGTGGTAGTTGAATGGATCTGTGATAGAAGTAATTTTAAGTACCGAATCGGTGAAAACTTGCAATGATTCTAACCAGAGCGGCACAAAACGTGTTCTAACACGTAAATGTGAATGATAAATTTTCCATATCGTCGTAAGCGCTCCCAAATATGGTACGGGAAAAACATGACCAGGCTTAAAAAGGAACCACCGAACACAAGCTGCAATCTATGGGGTCACGTTGTGTGCGACACATCGTCATTGGGGTGCATTTTTCGGTGTAAGATGGGGTCCAGAGAATCGCGGTAGCTCTATGAATGCGGTATGAGTCAATATAGCATCGCAATAACTTTACACAGTAGAAGCGGCTATTAGAATATGGGCGAACGAAACCAAGAGACAGCCCATTACTCCATATATTTTAGTGGCTTCTGCTTCTGCTACTGCTATTACATATGCAGGCTGCAAAGTATACACATGTTTCTACGTCGGGAATTGTGGGGAATGAAAGCGCAAATTAAAACCCCTCACAAAAGGGCTCAACTCGGTGGCAGTTAAACTCCACCGGCTTACAGGCACCGAGGGCAAGACCATTTTTCCCTCTCCCGGTGTTGCTCCTCGCGTGGACCGTTTTCCTGGCAACCCGCAGCGCACAGGATGGCGGTCTCCCACGGTGTCACCCGACCACGCTTCTTGACTTTTTGATGTACACCTCGGGGGCGGACCACGGATCGGTGCTTTCGGAGCAAGAGAAGGACATGCAATGGCTTTCCATCAACGTGTCATTAAACATTCTGTTGGGTGTTTTCTTCGTGCTACAAGTTTTTATGATACTTGATGAAACTTAAACAGTGATGTCTGTAGCTAAACTTCGAATAAGATATCCAGGGTAAATCAATTCACTCAATCAAGTGGAAAAATAAATCACAATTTTTCTGTTCCATCAAACACCAATCTGATTTAGCCGTAGTGTCTACCAACCAGCCACTGGATTCCGACTCCAGTAGTGCAATATTTACTTTTCCCTCTTTTCCACGGAATTAATTCCGTCTACCACCAGAAGGAAGCGATACCCACACCAGAACCGAGAATCTAGTGAGGAGCGTCGAAATCCTCTCATCTTTCGTGACTGATGAAAAGAAAATTTCATTTTCCATCATCAACCTCACTGCATCCGCACGCTGTCGGTCGTCGTGTATTTTGTTGCTTTTCTCCGCTCTTCTTCTGTGTGTCTCCTGTGCGCGGATGAGGAGCGAGTGTTACGTTTTTGATGTAACCGGCGATGATAGCAATAGTCTGCATTCGTCAGATCAGTGTCAGCGCGTGATTCAGATGCGCTTTCCTCCATAACGATCATAATCATCGTCATCATCAGCATCAGCATTCGTTTCCTTTGGTATATCGCGTCACCGAGGTGGCAATAATGACAGACAGTGTCGCGACATCGAAGTGTAATCATCCGTTGGTTACAGCCATCAGAAACACTCTCTTGACGTGCGCTAGACGGTTTCGTACCAACACTTCCGCAAGGATATGAAGCGAGTTTCCAGGTGAAGGATTCCCGATCACCACACCCGCTGCTGCTGCAGTAGAGTAATTCTCGCTTCCGGCCATCTTTCCAACGGAGATTGATGGTTGGTTGTTTGACGCAAAGTGGAGACGATAAGTAGTTGTTGTGTGTTTGCCTGCCCATGATGACTGGCAACCTCGTCAGCCGGATGTGGGACCGTATCCTGACGAAGGCGTTGATTATGCGTGAATAATTGGAACCACCCGTGGCGGTGTCATATCCGGCTTGGTCAGTCGGTTAGTACACCTATCAACCGGTGACCGGTTGTAACTGCAATTACATTTCTCGTCCGGAACACCTGTGCGGAAAGGCAGGCAGGCAGAAGTTCATCGTACGAGGCAGCGTTATTGATTATCTGTAACCAATTTTTGCTCAATCACACGAAGTCGGCTGAACCGAGACATGATAGCAGCTATGTACGCTAGGGCAATGAAGCCAGTGCCCATGTGGAGGGAATCGACGAATCGCACATATTTACTCGTCATTTCGTGGCGGGCTATTTTTAGACGGCGCGGCACATATAAACTCGGCGGAAAACTACTGTTTCTACCAGTATACTACTACCAAAGTGTTTCTCCCCTCATCGGTCCCTTCTCCTATGCGGGATGCTTTAGATTCTAAAGAAGTGCACACAATTGATTTATCGGGAACGGGGAGAGCGGAGCGAAAAAGATGGCGGTTGGAGTGGAGATGGAGCGTGACCGGGAGAGCTTGTGAATGCTATCGATAAAGTGAGCTGCCCCGATACAATAATATAAACACAACTGAGCTGAACTCGTTCGCTTGGAATGAACAAACTTTTGCCTGCGTGGGATAAAATTAAATTAAATTGGTTCAACTGTCTGGTTGAAAATAATCGGCATGGAGAGCGTTCACATGTGCGCTTGGTGTGCACACTCCTGTAACTATTCGCACTGGAAATTTTAATTATATTTCTGACTTATATTCAACCAGTAACACAGAAAAAATGTTTCACTTTTATATAATGGTCTATTGACATTTTTTAACGATCTGTAATTTATTTATTTTCTCGGAGCTTGTTTGAACATTTTAATCGCTCAATTGTTTTGTAATTGGATATTAATTGAAGTGAATGATTTATTTTTCTGCTATGTTGAAGTACAATTCTAAATAAACTTTACAGAAATGGATTCATTGTACAAGTTCAATAACGCTAGGGCAGAATTTGAAAGTACTCATTTTTGGTAACTTGTTCCAAATGGTGTTTTATTATTATTATATACAATTTTTTTTATATAAAGGTAATGATTTTTATGTTAATACACCAATTCCATGCAATTGGTGTATTACCTGAACATTATTGTGCTTCAATCAAAATAATTGTATTTGTTTCTTATCGAGAAATTTTGAACTTGTATGTTTTGCTTGGCTCTTTGAGTGACACTTTTTGTCACTCGATAGCGCACAGAACAATTATTCTTTTTCGAAATTTTCAACTTTCAAGTTTGTAACTTTCGAGGTGTTTATCCTGTTTTGAAACATTTGGCCTTAAATTGGGGGTTAATAATAGGCCCTCCAAGAAAAATATTCAACCGTACTTTAATTATTAACAACTATGCGAAAATTGCAAAAGAAACCATATTTTGGCGTTTCGGAAGGTAAAAGACCCAGTACTCTATCGTTTGGTATTTTTCAATCAGTTTTTTTTCAATTGAGACGCAGAGAAAAAAGCAAAATCAGTCAAACGGTTGAAAAGTTAAAATATTTTGAAAACTGAATTTTTTAAAAACTTTGGTTTTTTAAGCAATTTATTGACAGAAAGTGTCACTTTAAGGTTTAAATTTTGTAATAAAGAACGCTATGACTCAGCAATTTTGAATATCAGAGCAAATAAACTTCCAGATCGGGCTTTATCACACAAAATAGGAGCATAACTCTGGAATATTTGAACCGAATCTCACCAAACGTGACGTACGTGTTTCTTATATAAAGGAGGTTGCTATTAATTTATTGGAAACGGTATGGGGCAACCCCTGAAAAGAAGGAGTGTCCTTATTTATAAGGTAATTAACATTTTCCGTGTATTATGGAAACTCTTTCTCTAAAATCGATAGAGATGGCTATATTAAAGCTCTAGTTCCAACCTGGAGGCTGTAAGTTGATAAGCTAAGACCTGAAAATGAAAATAAACTCGATATTTATAACCAAAATGGCATCTTTCGCTTTCTGGGTAGCTGTAAAAATTCTATAAGATATTCAAAAGTATCGTATCATTGATATTTCCGGTACCAGGATTTTACTTTGAAATAAGAATCGATGTGGGACGCCATTTTACAATCAAAGTGCTCTTAATAACACGCAGAGAATCCATCCCCAGGATACCTATAACTATAAGAAATCGCAAACACGATCCGAAAGATTCTCACTCACGATTCTTATTTCAAGAATCCTAGAGCCATATACAGGACATTCCTGAGGATTATTTTTCAGGAATCCTTTTCGAGGACGCTCAGGAATCCAATGTGAGGAATCCTAGAGAATCTATGCGAATCGTATGTGTTCGTCCGGGTGGTGGCTTCTACTTTACAGTAAACTGGGCAAAATGGGAAAAATTGAGGGAAATGTTAAAATACCTCCCAACCAGAATCACGTATAAAATCGGAAATCGGTAACTTTCAAGACCAATTATTGATGGTTGATACCATTTTTCAATCCAATGGCGACTTTCAGTTTCTAAAAAAACAGTATAACGCCAAAAAAAAAACAAAAGTTGATATGGGACACTTTTTTGAAAGTCAATTACCGATCTATGGTTTCTGGAAAAAACTTCGCAATAATTATTCTTCCAAACCCACAATTCTACCCAAAAACTGAAAATTGCTGCTTGATGCCGTTTTGATAACCGAGATGGCGACTTTTTACTCCATAAACCGAAAGCTACACACGCTCAAACATCGGCATTTTCACACTCAAGGTTATCCTAGAAGCTAAAAAAATTGCGTCTCATAGATTACATAGATTACACCTATTGTAGTGCAGAAAAGGTTTCTATACTTTATACTTTAAAACGCATACTTGATACTATAGACTCCATACTCCAGACTTCATCTTCTAGACTCCATCTTTCAGGTTCGATACGCCATACTCTATACTACTTAATCCATGCTCAAGACTGCATATTTTAGACTCCATACTACATACTTCAGACTTCATACTCCATACTTCAGGTCTCATATTCCAGACTCTAGATTTTATACTCCAGACTCCGGACTTCACACTTCATAATCTGGTCTCATATTACTTACTTTACTTTTATGTCGAATCCAGAATACGTCTCCACAAAACTCGGTCTTGGGCTGCTCCTCTCCAGACTCCCCTTGCACCCGTTGTTCTGGCATCCTCGTCGACAGCACACATCCAGCGCGTGCGAGGAAAATTCGCCCGCTATTCTGAAACCGTCAAGCGTCGCACGTCACAGTTCAATTAGTTTTGTTGGGAAACCATGTTCTAGCATTATTTGCCAAAGCTCGTTGCGTTCCACTGTGCCGTACGCCACCTCGAAGTCAACAAACAGATGATGCGCTGTGTTCTCGAAACTTGTCGAGGATCTGTCTCAACATCTGGTCCGTCGTAGATCGCTCCTTTTGAAAACCGCATTGGTGTTCTCCAAAAAAGACTTCCTGCAACGGCCTCAGTCGCTGGAATAGAATACGGGAGAGAATTTCGTAAGCGGAATTGAGGAGGGTTATGCCTTGATAGTTACTACAGTCGAGTCTTTGTCCCTTCTTGTAGATAGGGCATATGAGTTCTTCCAATCAGTCCGTAGGTAGTTGTTCCTCAGACTATACCCTCAGGATAATCTGGTGAATGGCACTACGCAGCCGTTCGCTCCCGATCTTGAAAAGTTCGGTCGATAAGCCGTCCTTCCCAGCGGCTTCTTTGACTCTTTGCAAGCATTCTTCACCTCGTCCAATGTTGGTGGGTCCCCTCGACGACTCTTTTATCTTCCTCACCGTTCAACACCACTCCAAAATGTTGCTTCCATCGCCGGGCCAAATGCGATTTATCGGTAATCAGGTAATCACAGGGAGGGTCATTACACATGCCGAATCCAGAATACGACTCCACACAACTTCTCGGTCCGGTTCCTGATTTCGTTCATCGTTCTGTAGAAGCTCCTCGTATCGTGCCTGGTGAAGCAATTCTCCACCTGAAGTCTCTTTTCGGCACCTCTTGCCTCCCGGTATTTCTCCCGCATGTGACGCGTCACACGATTAGCTGCTACTAACATGTTGGCGTAGGCTCGGCTCCCGTGTCTATCATTTCTCGCGCTGTTTCGCTGACCGCATCATTGATTCAGGTTCAGGTTCACTTCAGCTGGTTTACCGATCCGTCTATCAACTTTCCGAGTATACTCTGCAGCAACTCCTTCCGCTGATAACTTCTGGATGTCCAGACGTATCTTCCTCGCCGATCTCGATTTAAATACTTTGGACAACCGGGCGTGAATCTTGCCTACCACGAGATAATGATCCGAGTCTATGACGTCTAAAAGTGCCGGCCGTCGATCAGTATGTGGTCGATCTGGGAGCAGGCTTCTCCGTTGGAGTGTTTCCAGGTGTGCTTCCGAATGTTTAGACGTGCAAAACGGGTACTACAGATGGCCGTTCCCCTGGCCGCGGCGAAGTTTACTAACCTCCGGCCGTTGTCGTTGGTGGTAGAGTGAAGGCTTTCCCTACCAATAACGGGACGAAAGAACTCCTCTCGTCCGACTTGTGCGTTTGTATCTTCGATGACGATCTTTATATCGTGTTGCGGTCACTCTCCATAAGTTTATAAGTAAGGAGCTCATAGAACTCCTTTTTCACGCCATCGGTTTATCGTTTGTCGGCGCGTACACGTTGATAAGGCTGTAATTGAAGAATCTGCCCTCGATCCTCAATACGCAATAGGCCTTCACCTAATGACACGCTTCATTTGGTTTCCGAGTAGCACGAAACCGACGTCCCGTTCCGCTCTGTTGCCGCCACTGTAGCAGATGTGGTACTTGAAAGACCGAGGGAAAAGTGGCTAAATCGCTGCGTGCACTTGGCTGGGAGGTTGGTGCATGCGGTAAAACAGTGAAAAAGTATCTGGAGAACATGGACCTACATGTCATGAAGCGGCAGTCCCGTCCACTGGTCTCGGAGCTGCAGGCAATGACGCAATGACAGCGGTTGTCCCGGCAAATCGCGACGTGGCAGTGGGGATGGACGACGAGACCTATCTCATCCTGGATGGCAACGACTGGCAGGGTACTTCGTATTTCACTTCTCCCACGAAGGAAGTGAGCTCCGAGGTGAAATTTATTTCACACACCAAGTTCCCCAAGAAGGTGCTGCTGTGGCTGACAATCGGCGAGAAAAGGATATCAAAGCCGCTCTTCTTTCGCTCTGGGCTGGCCGTGAACGGGGAAATTTATAGTACGAAGTACCTGACAGAAGTTGTGTCGTTCATCAAAAAATACCATAAGGGCGAAGACACAGTGTTCTGGCCAGATTTGGCGTCGGCTCACTACTCGAGGCGATCGTTGGAGGAGATGGAGCGGCTAAATATCGATGTGGTACCGAAGTCGGCGAATCCGCCCAACGTCCCCCAGCTGCGTCCTGTCGAGAATTTCTGGGCAAACTTGAAGCGCAAGCTCTGTTCCAACAATTTTGTCGCGAAAACAGAGGAGGAATTAATAAAAAAACGAAGAATAAGCTCTACACGCATTTTTTCATCCGCCATGGTGAATGTTCCGGTTTACTGCCGAAAGGCCGCACGCAAGGACGTAATATTTTTTGCGAGGAAGCTAACGTAATTACCTTCCATGGGAAATTTATCCAACTCAATTATCTGTCTTAGTTTTTTTTTCATCACCATCTGGAAGAAGTCCATTTTTTTACCGCAAACGTTATTTGAGCCGCCCCTAACCTGGGGAACAGACGCTCAGGCAAGCTGCTCTCCAAGGAGAACAGCTCCCCCTTCCCAGTCAGCATACGACCAAGTTCCCACCAGTTCACTGATCTTTCCTTGGTTGCTCGTATCCCAGTCGGTATTACGTGGAGGTAGGGATAGAAGTATTTCAAACTCCATATTCCATACTAAATGTTTTAGACATCAGACTTCATACCTTAGACTTTAGACTATGTACAGACTGCATATTCAAGACCGCTTATTTCAAACACCATACTCAAGATTTTTTTATCTCATACTGCATACTTCATACTGCAGATTTCATACTCCACACTCGGTATTTTAGACCTCATACTCCATTTTTTAGACTTCATACTTTGTACTCCAGACCAGTGCCTTAGAATATCGATGTTTATTCACGAGTAAATGAACTGAATTGTTCTCAGTGTCATCACAATTATTTTCTGAGGCAACGCAGTAACCTATGTTCATTGCGACGATGCATGAATATCGTTTATCATATTCAATGACAGAACAGTGGAATGAATAACAAAGGTCTCGTAATGATATTCAGAGAAGCTTCGGTGATTATCAATCCAAGTAGAGAAAGTCTGTTTAGACACTGTTCACCGCACAGTACAGCATAAATTGTGGAATGAGCAAAGTTTGGTTTTCACTATTTTCAACCGATTTTCATTTTTGACGATCAAAATATCAACATGAATGTTACGGTTTATCCTGTCGGTGTTCATCGGTTGTTTGGTATCATGAATATCAAAGTTCGCATGGGTAGTTTGATTATCAATATAAAGAAGGATGAATATCGCTGCTTTTGAATATTATGACAGTGAATATTCTCAGCACTGCTCCAGACTTTTTATTTTAGACTCCATACTCCAGGTTCACAGTTATCGGTTTGCTTTTGAAACAACCGAGGAATAGTGGAGTTTGAAGTCCAGTTTCGAGTCTAGTGGAACACGATCAACTCTGCGGATTGTCACATTTATAATAGAGTAATTGTGTAGATTTGGGCTCATAGAGCGGTTGAACATCATCATCGCACGAACGACAAAGTCAACGAAAGTATAAGGCAAAGCCTGTAAACTATGGCTACCATATCGTTGAAGAATAGCGTGAATAGAAGTGGGCCCGGGTTGCTTCCTTGCGGTACCCCGATGGTGCTGACTAATGCTGCCTGGAGAGACATACCTGAAAGCGTCTTTCCAGTCAGGAACGAGTTCAATCATGTTATTAGCTGCCCGGACGCTCCAAGTCATGCAAAATTTTATGGTCGATCTTATCGAACGCTGCTTACAGAGCCTAACAGGTTAGTAGGAAACAAACGCCCGGGAATCCATGCTGGTCCGTTGAATAGAGTTTTTAGAGAGATACCACGATAGTTTCTCTTGCCCCGCTTGTCTCTTTGAAGCTTTGAAGACAGAAAACACAAATGACTCCTTTCATAACGATGGAAGTTTACTTTGCTCAAAGTATTGGCTAAGGTAATACAAAACACCACTGGTGGCATCTCATGCTGGCCCATGAGCAAGGTATTTCTTGTGTCGTAAGCAGTAACCGAACAGATGGAAGAATTCAGAAAGAGTATTGGAAGCAGCGAATTCTGCATCAACACCACTAATTGTGCTCTATTCAAAGATTTACGCCCGATTTCTGACAGCGAGAAGGTGATCGTAACGTAACACAGTTTTCTGTCCTTTTTTGCGGACGTTCCGCATTTACGGATGCGCCGATCCGTAACATCCCTACTTCAGACTCCATACTTCAGAATTCATATTTCAGACTTCATACTTCAGTTTCCGTATTCCGGACTCCAAATCCAATATTATATTATTTTTCTCGTTTCCACTCGCATCCTGCAGCGCCTGTTTACTACTTTCGTGCGTTCAATTTTCCCTCTTTTTCAGTTTATTGTCGATAAATGTTCAATTTCTTTAGTTGAGTGAAATTGAGGGTAATTGGGTGGATTAATATTAAGTAAAACATTAGGGTTCAGATAAAACTAAATTTTTCAGGTATGAAAATAATTTGATAACCTAATGTTTGGTTTTGAACATATCAGAAAGAAAACTTGTTTAGCAAGAAATAACAGGAGGGTTGTGTGCAAAGTCACGACCGCTAGGTTGAAGTAGAATACTTTTACAAGAAAGATAACCCGGCTGCTTGCGTGACAGTCATTTTTTCTAGTAAATAAACGTTGACTAATCAGATCAATCGAATTTTGCGCTTTAATAAGGATTGACCATTTTCAATAATATAGTAAGTTGCTTGTCATGCTTAAGGCTTGACAATTTTTAAATTTTTAGATGAAATTTTTTCGGATGTCGTGCTCATGACTAAAGTAAAAGATAATTCAGTAAGTTTTGAGACGCGAAGATAAAGTAAAATTTATAACTTTTACAAATTTAAAAATGTGAATTAACTCATTAGAAAATATTAACTCTTCAATCAAGTTTTTATTTCATCCTGAAAAGGACAATTTGTTGTTCATTTTAGTATCGGATAAGATGCCGATCACATCTTTGCGTTATCACTGACAGGGCGAATAAAGTATTCCTTGTGATAAAGTAAACAATGAAATGCTGATATAACACTCAAAACCGTCTAGGCTCACGTGTTGTCAAAATGAGTCAACTTTTCATTGAATGCATTTACTAGTGCCCACTATCGCACAGAAACTGCATTTCACTAAAGTGCCTCACTGCATCAGCCGCTATCGACGCTGAGATCCGCTGCAACTAGTTCGCTATCCATAGCCATGCCACAGTTATGGCCGCTATACGCTGCCATTGGTATCGTGCGTTATCCATTGCTACGCCACAGCTGTGGCCACTTTCCGCCATCGCTGGTATCCACTGCACTACTAGTGCTGCTGCTAAGGGAAAACGACCGCTGTTGTCGCTGTCTAGAACTATTATAAGCGGCTTCGACTGAAACAGGCTCTTATATAGGCCAAATAGCATGTTTTAAACTGCAAGGTATATGATTCTGTCGACCGTGCTTGGGAAGCTATTATATAACGACCAATCAGAGGTCGAATTTTTCGTTTTGACAAGGCTTGACTATTTTCAATAGTACAATAGTGTTAATAATGAAATTAAAATTATCTTCTTTTGGGAAGAATATTATAAGATTTTCCAATCTATTGTTGCAAGAACGAACGAAATCATTCGAACACTAACCGATTTATTAGCATTTGAAATCAGTCATATTTTTCACTTTTTTGGGTTTTAGATTTTCATTTCACATCCCTATGTAGCCGAACTTTCTGAGAGAAGTATTCTACTTCAAAAAACTGGGAATCTGTGATTCCTGTAACTTCGCGGAGAAGATAAGTTTGTAACGAAACACAAAAGAAAATTGTTCAGAAAAGCTCGCTCTCCAAAATTTATTCTGTTTCACCTTTGATTCATCGTAATCATTATAATCGTCTAAAACCTTAGTTTAGTACAAACATACGATTTTTGAACATATTCATCACACACACCGGATTACCAGATGTTATTAATTCCTGATGAAAAATGTTAGGCACATTTTTTTTTCGCAGAAGTTAATCACGTCACGTTGGCTCTCATAAACTGGCATTTTTGTTTCGTAATATCCACTATGAACCGCACGCCAATACCACAGCTTTATCCGCAATATAAAGGCAATATTAATCAGGGAAATAGTTTTGAAATGAAACTGGCAAAAAAGCGCCTGCATCAAAGTATCGTAGTAGTAAAAGTAATCCATCTTAATTAGTACATTATGCCATCGTAAGCAGAACGTCTCGAATAAGCCGACTGTTCAGAATCTTTGTTTCATATCAAAAGCCGTCAGCGTGATACAGCATAAACAACATAGCCGCTTGCTTCGGTGCGTCTCAACCGTGGAAGCGAGCAAGCAAAAAAAAAAGAATAAAGAACAAAAAAGTTCGCGTCATCGGCTTCATCCGTTTGTGTGCCGTTGGCTGTTTATTATCCAGCTTGCCGCGGCTTGCCTTTGCTTTGGCGAAAAGGCCTCCATTGTCAATCGTGCTCTGACGAAATCCCCGCTTACAGGGCCACTGTTGTTCCACTTCCACCACAGACCCCGGTACTTTTATCCGTGTTTTTTTATTCGAATTCTTAGTGCTGTAGCGTTCTACAAAGCTGCAACCAGCGCCGAGGACTGCTGGAGAAAACGGTGGCTCGTGAAAGTAAGTATGCTTCAGGAGCTAACCGGTCACCGGGTTTCCCCGCCAGTGTTCTGGCCCCGGTTGACAGTTAAGCTCTAATTACATTCCGTCACGTACCTTCGTTGACATATTTCTCCTTAACTTACTCCCGAGCGAAGAAACTCGTGCCACTGGATGTCGCGTTGTGCCGTAGAATATTCCAAGAATTTACGCCGGATTTTTTGTGCTCACTTACACCCGCACCAACGCGCTTAAGGATCATCGAAAGGGGGGTGTTGTGTTTACTTTTTGCCCACTTCGTAATGCAAACCAAAATTCCTACCTTTTCCGCGAACAATTCCGGCAAGAATTTGTCACCTCTCTCTGTCTCTCTCTTCAGCGGCGGCTCGAATCATCAACCATGCATGTGACAACGAATTTTAAAAATGGCGCGAATTTTATGAGTACCATTACGTGAGTTCATGCCGTTCCGGTGGGCCTAAAATGGAAGTGTTAACGTTTATTAAATTTCCAGATAATTACGATACTCGCTTAAACGGTGTGCTTTTAATCAGTGCTTTACCATGTTATTTACGGCTAACGGGTATTTTTCTGTTCTATTACGAAAGAAGAGCCTTTTCGCTAAATTTTGATAGTTCAATATTTCAACCCAGGTATTGCTGCTTTTCTGAAAGGGATCCGCTGAGTATCATTAAAAAAAACAGGGAGAAGCGTTTCGATTTCCTTCCTTGGATCGCTGTAGGGGCTTCTTGACCTGCGCAAATTGGCATACGAATTACGTGCGAAATATTGTTCGAAACTGTTGAGCATCTTCTCTTCGCTAATAGTTTCCCGGCACGGGTCCCGAACGTAGAACGAAGCACGCCAAAGTGATGAATATAGACTTTGACTTTCCACCCGCTCGGTCATAATGTAATGGGAGTGCTGCGCTGCCGCCTGTGCTGTGTCGTGTCGTGCAGACTATCGAGAACGGGGGAAAGAAGCGAATAGCGAATAGCGATAGCCAAGGGATCAATTTCTTACCCGGAAGCACACCGCGGAATCGCGCGTTGATTTCGGGCGGCAGGAGTGCATGCGTTGGCAAAAAATTAACTGGTGACGGAATTTATTGTCAATAAAATACTCTACTGCGTTAATGAAAATGTTTAACGAAATTATGTGTCTCTATTGGTGGTAACGGGGGGAAAAAGTTCGAACCAAGCAGTGGCCAGCTCAGAGGGCTGCCGCATAACCCGACAGTAAATATTGGCCGATGACAGCCTCTAAACGGTTATTGCTTGGGTGGCGATAAATGACGCTATTTACGACGCCCGGGGGCAATGATTCAAAAGTAACAATCTCGGAATTATTGCCGAACACATCGCCGTCATGTTTCTAGCCGTTTCGTCTTTAATGATGCGGGGGCGGCTTTTGTGATTTTAATGAGTTGTTTGCAAGTGACAGTCTGTAAGTCATTGAAACATTTTTAATGCATTTTTGATCACTTCCGCGTGTATTAATTTTTGAAATTTATTTTTTTAGTGTAATTAGTATGGTGTAAATAAATCAGAACATCCAGAAAACTACAAAATAGCTCAGCGTGGCATGGCATAGCAGATTTAGATAGTATAGCATGAAGATCAATTGAGAAAGGAATTTTAAAAAGCTGGTTAGATACTTGAAAATCGGAATATTTAATTAATTTCGGTTAGCTCACCTAATAATCGCTAATCGTCCGTACCGCACAAATCTGCGCGTTTTAAATTGCGGATATTTATATTTACCTGGTTATGAATTCGTGAAACGCAATCTTAACCTTACTCAACAACCGTACGCCGAACGCGAATTCATAGCAATGGTAATGGAAATAAAAATTATAATGCGTTGTATTTCTCGTGATATGAAGGATTGTGTGCTTGATGAATTGATGAAGTGAAAATAACGTGGACGAATAATTCACTTTTACCTCACGGGGTCATTGAATGTTAAAAATGTATATATGGGAAAATACTCTTGATGAGAGTCAGCTAAAGCGCTTGAACTATGACACTGAATATAAAAGCTCGTGTTATTCCATGCGTTCAAAACCTAAAACTAAAAACGTTGTGTGCACAGGATAGACGATACCTTTTTAAGAATCCTTGAACCTGAGGAATGTTGTTCGAAGATTCCGATAGCGTTATTTTTGTGCACGAACAACCGAAAACCGTGAGAATCTTCGTTCAATTGATGACTGCCAAACAAGTTTTCTTTCAATAAAAACCGAAAACAAGTCACAGACTGGTACGATATATTCCGACTTCGCCACACAATATTGCTATAGCAAAACTAAATTGTTTGGGTTCATATCTGGTAGAGTGAACTTCTTTCATCAACGTCAACGCATCTGGTATTCCACAAGGTAGCGTTCCAGATCCGCTCATATTTATACTATACATGATCTGTGTTCTCATTCAAATTCTGATAAATGTTTATACGCTGAAGATTTCAATTTTTATCGCATTTAGAAGCCTTACTTCACACCGAGACATACACAGATGGGCTACAACGTTGATGCCTCGAAAACGGGATTTAATTGAACATCGATTATTGTAAATCCATTGCATTTTCTCGACAGCAACCAGAATTAGGTTTGCTAATTCCATGAGAGCTTACAACGTGTTGCCTTTATCTGAGATCTTGGAGTCATCGTTGATAGTAAATTTTAGTTTAACATGCACATTTTCATTAGGTACTACTGCGAAAGCGTTCGCACCTCAAAGATTTATTCAACGTACAGCGTAGCTTTATCCGATTTGCTCTTCGTCAATTGCCTTGGACGGACCCAGCTATTATGAAACTCGAAACTAGGAAAACATGAAAAAAAAAAGCATGAAATCGAACAATATTTTCGTAACCGATCGATCGGAAATTAACGTGAGCGACCATCGCGATCTAATTTTTCTATTCGTGCACATGCAGAGCAAATTTCAAACTATATAGCGAAACTATCGATATGTGAGCTAAGCGGAATATTTAACTGATGAATTTGAGCTTAGCTTCGCACTAATTATCTGTTTTGTGTATGCTTCAAGCGATTTATGGTAACCAACTTGTTAAAAAATAGTACAATTGTTGTATCCGAGTATATAGTTTAGTAACTAACGCGATTCTTAAAACTACGCGACACAATTTCCTTTCAACCAAACTCAAGCGACTAGCCTTTGTGTAAAAAAAACAAACTTTTTCTTTTTGTTCTCATTTCGGGATTCAATATAATCATATAATCATACTGGGCACAACATAACAATGCCTAATGTCGTAGTCACTGGCATGCTTGTCTTTTCTCCTTAGAAAATCTCTAGAGTGCAGAAAAACATCTTGCACTGCGAAAACAGCTGCTCTCACACTAAAAAGCAAATCAACGCACATGCTAGAAGAGAACGACGGACCATATATATCTGGCGAGCTTCCAGAAAGCACCGCGGTAAAATCTGAAATCTCTCTCTTGCGAGACAATGAACTATGGTGTACTTTCTCACACGTATGGACATCACGCACAATTATTACACAGCAGACCTATCTGCGGTACGTTTTACAGTTTGTTTCAACACTTAGACTTGAAACATTAAATAGTTATACTTAATTTATTCGAAGGGAAAAAGATTTCTTCACTTAAACTTACGATCAGCTGGTACGAGCACATCGCGTAGATGACCTTGTTGCCAGATCTAGATATTCAGAAAAAGCTAATCAGTTTGGTTGAGTACCGCACCTGAGCATAATTCGCCCTGACGCATTTCTCTTAACTGAATCGTACGCTATTTTGAAGTCTATAAAAACATACGCGATTTTTTTTATTTTGGTTTAGATCCAGATCTAGATCCAGATTTTACGAATGAGCTATGATTTTACAGCTTGACTTTTTTGTCGAACTGTACCGTAAATTCTGAGAAAGTTGAAAATTGAACAAATGATATTGAAAGACAACATCTGTACTAAGGGGATAATCCATTTTTTTCGATGCCCAATGACCTAAAAAAGCATGAAATGTCAAGATGTTTTTTGGTCAACCGAGGACTTGGTGCTACATTCCGATTCGGAACTGGACCTTCGGTTTTATTATACACAGACTTCGCAGCCGACAGTTTAGTGTACAGGACGGAGCTAACGCTACGATCCTACTGACACTAACAGTCTCTCCCGAGCCGAGACTCGAACCTACGATAACTGGCTTGTTAGACCAGCATCGTACCTCGAGACCATCTGGGAGATTACAGTACATATATATATATATATATATATATATATATATATATATATATATATATATATATATATATATATATATATATATATATATATATATATATATATATATATATATATATATATATATATATATATATACTTAATTTCATACATAATTGGACCACTCTGATGAAAATTCAAGTATGCGAACCTTTTGAACATTATGTCAAGCGGTGATTGACCAATAAATAGTTAATGGGTTCAATGATGGCAATTTCGGTCACGGGTTTCGTTAAAACACGTTTTATTATGCCAAGCCATAGCCAGGGCTTTGACATAATAAAACGTGTTTTAAAGAAACCTGTGACCGAAATTGCCATCATTGAACCCATTAACTTTTGAACATTTGAATAACATGTGGTTTAGAGCGAGCTGTGAGTAATTTTAAGAGCAAATACGAAAATAAGGCATATAAGGCCTGAGTTATCCAGAAAACGGCTAAGTCCCAGAAGGTTGATTTTCGACCTTAATTTTTTTTTTGAGATAACCAGTTCTCGACATTTTATGCATTTTTGGCTCATTTAGCATCGACAATTTTTTTTCAATTTTTCAAATGACTGGTAAAATGCATTTTGGTAGATTTTCGAGGCACCCCTTAACCAAGTCCGACTAAGCTTTTACACAGGAGAGTGATGAAATTTTTCCATACAGTCATTGTCATCCTACTGTGCGTCTAAAAATTTTTCAGTTTTTCTCTGAACAATGGGCCAATGCTCTAGAAATTATAGTTCGCAGTTACCTGCAATAAAATTTATAAAGAAACGAATGGAGCACCCATGGGAAGCCTTCTGTCATCATTCCTTCGTGAGCTTTCTATGGTAAATTTAGAAAATATATTGATGGAAAAGCCTTTTTACCAGATCGTAGGTGGAAATA
The DNA here is from genome assembly GCF_029784165.1 of Wyeomyia smithii. Classification (NCBI taxonomy): domain Eukaryota; kingdom Metazoa; phylum Arthropoda; class Insecta; order Diptera; family Culicidae; genus Wyeomyia; species Wyeomyia smithii. The sequence goes on from NC_073695.1 coordinate 9,475,250, forward strand.
TGCACTATACTTTTTATCGACTGCTAGTTTACTCAGGGGAGTTTCTTTCGGCTTCGCAGTCTTTAAAATGTGAAGAGAAAACGATATTTTTCTCTTATACCGACGTTTCGAATAATATATATTCTTTATCAAGGCTCTACAAGAAAATTAAGATCAGAACGATTTTTAGAAACAAATACATAAATTATGCACATAACATCATTACCGAGAGGACCACTTTCCTGTGAAGTGGTTCTTCGGCTAGAGCATTATTTGTCAAAACAGAAAGTAATCATCCTAACAGAACATCCAAAAATACATTAAATTAGCTAAAAATGATATCAAATACAATTCATGCTTCTTACATTATGCAAATTAAAAAAAAAAAAAAAAACAAATTAAAAACTGTAAACTTTAACGAAGCGGAACTCGTAGCACTCTCAATCATACTAAACCATTTTTTCGTAACCAGCAACCTTGCATGCAAACTCTATTGCGCACAAGTTATGCTGTGTGACACTCGGTGGAAGCTGTCAGCGACCGTTGACGTTTGCTGTTGTTTATTTCTGTACTCCGCTTGACGTGTTGCATGATTGCTGTATATGTTGTGCTTAAGCAACAACAATTCCACCAGAGACTGAGGTTTTGTTGAGCTTAGGACCGAAGTTCGCTTTGCCATATACCTCCGTCACTGACGTGCCAGTTTTCCACTTGATCGCGGATTTGGAAAATGTCCTTATTTCCAATCCGGATAAATCAGTGCGAGATCGTAATCGATGCAATGTCGTCAATATGATTCAGAACTATCTGCACACGTTTGATTCAGCATCGTACGATCCTCTGAACGCATTCTTACAACATGCCTGCAAAATAACAAAGCGCTTCGTCAAAGATAACCCAGACACGATTATTGTTCAGTCTGACAAGGGAAAACAAACCGTTATAATGTACGAGAATGATTACAACTCAAAAATGCTACACCTACTGTCTGATGAGAACACATACAAGCCCACTAAAACCAACCCCACATCAGGTTTTCAAAAGCAAAACAACGATTTGGTAAATCGACTGCTAAACTTAGAGTTGATTGATTCAACAACAGCCTATCAGCTACGCACCTTGTCATCGCATTGCCCAAGAATATATGGACTACCGAAAGCACATAAGCAGGACCTACCGCTCCGGCCAGTCGTACCCAACATCGGAGGACATAGATATTCATCTTCATACATGCTGTCTAAATATATTGGACGCATCGTGCGAGCATCGATTGAGTGTGAGTATAATGTAACAGACTCTTTCAGTTTCTGCGAGTACATTAATACGGTTGACTGCCACCAAGCTACATTCTTATTTCGTTGGATGTGGTATCTCTATTCACTTGCATACCCAGGAGTCTAGTAATACACACAATAATAACCAAATGGGATAGAATCAAACGACACACGAAAATCAACCTTGATTTTTTCATTGAAATTGTAAATTTCTGCATGGAATGTAGCTACTTCTCATTTCGTGGACAGTACTTCAAACAGATCTCTGGAACCGCCATGGGGAATCCCTTCTCGCCAACTGCAGAGGATTTAGTTATGGAATTATTGCTTGAAGAAGTGGTAGAACGGTTGAATTTCCCGCTCCCACTTTTGAAAAAATATATAGATGACTTAATCCTTGCTGTGCCCGCAGACAAAGTCGAAGAAGTTCTAGATGTTTTTAATAGCTATGACAGCAACCTACAGTTTACGTGTGAAAGAGAAGAGGAAGGTAGAATTCCATATCTCGACATGGTGCTAGTCCGCAAAGCAGACCAGTCCATCAAAACGGAATGGTATTCCAAACCCATGGCCTCGGGTAGATTCCTGGACTTTTTCTCTTGTCACCCGTTGCATATGAAAATGAATGTGGTTGCCAACTTTATCATGAGAGTACGAAAACTCAGCACAAACCTCCCCCCAAAATCGATCAACGACATCATAGACGAACATCTTAAGGTCAACCACTATCCTTTATCGCTGCGAAATAGATTGCAGAACAGACTAATGAGGAAGAACGTACAAGATGCCCCAGCAAAAACATTGCCAACAACATACAAACCTATGCCCTACATCGACAGATTAACGGCGCGCATAATGAAATCACTGCGTATAGATTTCCCAGAAATTACCCTCGCTACACGTAATGAGCACACCATAAACCATTTGTTCACGAACACCAAAGATCGGATCGCAACATTAGATCGCAGCAACGTCATTTACAAAATTCCCTGTGCCAACTGCGATGCGTGCTATGTTGGACTCACTACACAGCATCTCAAAACAAGAATCAGCAACCACCGGTCAAACATTAAAAAACTGGATGAGCTCAAGTCAAACGAACATGCCACCAGCCCATCTACTATTGCCAAAATACATCACCTGAGGGAAAAAACTGCTTTACTCCAACACAGCATCGACGAGAACCATTCATTCAAGTTGAATGAGGTGTGTATCCTGGATGAACATAGGCGAAAAACAGCGTTGAACGTGTTGGAAATGTGCCACATTATCACGAACGATCATACGGTAAACAAACGCAGTGATGTTGAAGGCTTAAGCACAACATATACAGCAATCATGCAACACGTCAAGCGGAGTACAGAAATAAACAACAGCAAACGTCAACGGTCGCTGACAGCTTCCACCGAGTGTCACACAGCATAACTTGTGCGCAATAGAGTTTGCATGCAAGGTTGCTGGTTACGAAAAAATGGTTTAGTATGATTGAGAGTGCTACGAGTTCCGCTTCGTTTAAGTGTACAGTTTTTAATTTGTTTTTTTTTTTTTTTTTAATTTGCATAATGTAAGAAGCATGAATTGTATTTGATATCATGTTTAGCTAATTTAATGTATTTTTGGATGTTCTGTTAGGATGATTACTTTCTGTTTTGACAATTAATGCTCTAGCCGAAAAACCACTTCACAGGAAAATGGTCCTCTCGGTAATGATGTTATGTGCATAATTTATGTATTTGTTTCTAAAAATCGTTTTGATCTTAATTTACTTGTAGAGCCTTGATAAAGAATATATATTATTCGAAACGTCGGTGTAAGAGAAAAATATCGTTTTCTTTTCACATTTTAAAGACTGCGAAGCCGAAAGAAACTCCCCTGGTGGAAATATGTAGACGCTATTTCTATAACATTGAGAACAAAGTAACTATAATAAATTTTGGTAGATCTTGAGAAGTATCCATAATATGATTTTTGCATTTTTCAAATAAAGAAAGTTAACGGGTAGAAACCGTTTCTAAAAATTGAAAATAAGTTTGATTAGTAAAAGCGAAAACGCCTTCGATCACAAATGCAGCTCAGAATAGAAAAGAGACAAACGAATTTGATCCCAGGTCAGTTTCAGTTGTAGATCAGCAAAAAGGCAAATGAAATGAATCTCAACTTAAACTAAGGAATTACTCATAGATATTCATCTTCATCTTCTTCTTTTATATATGAATGTGAAATTTAATGACGCAGTTGATCTTTTTGATATTATTTCCTTCGTTTCTAAAGTGTACCAAATTGACCAAAAACCACACAACATGGATATTTCCGGACACGGCGAAAAAAAGCGGCGAATCAATTCCAGATGTCATTTTGAAATACTGTAATAAAACTGTCAAATATCCTGACAAGTAGGTTTAAATCCCTACGAATTATAAGTCCTTATTGCGAAAGCAAACAAATCCTAACAATTAAAATTACAAATTTCTAACAGTGTTGAGAAGTCACCATTTGTGATTGGACACACATACTCATTATTTACTAATATTTATCATAAATACTTAAGCTACTAACAAATCCCCCTTTAAAAAAAAAAAAAAAAAAAAAACTGTCAAATACAACCCAATATGTACAAAATCCTTTGCAGAAGACCTCAGAAAGGGCACACGCAAAATTTTTGTTTGTTACTATAGAAGCAATAACAAAAATTTCTCCCTTCTATAGAAAATTTGTTGCTTATAAAGCTATGACAGTCATTTCCAGTCAACAAACAGCACTTGCTGTCATTATGTTGCACATGTTAGGAGATCATGATTAGTTTATAATGGCCGCTATAACTACATGCAAATGTTTTTCTTTAATCTATTCTCAGCGGGACATTCAAGCTTTGATTAAAGTTTAACAATTATACTAGAAAATTCACACAATGAAAATATTCTGTATGGTTGGAGAACAGAATCGAGTTTCCAATAATCATTGTCCTTTTTCGTTCGCCTAGGTCCATGCTGATTATTGCGATCCGTATTTATATTTGGATTATTCGTAGTATTTCACATTCGGTATGCTGCCTCACTAGCGCTGCGATACCTAGTCTCGCGACGGTGCTGCAGTCTCAGATATAGCTGGCGAGGCACCGCGTTTCGTAGTTCAGCCGCCCGCTCCGAGTCAGACGCTGTTGTACGCCGCCCCTAACATGGGGATACAGCTACGTACGATCCTCTTTCCCAGTCAGCATACGACCATAGTTTCCACCGGGGGTTGGTTACCCGATCTCCGCTATGGTTACTCGTTTCCCGGTCGGAACCTCATGGAGGTTGGGATAGGAGTTGCTGGACATAGGTGGATGACCACAACAGGGTCTCAAGTGACACTTGCCCAGCCATTTACCAACCATGGTTGGAGAATAGATTGATCTAAAATATGCGGTACAGTTTATGGCAACTGTAATGAGAGTTTGAAGTTTTTATTTAAAGTAAAAACTGATTTCTCGTCGCCGAGATAGGTATAAAAGTATTAACAAAAAATTCTCCTTCTTGTAACAAATTTTTTACTTGAACGACAATGAGATTCGTTTCCACTTAAGTAATAACACATACTGTCTTATATTTTGCATATATTACTAGTTCCTTCCATCTCCAATTCATTCGGTGTATGTGTAGTATTTTGTTTGCCTGGTATATGTTTTTCTTCGTCATGTATGACGAAGGTGCAAATGCCCATGATTTTAAAGACTTCACATTCTTTTAAAATTTCATCTCTGTATATTTGCTGCATTGAAGAAAACACAAATAATTTTCATTTAAACTCACGAAAAAAACTCATTTGGACCTGTTTGATAGTACTAAACTCGTGCCCAACTAGGAACTCCATTTTCACTTTTTAATGCTTTTGCCATCATTTCCGGCATCGCTGCTTGCAATGTATTTTTTTTTTCTTTTTCATGTGGAAAACAGTGTGGTGTGGCGTGGTTGACAAGTCATAGCAAAGAAGAAGAAAAAAACGGTGAGCTGAGCTAGTGAACAAAACAGCGGCGTTTCCAATTAGGCATTTGAGCCTGGAACGCTACGGGAGGGATTCTGCTTATGTGTGAGAAAGGAAGACTTAAATAAATCTGAATATTGGCTCTACACAAATGTAATGGATAAATGTTGGTTGTATGTTGTCCTGCAGAATAACAGAGAAGTGCGTAACCGGCTTTTATTTTGTTACTTGAACTTTGTTACTTTTTGTGTCTAATGCGCCGTCAAAGCACACAAAAAATCTTGCTCAAAATTTACAAAACCCTTATCCGTTTATTTTGGGTGCATTCGTTTAACACAATGCGACTTTTCCACACCAAATTTGCACAATAATGGATGGATGGATGTTACCTACACTAGTAGTGAAAAGTTCAAATAATATTCAGTACTATTATTGCTGAATTACTTAAAGTAGGTGATTAAGAAAATCCATGTCTGCTTTTTGATAAGGTTCAATAATTTTGGGGATTATTTTTAAATCAAATATGGTTTTTGTTTTATAACGCCATTTTTTCGTAAAAAATGTTCTGACACGAATATGGATATTACCTTGAAGAATTCTTGTAATTTGTCACAGATGATGAGCATGTTGATATGAATAAGGTTATATCCATAAATTACGCAACGCAAAACCCAATTTTTGGAACCCCTTTCCCTATATGTAACGGAACGTAACGCCAACACCTACTCCCTCATAACAATACCGTAACGCTGTAGAAGGATTTGCTCGATAGATATGCTATGAGCATTACGTAGTTTATGAATGTTTCCTAAGGCAAAAAAATATTCTACACAACTTTACCTTTTCCGCACCTTATGTATTAACATCAGATTAATTTTCCAGATAATTCCTTTATGAAAAAAAAAAAAAAAACAGGAAAACAATTTTCATATAGACGGCATCTATAAATTATGTAACGCTCATAGAGGGGAGAGGGGGTATCCTTGAACGTTACGATTTGTTACATAGAGGAGAGGGGAGGTATGATCAGCGTTACGTAACACAAAAACTTTGAAGAGACTCCACAAAAACGAGCATTTCTACCAGGCAAATTCTTCTAAAGCGTTACGTTATTTTCTTGGAGGCAGGGGAGCGGGGGTAGATTTTGGCCTTACGTTGCGTTACATACGGGAGGGGGGGGGGGAAGGTTCGAAAATTGGGTTTTTGCGTTACGTAATTCATGGATGTCGCCGTACATCAATATAGTATTCCATCATGGAATTTCCATGAACCCGAAGTAGCCATCTAGAATTTCTAAATGAGGTCAGCTACCTTTACAGCTCTTCTCTGCAATCGGAAGTCGTCATCTTGTTTTTGGAAATTGAATTTGAAGAAGGTTTTCGATCATCTTGGTTTCGGAAGTATCCATATTCCATGGTAAGTATCTTTTCCAGGCTGTTTAGGCTTAATTTAATTAATAAGGTAGAATTGAGGGCAGTTTGGGTAATTGGTATCCTCTCTTTGAAATTCACCCCGCGTTCTCGATGCCACTGTAATATTTCTCCGCTGTAGCGGCACTTGCTAAATCATATTGTAATTTTTCATGTACAGAAGAATACGTTTACATTTTATCAGGCACTCCAGTTTGTAGATTTTGTAATCCATCCATTTCTTCGGATTAGCCTAAAAAAATGAATCGTGACGAACTTTTCAGTATTGAGAGTGGCAATATTTCAAAATTAACTGCAGTCGAAACATTCTAGATCTGAGTACCAAAGGCTATGTAGTCAAACATACAATTTAAGTAAACACTATACTATTTACTTGGCGAAATTAATTTATTGCTTGCATAAAGATTAGCCAAATCAGTTTCATGACTAGGATAATCTACTTGAGCTACGAGCTTCGAAAACATTATTTCTGTTGCACTTCTCAGCTTACATCCCTTGGACTAAAACAACTTCGTTGTGGTCCTTCTATTCAACTTTAGACACGAACGCAACTTCCCGATAATTTGAACAGAACTGTCAATTTGTACTCACATGATAAGACAATTTGTAAGAAAAGGAAATCGATAAAAAATAATTCGATGTTTTCAAATATTTATCCAGCTGTTTTCTGCAGCGGAGCGAAACAGGTAAGAAGCAAGTAAGCCGAAATATTTTCGGATCAACAATTCCCATCAACAGCAGAGATGAAACAAAATAAGTACTATCGCTGCCAATCAGCGCAAACACATTATGAACGGGCGATTAATTCGCCGTAGTTCCACGCAACACAAAAAGGCGGAAAAGCAAACCACAAGACAACAGCAGCGAATAACCGGCCGGGAAATGAAGGCGAGAGTTTATCTATCGTCTGTTTGGAGTGTTCTTTTTATACCGATTTTTTTTTCGATTTATCCATTCCGGGAAATCATCATAATGTTTGATTGCTGCTGGTTTTCTGTTGGGAATTGAATATTTTTGTTGGGTGTAGCTTTCTATAAAATACAATCATGATGTCACAGTGTGTCATCGTGAAAATAGTCTGCGAAAACAACGGTAACGAATGCAATGTGATCTTTCAAGTCCCCAAGCGCATTTTCGGCGGCCCAGAAAAAGAAAAAAAAAACGCGAAACGTAACCATTTCCCGCGCTCCCAGCGGCAGCTTGTCTCATGTTGTATTCCATTCTAGCTAATGCTAAAGATAAATAAATCATACCCAATTCTCCAAAGCCAAAATTAAATTAAAATTTTACATCCCTCTGCCGCTTATCTTCATTTTACCGCGACACGAAACCGTAACGGCGACGCCAGCCAAAGCGGAATATTGAAACAGTTTTCTTCGGCTGGGTGAGGAAATGTTGTTCCCTTACCTTCTGTGCTCGGGTCGAGTGGGACAGGAGCAAAGCTGAACAACAACGGTTGCAGTGCTGCTAGTCTACACTTTACAAATTTTCACCGTCTCGGGTGAGCTTTCCGGTTGTCGCTGCGTAGAGCAGTGAAAAGCGGAAGGGAATTGCTCTCGTCTTCGGTGATTCATTTTGCTGCCAAGCTTTGTTAAAAATCTAAGACGACGTTCGCGACGACCGGACGGAAGTGGAGAAAGCAGGGCCTGCAGACGGGGTGTGATGAGTCTACTTTGGGTAGTATTATTTGTCGCGAGGATAATGCTGGTTAATTCACGTTGAGACCCGTCTGGGAGTTGCTTTGGAGCAACTGATTACTTTGTGGTATTTAAACTTTGCAAATTGAGCGTAATGTAGGTCACTTGACTTGAAGTTGAAATTTAATTGAGATTAAGATGCAGTGATTAATAAATGGCGTTATGTGATGCAGGGTTGTTTGTAATCACTTACAGGTAAATTTTGCAATTCCCTCCCAGCTACTGAAGAGTCCTTGCTACCTTGCAGGCTAAAATCCTCGTGGCAGCGGTGGCAGCTGTGCCCCAAGTTTTCGGTATGCTAAGCAAAGATCAACGAGATTTACTTTTCTATTTTCAGAATCCCTCGGGCATTTTTCGCGGTTGAATAACACTTTGATTAGCTCTTCACGTCGAACTTTGGCCCTGAATATAAAACAACGCCGACCGTCATCTCGTGTTTCACGGTTCCCCCGGCCGTCGCTTGTTGGAGGTGAAACGCAGAAGGGTTCGCAACCCCGGACATTATTTGCACGCTGCCTCGCTGTCGATGATGCTGTTCAGTGCTCAGTGAGTTGCAATTAACAAGATTAACCGATGGTAATCAATTATGTAAACTCGTGGTGGCGAAAGACACGCGCGTGCCTGCGTTCGTTCGCCACTCGACACCACTGTCACCGCTAAAGAGCTATAAATCCCAAACCGTTTGATCCTCGAAGGATTCCGTAACTGCTAGGCGGCTTCGCCGCTGGCTAGTGATTGTTGACACTAATGGGACATTTTAATTCTCGCTTGTGCTAATGAAGGATTTATGAAAAAGCGCTCCTCCCGCTTGACAAGAATTATGCGTAATTTGATTTACTTCGAAACATTTGTCAACTTTTTAATGGAGAAGTAAATTTTTGAATTAAAATTTATTATTTTCAACGAGCAACGAAAGCATATTGAAATGACCCTGCATTATTAAAAAATTATAAAATCAAAAATCGATCGCAAACATTGTGCTACTGTCGAATAAATTTTTCGGCAGGGCCAGCAGAGCAGAGCAGAGTTTCGGTTCCACTTGAAGCCGTACACTAATGCCGGACCAGTTCCAGGTCAGTTGGCGTTTGTGTTGTATTCGACTGAGCGTCGTCACAAATCTAAACCACTCGTGCAGTGTAGCATATTTTCCAGCAAATGGACTGAATACATGTCCTGCATTAAGCTGGGACATTCCCGGTCTTCCGGTCTTTTACACAGACAAACTTTCGAAAGTCCAGCCCACCCACGCTGACTCTTCCTTCTCCGAACGAGTGGCTTGCGAGTGGAACAGTGACTTTTGCTTCTGTACCAAAGCTGCAGCACACCAAACGCCAGGCCTGAATTGCTGACCAAAGTTACGTAAAGTTCCTTCCGACTGTCGTGGAACTTTGATGGAGCAGACTATTCCCACATTAGGAAGGCTTGGTAATGATCTGGAGAGAATCGTCTTTTCCGCAGTACCGTCGCCTCACAGTGTATAGTAAAATGATGTCTGGCGAAGATCGTTATGAAAATCTACAAACAGTGCACGTAACTTTTTTTTTCGCTGGTCGCAACCGTGGCCAGTTGAGTTGGAAATATCAATGAGCTGGAAATAAGAAATAAAATTACATAATTTGAAGTCCTAAGCATTGTATGATAATAGTTGTCAATTTCGTTACACATAAATGGTTACCCAAACGTAACACGAAAATGCTAACCTTTTTGCATCTGTTCCGGTTCTCTAGAATTGTTCACCTCTTAACGTTTACTTCAGTATGTTGTAACTGTATCAAATATTTACTCTACAAACATAAACACTCCCGAGAAGGTACTTATTATTACGTCAAGGTAAAATAGGTTTCTTCCCAAGCGAATTGCCTACTGTTTGTAGGTGGGAAGTTTTAATTGCTTAAATGATTAAAAGGCTTCCCCTTACCTATACAGAGAACGAGAGACATCTTAGAACTGTCGAACGTGCTTATTTTATTGGCTCAACTATCACAAAGTTCTTGATAAATTCTACCTAGAATTTACATACGGTGGATTCCCCACCAGCTCGTCTATGAGGCTGGTAGCCCCCTCGGAAAATTTAATGAAACTTTGTGGGAGCATACTAAATTAGGCGACTTTGAAGGTTTTAACTTTTGAAAATTTCTCCAGACTACCGTTTGAAAAGAACTGAACTTTTTATAGACATGCACAAATTCTTAATTTCTTTTGAATTGGCAATTTCTTGATTTGTGTAATGAATACCAAGACAAGTAATGCATCAGGGTGAAAGTGCAAGGGGATTTTCAACTAAATTCAAAAGTCCTCAAATTTAGAAAATATCATCCACATTTTTCCTGATAAAATGTTGTTTTACTTCTCATTTTCTAGTAAAAATATTGGTTTAATTTTCTTACAAGTTTGCCATTAAAGCTCACACAAAATAAGCGAAAGTGGATTTCCCATGGGTGCTCCTTTCGTTTGCCTATGAAATTAATTTTGAAACAGGTATATTTGGAAGTCGCAGAACATATGTAAGCTATTATTAAAGTTTAGAAACAAGAATACAACATATGAATAACATAACGCTACTCTTTTTTTAAATTTCAATAGTGAGGTGCAAAAAAGTTCAAAGTTACGAATATTGATAAATCAGTGATTAGGTACTATTTCCCACTGTTTTTCGCATCTCTAGTAGAATCTAAACTTCCGTCAGAACAAAAATGCTGTTTCACAAAACAGTTATAGGAATGCAGCCTCATATACAAGTTGATTAAATATATATGATAACTCTGTAGGGTTAGATTTTAGTAAGAAGGGCACTTTATTAGTGACTCTTTCGAACGTGAATATCTTTCGAACTCAATCGTTTGAGAAAGATTTCGTTTTATGATCTATTGTCTTGTATCACAAGGGTCTGATTAGACTCGCAACCATTTTTATAATTTATTTGTTTTTTTTTTTTTTGTAGAATATGCACAGCAAATACAGTAAGGTCGCTTTTTACACGGTTTTTTTACGCGGGTTGCTTTCCTCCATTACTTAAAAACGGTACAAGATATCGACCTTATTTCAATCACGTTTTCCGTTTTAGGCCACGAGTGATCATATATCAGTTTTCAAAAAAATTCACAATTTTTGGTGTAAATACTCAAAATTTGAAATATTGCATTTTGGTCTCTAGATTGGCCACCATCATATTCAAACGAGATTTGAACGTTTTAGGACGGTTTTCTTTGTTATATTTGCAACTCAAAAAAGTCGTTTTTTTACGCGGGCCCATACAAATTTGGAACGCATCCCCCGCGTAATAAGCGACCTTAGTGTACTATGAAGACGTTTCTCCTCAGCCGGTTCCGATGGATTGAATAAAAATAAAAAAATCGTTTAATTTTCTATGCGTGCACATTTACGTGTAGAAGAAATACTTTCCGTTTTTACTTGCTTTTTCAGCGATGGTCGATCCGATTTCAACATTATTGGTAGTAACAGAAAGGTCCCGCGGAGAGCTGCGGAGCCTGAAGCTTACAAAGTCGTCGATTTGACAAACCGATGATCATGAGCTTGAATCTAAGTAAAAACAGACCGTTCGATGTCAGAGGGACATTTACGTATGAGTTTTCGCTTGGGCTCTCTTTCCACCCCTCCATTTCGAACCTTCCTTCACGCTGGATTCTAAAAAAAAGTAGGAAGTTGTATCCAAGACACGACCGCATAAATGACGTAGAACTACGTACACTATTAACAAATGCATTGAGTGTTTCATTACCCTAGTAACACAACTGTTTTTATTAAAGTTTTATAGCGCTTTTTTGGCTGTATTGAGCGCTATAAAACTTTGATAAAACCAATATTTTTACTTGGGTAATGAGTTATAATGACTACTAATGAAAGGTTGTGAATTTCGTGAACCGGATTCAGCAGTTAGCAGAACGTGCCGAGTTAAAAACCATACACAGCACACACACACAAATCATACCATATCATAGACACACATACATCATATCATACCATACACACACATCATGCCATATCATCATACCATACACACATCATACCATATCATACACACATACACACATCACACCATATCATACACACATCATACCATATCATAAACACACAGCAATCAAGCGACCAATCAGAGGACGTTATTTTTATTTCAACAAGGCTTGACAATTTTCAATAGTGCAATAGTTCGTAGATTCAAACAACATTTTTCTGCATTTGGGCAGATGCGTGTATAGTTTTCCAATCGATTGCTGCAGGAATGAAGAAAATCGGTTGTGAACCAACCGACCTATAAGCATTTGAAAAGGGATAAATTTCGTCCCAGTTTTTCAGTTTGCATCCCTGTGTGGTATGCTAAAGTAAAACGTAGTTCTACGTCAAAAGGAATGAACTATAATTGCCGAAACTTGGTAAGAGTAACTTACGAGGCTCGATGAAGAAAAGCAGTAGTAAGCGTAGAGGGGAGGGAAGAGTGAAGGTTTAAAAATCCGTCACGTACCGCAGTAACAATTAAGTACCTTACTTTCCGTCACAGTCGTTGGAGATGCAAAGGTAAACTCGAACTCAGACAACAACGGTTGTACTCGTAAGGGCGTAGCCGGCATCGTCATCGATCTATAGGAAAGCTTTACTCTGCTGTTACCACCCTCTTATGTCAAGAAACTTTTATGCAAAATTTAGTTAAAAAGGTTTATCTGTTACGGAATGGTGATGGAACATACATTCAAATACTTTTCCACTTCAACATAGGCCGCGTCTCGCGTCAACTCGACTGAGGGGATTTCAGATATCAATGAAATTTTGTGGGTTTTACAGTCTAAGAACCAAGCTTCTTAGCATACTTTTTTTGAAAATTCACCTGGATTAACATTTGAAAAAGTCTGAAGTTTTTAAAGATCTTATTTATGACAAGAGCTAGAGTAAGATTGTCAACGGGTGACTTACAAAGAATTGTCTAAACTTTAATTTTAAAGGTAAGAAAAAATTGAAACTGAGATCCCACACTGAAGGAATTTGATTCAAAAATAAGTGATTTTTAAAATTCGCTTATCTCAGCTTTTATTAAAATAAAATTTTTGAGATAGATAATTTAATTGCCTCAAACTCTTCTTATCAAATAAAAGTGGGCACTCTTGAACATAGTTTTGGATAAGATTATTTCTCTGCGTCGCGCTTTTGGCTTAAAAAATAAACACTAAATAAGCATATGACGCATTTCGCGTCAACTCTACTGAGGGCTGACAACATCCTTTTAAAATTCAATGAAAATTTATGAATGTGTAGGCCTTACTTTCATAAACATATCTGCATATTTTATTTTCAAAACAATAATTTCTGGACCAACATTTGGAAAGGGCTGAAAATTTCGATCCTTCACTGCGAAAAATTTATTTTAAAAATAAAAATAAAAAAAAAACATACCAAACCTTCTTCAAAATAAATTTTTAGGTAGACAATTAACACAACGAGAAACTGATTCGGAAAGTCTGCTTTTCAAAGTGCAGAGTCAATCCTGCATCGGCACGTAAAAAAACTAATTTTAGTGGTGTAATTGGGACTACGGTATCACGTGTAATAGTGGAAGTGAACACTAAAACGATGTAATCCTTTTGTTTTTTTTTTTTTTTTTTTTCTAAAATTTTTTTTTTTTTCTAAAATTGTACTTCATACATAGAATATGACAATCAAAAGAAGCGTCATTTGCTTCCCACATGGAGGCTTGCATAAAAGCTTGTGTGCATGTTCGAGTGGACAGACAGTGCTGCTGTTTCCACCGTAAATGGAGCAAATGCATTTGCAAATAAATGACTTTTTTCTTTTTTGCTCATATTTTTAATTTATCATTAATATTTTTAGTTTAATTTTCCAAGTGTTGCAATTCCGGAGGTAATCGATTGACATATTGTTTATTACAAATTTATCAATTTGTCTTTAAATTTTAGGTAACATTTTAGTACATACATAGGTTATATTTTGGTACGTATATATGGTAAGACTTATTCCTTTTTATTATTTGGCACTTCTGTAGTCAATAAATACAACATGCTGTTAAATACGGGTCATTTTTTTTATATAAATGTATGAAATAAATTGAAAGTCTTAAAATAATAATAAAACATCTTAGATTATAATATTATTTTAAAGCGGGGCATACCGAATGAAAATTACTCCGGAATGTACTGCAAGTACTCAGTCATTCTGTAAAGGGTCTTTGAAAGGTCGGTGGAGCTAACACCTTCTAGATCCCGAAACAAAGATAGGGTAGGGAACATATTCTAAGCAGCTTTAGGAACCGCCTGTGTATTCAGACGAAATACTCGAAATGTATTGGGTGAAATTCAAACAGTAGTATATCAATCTGTTCTCTATCTTTTTCTCTGTCAGAACTTGTTTACAGATTGTAAAACTAAGTTAGTAAACTTTAACAATAATCAATTAAAGTGACCAATCGAGGGACACTATTCCAATCACCCCGAACCTATTTTAGGCAGTTTCCATCTGTTTTGCAGGCGTTTTTTGCAGCACCCGAAGTGGCTCCTGAATGGCTGCAATATAGATCGATTTGTTTCAAATGATGTTTGTTCACAGATTTTTTTGTGATTAACGGTATTTCTTATATTCGTAAGACAGCTAGACAATCGAAGTTTTTGTTTCCATAATTGAAATTGTCGATATTGATCAAAAAGCAGGAGTTTGAGGCCTGTTTTCTTCGACTGATTAAAATAGGCGCTACTGCTTAAGCCGTTCCTTACCCTAGTTGCAGAAATGAAAGATAATTGCAACTGTCTTTTTTTTTCATAATATCACTGTCAGACACACACAGACACACACACACACACACACACACACACACACACACACACAATTAACAAAACGAGAAACTTTTCATGTCGATGAAACATTTTCAATGTCGAACAGTGTTAAGCACGAAAAAGTTTTTGTTGGAAAAACTTTTTCTCTTAAAGAGTGTTCACTCTGATTTGATCAGAAAAGTTTTAAGCAACTGATGTGACTATCTAGAAACATTACTCCGAGAAGAATCTGAGATGACCATAACGATTTTTGATATAAAAACTAAACGTTTTGATGACCCGAGCATATAGTTGAATTATGCTGAAGTAGTATTCTACAGAGATTAACTGAAATCAAGCATAACTCCTTAGCAGGCTTGTTATTCTACTCCACATGTGGAAGAAGCAGAGTGGATATTCACCGTTCACTTCTTGCCCAGCATAAACGCTTCGCCTAGAATTGTTTTGCACCAAGCTTCTTCATTCTGATTTGTGCTGTGTTTCTGCCGCTCGAAGAAAAATATGACACTCGATGCTTACACCACAGCTGAGCTAAACAAGAGTGGTGAATCACTTTAATGAGAATACACCGCGGTGATCACTGCTGAGATGAATTCGTTAGTATTCGAAGAGCAAGCATGCGTGACAGGTGGCTGGATTTATTTTTTTTCTGTTTCGAGGTATAAAGCAAACAACACTTTCTACTTTCCTACTTAAGTGCTCTCCCCATTTGATATATGCTCAGAGACACAAAGTAAACGCATTGCAGTGAGCTCTATTGTGTAGTTATGGAATGTAATGCCCTTTCGTGTGAGAAAACTTATACCAGTTTATTATCTTTCTGGAGAAACATTTCAGATTTTACCGCGGTGTTATATGGAAGCTCCTCAGATGCAAACGATTCGATGCTCTCTTCCAGTAAGTGCGTTGTTTTGCTCACCAGTGTGAGAGCAGTTATTTTCGCAGTGAGTGATATTGTCCTAAATGCTACTGTTTCTCTGAGGAGAAACGACAAGTCTGCCTTTATCATAATTATAACACTGCACAGTGGGGCGACTTCATACAACGGCTGGCCAAGCAAAAAAAGTATCGATAAATGCGACAAAAACTTGATATTTACATAATTTTGTGGCGCTGAACACGAACCTGGCATCCATTTTTTGTTTGGGGCCGTCCATAAAGCACGGAATCTAATTTTTAATGTTTTTTGGCTCTTTTTTTGTTTACGTTTTTTATATAGAATTATATGAACTTTGACCACAAGTAGCGCCACTGGGCGCCCTCCCCATTAGGAAAACGTAATTTATGGACGTCCCTTCGAATTGAACAAATTTTGCCTAAATATATATATATATATATATATATATATATATATATATATATATATATATATATATATATATATATATATATATATATATATATATATATATATATATATATATATATATTAATTTAATTAAAACAACATAAGTAATACGAACTAATTACAAATTGAAAAAATCATCATTATCATCATCTTTCGCTGTGATTGCTGAAATCTCCTGTTGAATTGTTTTCAGAGAATTTGAAGTTCAATATACTTATCAGCAGGAAAAATTTCTTTCGCTGCTATTTTCATTTCTTCTAGTGATTTCGATGTTTCATTGTTTCATATATATGTTATCTTCCTAATCCGGTTTCTATGGTTGAAAGAGGACATCTAAATACATGTATAACACCATGAATTGACAACTTACTAGAAATTGAGTTAGGTGGTGCCGCTGAAGTTGAAGGCTCCATAATAAAATTTAACGAATTTATGAATTTGAAAACCAAGACACTGGAATCACATAACGTTCTAAATGAATACGAAAGGATGCGGAAGGCGACGAATGTTCTTTGTTTTTTTTCTCACACAGCAAACTGTGTGCTTTACTTTTGTATGCAAACGAGTGCGAAGCAAAAGCAATCTGCAAACGGGCTATTGTTAGCCGGAGTTTGATGGTATGATTTTGCTGCTAGTATTTGACACTTCAATCAGTTTAACGAATCTCATGATCATAAAAAAGGGCTGAATATTTTCAATATTGTTTGAAATATGCAGAAAAAGATGAATTATTTTGACATAATTGAGATTTCATAAGTATTTGTTTACTGTTATCTTTTTCAACACGTATTTTATAACTTTTTATTGATGAATTTTGTGATTTTTTCCATTACGGATTGAGTTCGATATCATATATTTTCAATAATGGGGTATCATGGTTATGATTAAAATTAATCCTGGATGAAATTTCAACTTCAAAAATAAAAACTAAAAATATCGGCTATCGCTTTCTTTACTAAATACTTTACTAAATACAATTTGCGCAGTTTTGTACTACAGCGGACAGTATGCATTTGAAAGCTTACGTTTCTACCTAAACTTTGAATGTAGTCACAACCGTGGCATACTGCGGCAACTAAACTTTGAAGCTACTTTTCTACAAAAAATCACTTTTTTTAAAAATTTTTCAGTGTCAGGCCTACTATGAACGAATTTTACAATATCTACTGAAAGGGTTTAGTTTTGCATAATATTTACAATAACTTTTCCTTTGACGTCAAAATAATCTAAGCTATCATTGAAGCTACAGAGCGTTTCAAAGTAATGTACTTATTTTTAAAATAAATGTCAAAAGCGTCTGTATGCCAAGCTTTAAAAAGTCATAAAAAATTCAGATTTCATGATATTGCACCGAAATTCTGGATTTAAACACTTGAATGTTATAGCAATAAAGGAAAAATATTATGAAACAGCTTACGGAAACTGTTTTGGCTGATGACCAGCGATTCCCCACTGTGCACTGGTAAACACAGGAAATTGGGGATGAACAAAAATGTTTTTGTTTTAAAACTTTGGTAAGAGAAGCTTTATTTTTTGTATATTTTACAAAGTTGCTATATAAATGGTACAGTTTTGAAAAAATATAGTTAAAAAAATACAGTTTCGAGGGCTTAAACGGTATTTTTCAAAACAAAATGAGTTAGCAGAGAAAAGCCTTCGGCAAAGTTTTTCGTAATAATATTTTCTACAACTTTGCTGAAGACACTCAAATTTTGAAAATAAAGCAACGGTGGCGAATCACCCTGTGGCTTAAAATCACCTAAATAAATGAATAGTTAAAAATGGATGTGTAACTGTGAGTTAACGTTCTCTCATTTTCCATCTCTCAATTCTACTATAATTTTCGAATCCGCAAGTTTTTAGTTAGATTTTTAAAAGTTCTGATTTGTTTATGGTTAAAGGTTATCTTATTTATTCGATTTTTATTATCATATTTTTAATATCATATTTTCATTAATATTATATAATTTATAACTCGGTTCATCAGTTATTATTCTACTTTTTTTTTCGTTTCATTCTCCACAAAGATTCAATCACTGCCGTAATGTTTCCAAAATTATTAGTAAAAAATAACATTATCCCGATTCTCCACATATTAAACTTGTATGGAAATATTTTGGATCCTCATTGAACATTTTATCGATGATGATTCCAATATTCACAAAACGCAGCGCATGCAGAGCAACCGCTTCCATCCATAAAACCATCAGGATAGAAGCGGATCCTGGATAAATATTTTCCTTTCCCTTCGCACGCTTAAGTGATTCTGTAAATTGAGAAGGAGTCTCGTTCTGGTGGCTGGTAGCCACCCGGAGTCGGCAGTGAATGCGTATTTCCTTTCCGACTGACGGAAACGGGGTGAATTGGGTGGGAACTCTAGCTTTTCGGCTACGAGCGTTTATGTGGTACGTGTCACTTGAGCGGACTGCTCGTAGCCGCAAGCGGCAGCTTAATCGATGGAAATGTACTGTGCCCGAATTTAGTGATCATTTTGTGCCGTTATTCACCCTCTACTAGTGAGCGACGATGATGATGACCGACGCGTCGCTCGGGGAAGTGTGTAAATGATTTTTATTTTCCTCCTTACTTCCGTTTCTTGGCTCTGCTGGAAGGACCGGGGGCGGGCTCGGTTTTGGTTGTTTTGTGATGTTGATTTTTCCGGTGCGGAAGGAAGGAAGGATACCATTTAGATATTTGCTTCACTATAATGGATCCGGAATGATGTAATTTGAATTCATCGTGAAATTAGGTCAAGGTTGTTAGAAACAAGGGGGAAACCGTTATGATCATCGGTGCTCATGAAACTTATGTTTCTCAACAAGTGTCCAGTTCGACGCCTGCATTTCCACTTAACACAAACGTTGATTTTCGGCGATTTCTAACAGGTCTAGCGAAAATATTGAGATAAAACTTGAACACCTACTAAATTGCCGAGCAACGGCAGCAGAGCAGATACGTAAAAAAAACCTTCATCGTCCCTTCTGGATGAAATCGATTTCCTTGCTTTCGCCTGACATCCTCACGTGCTGCTATCCCCTGGTAGGTGTTTTCGGAATCGCTTCTGCTCATTCGCTCGTTGATTGAAATTGCAAGATAAGTTGATAAGGGTGAAACAAGCAACGAAATGCTGTACCCTAAGTCCTGACGCCGGAACCGAAGCTACCGACTGCAGCAGAGAGCAGCAGCAGCAGCGAAAGTCGTTTCGCTTCGGGCGATTGATGTTCCGAAGGAAATAAGCTGCAGCGCGCGATGGCGACACACAGGAAAACTTGCTTCTCGTACGAACGAACACACACACCAACCGCAAAAGGGAGTGAAATCGGTAGTGCTTTCGATAAGTAGTGGGCGTCAACGTCAAATCCATGAAAGACGCTCCAGCTAACGGTACTTCAATACACCCAGGCATGACAATCCCAGTTCTGGAGAACACAGTTGTAATGATAGCATTCTAAATCAATTCTTCTAGATTACATTTGGAGTGGAGATTATGGTCGGTTGGATGGTAGATTTACCCCTGTCATTTCTTCCTACCAGCTGCTCAGACACCGTGAGGATTGGGGGGGAGGGGGAGGACTTCAGGTTGAGCGCAACCATTCCGATTGTGTATGTCCATGTGCCGCTCCCTATACTAGCCGGTGATGCTGAAGAGATTCGAACATTCGAATATCCGGCGCAGCTCAATGAAGGGTGAAGTGGAAAAATGTGGACGATGCAACGCTTGAAAGAAGATTCCGACACAAGCAAACCACCCGGCAGATCAGCTGAGAGGATTACATTCTTCCGCAGTGTCCTAACCGATGTTGAATCCGGACACGGGACGACGTTGTGTAGTTGTCGTTTTGATTCCTGTTCCTTCGAGGCTGCTGAAGCTGGCTGGCAGTCAGTGGCACGACGGCTGTCAGTCGGGTGTCAAAGGATATTTAGTGCGGTTTTTGTTAGAAACGAATGCGGTACACGATTGCCGGCTTCTGCTCTGCTTCTGTTTGTTTCGGTACGCCAACCACGAGGATTTGTAAGGCATACAAATTAAGTAGGAAAGATTCGGTGTTACAGTTAATAAGCGTTTTCTGTTTTCTTGTTTTCTCGGTGGGTTGCCAACAAACGAATGGACAAATTATGTTATCTAAATGAGTCTGAGACGAGTTGCTAAGCCCACTATTACACACATAATAAGAATAAATTTTGTTGCCGTCAGTTGCCGTGTTGGCTCAACTCGATACAAGATGCTTTTCCATAAATAATTAAACAAAAAAGGTACGAAATAGTATCACAACTTTCTAGAAACAACGTTCATGCATATTCACCCAAACCTGCCGAGCTTTGGGTTACATAACCCAACAGATATAGAGCTCAAACGTTGAGGAAAATCCAATTGGGCTGTACAAAAAGCAAACACAAAAAAAAATCTAAATTTCTGCAAACTCTCTATTGTCACGACAAACGTCGGACTTTTAAACCAAATCCGTAACTTGGCCAGAAATCCATTCGAACACAGAACACAAAAGAGCCCGACTTCGGTGAAACCGTGTCCTCGTTCAACAGTGGCCCAATTTTCGAACATTTCCCCAAAGAGAAAAATCAGTAAACCTATTAACATCCTGGCACTGAGTGACGGACGACGAATGCCTTCAACCACAAAAATGTGTATCCGCAATAGCGGAAACTCCTCGCGGCAATTGCAAAAGCCGGTGACGACGGGGAGGGTGGCGGCGATCACCACCACTCAATGGTAATGAACACAAACACAATCGCGCAACCAACTCGCGAACACTCACACACACAACCTACCGGTTGCACGCAGGCGGCGACTGACTAGAAATAGAAATCAGATCCCATTATAACCGAAACCGAGTGCTACGTACATCGCATCGTCATCAAATATCATTGTTGTTGTCGTCCTTTTAGACCCGCGTAGAGCGCTGCAAAATCCTGCATTGAACGGACCGGGGAACAGAAAAAATTTACGGATTGCATTTTTCCATTTCGACCGACTGTTTCCAATGTCGGCATACATACCAGCCCGCAACGAATTGGATCCAAAAGTCCGACGAATTCTCCCCCAGCGGCACGTCCGAAAACATCAATTCATCAGGAAACCGATAGGATCCCTCAGAAACGGGTGCTTTCTGTATTGTGGCAAACGGGCAACGGATTCGGGCATACAAGAGACCACACACGGGCATGCCGATGGATGTACGGACCGCGGTCGAATAGTTCACTTCGTCCGGTTTGCGCTGGTCGCTCGTAAATAACAAGTACACGAGCTGCTGTCATGTGCAGCCAGTGGTCACTCTGGAGCGCACACACACACACTAGACCCGGGATTTCTTTCCAACCAGAATCCCAAACTGATGTCATAATCTCATAAAACTGTCCGAACCAATTCATGCCCCTAGTCTGTGGTACGTCAAAGTAACGACCACGGCAAACGTGTAAGATCAGTTGGGTGTGAATAAAATTGAGCCATCATCGAACTTAATAATTTTACTTCTTGCTGCTGGACGACGCAACCGTTTAGAGACCACAAACGTCGTACGGTACGGCCCGGGACGGAGTGACGGACACGTTGAAAGTGATTCTGATTTAGACTCGCTTTTGATTTACACCGTCTCGTTGTTGGTGCGCTGCATTTTAGAGGGGAAACGGCGATGTTCGTCACTGGCAGTGGCAGCTTGCTAATAGGTTTAAAAATCCCCAAAGAGTATCGAATCTCACAGGGTGCCACGTTTTTTCTCGTTTACTACACCTTCAAGAGTGATGGTTTGAAATTTGACGAATATCTGCTTATCGTAGTTTAAGTTTAAGCTGGGTGTGGATTTCTTTCGAATCTAAAATGTTCAGTTGATGTCGACACACAGCAAGGATTGGGTTTGAAGGGTATCGCTTTCATAACTGGACAGAAAAAAAAGTCACACCATTGAAACCGTATTAGCCGAAGTACGAATTAAGTAATGGACCTAAGTAACGTACACTGCAAATATATTTTAGTTTGTTCCACGAAAACGTGTGTACTATATACAAAACCTTTTGTTGTTTTCTGCAACGAAATCAATGCGTAATGAATATGGAGGTACTTGCGTCAGAACTGTCAAAGTACGTATTCGTATACGTAACGAACGGTTTTAAATATGAATGCAATCATTCGTACAAACAAACGCTGCCTAATGTAAATAGTACGAAAAATTATTAAGCCTTTGCAATAACATATATATTATACGAAATCAAAAATAATAGAACACAAATATTTCGTTCAAGTAAATACTCGTGCTTTCGGTTTTTGTTCGTTGTTATCCTTGTTCGTACGAAATATATTCGTGAATGGTACAAATTATGCGTATTGTTGCAATTCTATTCGATAACTTGCCATACCAATACTCTATACAACCAACAAAAGTGCTGTACAATCTACGAATTCCATGCTTACGAAACGTGCGTGCAGAAAAGAGCGAAAGAATAATATTTGTATTTATTTTCGTGTATGAATCATTTCCAGTTCCAAATATTATTTTTGTTTCGAGTAGTTTTAATTCAATCCCTGATGTTTAACAATTCGTTTGAGAAATGCATGAATTTGAAATACTGGTTTTGCGTCGTACACAAGTTACGTAACGATAAGAACATATGTTTCAAACCCCCTTTCTCCCTCCTAGGTATGTAACAATAAGTAACATTCGATATGAAACCCCCTAAAATTACTGAACAACTTGCCCTCCTCCAAATTTTAAATTTTGTGCAAACATCACAGTTACATAACTGTCTCACCTATCCAATTTTGGTAGTTTTTGTCGTTTTTTCCCTTTACTTTACTTTTAGGCCTGACGTTTCTTTACTTTAGGCCTGAAGACTCACTAGGGTCCAAAAATCATCTGGCTGGATTTGACATCATGACACTACACGAAAGTCGTGCTGGGTAGTTTTCCTGCCGGAAGTTCTCAACTCCTAAAATACTCCAAATCTGCGCCCAATCAAATATACTGAGCTATTATGAAGGGGATCTCCGTAGCCGCAAGGTGGCCGTGGGTTCGAATTTTAATAGAATCAGGCCATTTGGTTGTCGAAGAATTCTAGCATGAGTTTATTCTCAGGCTCCCCACCACGTACCCTTTCTTCAATCTGAATTCTACAGTACCCCTGTTGACTCTTCTTCTGACAAAAATAAGTCCCTATTACAATAAAACAAGTATGAGTAACGTATGAAAGTTCTCTCCAGGGAATTGTAATAAGGCGATATTGTTAGGATGGACAGAGGCTCGGTATAGTAGAGCTGTAAGTTTGAAACAGAAAGGTAAAACTTACACACAAGCACGGATATGAATTGAATGATAAGCAGTGATGGAAACGAAACGAATATGATGCAATCATCGTTTAATCTCCACATGTACCTACACATCATGGAGTGTTACAGACCGCGACTAAACTTGAATCCTCTCAAGACATAATGAAATGATGATATGGTGCGTAGGTTTCTGGGAGAAAATAAACACATGACTAGACTACATCTGCTCTGAGAAGCGATTCGCTCGTTGCGTTTGTCTCTTCATATGCCGGTCGTTAGGGGAACAAAGAATAGCAGCAGAAGAAAATCATGTCGTCTGAGCAGCAGCAGAGGTGTGGTGCGGTGAGAAGGAAAGTGTGGGGGAAGGGACTACTTCGGCAGCGGTTGACTTGAGCGAGAGTAGGAGAGCATACATTGTCATTTTATTTCTTTTTCTGACAAAAAATCTTATTCATGGGTAATAACATAACAAGCTCTGATCGCTCTGTGTAACAGAGACGAATAACTTTGAGAACCATATGTTGTGGTGTACGCTAACGACAAGCAATATATCGTAAAAAGGAAAGCAAAGAGAGTGAACCAACACCGATACTTTGTTATTCGCATACTGACGACGATGTCAACGCATCTTAGGCTTTCTTTATATGTATTCAAAATCGCTAGAGGTGATTTTTGTCCATCGCTGATGATAAGCGTGTCACTTACTTCAATAGTGATACTGCTAGTAATATGAAGTGCGGAGTACAGAAAACACCTGGGCAATATCACAATAGATCTAATCTCTGGTCGCAGTGATGAGTCCACACAGGAAAAAAGCTATTATGAAGGAGCATCTTCTGAAACATCCTTGAGCAGTGAAGACAGTTGGAGAAATAAATCGGTAAATATGCAGAAAGTTGTCGATTTTGAGGTCGTGTAAAACCTCATGGCCCGAGGCAGGCCGAAGGATGGACCTTTCGATACAAAGGCGGAAAAAATGAATCAATGATGGCAAAATTACTAAAATTGTGTACGCCCTGATTGATAAGTGGGGGACTCTCACTCTTTCTCTCTTTCTTCCTCTCACTCTCTCTCTCTTTCTCTTTCTCTCTGTCTTTCTCTCTCTCTCTCTCTCTCTCTCTCTCTCTTTCTTTCTCTTTCTCTTTCTCTCTGTCTTTCTCTCTCTTTCTCTTTCTATCTCTCTTTCCCTTTCCCTTTCTCTCTCTCTCTATTTATCTTTCTCTCTCTCTCGATTTATCTTTATCTCTCTCTCTCTCTCTCTCTCACTCTTTCTATCTGTATCTTTCTCACTTCGGGTTTCGAATTGCTTTTTTACCTGGCAGGTTCTCACAGGGCGGCATAGTACCTCTAACGGACCTTCGGTTCTCTGTTTGAGCACTAAAAAACAAAACAAACAAAATTTAACAAATATTCATCCGTTTATTCTTGTTTGTATAGCTGTCAGAAGCGGTTATGGTCGCCGATGATGGTGGTTCGGGACTGCTTTCAGCTACTCCTGCAGCTCGAGGTATCCGCCAGTCACTGCAACGGTCCTCAGCTGGGCTGTATTTTCCTGCTCCTCTACACTAAATCGGAGGTGGCCAATAGCGTAGCTTACCCTATCCCTAAGCACTCGAATCACGGGCCAGAGGAACAACCTTTGCTGCAAACTACGAGGGACGGAAATCGAAACAAACTGTAAAGAAAATAAAACAGTGACAACGCGCACTGAGTCAACAATAACAACAATCGATTTTTATGTCCTACCGTGATCGAGGCTAAACTGAATATCTTGCGATGGTTGTTTCCGCTGTCGATCAAAACAAACTCGCCGAGACGACGGAGTCAGCACTCAGCACACAACTTTTTCACAGCTAGAGGAAAACCGCGACCTGTGTAATCACACGATTTTAGCGATTGATTAACAACAACAAAAGTTATAAACAATTAGTCGATTTTTTTTTGTCGAAAATGAATTTTTTTCTTCAAACCATTTCCATTTTGTGAAGAAAATTTCTAGAAATATAATCATGTGTACTTCACTAGCGAAACTTCTGTAGATAATGAAAAAAAAATTTTTTTTTGCTTGTAGGTGGAGTTGGGTACGACTTCTACAGCTCGCCGCGGAACAACTTTTAAAAAAAGCGGTTTACGGCAATTTTACGAACAATGTACCAATCACATGCGAGCACTCCTGGCACAGACTTCATGAGTGGACACCAACTGCTTGCTATGACAACCTCTATTCAGTGGCAAAAAAAATTGGACAGAACCTCCCCGTCCCAACAGGTCAACTGATATTTGCTTCTATGAACCTAGACTATTTTGATGTCTTGAAAGTAAAGCTCTTTCGGAAAGTTCATACACAGGCAACAGTACTGCACCGAGCCATGTATGAGAAGACGGTCGCTCGTCGTCAGTGCAGTAGCACTCGATTGCCATTTGTGTGCAGTCAAGCCAAGTGGAAACAATGTAGCTGCTGTCGACGTACAGTGGTTCGTGTTCGCACACTACGCTGTGCGACCGGGGATAAAATAATTCTGTACGCAACAGTGTATCACGATATTGGATGTTGCATCCAATATGTGATTACAACTGAACGGATTTTGACCTTGATCGAACGACGACGGCTGCCAAAGCATGTGATACAATAATTGGCATATCATTGTATATTGTACGATGAACATAAATTAGTAAAAAGTTCAGTTGAAATCCACTTCTTCTAGTTCAGTTTCGCAGCTTTCAACCAATCACGAGCTCGCTTTATATAGCTGCAACAGATGTTTTGTCATCGTTTTAAAGTGCTTATTGTATTACTACCCCTGAACAGATTTCAAACACCGATGTCTTACTCGACAGGTAGAGTATTGCGAAAGATTGTTATATAATAATTAAAATATCTCTACAACAAAAGTTGTGTTAACATTCTACTAATCAGAAGCTTGCTACCCCGTTGCTCGTTTCCTTTTGGTTGTCGTGACGAGTAGATGGCATTTGAACTGCAACCGTAGTGATTTTCTTATACATGTTTAATGATAAAAACTTCTTTCAAATTCCTAAAATTAGAAGTTGCATTGGGTTGCTGTCTTTTTGAATTCTACACTCTGTTTTTCTCAGATTTATTTAAATGACCAACTATAGTCTATTTGCAAGACAACAGAAAACCAATATGCTTCGTAAAGATTTTTAAACAGATAGTTCAGATAGCTCGTTTAAGCTGTACTGATGGTTTTATTTTTCCAGTTAAATAAATTTAATTCAATATGACAATCCTAGTTGCATTACGCGGTTGTGGTATAGAGAAAACCCAAATTATATGCATCTTGACGTAAGGTTTCAAACATTCATATTCGTATTTTTCAATTACAAAAATATTACATCAGCATCTGCAAGAAAAAATTACTAAACATATAAAGACAACCTGTCGCACAACACAACATATAAACACAACCGTGTAAAGATACTAAACATATGAACACAACCTGTCATTGCCAGACTTGTAATTTAACAACATTATGCAAACATCAGTTGGAGAGGTTAATGTTGTTTATCAAACCGAGCTAGGTTTATTCTTGAAGAAAACAGCCGGATGACTTTTAAATATGGCATCTTGTTGTTTGTTTTTTCATTGGTATCATAAAACTGATTAATTTTTTTCTGGTTCTGCCTAATGAATAAATGTTTCAATTGGCCAAAAATGAAAAAAATGACTGTGACATGTTACATCCTCATAAATTCCAATGTCAATTTCAAAATTTTTGTGAATATAGATTTTCTACTAAAAACTGCAACTCTTTATCGTCACTTTTCCAACGAACTTGTAAATACAGGATTTTTTTATGTGACTTCTTTGCTAAGCAGTTGCATGAAACTGACAATGATACTGCTTTGAAATCGGTGAGTGAGCTATCTTTCACAAGCGCAATTGAAGATGAAAGGAAGTTTGCTTTCTACTGAATCGTTCTTAATTAGGACCTATATAAAAAATTGCCTTTTCGCGTGTTAAAGAAATTTGACTGCATTAGGATGAAAGGTATTCATCAATGTTAAAAACAGTATTTTTTTCTTCTTAAATAGATGTCTGCAAACAAATAATCTAAATTATTTTTAAAGATAAACGCTTTTCTTTTTATGACTTTCTGGTGGCATATGACCTTAACAATATGTGGCCACCAATGAACTAGTTTTAGGATTGTAAGTTGTTAGAGGTGTCGTTTGATGGATTAAGGCTCAATAATCTGAAAGTATTCGGAACGCAACGTCCGCATGAAGCCTTCAACGACCTAGACACTTGATATGACCCTTCCGAGTAATTAGAGGTAGGGGAGAACCGTACAAGACGCACCAGTTGGGTAAGATGGCCCATGCTATCAATTCCCCAAAATACTGACACATGTGGCTCTTTATGACAAAATTTTACGCTTTTCTCATAAAAACCCAACTTCTCTACAGTTCTCATATAAAAAAGTGTGCCGTAATGACTAAAATACTCAAAACACTGTGTAATTGGCTGTGACTCTGTCCAACATGTAATTATTCATGAATTTTATTTAAGCTATCATGATTAACTGGCTAGTAAATAACACAAAAAAACTATGGTTCCCCTAACCTTTACACTTTTGGAGTTTATAATACTATGAGTATTTCAAATTGTATCATTAACTTTCGTCAACTTTTACCTAAAAACAATCAAAATTAAAATTGGGGCAGAATGCACTATGAAGAGCTTGCAGGAGATTGCTTGACAATTTAGAGCATGTTCCATTATTTTTGATTTTACTTTCGAGACTTCAAGCGCTTCTCACTTCGCGTGCTAATTTCTGCTAGTGGCATATTAACCACCTGCTTTGGAGCATACTGACCTTTGTTGTGGTGCGTTTTGGTCACGGGCTTGTTTGGCGGCAATGGTAATTTTAACTGAAAAGACATTGAAATCTAGTATTTTATAATAAACTTTGTCATAAACATACAATAAATAGATCCTACAATCATCCTACACGTTCAATATCGCTTTGAAATGATTTGAAGCGCTGTAAAACGCGAGATTGCTTAACTGGTGCGTTTTGTACAGTCCTCCCTTATAGCACGGCATTGCTTTGATCATGTCTATTTTGGTTTCGGTTTCGGCAACATAATGGACAAAATGCCTTTCTCTTGGTGGTTGTTGAGTTTGAATTGTTTAAAACCAAAACAAGAAAACTATAAATTATGATTAAACATAACCGCTCGTTTTTGGCTTGTGTGTGCCGTGTCGAGAGTGAAACGTGGTCAAATCGAACAAAGTCTAAATTCTCTAAATAAAATATAAAACTATCGTAGTCCTACGTCAAACATGCGGTCGTATCTCGGATACCACCCTCGTACTATTTATCACTCTTGTAGAACCAAACCTGAATATATTTTTTGCGCATCCTTCGGAGTACAAACTAAGAGAAAAAAATGTTACGGCTTGATGTGTTTCAAATGCCATTGTTACAATTTTTACCTCTTCTTAAAATTATTAGTTTTGGTGTTTTCCTAAATAAAAACTTTTAAAGGCGTATCAAACTTCACGCTAGCAACTATCCTATATCACAAAAAGATGGCAAATTTAATGAGGAAAAACTTTCTAAAAGACACCAAAAACCCTATCTTGAATCGTTGTTGAGCTATTCGAGTTTTACTATGGAAAGAATATTGTAAAATGTGGTAATCCTGAGTATGAACTCCGAAAGACGCGCAAAAAATATGTTTCGGTTCGGTTTTACAGGATTTTCAAGTGATAAAATAAATTGAAATAAAAAAAACGTGAAACATTGAACTTTTCCATAAAACTCAAAATATCACGTCGACTAAACATTTTTCAGAGTTGTCACCATACAACAGATTTTTTTGTTACACCATAACCGATTATTTTCCGCTTGAGCCCCCAGACTTTGTGACAAAACGTTTTCTGGGATGCCCTACTGTACACGCTCTTGTAGCGGTACCCAAAATAAGGGAAATTGTCTACTCGATTGCAACCGCACAGGTTACAGTCCTTGCAACAATATTGGTTTAAGATCATGAGGAGCGTTGAGAGTTTGTGCGAAAATGGGAAAGAGCATTTGATGCTTGTTTTCATACGGTAGATTTGAGTCTAATTTTCCACCGATCTGAATTAGTTGCTCTGAAGTGAGAAATGTGTGGAATCACTTGAGAAGGGATTTAGACGATACGGGTTGTAATTATTGAAACTGCTTCCGATCTTCGTTGAAGGTATGTTGTTGCACTAATAAGATGACTGGATTTTCCGCTCCGAAAAGTTTGGATGAAACGGCAGCAGTCAAAGAAGACCAGAGTTCGGAAAAAGTGACAATACTTTGTGAAGGTGAATAATAAGAGCATTCAGAGTACAATATTTTTACCTGTTTCATTCTATTCTATCCCTCATACAGCATGCTCTGATAAAAAATTTTTACCGTGCCGATAGCGCTGTGAATCTCTCCTTCGTTCAAATATAAACTGCTTTGCGCTTGCTTGACTGAAGTCTCTGTTCAAAATTCTATAAATTCGCTGGATTGATAGTTATTTTCCAATTCCTGGTGCTGAAATAACTTTTAGTCAGAGGTTTCCTGTAAACTGGTTCTATAGTAACACTAATTTAAAGAATCATGTGATCATCCTGTACAGCACCCAATGCTTGCTATAGCCTGACGAAACTAAATAGGTGCTATAAGTTCGATATCATTCATTACTTTCTTGAACCAATGAATGGAAAAGCATGGCAAAAAGTAACGGGTGAGAGTGAGTGCACACTAAGCTTCAGTTCAGGTGTATTCCAAGCATTGAATGTGAGATTTCAGAGCTCTGACGAAGACACGGATGAAGTGTTAATAATTGAAAAATTTTTCGATCATAAGGTCGATAAAAGAGAGTAAAGCTCCAGCGATATGATTCCACGAGTAATTCTGCATGGCGAGTCGAACTTTTAACGTTTGGTAGGCAACAGAAGTATTCCAAATGGATGTAGAATACGGACACATAGCATTTGCGTCAATATGAAATGATGATTGTACCTTTCTCTAAAATTGCGCTCTCAATAGAGTTAAACAAAGTTCAAGCCGAGAAATTTACTGTCTTTTGAAAGGTGCTATTCTTGATTAATCTATTCGGTATATCTAATGTTATTGCAGGCTCCCCAGGCGAGCGGCAAAGCACCGATTTGGATGGTTTCCGAAGTTGATAATAGAGTAGGCGATGCGATGTTCGTTGAGTCCTGGTAGCTGGGACCAATTGCCAATTTTTTGTCTCAACTCCAAGTTTACAAAGTTCATAGGTGTTACATGAATATTTTGGCGGAAGTGGCCAAGGGACTAATCCGTTTGATGGTGGACTCGTCTTCTATGTCTGGCGGGAGATTGATCTTATGAGGAAGGTAATCAGTTGCTGGTCCAAGAATTTTGATGACTTGATCTCGAGCTAGGTCGTAGGAAGCCTGGAGAGTGCGGTTTTCTGGTGGATTCCCGTCCTGAGCTGCCTCTTCCTCCACATTTACGGAGCTGGATTCCGTATCCAACGAATTGCCAGGTGATGGATTACAAACCATGAGCTGAAATCAACAGTTAGGATGGTCTCCAAGAACATGGCGATACATCATTTTCACATCGGCAGTTTGTATGATACGTCCGAGATTGCATCATTAGGTTGCCGGGTGTTTTACTCGAAGCGTTGTAGATGACCCGTGATTTGGTGGCTGTACTGTCCGAGGTCGCGAGACTTATTGATGAAGACTTTATAATGGCAGTAGAGCTCAGACTTGCGAAGATTGTCCTTCTTGATTGGCGAGCGAATGATGTGTTCCTCTACGGAGTACGCTACCGATGAGCTGTCTTCTTGGATCGGGATTTTTGAACATTATATTTCGACTCCGATGATAAAATCCATGAGATTGGTGCTGCCGAAGGACGGATCTGCGAATTAGATGCTGGGTGGCACGTCCCAAGTAGAAGTGTCAATGAATGTGGTTGGCAAGTTGACCGTCAACCAAGCTTGTCGTTACTTCTGAGAGATCTACCAGCGCGTAGGAATATATCTTCCACCGCGAAAACAACTGCTCTCACACAAAGGAGCAAATCAACGCTCGCGCTTGATGAGAGCATTGAATCGTGTGTATCTGTGAAGCATGCAAAAAACGGTGTAGAATCTGAAATATATGAAGAAACTCAAATTGTCTCTGTTGTATTATCTCAACAGTGCGCACTGCGTTGTACTGCTGTGTATTCTAACTAGAGAGATTCACCACTCTTGTTTCGCTCGGTTGTGGTGTAAGCGGAGAGTTTATCGATTTGCGAGCGGCAGATACACAGTACAAAGCAGAAGAAAGGAGTGTAGTGCAAAAAAAATTTCCATGCAGCGCTCATGCCGGAGAGCTCCGCCCTTTCGCGAATTGCGGAGCAAGACAAGCCGGCCGTCAACTTTGGCAAAACATGAAATTCTATTTTAGGGGAGAACTCACCAACTCGAGTCTGAATGTTGGAGGAAAACTAATGCTTGGCCTGAATGGACGTTTTAACGATCCACTGAGCTTTGAAGCGTTGCGAAATACGTGAGTAGCATCTCAGGCTTCTATGATAGTCTGATTTCAGTAGAATAAGGTTAGTTTATCGTAGAGTGCACAGCCCTATGAAGAAAGACTAAGTAGAGGAGCGTATCCTAGACACGACCACCTGATTGACGTGAGGTTCTGTAAATTATTATTCATCAAACACCTAAGTTATATATATGATAATTCTGATAGGGACCGTTATTATTGTTCTCATGAACGAAAATTGTTATGGATGCTTTAAGAAGCAATAGTCACTCATTCTAAAAAATGCTGGCTTCGTTACGTAGTTCAACTTCACAGCATTTCGAACTCAAAACAGCTTTTTTTATTCCCTCTGCCGGCCGTGATCGCAAGATGCAGCACACAATAGCGTGATACAATGTTACATGGCTGAGAATTCTATCGGTCCAGCTCCATTGTTTGCCAACACGAAAATAGGTTCATGTTTCGAATTACATACAGAATAAGATATTTTTGGATTTTGCGAAACTGAAGGAATGACGAAAATTGAAAACAAGTGGAGCCACTTACAAATACGCACAATGATACATAAGCCGAATTTAGCGGGAAATTTGAATTAGGAGCTCGATGGCAATGTTAGAGAGCAAAACTTCCTCATACAAAGTTGATAAATATGATAACACGCTTATTCAAAAAACATCAAAATAAGCGTAACTCATATTTTCGATAAAATCATGTATCTAACTTTATATCTCTGTAGATAAAAAAAAACTGTTCTACAATGTTGTAATCCCTTTAATTCTAAGCAACTTTGTAGAAAAAAGGGTTTTCTCTATCTTTAAAAATAACCGATTCAGATTAAAAAAAAAAACACCATTTTAGATTTTCATTTTAATTTTCACATCAAAACTGTTTTTGAACGAGGGCTTTCAAGGTAAAAAATTTGTTATATTATACAATTCATAGCTTTCGAACCAGTTGATTTTGGATCTTTTTGGATCCAATTGGAGGTAATTATTTTAAGTTTTAAGAAAAAATAGCTAGAAATTGATTTGTTTCGTTTTAAATGCAAAAAATAAAAACTATTATAATTCTTGTCATGTTTTCAGATCGTATATACTCATATATAAAAATTAACATATTTCTCCATGCACAGAGTCAAATGTGCCCTTCAAATTAAGATCGAGAGGTTTTTTTGTGTTTGCTCCAAAAGAACGACAAACAAATTAAAAAGGCATATATTTTATAAAAACATCAAAAACTTTGGCTAGAATTGCGATATTTATGATGTCATAGCATTTTTTTTTGTCTCAAATATTACTAAGAGTGCAGTGGAAATGGAAATAAAATACTACAAGGTATACAGCCCTAGGGGTTGTATGAAATGGTGACGTAGGCCTAATGTATGTATTATATGCTGCGCTAAACTGTTCATACACTACCGTTTATTTTTGAATACATGAAAATTTTACACTAATGCTAGTTGCGAAAATTCTCATAACTCTTATCTTAAAACGTCTATAGTTCTGAAAAGAACCGATTCCATAATCTTCAGTTAGAAATTCGTGCTACAGAACGCATATAATCGCACCACTACCGGCATCATTGAATATTTTGCTTGACCGCGAAACTGAAGCTGAATATTTTACACGCAGTCTTTTGTATCGAGTTCAGAGTAGATTTTTGCCATTAGGGCGTGGCCACGCAGCTTAGAGAAAGACAAACAAACCAAAACACTTTGTTGAGTCAAAATATGTAGGCAGCGAAAGTTATTTCTCCATGTTATCGTTATCTGTGCTCGGGAAGCATGCCAATAACGAGAGAAATGAATGGGAAAGCTTGACCTTGGAACTTTTCACCTTTTTCCACCATTAAGCAGTAAAACAACAATGTTGAACATTATATCAAAAAAATGTTACACATTTTATCTATCCACCGACATATAAATGACTAAGATGCATTAGGCCGTTCGCTTGCTATAATCGTTTGAAATCTGACGCAACATTTGACAGTTTCATTTTCAACTTCACAATGTGTAATCTAGTATACTGCCCATAATCGCATATTTGTAACATTTGCAAAATTGGTTGTTCGAGCAAATCACACACTTTGACCTTAAATGCTTTGTTTCCTATATAATCTTGCAAATAGACACTTTAACTGAACTTTGTATCATGAAGAAAGCACTACTTTACATTCTGTATGCATTAAACATTACTTTTGAAGTCGAATTGGTTGAAATTTTTGCAATGATACATTTCTGCCGTCACTTTCAAGCTACTTTTGGAATATATTACATGGAAAATGAAGTTTTTCATGTATTCAACAAGCATGAGCTGAACATCAGAAACGGATCACCGGTGGTTGGTTACCGGACCAGAATAACTTCCGAGTTCCAAAGGATGCAGATGTGGATTTGGATGGAAGCTTTTTTGACAAAAAAGTTGGAAAAGTTTAAGTAGTGTGACAATTATGCGGTTATTTACGCTATCTGACAAAACAACTTGGTATTTTTTACGACTTTTTTCACACAAACATAAGCATATTTTTTCAGATGTAAAAAGAACATACTATTTTAAGCATTTCCCACTGAAAAGCACGAAATGCATAAAATGTCGAATGTTACAATTATGCGATTACAGGCAGTATAGAAAACAAAGACGTAGTCCTACGTCAAAAAATTTTCCTATACAGTTGTTTAAAATTAACGGAGCTACAATTTTGTAAACAATTCCTTTTTTCTTATCGACAAAGACGAAAAGTTAGATATCCAAAAGTTGATATCCAAAAAATTAGGTCACCACAATTTTCAATAATTTTCGAACAGGCTCTTCATCATAAATAACAACTTTGTAAAAGAATGTTTTTCTCTAGAATATTTTTATCGAGTTCCTGATCCAAAGTTCCACCTTAATTCGGTTTCTGGACAATCGTGAATTGATTTAAAATAAACATCTCGACACGAAAGCGAGCTCGTGGTTGGTTAGCCACTAAAAGTTTTGGGAAAACTTCACCTATCAATTGAAACAGTAGTGTTCAAGACTTGTCTAGTGAAATTATCAACGCATATATTCAAAACGGCACAAGGCACTTACGATTCTTCATTATACCATCCTGTTTTCAGCTATAGAAGCAAGCTGGAACTACAACAACTGCTACGGAACTGAGCCAAAAATGATTGATTTTCAACGCAACTTTTCATTAATTTACTATTGAAAAGATGTGTTAACTAGACATTTGCGTCTAGAATCCGTTTTAGTGGTAGTAACCAAATATGTGCCTATTTTCGTCACACGTTTCAAAGTGTGCTACCCTACTCAGGTAAGACTTAATCCGACGTCAAAATACCAATTCACCAAATTCCATGGAGACGCATGGTCGTTTAGATGCAATCCGCTTGACATTGTTGGACATGAAAAAGTATTTGCTAGAAAAACTTTTTCCTATATTACTGCCCATTTTGCAATGCGCAGAAGAGACTTACGTAACTGAATATCTATCTAAAAAACTTCATTTTGAAGATCTGAAATGATTGCTTTTTGTGAAAATAATTGATGGTTTAAATCATTTTTTCAACTGCAGGATTTTGAAATTCAAATTTTTCAATGCTTTTAAACAGACAATTCAAACAATTTACTAATAGTTTTATTTCAACTGCTTGTCTTCTTCTCTTCATATTTTTAGATATTGCGGTTAGAAAACTTCGGTCTCTTCAAATGTGAGCCTCAAGTTAGTTGAAGATGTGTTTGCATAGTTTAATGAGACCTGAACACCCACAAAGTTTCATTTACTTCAGAGATAGTGTTGCCAGGCCCAATTTGGCACGGCATTCATCATAATCTTGAAAAAAAAATATAAAATTTGTTCCACGTCTAAAATTTAAATAAAAAAGGATGAGACGAACCAAATCTCAACTGTTATTAGAAATCGCTAGTGAAAGGATAAGGATTAAAAAAATAAACTTAAATCGAATTATTTTGAGACTTTCTGTAATCAAAACGGAAATTAATTTCAAACAAAATTGAAAATGAGGCGAACAAATATATTTGCATGAAGAACAAGATAAAAACGCTCTTTTTTTACGTTATACAGTTTTTTTTGCTATATTTCCCTAAACAAATAATTTAAATTAATGTTTATCACAGTAATGATCAAAATTTATTTTGTTTAATCCAAGTTTTGGTCTTTGTAAATTGATTATTTCCAATGCTTGCAGTAAATAATTGTTAATCAAACATCAGCCAACCAAGCTATCCGCAGCAATCTGTTGTCATTTGATTTCTCAAGTTCAGAATGACAACTTTAACACTGTGTGCTCTAAAACATTAGGTTTTAGGTGCTCTTAACATTCATGTTTTATTCGATTCTTTCTTTCACCGAATTCAATTCTACCGTACTTCGGGGAGAAAGTAAAACCTGTTGCGATCCAGATGGATTTTGTCAAAGTGGGTGGCTGCTAATTGACTGTTTTACGTCTCTATTCCGTAAGCAGTACGAGATGTGACAAGGAAGAAAAAAGCGAAGTGCCATCGCTACACTTCGGAAGAGTTCCACTTGTGAGGTTTTCCACCAATCCACGTTGCGGCGGTCGGCGTAGCATTAAATTACAACTTTGTGAGTGCGTTATTTTTTTTTCTTCACTTCCCGCAAGAACTGCCATATGCAACATGACTGGGAACTTACTCGGAAAGTCGCTCGAACGGCGGAGGACTCGCAGCCGCCGCGTACAGAGTAAGACATGACTCACACAAAGTAATGCTAACAAATCGTTGATCGGATTTGTGTTTCATTGATTAGACCGGCTGGCTTACGTCGAGCGAGAAGCGAATCC
Source organism: Wyeomyia smithii (assembly GCF_029784165.1). NCBI lineage: Eukaryota > Metazoa > Arthropoda > Insecta > Diptera > Culicidae > Wyeomyia > Wyeomyia smithii. Next base: position 9,512,348 of record NC_073695.1, read on the forward strand.
TAATGGAGCCGGAATCAACTTACTCGGAACGGTTGCGTTGTCTGCCCCGCAGGGAGCAGGGAAATTGAGACCAAGTCTGGCTGCTGCTAGACACGCTCCCTCCGTCAAACGGCTGGTTCGGGCCGTCAATCATAATGAGAAGGAATTCGGAAATTTATTACAATTTATTCGTTACATTTAACAGACGCGTTTGCTTGCGAAGCAAGGATAAGAAAATTAAGGAGGATGTTTTACAGTGTTGCAACGGTTGGCGGTTGGGGTTCTGCTTCGGAGCTTCCTCAAATTGGTAGGACGTTCGGAACGCGTGCATGTCGTGAAAGGATGTGGCACTTCGACATTAAAGTAAACGATAGATGTTTTTTTTGAACAGCGATCCGTTACCGGTATACCGGTTAGCTTTCATGGAAATCTGTGCTTTCACAGAACCTTTCATCGAAAATCGATTTGTAACCAAAATGTATGTACGATTCCAATATCCTTCTTATCCAAGCCGTTTCACTTTCACAGTCAAATGTCTACCCAGGTTTGACGGGGTAACGACACACTCGGCACACGCACCCCAGCGATGATGGAAATCTTTGCCCACCTACCAGCAGCGGCAAGCGCAGCGATTCGACTGGCAATGAAAAATTATCGTTAGATATCAATTTTATCGACCCACTAGACACGTATGACAGAAACAGGAGCCTTTGTTCTCCAAAACGCTCGCAATAAAGTTCATCGTCGAACTTGGCGTTTATGTTCCAGCAGTTCTGTTTTGCTAAGTACCTTCGTCTACCGGGGGTTTGTGTCCCTCTACGACAAAAATTTCCCTTTATTTTTTTTTCCGCCCCGAGCAGGGATGCCATTGTAACGTTTCCGATACGGGTGCTTCGGGCAGGCAGCGGGTTCCATACGAGATTCGAGACTTTTTATTCACACAGTTTAGGAGCGATTTGTGGTATTGTCATAAAAGTGACTTTTGTCGTACGGTTGGAGTTCGTTTTTTTGCCCTATGGGCGAGAGAGAACCGTGTGCGGATGCAGTTCAGTCATAAATTAAAGTGGTTACCCTTTGTCGAAATCGGACCATTTTACTTGGTCAGAGTCCGTGGAACGCTTGGGGTGTTTGCGAGCTCATGCCGGAGAGAGAGAAGTGGGAGTCCTGTTGAGCTTTGCGCGCGAGCGTGTGTGTGCAGTTTATCGGGGTCTGTGCAGATAAAGAGATAAATAACGCCAGATTTATGGTGTTTAGGAGCAGATTCTGTTATGATTCGGAAGTCTGGTTTGGGAACAAATCGTGACACTGGGTGAGAGTACTCCAAATCTGGTGATATATAGATTTGATGATTCGAATACCGTGATTGTTTTGAAATGTCGATGCAGAGATTGTTATGCAATGGCAGTAAAACGGTTTGAAAAAACATTACTCAATGCAAATTTTCAGTATTTCAATTCGATTTTGTACTGTTTTATAACATGAACATAAAACTTTCCTTACCAGCCCTGAGAAAAACCAAAGCGGACTAGGGAATTTTATATTTTGCAAATAGCCTAACAAAACTGTCACATAACCCTCTACATACCTTAATAACGATTCTTGAATCCAGACATATTTAAAGATTTATTTCTGTCTGTCTCCTTTGATAATCTTACTTAATTGTTTCACGATTAACCAACGCAGAAAGTTCCTTCTCACCGAATATTGTATTGTTTCCACGAAGCTTCCCACATCTTTCCGAATCCATTGAATCCTTAGATCCGATTGCGGTACTTTCTTTTTCAGAACCACATTATGCCACAAATAAGCCACTTCCTTCCATCGAATCTTCAACCGAAGCAGCGGAAAATTTAACTGTAGGTAGGACCCAACCAAAAAAAAAAACGAAAAATAAAAGAAACCCTCTCCTTTCGCCGGAAACAAGCCGCTATTTGTCATCGCCAGGAATGGTCTGCCGATGACACGGTTGTCTGCGCGGAGGTCACCATTCCCAACCCCCATCACCTGGCTTTCCCGGACGGGTTTTGTTCGCTATCCATTGTCTGCAGAGGGGCAACTTTTAGTCTTTTATGCACGCAGTTAAAACGATGTCAGCCACCGCACGCACCGAAAAGTTCATATTTCCTATTTCAGAGTTAAGGAAGATTAAAAGAGTGCCGCTTTTTCATTAGGAAAGAGTGTAAATTTTAATAGAAATTGTACCGCCGGAAACCAGAGAATTTGGCTTACCGGTGGGAAAACTTTAAACATGTTTAGGAACATCGCTTCTTCGATAAAACTGTGTATGGAGACAGAGAAAATACTTCTCCTAGCTCCGAGAAAAAAAGGTGCCCGACAGTGATAAACCGGGTGCACGCGGTCCTATCCGATGCCACCAGCAGCCGGGGATAATTCGAAATTGTGAATATTTCATACTTAAACGATTTTGTCGTTTATGAAGAATGCCGCCGGCTCTGCAAGCGAAACTTTGCGTTTCCCGTCCTGGGCCGCACTGGAAGGGTACCAACGGCTGTTCGGTCGCGCCCACCGGTTTCAAATTGATGGATGATTGAAATGGGATTGGCATTTCGCTTCGGGGCTTCCCAGCATCAGCAACTCTCAAGCAAGAAGTTGCCATTCGAGGGAAACCGTGTGGTTGGTGCCAACAGGAAAAGTTTAGCGAAACGATTCCTCGCCTCACGAATGCCTCACGCACGGGCAGCTTCAGGGGTGTTTTTACAATTTTCCGGATTCGCAAAGCGATTTGAATGTGTTTGTATTTAAGCCTCAGTCAGAGGACGAGGAAAATACTTGAGATTATTGAAATTTATCTATTAGTGGAGCTTAAATAACGGAACAAGAAAGTCTTGTTTTGAATTCCATCAATTTAATGAGCTCTTGAGCCGCTGTCTATGGCAACATCGTTTGAATTTAGCACCTTAGACGTTAATTTTACTTCATCCTAGAGCAGAGAAATAAATGAGTTTAAATATTACATATTCGTGTTGCTTCTTGACTGAAATAGTTGAGAGTTGTCTTACAATCAATGTTTATCAACAATGCGCATCGTAACTTAATTTGTAAATTTCACACAGTATAATCATTGAATCTTTATCTGTTGCTTTTAACAAATATGTTGTTGGGTTCACTGCTGATTCAGATTATTGAAATCTGGCAAGTTTAGGAAACGCTCTAAGGATTTTTATTAGGATATTATTGAGGATGTAAAATCCTAGTATTTTAGTTTCTACTATCTGTGTTCTACTACTTGTGTGTTGATTTGTGTTAAAATTGTTCATTTTCACAAATCTATTTCATCGTAACATTTTAAAGTTGGATGTTCAAGGTAAATTATCATAATACTTCACGTAATCCTCTTCTGTTCATAACTAATTTCAAACATTAATCTAACATTCATCGCAAATTGTGAACTTTATAGAAATAGTATTTCAAGTCGTTGACATGCTTCATTCTCTTTTCTTATGTTCTATTTTGGCATTCGTCTAGTATTTTGTTAACCATCGTCTTCAGTAAGACAACATAGGGCTAAAAAAATTACGGCGGTGTTGGCTGAAATTGTGTTATATCAGGTTCATCAAAATGAGGTATTTTTTTAATACTTTGATTATCAACCAGTTGCAGCTTTCTTGTCACATTATGCAACATTTAATGCTTTTTTTAAGACGAAGAAAGGACAAATAAAGAGGTAATCTTTTCTTAGTCCGACGTAACTAATTTTATGAATTTCTACACGCAAAACTTTTCCTTATTACTTTAGAAGCAATAGCGCAAAATTGCCTTTTGGGTAACAAACCTATTACTTAAAAGGCAATAAAATTCTTTGAAATGTTGATGGTTGTATAAATGTGTTTATGTGGGTTTCGGTTATTAAAAGAGAACTCGAACCTCTCGAGTGTACGGTCGATTCAATAATGCTTTATTATTTTTATTTCTTAGCCTATACAGGCCGCACGATCGCAGATCGATACGTGACCTTTAATGCTGTGCTCAGCATAATTGCCGTCGCCCGTTCCTCGCGCGGGTGGCGTGATAGCGTTTATGCTGATCACAGTGTTTACACTACCTAAGTTTATATTACTTTCTTTTGCTTATCTTAAAAGGGGCCGTATCCACCACACGCCCTTTCTTAATGAATTTAAAAATTAGCCTTAAGTTCTAATTTTTAAATCTATATAATGTTTGAATTGAAATTAGGAATAAAACATATGAAGTGAAAATCAATAATACAAATTGAAATTGGTGGATAATAAAAAAAAATTTATAGTTTGAATTTATAATTATTACTCTAATATAATATATAATGATGGAGATACATATATATATATACATATACATACACATATATACACACACATATATATATATATATATATATATATATATATATATATATATATATATATATATATATATATTATAAATATATATATATATATATATATATATATATATATATATATATATATATATATATATATATATATATATATATATATATATATATATATATATATATATATATATATATATGTATATATATATATATATATATATATATATATATATATATATATATATATATTATAAATATATATATATATATATATATATATATATATATATATATATATATATATATATATATATATATATATATATATATGTATATATATATATATATATATATATATATATATATATATATATATATATATATATATACATATACACATATACACACGTACATATACATATATTAAAATCTGTATAAAAATGTTTTTGTATCAAATGTTTTTACATAGTTTACATATTTTTTCAAATACAGTAGACATAAATTCGGTACCTCTATCTGTTAGAACCTGTGCTGGTACACCATAATTCAAAGTGACATTTTCAACAAACGCTTTGGCCACGGCATCTGTTGTCTTGTCCATAATAGGTGTTGCGGTCACAAATTTCGTCAGATCACATTGAGTAGTCAGTACATACTGGTTACCTTCTGCGTCCGGCAATAATGGACCTACCATATCCAGAAATATTTTTTCGAAATCTTGACTAGCTGTGCTTGTCAGCTGCATTGGTTGTTTAGTGTAATGGCTCTTGTTTCTCTGACAATGTGTACATCTCTTTATAAATGAAACAACATCGTTATCTAAGGTTTTCCAATGATATCGTTGTTTTATAGTATTAATTGTTCTTCTTATTCCTGCATGCCCTGCAGTTGGCAATACATGAAAATCGTTTATAATAATTTTTTGTTCATTTCTATCGTCTATTTGACGAGTATTTCTGCCTAATATAATTATAGGCGGCATGCCTTTTATATCGAGGACTTCTATTTTGTCCTTTAATTTTTTATTTTCAATCGTATTTTCAACGATTAGGCCTTTTATTTTGGTTTCTTTGATAAGATCCACTAATCGGTTCATTACTCCCCGTAGGTGAGTCAATGTCGTATTAGGGTCGATACAAATAATACCCTGCTCTAATTGAGCTTCTAGCGCTTCATTTTTCTTCATGGATCCAATTTTAATTTCAATATAATTATTCGGTGTATCAATCTTAACCGATGTATCAGACTGTATTTTCTGTTTCGCGGTTTGACTTCTGGTACAAATAAAAGCTGTACCTGCTGGTGTTAGAGCCTTAAGATCTTCGATCGAAATACGTGATAACGCGTCCGCTACTACGTTTTCCGAGCCCTTTTTGTATATAACGTCAAACTTATATTCCTCTAGAGCCAAACGGAACTTGGTTAATCGGCTTGAAGGATCATTTAGTGTAAATAAATAAACTAATGGGCGATGGTCTGTAAAAATTTCATATTTCCTGCCATATAAATATGGTCTGAAATGGCGTATTGCCCATACGACGCCTAATAACTCCTTCTCGATAGTGCTGTAATTCAGTTCAGCTTTATTCAAAGCCCTACTCGCAAATGCGATGGGTCTAGTGTTTTGATTACTTAATACTGCTCCTAAAGCCTTTCCCGATGCATCTGTGTGCAAGGTAAAAATATTACTCTCCGAAAAATTCGGGTAATCGAGGACTGGTGGATTCATGAAACACTCCTTCAAGTATTGGAAGGATCGTTCACACTCCTCCGTCCATTTAAAATCTTCATTTTTTCGAGTTAATTTATTTGAAGGACTACAAAGTTTCGCAAAATCCTTAATGTGCTTACGGTAATAGTTCGCAAAAGCAACGAACCTTTTTACCTCATCTGCGCTTCGTGGACTACTCCATTGTTTTATTTTTTTAATTTTTGAAGGATCGGGTTTTACTCCTTCCACAGATACCAAATGTCCTAAATACAACAATTCGGTTTTAAGAAAATTGCATTTTTGCGGATTGAGTTTTAAATTTGTTTTACGTAAACGTTCGAAAACATCTGAAAGGTTTCTATTGTGCTCTTCCAGAGTCTTTCCAAAAACAATAATATCATCTAAATAAACAAGACATCTCTCCATATTAAGGCCTGATATGGCTACGGTCATTAATCTTGAAAATGTTGAAGGACTCACTTTTAATCCCATAGGAAGACGTGTCATTTGATATTGTCCTCCGCTGGTACCAAAAGCGGTAATTGGTCTATCTTCTGGCTTCAGTTCACATTGGTAATATCCTTGTGAAAGATCCAAATGAGAAAAATATTGCGCTCCTGCTAGCGACTCAATCACTTCTTCTATGTTAGGAAGTGGAAACTTATCATCTTGCAATGCGTTATTCAATTTGCGGTAGTCTATGACCAACCTCCATTTTCTTTCATCCTGAGCTGATTTCTTGGGAACCAGTAATAAAGGACTATTCCACTCAGAAATAGCGTTCTCAATGATATTTTCGCTCAACATTTTGTCTACTTGTCTCTGGACTTCTTCCTTGTGAGCTTGTGGTAATTTATATGGTCTGGTATATACAGGATGTTTATCTGGCTTAACAGTAAGCGAGGGTTGATAAATTTTCGTCACTGTTAATTTGTCATCTTTCAAACAATAAATGTCGTTGTATTTTATGCACAATCTTTCTATCACTGGTCTGTCCTTGTCATGGATTTCAGTCAGTTTTAATTCTGATAAAAGTTCTTTCGTTCTAGCAACATTATATTTTGATGCACCGTCAATCTCAAGTATATCATAATTTTTTAAAGGTTTTGCTTGAGGTTTTAAATTATCAACCTTCACAGCTTTATTTTTTATGTTCAGTATCCTAACAGGAATTTTTCCTTTTTCAGGTTTTACAATTGCTTCTGCAATGTATACTTGTGGTTGTATCTCCTGATTTAGAATAACCATTTGTTCTGAGAAACAAGTTTCAACAAAAGCAATCACTTCAGTTCGTGGAGGAATTATGAAATTTTCCTCAAATCGGGGGATTCTTAATGTCATTTTAGAATTTTCAAAATTTATCTTTGCTCCAAACTTTTTCAAAAAGTTGGTTCCAATTAAACCTATGACATTGGATGGTAGCTCATCCATAATGTGAAACGTAATCGGGTACATGTAGCCATTATATTCTGTAAAAGTATCTATTGTACCTAGTGTAGTGGTTACTCCATTTACACCACTTACTTCAATTATCCGTGATGTGTCAAGATATGAATTAAAATTTTTCGTTAAATCACGCTTATCGAGTAGACAGCATGAAGCTCCACTGTCCACTACTAAAAGAAAATTAGTGTTATCTATTTTGAAATTCAATCTTAGAGCTCTCTCGCCGCTAAAATTACTCACGAAAAAACTCTCTTACATTTGCTTCTGCTCGGGGTTGTTGCTCTTGTGGTTCCTCCGCCACATTTGCATTTCGTCTCTGGGGATTATTATTATTGTTGAGGTTGTTGTTATTCCGAGGAGCATTGTTTCCATTGTTATTGTTATTATTATTATTTTGGTAGTTATTATTAGGATAGTTATTACTAAGATTGTTGTGGTTATTGTTGAAGTTACGTCGATTGCTTCGATTATTATAATTGTATCCTTGATTGTTATTAAAATATCCAGGGTTGTGGTTATCGTAACCATGGTTGTTATTGCAATAACCTTGGTTATAATTTCGTTGTTTATTGTTATTATGACGATAACCACGGTTATTATTATTGAATCTGCGGCCTCCTCTACGGCCTGGGTCTCGGTTACTAAAATGATTACTGAAATGGGAAACTCTGTTTCCCTGAGCCCAGAATGCTGGCTCCGTCGATGATTGAGGTTGAACCTCCAATGCATCAGAAATAGCCAAAGTCAAAGTCTTTGGATTTCTGGACTTTACTAAATAAGCTGCCGATTTGTCTCTTAAACCATTTATAAAGGTGTGTACGGCTATAGGCTCCACCACTGGCCTAGCGGAAGCTTCGGTAGTAAATGGGGGGCCTTTGGAAACCCATGCAGCTGCCAGTTTCGTGGCTAGTTTTTCAATTTCACTGCCGAATTCGGTAACAGTTCTACCACTCCTCTGCTTTAACGATCGCAATTCAGCCTCCACCGCTATGGGGGTGAGCTGGACAGCAAACTTCTCTTTAAGTGTGGCTTTCGCTACCGCAAGGGTTTGAACTCCTTCGAGGGATCCGCGTGCAGCGCCCACTAATCGGGATTTGAGAAAGGTAATAAAGCTGACTTCCGGTACTTCCGGGTCATCAGCTCGTAGGACATCCACGTTGTCCAACCAAGACTGGAGAGAAGCAGCATCCCCGTCGTATTTATCAACGACTCGGATAGCCACTCCCAAATCAATTTTATGAGCCATTGTGATCGTTTTTTGGCTTATTTCGTTTAAATTACTTTCTTTGTCGTCGTCTTCGTCTCCTATGTCTCTTGGGTCGTTGTCTGTAATCGTTAAATTTAAGTCTCCCTTTAACAAGGTCAAACACTCAATGGCTATTGTTTTTAATTTTTTGTATCTTTTCTAATGACAATATAGTCGGCGGTTCCTTCAGCGGTTACTGTTATCTGCTTGATTTCTCGTAATAGATCGTATACCGCTTTAATCTTTTTATGCCTAGTCGGCGCTGTCAAATTCTTAAATTTCTTTAAACTAGCTAGCAACTTGTTTAGAGTGTCACCAGCTTCAACAATTTTTTCCATTTAGCATTAAAGCATAGGTTGTATGTTACGTAGTTATTTATTTATTTATATATATATATATATATATATATATATATATATATATATATATATATATATATATATATATCTCTCTCTTTCAGACAGGAATGGTCATAATAAGTATAGAGTGTTTTTGATACGAGGAAAATATATATATATATATATATATATATATATATATATATATATATATATATATATATATATATATATATATATATATATATATATATATATATATATATATATATATATATATATATGTATATATATATATCCATATCTACTTACACGTATACGTGGATTAGTGTTTTTATTTATTTTTTTTTTCGTTGCTACTCCATAAGTAAAATAGAATACTTATATTCTTGTTGTTACCTAAAAGGTATATTTTTAAATATTGCGAAGTTTTATTAAACAACTCACGATACTCTCCTTTAGTCTAAAACGAGTTGGTCCATTGTATATTTCAGTGATTTCCCATATTATTCCACAACAGCACTGTATCTATTTCATCGTATAGCGCTGCCAGAGCGTTGAAAGTTGTCGTTGGTGCGCTATATCCGATGGCTGCATTTGTAACTAGGTGGTACAGGTGTTCCGAAAGTTTCAAGTATGCTTCGGCCTCTTCCGGCATAAATGATCGTTGTTTGATATGGTCGTACAAAGTGTTTCTTAATTGCGTTAGATGATGACGGCAATATTGCACAAGGAATGCACTAGAAATTGCGGCTCTATGGGATTGTGGCCTCTTCTATTGGTGCATTTGGTCTTTTCTGGTTCATTCGAGGAACCTTGAATCTTCTGATCGCCTCATCGTTAACTTTACGTTGCACAATTCCACTGACTGATACTGCTCATTTTCTACTGCTCTTCGGGTTATTGTTCACTGTTTTGAACATTTTACATTTGTATATCTTTGTTGCACAATTTCAAACACTTCATAACTGGGTTCAAAGTTTTCAGTAAAGCGACGCCGAACCGATACACTATCATAGGATCGCCTCCTGGCAGGATCGCCATTAAATGTTGGTGGTTGTATATATGTGTTTATCTCAAAAATTATTACTTTCAATGATGTCTCAAAAATTATTACTCAATGTCTCAAAAATTATTACTTTCAATGACTTGTTTATTTGCCTTGAAAAAAGGTATTTTGCTGTTCAAAATTGGGTTTGGTGATGACGATCTTCATGCTGCCCTAACACGGGGGAATAATGGCAGTCTGGCGACACACGCTGAGAAGAACCGCGCTGCTCCTGAGACGTGGTGACCAACTACAGGGCTAGTGCTGCTGCTAAGGAAGGACGACTGCTGCTGACAACTTGTCGCTGTCCAGACCTATTATGAGCGGCTTCGGCTGAAACAGGCTCTTATATAGGCCAAATAGCATGTTTTCAATTGCAAGGTATATGATTCTGTCGACCGTGCTTGGGAAGCAATCATATAACGACCAATCAGAGGACGTAATTTTCGTTTAAACAAGGCTTGACAATTATCAATAGTACAACTTAGGAGTTGATCGCGGAGCCTGGATGATGCTCAAAAAGCGGGATTGCGCTAAAAGTACAGAAATCGACCTCAAACATCATTTTAAAATTCGCTAGCATGAATTTCAAGATGATGTTTGAGGCTTCTAGAGAATAATCTAAAATGGCCTAATATCGTCCCATACGATTATTGTCGGAACCAGGATAATGCTCGGAAACCGAGAGTAAGCTCCTAGCTAAAAAAAATTAAAATGGTGATTTTTCGGTTTCTGGAAAATTCAAGCACCATTTCGAAATCCAATATGACTTCTTCCGGTTTCTGGTAAACAGCCTACATTACTATTCAAACATGCAGTATGAATATTTTCGGTATTAGTTCTAATTTGGATCATAAAATGTGAGATGTGATATAATGTTTGATAAGTTAGTTGTGCTAAATGAGCACCTAAATATTAGAAAAGATCTCAAGCTTTGAAGAGGTGATTCTTTCATAAATTTCTTTGTCAATCGTTATTAAACGATAGCAAAGCAAAAGCTGCTGCTTCAACGCTCTGGTAGATTTAAACACTTTTGGAGGATTATTGCCTCGTTTAAAGAACCAAAATACCCGGTTTAAAATGTCTTCAACAAACAAACAAACAAACAATAAAACCACTTAACGGTTTTTCAATACACTTTTACGCCATTCCAGAAATAATAACTCTTTTTTTTGCCCCTCGCAAATTTCGCAACTCATTTGAAAGCCCTTCTGTAAAGTTGAATCCTTTCACCGTCGTTGTGAAGCTTCCATCCACTCCAATTACATAAGGCGATTGGTCAAATCTAAAATTTGCATGTAACCGATTACCTTCACGATTTCTTAACTCTTGCTTCGAAAAAAAAGAGGTGACTCACGGAAGGATGCCGTAACTAACCTGAGCGTTAAAGAATCGTTTTCCCACTGCTTTTATTGACCGTACTGCTTGAAGACCGTACCAGAAAGTTTTTCCTTGACCAACATTACCAATTTTATACTGTTCGTGAAGGAAAAGACGTCGACAAGGCAGAAACATCAGTTTTTGATGAAAAGCGTGAGAGAAAGCTGTTGGTTTGTCAAGCGAGTTGCTTCTGTTGAAAGTTTGCTTGAAAAAGTTTCGTTTGGTATAAATCCGGAAACAACTGGGAACACTTGGAATGGTTCTAAACTTTGGTGAAGGCATATTTGCTCAAATACGTAGCAGAAGTTATTGCAATGAATCTGTCCAAAACCCTCGAAAGCTACCATATAGTTACCAACAGATAAGCGAATAAGTTTTAATAGAATGAAACTACTTTCCGAAACGGTCTTCAGCCGGAGACCAGGTCGAAGCTGGAGCCTTCTCGTGTGAAAAGATAAATTTCCCCCGGCACACATCGTTATCACCCATCCTCACAATGGAAACGAGAGCAAAGCGAACAAACGAACGGAGCGAAGGTGGAATCGAGCCACAGGCCATCGGCTGGGCGTTAATAACTTATCGATGATGGGCCGAAGAAATATGAATACCCGGTGCCGATAAAAAATGAACCGTTTCAGTTGAAAAGGGTCGCCTGGGCAAAAGGCGGTAGCCCTTAGTTGCTGAGTGGCGCCGCAGATGCTGGGGTTTCTGCGTGATGAAGTTTCTGAAATCAAAATTGACTTTTGGGGAATTGTGTTTGCACCCTGAGACAATGTAATCAAACGGTAAGGCTGAGATGGAGACAGGCTTTCGGCAAGGCATGACATGGGGGTTAATTGAATTTTACTGACAATGAAAAGAGGTTCGATTACTGTTTCTGCGAAGAAAAAAAAAGTTCCACATTTAGATAAAACACTTGCTGGTAATGATAGTAATAAAAAGACTTTAAAATCAACAATAGACCCTAACAAAATCCTGCTCTGCTTTCCACCGACAAATGCCACATGTGTACAGCATGTAACCACCTAAATTTGGCGCAACAGTCAATCAAACTCACAACACTGCCGCCAAGCTAGGATTCAGATCATTGTCACCATCAGTATCATCCAAAAACAGCTCCATAAACTGGCAGGGAAATACTTAACCCCTTCCAGTGTGGCAGTTTCCGTTTCGACGAGAGTTCATAGCATTGGAATCCGTATGTTTATTCAGCTCTTCAGCTTCCACTGCTTTGTCATCATCCCTTCCATAGTGCCACCGCAAGCCTGACTGACTGACTGACTAACTGGCTGGGTGACGCGGACGGTGGCGAAAGCGACGATGAAGGCCACCCCACCGCACCGCCTGAGTTACCTGTAACCAGACGAGGGTTTGCGATTTTCCCAGCCGGGTAAATCCGCAATAAATGATTTTCCCATCGAGGCGGATCAAACGGTGGCATTTCATCAGTGTTTTCCGAGCGAAAATAGGGTCATTGTCTTTTGTTTCGTTTGCTGACAGTTGAACGAATGGAAGGGCAGATGGAGAACGAGTGGATTTGCAGCATGCATGGCAGTGACTGTGCGTGCGAATGATGGGTGGAATTGATATAGGTTTGTTCCGCCGAGTGGAAAGGGAAATTTGTTCATCTCAATGCTGAACGAGATGTTTGTCGCGTTTAAGTTGATAGTTTTTTTTTCTGCGAATGTTTTCGTCGTCACATTATTTTCATAACCGTATTATAATTCCGTAAACTCTGAGTTTTATAAAAAAAAAGTAGGAGGGTGGTATTCAAGACACGACCGCATGACGTTGGACTACGGTATTCTTATATTCCATTAAAACAAATAACAGAGAGAATTGCAACTCTAGTATTTGCTGCAATTTTATCTTACAGTGCATTTCTGGATGCTGAGACGTTAAAACGTTATAAATAATAATATATACTAAAAGAATGGATATCTTTTATTTAATCGCTGTCATTTCATACATATTCGAATCAACCCTTTGTTTGCTGCACTACCAAGACAATCATTTAATTGAGCGAATTGGTAAAATTTTCCTATCTAAGCAAAAAGCAAACTTTACGAAACTATCTGAAATTGGAGCCCAGAACGATTCAACCGAAAATTTTAAATTTGAAAATTGTTTGACATTTAATCGATAAAACTCATGCTAGGTTAGTTCCCGCCCAGCATATAACTTCATGTATTCGAAAAAAAAAAAAAAACGTTTGGTTCAATAACTCAATATAGCAAGAGCTCAATCACACGTTTTTCGATAGTTGTTATCAAGGTTTGGGCGAGTGACAGGAAAATATCTTAACTTCTTCAGTTCTGATTTAGAGAATTTCTAATTGTTTTGTTATTTTTCACGATAGCGACAAGTTTGTTTCTTTCTCTGTGTGCGAGAAACAAAATCAAAACCACGCACCGAGAAACAAAAACGAAAATTTAATGAATGCTCATTGAGAAAACTTGCAACTCTTTTTACCAATAACTTATGATTCTCAAAAGAACCCGTTTTGATCTAAATCAAATTTCTAGTAAATAAGTGTTGATCATTCATAGGTAGTAATTTTTCCTCGATGAATGAAGACTGGCTGAAGAAGTTAAAATCGCTGCTGTAAAATCAAATTCACAACTGTGTTCGTTGAGACGTTTTAATATTTTCAATGACAATAATAATCTTCGATAAACACCCGCTATAGTTATTCACACACATGCTATAACTATCTAAACACGCGTTAAAACTATTCATACACACGCTGTAGCTATAGCTATCCATACACACGCTATTCCTTTCCATACATCCGATACAACTATCTCTACACACGCATAAGCTATCCAACCATGTGCTAGTACTATCCATACATACGCTATAACTAATCATTACACACGCAGCAGCTATCCACACACAAGCTATAACTATCCGTACACACGCTGAAGATATACACGCAATAGCCATAATATGCTACACATGCTAGTGTCTTACACACGCTATAGCTAGCCATACACACGCAACAGCGCCATACGCTATATGTGCACACTACACATACACCCAACGTTTTCACCCAACGATATCTGAATTGGATTACCGCTGGTGGGGTCCAACTAATATCGAAGGAGCACCGAACTGAATGAAGAAATGCAGCTTCCCACTACCTCCGCCGCTGCTGCCTGATACCACCGCTCTGGTTCTGCTGCAGCTCAGTTTGGCCGCTGGAATCAGCCACCGCTGCTGATTATACAAGACCGGCCTGGTGGCCTTTCACTTGTTAACTGATGACTGCTATGAGACGACACAGGCTATTATATAGCCCAAAGCAAAAATCCATCCGCGAGCAAACAAGAAGCGAGCTTGTGATTGGTTGAATGTGCACGACTTTTAACACAACTTTTAACTAGTTTAGTATCGAAAACATATTTAAATTATTATATGACAATCTTGCGCAATATTTCCCCTATCAATCAAGCCATTGGTGTTTAGAATCTGTTCAGTGGTAATGATGAAAGAAGCATTTTAAAACGGTGTTGAAACACCTGTTGCAGCTACCGAAAGCGAGCTCGTTATTGGTTGAAAGCTGTGAGACTGTTTACAAAGTCAGATCGGTTGTATCCGTTAGTGTCGACTGTGCTTGTGAAGAGAGGTGGTGATTGGTTTCAACCGTAAATTCAACCGTAAAAGAATTTCTGATCGGTTGATGCCAAAACCTCGAAATTCTGAAAAGAAATGACTGATATATAAGCGCTCAAAACCTGACCACTTTTCCCTGGTTTTCCCCGGTTGAATTACTAGATTTTCAAATTCAGGTGCCTAACTTCGATATAGACGTTAGTCCAACGTCAAAAGTGTACTTCGAATAACGACCCCAGACTACAGCATGTAAAATCCTCGCCCGACATCGTCACTACCACCGAACAGAAAAAACTGATAGAGAAACAAATCGCGAATCAGCTCATTACAATTAGCATCACGTCCCAATTTTCCGCTCTACTTGTACGCCACGAAAATAAGTGAAAATCCGTGCCGATGTTACCGCCGAAAAAAAAGAAAGGAAAGAAAAAAACGCTAGCCCGGATGCAGATAAATATGCAAAGCGCAGCAAGGATTTCAACCGACTGTCCACAGCAGCAACAGAAACCACCGCCACCAGCAAAAACAACAGCCAGAACGAAAGGCGTTTTGCCTCTGCCCGTCACCGGCTCTCCGGGTTTTCCGAAAGAACTTCCGCCTCACTGGTCCGCCACGTGACAGTCGAACACATTGATCGGGCTATTCAGACAAGTCGAGCCGAGGCACTTTGTGCTAGTTATATACGTCTTTATTTTTTTTTTCGAATGGCTTTAGTCGACTGTCACCGACCGGCAAAGGCCTGGAGGAAGCACCCGCAACGGGACTCGCGCTGTTCGTGATGCCTCCCGTCGTTGAACGGGTGATTGTCGCGCGCAAGGAAAAGTTTTATTTTTTTTTTATTTCACTCGTAGCGTACGATCAGCCGCCGCCCCTTTGGGGATTTTCCCCCGGCTGGGGAGAGCACAAGCAGTCATGTTTTGCACATAGTTTAAAAAGTTAGATAATTTTTTTCCATCCGATGTCGTGCGAAAAATGGTGGTTTCAATGGTGTGCAATGATGGTTTTTTTTTTTGGATTGTTTATAAATACTAACACTGAATGGTTAGAAAGTTGTACCGACATTGTTTTCCAGTATTTTCAAGGTACTGATAGTTGAATCGTTGGTTTTTAGCGATCTGCCGTGGCGTTTTTCAATTTCACTTCGCTGCGAGGTTCCAAATGAGCGGTTGCATGCCGGAAGTATACGCTGCCATCTGTCGTAGGTTCTGTTAGCTACTTTGCGCGAACGGAACGATTTCTTTCAGAGTGTGTTTTTTGGTTCCCCGGAAACTACTTTTTTACGCTTCCCGGTTCTTCTAGTTGATGCCGTTTACTTCGTGATTGTGTTTAGCAGGATAGAACGTTGAAGCTAGAATTGGTTCCGGATGGTTGTGTGATGGATATTTTCATTAAGTCTTAGACGGTTGGAAAAGACGAGTGATGGGACGATTTTTTATTCATCCGCTGTTGAAGTGAACGGCAAGGGAAAGTTTTGGATGGGTTTTAATGGAATTTTTAAACAGCTTCCTGTGGAGTTGCTGGTTTTCTGGTGCAAGTGCTTATCTATTATTGACGAATCGATTCATTTTTATTCTCTGATTCCGAAGAAACACTTTTGCAATTTATCAATATGATACGGAATATTAAAATTTACTCAAGAGAATACTAACTATAAAATAAATGTAAGCAATCAAAACATTGAATATGGTGAAGAAGTTCAACGACCTACATTGAGGTTCAGAAAAATTACAAAAAATTACGCAATGTGGTGAAGAGATAGAATTCAAAAATTTCGAACACTAGAGCGCTAGTAAAAACTGTCCACTGTAATAACATGGCATTCCGAGATGGAAATTAGTTTTAACAAATATGAAGCATCTATGAAAATATGAAGTCATTTGGCTATTAATGTCAGAAATTGGAAATATAAATCTAGTATTTAATTGTTGCTTAAAATTGCGATAGACGGAGTATTAACGGAATCTTGGCTGGAGTTCAGTCCTGGGCAAGCAAATTAAATTTGAGATAAGCTAAATAGAATGTGTGTTGAAATATAAACGAGCTTACAGCATTATACTCTCGAGTTGAAAATTTTTCTCTATCTGCGAAAAATTCTCAGTTTGTCAATACTTTTGGAAATTTTTATTAAAATCAACAGTGGTCAATAAAAATAAAACCGATTCCGTTCTTTCATTACATCGTGCATTTTGATCTTATTTGAAAAGTAGAAGGTTGCATCTGAGAAATAACTGCATTATTCACGTGGGACTACGTAAATTGTTATCCGGTAAACTGTAATTGAACTATCTTCAACACAGTTTTCCTGAAAGAGAAATGACGAACCCAGGGAACAAATACTATACGGCCTTTTAACGCACACTCCGAGCAGGCTATGGGTACCAAAATTTGACTGCTTCATGACCATAGAGCAACACCAAAAGAATTAGTGTTTTTTAGAGTACTAGTTTTGTACGGGTTTACAGGCTGCGAGACCTGGACTAGTTGCGCAGTCCTATTTGCGGCCACTATCCGCCTCTTTATCTCACGGCCAATTTTATTGTTACATGTCACTAATGTACCCAGGTCAATAAACTCGTCAACTACTTCAAATGAAATTAACCCTCGCAGCACCAACATCCGATGGGCTACCACGCTCTCTGCCAGCCACAAGTCTTTTGGCAGAGTTTATGATTAACTCAATTCTCGCAGCTCCTCTCTTGACAAGCCCGAAGGCCTCTACCATAACTCATTATTCTTAACTAAGTCGTACACTGCCCTGAAGTTCATGCACAGATGGTGAGCCTGCAAGTTGAGTTCTCGAGATTTATCGACGATTTGTCACAAGGTCCGTGATGGAACGTCCACACCGATATTAGCCAACAAAGGTTTCCTGCAACGGACTCAGTCGATGAAACAGGATGCGGGAGAAAATTTTGTACACGTTGTTGAGGAGAGTTATGCCCTGATAGTTACTACAGCCAAGACCCTTCAACCAGTCCGAGGTCTATTTTTCATCAGCCCACACATTTTTAGCATGATCCGATTGATGGCACGATACAGCTGCTCGCTCCCGACTTTGAAAAATTTGGCGAGAATTCCGTTCTTCCCAGCTAATTTGAAATTCTTCGGATCTTTAACTGCTTTCTTCACTACGTCCATAGTTTGTGGAAGTTGAATGATGATGATGATTTTCGGTTACTAATTCCGTTAAACTTTTTGTAGCAGTTCCTGCCTAGAGAAGCAGCCTTTCGCCTCCGCAAGAACACGCTCCAAATGCTAACGTTTCTTCCGGCGATCGATGAAGTCTCTTTTCAGCGGTTCTAGCTGCTCGATAATTTTCTACGCTTTGATGCGTCACAGCCGTAGCTAACTTGTGACATCTGGCCCGGTTCTTTCTATCCATCAGTGGCTGTACCCAACATTCCTCGCGCTGTGGTGCTGATCGAACTGTGGGGATGTCTCCATTGTTCGTTCAGGCCCCCTCCAACGTGCTCATCGATCCGCTCATAAACTTTCTGCGAGTATTCTAGGACAACCAGGCGTGGAACTTGCATACCACGATGTCATTACATCCCAGTCAACATTTGATCCTCTGAACGACCTTACGTCTTTAACGGCTGAAAACGTGCCAACCCTCGATCAGAACATGGTCGATCTGAGGGCAGGCTCGAATATTCCGGCGTGCAGCATGACTGTTACAGACAGCCATGCCTGGCTGTAGTGAAATTTATAAGCCTCAGGCCATTATCATTAGTACAAGAGTGGAAGCTATCTATTCCAATTGCGAGGTTGAAAGAAGAAGAAGAAGAAGTCTTCCTTTATTCTAATAACAAATCTAATAACATGCTATTTCCCAATTAGCACGAAACCGACTCCTTTTTCTGCTTTCACGCTGCCATTGTATTAAATATGGAACTTAAATGAAGTATCCGCAATAGGATCTACGGCTCGGAATTCATGCTCTTCTATTTTTGGCCACCGCACCTCCTGAAGAGTTGGAACTCCAAATTCACCTTTTACTGTTCTCTAGCTAGAATACCTGCGGGAGCCGTTCCGAGTAGAGAGCATACATTCCGAGTACCCAGTTTCCAAATAATCGTTGTCCTTTTTTGATTGCCTAGGTCCATGCAAATTACCCCGTTCCGTATTAATATTATTTGAAGTAGTTCGGATTCGGTATTCTACCTACCTAGTCTCGCCAAGAGGCTGCCGTATTGGATGTATGTAGCTGGTGAGGCACCGCATATCATCATTCAGTCGCTCGATCTGAGTCAGACGCTGTTGTACGCCGCCCCTAGCATGAGGAAAAAACTGCGTATAACCCCGCGTACAAGTCAGCATACGCCAAGGACGGAGATTGATGATCACAATAGGGTCTCAAGTGACACGTTTTCAAACGTTTACCAACCAGCGCGCCGGTTTTTGGATCATTTCTTTTTTGAATATCCTCGGAATGCGCAAATTTTCACCAAATGAATTTTTGGCTACGTTACTGGTTAAAAAACTCAATGCAATTGTTTTTGGGGCTCGAAAAGTCGAAATAGGATAACCATTAATAACATCATGGCGTTACCAGACTATAGGATTATACACGCTTGACATAGTATTTCAGGGTATAACAGTCGTAGGTCAGCTTAAAGCTTAAAAAGCAAAACAAATAAGTAAGAGGTTGTATCCAAGACACGACCGCATAAATGACGTAGAACTACGTACACTATTAACAAATGCATTGAGTGTTTCATTACCCTAGTAACACAATTGTTTTTATCAAAGTTTTTTAGCGCTTTTTTGGCTGTATTGAGCGCTATAAAACTTTGATAAAACCAAAATTTTTACTTGGGTAATGAGTTATAATGTCTACTAATGAAGGGTTGTGAATTTCGTGAACCGGATTCAGCAGTTAGCAGATCGTGCCGAGTTAAAAACCATACACAGCACACACACACACAAATCATACCATATCATAGACACACACACACATCATACCATATCATTATACCATACACACATCATACCATATCATACACACATACACACATGATACCATATCATACACACACAGCAAGCAAGCGACCAATCAGAGGACGTTATTTTTATTTCAACAAGGCTTGACAATTTTCATTAGTGCAATAGTTTGTAGATTTAAACAACATTTTTCTGCATTTGGGCAGATGCGTGTATAATTTTCCAACCGATTGCTGCAAGAATGAAGAAAATCGGTTGAAAACCAACCGACCAATAAGCATTTGAAAAGTGACAAATTTCGTCCCAGTTTGCAGTTTGCATCCCTGTGTGGTATGCTAAAGTAAAGCGTAGTTCTACGTCAAAAAGGCATTTTGCTGTTCAAAATTGGATTTGGTGATGACGATCTTTATGCTGCCCCAACAGTGGGAGAATAATGGCAGTCTGGCGAGGCACGCTGAGAAGAACCGCGCTGCTACTGAGACATGGTGACCAACCACAGCGTAAGTGATTTATTTAATTGGAAGGCAGCCACAGGCGCAACGCCCTGTTACTTCTGAGTGCTGTATCTGCTTCTACTGCTGTCAACGTTGTGGACGGTCCATCCAGCTCACCTTCCGACTAATGAATGTAGCTAGTTTTCCCAGAAACACTCTTTTATATCCGAAGGGCGCTACGTAATAGGCCACGCCTTTCAGTTCAGTTGTCACATTCTCTAATGTTATTTAGACGAATTATTCCACAATTCGTGTTTGATTTTTGTATCCAGCTAGTAAACACCGATGGTGCTTTCACACACGCAACGATATTACACCTATCGCATTACGGCTTGTAATATCAAGCAAGCGAGCTCGTTTGTGGCTGTCGCGTGTTGCATCTTGTTGCAACTGAGCAGTTAAGAGACGACGCAATTCTGTTCATGCTGATTGATAGAATCGACTTTATATCAGTACTGCATATTCGAATTAACTGCCTTTGTGAATGCGTTCTAACAGGGCAGTTTGTTATACAAAATCGGTTATGTTTATCGAAGCCTCTGGGCTGTCCCAACAGTGGGGCTATTAACTAAATAAACTACAACAGAATTTGATTGCTAGGATCCCGCGAAGAATGTTTGCTTGTGTTGATGCTAGGAAATTTTCACCCTTCAATTACTTGTTTATTTGGCTTGAAAAAAGGCATTTGGCTGTTCAAAATCGGTTGCTGATCGCAACCTTTGTGCTGCCCCAACAGTGGGGGAGTTAAGATACACGGACAACATGCACTGTGGAAGTTATTTCACCTTCTGTAAATTTGACGGCCGCGACAGATGTAACTGCTAGAATCCGCACAGAATGCTTGCTTACGTTGTCAAAAATTATTAACTTTCAATGACTTGTTTATTTGCCTTGAAAAAAGGCATTTTGCTGTTCAAAATTGGATTTGGTGATGACGCTATTCATGCTGCCCTAACACGGGGGGATAATGGCAGTCTGGCGACACACGCTGAGAAGAACCGCGCTGCTCCTGAGACGTGGTGACCAACCACAGGGCTAGTGCTGCTGCTAAGGAAGGACGACTGCTGCTGACAACTTGTCGCTGTCCAGACCTATTATGAGCGGCTTCGGCTGAAACAGGCTCTTATATAGGCCAAATAGCATGTTTTCAATTTCAAGGTATATGATTCTGTCGACCGTGTTCGGGAAGCAATCATATAACGACCAATCAGAGGACGTAATTTTCGTTTAAACAAGGCTTGACAATTATCAATAGTACAATAGTTTGCATAATCAATCAACAATTTTCTACATTTGGGTGGATGCGTGTATAATTTTCCAAACAATTACTGCAAAAATGAAGGAAATCGGTTGAAAACAAACCGATTTATAAGCATTTAAAAAGTGACATATTTCGTCCCCTCTTCGTTAATAGTTTTCCTATTTATATTCCTATGTGGTAGGCTAAAGAAAAACGTAGTTCTACGTCAAAGAAAAAAACACCGGTTCGAGAAGGACCAATACATGAGGTGTACCGGCTCGCGACCAGAATTTAATTTTAAAAGCAAATAAATACCCGATAAAGATGTACGCAAAATTTGCCGACAAATCCTCTTTCAATCGGCAAAATGCCACGGAAGACTGCAATATGACAGGACGAAAATCTCGAAATCAGTTTTCGTTCTCGTAAGTTTTTTTATCTTCACGAACCATGAACCAGAAAATTTTTCAAAAGCATTTCCGCAGCATTGAAAACTAAAATTAATATTAAATTAAATGACATCAATTGTATATGTTGATGCTGTCTTCCAATCAAAAATAGTGTTAGGCTCAAATTACTAGATTAGAAGTCAGTAACAAGATTATTGAGGGAAGAGTTTTGACGTAGCACTACATCATATCATAATCAGTAACAAGATTATTAAGGGAGTTTTGACGTTGCACTACCTCATACTTTATTTGTAGGGACAGTGGTAAATCGCGATTTCGCGGAAGCCGCGAATTCCGCTAAATTTGGCATCGGCCGCGAAATTTATTGAAACCCGCGAAATGCCGCGAAAGTAATGAAAAATAGCAACATTCTATGTCATTTATGAAACATTTCGATTTAAAACCTTCGGAATTCATCAAAACCAGCAACATGCTGAAGATTACTTGACACCTCGATGGCAACGGGACGTGTTTTCCTCGCAGTACTATTGCTCTCTTGCAACCCGATTTTGTCAGCCTGGGTTGAATTGAATTGTTAATTCGAGCAAAGATTTTGGCGATTGGTGACTTGCATGATAAAACTCCAAAGTGTGGAGTCATGAAATCGAACTTGTAAGATGAACTAAGTACATGCAGCCATCTGCAAGGGGAACTATGCACAGCAGATTGGTACTATAATTTTGGCAGGTATACGGAATGCAAATATATTCTTGAAATTTCACAGTTGGCAAATAAATATTTAGCGATTTCCGGGAACTTAATAATAATTAATTTAGTAATAATTGGCAAAAACAATTGCAAACCAGTGAAGAAAACAACCTTAAATCAATTAAAAAGCAGCGATCAATTATACTTATACAGGCACCTTGTGCATTTCCTTATAATCGCATACCCCGAGATTGCAAGAGTATACACTGAAATTGCAAATATCTCAAAAACGGTTGAATTTAACGCAAAACGGACGAAATTTACGCCCAAAGGGTCACAAAATCACCTGTTCACCTATATAGGCATATGTTTTGTTTCAAAATTGCTTTCGTTTAAAATTTGACCTCTAGGCCCTCTGCGCCACCTCTAGACCTTAATGAAAATCAACCAATTTGTTACATGTTGCTTATTGAACCCCAAGGAGGTCTTTTTGCCTGGCAAAACAGGTCCCGCGAACATTTTTGAAAATAAGCCCCACCCTAGTGTAGCACTCTGAGCCACGCAACAGTTTATTATGCTGTTGCGTGTTGCATACTGCAGTTGTGCGGCTGGGAGAAAGTTTTATTCGTACTAACGTTTACTGCTGGCAGACATGATTACAAAATAGTCAATTCGCTTGATGTCAAAATTTAAGCGTCTTTTTTAAGAAGTTACTTCCTTCTCAATGAAGTGTTGTGAATTTCGTAAAACGGATTCAGTATTGTTATCAGAATATGCCGAGTTTTTTTTTTATTCTCGCCTATTCTCCGTCGGTCGGGAACCGGCGCTAACGGTTTTATTTCCTAATGCGATGGAAAGCATGATCCTAGAGTTTTTTCGCCTCAGAAAATCTCCCGGTATCGGCTAGGATCAAATCTAGACCAGTTGGGTTTGTTGTGAGTAGATCACGCCGCCGATGCTTCTTTCTCCACTCCAAAATGTCTCAACCAGCTTACCGAGAGACAAACACACTTCCAGCTCACCCCACATCTGATAGAAACAAGAGAGGTGAATCACTCTACAGAGAAAACGCAGAAGCACGCAACAGTGTCCACTGGCGAGTAGTCCGGAAGGTGAAAAAAAACCTACCGGGTAAAAGTGTAGTCCTCGTTTAGCTACACTGCGAAAACGAATTCCACCAGAGTAAATTCGACCGGCACAAGCAACGCAGTCTATTTTTTTCTCCCAATTTCTTTTCCTCTTCTGCCATGCTCAAGAAACCAACTGTGAAACGCACCGCAGATAGCTCTGCAGTGTAATTATTGTGCGTGATGTCCACACGTGTGAGAAAGTACACCATAATTCATTGTCTCGCAAGAGAGAGATTTCAGATTTCACCGCAGTGCTTTCAGGAAGCTCAGCAAATAAAAATCGTTTGTCGCTCTCTTCTAGCATGAGCGTTGATTTGCTCTTTAGTGTGAGAGCAGTTGTTTGCGCAGTGCAAGATGTTCTCCTGCACTCTAGAGGTTTTTTAAGTAACAAGACAAGCATGCTGGTTATGCACCGTATCATCGAGTTATGATGAATATCACATTACTGCGCGATTACAGCGACTTCTAATCATAGTTTTAGTGCAATAAAAACCATTTATTATGCTCATCCAAATACATGTAATAGCCGTCTTATTAGTAGATTAAGGCGTCTTACAGGAATCACGTAACGCATGAAGTAGGGGAAGGGGGGTTGAGTCTGCGTAACCCATTGTTACATAGGGTCGAGGGAGGGGAGCTGCCCAGCCGCATGGTTACAGAGTCTGCTTTGTCAAGCGAAGATTCGAACCTACGACCGAATCTTAGTAGAAACAGGCCATTCGATGTCGAAACTAGACTTTAAAGTATGGGTTCATTCTAAGGCTCCCCACTACTTACCCTTCCTTTACGCTGAAATCTATAACACCTTTGCTTGACTTACTCTTAACAAAAACATAAGTCCCTCGTATTAATAAAACTGACCAGATAGACGCACGACGAACCTTCTCCAGGGAATCATAACTGGTGATATTAGAGGAACGAGCATCGGTATAGTAGAACAGTAAGCGTGCAAAAGAAAGAGTCATTACACACAAGCATTGAAAAACAATAATAGTTATCATGCCACTTCTCAATAGCGGTATTGCTATAATAGAAGTGCGGGATACAGCAGACACCCGGGCATATCTCACAATAGATCTACGATTCTGGTCGCAGTGAGAAAGTCCATACAGGGAAACAATAGGGCGAGGGGGTCTGCAATGTAGATTTTTAGCGTTCCTAATTTGTGTACAACACCTTATCCATAAAGAGAAAAACAACTATCATTTGACCAATCTTTTCCGCATTTCACTTCAAATGAACGCAGTACCCTTTCAGATACAATAACTTTTCAACCTTGTAGTGAGCTGTCAACCTTTGATGAAATAATTCACGAGCATCGTTGAAGGTCACACAATAAAATTTGCTGAAAATTCAACCACATAATTTTCACCGTTTCTTTAGTTAAGCAATAACAATCAAACAGCAAGTGTTAACGAAATAAAACGTTAAAATTGATCCAAGAGCGGATTTTTCGGAGTCGGCTTCTTTCAGGGTAATATTTTCACATCAATCTATACCACTTTACAGTACACAACCAAATTCACAAAATTACAGTTGACACAAAAAAAATAGTACGAGGGTGGTATCCAAGACACGACCGCATGTTTGATTACCTAATTCCCTCAGTTTTGATCTGATTTTGGATCAACGAGTTTCGTTTTGAGGGGAAATTTATGTTATTTTTCAGAACTCTTGTGTACCGTACAGTCTCGTGAAACAGTTCGGAATGATCGGATAATCAACAGCCTATACGAAATTAACCGTATTTTTCAAATTTTTGGGTCCCGGTTTGCATTTCGTCGTTCCAAATCCGTTAATCCCGAATTCGCGAAACGGAAAAATATATAACGAATGTACGTTGACGTACGATTTCTTATTTTTCCTTGAAAGGCCTATCAAATTCCTTAAATTTTCCATTAAATCTTTTAATCGGTCAAACGGCTCACAAGTTACAATTTTTTGAAAAATGATTGCCGATTTTTGGCAACTTTAATCCAGAATGGATCACACTAAGGACCAAACAAAGAAATACGGGTATAAAGTTTTTCGATAAAGAACAAGTATACCAATGTTGAACATGATCTGAACAAAAAAATAAATCTGATAATAAGAAAGGTTTAACGGCATTCTAGGGGAACAACATTTTCGAGCATCAGAAATCAGTTCAGCACCCAAAAATTGACATTATACGTCATTTTCAAGAATTTAAAAAAAAAATTAGGTTTTTCCAACTTTTGTTCAGAAACCCGCCACTCTGCGGGGCATTGAAAACACTTTTTGTACAGATAAATCATCCCCGATTGCCTGCAACACTTTTTACAGTTCATTGTCAGTTCGCCGTCTATCCGTTCGTTTTTATATGCCCGCGGCATCAGTCCGACAAAAGAATTTACTTCAAACTCGCCTGACCATATCACCCCAAAAAAACTGTCCATTTTACCCCAAACAGGACGCCTTTCTAAAAACTCAATTCCTTCCCCTATTTTCGGTCGATCTTTCATTAAAATGTTCTCTTTTACTAGACAAACACGGCTGACTGAACTGGACTGAAAACAACGAAGAAAATCTCAAAAAATCTTAAATACACAAGCGTAAAACTTACAGCAAAATCAACTATTGATGTTTCCTTTGTTTACATTGGCGCTGCGGTGCACCTGTCACAGCAAATCATGAAATTTTCATATTAGTTAGGGTTTATTAGTTCAAGGAAAGGATGAAGTGGTACATGGAACCCAAAAATGTAATACTTTTCAAGATAAAGCACCTGTCCATTTCACCCCAGGGGTCCAAATTACCCCAAACTACCCTATTGTTGCGTAAAGAATTATTTTATCCCCGGTCGCACAGCGTAGTGTGCGAACACGCACCACTGTACGTCGACAGCATCTACATTGTTTCCACTTGGCTTGACTGCACACAAATGGCAATCTAGTGCTACTGCACTGACGACGAGCGACCGTCTTCTCATACATGGCTCGGTGCAGTACTGTTGCCTGTGTCAGCATGTTTTCCCTCAAGACATCAGTTTTAATAACATTCTCACAACAGATCGTTTAATTATCTGATAAAAGAGGTTGTTAAGAACTTTCCGAAAAAGCTTTACTTTCAAGACATCAAAATAGTCTAGGTTCATAGAAGCAAATATTAGTTGACCTATTGGGACGGGGAGATTCTGTCAAATTTTTTTTTGCCACTGAATAGAGGTTGTCTTAGCAGGCAGTTGGTGTCCACTCATGAAGTCTGTGCCAGGAGTGCTCGCATGTGATTGGTACATTGTTCGTAAAAATACGACCTTGAAACTTTTCATCAATTTTCACTGTTTAACAAATAAGTAACAATGATATATGAAGAATCACAAAATTGTCCATCATTTTATCAATCCAACGACATATTGATTATTGTGATCCATCATGTGGTTACATCAGTATTACCGTTTGAAATCTTTCATTCCAACGTTACATCTTGGTTTCTGAGTTTCCTCAGAATGTATCTCGATATAGTGCGGTTAGACGTAGTCCTACGTCAAAAACTGAGAGTTATAAAATTTCCGAAAATTTGAGACGGTGAGAATCAACCGAACACGTTTTCACTGTGACTGAGTGATGATTTGACTTTATTTCGCTTCCGAACAATGAACAAACGAAGAATAAGTGAAGGAACATTGCGAAAAAGTGAAATATTTTCATGTCATAGGAGCACCTAATAACGCTATAGTGGCTATTTTTAGCTTGCATGCAACAGCGCTGAAAAATATCAGAAATGACTGAGTCATCACAATTACTGCTAATGAGATTTAAATTTCAGGATGCTTGAAGTAGTGAATTCTGTGAAAACCAGTGCACTTCCAAGCAGTTTTTTGATATAATAGGCATCCTGAGAAAAAAAGTTCAATAATGGTACATGCTTTTGTCACGAGTCAGTAAAAGTTGTGGCGTAACCAGTAATATGATTTTCGCCAAATGATCCATGTTGGGTTTTTTGCTCTTAAATGTTCAAACCAAAGAAGCAAGATATCACACATATTAGTAAACTTAATTTTGTCTGCGTTTCGTAGAGCGCATGTTTCACAAGTTGAACATCCCCATCCAATTTCAATATTTTAAAAATTTCAATATTTTGAACAACACAAAAAGGTTCAATGTTTCGAAACATTTGTTATATTTCACTCACTTAGGTTTCTTATACTTCAAAATGGTTGATTTTCGACCTCTGGATATCGTCCTGGTCTTGGATTTTTCATATTGGATGGTATTGAGCTCTTTTCTATTAATCGAAAGCGTCTGGAGTTTAATATCCTTACTGGGTAGTATTTAGACATTTTTGGCTGTTTCTCAAGACGCAAAAGTTAGACCTATTCGATTTTAAAATGGTTCGAAAGATGTGTCTGCTAAAGAATAAATATGAGTTCAATGGTTCTGAAATTTTTTTGGAATTAGTAGTTACAACTGTTATATATAATATGAAACGAAAAATATGACGATGAATTTATTCGACTTCAAAGAAAGTTGTTTAAACATTATTTCACCCCAACTTAAAGCCCTAAAGCTCTATCGAATTCGAAGAAAAATGCTTACTTCCTTACTTTCATGCCTCCGACAGCAATCTTGATTTCCCGGAATACAACTCACATGACTCGGCAGAGAACCTGTTACACTTGCGAACCAGCAGACCCTGAAGCTAGCAGCAGGCTTCCGATGCCAAAGAGAGCTCGTGCCGGCCGGGAATCAAGAAGACAAATGAAGAGTAATGTCGGTACTGGTGTTACTTTATTACAGTTAACTTTACCCCTTCCCTTACACAGTGTACAACACAACAGAAGATGCCAAGAGCAGAGCAGAGCAGTAGCACACACAGAACATCAATTGAACAAGCATCCAGCCGAAATTCGGTCGCAGTCAATGCCAAAAATTTGCTTCCGCAATTTTGCCGATTTTTTTTCCAAAACGATAAACAACTCGATTTTGCCTCTCATCGTGATAAAGAAAATGGCACTCGGGAGGCAGTGAGTAATTTTTGCTGTTATAATGACGTGACGTTTATAAATTGTTCACATTATAAATTTGTGCCGTATATCAAGTAGTAGCAAGCAGAGGAAAAAAAAACAAACTTTTCAATCCGGACTATTGTGTGATTTTGTTGCTTTGCATTTCTTTCGCCGTGGCCGCCACCAACACGAACGGGGAGATGTGAGGAGGGCCGTGCGATAAACATCTGCGTCGCAAAATGGGTTTGAAAAGGATCTCTCCGTCGTCGCTTCATCAGGGCGACTGGATGAGTGAAAAACTCGACAACTGATTGTTGTCGGATCACGATGATGATGGTGGTAGGATTTGCATATGTATGGAGGAGAACTGAACTGACGCCTGACTGGGTGAGGTTTGGGTTTAAAAAAAATTCCATTTCCGCAAGCCGGCAGCATACAAACTCCAACGCGCTCGCTACTGTTTAGCTTTCTTTGTGTAAGTTACTCCTTTCAATGACATGGACTCAAAAAATCTATTGTTTAGCAGGGTGAAAATAGTAGCTGAAAATAAAATAAAAACAAACCGCAAGGCCGCTCTGGATGAGGCGAGAGGCTTAACTAAAATATGGTAAACAGTGAGTGATAGTTGAAAATGAGATCATTTTGGAAGATGTCTTTTCATCCGGATAGTTGATTAAGATTTCGTGTGGCAAAGCATCAGCAGAAAAGTGCAAGTGAACTGATGTGTAGCAAGTAAGCTAACATTCCTAAAAATCACAATACTCGCCCCGATATAATTTAAGAGTTTCCAACCTGGCAAAAAATGTAACAACTCTATCCAGCTTCTAATAGATCCAGAGACGACAGCGCCCCAGAAAGCAGTTCCTCAACACAAAAAATGAAACGCAACACAATGGGAAATCAACCATGAAAGGAACACAGACTAAGGCCAGTTACTGGAGGGAAAAACGACAGGAAAAAAACAACAAAACAAAAGAAAACCACAAACAATGGAAAAAAGCTGGATGACTAATATGTAAGTGGAAGACCGAGTTGATAGCGATAAGAAGAAAGAAGAAAAAAATAGCACCGCAAACGGGCTTATTCCGACGACAAATGGCAATGATGGTGTGGCTGATGCTGACGAAAGACGATAGTTAAGATAGCGAAAAAAAAAAACGGCCTCACTGGAATTAGCGGAGAATTGTCACATCGCTGCAAGAACTGTAACGACGTCAGCGAGATTAAAGTGGAATCAGCCGGCAATATTTTCCTTCCTCCTAGTTCGCGTTACTGATTCAGCAAATAACGTTGGAATGAACTGTTGATGGAGATTGGAATCAAACTTGTGAACCAGAGCGGACAATTCATGTTGATAACGTTTTCGACGGCTGGAAGTCGTTAAACACTTGCAGGAGCAACTTTGAATATATCCTTCTGGATGTCACAACTGCGTCGATATCGACCGCCAGCGAACTCTAGCTTCAACATGAGCTGTAAGCCCAGCTCCAGTAGGCATACCAGATGCTGCAAACTAAGAAGAACCATGGAGCCTTAATTAAATTCCAACTCAACGAATTAGTCAGTATCCCCGGGAATGGTTGATCCATGGCACTGGGTTTTAAATACCGCCATGAACAGCGGGGTCTCCTCCGGAGGGCAGACAGAGGGACATCCGAGTTTAGTCGGTCCGATGTCGATGACACTGCCATCAGCTAACCGAGCGAGCAGCAAAACTGTAGCCAAAGTGATAATTATGAATTCGGGTTTGGTTCTCCTGGTGGTGCCCCCAAAGGCTTCTGAACTCGGTATGAAGCGACGGTTTAAAATTGAATGACTGACACTCTCTCCCTTCAGCCTTTCGGCTTTCGGCTCCGGATTGGACCGAATCCTGGGCAAAAGTTGCTGTTGATTTAGATAAGTAAATAATCACGAAAGTTTACCGCTCGTTTCTGATTCAGCACGCAGGAGACAGGGGCAGAGCGGCGATGCTGCTTTTAGCTGCCGATGCACAACTTTTGATTCAATTCTGGGTCTATTTGCTTTGAAAATTATGAACCTCTGGCTCCGTCGTGAAGCCACCGCCGCCGCGCCATTCAGGTTCCGTTTCAGCCGTAGAGTGTCAAATAAAAATCAATCATTTTAAGCGCCAGTGAGCGTGAACGCGTAGGAAAGTGACGTTATTGTTTCGGTACTGCCAGAGTTGCCAGAGTCTGTTGTAGAACTGCTTTGCGGTATTGGTATGATCAACTTGGCTTCCGTATTGAGTCAATCTCGAAAGCGGGAAGTTGAATTCGTCTCGTTTGAACTACAGCTTATCAGCTGATGAGCGATCAGGCGTTTATTAATTTAATGATGTTTGGTTGCTCTTAAAATTCATCCGCCAATCATCATTTTTAGGGCTATTTACTCTTGCAGATTTTTTATTCATTTAGCTTAATTTTACTTCAAATTATGTGTTTCAAATACCTGTAGAAAAGCCACAAGGTTTCATCAAAATCAAAAAGACTCATCTAACTTTCAACATTTTCGAAACAATCTTGCATGGAATGGTTCTATATACGAAGTGTTTCAATTTCGTTAGTTGCTGATTTTAATTTTCAAGATAAGTTTATTTCTACTTTTTGACGAATTTTCAATATAACAAACTAAAGCTGGAAGCAACTTGAAGAAAGTTTAATTGCTGCATTTGATAGTGCTTAGTGTGCTCTTGCAAATTTGTTATGCATTTTCTACATTGTCTACAAGAGTTATTAAAGAATCTGAGTCATTTTTTTTCCAAAACCTAATAATATAATTTGTTTCAAAACTTCCTCAAAATTGGCTTAAAATAATACTAAAAGTATATCAAAATTATCCAAGAACTGTTGTGAAATTCATATAATCTATTATAAAATTGTTTTTGAACTGCCTTAATTTTGTTTTTTTTTTTCAAAACTATACCTGTTTTTGTTCTCAAAAAGGTGAATTCACTAATTTTGGTATTTCGACCAATGAATAATCGAATGACAGGAATAATAATAATCGGTTTAATGATGGTAATTTTGTTCAGGGGTTTCCCGTAAAAGCGCTGTTCCTACTGCTTCCGTGTCACTTCCGAGCCGTGTCCGTGTTTTCACGAATCCATTCACACCAAAGCCGTGGCAGAGCCGAGTTGCCGCCTAGCGATATTTTGTGTTTCTCAATGAGTGCACGGTAGACACTTGCGTAGATGGGTGTATTTCGTAGTGACATGTTTTTGACCTGAGACGCGACGTGCGTTTGCGGTATAAAGAAACCGAAGACGTTCTTTCACACATTAATTTTGTTTCACCAAGAACATGGTACAGGCACAGTTCAAACACAGAGCAGCACAGTGCAGAAAAATTGAG
This sequence comes from Wyeomyia smithii, assembly GCF_029784165.1. NCBI lineage: Eukaryota > Metazoa > Arthropoda > Insecta > Diptera > Culicidae > Wyeomyia > Wyeomyia smithii. The sequence continues at coordinate 9,544,665 of NC_073695.1, forward strand.
AAGAGCGTAATATGAAAAACATGTCATGAATTCAACATTTTCGTTTTTTACACAGAACTTCATGATTTTTAGTGAAAATTTGTAAGACTGTTTTTGAGCATGATAATGAGCATGATTGACCGCCCGCGGTTGCTACTCCGTTATTGGCAGATCAGCTGAGAACCAACGGATGATGCTCGGGACTAACATGCATCCTCAATGTGTAAAAACTGGAGATCCTAATCTTTATGTAAGGCAATACCAGCGCCGGCCGCATCCGAATGCAGGTCAAAGAAGGAGTTTGTATGGGAATATGTTGACGTGATACTCACTTTATTGGAAGCCGAGAACACCTCTGCACTTCAACGAGAAATCACTGGGATGTTGGAGAAAGGGCAGGGTATACAGCAGGGTTCGTTTTGGTAAACGATTCACTGATTTCGAGTGTCGGGTTCTTTAGACTAAATGTCGCGCCTACAAATTCATTACATCCGCCACGAAATTCATAATATGTTCCGAACTTGAAAATTTTTAAGACTGTTTTTGTATGAAAACTTGAATAGAAAATAAAAAACATTCATATGTAGAATTTCTCATGTAGAAAAGACTATTACTTTTGACGTAGGACTACGTCTTTGTTTTCTATACTTGTTAACATTTTGTGAAATTGAAAATGAAACTGGCAATTGTTGCGTCAGATTTCGAACAACTATAGCAAGCAAACGACTTGATGCATCTTAATCATTTATGTGCGTGGATAGATAAAATGTGTGACAATTGTTTGATATAATGTTTATAACATTGTTGCTCACCCACACATTTCTCTCGCTATTGCCTTGCTTCCCGAGCAAGGTTGTTAATACGATAAATTATCGTCGATAATCGTCATCGCCGTTACCGATAACGTATGGTATCGTTATTGGTGATGACGATAGCGTCTTCAAACATTAACGATATCGGCGATGACGATAGACACTAAACGTTATTAGCTCACTAACGTCTTATGTTAGTTTTGTCTGCTGTGGTAGCGAATGGTGTAACGATATTTTACTTCGGAGGGTTGGAGACAACTCATCACTAGGCAACAGGAAAAAACTTTTCCTTATTTGTTTATGTTTCGCTTCTCATCAGGAAAATAAATGTGTCAGTTTTGATTGTTTTAACTTATGAGGCGCTTTTGGAAGCACAAATTCGAATAGTAAGGTATGTGGCATTGTCATATTTGCATTTAAAATGCATCTAATTGAAACATCTAATGAAGCAAAAATTGGTATTGCCGTTACTGGTAATAAACAAACGTTATTGATGAGACCGTCCATTAGCTATCGTCTTTGACAATGACGATAATGTCTGAAGACGTAAGCGTCATCGTCGATAACGATAACAGACGGTATCGTTATCGGCGTTTATGATAAATTATCGATTAACAACCTTGTTTCTGCACGGATAACAATAACATGGATGGAATGAATTCCACTGCCTACATATTATGACTCAACGTTTCTCTTTCTCGAGACTGCGTGGCCACGCCTTCGAAGCAATCTACGCTCAACTCGATACAAAAGGCTGGGTGTAGAAAATTCAGTTTCATTCTTGTTCGTCACACGGTAGCGAGTGGATTATGACTGTTAGAGGTACGCGGCATTAGGAAACGAAAGCTGCGTGCGAGCCATTTATGGATAACTGAATAATTGTTTTTAACATGGCAATTTTTTTATTTAGTTCTGAATGATTTGCAGCGATAATTAAATTCTACATGAGGTGATTTGTTTGCAAACATATATGAAAATTATAATCGCTATGCTACTAGCCACACACACTGAATGGCAAGCCACGCACGCTATAAACATGCACAGACACGCTATAGACACGCTATAGATATGCGCAGGCTATATAGCTAGCCACGCACGCTATATAGTAAGCAACGCACACGCTATACAGCAAGCAACGCACGCTATAAAGCAAGCCACACACGCTATATAGCAAGCCACGCACGCTGGCCACACACCTTATATAGCTAACGACACACGCTATAGATGTTCACACACGTTATGTGCATACAGCCTAAAAATATTATACGCTGGATAATGCTGGCTTCTCAAACCACCTCACAGTGGTCCAATAGCATAGCATAGCATAGCATAGCATAGCATATTTGATCGCCCGTGTGTTGCCCGCGATTGACCAGAATCAGCTGAAATTGCACAAAGAACCGTCAAAATGGTGCCTAGGAGTAGCAAGCCATTTTCAGTGTACAATTCCTGGTAATTTTTCTTTTCACTGGTCAATAACGTAGCTGGCCACGCCCAATGCAGATCAATAGAGGAAGGGATATCGGGAGTGTTAGTTTAATACTTGTTGCTACTAGAGACCGAGGAATCCTCTGCATCATCCACAAGTATCAAAGGAAGGAATCAGTGTTAGTGGAAAGGAATTGATCTGGATCCATCGAGGTCGATGGTGCGATCTTTTCTACACAAATTCGCGCCCGATATGGATATTTCTCGGTCTCTGCGCAACCGGCCATCAGAAGACGATATGAATAGAACCGCATCACGATCGCTGTATTGGCATATAGGAGAATCGAAGTTTCTACCAATCGTTATTATCAGCAACCAATCGTTAACAGTCTGTATCACACCAAACTTCGCGTTTCATCCTGTGAACTATTAAAATTTACCTCGAAACGAATGAATTTCGTAAAACGCACCGCACGCCGAATGCAAACTACTGGTACCAGCTCAAAGAACCGATAGAGCGAGTAAAAAAACCCACAAGGCACACCCGAGCATTATACGATGTAATGGTCATTGAATTCCGAAACCGCTGTATTAAGATAGTTACACTGAGCGCTGTCAAAATAACGTGCGCGAAACTGAGCTGACCTCCCCGAAGCAAACTATAGCGTGCCCACTACACTCCGGAAACCCTTAGATAAACAAAACTCACCCGGGCCGATGATGCGTTTCACCGGGGCATTATGCACGACCGCTCCATTTTCTCCTACCGACGCATACGCGACACGACCTTTCGCACCAAAGACACCTGCTGAGTATAAAAACTGACAAAGTTCCATGCATTCATAGCCCAAAAACTAAAAAAAATGCAAAAAAGCATATTAAACAAAACAGAGTTCCAAATTTATTATTAAAATGCAAAAATAATTGCAATCAAAGTTCAGTTGTCGTGAACTAATTTCACGCCCAAAACGATTTCAACATATTTAAATAAAAGTTACTTATGTATATCAACATTTGTCCAAAAGCTAGGAAAATCATAAAACAAGAACATAGACCTGAATAAAATGTCACCGCCCTGCCAGGACTCACAATTGTAGACGATGCATCAATCGCATGCCGCATTGTCATGCTCGAATGATAAATTTTGAAACTATATTGTAAAACTGCCAATTTTGACCTGTGAGAGTGCATCGCACAATCTGGTTCGTAAATATAAAAAAAACTCTACCCGCAACCGACAAGCTACCACACTTTGTGCACCCAACAGATGACACATTTACACTTCTGACAAAGTCCAAAACCCGCTGAAAACCACTACACACAGAGCCTATGCATTTTTAAAATGTTTGATACTAAAACTTATACTCATCTGTTTTATTTTGGTTATGCCTATGCCAGCGAAACAAACGCCGACAAGCACAGCGCAACACTACTCTCTTCGCTCTAACAATTCCTCCGAACAATACTTTCGTGTAAAAAGCAACTAACAAAAGTTAAGTACAAAAAACTAACTTTTAAGTAAGTTCCAGGTAATAACTTTGTACCAAAAGAAAATAGGATTTTCATTTATTCAACAAAGTTTCATATTTTTGAATCTGCTACAACTTTGCTGAACAAACTATTCTTCTATCTCTTAACACAAGAAAAATATTTTTTTTAATTTTTAGTATAGTAAACTTTTCATACTTTTTGGCAATTTGCGATTATGCGGGTCATTCATACAAACAATTATTCCGAAGAAACTTTTAAGCTAGGATGAAGGTAAAAGGCGCTATGGAATTAAGTTCCACTTTTTGCCTTATTGGATCACTGTGCACCTGGCGGTGCGAGTCTCTTTCAGTTTTGGGTTGTGTTCACCCAACGATATCTGAATTGGATTACCGCTGATGCGGTCCAACTCGGATCGAAGGATAGCCGAACTGAAGGAGGTAGGAACTGCAGCTAACCACTACCACCGCCTTTGTTGCCCGCTGCTGATCCACGCTTTCTTCGCCTACTGCCATCGGTGTTGATGTCCGCTGCTGCTGCCTGCTGCTAGTAAACTGCTTTGCTTGAGGAGAAGCGGTCTCTTATATAACCCAAAGAGTGCATTCCCGGCTAACTAGGTACTCTATTCTGTCGTCCTTTTAAGGGAAAGGCAGCAAGCGACCAATTAAATATCGATATTTGCGTTTCGACAATGTTCAATAATTTTCAATAGTACAATAGTTCGAACAATCAAATTACAATTTTCTGCATTTGGACGGGTGCTTGAATGATTTTCCAATCGATTGCTGCAAAAATGACAGAAATCGGTTCGAAACTGACTGAGTATAAAATGTTTGAAATTGGACAATTTTCGTGACGCTCTCGATGTTTTCGGTTTTAAAATTGGATCCCTGTATTGAAATTGGGTCCCTGTATATGTTGTCGTAAGACGTATTCTACGTCAAATAGTTATGATTTAAAAAAAAATATTTTTGTCAATTTTTTTTTCGAAGGGCATTTTTTTCTGGAAGGCCAAAATTGTTATCTACAATTTTGCCTAAGACACTATGTCAATCAAACAAACCGTTTTGGCTGTAGAAATATTTTGAATTACCTATAGAGTACTCCATGGGGAATTGAAAATATTTTTACAGTCAAAACGGTTCGTTTGATTGGCATTATGTCTTTGACAAAGATGCCAACTTAAAATAACCCCACTCATCTTGACAACGTAAGTATTGTTTGGCTTGAGGAAAGAAGCCCTAGGCTTATGCGGAAAAATTATCATTTGAGTTGTAGAAGCATTGGGAGAGTTTTCCACTTTTGCAAGTAGGAAGAAAAAATATCTAAACTTTTCTGCAATCGACTGCATATGACACGAAGACTTTTTCCTTTTACGGAAATGCTTATGTCATCGCAGAACAATGACTTTGTGCATCCTGGAGGCAAATCAGGAAGATCTGAAGTGAATATGCACACCCGCTCTGACAGGAAATCTATCAGATTTTGAATTCTGATGGACAACCTGCAGAGTTCGATCAGTGAGATAATTTTTTAAAATTTTGATTAAGAAAATTGAAAAATTAAAAGTTTGAAATTTCGCAACCAACCCCTTATGCAAAACACTCCTTTTTTATGTCTAAAAGAGCAGCCCTAGTGGAATAACCTTCAGATTTGTTAGCTCGTATCATATTAGTAACTTTGAGCAATTGATGAGTAGTGGAATGCCCATGGCGATACAAAATGGCATCTTTTGTCTAAGGAAACGTTTATGCAAAATTTCAGTCAAATCAAAAATTAAAATTTAAAAAAAATATTGAAACTCGTACATGTTTTGTGGAATTGCTCAGAAGTAAACTGTAAAGCCGTGAAGAGGCCTTTAGGCTTTTTAGGATAGAAGCCGTGTACGATAGCACGGTTGGTAGCGGGTGAACTGTATAATAATTTCTTCCAATTTTTGCGTCTTGGATTGAGGGTTGCTCACCCTTTTTTGGGCAATTAAAGCCCATCAGTTTGGACCTTCAAAGGACGTACTCGCGCGAATCATTGACAGATAAATCGTTCGGATTTCCAGAGTACACTAAAACACAGCTGTTCTCATCACTAACTATATTTACAATTTTTTTCTGTTTTTTTTATTTAAGCTAAGTCACGCTATTCAATTTTTGGTTTGAAGGAGTAAATGTAGCGATGATGATAGAAAATTGAATGAAACGCGTCAGGTTGCAGTCAGAATTCGTCATAAAGGAGTGAGAATTGATTCACAAAATGTTGATAATTCATTGGTCCTTTCAGAAAAATGATAATAATAATAACGAACTTTATTCTAAAACCCTTCAGCAAAGTTTGTACTTTCTGTTGGTTCTGTTGGCTATATTATTCTACCATTTCTTCATGTTTGCAACATGCCGAGTTCACTGTTCTGCAATTTCCGCTTGAACGTTTTTGAATAAGGTGGAAATGAGGGCAATTGGTAAGGCTGTGGTCTTTTTCAATTAAATCGACCCGATTGTCTCGGTACTACTAAGGCACCTCTCGAATGTAATTACAGCTGCCAAATCCAGCCTAAACTTCACCGAACCGTTGTGAGCCTTAATAAAAAAGGAGACGTTCTTGGAGCCACTCTTCTGTATACATTTTTTATTGTCTTTTTTCAGTGTCTTCTTTATTACGAGAAGCTTGATTTTCTGTCCACAGCTACAAATCCTTACCCAAATCGAAGACTCCCTGGCAAATTTATCATCGAAAATGAGCTTTCATTTGTTAAGGACTCCTTTTCTGGCAGTGGTCTAGTATAACTTCAGGTCTGGGTGCTGTTCAAAATTCTTCTTCACATACGCTTCGTCATCCATTAACATGCATCCTTCATATTTCATCAATACCTTGTTGTACAACTTTCAAACACGTCTTTGGGCCACCAAATTTGGACACCAGAGGCATGGTAAATCTTTTCGCTTACGAGTTCGTCGGGTGGTACTTTTTTGCTTCCAGCCTTTACATTAAAACGCAAGTTCAACTACGATGCGTCCTTTGATCTATTCGAACAAAAGGCTTACATTTCTGTAAACGTTTCAGCACAACACATACGATCAATTTAGCCTTCTCCAGCGAATATGATATTTTTGTACCTAATCACGCCGGATTACATTCATTGTGGGTGTCTAAGATCAAATCCCATTTCACGGCTTCCATTTTGCACAACTTTTTCAAAACAAAATTTATCCACGTTATTTTTCTTCATTTTAGGTTTTCCAAATAATTTGCTGTAAAACAGACGGTGCTACAGCAGTGTTTGAACAGTACTTTATTATTTTGAATGAATCAAATTATGTCAGATATTGAACAATCATTAGCTCAACAGTGCCGCAGCTATTGCCACAAATACAGAAAACAATAAGAATTACTTTTGATTGGTGATTTTCTCCTTCTGGTACATAAGTGTTTTACTAAACTGAAGTTGATTTGAATTGCTCATCCAAGCGGTTCTTTTTCATGCCAATAATGGTATACTTTTTCGATTTTTAGGACAGATGATAACTTTTTCCCATCAATTGTGTCGTGGAGACTCTATTACTTCATTTTATGGAACATTTCCCCCTCCAGGGTGATTACTGAATGAAATATAAAATGTTAGAATAAAAAGAACCGTTTACTGCTTCATGACATCATTTCGTGCTACGGTTAGGCGTCTTTTCTCTCTGTTTTGAATTTAGAATCAAGCCAAGGCAAATTAGTTGGAAAAAATTTTTCATTTTCAAAACTGGTTTTACTTTACTTTTATTATCATAAGATACATTCGATACACATTGGTGAGATGTTTTACATCTCAATCAACTTCCATTATTCTGACGTTGAATGGTTTACGATATACATGATGGGTTATATTCCAATTTAGCCGTTGCATAGATAATTGTGTCAGTATTCTTTCACATTTCTTCTATTTTTTTATGAGTTGTCGACAAATAACTAATTGTTTTAATTTTCCTTCTTTATTTCAGGTTTGTACAGTTCAGACCACTATGAACAGCAACTCTTCAATACTGTGAGCACATCTATAAGCGTCGTACTAGTTCTGATATGCATAAATATTCGATGAGAGTTTTTTACTCCATAATATATGGACCATTCAAAGAAAAAATAATAGACAAAAACACTGCTGCAGTTGAGTGCCATAACTCAATTCAAAAACGCCCCAACATCAGCACAGCTTAAATCGAGCGTTATGTATTACACTAGCAGATACATGTTCTCGCCTATTGTGACACGGATGTTGCTGGACCGGGTACAAATTTATCGACAATTTACACCACCATCAAAAAGCGTTTTTTTTTGCCACACTTTACCCATCCACGGTTAGGGTCCTGTTACATGCACCGCAATCGATCGGTGGATCAAACAGAAAACACGAGAAAAAAAGCATAACCGTAGGCATGTCGTAAAGAAAGCCAGCCTCGAGGCACTCACGAACGACTGGCGCGAAACTGGTTATGAAACTCATGCATAAAAACATAATCCTATTGGCCCGAAAGTCGACAACTGCTTCCACAGTGTTGTTTGTTCGGTATTCGAACACGGGAGGTTCAAGAAGGTGGTCGCAGAATTGTAAGAAAATCGCTTTTGGAGCAAGCCAGAATGGCAAAATTATGGATATCAGCAGCAGCGGCTACGACGACGACGGGGGCGAAGTACGAAGCGCCTTGGGTACGCTCCGAGTCGGCTATTGCAGTTGCTTACTTCTTTCTGGCCGGAGTGCATGCGATAATAACGACCAAAAAATTCAAAACAACAGCAAAATCTGTCCCCGGCCACCAACGCAGACGGGTCTCGGTGTGTATGGCATGTGTATGCGAGCGCGCCTGGGAGGGGGAAGGTGTATACAACATTTTATTACTTCTTGACTGGCTACGGCGCTGTCGCCAGAATTCTTTCGCACCTGCCATAAATTTCGTTCCCGGCAAAATAACTTTCTTGAACCCAGCCGATTTGACCTGATCTGGGATTGGACAGTATTGCAAACAGTGCATGACAGCGTGTGGGGTTCGCGGGAAGGGGAAAAATAAGATATCTGTTAGCCGAAAATCCATTTTTCCGGCGCTGCGAGGCAGTTGGTGGGTGGTAAGCAACTTGAACTTACTCTTTTCCGATTCTGCATTGTTTGCGCACTCATCGTTTGCTGGGTAACGATGCAGCAGCGAATAATGTTGCATAATTTTATTGCGGTGTTTTTCTGTCGGTGGTCGACGAATCCGTTTCGAAAACGATTAATTTTCTTTCATGCTAGTTTTCCCAGTAAGCTACGGGCTGCTGCTGTTGGTGCGTTTGTTAAAACAAAATTTGCCCATCGCTTCCAGCGATGCGCACTCCAAGCGCTCATAAATTTAATTTGATTTTATTTGTGCATCGATTTTGCCTCTCCGGCGTAATATTATCGCACATTTCTGTTGGAGATTACATTGCACAGTGGGCAAAACTCGGAGGATTTCCGACTAAAACTTTTAATCCCCTTTATGGGTGTCCAGCTTTAACCAAATTTTAGGACCATCGTGAAGGTCCCAGTCCGCAAATGAGCGTTGTAAGAGAAACCCATCAAAGCAGAACGGTAGGAGAGGCCCCAGATTAACATGACAACGATTAGGACAAGTGGATGTCATCTTCAGGAAGCAATTTATGTACGTTTTCGTCTTGCTTCGCCTCAGAGCTCTCTTGTGAATCGACTAACATTGGGACTTTCTCTCTAGTCTGCAGACGCATTTTAAACGAAATGGAAACCCCACAGTCAGTCCCGTACAGATGGTTTGCGTTTTCTGATGAGGACCTCCAGCATCCTGCTTCGCCTTCCAACCCCCTCCGAAGTAGTGAGACCGGTTGAGCTCTCCAGTCGGTTGGGATCAAACGGTGTGCCACGGACAAATCCTTGTCGAGACCAAACACAACGAGAGAAGGTTTGCACCGCGACGCTTCGACAAATCTCAAGGAAAATTATGATGATGACTCTTGTCCTGGTATTGCCGGTGGTAGTTCCTGTCTCCGACGACAACACCGAGTTACACTGTACTTCTTCTGGACCGAACGACGGTTAAGCACAGTGTGGGTTTTTATCTGCCAGGCTCGAATTTTCCCGGGGCCAGGAAAACACACCCCAACTCTGAGTGGCAATTAGATTACGGTCTAACCACCAACACGACGACGACGACGGTGATGACGCCGGCAGGAATAAAGTAATAAAATGCAGAGCTCGATGGCACACAGTCTGCGCGACACGAGCGCCCGGGTCCCGGGCTGGAATTGGCAAAAGTAGCCTTGCTCAAGGATGCAAAAAATCGGAACATGGCTGAACTATAACCAACAACAGCGGGGACCGACGACGCGTCAGTCGCCGGCGAGAGCGTAAGGAGCCGTGCGTGTGTAATTGGATAGCTGTCGGATACGGATGAGAATGATGCTCTTACACAACCCGCTAGGATCCGGGCTTGAGCCGAACGAGCGCGCCCGTAATGAAATATTTTAAAGGACGTTTGTTCTAAATTAAAACCATCATCTTTAGGACGAGGGATACATTGTAATAGGATTATGGTTATCGACCGGGGATCGTTTAGGGGTACTTTTAATGGAAGTCTTTTTTTCTAAGATCTTCTATCTATTACTTAATTAATCGCTGAAGTGAGTTATAATACGTATAGTTTAATTTAATGACAGTTTGTGATGTATTGTATTAATACTCAAACTTAGTTTTGGAAAGGTATACTAAATGACAAGATGACTGGTTTTTCTCACAATAACAGCTCTGTCTTATTATGAACTTATGAAGCGTCGCTAGGGATAAAATGTGGCATAAATCAAATTATTTGTTATATTTCTTAACTCATTTAGCTATCTTGGACATAATTGTCGCCTGGTTCCGATTTTCGGCCACTAGATGTCATCTTGCTCTTGGAATTGCCATGTTTGGTGGTATTCAGTCATCTTGAGCTGTTTTCCAGTAACCAGAAGCCGCCATCTTGAATTTAAAAATGGTATCTGAATTTGATTTTCGGCTTGACTTAGGATCATCATTCTGAAATGTTTATATTACCATTTCAGGTCGCTTTTTAGAGATCAGTAGTTGCCATCTTGAGTTTCAAAATAGCGTCTCGGGTCATTTTGTGGCTCGTGGGTATTGGAAATGCCAGTATTGGGTGGTGTTTAAAAGTTTGAGGTTGTTTTGATGAAATCGAAAGACGTCAACGTGGATTTTGAAATGACTTTGAGGTAGATTCTGGCTGCTGGACATTATCGCGATTTAGAAAACATCCATAATAATCCATATTGGATGGCATTTGCCCATTTAAGGCTATTACCAGAAACCAGAAGTCATCATCTTGGTTTGCAAAAAAGTGTTTTGTGTCAATTTCCGGTCTTTGGGTATTCTCCTGGTCCTGGTTCTACAGTTGTATACAGCTCAGAAACGAAGAGAACACTTTCAATAAGATCAACTGCGTTTCGGGATGTTGCATGCAAATCTATAAATGACTAGTATGTACTAAGCATGCGTTTCTATACTTTTTAGCTTTCGACGACAACCGCGTATTACGTATCGTATCAGAAAAATATAAAAAGGCAAAAAATGTTAGAAACTTGACAAAACGTTCGGTTACTGAGTTTATTTGTTTTGCCCAGGAATAGCTAAAGCATTGCACACTGGGAAAAAAAGAACCAAAATTCTCATTAACCTTCAATTGTTCAAACGACCCAGGTGCCAGATGTAAACAAATTTAAGTAATGGATGATTCTGTAACAATTTAAAAAAAAATCTGTTTCAAAAATAAAAAAGCGTTTGCATCCATTTTGATGAATAAAATGCGTCCTATATTTAAGAACTTTTTGATTATAGAGATCTAATTAACCTTTTCTTTACGCGCGCTAATAGTTTGTGAGAAAAAGGATAAAGGGTCACGATTTTTCTCCATTCTAAACTTGACGCTGAGGCAAGCCAAAAACTAATATAATATAATTTCGCAATGTACCAGTCATAACTAATCATAAATTCCCATGATAATAGTATTTGAAGGTTTGAAGTTCATAATGCAAAAAAATCTACAAAGTGCCTACTCTACTGTGAACACTTTGTACTTGAAATCCCAGCACACAAGGTACATATTCACAAAACCTTTTTAGCTCTCGTTCATCAGCAAAAAAATAGAAAGCTATTTAAAAATTATTTCTCTTCTATAGAGCCTCTTAATTCTCCCTTTTCTAACAAAATTGTTACTGTAAAAGCAACAATATTTATCTTTGTTTTTAACAATATTTTTATTTTCAATATTTATCTGTGTTCAGTAACTTATACAATTATATATTTTGCACATGCTACGAGATCTTGACCATCTAATAATGACTGTTACAACTACTTGCCAAATTTTTACTGGTTACTTGATGACCAACAACGAAAAATACTCCTTTTAGTAACAGATTTGTTACTAAACTGTTTTTTTTTCTTCATCTATAGTTTATTTGACACGGCACAAATACAATTCAATGTATTTTATTTACGGCGCCAATTATATCTGGTAGCTTACTTTCTAAAGTATCTTAATAACTAAAAGCAAATTTTTTATCCTCGCTGCCGACTACGAGCTGAAACTAAATCTAACTTAAAGCTAGAATATGTTGCATTGAAAGCACAGGTTTGCTGTTTGATGGTTTTCATTGCCATAGGTAAGCAGCATATTAAATTTGTTCCGCTGCTGGGCCAAGATATTACGGACTGGCATATTGGGTTGTTTCCATCGGGCCTTGAGAGTATCGTGCGGGTCTGATTGCTGTTTCCGGATCCGGGGTCTTAACGTGTTCTTGTCGTTTGGTTGGATGTAGGCGGAAGGGGATAGGACTAAACTGGGGCGTGGATGGATTTCAGGAAAACGTATATAAGGGACATGTAGGATAGGTCACGGCTCGCCAAGACATCACGAACAGGAACAGCCGGCTGCCTACCTTCGGCCTGCAGGGAAGCTATTAATTTAGACCTGGCGTCACGGTGTACAGGGCATGACCAAACAACGTGCTCTATGTCGTGATAACCTTCACCACAGGCACAGATACCACTTTCCCCGAGCCCAACACGACGGAGATGCGCGTCAAATCTATAGTGATTGGACATAAGCCGGGACATCACGCAAATGAAATCCCGACCTACATCCAACCCCTTGAACCACGGGTTCGTCGATACCTTGGGGATTATGGAATGTAACCACCTTCCCAGTTCCCCCTTGGTCCAAGAGTTTGCCAACTGATGATCGTACTCTGACGTACAAATGCGAAAAATTCATTAAAGGCAATTGGTCTTACATGAATATCACCGTTTGTTGCGCCCACCTTAGCCAAAGAGTCCGCTTTCTCATTACCCGGTATCGAACAGTGAGAAGGGACCCACGCTAAGGTAATCTGAGTAGATTTTTCGGATAAAGCACTCAGATGTTCTCGTATTTTCCCCAGGAAACACGGAGAGTGCTTAACATCTTTCATCGATCGGAGAGCCTCAATGGAACTGAGACTGTCCGTAAAGATGAAATAATGGTCCGTGGACATTTTTTCGATAATCCCTAGGGTGTACTGAATTGCAGCTAATTCTGCGACGTAAACAGAAGCAGGATTATCGAGCTTATGGGAGACGGTTAAATTGTTATTGAAGATACCGAAGCCAGTGGACCTATCAAGAAGTGATCCGTCAGTGTAGTACATATTGTCGCAGTTGATGTTTCGATATTTATTGGAAAAAATTTTAGGGATCTGCTGCACGCGTAAATGATCCGGGATTCCACGAGTTTCTTCTATCATGGATGTATCGAAAAACACAGTAGAATCAGAAGTATTTGATAAGTCGACACGATTTGGAATATTCGAAGAAGGGTTAATATTTTGGGACATGTGATGGAAATACAATGTCATAAAACAGGTTTGAGAATTAAGTTCGATTAACCTTTCAAAATTTTCAATCACGGGACGGTTCAAGACCTCACATTTTATTAGAATACGAGAAGACAGGCTCCAGAAGCGGGTTTTCAATGGTAGTACTCCAGCTAAGATCTCCAAACTCATCGTATGGGTCGACTGCATGCAACCCAAGGCGATACGCAAACAACGCTATTGTATTCGCTCCAGTTTGATCAAATGTGTGTTTGCTGCGGAGCGGAAGCAGAAACACCCATATTAAATAACAGACAATATCGTTGTTTGGTAAAGCCTTATAAGGTCTCCTGGGTGGGCTCCCCACCATTGTCCGGTTATTGTACGAAGAAAATTCACTCTTTGTTGACATTTTTTCATCAGATACCTCACGTGACAACCCCAGGTGCGTTTAGAGTCGAACCAGACACCAAGATATTTGTGTACCAAAACCTGAGAAATCGTTTTACCCATTAATTGTGTTTGAAGCTGAGCAGGTTCATGCTTCCTAGAAAAAACTACTATCTCAGTCTTCTCCGGAGAGAATTCGATACCTAGCTGTAAAGCCCAAGCAGACAAATTGTCCAAGGTATCTTGCAATGGTCCTTGCAAATCGGCAGCTTTGGCTCCTGTAACAGAGATTACACTGTGGTCTGCAAGTTGTCTTATCGTGCATGAATTTGCCAGACATTCGTCGATGTCATTTACATAAAAGTTGTAAAGAAGGGGGCTTAAACATGAGCCCTGGGGAAGACCCATGTAGCTAATGCGAAAAGTTGCCGAATCGCCGTGCGTAAAATGCATGTGCTTTTCGGACAACAAATTGTGCAAAAAATTGTTCAAAATTGGAGAAAATCCTTGTCGGTGAAGTTTACCCGAAAGAATGTCAATAGAAACGGAATCAAAAGCCCCCTCAATGTCCAAGAACGCAGACGCCATTTGTTCTTTGCGAGCATACGCCAGCTGAATATCTGTTGAAAGCAACGCAAGACAATCATTCGTCCCTTTGGCACGGCGGAGGCCAAATTGAGTATCCGATAGTAGGCCATTTGATTCGACCCAATGGTCTAAACGACGGAGTATTATTTTTTCCATCAATTTCCGGATACAGGAAAGCATTGCAATCGGCCTATAAGAATTGTGATCAGAAGCTGGTTTCCGTGGTTTTTGGATGGCGATCACCTTCACTTGCCTCCAATCCTGCGGTACAATGTTTTGCTCCAGGAACTTATTGAACAAGTTCAACAAGCGCCTCTTGGCATTGCCGGGTAGATTCTTCAACAAGTTGAATTTGATTCTATCTAACCCAGGCGCGTTATTGTTACAGGACAGGAGGGCAACTGAAAATTCTGCCATCGTAAAAGGTGATTCTATCGCGTCGTGGCCCGGAGACGCATCGCGAACAATGTTTTGCTCAGGAACAGAGTCCGGACATACTTTCCTGGCAAAATCAAATATCCACCGACTTGAAGACTCCTCGCTTTCGTTGACCGTTACGCGATTCCGCATTCTTCGGGCTGTGTTCCAAAGAGTGCTCATCGATGTCTCCCTCGACGTCTCGTTCACGAACCGACGCCAATATCCGCGTTTCTTTGCTTTAGCCAAACTTTTAAGCTTGGTATCAAGCTCCGAATACCGTAAATACTCGCCAGGTATACCTCCCTTCTGGTAGGCCTTAAACGCGTCGGATCTTTGCGTGTAGACATCGGAGCACTCTTGGTCCCACCACGGAGTGGGAGGCCGTTCTTTGATCGTTACGCCGGGATATTTCTTCGTTTGGGCTTGCAACGCGGCGTCGAGAATCAAGCCCGCGAGGAGGTTGTATTCTTCAAGTGGTGGATGATGTTGAATCGACTCGACCGCTTTTGAAATCATTTCCTCGTATAACTTCCAATCGACATTCCGTGTGAGGTCATACGGAATGTCAATTGGTCGCATGCGAGTCGACCCGTTATTAATTGAAATAAGAATAGGCAAATGGTCGCTACCGTGAGGATCAAGGATTACCTTCCATGTGCAATCCAACCGTAGCGACGTCGAACATAAGGATAGATCCAAAGCGCTTGGGCGCGCTGGAGGTTTCGGGATACGTGTCATTTCACCGTTGTTTAAAATAGTTATGTCGAAGTCATCGCAAAGGTTATAGATTAAAGAGGAGCGGTTATCATTGTATGGGGAACCCCAAGCCACGCCATGAGAGTTGAAGTCTCCCAAAATCAAACGTGGCGAGGGAAGAAGTTCTATTAAATCAAAGAGCAGCCGTTGCCCAACCTGTGCTCTGGGAGGAATATATATTGAGGCAATACAAAGCTCTTTACCTTGTATTGTCATTTGACATGCGACAACTTCGATGCCTGGAATCGAGGGGAGGTTAATACGATAGAAAGAATAGCACTTTTTAATCCCTAAAAGTACTCCTCCATATGAGGTGTCTCGATCAAGGCGAATAATATTAAAATCATGGAAGTTGAGATAAATATTTGAAGTAAGCCAAGTTTCACAAAGGGAAAACGCATCGCATTTGTTTTTATTTATCAAAACTTTAAACGAATCAATTTTTGGTAAAATACTTCTACAATTCCACTGTAAGACAGAGATAGAATCCTTCATATACGCAGTTGAATTAGGCATCGAAGGATACAATCGCTGCAAGGAGGGGCCATTGGGCAGTCAACTGCTTCAAAAATTATCTAACTGTTGGGAGGAATGCTGTAAGAGAAATTTTAATTGGATCGGGTATATTGAAATTTTCAAAAATCCAGTCCACAATGTCAGAAAATTTCACTAATCCAGAGTTTGTTTCATCAACTGGATGTGCAAAAGGAACAACTGGGGTTTTAGATGTTCCTGGCAGTGCTGGGAACTCCTTCTGGGACTTTAAATTTGCAAGCCCAGGAGGAGTTTGCTTCGGTTTTTCCGCAGCGCTGTTTGGTTTGTTCGTACTTTTCATTACACTTTGGGAAATCTTACGACCTTTACGGGGAAGTTTAGGAGAGGAAACATTTTTCCTCTTCCTAGACTCCCCAGGATTGGCATAAGATGTTCCCGCTGATGAATCGTCAGAATCGGTTTCATCGGAGGGCAACAGATCAAAGGGGTTCGATGTTATGGTAGAAGTGGTCACGGTCTTCTTCAGCATCTCAGCGTAAGAACGTAGCAGTCGTAGCAGTCGCGAGTCTACATGAAGAACTGATATCATAAAAAGACCTCTTTATCAAAAACGAACAACTGTGAAAAGTATCAGCAAGATCAGAAAGGATCGATGTTCGAAGTAACATGGAGTGACTCAGCCAGATAAAGCTGGATTTTGTAAATTTCTGATTGCAAAACAGACAAACCACAAAATCTTCCAGATTACTGACAATGAACCGTTTCGCTTCGAAAAGATTGATCGTAAGCGGCTTCAACTTACCTGCTGGATCAGAACAAAAATAAGGTTGTCACTTCAAGTTTTGTTCGTAATTTTATCCGACAAAATGATACTTGACCATTGAATCATTGGAGGTTGACATCGCTCACCCTCTTTATCCTCACTACGTCAGTGGTATATAGGGAAGTCTCAAATAACCGTGGAAAGCGTTTTGAAATTTATAAAGTACAAATTGTTCCCCTTTCCTTGCCCACGCTTATAAGATAAAGCCAAACTAATATATTTGTGATACTCCCCGTACTCAAAAACTCCTACATACATATTTCTACGGTACATTCGCATATATCAAGATGGCTTGACAAAGTAATTTTTCTTAATTCTTTTATCACCAATATTTAGTGGTTAATTTGTGAGTTCGAAATCCAATTTGTGGTAATTTGTGGTTAAGTGGTTACCGAGAAATTTTCAAAAAACTGAGTCAAGCCATCTTGAAACATGATTTTTCTTAAAATAAATCGGACAACGATGATATATACATCAATCGAAAGCTCTTAATTTGTGGTTCACGAAAATGTAATTTTTAAAGTCATAATTACTAGTGTTTGTACAGAAATTTGTGTTTCATTGACCACGTAGTTCTACGTTTTGTTTATTTGTTGATGACGCTGCTGGCCGCTAGTGGCGTTGGCTGTTAGCGGTGTTTGTCATTGCTATACTGAGCGTGCGTGTGGGGAATACGGTAAATATCGATATTCGGGGAACTTAGCCAACACACTCGCTACTACAGGTAGCCCAATAGGCGCAGAATGGATATGTGTAAATTTGTTGTCAAAAAGGATACCGGTAACGAAAATGTACTTTCAAAGGAAAACAATCCAATTCGTCGGATTATTTTTCAGAACCAGTAGGAATGGCAAACAATAATTATCCCATTTCATCGCCTATATTCTGAAAAATGTTTCGGAAATATTCAAACAAATGTTCAAATAAACTGCCGGGATCCAACTTAATGTTGCTCCTCTGTTATTTTTTTTTTTGACAAATTTTCAAGCATTTTTTGGGAATCGAACCAAGTTGTGCCAGGCGTTAAAAAAAAACAATTAATCTATATTATGCACCAAATGAATTCTTTATGTTCAATGCTAATAAACCGGTTGATAAAAATTTCGATGTTAAAATTTATGGCTACCCTTAAAAAGTTTTCGAAATTGGTGATTTTCACGTATTTTCGAGCGTTTTCAATATTGAAAGAATTATCAAATCTCGCGGGATCCGATCATATAATCATCGGGGGAATGGAAGTTCATAACATCACATCCACGCAAATATCTCATCCGGTAACGTCCAGATTGACATTTGCGACCCGTTTGAAAAATGTTGTTCATGACATATTTTGACAAATACCTGCCTCATGCTTAAAACAGAGTTTCAGTTCAACAAAGATTAAATGAGATTAGTTAAGTGAATGAACTTCAACTAATTTAAGTTAACTTAAAATTAACTTGATGCACAGAATCAATAATCCAGGTAAATAACACTCCGTCCAAAAGCCTTTTTCTAACCTACGTAGGTTCCACGAGGCATCATATAATCTGTGAGCAACAAATTTAAAAATTCAAAATGAAGATGTTTTGCTACATCATTTTTCTTGTAAATTCTTCGATTTGCTTCGCTGCCCGTTTTGCGAACACAAATTATCTTCATCTATTCAATAACATTAATAAAGCCACATAGGCTATGTAAATGTAAACATCAAGTTTTGTGCGTGATATTTAGAGTTACTCTTTGATACAATACTCGAACCAGCCACTTCCACTTCTCACTCAAATATTTTCCAACATATTACTAAACAGTAGCGAAAATAATTTTGGCCAGGTTTCCACTCGATTTACTTCTCTGAGCGCTCGAAAAATAATCCGTCGAATTTGGATTGATTTCCTTCGAAAGTACATTTTCGTTACCGGTATCCTTTTTGACAACAAATTTACACATATCCATTCTGCGCCTGTTGGGCTACCTGTAGTAGCAAGTGTGTTGGCTTAGTTCCCCGAATATCGATATTTACCGTATTCCCCACACGCACGCTCAGTGTAGCAATGACAAACACCGCAAACAGCCAACGCCACTAGCGGCCAGCAGCGTCATCCACAAATAAACAAAACGTAGAACTACGTGAACAATAAAACACAAATTTCTGTACAAACACTAGTAATTATGACCTTAATATCACATTTTCGTGAACCACAAATTAAGAGCTTTCGATTGATGTATATATCATCGTTGCCCGAATCATTTGAAGCAAAATCATGTTTCAAGATGGCTTGACCCAGTTTTTTGAAAATTTCTCGGAAACCACTGTACCACAAATTACCACAAATTGGATTTCGAACTCACAAATTAACCACTAAATATTGGTGATAAAAGAATTAAAAAGAATTATTTTGTCAAGCCATCTTGATATATGCGGTACATTCGCATTAATAAATAATAATGATAAATATAATAATAGATTTGTGTAGCAGCCCCTCCTTCTTCCTTAAAAAGGAGGGAGGGGTCTAAAACCACTACAGTAATCACCCGATTATATCTGTACCCGATTTTATCTGCCCCCGATTTTATCACATTTTTCACCCGATTTTATCATCATAAAACATTTCATTGAAAAAATGTCAGGGTGAACTGATTTTCTATTACGCTTCAATATTTAATATATTTTTCATAATTCTGTGTGTCATTCTGGATGCACATTACATTAAAAACTCGACCGATGCACAATGTTACATTTTGCTGTTATCGTGCGAATAATTGATTAGTGATACAAATGTTTATTTTAACCGTATAATATGTTCGGAGAAGTTTCAAAATATTTGAAAACGCATCTTTTGAATGTCATGTAGAAAGCTGGAAGATCAATTCTCCTGAAAGTGAGATAGAATATTCACTTTTTCATTAGATAAAGATAGACGCTTGGTGTCTTAGGCAAAGTATTAGGTGATCTCAAAACAAGAAACTTTACAGAAGACATCATGTTTCTATCTCTTAGATATTGCAAGCAACATCAAGTTTTCTATGAGAAGGCATTGAAAATCGTTATCTACATTTTAAGATTTTTCTGGTTGCAATATGTGAGAGATATCAGCATGCTGTCTTCGGCAAAGTGGGGGTGAGTGAGGTTAGTGTTGTGAGAACATCTAATATTTTGCCTATGGTACTGCGCTACAAAAAAGCAAGCAGTTCATTTTACCAATTCAAACAAAAAACACGAACAATTAAAAAACTTAATTGTAATTTATTTGCTACTTTACATCGATTTTTTTAGGTTTTTTATTTGTTAAGGTATGTTAAGAAAAGTTTCAGGCAACTGAACTGAATCTATCTAAAAAAATGTTTTAAAAAAATAGTGATGATCGATTTTTTATAGTCACTTTTTGTTTTTAAATTTTTTTTTTCAGTACAGGATCTCAAAATGAATTTTTTAAATATTTTTTTTAAAGCTTAAACAGTTTTCTCAAATTCATCTCTTGACAACTTTTCTCTATCTTTAGTCATTATTCAGATAAATCGATTTGTGAAAAAACAACTGTAGCTTTTTTCATATGTTTGTACAGATAAATTTTCCAAAAAAAAATTAAAATCGCTGATTTCACGTATTTAGTTATTGATTTGACATCTTCAATAAAAAAAATAAAATTTGAAAAATTTCCCGATTTTATCACTTTCCCTATTTTATCACGCCAAAAATCAACAGGGTGAGATATAATCGGGTGATCACTGTATACAAACCTTACTTAACTCAAATTCAAATTTTTGTTCCATTTGTTGATTATTTCTTGAAATCTGCAGAATTTTATGTTTCATTTGTATTATAACCCCCGCTTAGAGAGAAGAAGAAGTATCGAACTTCTATAGAAACATTACTTGTCTCCAGAAATCCTATTGTGTCTAATTTGGGTTGATTTTCTTGATTTGTTCTCGAGTTATGAAAAAAATGTATTACATTTGTATGAGAGCACTTCCTCAAACCACTATACGGTTATTCAAAAAAAAAAAAAAAAAAAAACTGGATCGAGTGAAACTGCGGAAAAAAAGATTTCAAATGTTTTCATCTTTGTTTCCACTGAATTGATTTTGGTCATTGATATTTCGTAGAATAGAAAACAAATTACTCTAGTTTATGGAATCATTTCATGAACCATTTATTTCATAGTAAAGTGGCTAAAATTCATAACCAACTTAACTATAATAAAAACTAATCGCGTATTCGAATTGGTGCTCTTCAAGCACTTTCCCAGTACAACCGAAACTAAGGTATATAAACGATTTGAGTTGTTGTTGTTGTTTGCTTTGTTCGCTCGATTGAAAGTAGGGGTAAGCCCGGCACTGAGGGTAAGACCGTCACCCCTAGGATTTTACTAGAAAACGCTAATTAAC
The DNA here is from genome assembly GCF_029784165.1 of Wyeomyia smithii. Classification (NCBI taxonomy): domain Eukaryota; kingdom Metazoa; phylum Arthropoda; class Insecta; order Diptera; family Culicidae; genus Wyeomyia; species Wyeomyia smithii. Next base: position 9,566,073 of record NC_073695.1, read on the forward strand.
TGTGTTTTGGAATATGTGAAGTGTTGGTATTTAATATTTTAGACATTTTAAGACACATCGAAGCCACCGTGAAACGTCAAACGTCAAAATAATAAACAAAATATACGCTACTGCAGCTGGTGCGTAAACGGATGTAATTTTTCGTGAGTGGAACTTAAGCTTTTATTCATTTGAAAAGACTAAAATAATTTTTCGTTGCTCTACAATTTATTGCCTGTATTGTTAGCAATCACAGAAATTCGGTCTGAGGTGAATTGAAGCGATAAATTTGTAGAAATACTCTTTTTAACAAAATGTGTGCTGTTGGGGTAACATCGTCACCCAGTGAGTGGGGTAAGCCCGACATGGTCTGAGGCTAGATGGATGTTATTGACACATATTTCTCATCTATTACCGATGTCTCGCTGATAAATAAATTAATTAATCGACTTAGAACCATGCACTCAAGCTGTTCTGTGATTTATAAATGATTCCAAGGTTATAAGAGATGCCAAATGTACTGAATCAAGTCACAAAACTGACGGCTTTCCCGGTGGTATTTGAAATATGCTCCGGTGTGGTCAATGTGATCCTGGCTTCAATGAAACTAGTTAATAATATGATTCAAAGTGCCACATGATAGGCTTGCCGAGTATCAAATTCTTTCATTGTTTTTAAATAATGTTCACCGGAACTTGTTCCGGCAATCTACCCAGAACCAGCTAGCCGACAACAACCAAATTCAACAGTAACATACAGAAACGTAAGATCTCTTATTCGGCGGTTTCCGTATTCAAATTGGTTCTGTTAATTCGAGTTAATTCATGAACAAACTTAGGTGCAGGTGTTACCCCCAAGGGGTGCCGGTTACAGTTTGAAAGTACTGAAAACCTTCATATCTTGTAGAAAACAATCTAGACAATGATTCCGTGAAAGAAATATATCAATATTCGCCATCAAGTGCTACTAAAGAACCATTTTCCTTAGGGGGCCGGGCTTACCCCCAGTACCCCTACAAGACTCAGTAGTCACGTATAAAAGCTAGCATGCATAAGTTAAGTGTTCATTGTATCACCAATCACTGCAGCAAAAGGAAAGTTAATTACAGCGCAGTAGGTAGTGATTTTTGTACGCGCTCATTGTATTACAGCTTTCTACAGCAGAAGCACTAGCACACCGCACTGCTGAACATGTACAGCCGTTTGACCACTGCTATATAACTATTATGCGTGTACAGGTAGCGTGTGTTCATGATCGTTTGTTTTCTCGTATTATGTGCCGTTTGCTTGCTAGCAGTGCGTGAAGAAAAAATCATCCCTTGTCATCGGCAAATGGTGATCCTTACTTACTTACTTCAGCAGAGTCGTAGTGGCACGTGCCGTATCAAGAATTTTCCTCCATTCTACTCGGTCCTGGGTTACTCGTCGCCAATTTCCTAGACGTCTCGATACTCGCAGATCCGCTTCAAACTGGTCAATCCATCTAGCACGTTGGGCCCCTCTATTTCTGGTGCTGGTGGGGTCTTTGAAGAGAACTGGTTTTACCACACTGTCGTGCGGCATCCCCGCGACATGCTCGGCCCATCGTAGCCTCCCGACCCTAGTCAGATGCACAATTGAAATCTCTTCAAGTAGTGCCTGCAGCTCGTGGTTAATACGCCTACGCCACTCTCCGCCTTCGGTTTGTGCTCCACCAAATATTGCTTGCAACATTTTCCGTTCAAATACGGCCAGTGCGCGTATGTCCTCCGTAAGCAGCGTCATGGTTTCGAGTCCATAGAGAACTACGGGTCTAATTAGGCGGCGACGAGTGCTCCTGGATTGAAGCGTCTTGCGAAAGGCAAAGTAGGCTCGATTTCCAGCTTGAGTACGTCGTAAGGAGGTCCTTAATTGTGTCATTGTCGGCGGTCATACGGTGGTATACTAACTCCTATACCACTTCGAGTTCGTCGCCGTCGTGGGAGGCGAATGTTGGTTTTTTTCGAGCCTCCCCCTTTCATATAATTGGTTTTCGACGCATTTATTTCTAGTCCAACTCTTCTAGCTTCTACTTTTAGTCTGGCGTAGATTGCCTCTGCCATCGCTGAGTTTCTTGTTATAATGTCCAAGCCTATGAGTTGACTACCTTTGCTGAAAATCGTGCCTCTCGTTTCGATGCCCGCTCGGCGGATTACACTCGCTGGGGCAATGTTGAACTACGTGCGGGATAATCCATCTCCTAGTCTCAACCCCCTGCGCGCTTCAAAGGTATTCGAGAGTCTCCCCGACACGCACACGTTACACATCACTCGGTCCAAGGTAGCTTTAATGAGTCGTGTCTGTTTATTCGGGAAACCGCAGTTGTGAATTATTTGCCATAGCTGGTATCGCTCGACTGTATCATACGCTGCCTTGAAGTCCACAAAAACATGATGTGTGGGCTCGTTGTACTCCCGGCATTTCTGAAGGATCTGCCGGAGAGTGAAAATTTGATCCGTAGTAGCGTGTGCTTGTGTAAAGCCCGCTTGGTACTGCCCTACGAATTCTTTCGCTAAAGGAGATGGACGACGAAGAAGAATCTGGGAGGGAACTTTTTAGGCAGCGTTGATCAGTATTATGCCAGGGTAGTTGCTTTGCATTGTAGCTGATCGCCCTTTTTATAGATGGGGCATACAACTCCTTCCATCCATTCATCCGGTAGTCCCTCTTTCTCCCAAATCTTAGAGATTACCCAGTGGAGTGCTAGTGCCTCTTTTCCATGTTTATAGAGCTCTGCCGGTAGTCTGTCCTCGACGGCGGCTCTATCGTTCTTGAGTGCCCCAATTTCCCGTTTGATCTCCACGATATCGGGACACTACTGTCGTTTGCTGGAACTCCAAGGATAACTCCCATTCCGTTGCTCCGCTATTGAAGTGCTCATCGAAGAATTGCTGCCACCTGTCAACCACCTCGCGCTCGCTTATGATAAAGTTTCCTTCCGCGTCCCTTCATATATCTGGACTCGGTGTGTAGCCTTCGCGGAATTGGTTCACCTTTTCAAAAAACTTGCACGTATCGTTAGCCCGAAACAGTTGCTCCAGCTCTTCACGATCTCTGTCCTTCTGTTGGCGCTACTTCCTCCTCAGAAACGTGGTCAACTCATTTCGAGCTTGTTGGTGTTTGGCAGCGTTCTTTCTTGTGGTGATGCTTAGATAGTTTTTCCAAGCCCTTTTCTGCCTCTCCATCGCTTGCTGGCATTCCACATTAAACCAGTCATTTTGTCGGCTCGAAGTAACCACACCTAGTGCCTCGGTTGCTTTATTCTTCTGTGGAAGGTAGTGCCTCATCGAGTAGGCGCGCGTAGTTCTCGGCAGCCTGCGGGTTGGTCAACTGCTCTGACGTGTGTGAAATACCGTGAAAAGTTTTGAGCGCACATGTACTGCTACTACTGGTCTGAGTTGATATCCGCACCCCGGAGGAAGCGTATGTTTTCAATGTTTGACAAAAATCGGCCATCTATGAGAACGTGGCCAATTTGATTTGTTGTTTAGTGGTCAGGTGATCTCCAGGTGGCTTTGTGGAAATCTTTGCGTGGAATGAAGATGCTTCTAATCACTAGGCCTCGAGAAGCTGCAAAGTTGATGCATCGTTGGCCGTTGTCGTTCGTGTCGGTGTGTAGGCTGTGAGGCCCCATCACCGGTCTATACATTGCTTCCCTACCAACCTGGGCGTTCATATCCCCGATGACCATCTTGATGTCCCGTGACGAGCAGCCGTCATATGTTGCCTCCAACTGCACGTAGAACGATTCCTTCTCGTCTTCAGGTCTACCTTCGTGCGGGCAATGCACGTTGATGATGCTGTAGTTGAAGAAACGACCTTTAATCCTCAACAGACAAAACTTCCCTCCGTTGTTCGTTCGTTGCTACCGAGTCTCGTGATGGGACTGCCATCTTGGGTGTAGCGTTCGAGACAACACGTTTCTTTTTTCAGCCGCCCGCTCTGAGTCAGACGCTGTTGTGAGGTGCCCCTAACCTGGGAAATATACGCTCAGAAAGGCTGGGCTTTCCTCTGAGGAGGTCGACCCACCTCCCCCTTCCCTGTCAACATACGACCGAGGTCCCACCACGGGTTGGTCACCATGATCTTCGCTTGGTTACTCGTATCTCGGCTGGTACCATCAGGGAGTAACTCAGCTGGTCCTATCGAGTTGTTGGGCCAACTAGTTGTACTGAAGAAGGTACGCTCTGCCCAACCGTTTACCAACCGAGCGAATGGTGATCCACAATGCGGATAAATCAAACAAACTTGCCGGTATCACTATTGTGGCACACCAATGGCGCTTTTCAACGCCCCTAAATTATGTAATTGAATAAGTTGAGATATTTTGACGTAGGACTACGTCTAACTGCACTATATCGAGATACATTCTGCGGAAACTAAAACCAAGGTGTAACGTTGGAATGAAAGATTTCAAACGGTAATACTGATGTAACCACATGATGGATTACAATAATCAATATGTCGTTGGATTGATAAAATGATGGACAATTTTGTGATTCCTCAGTTATCATTATCATTCCATTGTTAAACAGTGAAAATTTCACAAAAGTTTCAAGGTCGAATTTTAACGAACAATGTACCAATCACATGCGAGCACGCCTGGCACAGACTTCATGAGTAGACACCAACTGCCTGCTGTGATATCCTGTACAGCTGTGGCAAAAAAAAATTGACAGAATCTCCCCGTCCCAATAGGTCAACTAATGTTTGCTTTCATGAGCCTAGACTATTTTGATGTCTTGAAAGTGAAGCTTTTTTGGAAAGTTCGTAACCACCGCCAGTATCAGACAGTTTTACGTTCTGCGGTTAGAATGTTATTAAAACTGATGTCTTGAAGGAAAACATGCTGGCAACAGTACTGCACCGAGCCATGTATGAATAGAGCGCTGGTCACTCGTCGTCTATCATTGCAGTAGAACTCGATATTTATTTGTGTGCAGCCAAGCCAAGTGAAGACTACATTGCCGCTGTTGACGCACAGTGGGGCGTGTTGGGTCAACGCGTAGGTATCGTTTTGCGATCTGGAACACAATCGAATTGCCGTTTGAATTGTCTTCTTCTTCTTCTTTCGTATAATAGCAAATATCAGAACTCAATATGATTATTCGGGTGCCGCAAAATACACTGCGCCACCGGGAACAACAAAATTCTGCACGTGTAGCAGGGTATATAAATTAGGTTCATTGTACAGATAAAATGAGTTGTTTATTTTTAAACTCTACACTCTGTTTCTGTAATGTCCATTTTAAATTTTCTGTGAACATGAATAAACTTCTTTGTAGTTATTGCTTTCACGAACTTGTAACTGCAGGAAAATTTTATTATGTGACATCTTTGCCGCTTGGTGATCGGAGAGTGGGCCATCGTTCACAAGACATATAAATGTTGTTTAATTTCTACTAAATCGTACTTAATTTAGGTCTGTATTGAACTTTGCATTTTCGCGTATTAAACAAAATTGACTGTATTAGAGTAAAAGGTATTAATCAATTATAACGAGAATATTTTTTCTCCTGAAATAGAGTACTGCAAATAAATAATCAAAATACAGACCCCGTTCGATTTTGCCAAACACGACACGGCAGAATTTTCTTGTTGCCAAGATTGAACCATGCAAAAAATGAACGTTCTCTTTTCATGACTATTTTTCATAGATATTCCCACCAATGAGGCTGACGACCTAGATACTTGATATTACTACCCGAGTAATTAGAGGCTTAGTACTGCTTAGATCATGCATGATCATTATATTACCAGCACATGTGCATATTCCAGGAACCGTTTTACCGATTCCGGTCATCCGCTTCGGCAACATAAAGAACCAAAATACTCCTCTTATGGAGCATGTTGAGCTTAAATTGATTACAAATAATCAAGAAAACTAAGAAATGTGATTAGACATAATCGCAAATAAATCAAACAGAGCCTCAAAGGAAAATATACAACTATTGTAGTCCTACGTCAACTATGCGGTCGTGTCTTGGATACCACCCTCCTACTATTTTTTCTACTACTTAACAAATATTCTAGTCCTCTCTTACTGTTACTTACACTCTCTCACTATTTAATGGAGGGTTAATTTGAATAATAGACTTTATGACTCATTAATGAAACACTCTCCTTTCTTGTGAGAATTTCAAAGTGCAAATATGAATATTTAAATCAAGTTTGTCGATTATTTAATTTAAAAAAAATGAGAACTCGTATGTAGAACTCCTCTCGTGTCTTATGTTGTAGACAAGAGTGAGATAATTTCACTAAGCGCTCATCACACGTTAATGGAACTTTTGAAAAACGTCATAAAATGATATAAAATCACTCCTTGTTCAAAAATCGTGAAATCATGATTAAAAGTTTAACAGTTGGATTTACAACTAAAATTTGTATGTTATCTAACATTTAGAGCTACCGTGAAATGAAATAAAAACGCCTCAAAAATCTAAACAAAAAAGGGATGCGTGCTACGTTCGCAAGGTTCACAAGGTTGCTAGGAAAGTGGTGCTTTAATGCGATCATCCGTCATACCCTCCGCTAGTAAAATGATGTTTGAGCCGAAATCTTATATAGGCACCCAAGTGCTGCACTGACAGGAACAGGAAAACTGTTGCTGCTAAGATGTGATCGTCCGGCGTACCGTATGCTAGTGAAATGACATAGCTTAAAGAATACAGTCCCGTTAAATTAGGCTTGATATTCTGTCGACTGTGCTAAGAAAACCTTTAATTAATTGCATGCAGAAGTGCAACTCAGCTAAGATTGGTCGAAATCTTCTTTTCATCAAGGATTGGTAATTTTTCAATAACACAATTTGATCAATTTACAATTTTCTGCATTTGGGCGGATAGGCTAATTTTACAATTGATTTCTGCAAAATCAAAAGCAATCCGTTCAAAACGGATTGAGTGACAAGCTTTTGAAATAAGACATGATTTCGTTCCCTGTTCCGATAGACTATAGGCCTTCCATAAAGATGTTGTTCTAAATAAAAAACCTAAATTAATCCACCTAGCGGTCAGACCCAGACCCCAATAAATTTAGATGAACGTTTCAATCCAATAAATGTATATTCACTTTTAAGGTTCCAGAATATTGATGTTGTAATCTATACATATAAAAATGCAGTCCGGTCTGTCTGTCTGATCCATATTCGCTCGAAAACTACCAAACCAATCGACGTGAAAATTTGTATGTAGGGGTTTTTCGTGCCGATAAAGGTTCCCATGATAGTTTGAAACCCCTCCTTTTTCTGGAATGGAGGGGTCCCATACAAAATAAACATAAATTTTTGCACAACTCAAGAACAAACCAAGCAATTGAAACCAAATTTGGCAGGTGAATGTTTTTAGTGGTAACAAATTTGTTCCATAATCGACCTCAGGCAACATTTTGGATTGTAAGATGGCAACTTCCGGTTTCTGGAAAACAACCAAAATGGCTGATTTCCACCCAATATAACAATATCCGGATCTAGAATGATACTCAGGAGTTAAAATCGATCGGAATTGTCTTCAAATGCCATTATGAAATCCAAAATAGCGACTTCCGGTTTCGGAAAAACAGTGGCAAACGAGCAAATACCACCCAATATGGGTATTTCCGGAACCGTAATGATGCACTGGAGCCGCAAATCGACTTTAGACAACATTTTGAATTGTAAGATGGCATTTTTCGATTTCTGAAAAACGGTCTGAAATGGACGATCCCCATTAAAAATGAGTATCTCCGGAACCAGAAAGATGGACAGAGGATAAAATTGGCTGATTTCCGTCTAACATGAGTATCTCCGGATAGAATGATACACAGCAGCTGAAATCGACCACAGACCCAATTTTGGATTCTAGGTTGGCGACTTCCGGTTTCTGGGAAACAGCTGAAAATGATCGAATAACACCCAAAATGGTTGTTTTTTTTCAACCAGAATGACGCTCAGATGCCAGAAATTATCCTAAATACCATTTTGAAATCCAAGATGGCGACTACCGGTTTGGGAAAAACAGCCTAAAATAAACAATATAAGTGTCTCTGGAACCAGAATGATGCATGTAGCTAACAATTGACCTGAGGCACCATTTTAAATTGCTAAATTGCAACTTCTAGGAAACGGTAGAAAATGACCGAATAATGCTCAATATGGATATTTCCGTAATCGTGATGATGCATAGAAACCAAACTTTGACCTTGGACACCATTTTGAATTTAAAGACGACCACTTTTATTTTCTGAAAAACAACCAAAAAAACTAACCAAACCAACCAAAATACCTCCCAATATGGGTATTTCCGGTGTCAGATTGATGCTAGAAAATCTGCTGAAAATGACCGAATACCACCCAATATGAATATATTCAGAATTAAGGCGATGTACAGAAGCCAAAAGTCGAGAATGTTGTCACTTCGATGAAACCAATCATTTCAAACGATTTGTTATTTGACTCTGATCATATCTTATGGCCGATTCGTCGTGCATTTGCAGATTTTTAACACATCGCAAGGAATCAATGAATTTGAAACGTTCAAATAGTACGATACCATATTTAAATTATGTTGAAGCCACATATATATTGATCAAAGCAGGTATATTTTTAAATAGTCTTTGAATTTCTTTTTTTTCATTACTTTTGGGCCACATATCAAATTGCTATGAAGTTTATTATTTGTAAGTTTGAGAGATGACTCGTTCGTATGACACTAGTTATGTTCAAATAAGCCATGTAATCTTTGAGATAATAGACTTTCGTTGTTTTATTAACAATATAATACATAACTGTTGCTTAAGTTCGATTATAATCAAATAAAACGGGAACGTATAGGCAGCCAAAATTTGCAACCACGTGTTTCATCATAATTCATCAGTTAACCCTTAACTGGCCCGCTCATCTGATAATAATATTGATCAAATCGATTTTCTAGTTTCTGAGATAATGAAGTTTCGTGATTTTCACATTTCGGTACATTACAGATGAGGTTACAGACCGATTACAATAAAATTCAATAGGGTTTTATGAGGCAGCTAGACTTTTTATTTGACACTAATTTCGTGGAAATCGGGTCAGCTATCTCTGAGAAAAGTGAGTGAGTCCAAGTAGTCTTCGGAATATGTTCCTTTTCATAGCTGGATTTCACATGTTTGAACATAACAGGAAAAGTAATAGTCCGATTGCAAAACAAATCAATAGGGTCTTATGGGGCAACTAGACCTTTCATTTGACACTGATTTTATGAAAATCGGTCCAGTCATCTCTGAGAAACATGAGTGAGATTAAACAGTCTTCAGAACACGATTCTTTTCATAACTTTTAAACCCCAAGTTCAATCTTTATAAAATTCAAAAGTTAAGGGTTTTTCGGTAAGCCCGTTCATTTGAAATCAATTTTGTGTCAAATCGGTTATGTGGTTTGTGAGATAATGATGTTTTATGATTTTCACATTTTGATACATAACCTCCAAACTAAGAATCAGATTACAATGAAATTTAATAGAGTCTTATGGGACAACAAGACCTTTCATTTGCAATTAATTTCATGAAAATCGGTCCAGCTATCTCTTAGAAAAGTGAGTGAGAATAAAAATCTGCACATACACACACACACACATACACACACACATACATACAGAAAATGCTCAGCTCGTCGAGCTGAGTCGAGTGATATATGCCATTCGGCCCTTTGGAGCACTTTTATACTTTCGGTTTTGCAAGTGATTGCTATACCTTTCTAGGAGAAAAGCAATATAGAACTTTAGAGTAAAAGTTAACTGAAAGAGGATTAAATTAAGGAAAAAATATTGTGACTTGAACTTTTACTCTGAAAAGTTATTGGAAAACTTTTCAATCGCCAGATGTATGGATTTTAAGGTTTTAGGACAAAAGGATTTTAAGATTCCGAGATTTCTGGATTTTGGGACTCCATGATACAAAAATTCTTGGATCTAGAGATTTGGGATTTAGAGCATGGGATTTTAGATTATAAGGATAATAAAATCCCAAGGGGGGAATCCAAAGATTTCAAAATTATAGGATTTTTTTATCTCGACATTTCAACATTCCAGGAATTTAGTGCCTTAGAATCGAAGAGTTTTGAGATTTCAGAATTTCAGAATCACATATTCTTGGGATTTGTGTATTTTATGATTTGAAAATGATACAATTCAGGGATTTAGTTTGCTCAAAATCAAAGTTCCCAACTATGCTTATTTTATGGGCAGTCTAATTTACTTTTTAGAATGAACCAGAATCCAGCAACTGCAACGTAACATGTTAGTAATAATTTGGATACAGTACTTTTTCGTAAAAACCGCTAGTCCAAGCAATATCCATTCTCTGGTTCACTTCTTATTTGCCGTGACTGCATGAAAAGTTGGCCTTTACCCTGTTTCAATCAATATTTAACTAACGTTGGATTATTTTCTGCCTCGTAGTTGCACAAGGGGAAAAGATGAACGACTGTCCTGCCTGGCCGTGCTAGTTAATAGGGCAACTTTAAAAACCAAATTCCCTGTTTTTTTTTGTTCGAATTTACAAGGCGCTAAAAGTCAAGTTTAGTTGTCAAATTTTATTAACCAACAGAGTGTCTCGAAGGATGAGGCACAGTATAAGCCTGTTACTGTAAAACACAATTAAAAACATTTCATTCTAGACAACCGGATTACTGGATAAGACGGCAAAATGACTTCCTTAAATCCAACACTCAACGTAAAAAGTATCGATTCACAGCGAATGCTGCACGTACTTTGATAGGGAGAAACACTGTATAGTAATGTATTCGCAATTCCCGTTCCCCGCTAGTGCACTGGCATTAATTGACCATCCAACCATTCCAGGTGTCAGTGGAGGAACCAAATTGCTAGCTCTTTCCTGTCTTCTTGCTTCACTTCCTAACACTCGTAAAAGTAAAAATAAATCAGCTAATAAATGTGACTATAATGGCTCTCTTTCCGGGCATTTCACGTTACCGGACCTATTTTTTCCTTGCTTCGATCCAATTTCCAATACCACCCAGTATCGACTAACCGACCAGGACAGTGAATCGTTTTGTCCTTTAATTGGTTGCCGCGCGGTTGTTTCATTTAATTTTCTCGCACTCTTTCTATGGCTGCAAAAAAACAGTGATTGCCTTAAAGAAGCCATCTGTTAACAGTGAGAGTTTTTTGGCATCAGCTCAGACTATAGTTTAACGGAACCGCCAGTGGCCAGAGAAAGCTGTCACGAAGAAAAGATGGCAGCCAAAAATACAGCGCTATTACTGGAACAATCTGTTGCTTTTCAGAGGGGTTCTCCACTGCAGCAGCAGCAGCAACAGCCACGAACACGAACAAGAGGCTTTCGGTTCGCAGTCTATAAATATAGCTTTTATGTAGTTCCGGTCGACGTTTTCGAGATGGTGACAACAGGCGGAACATTACTGATCAGTAAGAAACTAACCGTTCAGGAAGGAAGATACAACTATAATCACAAACAACGTACTTTCCATCGCCGGAGAAAAAAATCCCTTTTTGCAACTTTTACCACCAACAAACAATAAGAGAATATGGCCACGAAAACGGAAGTTGGAAGTGCTTTTTCCTCACTGCCGTTTAAGTCAGACCCGAAGAACCGCGTGCTATGCGATGCCGGCAGGATTATTTCAATTACAAATCGTCTGGTTGGATGAAAATATTATCACCATTATTTATTTGCCTTGCAGGCGACCGGGACCCGGTCTCCGGGGGCCGTGGTTTGGGAGTAGAAGAGTCACGTTTTGCTCATATAGCGATTTGAACTGGTAATCATCGCACACGCGTGTGCAGGGCACAGAGCGCTCAGACCGCACCAGCCGCAAGGACAGGGAAAATTTGTTATCTGCAAGCGGAGTTTTTCGCTTTTTTGTGGTTTGCTGCGAAATCGTGACGAACAAAAAAGTAGTCCGTCCTCTCGTGGCAGCTCTTAAACGGCTGTGATCAAAAAGATTTAAGGTGGCTTTGCCGGTTTTCTATTTTCCGTGGGGTGATGAAGAAAATGGTTCTCATGTGTACGAGTGTGTGATTAAGTGGGTGGATGAAATTGAGCGAATTTTTGTGATTTCCGGTCATGGATAAAACCGAGTTTCAATATTGATTATGTGGGGACTTAGGGAACAGAAAAAATACGGTTTTGTCATCTAGTGTGTTATCTGTTGTGCGATGGGGGGTGGCTATGAAAAATTATAGGGGTTTAAAGTAAAACGAATATAATCAATTCACTGATGATGGTGATAAATTTGTGCTCGTAATTGGATATAAAAGAATTTCACAAACCTTCAAACAATAACCCGGATCGGAAATGCAATTTAGAATCAACTTGATAATAAACAGTATGAGGAAATATATCATATATGCAAACAACGAAGAAAATATTTTCGACAAATTGCTTGCATTGCACAGCCCTATTTTTCAGTTGGACACGCACTGTTCAAACAAGGATTTCGTATGCTCCCAAAGAATTCTCAAAGCATTATAGTGCCCTAACAATGAACCCAACCATAATATAAATCGAACTGTTCCCGGTTCAAAAATTTCTCCGAGATTACTTCTGCTGACCAAAATATTTTCTGCACTAATGAGAATGGTTTTACCCCCTCGCTTGCACTTTCGCGAGTTATCTTCCCACACCACATTTCGAGGTCGAAATCCCAGCGCATAAGAAACGCTTCCAAGCGTCAGTGCAAAACCTGTCCAAATCCCGAATCCCGGAACCTACTCAGAAGCGGAAAAAGCGAACCTTTTAATTCCCTGATTTATTGCCTTCGAACGTTGTTTGCTCATGTCTCAATAAAACTTTTAAAATACCCGATAGCAGAAAAATTGGACCGCTTTCTGAGCTCGCAAAAAACTCGTCTCGCTGTACTGCTTCCTGCAACCGATTGTACAGTTTAGCTAACTTTGAAAAATTGCAACATCGTCTATAATAAATACATGCACTCAGTGATGCTGCCCCCGCCAGTCCCCACTTGCGGCTGTAGGGCAATCAAGTTTTTTTTTTCTTGTAGCAAATTTCCACGCTTTCCCACTGCTTTTCTCGGTATCGCTTTGGCTGGTGCCGCTGGAGTTGTTTTTGTTGTTGTCATTGCTAGTTGTACAAGAATTATATAACATGGCACATCGTCCTGTTTATCTCTTCCGGTCTTTTTTTTTCATCCGCCACACACACGTCTTCACTCACAGAGCTCATGCCTGCCTTCGAATTTCCACCGACAAACTTTTCGTGTTCTGATTCATGAGCTAAAATATCACTTCTATACTGTTCCCATCGGCCATTGAATATGCGTCCGGTTGGATGGCGATACTTTTGCCAAATCGCATTTCTCTTTCTTCTGCAGCAGCAGCAGCAGCAGCAGCAGTGTGCGATGTGCGGTAACCCTTCGAAGTAGCTGAGGTTATGCCAAATATCGAGCAGTTTGACCTGGAGCTGAAGCTAGCAGTGTGTGTCCTCAATGCCAGAAAGTATGTCCGTACCGCCGACGCCATTTACGCTTTCGTCGTTCTGGAGGTACGAGACAGGGGAAAAAACTCGGAAACTGTAAACGCAACGCAAGGACACTTGATGAAGAGGCGGAAAAAAGAATCTCTTCAAAAGATTGGACCACCAGAGCAGTGCTTGTATGTTTGCATTCAAAGGATTGAACACTTTTTCGTATGCCGTGCCACTGGCATGGCGGCAGCAAAGCGAATGCGAACACAATAAAAAATCCCCATCAGGGATATTTGGTTTTCTAATAGCATTGCAAAACCATTCCGATTACTTCGGTAGTGGCTTTGTGCGGGAAACGGGCGGGTGTGAGCTACTGTGTTCTACTTCTACCCGGGAAAATTCCCGACCTTTTTTTCTCGCTCAGTTGAACGCAATCGAAATCGACATAAGTAGACATAATAACTCATCTTAAGCGCTCCTAAATCGAGTTTTGGCGGCAAAAAAGTGGAAAATTGACAGCTGGCGACGTGAGCTTTTTATCTGCTTCTGGACCTAACTTCATTGATGTTGGTTGAACCTAGGGCTGAGCGAAGGCCGTAGATAAAGGTGACAGTTTTATTCCAATAAAGGTGGTGCATTGCATTGGGAATACTTGTTTTGCTTTTCTTCTAGAAAAGTAGCGCTCATGTTGCCACAAATTGTTTACTAATCTAACCCTAAGGGACAGAGTGTTATTATACATACTGCTTTTATACTTAGAACGCAAAACTCATTTTTTTATATTTTTATGATTACCATTCTAACTAACACACAAAAATGAAACAGGACTACTTTCCAGTTAAAACTAGTTAGCTGTTAAATTTTAAAACCTGTTAAATCTGGTATATCTCAAGGAAGTAACCTGCGATGAATCTCTGTAATATTTTTTTATCTTCCTTCAAGAAAACTCTGTTTTGTTAAGATTCTAGCGATTTTGTAGAAGAAAATAAAACCCAGTAGATTTTTTGTTATCTTTCACTTAACAAATTTTTGTTTTTGAGAAATAATTCAGCAGAGATTTCACCTATTAAAGCAGTTGAATCAGGATGGCGTAATGCATATTCCGTGAATGTTTTTTTTCCGTTACATCGAATTTTCTCGAAGGTGCGGTGAGCTGCCACCGATAGGGAAATGTGACTTTAACAAATAGATTGGAGTGTGTTTAATACTTTATACATTCGGCGTTGTCAGTGGGCCGTTTTGGACTCCTGGAAATGATTACCAATTATTTTAGTCTTTTGCTACAACTAGCCCATATCTTAAGCTTCGAATATTCATCATTTACAAGTTATTTGACAATTGTATTTTTGCGATGTTACGTATCATTTCAGGCATTTCTCTATCTCAGTGGTGTCGCGGGGGAGAAACGATGACAACCTTAATGATTTTCTAACCGCTGAATCGATCATTATTAAATTCCGTATGTAGAAGCTATTGTAGCTGATGTATTTCAACGCCTATGAATTTAAGCAGTTCCATAACAATAGCAAAGAGGGCAGGAAAAGTCGTTGTTTGTAAACTCATAATCACCTGGTTTGAACACTGTGCCTCGCTACCGACTGCAAGCTAAACTGGGAACTAGACTTAAAACATCATTATTTGTGAATGATCGAAAAATTTATCATGAAAATTTGCATACAGTTGTTTACGAGTATGAGGCGTGGTTTTGCGACACCATTCTGTCTTTTCAGACTTTGTTATATCTCAGTGGCGTAGATAGGAGGAGAAGGCTCTCTTCTTGGATGAATATTGTGGATAAAAGGGGAGATATGCATTAACAACCTTGATTATTTTCACTCCGTTGAATAATTCATCATGAAAATTTGTATTCAGGGGCTTATATGTATCGATGGTGTTCCTAAGATATTAGTATCAACGGATTTCCTCCATTATTGCAACAATCGATTGGAAAAATTTTACGCGTCCATCAACAATCCGTGAAATTGTAATTTTTTGACTAAAACTATTGTAGGTACTATTGAAAAATGTCGAGACATGTTTCGAACGCAGACTTCGACCAATTAGAACTGAAAGCACATAGATGAAGAAAAAAAATAGGTGAAGAGCTGAAAACAGGGTCAAATACAATCTAAGAGGAGTATTTTTAGAATCTGGATGATATCTGGAGGCTGGCAACCCAGTTCCGACCCCATTTTTAAATTTAAGATGGTGTGATTTAAGGGGGAGAAGGGGTATAGGAGGCAAATGTCACCTCAAATTTTATTTAAGAAAAGAGGTCCCCACGGAAATATCTGCCCTGGACCTCCCAGCACCTAAATCCGGCCGTGGTCCAAGGAAACTACCCGAAATGACCAATACGGGCGCTTTCGCAGATAATGCACGTAGGCCAAAAATCGTTTCCAGTCGCCCCAGCCGCCAATCCATGATGGCGATTTATAGTTTCCGAAAAACAGCCTATAATGACAAACATCTTCCAACACGGGTATTTTCAATTCCAGACATCATTTTGAAATTCATAATGGTAATTTTCGGCTGCCAGAAATGACTAAATAATCGGATGATACCCAAAAGCAAAAGTTACTTCCACACGCCATTTTGAAACACGAAGGGGCAACTTCTGGTTGCTGAAATTTAGCCAAAATGGTCATTCTAGAATTGAGATGGTGACCAGATGCCATTTCCAACTGCAAGATTGTGACTTCCGGTTTTCGAAAAGGGCCAGATACTGCTCAATATAATTATTTTTCGGACTAAAATGATACTCAGAAGCCGGAAACCGACTCCAACTTTATTTTCAAATTCAAATTGTAACTTTCGGTTCTGGAAACAGCCAGAAATGGCCAAATAATACCCATAATATATCTAGAGGTCGGAAATCGATCGTAGACGCCATTTTGGAATCCATGATTATCGGTATCCGAAAATGACCAAATACCACCTAATATAGATACCTCCGTAATCAGAATGATGCACAGAAACCAAAAATCCACTCATACGCCATTTTGAAATAACTTCTGGTTGCTGTTAAACAGTCAAAAATGATCACTTCGGATTCAAGATGATGCCCGGCGACCAAGAATCGAACGCAGACGCCATTTTAAACTTCAAGATGGTGACTTTTGATTTCCGAAAATGACCAAAGACCACCCAATAAGGTTATGTTTGAAACCAAAACAGAAGCCGGGAATCGATACAAGACAAACTATATATTCAAGACTGTGACTTCCGGTTTCTTGAAAACAGCCAAAAGTGGCAAATAATATCTAATAAGGTTGATTCTAGAACCAGCACAATGCGTAGAGGCTGGGAGTCACCGCAGACTCTCGACTCTGGATACTATTCTCATTTTAGATTTATTTCTGTGTATTTTTTCTCAACTTATTATCGCGTGCAGATTTGTCGTTTGTGATTCCAATAGTACTTTTTACTTCGTTACCATAAATGTGAACTACTTATAAGAGACTTAAAAAGTCACTTTTCATTGACAATTATCAGGTTATAGTGACTCTGTGTCCTATCGCTTTCAATCGAAAAACATATTTCATTTTCTAGCACTGTGATTTAAATGAAAACTACTCGAGCTCTCTTGCTTTGATTTTATTTCGCAGCTGAACGGCTTGGAAAAGTAAGAAATGATTTTCAATTGAAAGTGGAGATCAACAGCGTCACTCTCATCTGACGATTTTCAACTGAACATAAGAATAAGCGGTGACGGAGACAGGGGGCTTCCTTGCAGTACTTCACACATATAGAGGGAAGAGAAAGCAAAGAAAATTGTGACGATATGAAACGGAGAACGCTAGCACTAGTTTCGCAACCAGGAATGGCTATGGAGCGCCAGTGATCAACAACAAAAACAAATCTCCGGAATATTGATTGAAACTCGCATGACGTATTTATTGGCGGGAACAACGCTGGCGGGAACAAAAGGTGATAACCAATTGATTGGATGTCAAAAGGTGTTCCCAATCTAAAAGATTTATAACACCGAACGAGAACCATTCGAAAAAGCTCCTAGAGCTCAACAAAAGAGCTCTTTGTCCATACGTCGGCCTAGTAACGGGGCACTGTCCGAGTAGATATATTTAAAGAACATTGGCCGGGTTCGGGATGATATCTGTCGCTTTTGTAATATGGAAAGCGAGACATCGGAACATCTGCTGTGCAGTTGTGGTGCACTTTTTAAACGCAGATCAAGGTTTCTTGGCATTGGCTGTTTACAGCCCAAAGAGATTTGGTCTTCAAATCCTGGGAAGGTGATTGGCTTCAAAAATCATATTTTACCTGAGTGGGAGCGTGTCGGTGCAGGTACCTGATCACTCAACAATAGTGGTCATTGTATTTTGCAAGAGGACACGTATAGCAATTGACTGGGATATATATTACAAAAGTTCACATCAATGGACAACGTAATTCTAATTCCTTAACAAAAAAAAGCACCTTTGTGGGGAACTTAGTGTGTGAAATGAACTCCACCTCGGAATTCACTGCCTTCGTGGGAGAAGTGAAATACGAGGCGCCCTGCCAGTCGTTGCCATCCAGGTTGAGTTAGGTCTCGACGTCACCATCACCACCGCCACGTTGCGATTAGCTGGGAAAATCCACTTGACCATCTTATTTAGCCGCTGCCGTTGCGTCATTGCCTGCAGCTTCGAGAAAAGTGGACGGGACCGCCGCTGAATATCCATGTTTGCCAGGTACTTTTACACAGTTTGGACCTCCCGACCAAGCGCATGCAGCGATGTAGCCACTTGTCTCTCGGTCTCCCTCTTCAACATCCTTCAGAGCTTCCTGTCGCTCAAGGTCGTCGGCAGTCCGGAACCGGGCTTCCTTTCGATGCTGTGATTACTGCCCAACAGTGCTTTCGCCATCACGTTAAGAGTTCGAACCAATTTTCGTCTGCTAACTCATGGGTTACTATGGTTTATACTGCATGGGAAATTTCGACAGTGCGTGTATAGGTAAGTACCCACAGGGATATTTTCCGAGTGGGTATAACTACCCATGCTACCAGGCCAGGATTTGAGGGGGGGCAACGGGGGCAAATGCCCCGGGCCTCCCGATTCAAGGGGCCCCCCTAGTCCTGAGCCGACCTTTTTGACGTTGACTAACGTCTATATCGAAGTTAGGCCCCTGAATTTGAAAATCTAGTAATTCAACCAGGGAAAACCAGAGAAAAGTGGTCAGGTTTTGAGCGCTTATTTTGCAGTCATCTATAATCAGGTTTTCGAGGTTTTGGCATCAATCGATCAGAAATTCTTTTACGGTTAAATTTATGTAACAAAAACAATCTATTGTTTGAGATACACTATTGAAAAATTGGTAATTAATATCGATTGTCTAAATCATACCGCGCAGCCAATCACTACCTCTCTTCCCAAGCACAGTCGACACTAACGGATACAATCGATCTGACTTTGTTGTTATTGTTGTTGTCACTTTCTGTTTCCGATGTTTATGCTGCTGCTAGCGGAAAAAACCTTGCAAATATGCATCTTTTTGTTGGTGTTAATTTTACGACAGCGGCCGGCGCCCCATCATTCTGATTCCAAAACCGCACCAGTGACATGCGGACGCTAGGTGATAGCAGCTGAAAGGAGGAAATACAAAATAGTACCGGTCATCTCGTGCCGGTTTCACCCGTTATGCTGGTGGCTTTAGTAGTAAATGGCTACTGCAAAACACTTAAATGACTGGAATTCTGGACGGACTAACCAGGAAACTATAATCGGCAACTGGCACCTTTTGGTGCCTCGAAATTTTGGTACAAAAGCGGCTAATTGAATTTTCCGTTTTACCAAATGCTGCTGCTAGCGGAAAAAACCTTGCAAAAATGCATGTTTGTGTTGGTACGGTAGTCAACGTCATGCGGTCGTGTCTTGAATACCACCCTCCTACTATTTTTTTGCTCGTCACCTCCCAGAACGTTACCTCTAAATGTTTTAGGAAAAGAGGGCCTCACACACAAATTTGTCCCGGGCCCCCCACACCGTCTAAATCCGGCCCTGCATATTACCCACAACAACCGACGGCCCTGGTTTCAGATGTGAAAGTATAATAACTTCTGTTTTTCTTTCAAATTAAAGCATACATATTTGTCGGTGGCCCTAACAGCCTTTTTATCGCATGTTTGTTTAAAACGGATCTACATCGTATTTGCATATGCTTTTTTTATTTTATTTCTTCCAGTTCGCCATACACAGTCTAATTACGTGCATCATTTAAAAATCCAAATTTAATTTGTTCTGCAGGGTTTTAATGGACGCTAACGTTAAGTCAATGGATTAACGATATCTTTGGAATTAGAGGCGAAAAGCAAATTTTTGCTAAAATAGTAAAATTCTGTTAAGACAAGTGGCTGCCTGGTTTTTTACCTGGATTTCATTGGAAGTAGAAGAGCTTTTTTTAGAATTGAACTTGATACAATCCCGTTCAAATTCTCACCAATGTTTCCAAAGTTTTGCGTGTTCATAATTACAGTAATGGCGGTTATTGAAATTTTTGATACGAATTTTTTGAATAGTATTTTTTTCAAGCATACGATTTTGACCGGCAATTGATAGTAGAGTTTCGAGACATACTGATTATGAATTTCTGCGATGCTGAGAAAAATTAGGGTGGCAATAACTTGCATGAAAAAAACTTGACCTACGAATGTTGATATCAATTTTTTGATGCCAAGTATCTTAGATCTACATAAAATGTCGAGATCTGATGTTTTTTTTTGAGAAAAAAATTTCGGAAAAAGACGACTTACAGGGACTTCAGGGACTGAAAAACAACTTCGATATCGGCAATTTTATGACCTACTACCTAGGCTTTTCTCCGTTAACCGCCGAACACAAATCAGAGTCCGATTGAGCTGAAATTTTGCATGGAGGTTTTTTTCGAGAAGATGAAACTTTTTTTCGAACTAATTTCTATTTTTGCAACGATTTTTACTTGTCAACATTCAAGTTCTCTAAAGGCAGATAGTCTGTGCAGCTGGGAAAGCGAAAAATAAGATTTTGATTACTTCTAAGCGAAATTCCAAAAGTAAATTTTCATTGTCACCCTAGTTACTATCGAGTACAAAATATGATGTTCAATCGCATCAGGAAAAGCATTTATTCATAGTGCTCTGTTTGGATATTAAAATGCGGTCTGCAATAAATTTCAGCCCTTTTCACCCCATCGTGGTTACATATATGCTCATATTTCATGGAATTTGGGCATATTGAGCACTTCCCCCTCAGTGGACAACTGCACACATAAATTCTAGAAAAATTTTTGTGGACCGTGGATGGCCCCTTCCAGATATCTGACGTCGCCATTTTGATAATGGCGTTTGGAGTTGATTTCCTGCCTCAAGGTATTATCACGATTTTCCATTGATCAATTCACGCTGCCGTTCAAAAACTAGATGTCACCATCTGAGATTCGAAAGGCATTATAAATTCAGTATCAAATTAAATCAAAACTCCTTTTTAGACTTTTGAACTGATTCTTATTTTCATTTTCAGACACATTGGAAATATTATCCTCAAGCTCTTTCAGTGGTTTTTTTAACGTATTTATAGTTAATTTCTCCCGGCCTATCTCCAGTCATCTCCTCAAAATTATTCACAGACCTGTTTGTATTACTTTTTTTCGGAGAAGCCTTACCCAAATGTACTATTAGGCAAGTTTACCGACTACTTCCCATTGTTTGGAGTATAATTATTGAGATTGTGATATCTTTTTTTTTTTCTTCATCCATAATTTATTTGACACGGCACAAATACAATTTAATGTTTAACGGCGCCAATTATATCTGGTAGCTTACTTTCTAAAGTATCTTAATAACTAAAAGCAAATTTTTTATCCTCGCTGCCGACTACGAGCTGAAACTAAATCTAACTTAAAGCTAGAATGTTTTGCATTAAAAGCACTGATTTGTTGTTTGATGGTTTTCCATCGCCATAGGTAAGCAGCATATTGAATATGTTCCGCTGCTGGGCCAAGATACTACGGACTGGCATATTGGGTTGTCTCCCTCGGGACCTGAGAGTATCGTGCGGGTCTAGTTGCTGTTTCCGGATCCGGGGTCTTAACGTGTTCTTGTCGTTTGGTTGGATGTAGGCGGAAGGGAATAGGATTAAACTGGGGCGTGGATGGATTTCAGGAAAACGTATATAAGGGACATGTAGGATAGGTCACGGCTCGCCAAGACATCACGAACAGGAACAGCCGGCTGCCTACTTTCGGCCTGCAGGGAAGCTATTAATTTAGACCTGGCGTCACGGTGTACAGGGCATGACCAAACAACGTGCTCTATGTCGTGATAGCCCTCACCACAGGCACAAATACCACTTTCCCCGAGCCTAACACGACGGAGATGCGCGTCAAATCTATAGTGATTGGACATAAGCCGGGAAATGAAATCCCGACCTACATCCAACCCCTTGAACCACGGGTTCGTCGATACCTTGGGGATTATGGAATGTAACCACCTTCCCAATTCCCCTCTGGTCCAAGCATTTTGCCAACTGATGATCGCATTCTGACGTACAAGTGCGAAAAATTCATTAAAAGCAATTGGTATTTCATAAATATCACCGTTTGTTGCGCCCACCTTAGCCAAAGAGTCCGCTTTCTCATTGCCCGGTATCGAGCAGTGAGGAGGGACCCACGCTAAGGTAATCTGAGTAGATTTTTCGGATAAAGCACTCAGATGTTCCCGTATTTTCCCCAGGAAATACGGAGAGTGCTTAACATCTTTCATCGATCGGAGAGCCTCAATGGAACTGAGACTGTCCGTAAAGATGAAATAATGGTCCGTGGGCATTTTTTCGATAATCCCTAGGGTGTACTGAATTGCAGCCAATTCTGCGACGTAAACAAAAGCAGGATTATCAAGCTTATGGAAGACGGTTAAATTGTTATTGAAAATACCGAAGCCAGTGGACCCATCAAGAAGTGATCCGTCAGTGTAGAACATATTGTCGCAGTTGATGTTTCGATATTTATTGGTAAAAATTTTGGGGATCTGCTGCACGCGTAAATGATCCGGGATTCCAGCTAAGACCTCCAAACTCATCGTATGGGTCGATTGCATGCAACCCAAGGCGATACGCAAACAACGATATTGTATTCGCTCCAGTTTGATCAAATGTGTGTTTGCTGCGGAGCGGAAGCAGAAACACCCGTACTCAATAACAGACAATATCGTTGTTTGGTAAAGCCTTATAAGGTCTCCTGGATGGGCTCCCCACCATTGTCCGGTTATTGTACGAAGAAAATTCACTCTTTGTTGACATTTTTTCATCAGATACCTCACGTGACAACCCCAGGTGCCTCTAGAGTCGAACCAGACACCAAGATATTTATGTACCAAAACCTGAGAAATCGTTTAACCCATTAATTGTGTTTGAAGCTGAGCAGGTTCATGCTTCCTAGAAAAAACTACTATCTCAGTCTTCTCCGAAAAGAATTCGATACCTAGCTGTAAAGCCCAAGCAGACAAATTGTCCAAGGTATCTTGCAATGGTCCTTGCAAATCGGCAGCTTTGGCTCCTGTAACAGAGATTACACTGCCGTCTGCAAGTTGTCTTATCGTGCATGAATTTGCCAGACATTCGTCGATGTCATTTACATAAAAGTTGTAAAGAAGGGGGCTTAAACATGAGCCCTGGGGAAGACCCATGTAGCTAATGCGAAAAGTTGCCAAATCGCCGTGCGTAAAATGCATGTGCTTTTCGGACAATAAATTGTGCAAAAAATTGTTTTTAAATTGGAGAAAATCCTTGTCGGTGAAGTTTGCCCGAAAGAATGTCAATAGAAACGGAATCAAAAGCCCCCTTAATGTCCAAGAACGCAGACGCCATTTGTTCTTTGCGAGCATACGCCAGCTGAATATCTGTTGAAAGCAACGCAAGACAATCATTCGTCCCTTTGGCGCGGCGGAAGCCAAATTGAGTATCTGATAGTAGACCATTTGATTCGACCCAATGGTCTAAACGACGGAGTATCATTTTTTCTATCAATTTCCGGATACAGGATAGCATTGCAATCGGCCTATAAGAGTTGTGATCAGAAGCTGGTTTCCCTGGTTTTTGGATGGCGATCACCTTCACTTGCCTCCAATCCTGCGGTACAATGTTTTGCTCCAGGAACTTATTGAACAAGTTCAACAAGCGCCTCTTGGCATTACCGGGTAGATTCTTCAACAAGTTGAATTTGATTCTATCTAACCCAGGTGCGTTATTGTTACAGGACAGGAGGGCAACCGAAAATTCTGCCATCGTAAAAGGTGATTCTATCGCGTCGTGGCCCGGAGACGCATCACGAACAATGTTTTGCTCCGGAACAGAGTCCGGACATACTTTCCTGGCAAAATCAAATATCCACCTACTTGAAGACTCCTCCCTTTCGTTGACCGTTACGCGATTCCGCATTCTTTGGGCTGTGTTCCAAAGAGTGCTCATCGATGTCTCCCTCGACGTCTCGTTCACGAATCGACGCCAATATCCGCGTTTCTTTGCTTTAGCCAAACTTTTAAGCTTGGTATCAAGCTTCCAATACCGTAAATAGTCGCCAGGTATACCTCCCTTCTGGAAGGCCAAAAACGCGTCGGATCTTTGCGTGTAGACATCGGAGCACTCTTGGTCCCACCACGGAGTGGAAGGCCGTTCTTTGATCGTTACGCCGGGATATTTCTTCGTTTGGGCTTGCAACGCGGCGTCGAGAATCAAGCCCGCGAGGAAGTTGTATTCTTCAAGTGGTGGATGATGTTGAATCGACTCGACCGCTTTTGAAATCATTTCCTCGTATAACTTCCAATCGACATTCCGTGTGAGGTCATACGGAATGTCAATTGGTCGCATGCGAGTTGACCCGTTTGTCATTGAAATAAGAATAGGCAGATGGTCGCTACCGTGAGGATCGAGGATTACCTTCCAGCCGTAGCGACGTCGAACATAAGGATAGATCCAAAGCGCTTGGGCGCGCTGGAGGTTTCGGGATACGTGTCATTTCACCGTTGTTTAAAATAGTCATGTCGAAGTCATCGCAAAGGTTATAGATTAAAGAGGAGCGGTTATCATTGTAGGGGGAACCCCAAGCCACACCATGAGAGTTGAAGTCTCCCAAAATCAAACGTGGCGAGGGAAGAAGTTCTATTAAATCAAAGAGCAGCCGTTGCCCAACCTGTGCTCTGGGAGGAATATATATTGAGGCAATACAAAGCTCTTTACCTTGTATTGTCATTTGACATGCGACAACTTCGATGCCTGGAATCGAGGGGAGGTTAATACGATAGAAAGAATAGCACTTTTTAATCCCTAAAAGTACTCCTCCATATGGGGTGTCTCGATCAAGGCGAATAATATTAAAATCATGGAAGTTGAGATAAATATTTGAAGTAAGCCAAGTTTCACAAAGGGAAAACGCATCGCATTTGTTTTTATTTATCAAAACTTTAAACGAATCAATTTTTGGTAAAATACTTCTACAATTCCACTGTAAGACAGAGATAGAATCCTTCATATACGCAGTTGAATTAGGCATCGAAGGATACAATCCCTGCAAGGAGGGGCCATTGGGCAGTCAACTGCTTCGAAAATGATCTAACTGTTGGGAGGAATGCTGTAAGAAAAATTTTAATTGGATCGGGTACATTGGAATTTCAAAAATCCTGTTCACAATGTCAGAAAATTTCACTAATCCAGAGTTTGTTTCATCTACTGGATGTGCAAAAGGAACAACTGGGGTTTTAGATGTTCCTGGCAGTGCTGGGAACTCCTTCTGGGACTTTAAATTTGCAAGCCCAGGAGGAGTTTGCTTCGGTTTTTCCGCAGCACTGTTTGGTTTGTTTGTAACTTTCATTTCACTTTGAGAAATCTTAGGACCTTTTCTGGGAAGTTTAGGAGAGGAAATATTTTTCCTCTTCCTAGACTCCCCAGGATTGGCATAAGATGTTCCCGCTGGTGAATCGTCAGAATCGGTTTCATCAGAGGACAACAGATCATAAGGGTTTGATGTAATGGGAGAAGTGGTAACGGTCTTCTTCAGCATCTCAGCGTAAGAACGCTTCGAACGCTCTTTGAGAGACCTCTTTATTTTATCCCTGCGCTGCATGTACACCGCACATGTCGAGAGCTCATGCTGACTCTCCCCACAGTGAATGCATTTTTCAACATTTTTACTGCATGAATCATCCGCATGATTCTCCCCATACTTGCCACAACGTGCCTTATTGCAGCAGTAGGCGGCTGTGTGGCCTAACTGCTTACAATTCAGGCAGTTCATGACGCGAGGCACATATAATCGCACAGGGAGACGAACCCGGTGGATCGAGACGTGGCTTGGTAGCGCTGACCCGGCGAACGTAACTCGAAACGAGTCTGACGGGGTGTATACTGTTTTGCCACCGATGATCGATGCTGACCGCAATTGCTTGCAGTCGAGCACCTTTACTTCGGGACACGTTTTGTTCTTAAAGCACCTTTTGGCACTTTGCAGTATACACTCGACGGACAGACTCGAATCGGTTATGACACCGTCGATCTCCACGTCTCGTGCGGGTATGTAAACGCGATACTCGCGTGTGAAGAGCTCAGAGCAAGCTATATCGTTGGCCTCTTTCAGGTTTCTGACAACGACACGGAGCTTGTTAGGCCGGACCTTGGAAATTTCGGTCACGCCCTTGTACTCCTTCGTCAGGTCTTTAGAAATCTGCAAGAGGTTCAACTGTTTCGATTTCGGTCCCGCCTTTGGCCGAAAATAGACAGCATAGCTGCCCTGGGCTCCGTCTGGGTAAAGCCTGGGGCGAGGGGGGACTGAAGAATGAACAGGGGAGGGGGTAACAGAAGGGTCAGGGTCAGAGGGGTTCGGGGATGGTGGCGCGGGAGGCGAGGGATCTACATCCATCCCACTAAGTCTAGCGCACTAGCGCCGACAAGAGCACGTACCTTTTTACTTCTCCCTTCCAGTAAGGTTGGTTGTCCGATCGTTCGAAGTTGCAGCCGTTACAGCCAGCAGCACCAATACAGCAGCACCAAACAGCCACCAGCAGCGAGCCGGGTGTGAGATCACTCCACACAGCGATACAACTCACTGTCAACTGATGGCTTCTTCTTTTTCCTCTTTTGTGTCTCGTCCACTGCTGTAGCACAATTCAGCCAGCAGCCAAATCGGCTTACGCACCAGCTGGTAGTCACGATGCGAAACAGTTGCACAAAGACGCGACCTTGAACCCGGATTTATTTCACTCGACCAGGCAAACAATGCCAACACTTGTTCACACGTCTTTTGTTTTATTTTTTATCGGAGCGATCACCGATCACACGTCCGATACTGATGCGTTTTCGGCCCAGAATGATTGTGATATCTTCTCAGGTTAATATTTGTTATCTGAGTTTTTGCCATACTCATTTCGCAACCCAATCTCGGTGCTGCTAGTTTACAAGAACGCGTGAACTTTTCATTCAAAGTAAGATAGACGAAAATCGAGCATACCGTCGGAACAAATTGGAAAACTGTTTACAAACCGACTTTCCTCACTGAGAGATCTCCCCTCTCTTTACTTCAACTCACTCCTGATTAACTGTTTAACTAAAACTTACACAGAGGCAACATTTGATGTCATCCGGAAATGTAACGCTAACCAGAGCGGCGTTGTAGCGTCACGAACGAAGGTGGCTCGCTTCCAATTCCCCCTGGCAGCTCAGCAGCGCCCGTTGCACATATTTTGAGGCCAACGAAGTTTCTGGCCCGAGCCTCCTTTCAGAAAGGTGCTTAAAAACGGAAAACTTTACCGGAAATGACAGAAAATCGTCTTAAGAAACGGCAGGCAGCGGAATAATTGTTCCCAGCGAGGAATACCTTTCCGCTCGGCTGCACCTGTGCTCCCGGCTGCCGGCTTTTCCGTCTTTATACAAGGAAAAAAAAAACACCGGAGCTCAGTCGTCGGCAATGGCCTGAGCAGTCACTGGAAGCAGAAATAAACGGCAAATATGATTATTTAATATTCAGCAAATATAAATGGAAAGTTTAAACCGACCCCTGAGCTGAGCGCCGACGTTGGCTGATTTTCTTCCGTTTCGTGCTTTCTGTTTTTTCACGCTACGCTTTCCGGCTGGAGGGAAAACTTTTCCCCTCCAGGGGTGTGGCACACCTTTCCTTGTGTTTATGTTATTGTTGGTTTTAGATGAGAAGGCATGAAAGCAGTAAATTCAGTAGGAACTGAGATTATTTTTCTTCCATTCTTAAACTCAACATACTTACAATTCAACCTGGTGATGGAATTCACTGTCTACATGTGTGTCGGCTGTGTGTTTGCTTTACTGACACTTTGGTATTGTTGATTGTCAGTTAGTTTGGAATTAGGCGAAAGTAGAAAATACAGCACACCTGGAAAAGTTTCTAGAGGTGCTCGATCGCATTTCATCCGCCTGAGCGGGAACGTAAATTGATGTAACCGAGTTTGATTATTTCTCTATTTGTTTTCAATTTGTGCAAACGCAAATAGTACACGTCCGAAGGGCCAGTCAACGATGATTGGAGTAAGCGCTAGTGGGATATGTAAACTGGCTGTCAACTCGATGGGACAGTCGCTGCAATTGAACCAGCCGTTATAATCCAATTTGCTTGCGCTGCAATGCGCACGGATCGTGCCATAAATCCAATTTTTAAGGACATGTGAAAAAATTAGAAATCAATTTAGTTTCCGCTGCGTTTCTTATGATGTAATTACGGGGATGTAGGTGGGAGGTGAGGAGCGAGTGTTGACGAAACAGGATAGAAAGGCATGTAGTATGCAGAAAACTTTTCACTTATGAATCGGATAAAATTTATGGCAAAACTTTTGGACCCAAACATAAATCTATGCGTCCATACTGGTGGGGATTTCTGGGGGCAGAAAGAAATTCTATCTGTTAGGGCAACGATTCGAGCGTTGGGTAATTTGAGAGTGTGAGGAGTGGTCAGAAATCAACTGCAGGATGCAGATAGTCGCTGGGGAATCGCATAGAAATACCATATTTTTCTGTGAATTGATTTTTTTATTTGCCCTCCGGTATAATTTATTGACGAAACGTTGATAGTCAGCCAAGTATGCAAATGATTCAAAGTTTTGCACATTCTCCAGCTGTTGTCAAGCCAAGAAACATGTTTTGAGAGATTTTAAGATACAGATTTTAGCAGCATTTTCATTATTAACAGTTGGCAAAAATGTATACTGCATTTGCTGCACCGCTTTGATATCTTGATATCCGTGTTCAACCACAATTGCAACCAAACAGCACGTGTGAATGATGCCGCTGATATTACCACACTCGACAGCGAAATTCGACAGCGCAAAAAAAAAAGGAGTTGCATTCCAGAATTCAATTGCATCTTGCGCCCGCACGGGAGAACCAATCTAGTGGGTCATTTTTCTTACTTTCAACCAGTCGGCAAGAACGCTGATGCATCCTAAACTTGTGCAGCTTCAATTTCACTGCTCCATCCTCAGACTACTCTGTGGAAAGCACTTCACAGTAATGGGAATCCTGCATTCAAACTCAAGTGGAGAGCTAAAGCTTTCGGTTTTTTTTTTTCGGCGGCTGCTGACTTGACTCACATCAACTGGTGGAGCACGGGTGCAGCTGAAATTACCAACCAAGCAATCAAGAATTTGCTTTTTCACCACATTCAGCGTACAGTTTATCTTCTTCGCTGGTAACAATCGTGAATTGCGTCGATGGTTCCGGGCGGTCGTGGGAAATCCAGTTGATGGCGGCGAAAAGAAGTGTAAAACGATTATTCACCGAATATCAATTCGCTCGCGGATTGATGGAAGGAATTAAAGCACTGAATGGACGTCTATTACTGAACATATATATTAGGGTGGGAAAAAATAATCGATTTTCCAGAACCAAGTGTTTTGGGTTCCTTTTGGGGCCCCAAATAACCCTAAACTTACCGGAAGTCGATTGGTTTTGTCTCCGCTTGGCGCATTGCATTTCAAATTTGTATAAAAATTTATATGGAAAAACCTAATTTTTTGCATTTACCTTTAAAAAGAGCTCAATAATGATCTAATAATGCACTACATTATGTAAAAGTATAGTATTTTAGATGCCTAACAACTTTGCAGAAGGCACTGAAGAGCTAGGATGTCCCTAAGGAGAGCTATAGCTGTTCAAAGTTGAGTATGTCGATTTAAATGTAGAAAATCTTGTTTTCTGCCAACATTACCAATGTACAGGCGCCAGTAGGATTCTCATCAGAAGAAACCTGTCGTAACGAGTTTATACACTCAGCTGGATCAAACAAACAAATTCAGGTCAATATTCTAGACGTAGGTAGAATCTACAACGTGTTTCAGAGGTTACTTCTGATGGAAATCTGACTAACGCCGGTACACTGGCAGTGTTGGCAGAAAAAATGATTTGCAACATAAATTTCGACATACTCAACTTTGAACAGCTCTAGTATATTTTTTGGCACACCCTAGCTCTTGAGTGTCTTCGGCCAGTTGTGCGTTAAAAAACCTACCAAAAAACGTTGGTTTTTCCATACAAATCTCCATATTAATTTGAAATGCAATGCGCCAAGTGGAGACATAACCAATCGACTTGCAATAAATTTAGGATTGTTTGGGGTTCCAAATAGAACAAAAAAAAAACTTGGTTCTGGCTTTCTGCTATCAAGTTTCGTTTTTTTCCATATAACGATTCCCCACCCTAATATATATTGATATATATTTCCTAAACTTTTTCAATTGGCACAAATTTTTCCAACTCCAGTCTTTAGAACGTGGAAATGCACCGACAAATGCTTTCAAATTATGTAGTTAGCCATACTTTGTTGACGTAGGACTACGTCTAACCGCACTATATTGAGATGCATTCTGCGGAAACAAAAACCAAGGTGTAACGTTGGAATGAAATATTTCAAACGGTAATACTAATGTAACCACATGATGGATCAAAAGTTTCAAGGTCGAATTTTCACGAACAATGTACCATTCACATGCGAGCACGCTTGGCACAGACTTCATGAACAGACACCAACTGCCTGCTGTGATATCCTGTATAGCAGTAGCAAAAAAAATTGGTTAGAATCTCCCCGTCCCAATATGTCAACTAATGTTTGCTTCTATGAGCCTAGACTATTTTGATGTCTTGAAGGTGAAGCTTTTTCGAAAAATTCGTAACCACCTCTGCTATCAGACAGTTTTACGTTCTGTGCTGTTAGAATGCTATTTATGGAATGATAAATAGTACACTTCATTATTTGATAAAATCTATGCGTTTGTAGTAAAACGGTTTTTGTGAATCCAGAAATAATACCATTTGCACGTTTGCATGTCAAAAAGTTGTCGCCATGTTGCTTGGTTGTGAGCTGTGCCAGTTCACCAAGCATTTAATCACCCGCAAGTCTCGTTCGATCTGGTCGAACCATCATGCATGGTGCATCTCAGGGTTTCTGGAGAGTGATGAAACGGCTCACTGCAGTTTATTGACTTTCATCAGGTGTGCAATGGGGTTCTTTCCAAGCATCGCGTCGTCCGTCTGTATTCCACTATAGATAGTTCTTAGCACCCGCCGTAGCAGCGAAAACTTCAAGGACGTTCAAGTCCTCCGCGAGAAACGTTGTTATCTCGATTCCGTAATGCCTGCTACCAGCCTTATCAGGATTTGTACAGTGTCGTGCGTTGTGGAATGCCTCGTGTCGATGTTCACCCTCTGGATTACGCCCTGAACAGATTCTAAGAAGATAGATTTAAATGCGCTCAATTACGTGTCTTTCAAAATTGACTTGAGAGGACAATTAGAAGACAAAGCAGTGTCAGGCGACTCATGGCCCGAGCTCTGTAATCGACTTAATGCGCCACGCACCTTTATCTGCTCGTTGCCACCATAGTAACGGTGGTTTAAAAGAAGTTGGCCAGCCTGCTCTTTCATGCAAGTATGTGTGTAATGCAAAACTTTCTCTCGGTTATGATTCCAACTGTTTTAGTTAATCACCGCTGAAGCTGAAGCTCTGGTTGCAACAGATTCTCTAGTGTCAATCCTATTCTATCGACTAGCTAACGAGTATTCAACGAGTACGGATTGTAACGGATCTTCTTTTCAACCAACTCAGCAACCGGGGCACAGTGTGGAAAGTATTATGGAAACTCCAGGCCCTCCAAACCCAGTCGAGCCAATGGAAGCCTGCGCTCTTCACAGTCGTCCCGGTCCTGTGGTTGGTTGTGGTGCTGGAGTTTTCCTATCTGTAACCGCAAGCGAGTACCCGCGTAATTTATGAAATGAAACCTCATTACCAGGTGAATCATTTTCTAGCCAATCCAACTTGGAGTAAAACCCATGCATTGAGAGATGTTTACCCGACGACGATGTGCGCATCTACTACAAAAACGCCGGAAACCTGGGTCAACTCACGAACTTTTTCGGTGTTCGGTTTCAAATTCGAAGTTCAAACAATCGCAGTCTGGATCTATGTTTCGTCAGCGTACAGGACGTTATTTCCCTCGCTCCATCACCTCTGGACAAGCATGTAAGATACTACCCTTCATTAATCCTAGCGCTTAATAACCATTGGTTCAGGTTCACCTGTTTTATATGACTTTCGGAATGTTGACCACAGAAGCACTTCTGATTTGCGTCGACTCTATCGCATATAATTTTGCAAGCAGCTGGCCGACATTTACTCAAGACAGTTCGTTCACCAAACAGTAAAACGTGGATGACCCGCGACCTCCGAGCACAATGTACAAAAGGATCAATCAGGAGTGCTTCAGACGACATCTGCGAAGTTTTCAGCGCAATAACCAAAAGCAAAAACATGCTAGAGATACGTTAACGTTTAGCGTAAGTAAATGAGTCTACCTTCACCAATGAATCTCGATGGTCAGGTTGCATCCCAGCCGGAATTGCTCTGCCAACTCTTTACCGAGAAATTCGCGCGAATCTTTTTCGACGAAGTAATCTCGGCTCACCAAGTTACCCAGGCTGCTTGTAACGTTCTGCCAATAATGGTAAGGTATACTTTAAGTATATCCAATATATCCAATATTGATGAAGTAATGATCTCTAGAGCGGCTGAGATGGAATTCCGTCCACATGATCAAAAAAGTACTTTGATAACAATGCTCAACACAGGTGCACTCCATAAGCTCAAACCGAGAAATTATAGCTATACAATCATAGCCAGTCGTCGTAGATTCGAGGCTCAGCTCGGAAGAGACTGTTGGTGTCACTAGTGTCGTAAACTAGCCCCGCAATTGCCCTGTACACTAAACAGTTGGCTGCGAAGTCTGTGTATAATAAACAGAAGGTCGAGTTTCGAATCGGAATGTAGCACCAAGGTTTTGCTTTGCTGGAATCCCTCAAGACTTGTGACCGTTGATTTCCTGTTGTACTTTAATGATGTGAACTATGTACTTAAAGGCTCCAGTTTGTCCTTCACTGACGATTTGAAGATATTGATGAAGTTCAGTTCGATGATGGATGCAATTAGCTTCCAGCAATTAACCATCTAAAGGACCTCGGCGTTATCTTGGATAAATCTTGAATAAAGCATCCAGAACTATGGGATTCCTTTTTGGCATGACGATTTGCTATTTTTGGTACAGATTTTTTGTGCAAATAAAATTCGTACTGAAAAAAGAAAATATTTGCTTCGTCTAATACCTGCTTTACGCTTTGCTCTTCGTCGCCTACTTTGGCGGAATCGGTTTTGTTTACCGAGCTACGAGAACCAATGTCGATTAATCCCCTTGAAAACTCGCCAGGTGGGAAGAAATATTTCTGCCGCCAATACGCAACGTTAAATCTATTGTTCTATTATTTTGGTGGCATTAAAATTAAAATTGTTCGTCCTGGAGCACTGAGGAATAATTTATTCCTGAGAATAACTTTTCAACGCACGAACTACGACAAAACAGTGCTTTGGGTGATATACAACTAGTTTTCAACAAGGTAGCTTCCGCGTTTGATCTTAATTTATCTGGTGATACAATCCGCCGTAGCTTTTTGTGCTTTGACGCAGGACTACGTCTTTGTTTTCTATACTAGATTACATTTTGTGAAATTGAAAATCAAACTGGCAAATGTTGCGTCAGATTTCAAATGATTATAGCAAGCGAACGATTTGATGCATCTTAGTCATTTATATGTCGGTGGATAAATAAAATGTGTGAAAATTGTTTAATATAATGTTCAACATTGTTGCTTAACTGCTTAATGGTGAAAAAAGGTGAAAAGTTCCAAGGCCAAGCATTCCCATACATTTCCCTCGCTATTGGCTTGCTTCCCGAGCACGAATAACAATAACATGGACGGAATAAATTCCATATTTTGACTCAACATATTTTGACTCAACAAAGTGTTTTGGTTTGTTTGTCTTTCTCTAAGTTGCGTGGCCACGCCCTAATAGCAAAAATCTACTCTGAACTCGATACGATAGACTGCGTGTAGAAAATTCAGCTTTAGTATAGTTTGTGTTTAGTATAGTACGCTGCAGGATATTTTGCTGGCACAGCTACTGAAGGGCACAGCGGAGAGCAAATTTTATTATGCGTGGCCAAGCGTAATACTCAAAGCTACAGTTGGTGCGATCATTAGCGTTCTGTAGCACACGTTAAGATAATGGAATCGGTACGGTTTTATTTTGCATACGGCAGCAACAGGCACCATCGTACGCTGCATAATATTTTGAGGGGAACAGCGGAGAGCATGCGTGGCCAACAAAATATTAAATGCTACCGGTGGTGGTGGGATCATCAGCGTTTTGTAGCACACATTTCGAGCTGAAGATTATGGAATCGGTTCTTTTAAGAACTATAAATACTTGAAGATAAGAGTTATGAGAATTTTCACAGCTACTACTAGTGGGAAATGTTCATCTTTTTCTCAATTATCATTTTTACAATAACGACCAGGGCGCACCAAAGAAAAACGGTAGTGTTGCTTATGAATAGTTTATCGCAACAAGATATAACCTTTATTTCAAGAATTTTCACTGCTAAATTGAGTGATTTTCCGGTTTAGTTGTTTGTTTGTGTCCACTCGAACACCGTTATCAGTCAAATATTAGAAACGAAAATTAGGTAATCTAAGAACCAGAGTGATTTCGCATCGGGAAAGCAAAAACGATCTTCTGATGCTTATGAAAATCACTCAGTAGTATCGAAGGCGTTTTGGTTTGTTTGTCTTTCTCCAAGCTGCGTGGCCACGCCCAAATGGCAAAAATCTACTCTGAACTCGATACAAAAGACTGCGTGTAGAAAATTCAGCTTCAGTTTAGTTTGTTACACAATAGCGAGTGCAGTGCAGCTGTTAAAGGTACGCGACATTGAAAAACGAGAGCTGCATACGAGTCAACTTCCAGGCACTGCGGAACAGGCAGCAAACATCACAGTGACGTAACTTTTTCTACTACCCCCCTCCCGCTTACGTAACAATAAGTAACGCAGACTCAACCCCCCTCCACCCCTTCACCCCTCCTCCTTCATGCATTACGTAATTTGTGTACCACGCCTTAGATAAAATGATATATTTGAATGAATTCACGTCGGATTAGCTAGAGGTTTTTATTTCTGTAAACTAGACAGATAGATTGTTTCCATGAACGCAATTTGGTCATGATTTAAAGCGGTATTATTTATGGAAATGTGACATGAAAATTCATGTACCATGGGAATAGTCTTAATTGTTCCGATCATGAAACATTACCTAGCACTCTGTACCAGAACAGAATCTGGGTTAGATTGAGTTCGTCTTCGTTCCATGCTTCCAAAGCCGTTGGCGTATCTAGCAAATCCGGAAGTCCTCTCAGAATCAGCGCCAGCTTCAGACATTAGTTCATTTAGAATCCGGAACTTTGGAAACGGGTATACATTATCTCGGATTACGATAAGTAGGGCTTCAAGTTGTCACCTATTTGGAGTTCTGAGTTTGTGATTGTGAAAGAAAGGTCAACCGCTACCCAAGCGTGATCTTTTCGTGGTGGCCTCCAGCGTCTTCCACGCGTCCGTTCTACGTACATCCTGAGCTGATTTCTCTGCAGTAAGGCCTTCACGAAGAACGATCGTGATTGGTTGTTCGAATTGCTCAGCCCAACGATCTTCGCCTACTCCATCACTTCGAGAAAACACGGCGAACTCTTCATGCTTCATTTTTTCGATCAAGAACTTCCAGCTATGCTCCACAACCTGTGAGAGGTACGAAGGGAATCTTCGGGAACTAAAAGGGAGGCATGTACTCCTGCTTAAGGTTGAATTAGTAATGAGAGAACATTTTATTTACCTTTGGTTGTTATACAAATTATACAACTCACTCCATCAAGGCGATGGTTGCTTATATAGTTTTCTTTCTGTGTCTTCAAGTTACACGTGTTCAAAGTGATTTAGTATCTGTTTAGATTATCGTGTCCCTGCTGAAATAACTCATTAGATTTTGGGCCTGGCTCGCGTGAGTACGGGAGAGTGATAAATGAAAAGAATGAACAGAGAGGTTTAAAAGGCCCGGATGGATAGAATTATCCGCAGTACAAAGAGTTTCGTCGGCATTCTATTAAGTTCGCTAGCGGACATGAAGATACGACCGGATTGGAATAAGTCCGCGAGGTGATGGATTAGTACAAATGGCTACTCAAGGTGGTACGAAACGAAGCCGATGGGAGAGCTACATGAAGACTGCCTTACTCAATGGGCAGTTGGGCGAAGAGATGTTTTTGACCAAGCCGCAGAATTTCGAGCAAGGGAAGACTCAAACGTTCACTATACCGACTTGAACTTAAACGGCATCAACGGCCTAAAATGCGAGGTTCCATGTCTTTGTGGAGTGACCCGGGCCATCAGAAGTGATCCATGTTTTATTACACCGGTTATATAGTGTTAGTAGCAGAGCTCATGTCTTTGAGCAACACTGTCTGTTACAGGATCTGGCTGGTTTGTCTAGAATTGTTATATGCGGAACCTCTAATCCACTTGTTTTCCATAAAGCGACAAATCTATGTTTTCAACATGGCAAGAAAGCAAATGTTTGTGTTTTTCTCTTGAGATGTGATTTTAAAAGGTTTTGAAATCATCCACAAATTATTTATATGACAACCCTTATCACGAACAAACTAATACAATTGTACTGAATGAATTGTAGATGGGAAAAAAATAGTGACATGTGCAAAATATACAACAGTATTTGCTGTTACTACTTGACTGGAGGTGATTTATATTGTTTCTTAAGTACCTTGAAAATTGGTACAAATGGTGTATTAAATTTGCCTGCATCTCCTCTATCAATTAGTTACAAATCCAGCCTGCAGGCATACATTTTTTTTATGAGGAATTTAATGAAGCGGAAAGTCACCATCTTGAATTTTAAAATGATGTCGTTCAACAAGTGTAATAAACCTTTCGCGTATTGCAATTCGAAGCTCAATTTCCTATTTTCCGTTCGTTTTCTTTCTTCCAATCTTGGTTTATCTGCAGTTTCGTTACTCCAATCACTGGATTGTCGGTTGACCGCGGGGTCTCACGATTGGTTCTATACCCCGTTAGCAAACTTACATACAAATATTGATTTTTATATAACTCGGTTCCATCATTTTTGTTGCTCATAACTTGTCTATTAATTGTTTGTGTATTTTATGGATTATTTTGAAATTTAGATAATAGTTAGTGCTATTCCTCATTAGCCTTATGTTCTTCAACTGTCTCAGTTGTGGTCTTATTTTTTCTCTGTTTATTATTTCATTTTTATTAAAATTGTGCCTCGTTGTTTTTGCCAGGCTCCTAAAGCACTGCTTCGCACTTCGCTCGGAACGACAATGCGAGCTGAAAATCTAAACCCAAAGACAAGAAAATGCTTCTAACTTGAGCGATAAAATAAATCTGCCTCCATTGCAATGTGGCAGCTTCCAGATACCATATTTATAAACAGTGCGGTCGTATCATTGCAACCGTTCCCAGCCTTTTCTCTCTCTCTCTCTCTCTGGCACAGTACAGTGGCAAGTCGCAGCTCCACATAAACGCATCAATTTCAAAATCTGTTTCAGTTTACGGCATTTCCGCGGTGTTATCTTGAATTGAACCAACGTCCTCATTCCTTTGTTGACGGACGCTTTCAAAGCCAACCACGAGCTGGCGGACGCCTTCCTGTCACTGAACTGCTACGCTGGAGAGCTGGAGGCACATTCACGCTGCACTACACTACTGTGGCAGCTGCAGACTAGGTGCATCGCAATCATCCTTTTCAACGCAAACTCTTGGAATGAGGAATTGAACGCCCCATCCCTCCCACTTCAATCCAGACGAAATCTCTCTCCAGCACGTGCAGTCCACGTAACCATCCTCCATCCCATCGCACTCTTAGGCTAACATTGCACACCGGAGTTGCAAGTTTCTTCCAACCACTGCAGAAGCATCATGTGTGTTTTTCAATTCACACGACACGTTGCTTTGCTGCACACGCTTGTTGTATCAGCATTTTTACACACCGACTTGGCATTTTCTGTAAGTAGACTTCATCATGTTCATCAACTCCCCCTCGTTCATCTCCAATACACACATTCCTCAAGATTTCTGTCATCACACCACGGACCTTTTCACGAAAAAAAGAAGGTGACACAAGGGTTTCAGATACTTGATTTAAGGCTGAGAATGCTTGTTGGTTGAGGGATTAGTTTGTAGACCATTGCACCGTCTAGCTATGTGACTGGAATCTTTTCTATTGCTATTGTTGCAGTTATACTTATCCTGCACGAGTGGCCAACGTCACACAAAACTCCGGCTCGGGGGGAGGCTGCACTGCATTTACTGCGAAATTCATGCGCTCGCACGTTTTTGCATGTTCGCGTTTCGTTCCCAGTGAATGAACACAAAATGAGAGGGACTTCGGAATCCTTCACGCTGCGCCCCGTCATCGTCGTCGGGTAAGCAAGCACTTGAGAGTCAGCGAAAAATTTTCCGCTGCAAACTTTAAGTCGGACGGGAATAAGAAAATTACTTTCCCGCGTAAAACGATACTCGAGGTTTCAAGAATGTGGAAAATTAAATGAGCTGCTTTTCATCACTCAGCGCGCGGAGCGATATGGCACACAGATGGCGCGTCGCTACAGCTTGAGCAGAGCCGGATGGCACTTGGTTATTTACTACGGTGTAGTAGAAAAAATTACGATCATCGGGATAAATCTTGAATTACTCTAAAAGGTAGAGTAATACAGCCTAAATATCAGATATTCACTACCTAAAAATAATCAATTTTATGTAGCAAAACGGAAGTGCTCATGGCTTGCAAAGCAGAAGGAAAACAACTCTGAACAACCGCCATAGTAAAAGTTGTTGAAATTTCCACCTATAACCCAAGCCTTTGGTTTCGCTTGCACACTGCCGGGATTCATATGCTATCTTAGCCCTGTTGAAACAGAATACGGGAAAAGCTGTTTGCTGGTAAACTTAGATTTTGTAGGTGAAGGGGAGGCGGGTGAAAAACAACCCAGCGACGATATGCAGCTATTACACATTCTCTGGTAAAATTTCACTTTTGTTACTTCGCTGCATGTAATACTGTTTGCGGATGTTCTCCGCGGCGTCGCCCTTGGTGTGGAAGCCACTTGAAAGTTTGAAACTTGTCACATTTTACTTTTTGCTTGTTGGCGCCCCTTCGCGCTCGCTACCACTGGAGAGTGGTTTCTGAAAGTGTTTGTGAATTGTAGGAAGAATCACGCAGGCTAACAATTTGGCTTTCGTTTCGTTATCAGGAATATTTGATAATGCATCACTGACAGAGGGAATAAAATGCACCTAAAACAGACGCTTAGATAATAAACTTTCATAACAATTTGCAGAGTTGTAGAGGTGAAAGGCGTAAACACCGACAACGGATTTCTGTTTCAGCCTGCGAATAATCAATAACGTACAGAGTAGCTCAAGATACGAGTTTGGAATTGTTACAAAATTGAAAACATGAACAATTACGTTACGTGCAAACTAAACAAAATACTCTTGTTCACATTCTGAAATTTGTAAGAATATAACCAACGCTGAGTTCAATAAACTGTACAATAACTATCTTTAAACCAACATTTTTTTCTGTCCAACTGGATGACATTCGACTAACAACATGCTAGCGAGCTCATTAATGTAATTCAAGGATTCCTAGCTTAACCAAGCACTGTGGGGGATTGCTACCAGCAACTCTGTCAGGTGTGCGAGTACGCCATCCACCGCATGAATAAGCGTCGGATCGAAAGTAATGCATATGAGAGGAGGTTATAAAATAAATAGACTCAGAGAGAGAGAGAGAGAGAGAGTGAGAGAGAGAGAGAGAGGGAAAAAAACAAGCACATATCTGCAAAAAAGATGAATCCTCTATTCGAAAGAGCAGCTTAACAGGAACAGAATCCAGCATTTTCAACATTTATACATTTCATTTCATGCAAATAGTTTTCTTTTGCTTTCAGCTTTTCACCTTTCTGTGCTCTGGTGAAAAGGGGAATGGAGCAAAGACAGGTCGTGTGTCCTGTACGGCGGATTACATTCTGTGCTGGCTGCACTATCATGCAAATAGCAGCTGAACCTGCACGCGGCCGTGTGGTTTAACATTTCCCCTCTTAATTGACTCTATTTGATGCACATAATAGCGCTATCTATCAGTGATGTCGTTTTAATGGTAATCGAGCTTTTAGTTTTTTTTAATTGTTAGCTATTTTCGAATAACTTTTTGGGCCTGAACGGGTTAAATCAACACTCAGCAGGGAATGCACTGTTCCATTGTAGGAAAAATGATGATGGTAATGGGCTTCTGCTCACTCCGTAAGTGTGTAAACATGTGGGAGATTGAAGGTTAGTTTGCAGGCGAATCGGAAGTTCAATTGCTTTAGTGGAATAAAATTGTGTGCTTTATTCCTAAATAAATCTATGGATTTCGGAGGTGCTCGCCAACAAAGTGTGTGTTGAAACAAAATGGAAATTCCAATTACCATATGATATAATAATACCAAAACAGTGATGCAAAACGCATAAACCAACCGCACTTTTCAAACTTATAATGAAGTGTTCTAATGGAAACTGGTGTGTTTGGCCGAAACTAAACCAGACCAATTAGAGAATAGGTTAATTTATTCTACAAAACGTAAAGGAAGTTGGTTTCTGTTCCCGCAGCCCAATCATAAAGTTTAAAGTTCTTCTGGGTAAAGGTAGCTTATTTAAGCTTCGAGCATCCTTCCAGAGTACACAGAATGCCATTTTACTAGGAACGACCCGGAAATTTATGAACAGATTGCAATCAGCTTGGTATTCATGCTAGAGGTTGAGTCAATTATTTTCCTTCCACCTGCTGGCGCACCTCTACTAGATGATGATGATGGTCCGAACCTTTGATATCACCTCTTCTCAAAGGAGGTAGAACTTGAAAAAACTTTGAATCATAATAATCTTTCATACGTGATGAGTTCGCCTAACTAAAGAATGGTTTTTTGTCTTTTTCTCGTTTCAGGTTGGTAATTTTCGGTCAACGGGCGACGCTTGTGGGATAGCAAATTTTGTATGTTAACAATTGGGAGCAGGTGATGAATTTGTAGTGTATTCCTTTGTTTCTAATTATTTACCGAAATTGGAAAAGTTTTTACTGCGGAATAAAGCTTAGATCTAACTATCACTATTGATTTATTTTTAGTGTCATGAACTGAATATGTACATAACTGAAACATTGAACAAATGTATGAATTACAAGTGTGAACACAAGATAATTTCAGCTTGTTCAGGGAATTGTTAAGTTTGGTTTCGTTTAATTAAAATTTCAGATAAATCAAATATATAAGATAAAACCCGGGTTTGGGCCACAGTATGTTATGTATGATGTATTATTCGACGCTTGTATCTTATAACATATAATTAAGAAGTTCAATGGGGAAA
This sequence comes from Wyeomyia smithii, assembly GCF_029784165.1. NCBI lineage: Eukaryota > Metazoa > Arthropoda > Insecta > Diptera > Culicidae > Wyeomyia > Wyeomyia smithii. The sequence continues at coordinate 9,607,359 of NC_073695.1, forward strand.
TCATATGATTTTTTATACTCTTCAAAAAAATCAAAGATAAATAATGAAGTGATGGTATTTTGAATGGTATTTTTCCTGATCAAAGAACGTCTCTCGGTTTTTATTTTGCACATAGCATTCACTAAACGAGGCCCCTTTATTGACCATTTTTTGTAATTTGGCTGTATTGTGGAACATTCGTATATTACGTGACGCGAAACTTGTAAATTTTAGATATCTCCTCCGCCCCCCACGTTACACAATTTTGCATTGTAGTTTCACGCACTGTAAAACTTCGATGAAAAGCCTCGCCCACTTTCTTGAGCGTGTTATGTAATGAACGAATGCTCTCTTATCTAGTTTGTTTTAATAATATAAATCTTTGTGGTTACTTCAGCAGGAAGATCAAACAATATATTACTCAAATTATTTGGAGTTCGTTTCAGTTCGCATTTGGCCATATCTTTTCTATTTGCTGCAGCGCCTCTAGTTGTCACATCGAAAAAGTTTTGACAGCGTTTTGATTTAGATGGTTTGTTTATTCAGTGGTGAATATTTTATCAATATTAAAGCACACATTCCAAAGTTTTCGACGAAGCGAAAGGCTGGGAAAAATTCTACATACTCTGACGTACGATTTCAAAATCCCTGAAAATTTCAAAATTGACTGCGAATACTTACTCAAACGCTACCGGAAGAGAAGTTACGACGGAGTTCTGAGAATTCGCATCCAAATCCAATCAATAGTAAATCCGAATCTAAACAAAATCCAATTCAAATTTAATTCAAATCCAATACAAATCCAATCCAAATCCAATCCAAATCCAATCCAAATCCAATCCAAATCCAATCCAAATCCAATCTAAATCCAATCCAAATCCAATCCAAATCCAATCCAAATCCTATCCAAAACCAATCCAAATCCAATCCAAATCAAATCCAAATCCAATCCAAATCCAACACAAATCCAATCCAAATCCAATCCAAGTCTAATCCAATTTCAATCCAAATCTTTATCCAATCCAAATCTAATCCAAATCCAATCCAAATCCAATCCAAAATCAATCCAAATCCAATCCAAATCCAATACAAATTTAATCCAAATCTAATCCAAATCTAATCCAAATTCAATCCAAATCCAAATCCAATCCAAATCTAATCCAAATCCAATCAAAATCCAATCCAATCCAAATCCAATCCAAATCCAATCCAGATCCAATCCAAATCCAATCCAAATCCAATCCAAATCCAATCCAAATCCAATCCAAATCCAATCCAAATCCAATCCAAATCCAATCCAAATCCAATCCAAATCCAATCCAAATCCAATCCAAATCCAATCTAAATCCAATCCAAGAACCAATCCAAATCCAATCCAAATCCAATCCAATCCAAATCCAATCCAAATCCAATCCAAATCCAATCCAAATCAAACCCAAATCCAATCCAAATCCAATCCAAATCCAATCCAAATCCAATCCAAATCCAATCCAAATCCAATCCAAATCCAATCCAAATCCAATCCAAATCCAATCCAAATCCAATCCAAATCCAATCCAAATCCAATCTAAATCCAATCCAAATCCAATCCAAATCCAATCCAAATCCAATCCAAATCCAATCCAAATCAAATACAAATTTAATCCAAATCCAATCCAAATCCAATCCAAATTCAATCCAAATTCAAATCCAATCCAAATCTAATCCGAATCCAATCCAATCCAAATCCAATCCAATTCCAATCCAAATCCAATCCAAATCCAATCCAAATCCAATCCAAATCCAATCTAAATCCAATCCAAAAACCAATCCAAATCCAATCCAAATCCAATCCAATCCAAATCCAATCCAAATCCAATCCAAATCCAATTCAAATCCAATCCAAATCCAATACAAATCCAATCCAAATCCAATCTAAATCCAATCCAAATCCAATCCAAATCCAATACAAATCCAATCCAAATCCAATCCAAATCCAATCCAAATCCAATCCAAATCCAATCCAAATCCAATCCAAATCCAATCCAAATCCAATCCAAATCCAATCCAAATCCAATCCAAATCCAATCCAAATCCAATCCAAATCCAATCCAAATCCAATCCAAATCCAATCCAAATCCATTCCAAATCCAATCCAAATCCAATCCAAATCCAATCCAAATCCAATCCAAATCCAATCGAAATCCAATCCAAATCCAATCCAAATCCAATTTAAATCCAATCCAAATCCGATCCAAATCCAAATCCAATCCAAATTCAATCCAAATCCAATCCAAATCCAATCCAAATCCAATCCAAATCCAATCCAAATCCAATCCAAATCCAATCCAAATCCAATCCAAATCCAATCCAAATCCAATCCAAATCCAATTTAAATCCAATCCAAATCCGATCCAAATCCAAATCCAATCCAAATTCAATCCAAATCCAATCCAAATCCAATCCAAATCCAATCCAAATTCAATTCAAATCCAATCCAAATCCAATCCAAATCCAATCGAAATCCAATCCAAATCCAATCCAAATCTAATCCAAATCCAATCCAAATCCAATCCAAATCCAATCCAAATCCAATCCAAATCCAATCCAAATCCAATCCAAATCCAATCCAAATCCAATCCAAATCCAATCCAAATACAATCCAAATACAATCCAAATACAATCCAAATACAATCCAAATACAATCTAATTCCATTCCAAATCCAAACCAAATCCAATCCAAATCCAATCCAAATCCAATCCAAATCCAATCCAAATCCAATCCAAATTCAATCCAAATCCAATCCAAATCCAATCCAAATCCAATCCAAATCCAATCCAAATCCAATCCAAATCCAATCCAAATCCAATCCAAATCCAATCTAAATCCAATCCAAATCCAATCCAAATCCAAATCCAATCCAAATTCAATCCAAATCCAATCCAAATCCAATCCAAATCCAATCCAAATCCAATTCAAATCCAATCCAAATCCAATCCAAATCCAATCCAAATCCAATCCAAATCCAATCCAAATCTAATCCAAATCCAATCCAAATCCAATCCAAATCCAATCCAAATCCAATCCAAATCCAATCCAAATCCAATCCAAATCCGATCCAAATCCAAATCCAATCAAAATCCAATCCAAATACAATCCAAATCCAATCTAATTCCAATCCAAATCCAAACCAAATCCAATCCAAATCCAATCCAAATCCAATCCAAATACAATCCAAATCCAATCTAATTCCAAACCAAATCCAAACCAAATCCAATCCAAATCCAATCCAAATTCAATCCAAATCCAATCCAAATCCAATCCAAATCCAATCCAAATCCAATCCAAATCCAATCCAAATCCAATCCAAATCCAATCCAAATCCAATCTAAATCCAATCCAAATCCAATCCAAATCCAATCCAAATCCAATCAAAATCCAATCCAAATCCATTCCAAATCCAATCCAAATCCAATTCTAATCCAATCCAAATCTAATCCAAATCCAATCCAAATTCAATCTTAATCCAATCCAAATACAATCCAAATCCAATCCAAATCCAATCCAAATCCAATCCAAATCCAATCCAAATCCAATCCAAATCCAATCTAAATCCAATCCAAATCCAATCCAAATCCAATCAAAATCCAATCCAAATCCATTCCAAATCCAATCCAAATCCAATTCAAATCCAATCCATATCTAATCCAAATCCAATCCAAATCCAATCCAAATCCAATCCAAATACAATCCAAATCCAATCCAAATCCAATTCAAATCAAATCCAAATCCGATCTAAATCCAAACCAATTTCAATTTAAGTCCAATCAAAATCACATTTAATTTAGTTTAATTTCGATCTGATCTCAACCAAATCCAATTCGAATTCAATCGAAACACAATCCAAATCCTATCCAAATTTAAAACCAAGTCCAATCTAAACCCATGCCAAATCCATTTCAAATCCAATCCAATCCGAGTTTCTTTTACTGTTACTCTTTACAGAATGACTAACCGCTGTAGAGTAAAAGAAACTCGGATTGGATTGGATTTTGAAATGGTCAGAGAGATATAATTTTTATGAGATAAGTTACCATCACACGATCTCGGAAAAATTCATGATGTTTCTTGCAAATAAATTTACAATACACTTCGAAAGTCGGATATCACGGACTGCTAGCTCGCACTGAATGTATCAGCATTGCTAACAGCAAGTTGACTATAAAGACCGCACACACCCGTACAAGTCAACACACACTGTTTCCATAGCTGCAAAACTGAGATGGACATTATTTTGACTCAAAAAACTGATTTTGGAGGTGTGGTGTCTCTAGCAAAGTTGTTCCAATAATTATTCTCCATTTCATAAAAAACAGCAATTGAGACAATTAAATAATTTAAAGTGAGAAACGAATTTTGATTTCCTCGTTTTTGTTGAATTTATGTGGTCGTTCTCAAGAGGACGGTTGTTTTCAGTTTTTACAAAGCTAGTTGATCGAATTTGATCTCCTTTCCCGTTTTCTCTTGGAAAAAAAATGGCTTAGATATTCAGTAAAACACCTTTCTGGGTAATAGTAACGCCGGAAAAAATAACCGGTAATTGAAGTACAGTACGAGATAAATGGGACTTTGTCTTTCTCTTGACTATGCCTCAACGCCACAACCAGGCGGTGCCGCGCAGGTGATGGAATGAAGGAATGTGAAAAGGGGGACGGATTGAGTTATACTGGGTTTGTAGAAATACACAAGCACGTTGGGTCCGAAGTTAAAGCTAAACTAAAGCTATTACGAAATACATTAGCTAAAAATTAAGCCTTTCTAAGAGCCACAAACACGTCCTCGAAGCAATGTTGGATATCCTTACCATGCAAATTATCAATGTGTGACTGCAGATTTACATTTATTCCAAGCCATTACCAAATAAGTCCTTGAAATAGTTTTTTTTTTCTCCTGTGTGGACTCATCACTGCGACCAGAGCTAAGATATATTGTGATATTGCTCAGGTGTTTTCTGTACTCCGCGCTTCATATTATTGGCAGTATCACTATTGAAGTAAGTGATACGCTTATCATTCATATCCGTGCTTGTGTGTAAGTTTTACCTTTCCGTTTCAAGCTTACTACTCTACTTTACCGAGCCTCTGTCCCTCCTAACAATATCGCCTAGTTACAATTTTCTGGAGAGAACTTTCATACGTTACTCACACCAGTTTTATTATAACAGGGGCTTAATTTTGTTAGAAGGAGAGTCCACAGAGGTACTGTAGAATTCAGATTGAAGGAAAGGAACCTGGTGGGAAGCCTGAGAATAAACCCATGCTAAAGTCCTTTGGCAACCAAATGGCCTGATTCTACTAAGATTCGAACCCACGACCACTCGCTTACCAAGGCGGACTCTGTAACCTTGCGGCTACGGAGCTCCCCTTGAAATAGATTTGTTTCTCATTAAATGCGATCATCAAGCCAGTTGCAATGATGTAAATTAGAATACTGGGTTTGAACCATTTAGTATTATGTAACATAGCCAGACTCATGCAACAACATAAATCGGGAAAATCGTTTGATAACACTGGTTGACAAAATGAAAAAAAAATGTATTCCAAAAGCTCAAACCAGAAAAAAATTAAAGAATCTGGCTATTCAACCATTCCTATGAATTTTGGTGCCCTTAGCAATTTTTCCGGTCTGAGCTTTTGGAGTGCACCAATTTAATCAAGGTGAAAAAATGCTACCGGGAATAACTTCGGAAATACCCGAGTTATTACGTAAATGGTAATTGGAAAAAAAAAGAAACCTCCCGGGTGCTACGAATGGCGCTTCTTAACGTCCCGAAATGATATTAAATTCTACTTTACAAACGGAAATTGTTTAAAAAATAACTCTTTTTATCACTATGAGCAACGTTCTGACGAGTGGCAGAAAAATAATAACTATAAATTTGAGGCACTGAAAAGCGCCGTTAGTGTGTCACAATACTGAAACCGAAATGTTTGTTTAATGATGACGCTGGCAAGCGAACAACACGTATTACAAGTGAACCCACGCAACCATTACACGTATCACTAACTATTAGCAGTGCTTTAACGACTAAAAGTGAATTCGCCTGATCCGGACAAATTCACTAACATGCCCGCATGTGACATGTTTCGCATTACTGCGGTGTTTCCCACACAGACGGGAGATCCAAAATTTAGCGCTATGAAAGGTGATGTCCAATCACCACTGTAGTCTACCGGTTTCACCTGCTGGTCTGTCCGCTATGGAAGATTACAATCATATAAGCGGGTGTTGCAGCAAGAATCAAACAGACATATTATATTTGAAATCCCCGCCTGCTTCGCTGTGATTTGCCGCGGCTCTAGTAGGCTAACAATGTATAAAAAGCCAAAACTATCTTCAGTAGAAGACATATAAGGAAGAGGTTTTCATTGGGAGAATCGAATAATGCTCGAAAGTCATGCATTTTAAATTAAATTTGAAAAAAAAAAAATAAATTAAAATGCTATCATCTGAGAAAAAGTTTATTACTATAACTGATTTAAATGCTAACAATCAAAAATGTTTTAAATGGCACTAACAGAGTGTTTACAGTCAGAAAGTGATACGGTTCTAAAATCGAGAAAAATATATGTTTTTCTGTAAGCAGCTAACATCAATAAAATTGTCAAAGTCAAAGCTAAACTTTCTATGATTTCTAGGTAGCGGACTATTTTCTCTTGGCTATCTCATTATTTTATCGAACGTGTCTTACTTTCTCGAAACCAAAAAGAAACAAATTATTTCTTTAATTAATTTACACGAAATTACAGCCAGCAAAAAAAAAAATTTCTCCCAAAGTTTCACCACCCAACTAACTGAATTTGCGCTGAGCAACAGCTTTGTTCGTAGTAATAATTATTTTCCTTTCTCCGTGAACATTTTTATCTCCTTCATTTAAAAATACATTGAAATGTCCAGACTGCACATTTGCATCTACGAAACAAACACCCCACCAGCTTCACGGTCTGACGTAAATAAGACCACGAAGATGGATGATCCATCAGTTCAAAGTCTGTAACGGAGCACAATGCTGACCTCCTCCGCTCGCTCCTGTTTACCGCCTAGAGTGTTTCATGCGAACGTTAGAAGCGGGCGATAGTTTCATAACAATTTATAGTTGAAGGCGGCGAGAGCAGCGAAATAAAACTTTTCATATCAAATTAATTGCAATTGTAGCTTGAAACAGAAGTGCCACCACTTTTTTGCGCCAGCAACCACCATTTCCGCCGCGTGCACCGTTGCTCGGAGGGATGCGAGAATTTCCCTCCCAACAAACGGCACCCATCATCATCAACGTGCGAGGAAAAAAATTTAAATGAAGGAATGCAACCTCGGCTTAGCCATTGTTTTTCACCACCGCACTGTTTGCGCTGTATGAGTGGCTTGCTTACCGGCTTTGACTGCTGCTTGGCACCAGGCACTGGAAGTCGAAATACCTCCGGGTCATGACGGCGGAAAACCCACTTTCCCGGGTTAGTTTTCACACTCACCTATAAACCAAGTCCGGGTCGGTTGAGCGAACGCACCACCATTCGCGCGCACCCGAGTCTGAGACTTGGCTCTCTGTGTAGTCATTATTCTCTTTGCTGCGGTGATAAAGTTTAATTGAAATTGTGACAGTAAAAAATTACTGCCCCTCACGCTTCTTTTTATGTCCGCACCAGACGAAGAGTCACGGCCCTGTTCAGGAGAAGAGCAGAGTGAAAATAAAAGCCGTCGGCAGCGGAACACGTCTTTAAGCCGAACTGCTTATCTGATCATCATACTCCAGGACAAAATTAAGCTAATGTTAGTAACCCAAAAACGAATACACGACTTTAAACGTGAAACGTTTTGTTCACCATCGAACAAAACAAAATGTAAACTGTGATATCAACAGGAAGTGACACCAGCCGGAACAAAATCAGCACAACAATAGCGAGCTCGAGACTTCCCAGCAGCTGGCATCAATTTCCTTTTCGGAAAGAACGAATTTTCTCCATCAGCTGATCCGGGTCTGGCTGGCTTGGCGCGACTTCACCAGTTCCAGGATTAAAGCACGACACGAAAATAGCAAATGAAAATGCCCACAACTGCTTTCACTGCCAAGCCGGTTTGACAAAGTGACTGACTGACTGTTGGTTGGCTGGATTTAAAAAATTCCGGTACACCAATATTGCCAAAAGCTGTCTCCCGTGGCTGCAGACTAATACAGGAAATTTTTCATTTCACGCCACACTGCGTCCACTTCGTTTTGTTTTTCCGCGCTCAAGCTACGATTGTTTCGGAGTTGCAGCCACCACAATAGTTCGAAATCCGCCAGCAAGGATCCGTAGAAAGGAAGTGATTAAAAGCCAAACGAAACGCCCCACTGTAATGTCTTTTCAGAGTAGGGCGAACGAATCAAAGCCGAAGTCTGATCCGGATAACCTTGCAGGGGAAAAAAGTGGAGCTCAAATATTGAATTTAGCCTTCGTCTACCTTACCAGTCTATGCAGCAAGCAAACCGCACCAATTAGAAGGATCTACTAACCGACTGAACCGAGTCACAAGATTCCAGCCGGTTTCGCTTCCTCAGTGTAGCGAAAGACCACTCCAAAATTATGCTGAAGAGCCTGTGTCGTATACCAAACTGTCATAATTACATTTTCACACACGTGTTATCATGCAACTATTCTAAATTCTCCTCAAATCCTACCACATCAGCGTCCCTTCGGGAAAATGAAACCCGTCCAGACTGGTGGCGCTTGATTCTTTGCCACTATCTACATTTGGGTCCTCTCTCCTGCAGTCGCACCAGCAGAGCCGAGCTCCCACTTTCATTATCGCCCGGCACTTTGCGGTTATCACATTAAATTAAATTTATACGTTAAATGCTATAAAATGTTATACTGACTATCCCCTCCGGGAGCGTAATTTTCCCTCTCAGTTTCCCACGCCGGCCGCTGCTAGTCTCTTGTCTCCTGCCTCACCCAACTGCACACAAAACTGCATTTCTCGCTGGCAGCCGACCTATAGTAACCGAGCTTTTCTACTGCCGCCGATGGCATCTACAACGAGCCATCTCTACCACATCTCCCCGGACCGTTTCGGCCAACCCCCTCCCCCCGGACAGGAAAGCATTACGATTTTCAACGTTTCAACTTTCGAGTCGGATGTTTTACGATTGTTTGGCCGATTTGATTTTTTTTACTCTGCTCATTTTTCCCTGGTATGTAGTAGCTTTTCAATGGCCATGCATGGAAATATATTTCTTCCGCCTCTGCGCTACCGTAACGAGTCATCGCTTAAAGTGGAGTGGCTACTGGCAGTAATTGGATGATGGAGTAGTTTTTTCTCCGAACGCGAAAAAAAACTTTCACAGTTTTACCGAACAGTTTAGCAGCTTTGCTGCCGGTAATAGATTGAAATGAACGGCGTTGTGATCAGTAAATAACTAATCCACTATTTTAACAAACTTTAAAAACCAGCTCGAATGAAATTTCCATTTCACGTTCCCAGAACCACCATCGCAGCTCACCAATAATGTCAGAACCAGAACACTTTTGAGCTCATAGAATTGCATATACGACGAACGACGAACGACCGAGGGCTGGCTATTTACCATGACCACCGCCGTCCGGAATTCAACGAGCAGTTTGTGTAAAGTGGGATCTCACCACCTTGGAAATTGCATCTGCAGTAGGGTGTCCCAAAATTGCACAAGTCTGGGGCTCACCCTCCAGATGATAGAAAATGGTGTTACGAACAAACTTTTGTTCGGCGGCAGCTCTAGAAAATGATGTTTTCAACAGGCCCCGATGACTTTTTTGAAAAAATCGGTTTTTCTTATGTTAAATCCAAAAAACATGTCCAGTTATTCAATTTTCCATGAAACCTAATCCTTTTATATTTTTTAGAGGTTCCTTAGGGTCCAAACTGTAAAGGAAAAATTCGTTTCGGATTGATTATCGCCAATTTATTTTCCTAAAAAAAATTCTATCGTTTGGAAAAGAGGTTTTTCAAGTATACTTTGACATTCAATCCATAAAAGTGGGTATTAAACCTAATGCTCTCACCAACTGAATACCACTAAAAGTTGGGAAATTTTATGGGGAAGAACATTGCCAAAAACTGCGGGGAGCCTCGTAGCCGCAAGGTTACAGAGTCCGCTTTGTCAAGCGGATGGTCGTGGGTTCGAATCTTAGTAGAATCAGGCCATTCGATATCAAAAAGGACTTTAAGTATGAGTTTATTCTCAGGCTCCCCACCACTTACCCTTCCTTTACGGTGAATTTTATAATACCTTTGCGTGACTTCCTCTTAACAAAAATAAGTCCCTCTTATCAATAAAACTGGCCAGAAGGACGCACGACAAAACTTCTCCAGGGAATTATAATTGGCGATATTTGGCAGTAGAAAGGATGCTCGGTATAGAAGAACAGTAAGCGTGTGAAACGAGGGGAAGTACATTACACACAAGCACTGATCAAAAATAATAATACGCATGCCACTTCTCAATAGCGATATTGCTAAAAAAATAGAAGTGCGGGATACAGCAGACACCCGGGCATATCTCACAATAGATCAACGATTCTGGTCGCAGTGAGGAAGTCCATACAGGAAAAAAAAATTGCCAAAGACTAAGTAAGCCTAGTATTTTTCGATAAAAATGTTAATGATGACTCGAAGAGGAGGGTAGTACAAAACTTGAAAATGGTGAGCAGTGAAAACGAAAATTCATGAGTGGAAAAATTTTCGTCTGTAAAAAACTTAGTGGACTCACAGAGAAGTCACTAAAGTTTTTTCGTTAGACTGCGGCTTGATATGAAGTTTTTTTTATTCAGGAAGATCCCAAGGCCTGGATAGAAAGAAATTATTATCTTGATGCCAAATCGAAATGTTAAAGCTTAACAGTTACCCTGCAGAACGAGCCCTTTGAGTAACAGGAGATTTAGTTGAAATTATAATACTATATGATACGGCAAATGAACATTTTAGTATTGGAAAACATCAAAATGTAACTTATTATTCCACAGTAAATCACGAATAACTCAAAATCAAGTTATTTTAGGGCCATATAGTCTTTGGCAATGTTCTTCCCCATAAAATTTCCCAACTTTTAATGGTATTCAGTGGGTGAGAGCATTAGGTTTAATACCCACTTTTATGGATTGAATGTCAAAGAATACCTGAAAAATCTCTTTTCCAAACGATAGAAATTTTTTTAGGAAAATAAATTGACGATAATCAATCCGAAACGAATTTTTCCTTTACAGTTTGGACCCTAAGAAACCTGTAAAAAATATAAAAGGATTAAGTTTCATGGAAAATTGAATAACTGGACATGTTTTTTGGATTTAACATATGAAAAACCGATTTTTTCAAAAAAGTCATCGGGGCCTGTTGAAAACATCATTTTCTAGAGCTGCCGCCGAACAAAAGTTTGTTCGTAACACCATTTTCTATCATCTGGAGGGTGAGCCCCAGACTTGTGCAATTTTGGGACACCCTAATCTGCAGTCGACCGCGCTGCTGTCGCTGGGGAGGGGGTACATTTTTGAGCTTCGATGATGTGCGAACTGCTGCGGTCAACATCGTCACATTGCCACTGGTGTGTCAATTCTCCTCCCCCACCACTACTACACCACATTACTTGCACTTAACTGCCAGCAACGAATGAAAACGGGTATGGAAGGAGCAGCCTAATCGGATTATGTCCTTTTCTCTTGTCTCCGACATTTGTGTCAACCGTAGCAGGTTGTACGATTACTACTGCCAATCCACCGGTTGAATTGGGGCTTCCTTTTTGCTGCGGCTGCGACTGCTCATCAGAATAGGGTTAAAGGGGTTTCCATAGATTTTTTTCGCCTCGCGACCTGTTTGATGGCATTCTGTGCAAGTATATTCGCTTTTCGTCGAATCCGCTTTTTTCAGTAAATATTGGGAATTGCTATAGACTTAATTGATTGTATTTAGCAACCTCGAAGAACATGTAATATGTTTTAGTCTGGTGAACAATCACCTTATTTCCAGAAAACTTTTTATGCAAAACAATTGTAAAAACAAATACTGGCATTTGCAAATAAAAAGTAAGAGCTTTAGAGAATGGTATATCCTCGCGCTCTGAAGTGCTCAATAGTCAACGATTTCTTTGCAACCAGTTTTTCCGGAATTTATTTTCATTGACCGACGTCATCACACATTCTAAAAGCTAAGTTGTCTTTAGAGAATGTGTCTGCAAACAGACACCTGAGAAGAAAACTCAGGATGGGGGATGAAACTAGGGGAGAGATGCTGGGGTAGTTACATTCCCCCAGACACCAACTGATCTCTATACCGGCCCACTAAAATCCCTCCTGTCTCCAGCCCTGATCTTCCCGGAACAACAGTTAAGTATAACGTCGGGGAGTGGCTTTTGTGCGTGATGCACCCTTTTTACTCTTATAATTTCCTAGATAACTACCTGGAGACTGGTAGTTGGCTACCACTGTCGTGTTGTTGGTTGACCCGCCACACACGTTGCAGCTCCAGGACAACGTGGGAAATGATGTGCGGGTCGTCGCACATCCTCCGGACTAGATTGTTCGGAGTAGTGCCAGACCCGCTCGCAACCATCATCTCGCTCCTCGCTCTTACGAAACGGGGGCATACGAAGAAGACCTTAGCACGGTAAACGTTAGTACCTAGCGCTCTGGACCACACTGGCCCACCATACCTAAGTATGGACGAAACCACGCTGGCAAGAAGTCTTCGCTTGCTGCCCTGCCATAGACCGCTGAGCTATTGGACATCATGCGAGATAGTGCTGCAATAACCGATGAGGCCCTCTTACAGGCATAGTCGACGTTACTCCCGATCGTGAGCTTATCGTCAACCATAACCCCCAAGAGTTTCAGAGATCGCTTTGAGGTGATGGTGCAGTCTCCGACTCTGACCACCGCATGTTGCTCCGATTTACGGTTGTTCACAACCGTGATCGCCGTGTTATGTTGCGCGAGCTCCAGTTTCCTGGAGCGCATTCAGTCCTCGACCTTGCTTATGCAGTGTGCGGCCGTCAACTCGGCCTCCTCGATCGACGCGCCGTAAACCTCTAGCGTTATGTCTTCTGCAAAGCCGACGATCACAACCCCTACTGGAAACTTGAGTTTCAACACCCCGTCATACATGACGTTACACAACACCGGACCCAGGATAGAACCTTGCGGAACTCCTGCGGTGATTGGAACACACTTCTGGCCCTCCTCCGTGTTGTAAACAAGTACTCGATTCTGAAAGGAATTTCTCTGAGTCATGTACAGCGACACCGGTACATGGATGCTCCTGAGCACGAGCGCTATGGAGTCCCAACTGGCACTATTGAACGCATTCTCCACGTCGAGCGTAACGATTGCGCAATAGCGTATTTTCCTTCTCTTGAGCTGGAGTACTACCTATGGCATCTAACGGAATCTAACGTGGACTTGTCCTTCCGGAAGCCGAACTGATTACATGCCAGACGATGTACAGCCTCCGTGTACCTCACCATTTTTTGACGTAGGACTACGTCTTTGTTTTCTATACTAGATTACACTTTGTGAAAATGAAAATGAAACTGGCAAATGTTGCGTCAGATTTCAAACGGTTATAGCAAGCGAACGACTTAATGCATCTTAGTCATTTATATTTCGGTGGATAGATAAAATGTGTAACAATTTTTTGATATTATGTTCAACATTGTTGCTTTACTGCTTAATGGTGGAAAAAGGTGAAAAGTTCCAAGGTCAAGCTTTCCCATACATTTCCCTTGTTCTTGGCTTGCTTCCCAAGCACAGATAACAATAACATGGACGAAATAAATTCCACTGCCTACATATTTTGACTCAACAAGGTGTTTTGGTTTGTTTGTCTTTGTCTAAGCTGCGTGGCCACGCCTTAATGGTAAAAATCTACGCTGAACTCGATACAAAAGACTGCGTGTGGAAAATTCAGCTTCAGTTTAGTTTGTTCCACAATAGCGAGTGCGGTGCAGCTGTTAAGCTTTGCGACATTGAGAAACGAGAGCTGCATACGAGTCAACTTCCAGGCACCGCGGAGCATGTTACCTGTATTCTGCACACGGCAGCAATAATAACCATTGTACGCTGCAGGATATTTTGCTGGCACAGCTGCTGGAGGGCACAGCGGAGACCAAATTTTATATTTTATCGTTGCTACCGGTGGTGGTGTGATTATCAGCATTCTGCAGCATACATTTCGAGCTGAAGGTTATCGAATCGGTTCTTTTTAGAACTATAAATGCTTGAAGATAAGAATTACGAGAATTTTCACAACTACTCCTAGTGTGAAATGTCCATCTATTTCTCAATAATCAGTTTTACAAGAACGACCAGGGCGCACCAAAGATAAACGGTAGTGTTGCCTATGAATAGTTTATCACAACAAGATATAACCCTCATTTCAAGAATTTGCACTGCTAAATTGAGTGATTTTCCGGTTCAATTGTTTGTTTGTGTTCACTCGAACACCGTTATCAGTCAAATGTTAGAAACGAAAATTAGTTATTCTAAGAACCAGAGTGATATGCGCATCGGGAAAGCAAAACCTTTCTTTTGATGCTTATGAAAATCACTCAGTAGTATCGAAGGTGTTTTGGTTTGTTCCTCTTTCTCGAAGGTACGTAGCCACGCCTTAATTGCAAAAATCTGCTCTGAACTCGATACAAAAGACTGCGTGTAGAAAATTCAGCTTCAGTTTAGTTTGTTACGCATAAGCGAGAGCAGTGCAGCTGTTAAAGGTACGCGACATTGAGAAACGAGAGCTGCATACGAGTCAACTCAAAATATTCATGGTGCGATTATCAGCGTTCTGTAGCACGAATTTTTAACTGAATATTATGGAATCGGTTCTTTTCAGAACTATAGATGCTTGAAGATAAGAGTTATGAGAATTTTCGCAACTACTACTAGTGTAAAATTTTCATGTATTCATGCATCGTTAGTTTTAAAATACCGACTATCAAAAATAAACGGTAGTGTTACCTATGAACAGTTAAGCGCAGCATATAATAATATCTAGTTTAGCATATATTAAATATTTAGTCCTACGTCACCATTTCATACAAACCCTAGGGCTGTATACCTTGTAGTATTTGAGGATGATACTATACTATGATACAGGTAGATGGGCCTATAAGATGGGTTCTCCGGCGGTTTCCTAGCCTTCGGCAGTAAGATCAGTCTTCGTTGCTTTCACCTGTCCGGAAAGATACAGTCATCCAGGTACTTCTGCATGACTTCCCTAAACAGCCCGAGGGCCGTTTTTATCGCCAGCCTGATTGCCAGATTAGGGATACCATCCGGTTCCGGTGCCTTGCTCACCTATAGGAATTTGGCGATCACGATGAGTTCCTCATTCGTAACCCTTGCCTCCTCCTCAACCTCGGCACGGCTGTCGAGTCGTCGCTCACGGATTTGATGTTCGGCATTTGATGTTAGACCGTACGTATCATAGAATAGTTCTAGCAAGCCTCCTGCAGCGCTACGATGTCGAATTTGCGGATCTTCGAAATATAAGCAAGTACTCGAGTGCTTCCAATGAAATGAAGAGAGATGCTGTTTTAAGTCTCGCATACCACAAGGATTTTTGGCTTTGGTGTTTCAACCACTTTTAACGTGGAGGACAGACGCTGTTGCGAGTCGCTCTTAACATGCAAGCTCGAATTAGCTCCCGTCTCCTCTCATCAAGACAGATAATTGAGTTGGATAAATTTCCCATGGAAGGTAATCATGTTAGCTTCCTCGCTAAAAAATTTTACGTCCTTGCGTGCGGCCTTCCGGCAGTTAACCGAAACATTCGCCATCGCGGACGAAAGCATGCGTGTAGGCATGCTTCAAAGCTCTTTCTTCGTTTTTTTTATTAATTCCTCGCGACAAAATACAATAGATCTTGTGCTTCAAGTTTGCCCAGAAATTCTCGATGGGACGCAGCTAGGGGACATTGGGCGGATTCGCCGACTTCGGTACCACATCGATATTCAGTCGCTCTATCTATTCCAACGATTGCTTTGAGTAGTGGGCCGATGCCAAATCTGGCCAGAACACCGTGTCTTCGCCCTGGTATTTCTTGATGAACGACGCAACTTTTGGCAGGCACTTCGTACTATAAATTTCCCCGTTCACGACCAGCCTGGAGCGAAAGAAGAGCAACTTTGACATCCCTTTCTCGCTGATTGTCAGCCACAGCCGCACCTTCTTGGGGAACTTGGTCTGTAAATAAACTTCATCTCGGTGCTCAATTCCTTCGTGGGGAAGGTAAAATACGAAGTACCCTGCTCATCGTTGCCATCCAGGGTGAGATAGGTCTCGTCGTCCATCACCACTGCCACGTCGCGATTCGCCGGGAAAATCGACTTGACCATGAAGGAAGTGATTCAACTGTGGACGGAACTGCCGCTTCCTGAAATGTATGTCCATGTTCTCCAGATACTTTTTACTGTTTTACCGCATGCACCAACCTCCCAGCCAAGTGCACGCAGCGATTTAGCCACTTTTCCCTCGGTCTTCCTTTTCAGCATCTTTTGAAGCTCCTTGTTGCTCAAGGTCGTTGGCCGTCCGGAACCGGGCTTTCTTTCGATGCTCTGTTCGTTGTCCAATAGTGTCAAGATGTTGTAGATGCTGGAACGGGCATACCTGGCGTTCACACAGTGTCCGTTATTGACGCGGCGGCGTACCGTTCTTTGAACGTGTACACTTCTGGACGGAGTACCTTCACTTTTTCCGCCATCACAGTTAGAGTTTGACTGATAGAGCTGTCCATTTTTTTTTTGCTAACTCATGAGTTACTATGATTGATGATGTATGAGTAGTTTCGTCAGCGCGATTAAAGGTAAACCCATGAAAAATCGGCAATTTTTGTCCATTTTTTACCGCAAACGTTATACGTCAGTATACGTCAGGATACGCCAAAAGTCCTACCGAGGCTGGCTACCTGATCTTTTATATGGTTACTCGCACACCAGTCGGTACCAGAGGGGGGAGATAGCGATAGGAGCTACTGGACAAGAGGCTTAAGGATCACTAATGATACCTCACACGGATCTATTTCATAATTGCAGATACGTCAGTACATTTTGGTCCGACGACGACAACCTTTTCTTCATCGGCTTTCTGTTAACGATAGTTTTGGTGGTTTTTCGTGTCTAATTATGGCTACCTGTTCAATTCATTGCAACAAGGCACCTTCACTATATCAGTTTAGTTCTATGCTTAATACAACATTTTAATCAATCTAATTGGTTTAGTGGGAAGCCCGTGTTTGAGCATTATCTGTTACAGCTCGTTACGTTTTACTGAGTCGTACGTCGTTTAAAATCTACAAACAGACGTGATACTTTTCTGCCATACGTTTTTCACCTCGCCAGTAGTTAACTTAACCTCCTTCTGTGTTAGTGGCTCCACAGCCTTTTCGTCACTAAGATCCTCTTCTTCTGTTTAAAAACTGTGGTTACTTGCCATTCAATTAAATCTGGAGACATATGGTTGCATCCGTTAGTTTGCGTCACCCACTTTATTCGATTGCAAACTTCCATGTCGGACGGATCAACAGAGAATACCGGCGAACCCTACTGTGCGGTCTTTAAAGTCATTTTGTTGCTAGCAATACTGAAAATGTTAAATCTGATTTTTTTCTATGTGAGCAAGCAGTCTGTAATATTCACCACTGGGAGCATTGAATCATCGGTTCTGCTTGGACTTGAAGTAATCCCTGTAGCTCTGATAAAACCTCAAACTTTTTGGTCAATTCCAAATCAAGGTGAAATACATATTCCCGGCATTCCTTCGCCGGAACAAAGTGCTGATACCTAACACCTTGTTTCCCATTGGAAACAACGACTGCGGCATGGAAACAGAAAGGTAGGCAACAAAACAAAAACTACAAGTGACAGGGAAAAAGACAAAAAATAAAAAGCTAGAAAAAGATAGGGAGAAAAACTGGTTTTCAGCCAGATAGGATTAAATATAATTTGTTCCATGAAATCAATCTAGCAACAGACTTGGTACGGGTTATCGTTGTGTGTTTCAAGTCTCTGGTCTCAAAGATTACTTTAGATTCTGCAATCAGGCTTTGGCCGAGCCTCAAAGCGGTCAACATCTCACTTTTTTGTCCAATGAAAAAAAAAGAAGTAGAAAATTTCAGTATTTTTGGAAATGCAGAAATCGTCGTGTGTTATTTATTTATTTATTTTTTTTTTTTGAAAAAGTAGACATTCTGGGACTTATATTTTGAATTAAATGCTCCCAGAGAGACCATTTTCTTTCAAAATGTTTTTAAGACATCACCAGATCTCGAAGTTCCATCTGTTGGTTGTGGAAAAGCAGTTCAATCTCATAATGGTTTATCTGATAAAAATTAAAATATATGACAAATCGAAGATACTATTTTACACGCAAAAGTTGAAGTCATGTACAATCATTGTGTCTTCCCGATTCGCACAAATGTTGCACAGAAATCGCACAATAAATGTGTGAAACGCATAACGCAACAGTTGTACTGCGAATACATTGACATAGAATGAAATCAGAATATGTATCATATACCGACACTTTATGTCTCACGTCGAGTGTATTAGTGACTGCTACTCATGGTGCAGTGCAAGCGACGAGAGAAATTTCTCTCTCGCTCGTAGAATTTCCATGCATGTGCTACAAGACTAGACACGTCACTTACAATTTGCAGGTTGCTCTTTCGCTTCTCTTTCGGTTCGGATTGCGACGCGCAAGGCGATACCTTGTTGCTTAACGAAATGAGCGAGACACCCGTGCTGTACATACTTGATACCAGTGTTGTTAGTCTCACTCATACTGTCGGTGCGTGATTGCTGCTATTCAGTGGAATGCATGAAGAAGAAAAAGTATCTCGAAAACGTGTGTGCAAAAGGCTTGAAAAGCGTAGCATATGTCTCGTCCTCAAGCAAAAAGGAGGAGAATGGTTTTGCTTCTCGCTCGCTTTGCAATGCTGCTTGAACTGTTTAGGTATAGTAGTTTGAAGCTGCCAAATACATTGGAGAAACGCTAGAGCATTAATTGCGTTATGCCCAACACGCAATCATTGTACTGGTTCCGAATTACATCAACAATTGCTTTAAAAACGCACAATTTTGTACTGGTTTCGCACCATCCAACTTTTGCGTGTAGGGCTTAGCGTGAAAAAACAAGGCACTAAAGAGTCTAGGCGGCATCTATAAACTACGTAACGCTCACAGGGGGGAGGGGAGTATCCTTGAGCGTTACGATTTGTTACATAGTGGAGGGGGGGAGGTAAGATCAGTGTTACGTAACGAAAAATCTCTGGAGAGACTCTCCAAAAACGAGCATTTTTATTAAGCAAATTCTTCTAAAGCGTTACGTTATTTTAATAAGGGGGTAGGTGTTGGCGTTTCGTTCCGTTACATATGGGGGGTGGGGGTCCAAAAATTGGGTTTTTTCCGTTACGTAATTTATGGATGTCGCCCTAGTGGTTGTATAAAGTCTTGAAAGGTTTGCATCCTTCTGACCACATTGTCCAGCTAATGTAACTTATCCTGGTTAGCGTGAATGTCACCGTGCCGTTGGTACGTAGCGAAACCCGTAACCGACTCCTAAACCGCTTGCCATAACGTCCAGTGATTCGTTTCATTTGGAATGACACTAATTTTCTTGTAATTTATCCACAATCATAAACCACTTGGTTTACAGATTTACTAGGACTTCCTGCTGTTGCTGTGGCTGCTGCTGCGTGGCAATGGCAAGATTAGCTGCGAAGCAAGAGCGGCAACGTCGACAAAAATATGCAAAAGGCAACCGCTTATCCGAACGCTGCAGCTGATGGCTCAGAACGGCGCGGCCCAAGCGGAAGGCTAGGTACCTACCTAACTACAAGAGTGCATACCGAAAGCCATCATCGTTGTATTTCTCATTTCGCCTCCATAGAGACCGGAACGGGCCTCCTGCCGCAAAGCAGAACCGAAGAGCAACGGGATAAATTTGTGGCTGTATGCGGGTTGAATAATTAAACGCCATAAATATTTGAGAAGCTGAAAAACGCTTTACACGAGAAGCTCTTGAATCTCGGCACACGGCGTCTGGCGTTTGTCCGTTTGAAAGAGACTATGTCTATGCTTATGTATGTGTGTGTGTGGGTATGTGTGGTTCAGCGATGAGAAGCTGTGTCTGTAGGCGCTGATTTTTCCTCGGGAGACAAAAAAACTAAAACAGAAACTGCGTTCAAAGAGAAGCACTTTCAATCGTGTACAGAAGGAAAAGATCTAAATTGAAACGTATGTTTGAACATTGCTTTCCGTTCCCTTTTCCTCAGGATTGAGACATCGTCGACAGCCAATGGAAGTACACTTTCAAACACCGCACCGTGGTCAATGTTGCTGCACGATTGGGATGCAAGCAATGTGATATGATGCTGTGAAGATCGGCTTAGGAAAAAAAAATTCCTAACTGGACTTTGCTGAACTTAACCCGTATATAAATAAGCATACAAAAAATTTAAGGCGTGAGAAATCGAACGTAGCAATTGGTCTGAAACTTTTAATTATAGGATATAATATAGCAAAAAAAAAACATAGACACAATGGAGACGCATTACTACTGGAATGGAGGACGAAGAAACATAATTTCTTCGCAGGAAAGTTTCCACCTTAATTGCCTGAGTGGTATGTATGTACAAGAAAATAGAAATCCATCGTCGTTTCGGTTCGAAACCGCAACCTCTCCACAGAACTGTGAGCGACACCATTGTTTGTCTTCCCTCCCCACCCAAAGCGGCCATAAAACAGACAAGACAAACTGTTTTCCGCTTCATTTTGCTTGTTTCTCCACGGGGATAACACGACGAAGCATTCGCCAATGAAACGATAATTGAAAATAAAAATTTAAAGCGCTATAAAAATCTGTCACCTGACACCGTGAAATCCGCGCCTCAAGTAGTAGGTCCCCTCCACCACTGTAAACAGCCGCAGTGATCTGAGCAGGAGAAAAGTGGCGAAGTGCAACTTCAAAGTAATATTCAGTCCCTTTTCCCTAGGTGCGATGTGACCCGTGCACACCGATATGACATAAAATCCATACAGCCAGAGTCGGGTGCGCGGGAGGGGTTTTGTGAGTTCATCCATCCTAAAGTGTAAAAAAGTGACAGTGATAGTAAAGTAAGGTAAAGTAAAGTAAAGTTAAGTAAAGTAAAGTAAAGTAAAGTAAAGTAAAGTAAAGTAAAGTAAAGTAAAGTAAAGTAAAGTAAAGTAAAGTAAAGTAAAGTAAAGTAAAGTAAAGTAAAGTAAAGTAAAGTAAAGTAAAGTAAAGTAAAGTAAAGTAAAGTAAAGTAAAGTAAAGTAAAGTAAAGTAAAGTAAAGTAAAGTAAAGTAAAGTAAAGTAAAGTAAAGTAAAGTAAAGTAAAGTAAAGTAAAGTAAAGTAAAGTAAAGTAAAGTAAAGTAAAGTAAAGTAAAGTAAAGTAAAGTAAAGTAAAGTAAAGTAAAGTAAAGTAAAGTAAAGTAAAGTAAAGTAAAGTAAAGTAAAGTAAAGTAAAGTAAAGTAAAGTAAAGTAAAGTAAAGTAAAGTAAAGTAAAGTAAAGTAAAGTAAAGTAAAGTAAAGTAAAGTAAAGTAAAGTAAAGTAAAGTAAAGTAAAGTAAAGTAAAGTAAAGTAAAGTAAAGTAAAGTAAAGTAAAGTAAAGTAAAGTAAAGTAAAGTAAAGTAAAGTAAAGTAAAGTAAAGTAAAGTAAAGTAAAGTAAAGTAAAGTAAAGTAAAGTAAAGTAAAGTAAAGTAAAGTAAAGTAAAGTAAAGTAAAGTAAAGTAAAGTAAAGTAAAGTAAAGTAAAGTAAAGTAAAGTAAAGTAAAGTAAAGTAAAGTAAAGTAAAGTAAAGTAAAGTAAAGTAAAGTAAAGTAAAGTAAAGTAAAGTAAAGTAAAGTAAAGTAAAGTAAAGTAAAGTAAAGTAAAGTAAAGTAAAGTAAAGTAAAGTAAAGTAAAGTAAAGTAAAGTAAAGTAAAGTAAAGTAAAGTAAAGTAAAGTAAAGTAAAGTAAAGTAAAGTAAAGTAAAGTAAAGTAAAGTAAAGTAAAGTAAAGTAAAGTAAAGTAAAGTATAGAAAGGAATTTTTCATAAAACCGGGTAAAAAAGCATGAACAGTAAATTACTTCAGATTATTCTCTAGCTATTTAATATAAGGCCAGAGTAATTCGAGCGATAATAAATAAACAAATGAATTTCTGAGGAAGCTATGAGTTAAACAATTAATCTTCCAAAGAGGAGGGCTGAAGAAACAAAAGAAAACACAAAGTATCGAACGGATCAAATTGAAATTCATCATACCGCAGTTAAAAATAAAAACAAAACTTTTTCAAAACACAGAAGGTCTGTTTTAATTGTCAACCGGGGCAAACCAACCAATACCAATCAAAAATTTCTAACATTCATTGAGCTGCTCATACCAATTCTAGAAGAACATAAAGGGCAGATAAAACTTGACAAAATGTCTTAAATTCAGTGTTGATTGATTTTTTTTATTCTGAGAAAAAAACACAGCACTGCGACCAATTAAATACAGACGAAAAAGCTTTTCTATAGCTCTACAAAATACAAAGTTCTTTAATAATCGAAAACAAGGACTTGGTGTCTGAGAAATTTCACTTTCAAAGATTTTATGAATACAGTCATACCTCGATTTAAGGCAACCTCGATATAACGTAACTTTTACCTCGATATAACGTATTTTTTTAGGTATCCTAAAATAAAAGTACAAAAATTATGTCTGTGGTGTTTAATGGCTCTAATAAATGTTTTAAGTAAGTTTTCAAAATAGAGAAAAATTGATCTTTTTTTGTGACTGGTTTTGTTTGTCAACGAAAATAGTCTCAAAGAGGCATGAGAATGGTTTATAGATACTAACAGTCTATAGGAAATATTTTTTTGTGCTTATTTGAGTAACCATTAACAATATTTCATCAATATAAAAAAAATTTTTTCGTGTCTCGATATAACGTGACACGATATAACGTATTTTGGAAACTCATATTGATAAGGTTGGAAGAAGATAATAAAATACCAGAGAAGCGTAAAGGACAAGGAATGTAATATTGGAAATTGCGGAGGAAAACAAAATCAAAAATCATGCCAGAAGAAGTTGACTTGTTTGTATATGAGACACGACCGCAAGGTTAACGTTAAATTACGACGACCTGTCTTATGTCCATGTATTTCTGGGAGCACATTTGATTGAGATTAATCAATTTGATGTGATAAGTTTCAGTAATAATTCTCTTTCGATTCTCTTCAATGCTAAGACTACGTTCGACTATCTTGTATCAATATGTTTACGTCTTTTCAAAGGTAAGAAAATAACTCCCTGAAAATGATGTGGAGGATCTGAAGAGATTCAAAATGGTAACTGGGCACATTGTTTCAAAAGCTGCGAAAACGTGATCGAAAATATTTCGATCCAAAAAACTAGATTTTAGAGCCATAGTGCCTCCAGTAAAGTTTATCCATTAATTATTCTCCATTTTATAGAAGATGCAATTTTGTGATTGATCCACTTCATTCTCTAGTGCCCAGTGCCGCCTTTAGACGGTCTTCAGATAAACCCCTAAAAGTCTTCAATCAATACTTAAAAAATGTTTATAAGTTTCAAAATGATTTTTTCGAAGTCCGTCTGAAAATTAATTTGGGCACTGGAGGGTTAACAATGAGAAACGAATTTAACTTTTTTCATTTTGCATATAAAAATTCACTTGCAACTTTGAAACAACTTTCTCAAAGTTACCATACTTCTATCTGCCTTTTCAAATGGACTTTCGTGGAGGTTTCTGCAGATGGCCACTAAAAATCTTTTTTTTTGTATTTTAGAGGTGATTTTCTACAATTTTCCAATGTTCTACATTGTTGCTCACTATCACAAAACACACAATGTTATCCAAAAAGTTTATTTTTATCTCTCATATTTCATCGGTTATTGACGATTTTTATTGAAACAATTCACTAATTTACTAACAGATATCTTTAAAATCTGCAAATAGCTGCAGACTAAACCTTTTCTTTATTTAAGTATAAGTAAAACGTCATTTAGTCCAGAGATATGCATTTATCTCTCGCTGTTGATATTTGTGAATAAATAAGTACATTAGTTTAATAACAATCTTTAATAACTAAATAAACTTGAGAGATAAAATTAACCTTCTTCGGCGAACTCGTGTGTTTTATTGTAGTTAACAACATTGTAGAACATTGAAATGACTTCAAATGACCAGATACAAGTGTAGTGTCTTCGATAAAGTTGTTGCTCACGAAATGTGCTAAAACTTTATTCAGTTTATTCAGCAAAGTGGATTTTTATATGCAAAAATGAGAAAAATTAAACTCATTTCTCACTTTTAGGTAGATTAATCACAAAATTCTAACTTCTGAAAAATGGATAATAATTAATAGAACAACTTTACTGAAGACACTATTACTCCAAAATCGTTATTTTTTGAGTAAAAGTAATTAGTGTAAATTAGCACATTATTTTAGTAAAAATCTTCAGCAACCAAAGTGAGATAAAAATAAACTTTTTTCAGAGATATTGTTTGTTTTGTTGTAGCAAACAATTTTGTAGAACATTCAGAAATTGTAGAAAATCACTATAAAAAGTTAAATAGCAAAAAAAAATTTTTTGATAGCAATCTATAGAAAACTCCACAAAAGTCCATTCAAATAAATAGATAGAAATATGATGTCATCAACAAAGTTGTTTCTTTTAAAATTTACTACCACTTTGCTGAACAAAGTGGATTTTTTTGAGTTGAGTGGATTAATCATGGAATTGTAACTTCTATAACACGGAGAATAATCAATGGAACAACTTTGCTGACGACGTTACGGCTCTAAAATCATGGTTTTTGGGTCAAAATAATTTCGATCACGTTCCGCAGCTTTGGAAACTGTGTGCTGGGGTCGATTTACGGCCTCTAGATATCATACCGGTTGCGAAAAAATGGATGTTGGATGCTATTTGGCCTTGTTCTCAGCTCTGATTGGTCGAAACCTCCGTTTAAAACAAGACTCTGAATTTTTCAATTGTACAATAGTTATCATAAAATCGCCTTTTTTGCAGTAAAAGGGATGCTCAGAAAATTTTACAATTGATAGCTATAAGAATTAAGGAAGTCCGTCGAAAACTGTCTGAGTTATTAGCATTTGAAATTGGAAAATTTTTATGACCCTCTCAATGCTTCCATTTTGCCTTTTTCTCAGAATGTTATCGCTGGACGTTATTCTACGTCAAAATGACCATATTTTTGTCTTAGAAATACGCATTAAAAACAATATCAATAAGCTGAGCCAAAGAAAACTAAACATTTGTTCGGAGTTGAACTTTATTCTAAAATTCATCCCGTAGCTCTCACTAATCACTAATCGCAGAAGGGAAAATCTGAATGAGATAAAGTTGAAATTTATTTTCGGTTAAAAAACAAGGAACATGTTGAGTTTCGAATGAAGTGAATTATTCATGCGGAGGTCGAGGTTGAGATGAATTGCATTGAGTTCATAAGTGAATCAAAAACAGTAAACCAAATCAACCTGAACCCGGCTGCCAATACATATGATCCGACGAAGCCTTTAAATACCCTATCAAATAATTTATTATTATTATATTTTAAAGTAAAAAATAACAATTTTGCTTGCAAACCCCTCCCAAAGAGCAATCCTGCGCACGGCTATGCACACCGTTGTTGCAGTCGTTTGACGGTGACTGGCAGAGATTTACGACAGTCTTTCTCAGTTCAGGTTCTCAATGGCAGCAAGGTAGAAAATACCGTCGCTGGTGTCTGCCGTGGCACTCTACTAGAACGGACTGAGACTGACGATGATGATGATTGGGTATTAGTTGCGTATCATAAAAATGTCTTGTAGCCAATTTTATTTCAATGTAGCTAGCTAGCTAACTTTGCTGACAGATCGACTGTCGTCCGGAGTTGGTACCATCTGCGGCTGATTATGGCTCTCGGTCGGTAATTATAAGCTTTTTAGTTCAATTATTGTCTAACGTTTCACTGTGGCGGGCAAAGTGCTGATCTCTAGAGAAAGTTTGTGGTCCGCGCTGGAAAGTGCAGTAGAAAAACATCAGAAGCTAGAATCGGTGTGGTGAATAATATCTCCTGCACAGTGCTGTTGACTGACACTCCCGAGAAGGGAAAAGGACAAGTTTTTCTGCAGTCTGTCATTACTTCGTTTCGTCCCTTTGATTGATGTGGGAACGAAATTTATGGCCAACAGCCTGGCAAGGATTTCCA
The DNA here is from genome assembly GCF_029784165.1 of Wyeomyia smithii. Classification (NCBI taxonomy): domain Eukaryota; kingdom Metazoa; phylum Arthropoda; class Insecta; order Diptera; family Culicidae; genus Wyeomyia; species Wyeomyia smithii. The sequence continues at coordinate 9,633,604 of NC_073695.1, forward strand.
TAAATTTTGTATGAAAATTACTCTGGAGTTCCGTCCGGGTTCTCCAGTTTCTCTGGAGCGGAAATGAGGTTCAGGTTTCGGAGCAAATTGAAAGCAGTCTGAGGCTGGACCAGCATTTTTTCGAACTGAACTTTAAAATTTATAACTTAGTTGATCTTATTTTTAACCAAATCAACTATAAAGTAACCAACTTCAAAACCAATCAATCATAATTTCAGCATTAAGAATCAATCGTCAAATCCTCGGAAACATATCCAAACAAGAACATCGACGGTCGTGGAACACCCCACTTGGGAAAAAGCATGGGATTGGTGCGCAACAGTTTTCCCTCGACCGTACACAGAAAAAGCCGACAACACCAAAGCATGTACAATAATACATTTCAATATTAGCAAAAATTAGCATATAAATTTCGCTCTTTTATTGCACTCGAACAGGCGGTTTACCACCAGCAGCTCTTCTGTTGCTGCTGCTGCTGCTGTTGCTGCTAGAGACAGCACACCGCTACCGAGGACTCCCTGCGGGATGTGCGGTTTTGCTCGTTGATCTTCCCAACGCAGGGTCTCAGCGAGCGTCTGCTGGTAGCACAAATCTGTCCACCCGGAGTGCCCGACTACGACCATGGAAGAACTCCCTGCGAAGCTGTTGCTGATGGCAGCTTAAAGGATTTGAAAGAGACTCGGCATTCTAAGCCAGCGCCTTCCATCCTTCTTGTCGGTGGAACAAAGTGGGGCCAACAAAGGCCAAGTAAATGTGTGGGGGCAAAAAATCTATTCCACTTCCAACCTTTCCCCTCGTCGATCAATCGCTGCAGCACCGAACCGATTGTAATATATGTATATGCGGATTTGGATCTCAATCGATTCGCCTTCATCATCTCGGCAGAACACAGAACCAGCATCATCTTCGTGACCATCATCATCATCCTCATCGTTCCCATTGTCGTTACGAACCGAAACCAAGAATCGAACTACGGAATTCCTCAGGGAAGAGCGCACTTTCTCCATATAATAGTTAGTGCTTTCTGTCTATTTAGATCGCATCACACAGAGACGGAGGGGCCAGTAAAAGTTGTAAAGTGTAGAAACATCCTTCCTAAACTGATTAGAGATTCTCCGGCGGTGCTGCCGGATGACGGCGGAAGCGGCGACCGACTAATATGGCTGCCTCGAACGTCTAACCCAGCAAGCGGAGCGTGCAAAGCGAAGGGAAAGCAATTGACAGCCATCATTTTGCGCCACGGGTGGACGATGCAGAGCAGCAGTGGGCTATACGCGGTACGGCAGCTGGTCGGATTCTGCTGAGCTCAGCGGCATCTCTTCCGGGTGGGGAAATTCCTGTGGTCTGCCGCTCCTGTCTGCCGACTGGGGACGGGGGAGGGCACGGTGACTATGATTGGCATGCTAGGAAGCTAATCGGTTGTTCAAACATGATTGAGACGTTTCCGGTTCAACGGGAACAATGTTGGTCGGTGATAAGAACGGTGGTTAATGCAGTGTCATTTTTGGATCGCCCGGAATGTGTAATGTTCGGTGTGGGCTGCTTCAGTGGTTTGGCGCAAAAGGGATGAGGGAATTTTGCCAGCTGCTGCAACTGTTGCAAATATTCGTCGAACCGAAGTGCGATAGTTGCCACTTTCGGCAATCTTACTCGTACTTTGTGATGGATCTAATCTGGCTCATGACAAGGCATTCCTTCTTACAAAGAAGCTATTGAAGGACGAATCTTTTGATGCTTCCGTTAAAATAGATTTCGAAAGCGCCAAACTTTGGTTATCAATCTGTAAACATATCATATTTTTATCCACATGGCATTACCTGACATCTAGACTTTGAATACATACCTATAATTTACCAACCAGATTTGAAATATGCAATTGAGTTTTTGCCGTCTTCCTGCTGTCACGTACTAGCGTGTCCGGCCTTTATAGCCTACTTTTTAGCTAGAATTAGAAAGTTTAATCAATTTCATCTAATTTCTTTTAACAGTGTTGTTTGGACATCCGCTCAGTTTTGCAGTTGTCAGTTCTTCTCGGGTTTAATTGATTTTTTCCGGTGAGTTGAAAAAAATCAATTGAAACCCGAGAACATTTGATTAACGGTGATTCGAACCCGGAAAACAATTGTCAGTTCATGAAAGGATTTTATTCACTAACATGAAAATCGTGGGTTGTTGCATCGTACCTTGGGAAAATAATTTTTTATAAATATTGTTCAACCGTCTCAGGGGTCCTTCCCGAGCAGGAGAAAATTTCATTATAATATCACAACCAGATATTAGAAATACACCTCATTTTAATCTTAATATGGTTTACATAGTTGGTAAAATAACAAAAAATAATACCAAAATATTGTTCTTCAATGACTATATGAATAACAATGCTTGATATTTCAATAACAAACCAATAATTTGCATTAAAAATCACGAAAATGACCGATTCAGATATTTTCAACTTATTGAACACTGAATGCATAACTGAATTCATTATAAATAAGCAATAACGAACAATTTTCACTTAAAAACTTACTTTTAATGAGATGTTTCAAAATCAACTCAAATTTCTTATTGAAGGCATAGCGAGATATGATATCAAAATTATATGATATTTTAATATGCATGTTTGAAACGTGAATATCTTTCAAATAACCCGATAAGTCCTCCTAGCTCAATATGTTATTGATGAGTTATGATTTTGTTATGCTCTCCTGTCCGGGTTCAAAGGCTCCAGCAACGATCCGCTATAGCCTTTAAGCCAGAGCTTGACGAAAACTGGTAGTAACAAGCAGAAACACATTAGGTCAGCGTTAATTTCAACCAAAATCTGAACATTTCGACATGGGACTTGGTCAAAAAACCCCGCACTTCGAGCACGACTAGGAGCACCAAACTTCACAGGAACAGTTAGATAGCTACAATCTATAATTTTTAACCAGTTTAGGCCTTAGGGCGTTTTTTTGCTTTTGTCGATCAATGTTTTTTTTTTGTCGGAATCCTACAGGTAACAATAGGAAACAGTTAGTGAAGAAGCCGTCCTTGCGGTTATATTTCATAATTCTTTCTGTATAAACAAACTAGAAATAAGTCACATTTCGAGAATATCGAATTTACGTTAAAAGTAAATTGAGCTTGAGCTTGAGCTTGATTGATCACCACCGGTTGCCACTTCGTTACTGATCAGGATCGATTGGAGTTGTAAATCGAATTTAGTGATTCCTGCTTGGGATTTAGCTTTTCGATGTGCATCTCCAATAACCCCTGCATGCTGATCAGTACCGACGCCTGCCGGTCCAGAACGTAGATCAAAGGAAGGAAGGAAAGGGGTGTTAGTTCGATACTTGTTGTTACTAGAGGCCGGATATACTCCTGCACACTCCACAAGCACCACGGGTATAGGAATTTTGTGTTAGTTGTTTGTCGCGTTTCTTCTCTACATACGATAAAACTTTTGGCGGTATTTATGGGCCCTCGTCCACTAAGATATTTTTCGCAAACCTATCTTCTATGTATTCAAGACGTTTTGTTTCATTGATTTTAGGAGTACGACGGTAATAACGAGCTTTGTTTCGGAATGCGCTGCAAGTACTCAGTCATTCTGCAAAGGGTCTTTGGAAGGTCGGTAGAGCTAACACCTTCTAGGTTCCGAAAACAAGACAGACGCAGAAACAAGAATCAACAGCATTGTCTTTTTTCACCCTATCACTGCTAGACAGTGGAATCTAGAAGGTCATACATACATACATACATACATACGACGGTAATAACGAGCTTTGTACTAATAGAGGAACTGACCGACCCTTCCAATTTTGAACCCGACGTGCACGCACTTTCCCGAGGTTAGTGGTGCGATCTTCGATATATGAACTCACGAAAGCGCGCCAGGTGCCAACATGTTTGAAACCTCATCATATTTGCAGTGATGGGATACAAGCGAATCGTGGAGGTTAGGTAATTTCGGTTACCTTACGTATCGTACGACTCTACGCGTTTCTGCTCATGAACACCTTAATTTACCCATTAACGAATCAATGAGTAACTTTATTTCGTAAGACGTTAAACTTTATTCGGAAACTGTAAGCCGACCGCAATTTTAGAGGATATAAGATCTACAACGCGTTTTTCTCTTGTAATATAATTTGGAATGAGCAGAATGATTAGGATACTTATCCTAATGAATTCAAAAACTGGCAAATTTACATGCATCCCTTAAAATTCAAAAACAAAAAATTGCATCCAACAAGATTTAAACATTATTGAATAAAAAAAAAATTCAAGTGTATCAACATTTGTCCAAAAGCTAGGAAAATCATAAAAATAATAGGGTTAAATATGGCTAAATGACCGTAACCGATCAGAACTCTTCATGACAGACGAAGCACTTAGATATTTGTCGCGTGTGAATGATAGATGATCAAACTCTATTGTAAAACTATCAATTCGATCTTGTGAAAGTTAGCGTGTTCAAAGATTTATAGTAGCATATGAATATAGTAAAACCTACGACACGCTGAACCGCATCCGAGCCAATCTCCGCTTTTCAACCACATCAAGAAGTTCAATTTACTACCCCATGAAAACCAAAAAAATCTGTATTATTTCCAGAAAATCTGCAATCTGCATGCAGATATCTGTATGAAAAATACGCAAGAAATCTGTATAAAAGCAGACAAATCTATATATGTGGCATCACTGGTCATAACTGAAATGATCTGCTATAATTTAGAATCAAACTGCATCGCCCGAAGGCAAACAAAGCCACCAATAGCTGTCAAACGCAAGTGCCCGACGTCACCGTGCGATGGTCTATTTGCTGAACACACATTCTTATGTCAGCCTACTGCAACTTGCAAGTTGATGCAACGTAAAAAAAATCATGAACACATGAACGCGCTACCCAACACACACAGCAAGTGATCGAGAGAGAAAGAATCAGAAAATCGGCATCTTCGAAGGTGCCTCTGCGGTCGTAAGCAGCACAAAAGGCAGAAAAAAAACAAATTCTCTCTCGCTCACATGCCGTTCAAATCGAATGGGAGAAAAGCTGTGTGCGTTAACATAGGTAGTCACAATTTCACTCTGATCCCGTTTCAAACACGACGTGAAATATCACCAAAACCAATACTTAGCTTCTGTTTCCTGTCTCTCCAGTTGCATTTTGCGAGCCAGCAGCAGGAACCACAAATGCAAGAAAGCTTTGCACTTCGCTGCGCGCAAAGCTCAGCGGAAGATAAAAAAAACACACAAACCCAATCGATGTTAGTGGAGAGGACGTGTTGAACCTCATTCCTGCTTTACGGTTTCCACTCTCTTTTCACTAACACTACCGTTCACTTGGTAAAAATCAAAACGTACACGAATGGCGAACTATATCTTCTGTGCCAATTTACACTGCATAATCACTTCCATTTTTGATCTCCTAATTTTCACTCCACTCTAACTAATTTGTATCTTACACACGCGACACCCGATATACTTGAAAATTTACAACCTTTCATGACCTCTAGTGCGAAAATACACGTGAATTTTATTAGAAATTAACGGACCGATTCAATGTACGTTTGTTTTATTGGCCATGTTGCCAGTTCTCTCTCGAATTTGCGTTAAAATTAAATTAAATAAAAAAAAATCTCATTTCTATTCTTTTTTTTTTCGATATAGGTAAGGGAGAGGGGGGCAGTTTTGGACACTTTTTCTTTCTTGATTTTTGATATTTTTTTGTTAACTTTCAAAAAAATCTGAATTTATACTGGCAGTTAATTGGACATCGGAGTATCATATGAGCGTGTTAGTAGTGTACGTTGATGCGATTTCGATTGATTTATTTGATTTTTTCAAAATTGCTTTTTTGTCCAAATGCGCCCCGTTTGTGGGGTAGTTTCGGACTGTCCTGGGGCACATTCGGACAGTGTTAAAAACTTTTCTAGATTAATGAAAATTTTGTGTTTTTCAACTCTTTCTTCCATATAAGCAGAGACTGAGATCAGATGCTTCACAAATCTCGAAATTCATCCTTCTATTTCAAATTTAATTCATAACATAAGAACCGAGCAAAATGACTATGAGAGGGAAAGGATACAAGAGCTATGCCATTTTCTCGGCAATATTTGATTGGTTCAAAGTGCAATGGCATTCGTGATTGTCAAACAACAGCAAATTGGTTAACCTACGCTGCTTTCTGGAATCTTATTCAAGTGTTCCAGAAGATTTGGACCACTGCGACCATTGTTTTGATCTTTTGTGGTATACCTCTTCTTTAGTCTAGGTACTCGTGGCAGACATATCACTATTGATGGAAGTGATCGTCGTTGTCATATCGCACTCTTTCTCCCAATTAGGCACTGAGTTTCGTATGAAATGTATTACCTCATGAGGATTCGCAGACCAGACCTCAAAAGGCTCCAAAGTTCCTTATCCAAAGGCTCTTATTCTGCGCTGTATTAGTGCACTGCAGTGGCAGAGTAAATGTTCTGCGGTTTCACATTCGAACCCGCAGAGACGACAAATTTCGTCATCTGACTGACGAATTTGTTTCAGGTGATGCTTACTTGGACAGTGTCCTGTAAACAGTCCGGTAATTGTTCTTAGTCCCTTTTTATTTAAACTAAGCAATTGCTGGCTATTTTTGACGCTTGGTTTAATAGAGCGTTTAGACTGGCGTAGCCCTACTGAGCATATCCAGTTCTCTTGTATAGTCCTATGTTCCCAGGTTTTCAATTCTGCCTTCAAGGCGCTTGATGACACCCCACAGAACGGTTCTGGGCCAATGAAATCGGTACATGACCCCTGTCTAGCTAACGTATCGGCTTTTTCATTGCCTTTCACTCCGCAGTGACCAGGAACCCAGTATAACCATACTTGGTTCCTTTCCACCACTTGTTTCAGTGAAAGGATGCACTCCCATAAAAGCTTAGAGGTACATGTGAAGGCTTTTAGTGCTTTAAGTGCTGCTTGGCTATCAGAAAAAATGCATATGTAGCATGCCTATATTTCCTAGCCAACCAGACTTGTGCACATTCATGAATTGCAAATATTTCGGCCTGGAACACTGTAGGCCAACGGCCCATTGGTATCGAGATACTTATCCCAGGACCATTTATACCTGCTCCGGTTGAATCATTCATTTTTGAGCCATCTGTGTAAAAGACGACAGAGCCTTGTCGGATATTCGGGCCACCTTGTTCCCCAACTTCCCGTTCGGTCTCTATGATTTTGAAAAGTATTTCGAAGTTTGCTTCTGTATTCATCCAGTCTTCGATACCTGGTATATGTTTGCTCAGCTGGAAATGTTTGAGGATTGCCAGCTGGCCTGTCTGATCTCCATCAGGTACTTTTTTAAGGCGTGTTAGTCTCAATGCACTTTTTTCCGCCTCTAGTTGTACTACCTGGTGGAGTGGTAATAGATGCAGAATTGCATCTAAGGCTTTTGACAGAGCACTTTTCATTACTCCTGTAATTGCGTTACAAATTAGCCTTTGCAACTTGCCAAGCTTGTTCTGCGTTGACCTTTCTTTTGTTTTAGGCCACCACACTAGCTATACCGCTTACTGTTAAATAGACTTGTTATTTAAATAAATCGACTTTTTATAGCGATAGAGCTCAAAACGTTCATCTCCTCATAAAAAAAATTGAATAGTCCTCATGCCAAACTCCAGCTCAATCGTGCAGCAGCCTTTTTCCTAGAGCCAGCCAGAGTAATACAATTCTATTCCTTTTAAGTTGAAATATTATATTTTCCCGACATTCCTTCGCCGGAATAAAATGCTGATACTAGACACCTTGTTTTCCATGGGAAACAACGATGGTTGCATGTCAAAGAATTATAAAGCCGACAAAAAAAGCAATAAGGTTTCACATTTTTTCTCCTAATAAGGTTTGAGATCCCACCCCTATCTTCAAGAGAGGGCAGGGATCTTAAACCAGCATAAAAACCTCTCCCGGCTCTGAAATCCCCTACTACAAATTTTCATGCCGATCCACTTATCCAAACGGAAGACGGCATTTTTATTATATAGATGAATAAGAAAAAATTACAATAATAAAGAGAAACATCAGCAACGAAAAAAAATTCGCGAATAGGATGAAATGTATGCGGAAAACGAAATAAAGCAGATAGGATTTTTGTGTAAAACAAAAATCGAACGGGAAATCGAGAAGAACTAGAACAGTATTTATTTAAAGAAACAACATAGTTAGTGGAAAAAGGCGAACGAATACAGTAAGGTCTTTTTTTACACGTTTTTTTCACGCGGATTGCTTTCGTGAATAACTCAAAAACGGCACAATACACCTCATTTCAAGCCGTTTTAGGCCAAAGGAAATCATATACCCGTTTCTTTTAAAATAATCACAATTTTTGGTGTAAATACTTATATAAATAATAATATTTAAAGTATTGAGTTTTGGCTTCTAGATTGACCACTATCATACTTAAACGAGGTTCAAAATAGTTTTCTTCGATATATTCTCAAAAAAGTGTTTTTTATACGCATCTGCCAATTTGGAACGCATCTCCCGTGTAAAAAAAGACCTTACTGTACTCTTATTAGAGCGTAAATGATGAATCCCTAGAACATGAAGGGTAGCGACTGTGGAAACGTAAAAAAAAACAAAAACTAGTAAAAAAATTAATATAACAACAGGTTATTTATGAACTACTCGAGAATAGAGATACCACAACAATAAACGTGTGATAAAATAAAATAAGATGAAAAGAGTAGAAATATAATCTCATCCAGTGCAGAAGGAAGAATTGCAAAAATGCTCATATTAAAATGAGTATAAAGAAATAGAAATAATACAAATTGGAGAAAACAGAACGGAGAGTAATAGAAAACCATAAAATTAAATCAAAATCAAAAATTAAAATACAGTCATCCGGGGTGAGATTGTGCCATCCAATCCGCGAGAAAGTATTTGAAAGATTGAAAATGTAAAACAAATATTATTTAATGATAAATAATAGAAATTACAAATTGAAAACGAGATTATATAAAAAATGAAACCCGTTTACGAAAAACTGATGGCAAACAGCATGGAATATGCGAAAAATGGATTGAAGAAAATTTTATTTTTGTATGGTATTATGTAAAATAATAAAAATAAATACCAAAAAAACGTCGGAAAAACTGTTACAGTAATTGTTAAAAGAAAAAACACAGATAGAGGAAAAAACAGAAAAATTCCCTCATTTAAGACAAAATTAAAGCTGCTTAGAAAATGAAGGAAAACGGTTGACAAAATTAAAATATTAAAAATGGTAAAAAAAATGAATAGATAATTGAAGATAATAAAACAAGAAAAAGGTGATAATATAAAATAAAATGGATAGAGTAGAAATTAGTCCTGTGCGCCGCCGCCGCCGACGATTTTGAGTCGGCGCGCCGCCGAGGAAATTTTTTACGCGCCGATAATAATTATGCAGACTGGATTTTTTCCTGATTCGAAAAATACCACGAATCACAGCAAATAAGTGTAAATTATCCTGAATTGTGAATATTCGATACAGCATTTCACATCAAGAGTAATAAGATGCATCAAACATTAAACGCAATATTTTAGAGGTGGTAATTAGACGCACGCCGATGCACGCCGCCGCCGCCGCCGATGAAAGCCAACGGCGTCACGCCGGCGCGCCGACCGCCGCCGAGGCTGAATATTTTCTACGCCGCCGCCGCCGATGTTTTGATCGGCGCACAGCACTAGTAGAAATGTATTCAAGAAAAATACGTGAAAAATAAAAGAAAATGGTGAGTGAGAAAGAAAACAAAAATATATAATGAAAAAAATAACAAAAAGAGAAACAATGAACATGAAAATGGAAAATATAAACTTGAACAACATAAAACAAAGAACATTAAAATAGTAAAATGAATAGAAATTCGAAAAAAAGTGTATAACTGACAAAATAAATTGGGAACAAGCAACCGAAAGTGAAAACACGTGAAAGAAAAAGGTTCGGAATAAAAATCTATGATTCGGAATAAGATAAAAACTGACAAATTGATCGAAGTGTATGTACAAAATGAAATGACAAAAACGGAATTTTGTGTTGTTGTACATTAAAAAGGAACGAGAATTTAAAAAAAAAATGACAGTGCATAACATAAATGTCACGGAGAGAGGTAAGAAATGCGAAAATATCCAAATTTTAAAAACAGAACAACAAACGAACGGGAGCGACTTATATCTCTAAAAGTTTGTGAAAACAAAAGTTAAAAATTATTAAAAGTAACAACTGATTAATAATAAAAAGAGAAAAAATGATATTTGGAGCAGAAAATGTGTAACGAACAGAATAAATTAGAATAAAAAAAAACGAACGACAAACAAATAAAATCAAGCAAATAAAATGAAATGTATGTGGAAAACAATATAAGACAAATAACACAAAAAATGATACATGAGCACAAAGATTTTAAGAGTTGAAAAGAAAAAACGATAAAGTAAAATGTTGGATTTTTTTTTATGAACCCCACTGCGACCAGTAGTTTTTTTGTATTTTGTGGCACTGTCCGGATGTTTTTGCTGTTCGCACCTTTTTTCTACCCTTTTGCAGGGCTACTTATTGAGAAGTAACCTGCTGCGTGTTATAGTGCTTTTTGTCTTCTACTAAGTAACCTACATTCTTCCTTATCGACCCTATCAGATCCTTCTGCAAGCTATCACTCTAACAGCGTATAACGTGCTACAGTCTATGATATTATCGAAGTTCCCATACCGGGAATCGAACCCGGGCCTTCCGGGTGAGAGCCGAATATCCTGGGTTCCTGGTCACTGTGGAATCGATGGGAACGAAAAAGCCGATGAACTTGAAAGACTTGGATCGTCTCATCAGTACATAGGACCAGAACCTTTCTGTGGCTTATCCGCTTCTTCACTTAAAATGGAACTGAAAGCATGGGAAATTTCGAAGGTGGAGTCCAACTGGACAAATACTTCCATTGGTAGGCAGTCAAAGAGGTTTATAACACCGAACGGTCCTATGACTCGCAAAATACTGGAGCTTTCAAAGAAAGATCTAAGCACATATACTGGTCTAATAACAGGGAATTGTCCGAGCCGTTATCACTTGAAGCTTATGAAAAAACTTCAAGATGATACGAGTCGCTTATGTGGCATGGAAAAAGAAGACTCGGAACACCTGTTATGCCGATGTCCGGCAAATATTAATAAAAGACATAAGTTCTTCAATAGGGGGCTGTTAGAACCCTCTGAAATCTGAAGAACAACTCCCAGTACGGTTATTCGCTTCATGCGAAGTGTAAAACCAGACTGGACTAATGCTATTGGTCATATCATGACGGCCACTTCCAATAGTGGTACGTTATCCTGACTTAGCAAAATTATAAAGGGCATATGTCACAAAAGATCAAAAAATTGGTCGCAGTGATAAAATACCCAACACGGAAAAAAAATTTATCAAAGTTTTAGGAAGAGTTTTTGTATGGAAGAAAGAGCCTGAGAATAATCCCATACTTAAAGTCCTTTTGCTAACGAATGGCTTGGTTCTACTAGGATTCGAACCTAGCACCTCTCGGTTGTCAAAGTGTACTTTGTAACCTTGCGGCTACGGAGCTCTACTATGATGGGATATAAAGGAGAACCAAATAATAACAGATAAAGTTAGAAAGTAAGAGAAAGTTTAATAATAAAAAAAAAATTAAAAAGAACAATAAATGGGAAAGTATAAAACACAAACCAGAAGAAAAAAATATCTAATTAGCAAGAGAGAAAAATAAATTGCTGCAGAGAATGGTATTCCAACAAAATAAATCTAGATATAAATAACCAAAATTCAAAAAACATAAATTCGGAAAACAGACTAGAAAATTGAAAGATGAAAAATTCGAACAAAAAAACAGACTGATATAAGCAAATACTTTGGAATGTATGACAAAAACGCAATAAGGAAAAAGAAATTTTATAGATTTTATCTACGTATAATAAAAATATGTAAAAAACGAAACCATTCAAAAAATGATGGGTGAGGAAAGTTCTTCAGCAAGAAGATAAAAATATGAAATTTCCACTTTTCACTCCTTGGCTTTCCACTCCTTGACGAACGAGGGGTGCACCCCGAGATCCGGTGTGCAATGAAACTTGCAAATTCCATCAAACGGAATAGCGATGTGACGAAGAACCTAACTGTTAACTGTTTGTAGGTATACAAGTTATGTGCGAAGTATATCATTTTCGTCAACTGTTAGACCGTAAACAAGCTTATTGTTTTTTCATTCCTCTCAGAGCCACAAACACTTTCTTGAACCTATGTTGAATTCTCTTACCGGAATTCTCCTTTGCAAAGCCTTCTATTTATTATAAACAAACTTCGCAGCCAACTGTTTTTAGTACATAGGGCAACTGCAGGGCTAGCGTTACGATTCTACTAGCAGTCTTTCCCGAGGCGAGACTCGAAACAATGACGACTGACTTGTTAGGCTAGCATCGTACCTCGAGACTAGCTGAGAGGTTTGAATTCTTCTTTGAGAAGAGGATATTTTTTTAAAATTACTCTTTTCAACACAGTTAGCAACGTTTTGGTTATTTAGTTTGATTCAGATTGACTCTGAGGATTTCGCCTGATATTTGACCTTGTTTTCAGCTCGATGTTTACCTTTTAATAATTCGCATTCCATTGTGTGTCAAAACGAACAAGCAACACATTTTCATATATGAACACGATTGAAATTTTTTTCAGTTATTTGATTTTTTTTGCATCCATTCATCACTGTTGAACATCTGGTCTTAATGGATCAAAAACATCAATTTCCGAAGCTCCTTAATTAAAAAAAGTAGGAGGGTGGTATTCAAGACACGACCGCATGACGTTGGACTACGGTATTCTTATATTCCATTAAAACAAATAATAGAGAGAATTGCAACTCTAGTATTTGCTGCAATTTTATCTAACAGTGCATTTCTGGATGCTGAGACGTTAAAACGTTATAAATAATAATATATACTAAAAAAATTGATATCTTTTATTTAATCGCTGTCATTTCATACATATTCGAATCAACCCTTTGTTTGCTGCACTACCAAGACAATCATTTAATTGAGCGAATTGGTAAAATCTTCCTATCTACGCAAAAAGCAAACTTTACGAAACTATCTGAAATTGGAGCCCAGAAAGATTCAACCGAAAATTTTAAATTTGAAAATTGTTTGACATTTAATCGATAAAACTCATGCTAGGTTAGTTCCCGCCCAGCATATAACTTCATGTATTTGAAAAAAAAAACGTTTGGTTCAATAACTCAATATAGCAAGAGCTCAATCACACGTTTTTCGGTAGTTGTTATCAAGGTTTGGGCGAGTGACAGAAAAATATCTTAACTTCTTCAGTTGTGATTCAGAGCATTTCTAATTGTTTTGTTATTTTTCACGATAGCGACAAGTTTGTTTCTTTCTCTGTGTGCGAGAAACAAAATCAAAACCGCGCACCGAGAAACAAAAACGAAAATTTATTGAATGCTCATTGAGAAAACTTGCAACTCTTTTTACCAATAACTTATGATACTCAAAAGAATCCGTTTTGATCTAAATCAAATTTCTAGTAAATAAGTGTTGATCATTCATAGGTAGTAATTTTTCCTCGATGAATAAAGACTGGCTGAAGAAGTTAAAATCGCTGCTGTAAAATCAAATTCACAACTGTGTTCGTTAAGACGTTTTAATATTTTCAATGACAATAATAATCTTCGATAAACACCCGCTATAGTTATTCACACACATGCTATAACTATCTAAACACGCGTTAAAACTATTCATACACACGCTGTAGCTATAGCTATCCATACACACGCTATTCCTTTCCATACATCCGAAACAACTATCTATACACACGCATAAGCTATCCAACCATGTGCTATTACTATCCATACATACGCTATAACTAATCATTACACACGCAGCAGCTATCCACACACAAGCTATAACTATCCGTACACACGCTGAAGATATACACGCAATAGCCATAATGCTAGTGTCTTACACACGCTATAGGTAGCCATACACACGCAACAGCGCCATCCCTATCATCGCAAATGTCATAGCTATGCAGATGCACATACGCTATATGTGCACACTGCACACACACCCAACGTTTTCACCCAACGATATCTGAATTGGATTACCGCTGGTGGGGTCCAACTCAGATCGAAGGAGCACCGAACTGAATGAAGAAATGCAGCTTCCCACTACCTCCGCCGCTGCTTCCTGATACCACCGCTCTGGTTCTGCTGCAGCTCAGTTTGGCCGCTGGAATCAGCCACCGCTGCTGATTATACAAGACCGGCCTGGTGGCCTTCCACTTGTTAACTGATGACTGCTATGAGACGACACAGGCTATTATATAGCCCAAAGCCAAAAAATCCATCCGCGAGCAAACAAGAAGCGAGCTTGTGATTGGTTGAATGTGCACGACTTTTAACACAACTTTTAACTAGTTTAGTATCGAGAACATATTTAAATTATTATATGACAATCTTGCGCAATATTTCCCCTATCAATCAAGCCATTGGTGTTTAGAATCTGTTCAGTGGTAATGATAAAAGAAGCATTTTGAAACGGTGTTGAAACACCTGTTGCAGCTACCGAGAGCGAGCTCGTTATTGGTTGAAAGCTGCGAGACTGTTTACAAAGTCAGATCGGTTGTATCCGTTAGTGTCGACTGTGCTTGTGAAGAGAGGTGGTGATTGGTTGCTCGGTATGATTTAGACAATCGATGTGATTTATCAATTTTTCAATAGTGTATCTCGAACAATAGGTTATTTTTGTTACATAAATTCAACCGTAAAAGAATTTCTGATCGGTTGGTGCCAAAACCTCGAAATTCTGAAAAGAAATGACTGATATATAAGCGCTCAAAACCTGACCACTTTTCCCTGGTTTTCCCCGGTTGAATTACTAGATTTTCAAATTCAGGTGCCTAACTTCGATATAGACGTTAGTCCAACGTCAAAAACACATATGAAGTAAAATATAGCATCGGAGAGGAACGTAAACATAAACATTTCGATTATCCGATCCGAGAGGGCTACAATTCTCCTCATAATCAATCCACCCTGAACTAATCAACTTAGCTGGAACACTCACCTGTTCACCTCAGGAGCCGTTAACAAGCTTCTTCGAGGTAACGAGTAGAATCACTGATTGCAATCACTGCTTTATCGATAAGAAATAAACCACTTTCTTTAAAATCGTTAAAAGCACTCCGGCACAAGCTTATCGAGGAAGCATGATACTGTAAGGTTAGCATCTTGGAAGCGTATCAATTGCAACCCAATTCACCGTGGTGTCGTTAACAGGTCCCGGCTGCATCGACAGGATGCGAAGGAAAGTGTAAATCGGTATCATACAAACTGAATCCTAACCAACCTCTCCCGAGATTGTTCCGAGTCGTTATGGTGGAGACCAATGATAGAGCATAATATGCGGTCCTCCTGCCGTTCGCCAGGTTCGTTACGTTCTGTTGATTCGTTTTTTTTTTCTTTTTATATTGTATTTCTACTATATTACTTGATACGTCTTCTATTATACAGGTATTAAAAGCATTAAGCCGATTCTGTACTTTGCCAATCGTCTGCTGACACGGACTTGGAACAGACTAAAGATCACGAATGAAGTCCAGGGGCTCGAGTGGCAAAACTATTTCCTCATGCCAGACAGCGGCTGCATTTATCAAGCTTCTTTTCATTTCCAACCCTGTTCCGTCTCCGGCTGTGTTCCGTCCCGATTTCAAATGAACGATTTCCAGGTGCAGGCAGGAATGAAAAATATTCCCTCATTTCTCAGTCAGCAGTGCTTTTCCACACGTGTACCGAAGCGTCTGCCGAAGACCAGCCCGATGAAAAAGCAATCCAACTGCTCATTTCGAAGGATAATCCTAGCTGATAGTGTACCGAGCCAGATTGCCTGATGGAGATAGAATCACCATCATCATCGTCATCCTCGCTGTCGTCAGCCGCCGTCGTCGCCGGTCGCTGCGCTGGTCGTCGTCGATTCACATTTTCTACCGATTTTCTTCATTTCACCTGATTGAGGTAGAAATTTCAATTTTATATCATATATCGCCTTTGTGTGCCCTTTTCCCTTTTCCGGAGGGGTGGAGTGTTCCAGTGAGGTGCGGTGCGGGTCAGCAGTACCATCAGTATAAACGCACGCGATGAAATTCCCATTTTCTGATCCCGTCCTGATTGCAGTCATATGTATATGCAGGAAGTGGCTTGAATGCCAGCCGATACTGATTCGACCTCAGCAGGAATCACACAACCAGCACAGGAACTTGCACCGCGCTGCACTTCAACCTGCGCTGTGGAATGCAATCAGAAGAATTCTTTCTCATCACAACCGGCGGAGTACCTGGTGATGAACGAAATGCACTTTTGTGATTAACTACAAGCACACGCGCTTCAAATACCAGTGGAACCCCTCGGAACCCGAGCATGAATATTAGAAATTTCGATTCACGTCATTCTAAAGTTAGGCTGAAAATAATCAAAGTTATTAAAACTTTAGGCACGTGTGATTTTATTCCCGATTGGTAAAATCGAATGTAACGAACAAGCTGAATATGATTATCCGTGCTAGAGGTAGAACAATTTTTGCGTAAAAATTCATCTTGAAGTGAAAAGTATTCTATATTTTTAATTTTTTTTCTACAGGCAACTCAAACAGCCTTCTGACATTTTGAAGCTTTTCGAACGATTAAACTGTTAAAGAGAATAAATAGCATTTTTGCTTCCTCCTGCGTACCATAATATACCATAATCGTCAAATCCTATTAATTTCCGCTTGATTTACCGAGCGATAACCGAAATGCAATGTTTTGCCATTTATGATACCGCAGTTTCAGAATGGTCGCATAAACACCCATCCAGATGCTTCTGTTTCAGCGGCTGGCGAACGATGCATCCGGCCCCGGTAGACGGCCCGGAGGCGGACGAACTAAAGCGGACAGACACTCACGGCCATAATTTGATTTAAACGTGCAGTTCATAACCTAGATTATAAATACGTCTAGCGCACAACCGACTTTCACCGTGCGAAACCAGCGCACACGTACGAACTTCGCTGGCATCGGTTCAAAATCCGCCGTGGAAAATTATGATCGAACGATGGTCAGTTTTTCGGGTAGGTGTGCCAAGCATGCAAAAGTTGTGCACCCTATGATCCGAAGGTAATGGGAAATGCTTGAAAAATTCCGTGCGTCGCCATCAAGTCAGTCAATATCTCTGAAATAAAAAAAACGAGTTCCATTTCAAGGAGGCCGGAACCGTACGAGGAGGAATGTGTGTACTTGGTGTTTTTGCTTCTGCCCGTTTCGATTATCCTGTTCATGTTCATCGAACGACACGAATGCAAACAGTACGCTTCAGTCGGTAGGCACAGGCGTTGCTTCTGTGTCAGCATTTGGTTGCGATTTATGTTGGCATAATACTCTCCTAGCCGCTCTGTCACCGCCACGCCAATCGAGATTCACCCGTATAATGGAGGATAACCGGCAAACCGAACGGGTGGAAAGTGGGGGTGGACGTATTGAGCAGGAATGACACAACATACAACATTATAAACTGGAACAATCAATATTGGCGTCTGCTACCAGCAAAAGCAGAGTTTTTCCTGTTTCCTTCCCCATCCTCCCGGCTCTTGTAAAACGTAGCTCCGGTGATCACTCGTTTCCGCAGTCTGCCATCAGATTTGTCTGGGAATGTTGTCCAACCGACCGACCCTGGGCTGGACAGACCTGCATTAGGGACAATTGTTTCCTCCTCCACCGAAAGCACACCGCTGGTTTCGGAGTCAAACAATCTTCCGATCTCCTCCTCCGAGCAAGCAGCAGACTTTGCGGAGCACCACAGAAGACCACCAGCTTCAACTTCGTTTCCGATAATTTCATCATAAATAATAAATTCCGACAGATTTAGCCATCTCGAGAAGATGCATTGAGAAGGAACTTCCGACCATAAACCTCTAACCTGAGAGGGAAATAAATTCATTTAAATCATTATCTCTACCCCGTTCTTCACCTCACCTTTCAAGTCACCCATTCCCGGAAATGGTAGAGCGCATTCCACATTTCTTCCATCCTAGAGCCGAGGCTGCCCAGAAATCACTCGGCCACCCATGTACCGGAATCCTGTTTAAGAAGCACACTTTCGGAAAACGAACCATTTCAGCCATAATTGCGCACCATCGGAGCATCTCATAAAATATCCCTAATCCAGTTTTGGGCTCGGTCTTCGGGCCCATGGGCAGAACCATATGCCCTCCGTCTGTCGGTGACCGAGTATTGTTCTTGAAGCATACGTTTTCCCTTTGCCAAGAGCGACTCCTAATAGCCGAAAGTCCATAACTGACTCGTTATTCACTTCGTTTCCTTCCCCTCCAACAGCGACCGGGTGTTACAAACTTAGCGTCCCATACCTGGTGCTGTGTGTCATGAATCCGGAACTTTTCATCTAATTACTCAACCAGGACCAATTAACGGTTGTTATTATCATTACTTTCTTTGAACGGATTCTTCTCTCGTGTTCACCCTCTAGTTCACCATCAAAGAGTTCTCGGGGCTCGAAAATGGAAAAAGAATACGTGGGCCGGCGGGTATCCTATCTTCAACAACATTTTTCCAACGCCGCCCCGATGCCGCTTTTCTTATCAGCGAGAAAATTTGAAACCAAGTTTGATTTAATTAAACTTCAATGCAATTACGGCTTCGGGGTTGGTGGATACCAGAGTCTAGGAGAAAAGCAATAAAACATAAACACCGGGAAAGAGAGATCAGCTGACCCCACTACTCTGACGGCTGCCGGTGTGGGATGATAGCAAGCGGCCAAGGATGAGATTATCTATAGGAAGGAGAGGCGACGAAATCGCAATGGGGGGTTGGTTTTCCGGCTTTGATCTCTTTTGTTTCAAAGCAAATCG
Organism: Wyeomyia smithii; assembly: GCF_029784165.1. Taxonomy (NCBI): domain Eukaryota; kingdom Metazoa; phylum Arthropoda; class Insecta; order Diptera; family Culicidae; genus Wyeomyia; species Wyeomyia smithii. The sequence continues at coordinate 9,652,528 of NC_073695.1, forward strand.
ACGGGCGAAAATAGCCTATAGAAATGAGAGGATACAATAGCGGTAATTATTGGTGCTGAGGCATTAAAGTGATTTAAGAAAAAATCTAACATGAAAGTGGTTGTGTAAATCAATACATGATGTTATGATTTGCTTTCCACACCTTGTCACGAGAAAGCACGAAACATCATTGGAAAATAGATAAATAATGGAAACTACATTCACAAATATGACTCAAGAGATGGAGTGAAACAAATTTCCGATAATTTTTCAGGATGACTGGAACTGAACATTAAACAGATAAAAATTTAATAATATAGTAAAAAGGCATTGTTACATCAAAATACTGTTAACTGTTCACTATCCTGAAATAATATTCAGTTAAATAAAATTGGCTCCGATTGAAGATCCTGCTGAATAAAGTGATATGCGAGACGTGGCTATTGAATGATGAGACAGATGCTGATACAGAAAAACTATGTCTGAACCACAGACAGCTGTTTATCGTTAGGCCTTCCTTTCAATTGCAGCATCTCCAAGCCATCAGAAAAGGCTGATCTATATCTGCGGCATTGATGCATGTTATCGAGCCCTTAATAAATCGATTTTTTATCGTTTGTTTTTAATTTGTTGATTTGCGTTTCGAGTAAGAACGTTTGACGTGGGGCATAATTTTCTCCTATTGTTAGACCGAATAAAGTAAAACTTAAGGTAAAATATTCGATGGATTGTGGACCCTGAGGATGGTCTTGTATAAGGACCGAAACGTCGACGATTGAATAGCAATCCAAGGATTTCATTGGACTGCAAGCCGAAATACCAAGAAAATCCTAATTTATTTTTTAAATAGAGGGGGGGGGGGGGGGGGCGAATGTTTGTATTGATTTCTTCATGTACTGATATCTATTCAGAATTAATATTGTGTGTTTTACCACAAATGGCGACATATCAACACTATTATATATATTTGTACGCTTTTTTATATTATTGAATGTTATAAGCTTTCGCAGTTAAGTTAATGTAATTGTAGGAAGATTATTAAACCTACTCGTCAAGGAAAAAAAGGAATAAAACAAAACTTAAAGTAAACTTTAAACTATCTTACTGACTATAAAGTGAGCTAATCGTTGCAATTGTAGATTGCAATGATTTTTGTCGGAACATATTGATAATTTGGTTTGACATATTTTCGAATGTTTCTACATTAGTGAGCCTATGTAGCTCGTTCGTGCTAAACCAGGGAAGACGCTTCAAAATCATTCTCAAAAGTTTATTCTGAATCCTTTGAGTGTCTTCTTCCTGGTTGCACAACAACTTGTCCAGATGGGAACTGCATATAACATTGCTGGCCTAAATATTTGTTTGTAAATTAACAGTTTATACTTGAGACAAAGTCTAGAATTCCTGTTGATAAGAGGATATAAACATTTGATATACTTGTTACACTTCGACTGGATATTTTCAATGTGCTCCTTGAAAGTGAGATTCTTATCATAAATTAGCCTTAAGTATTTAACTTGATCAGACTAATTTAAGACCACACCGTTCAGCTTAATAACGTGGTTATGGGTGGGTTTGAGGAATGAAACTCTTGGCTTATGAGGAAAAATAATTAACTGTGTTTTAGAAGCATTAGGGGAAATCTTCCATTTCTGCAAGTATGGAGAAAATATATCTTTGTTGCCGACTGCATATAACACGAAGGCTTTTGAAGTAGAATACTTCTCTCAGGAAGTTCGGCTACATAGGGATGTGAAATGAAAATCTAAAACCGAAAAAAGTGAAAAATATGTCCAATTTCAAATGCTAATAAATCGATTAGTATTCGATGGATTTCCTTCGTTCTTGCAGCAATAGATTGGAAAATCTTCTAAGATTCTTCCCAAATGCAGATAATTGTAATTTTATCATTCAAACTATTGTACTATTGAAAATAGTCAAGCCTTGTCAAAACGAAAAATTCGGCCTCTGATTGGTCGTTATATGATTGCTTCCCAAGCACGGTCGAAAGAATCATAGACCTTGCCATTTGAAATGTGAAATTTGACCTATATAAGAGTCTGTTTCACTCGAAGCCGCTCATTATAATTCTAGACTGCAACAGGAGCAGTCCTTCCTTAGCAGCAGCAGTAGCAGTGCAGCGGATAACGGCCGCAGCTGTGGTATGGTAACAAATAGCGGAGCGCGTCTCAGCATCGATATTAGGACCAAGTAATGCAAGGCAGTGGATACTTATGGCAATGGAAGCGTCCACTACTGTGGCAACGGGGATAGCGCAGCGGTTGACGTTGGTCTCAGCATCTATATAAGCAGAGCCAGCTAATGCAGTGTTGCATTTTAGTGGAATGCTGTCTCTGAGCGATGGCAGGCACACTAGCAATTGCATCCTCATTGGAACGGAAGTACGTTCTGGAAAGCTTTTCAGTGTTTATTTTCCCCCAAGGAATACTTTATTCGCACTGCCAGTGATAACGCAAAGATGTGATCGGCATCTTATCAAACATTGAATTAAAAAATAAATTGTCCTTTTCAGGATGAAATAAAAACTTTATTGAAGAGTTAATATTTTCTCTTAAATCAATTTACACTTTCAAGAAATTTGGAACAGATATATATATATATATATATATATATATATATATATATATATATATATATATATATATATATATATATATATATATATATATATATATATATATATATATATATATATATTTATATATATATATATATATATATATATATATATATATATATATATATATATATATATATATATATATTTGTCTTCATCTCCATGTCTCAGAACGTACTGAATTATCTTTTCCTCCAGTCATGAGCACAACATCTGAAAAGCTTTCATTATCAGCATAAAAATCAATTTTTCGCATAATTAAAATTCAAAAACTATCAAGTCCAAACCATGACAAGCAACTTTTTAATTGAGAATGGTCAATCCTTGTTGAAGCGCAAAATTCGACTGATCTGATTAGTCGTTAATATGATTGCTTCCCAAGCACGGTCGACAGAATCATAGACCTTGCCATTTTAAATTTGCTATTTGTCTGTATAAAAGTAAGGATGGGAAATATCGATTGAAATGACTATCGGTAGTTATCGATGATTTCCTACTACTATCGATATGTTTTTCATCCCTATATAAGAGCTTGTTTCAGTCGAAGCCGCTCACCCGTTTGGGGTTAAAGTCCCTTCAAAAGAAATACAAATACAAGAAGCCGCTCATAATAGTTCTAGACAGCGACAACAGCCGTCTTCCCTTAGCAGCAGCACTAGCAGTGCAGTGGATACCAGGCGCATAGCGGCCACAGCTGTGGCATAGCAATAGATAGTGCACTAATTGCAGTGGATCACAAGGAATACTTTATTCGCACTGTCAGTGATAACGCCCAGATGTGATCGGTATCCTATCCGATATTCAATTGAACAACAAATTTAAAAATGACTGACACGCAAGCAGCCGGGTTTTCTTTCTTGTAAAAGTATTCTACTTCATCCTTGCGGTCGTGGCTTTGCACACAACCTTCCTGTGATTTTTCCTTTTGCGGAAATGCTTGTATCGTCACAAAACAGAGATTTCTCACAACCTGGTGGTAAATTAGGAAGATCAGAAGTAAAAATGTTATATAAGATTGGGCCCAAGATACTCCCGTGAGGCACACCAGCTCTAACAGGCAATCTATTAGATTTACCATTTAGATAGTTAACCTGAAGAGTGCGGTCAGTACAATAACTTTGTATCATTTTTGTGAGGTAAAGCGGAAAACTGAAATTTGACATTTTAGCTATTAAACCCTTATGCCAAACACTGTCGAATGCCTTTTCTATATCTAGAAGAGCAGCTCCAGTCGAATAGCCTTCAGATTTATTAGTTCGAATCATATTTGTTACTCTAAGTAACTGATGAGTAGTGGAATGCCCATGGCGAAAACCAAACTGCTCATTTGCAAAAGTTGTGTTCTCATTAATATGTGTTATCATTCTATTAAGAATTATTCTTTCATAAAGTTTGCTGATAGAGGAAAGTAAACTAATTGGTCGATAACTTGATGCCTCAGCTGGATTCTTTTCGGGTTTTGAAATTGGAGTGACTTTGGCATTTTTCCATTTCGTAGGAAAATGTGCTAGTGCAAAGCATCTGTTAAAAATTTTTACCAAGAAATTTAAAGAGTTTTCGGGAAGTCTTTTAATGAGGATATTGAAAATCCCATCATCTCGTGGTGCTTTCATGTTTTTGAATTTTTTGAGAATAGTTCGCACCTCATTCAAGTTTGTTTCCAATACCTCTTCAGAAAGAAATTCTTGGGTGGTGATCTGATCATACTTTTGGTTTACTTCATTTTCAATAGGACTTACTACGTTCAAATTTGAGTTATGAACACTCTTGAACTGCTGAGCAAGTTTTTGAGATATTTGTTTATTGGTTAGAAAAATGCAATCTCCATCTTTAAGGACTGAAATGGGCTTTGAAGGTTTCTTAAGAACCTTCGAAAGTTTCCAGAAAGGTTTTGAATAAGGTTTTAGTTGTTCAACTTCTCTCATGAAATTCTCATTTTAGCAAGGGAGTGCATCTATGTTAAATTTCCGTTTGTAATTCTTGGAAAATAATTTTCAAAGCAGGATCACGAGATCTTTGGCACTGTCGTCTCCGTATGTTCTTCAAACGTGTAAGAAGTTGAAGTTTACTGTCAATAATTGGTGCATTAAATTTCACTCGAGCCTTAGGAACTAAAACTCCGGGCATTGAGAATTAAGCTGCTAAGAAAATCCATTTTAGCATGAGACGTATTCGTAAACAGCAAATAGGAGAACGAAGTTTTAATCATATAAGCCACAAAATAGTATGGAAATGAAAGGTCAGAAAACAATTTGCTCGGGCTGAAAATCCTGCTTCCTCAAAAATCTTTTGTACCGTGCAAACTGCATAATCTCACTTTCAGTTGAAAAAGCGGAGAGGTTTTTTTGAAATCGACCTCCAAAGATTTGAATTAAACTTTACCTGGTAATGATTCTCACACAGTTTTGTTTTGAATGTCTCATCCTAACTTTTAAAACCTGCTTGCCAGGAAAATGATTTTATTCTGTTTAAAATATGCTACCATAAAAACTACCATAACGATCAAAAGGTTGTTGAAGATAGTTACAGAAAGAAAAACTTGAACTTGTGTTAAAAAAATCAAAGAGGCATAATATCGAAAATATTTTCGTATAAAATCACAAAAAATCAAACTGAAATTAAATAGTTTTCAATCTTCTGGTATCACGACTTCTTTATTATTTTTCTCATAATCTGTAAGAAATAATTAAAATCGTGTATGTAGACGATGGCATATTTAAAAAATTACCAAACTACATTGATCAACGCTGGTTTTACCCCAGGACTTGAAATGGATTTTTTTTAAACGCTCTCGTGAATTTTTGCGCCCCTAGTAAAAATAGATGAGCGTCAAAAGACTGCAGAGTAACTTTTCTTCGTTTCTTCGTTTTCTTATTCGCATTTCCAACTTGTCTAGTAGTCTCAAAAATCACAGGAACTCTTCAAAAGCTAAAATTTTTATTTTTCTCCAGTTTGCTCTCTAGTTCTACCTGTAAGTATCTGAAAATTCAACGCATTTCTGAACTTACAAAGGGCACCCGAAAACACGAGGAGGCCCGACAAAGAGAACGAAGTTCAATTTATCCATTACTATGGCCAGTCTTTGTTTACTTTCGTTGCGAGTTGTGATTTTCGGTTTACAGTTTGTTGTACAAAGACGAATCCGGATTTTTTCACTTTCCACGGTATACTGTGAACTGTTTGCCGAGATTTTTGTGCAGTGCAGAGAACTGTACAACGCGTTTGCGCAATGCTTGTTGTTTCGGTGTCATTTCAAACCACACATGCTGGTGGGCAGCTTTTCTTGACATTGAGAGAGCATTTGATAATGCGTCGCATAACTTAATTCAAATAGCCATGAAAAGGCTTAGCATAGAAAAGAACACAATAAAGTTTATTCAGTCCCTAGTAAGAAAATCCACCGAAGGATGTCCTCAAAGCGCGATTTCAGCACCCTTGATGCGGCCATTAATCGTAGATGACCTTCTTCAGAGCCTAACAGAAAAAGTTTGAAAATATTGGTTTTGCAGACGACGTAGTGAATTTGGGAAGGGGATAGCACGGCATGAAGATGATAGATTTCGCCTTTGTGACATCGAAGGCGAAACATCGGAACACCTACTCTGCGAATGCCGAGTATTGAAACAACGCAGATTGCGTATCTCTGGTAAGGGACACGTAGAACCCAATATTTGGAGGGGGAACCCCGCTGAGGTTATAAACTTCATACGAAGTGCGTTGCCTATCTGGGATAATTGCGCAATGTAGCGAAGACATCAACTCACCTCACTCAGTGATGAATCTGCCCGTACGCACTTAGAGTAAGTTGGGACATACCACAATAGGTCAAATAAAGGTCACAGTGGCTCACACGGTGCTCCCACAGACCGTTATTTAAAAAAAAATGCACCAAAGAATCTGAGTACACCATTCGATTCGTTATGACGTCCAGAATCTCTGGTCAAAATTTCAAAATCATCGTACGGTACATTTTTGAGTAATGCCCTTTTGAAGGTCGTAAAGTACAAAAAAGTGATATAAAAACGACGAAATACTCAATGTAAGGCACGTTTTTCAGCCACAATTTTATGAAACAACTTCGAAAATAGTTTCTACACATTCCAAGTATATATTTCAAGGCATTTACAATTGGTGGAAAGATTAATTTGAAAATCCCACAGTGCACAGTGGTCTAAATCCGAAAAATCGTGATCGTTCTAGATTTGACTATGAAAAATTGATTTTATGCAGTCAATGTCTTCAGCAAAATTGTTTCATAGAAAATAGCCTTTCTTTTAGGGGTTTTGGTTTTTCGAAATCCACCTAACTGTTAGATAAAAAAATATTTTTTCTAATTTTTAATATACCGGATTGCTTCCTCCAGCAAAGTTGTGGAAAATTTGAAAAGAAAAACAATTGCTGAATACTGCGATGTCCTATCTGTACGGTAAACACGACAAAATAGAGTTTTTTGTGGAACACCCCTCCTTAAAATCAGTTGACAACGACATCTTCGTCCACGCTTTCGATTTAGATCCACGAAATGCCACCGGGAGGATCAGTGTCCTATATAGCGCAAAATTCATGCAAAAAAGTAGGCTGCGGGACTAAAACTGAATCCACAATCCATAATAACGTTTGTGTTAAAAAAATGGACGAAAATTGCTGATTTTTCATGGGTTTACGAAAGTACGCATGCAACATCAATCATATTGACCCATGAGTCAGCAGTTAAAATTTGACATCCCTATCAGTCGAATTCTAACCGTGATGGCGAAAACAGTGAAACTTTTCCGTTCAGAAGTGTGGGCGTTCATAGAACGGTTAGTGCGACACTTTGTCGACACTAACGGAAAACAGTCAGAGCATCGAAAAAAGTCCCGGTTTCGGACACCCGACGACCCTGAGGAACAAGAAGCTCCAAAGGAAGACCGAGGGCGAATCACGACGTGGTGGTGGTGATGGTGATGAAACCTGTCGCACCCTGGATGGAAACGACTGGCAGGGTACTTCGTATTTTGCTTCCCCCACGAAGGAAGTGAGCACCGAGGTGAAGTTCATTTCACAAACCAAGTTCTCCAAGAAAGAACTGCTGTGGCTGACAATCAGCGAGAAAAGCTGCTGCTCTTCTTTCGCTCCGGATTTGCCGTGAACCCTTGTTTATAGTACGAAGTGCCTGCCGGAGGTTGCATCATTCATCAAGAAATACCATAAGGCCGAATGAGCGGTGTTCTGGCCAGAACTGATGTCGGCCCACTACTCGAACTGGCGAACCCGCCCAACGTGCCCAAGATGCGCCTCTTTGAGGATTTCTGGGCAAACCTGAAGCGTAAGATCTATTCCGATAGTTTTGTCAGAAAACTGAGGAGGAATTGATAAATAAAACGAATAAAGAACTTCTTTACCTGACGGCTCTTTACCTGACGGCTAACCTCGTTATCACACGTTACGTGTGTACCAAAATAAACAAATTCATTAACCTCATCGAAAGTATCCCCATCCAACGCCCGTATCCCGTTCGAATGCACCTAGATTAAGGCGGAGCATACCACAATAGATCTAATGGTCGCAGTGGTTCAGTCTCCCACAGGAAAAAACGCCCGTAGAACTACCACGCTTCATACCAGTCACCATGTACTTTATTTTGGCAGTGTTTAAGGTGAGTCCATTTCTTGCAGATTCCCATTTGAGATTTGTAAAAGCCCCTCCCACAGCTCTATGATTAACACCAATGATATCGATGTCGTCCGCGACAGTGCTGATAAAAGTCATTTTCCCCAGCAAAATTCTTCGAAAATTACAGCCAATCATTTTCAATTTTCACTTCCAATGATCGCAGCACTCGTTCAGATACACTAGATTTTCGTCCTAGTAACGTGCTGTTATACTCAGATGAAATAGGTCGCGCGCATCGTTCACGGTTACGGAATAAAATTTGACTGATAACTGTGAAAAACGCTCACAAACCCCCCAATGTTGGTTTTTTCGGAGCAAAAATGACTCTTAAGAACCGATTATCGGTGTCTGACGATACTTCGAACCTTGGGTTGCCGACTTCCGGTTTCTGGAAGCCTGCGAAAATTAATAACTGAATTATAAACTTGGCAATATGGGTTTTTTCGGAATCGGAGTGACGTCGTCATACGAAAATCGATCATATATTTCCAAATATTGGCCTTTTTTTGAAACGTAGTGACGTTTGATTGCAGCCGAAAATCGGCTCTCGTGCAAATGTTTCTAGAGAAGTATTTAAAAACGTCCAATCCGCTTTGATCCGTTTTTGGAACGATTTCTTGACATATTTCTTGCTTAATTTGAAAACGGAGAGTTTAATCTAGCGTTTTGGATAAAAAATATGTTTGGAAAAGTTGCTGAAGCTCAACTATTACCGAATAAAAATTTGGTTAAGAGCATCGATCAAATAAGATAAGAGCTCCTAAAATCCAGCTCTTTATTACTCTATGACTTCTATAGTACACTCGAATGACTGTACCGATTTTAACCAAACTTGGCATACGTGTTATTTGTACAGTGGAAGTGGTCATAGAAATATTGGGAAGAGGAAGGAGCAACCCCCAAAGGAGGAGGGGGTCTTAATTGGTCAGAAAATCAGCTTTTTTCATGCACTATGGGAACGTTCTGAATGAATACGATAGTTTTTAGGCCTTTGGTCATGTCTGGAGACCGGAAATTGATTTCCAGAGACCGGAATATAATTTCGAACGGTCGGTCATGACCAGAAGTTGATGTTCAATATGGCGACTTCCGGTTTCATAATTTCATGAAAAACGAATATATGCTCTGCAGTATGTATATTTTCGATATCAAGATGACGTCCAGAATCCAAATATTCATGTTTGGCGCAAATTTTTAAGTCGTACATGGCGGGTTAATTTTCTGGAAAGGTTACTAGAATACAGAAGAAGGCTTGGCCGTAATATTGAAACGTTGTTTTGAAATCAATTCCGCGATTTCTGCTTTCTGTCAAGCTGTGTAAAACTGAGAAAAATGGTTAACTAATGTCAATATTTCTAGAAAGAGAATGTTCAGAAAACGACAACGGACGTCCCACGTTTTTTTTTTAAATTCAAAAAAAAAAATATTCAAATACTCCCTGATATTAGGTTCATAAGTCAGAGCTGACACCCCAAAACCGAAAATTGGTGTCCGAACGATTGGTATAGTGAGGGTTGTTTTTCTGCATTGAAAGTTATTCAAAACTTGAGGGCAATGTGGAGCGTATCTCTAAATTGTTAATTAATTCATGACGACTGATGTTCAACTATAAGGATGATATTGATATTGTTAACATAAAAAAAAGTAAAACGAGAAGTCATAGCAAGCAATAATTTCAACTATCAGAGGTGAGCTTAGGCTATTGATTATGTGATTTCAGTGTAATTTGAGTTTATTGTAAGTTAATCGATACCGTCGAAGATGCTGATGAGGCAATACATTTTCCAACGGAATTTTTCAACTCACTCGACCCAATTGGAATGCCCCCGCATCGATTGTTAATCAACAAAAAAAAAGTAGGAGGGTGGTATTCAAGACACGACCGCATGACGTTGACTACCGTATTCTTATAAAAAAAAATATTCCATTGAAGCAAATAGTAGAGGGAATTGCAACGCTTCTTTTACAAAACTTCTGTAATGAAATTTCGAGGCACCAAAAGGTACCAGTTGCCGATTATTCTGGTTTACTTAGTCCGTCCAGAATTCCAGCCATTTAAGTATTTTGCAGTAGCCATTTATTACTAACAGCCACCAGCATAACAGGTGAAACCGGCACGAGATGACCGGTACTATTTTGTTTTTCCTCCTTTTAGCTGCTAACACCGAGCGCCCGTATGTATCCGGTACGGTTTAATAATGAAACTGATGGGGTGAAATATTCGAACGATACGTTTTATACCAAGGCTTCGTCAGATAATTAGAAAGAAGGAGGGGCTACATAGATGATGGAATGGTAGAGACAAATGTTTCTTGAAAGCTGCGCCGGCCGCTGTCGTAATATTGACAGCAACACAAACATGCTTGTTTACCGGTTTCCGTCAGGAATTCCAGCCATTTTAGTATTTTGCAGTAGCCACCAGCATCACGGGTGAAACCGGCACGAGATGACCGGTACTATTTTGTTTTTCCTCCTTTTAGCTGCTAACACCGAGCGTCCGTATGTATCCGGTACGGTTTAATAATGAAACTGATGGGGTGAAATGTTCGAACGGTAGGTTTTATACCAAGGCTTCGTCAGATAATCAAAAAGAAGGAGGGGCTACACAGATGATGGAATGGTAAGGAAAAATTTTTCTTGAAAGCTGCGCCGGCCGCTGTCGTAATATTAACACTAACACAAACATGCATTTATGCAAGGTTTTTTCCGCTAGCAGCAGCATTTGGTAAAACAGAAAATTCAATTAGCCGTTTCTATTACACAATTTCGAGGCACCAAAAGGGGCCAGTTGCCGAATATATCCTTGTTTTTGGTTAGTCCGTCCAGAATTCCAGCCATTTAAGTGTTTTGCAGTAGCCATTTACTACTAAAAGCCACCAGCATTACGGGTGAAACCGGCACGAGATGACCGGTACTCTTTTGTCTTTCCTCCTTTCAGCTGCTATCACCTAGCGTCCGCATGTCACTGGTGCGGTTTTGGAATTAAAATGATGGGGCGCCGGCCGCTGTCGTAAAATTAACCCCAACAAAAAGATGCATATTTGCAAGGTTTTTTCCGCTAGCAGCAGCATAAACATCGGAAACAGAAAGTGACAACAACAATAACAACAAAGTCAGATCGATTGTATCCGTTAGTGTCGACTGTGCTTGGGAAGAGAGGTAGTGATTGGCTGCGCGGTATGATTTAGACAATCGATATTAATTACCAATTTTTCAATAGTGTATCTCAAACAATAGTTTGTTTTTGTTACATAAATTTAACCGTAAAAGAATTTCTGATCGATTGATGCCAAAACCTCGAAAACCTGATTATAGATGGCTGCAAAAAAAGCGCTCAAAACCTGACCACTTTTCTCTGGTTTTCCCTGGTTGAATTACTAGTTTTTCAAATTCAGGGGCCTAACTTCGTTATAGACGTTAGTCAACGTCAAAAGGTGGTATACAAGCAAATTTATAACTTAAATGGAAATATTATTTAAAATGATGGGTTGGAAAAAATATATGGAAATATGGAAAATTATAGAAAAAGCAGAAATTTTTACACGAGCAAGGCCGGGTACATTCAGCTAGTAATGAATAATTGTAAGGTTATTTCAAATGAATTCCACACAAAAGATAATTTTAAGTAGACAATGAAACAGCAACTTTTTCTGAAAGTTCGTTCCCTAATGGTTATTCGTCAATCAGAGGTATAACAGCCTTGAGCAATGCTGCTTTCTGCAAGAGGTCAATTTCCTGTGGATGATCTGCTCACTCAAAATAATTATTCAAGTTGAAATTGTCAGAACTCAGAAATTTTTAGTTGCTAAGCTAAAAACAGCTTGTACCTCTCTTTATCACCGTCGTCTTCCGTCAAGTCACTGTTGTAATGAAATTGGAATCTTCCTTTACTCAATACCACTTTTCCAATATGCTAAATGCACGGGCTAATGCGGAATAATATTATTCAGCAAGTATTGCGAAACACTGAAGTTGTAAGAAAGGATATTATTCAGTAGCATATCCAAGACTTCAAGCTTATATTTTGCTTTTTCAACGACGACCCTAAAGTCGGGGTAAGTAATGGGTGGATGTTTCCGCCATTCTACATGCAAAATATTTAGACGCTGTCTGCGACCATAAACGTCTGCCCATATTTAAAATACTTGAGAAAAAATTGATTGAAAGTGAGACTGGTATGCGATTATTTTGCTACTCGATGGCCCAAATAATCGCATATTAGTCACTTCCTCATTTTTCATTGTAATTTTCACGACAAAGGCAATTCTTCAACAAAAAAGTTATGATTGAGGCAAATATCTTAAATACCAATATAGTTCACTTACGTGAAATTATGAAGACAAATTGAAAATGACAGAAGCGTTAGTCACCTTTTCGACCGCTAGGTGCGCCACTTCTGATTTTGTTCTACACGACATGCAAAAAAGAGTAACTTTTGACCAAAATATTACCCTAATGGGTACACTGAAAAAGATGCACTTATTATTGTGAAGTGGACTCAGCCGAATATTTTATAATAATAAAGTCCTATCTATCCTATCGCCTATCTATGAGGCAATTCATGGGTGGTGTTCCACGGTTTGTACGGACTGGAAAACTGCCGAAAATGACCAAATACCACCTAATATTGTTTTTTTTTTTCAACCAGAATGACGCTCAGAGGCCAGAAATTGTCTCCAAATGCCATTTTGAAATCCAAGATGGCGACTTCCGGTTTCTGAAAAACAGCGGCAAATGACCAAATATGGGTATTTCCGCGGTTGTTATGATGCACTGAAGCCATAAATCGACCTCAGACAACATTTTGAATTGTAAAATGGCGACTTCCAGTGACTGGAAAAGAGACGAAAATGACCAAATACCAACTAATATGGATGTTTCTTTAACCAGAATGTCGCTCAGAGGCCAGAAATTGTCTCTGAATACCATTTTGAAATCCAAGATGGCGACTTCCGGTTTCTAAAAACAGCGAGATATGATCAAATACCACCCAATATGGGTATTTCCGAAATCGTGATGATGCATAAATGACCCAAAAACAACCAAATATGGGTGTTTCTTTGACTAGAATGATGCATGGAGCTAAAAATTGACCTCAGACAACATTTTGAATTGTAAGATGGCAACTTCTGGAAAACAGCCAAATACTACTGCATATGAATATTTCCGTAATCGAAATTATGTATAGAAGCCAAGCATTGACCCTGGACACCATCTTGAATTCGAAGATGACCACTTTCAGTTTCTGGAAAACAACGAAAATAACTGAATAACACCCAAAATGAGTGTTTCCGGAATAGAGGTGATGTACTAAAGACAAAAGTCGAGGATGTTGTCATTCCGATAGAACCAATAATTTCAAACGATATAAACAAATCGCAAGAAATCAATGAATTTGGAATGTTGAAAATTATTAAATTAAACACAAAAATAGGCGGGACGAAGTTTGCTAGTAAATACATAAAGCTACAAGTGATGAATACGAAGATTAGAACTCGAGAGCAAAAAATTCGGAGGGATAAAAAAAAACAAAAAAATACTTTCAAAACGAAGACTCTAAACATTAAATAATAGTTTTTGCATAACAGTTGTTATCACTAATTATGTTCGTGTTCCATACTAAAATTGTTAAATTGATAGAACATTCAAGTGTTATCTAAGCTAAAGTTGCACAACAACCATATACAACTGTTGACAACCATTGTTCGGTTTATCCTTTTATCCTCTCCACGAGGTAATTGAAACATTCATTTAATTGTACACTTCGTGGTCTGATTATTGAGCTAGTGAAGTTACACAGGGAACCACGTATATAGCAACTTGGGATTAGTTTACCATTTACACGTCGTGGCCTGATCATTTGAATATTTCTTCTTCGTGCCTCGATAAGCTATATCTATTATATTATCAATATTTAATTCCCGGAATGGCGTTAGTTTTACATACAAACAATATACGCACGAAATCTGCAACAAGTAATTTTTTTCACATGATTTGAAATTGGGTCAACTAAATCTAACATTGAGTAAATTCTGTTTCGTGTGTGAGAATGTCAACAACAATGCACAGTGGTACAGTAAGGCAATACAGGCGGACATGAGTTTTTCGATGCGATTTTGTGGTTTTAGAGTGAATTTTTTTTCTAAGAACTTGTTTCTTATATATAGTCTATTTTTTATATTCAAATGAAAATTAGGGTGGTCCTGAAATCGACTAAATAAAAAAACTAACTTTTTTATTTGCAATAAATGTATACATTCATCGGCACAGTTGTAGATCAACTAATTTCAAGCAACTTTCGGCATTTCTTCACAATAATAATATAATATTTGTTCTTTCAAATGATACCAAAAAATATTATTTATGTTTGCTCTAAACGGAGACATCAATATTTTAAAAGGGCCTATTTTTAAAATAGAAATAGTGAAAACTCTTCATCTGTACATTATATCGACAATGTTTTTTCGTTAAAATTGGCGTATTTTTTATTAAAGTTACCGAAGAAAACTTTGTTTTAAAATTTGAATTGAAAAAATAGAGCGAAAAGAATGTTTTTGGAAACCAAATTTAATGTCTACAAAAAAGTTTTTTTACAAAGTTACTTAGAATTAGTTGATCTACAAGTTTGCCAAAGAATGTTTACAATTATTTATACAAATAAAAACAAGTTAGTTCTCATTTCGTTGATTCTAGGTCCACCCTAATTTTCATTTGCACATAAATAGAGGACTATGTATAAGAAACAACTTTTTCAAAAACTATGGGTTTAAACCGCAAACCAAAATCGCAACGAAAAGCTCATGTCCGCCTAAATTGCCTTACTGTACCACTGTGCAATGAGTTTAGTTACCTTTTTCACCACAAGAGGGGGTGTTCCCTGTCTGTCTTCACGGAAATATATGGGAAATTCGAGAGTGAACTATATTGGTATTATTAGATATTTGATTGAGGTCTATTTCATTACATTATGACGAAAAAATTTGAGTAACCCACCCCAAACAGTAGAAATATTCATAACAAGAAAAATATCTTCAAGCGCTGTTTTCTCAACTTGATGATTTTCCAGATGGGACTGATATGCGATTATAGGCAGTCAATAATAAATCATTATGAACTACGCAGAGCTTGTCATAGAATGCCCAATCAGCCTACAATACAGAACCTTAGTAACTGATCATTAACTTCACTTGATCGCAAGCCTCTTAAAAATAAAAATTTTGAGAAAACGGTCAATACTCCACCATTGATATAATTTATACTATAATATCAAAGAAGTATACATTTTAATCGTTTACTAGAATCCTTTTTTTTGGAAAGCTGCTGTTCGTTTTTTTATATGAAAAACGAGAATAGACCAGAATATTTTAAACAAGTGCTATTTCGTATGTCTTATTACCAAAACGTATACACGACACATAATCATCAAATACATTGTTGTAAGTTAAAAACTCGGTTGTATTTATTATTTGTTTTCAGGTTTGCAAAAGCTTTTCTTACATGTAGTTTATTTCAGATACTGAATTTTCGTTTGATAATTGTAACTCCCATTTTAATATCATTGAACATAACTTAACTATCCTTTTTATTTTCTAATTTCAGGTAAATATCAGCGGTGTTTTCAAAATACCCCCATGGATCTGATTACAGCCTATTAAACGAGCTGGAAGGATCTTTTGGTAAATTTATTCACATAATTTTAAAAAGATTGTGTTATGGTGAAATGTTTTTGTTCTAAATTGCACATATTTTTAAGTAAATTTTAAAACTATAAGAACGTACCTAGCGTTTCGAAATTCAGCCTCATTTTAATTTATTGCTCGTTAACCATCTTAGGTTCCGAAATCGCCATTTCGGAATTAAAAATGTTATCTAGAGTCATATATTGGCCTCTGGATATCTCTTCTCGTTTCTCAAAATATCTAAATTGGGTAATATTTGATTATTTTAGCTAAGTTTTCCGAAAAAAATCTTTCTACAACGATTTGAACCTTAATATACAATATGACAAATAACATGAAAAAAAATGCATGGAGCCTTTTCTCGGATGTTTTCATCTATAAAAGACTGAAAATTGCAATCGTGTATAAAACTATTATCAATCCAATCAATGTGATGTCCAATATGACTCCCATAATTGTTCTTCCGACAAAAGACTGAACACACATTGATGCTGTGATATTGCTATCACTCCAGAACAAAGTTATAAATCAAGTAGTAATTGCATCAAATGCTATCAGCAGATGCGTTTCCCAATTTTCGCACCAGCAAAATTTGTCCCTATCATCCACGCTTGCAACGCTAGTAAACCCACTCAAACGCTGAACCAGCACCAACTTTTACAGTCTGACGGACCCGAATTTCGCCGTTGTCTTGCAAAACCTCAGGCCGGAGCAATTTGTTGTGGCTTTACGAACAACAATTCCGACTGACCTTTCCTTCGTCAGCCGATCCTCCAGCTAACCAGTTTTAGCCATGCTCGACTGGCTGTCCGGAACGAAAAAATCACAGGAAGGTTGTATGCAAAGCCACGACCGCAAGGTTGAAGTAGAATACTTTTACAAGACAGATAACCCGGCTGCTTGCGTGTCAGTCATTTTTCTAGTAAATAAACGTCGAATAATCAGATCAATCGAATTTTGCGCTTCAACAAGGATTGACCATTTTCAATAATATAGTAAGTTGCTTGTCATGGTTGGGGCTTGACAATTTTTAAATTTTGAGGTAAAATTTTTTCGGATGTCATGCCAATGACTGAAGGAAAAGTTAATTCAGTATGTTTTGAGACACGGAGATGAAGTAAAATTTAGAACGTGTTGTCAAAATGAGTCAACTTTTCATTGAATGCATTTACTAGTGCCCACTATCGCACAGAGACTGCATTTCACTAAACTGCCTCAATCGGCTTCAACTAGTGCGCTATCCATTGCTACGTCACAGCTGTGACTGCTTTCCGCCATCGCTGATATCCACTGCACTGCTAGTTTTGGAATTAAAATGATGGGGCGCCGGCCGCTGTCGTAAAATTAACCCCAACAAAAAGATGCATATTTGCAAGGTTTTTTCCGCTAGCAGCAGCATAAACATCGGAAACAGAAAGTGACAACAACAATAACAACAAAGTCAGATCGATTGTATCCGTTAGTGTCGACTGTGCTTGGGAAGAGAGGTAGTGATTGGCTGCGCGGTATGATTTAGACAATCGATATTAATTACCAATTTTTCAATAGTGTATCTCAAACAATAGTTTGTTTTTGTTACATAAATTTAACCGTAAAAGAATTTCTGATCGATTGATGCCAAAACCTCGAAAACCTGATTATAGATGGCTGCAAAAAAAGCGCTCAAAACCTGACCACTTTTCTCTGGTTTTCCCTGGTTGAATTACTAGTTTTTCAAATTCAGGGGCCTAACTTCGTTATAGACGTTAGTCAACGTCAAAAGGTGGTATACAAGCAAATTTATAACTTAAATGGAAATATTATTTAAAATGATGGGTTGGAAAAAATATATGGAAATATGGAAAATTATAGAAAAAGCAGAAATTTTTACACGAGCAAGGCCGGGTACATTCAGCTAGTAATGAATAATTGTAAGGTTATTTCAAATGAATTCCACACAAAAGATAATTTTAAGTAGACAATGAAACAGCAACTTTTTCTGAAAGTTCGTTCCCTAATGGTTATTCGTCAATCAGAGGTATAACAGCCTTGAGCAATGCTGCTTTCTGCAAGAGGTCAATTTCCTGTGGATGATCTGCTCACTCAAAATAATTATTCAAGTTGAAATTGTCAGAACTCAGAAATTTTTAGTTGCTAAGCTAAAAACAGCTTGTACCTCTCTTTATCACCGTCGTCTTCCGTCAAGTCACTGTTGTAATGAAATTGGAATCTTCCTTTACTCAATACCACTTTTCCAATATGCTAAATGCACGGGCTAATGCGGAATAATATTATTCAGCAAGTATTGCGAAACACTGAAGTTGTAAGAAAGGATATTATTCAGTAGCATATCCAAGACTTCAAGCTTATATTTTGCTTTTTCAACGACGACCCTAAAGTCGGGGTAAGTAATGGGTGGATGTTTCCGCCATTCTACATGCAAAATATTTAGACGCTGTCTGCGACCATAAACGTCTGCCCATATTTAAAATACTTGAGAAAAAATTGATTGAAAGTGAGACTGGTATGCGATTATTTTGCTACTCGATGGCCCAAATAATCGCATATTAGTCACTTCCTCATTTTTCATTGTAATTTTCACGACAAAGGCAATTCTTCAACAAAAAAGTTATGATTGAGGCAAATATCTTAAATACCAATATAGTTCACTTACGTGAAATTATGAAGACAAATTGAAAATGACAGAAGCGTTAGTCACCTTTTCGACCGCTAGGTGCGCCACTTCTGATTTTGTTCTACACGACATGCAAAAAAGAGTAACTTTTGACCAAAATATTACCCTAATGGGTACACTGAAAAAGATGCACTTATTATTGTGAAGTGGACTCAGCCGAATATTTTATAATAATAAAGTCCTATCTATCCTATCGCCTATCTATGAGGCAATTCATGGGTGGTGTTCCACGGTTTGTACGGACTGGAAAACTGCCGAAAATGACCAAATACCACCTAATATTGTTTTTTTTTTTCAACCAGAATGACGCTCAGAGGCCAGAAATTGTCTCCAAATGCCATTTTGAAATCCAAGATGGCGACTTCCGGTTTCTGAAAAACAGCGGCAAATGACCAAATATGGGTATTTCCGCGGTTGTTATGATGCACTGAAGCCATAAATCGACCTCAGACAACATTTTGAATTGTAAAATGGCGACTTCCAGTGACTGGAAAAGAGACGAAAATGACCAAATACCAACTAATATGGATGTTTCTTTAACCAGAATGTCGCTCAGAGGCCAGAAATTGTCTCTGAATACCATTTTGAAATCCAAGATGGCGACTTCCGGTTTCTAAAAACAGCGAGATATGATCAAATACCACCCAATATGGGTATTTCCGAAATCGTGATGATGCATAAATGACCCAAAAACAACCAAATATGGGTGTTTCTTTGACTAGAATGATGCATGGAGCTAAAAATTGACCTCAGACAACATTTTGAATTGTAAGATGGCAACTTCTGGAAAACAGCCAAATACTACTGCATATGAATATTTCCGTAATCGAAATTATGTATAGAAGCCAAGCATTGACCCTGGACACCATCTTGAATTCGAAGATGACCACTTTCAGTTTCTGGAAAACAACGAAAATAACTGAATAACACCCAAAATGAGTGTTTCCGGAATAGAGGTGATGTACTAAAGACAAAAGTCGAGGATGTTGTCATTCCGATAGAACCAATAATTTCAAACGATATAAACAAATCGCAAGAAATCAATGAATTTGGAATGTTGAAAATTATTAAATTAAACACAAAAATAGGCGGGACGAAGTTTGCTAGTAAATACATAAAGCTACAAGTGATGAATACGAAGATTAGAACTCGAGAGCAAAAAATTCGGAGGGATAAAAAAAAACAAAAAAATACTTTCAAAACGAAGACTCTAAACATTAAATAATAGTTTTTGCATAACAGTTGTTATCACTAATTATGTTCGTGTTCCATACTAAAATTGTTAAATTGATAGAACATTCAAGTGTTATCTAAGCTAAAGTTGCACAACAACCATATACAACTGTTGACAACCATTGTTCGGTTTATCCTTTTATCCTCTCCACGAGGTAATTGAAACATTCATTTAATTGTACACTTCGTGGTCTGATTATTGAGCTAGTGAAGTTACACAGGGAACCACGTATATAGCAACTTGGGATTAGTTTACCATTTACACGTCGTGGCCTGATCATTTGAATATTTCTTCTTCGTGCCTCGATAAGCTATATCTATTATATTATCAATATTTAATTCCCGGAATGGCGTTAGTTTTACATACAAACAATATACGCACGAAATCTGCAACAAGTAATTTTTTTCACATGATTTGAAATTGGGTCAACTAAATCTAACATTGAGTAAATTCTGTTTCGTGTGTGAGAATGTCAACAACAATGCACAGTGGTACAGTAAGGCAATACAGGCGGACATGAGTTTTTCGATGCGATTTTGTGGTTTTAGAGTGAATTTTTTTTCTAAGAACTTGTTTCTTATATATAGTCTATTTTTTATATTCAAATGAAAATTAGGGTGGTCCTGAAATCGACTAAATAAAAAAACTAACTTTTTTATTTGCAATAAATGTATACATTCATCGGCACAGTTGTAGATCAACTAATTTCAAGCAACTTTCGGCATTTCTTCACAATAATAATATAATATTTGTTCTTTCAAATGATACCAAAAAATATTATTTATGTTTGCTCTAAACGGAGACATCAATATTTTAAAAGGGCCTATTTTTAAAATAGAAATAGTGAAAACTCTTCATCTGTACATTATATCGACAATGTTTTTTCGTTAAAATTGGCGTATTTTTTATTAAAGTTACCGAAGAAAACTTTGTTTTAAAATTTGAATTGAAAAAATAGAGCGAAAAGAATGTTTTTGGAAACCAAATTTAATGTCTACAAAAAAGTTTTTTTACAAAGTTACTTAGAATTAGTTGATCTACAAGTTTGCCAAAGAATGTTTACAATTATTTATACAAATAAAAACAAGTTAGTTCTCATTTCGTTGATTCTAGGTCCACCCTAATTTTCATTTGCACATAAATAGAGGACTATGTATAAGAAACAACTTTTTCAAAAACTATGGGTTTAAACCGCAAACCAAAATCGCAACGAAAAGCTCATGTCCGCCTAAATTGCCTTACTGTACCACTGTGCAATGAGTTTAGTTACCTTTTTCACCACAAGAGGGGGTGTTCCCTGTCTGTCTTCACGGAAATATATGGGAAATTCGAGAGTGAACTATATTGGTATTATTAGATATTTGATTGAGGTCTATTTCATTACATTATGACGAAAAAATTTGAGTAACCCACCCCAAACAGTAGAAATATTCATAACAAGAAAAATATCTTCAAGCGCTGTTTTCTCAACTTGATGATTTTCCAGATGGGACTGATATGCGATTATAGGCAGTCAATAATAAATCATTATGAACTACGCAGAGCTTGTCATAGAATGCCCAATCAGCCTACAATACAGAACCTTAGTAACTGATCATTAACTTCACTTGATCGCAAGCCTCTTAAAAATAAAAATTTTGAGAAAACGGTCAATACTCCACCATTGATATAATTTATACTATAATATCAAAGAAGTATACATTTTAATCGTTTACTAGAATCCTTTTTTTTGGAAAGCTGCTGTTCGTTTTTTTATATGAAAAACGAGAATAGACCAGAATATTTTAAACAAGTGCTATTTCGTATGTCTTATTACCAAAACGTATACACGACACATAATCATCAAATACATTGTTGTAAGTTAAAAACTCGGTTGTATTTATTATTTGTTTTCAGGTTTGCAAAAGCTTTTCTTACATGTAGTTTATTTCAGATACTGAATTTTCGTTTGATAATTGTAACTCCCATTTTAATATCATTGAACATAACTTAACTATCCTTTTTATTTTCTAATTTCAGGTAAATATCAGCGGTGTTTTCAAAATACCCCCATGGATCTGATTACAGCCTATTAAACGAGCTGGAAGGATCTTTTGGTAAATTTATTCACATAATTTTAAAAAGATTGTGTTATGGTGAAATGTTTTTGTTCTAAATTGCACATATTTTTAAGTAAATTTTAAAACTATAAGAACGTACCTAGCGTTTCGAAATTCAGCCTCATTTTAATTTATTGCTCGTTAACCATCTTAGGTTCCGAAATCGCCATTTCGGAATTAAAAATGTTATCTAGAGTCATATATTGGCCTCTGGATATCTCTTCTCGTTTCTCAAAATATCTAAATTGGGTAATATTTGATTATTTTAGCTAAGTTTTCCGAAAAAAATCTTTCTACAACGATTTGAACCTTAATATACAATATGACAAATAACATGAAAAAAAATGCATGGAGCCTTTTCTCGGATGTTTTCATCTATAAAAGACTGAAAATTGCAATCGTGTATAAAACTATTATCAATCCAATCAATGTGATGTCCAATATGACTCCCATAATTGTTCTTCCGACAAAAGACTGAACACACATTGATGCTGTGATATTGCTATCACTCCAGAACAAAGTTATAAATCAAGTAGTAATTGCATCAAATGCTATCAGCAGATGCGTTTCCCAATTTTCGCACCAGCAAAATTTGTCCCTATCATCCACGCTTGCAACGCTAGTAAACCCACTCAAACGCTGAACCAGCACCAACTTTTACAGTCTGACGGACCCGAATTTCGCCGTTGTCTTGCAAAACCTCAGGCCGGAGCAATTTGTTGTGGCTTTACGAACAACAATTCCGACTGACCTTTCCTTCGTCAGCCGATCCTCCAGCTAACCAGTTTTAGCCATGCTCGACTGGCTGTCCGGAACGAAAAAATCACAGGAAGGTTGTATGCAAAGCCACGACCGCAAGGTTGAAGTAGAATACTTTTACAAGACAGATAACCCGGCTGCTTGCGTGTCAGTCATTTTTCTAGTAAATAAACGTCGAATAATCAGATCAATCGAATTTTGCGCTTCAACAAGGATTGACCATTTTCAATAATATAGTAAGTTGCTTGTCATGGTTGGGGCTTGACAATTTTTAAATTTTGAGGTAAAATTTTTTCGGATGTCATGCCAATGACTGAAGGAAAAGTTAATTCAGTATGTTTTGAGACACGGAGATGAAGTAAAATTTAGAACGTGTTGTCAAAATGAGTCAACTTTTCATTGAATGCATTTACTAGTGCCCACTATCGCACAGAGACTGCATTTCACTAAACTGCCTCAATCGGCTTCAACTAGTGCGCTATCCATTGCTACGTCACAGCTGTGACTGCTTTCCGCCATCGCTGATATCCACTGCACTGCTAGTGCTGCTGCTAAGGGAGGACGACTGCTGTTGTCGCTGTCTAGAACTATTATGAGCCGCTTCGGCTGAAACAGGCTCTTGTATAGGCCAAATAGCATGTTTTAAATTGCAAGGTATATGATTCTGTCGACCGTGCTTGGAAATCAATCATATAACGACCAATCAGAGGTCGAATTTTTCGTTTTGACAAGGCTTGAGTATTTTCAATAGTACAATAGTGTGAATAATAAAATTACAATTATCTTCTTTTGGGATGAATCTTAGAAGATTTTCCAATCTATTGAGGCAAAAACGAAGGAAATCCATCGAATACTAACCGATTTATTAGCATTTGAAATTGGACATATTTTTCACTTTTTTCGGTTTTAGATTTTCATTTCACATCCCTATGTAGCCGAACTTCCTGAGGGAAGTATTCTACTTCAAAAAAGACCACACGTAGAAAACGACGAGTGTCTCAACCTTCTAATCACATTGCTTCCGCTGCAAAATTCTGTGACATTGTGGTTTGCTAAACTAAATACTCTGGTTGAATACTGGGCTGACGGTGGCAGACCAAATCGGTGTAAGTTTCAAACGCTTCCACTTGGCTGCTTGCTTGCTCGATTGCTGCTGCTGCTAGGGAAATTTTCAACATACACCAAACACACTTACATTTGCCTCGCCTTCCCGGTTGGATGCAGTTGAACAGGTGGTGAAGCGGAGCGGGTACTGTATGAGTGTTCCCGGAGATTTTAGGATCGCCAGACCAACGGAAAACTTGTCTCTTAATCGCTTTAAACGCGTTTATAATGCTCCGTTTCTGCCTCTTAAAGCCCCAGCAGCAATCTGGTCTGCCGTGGTTGGAATTTTAATTTTTAAAGCTTTCCCTGCCCGATGCGAAGTGAAGTGAAGTGAAGTAAAGGTAGGCTTGGTTAGTGGAACTCTGGTGGTGGTGGACTAATGCAGGCAGAATCGCAGCAGCGAACAGCGCGGGCGGAAACCGGGCTGAAAAGCGTAAAACAATCAAACGGGGGGAGCGGCTGGTGTCTGGCTTCGGGGTTCGTATTTTCCGTGTCGTTTTTTGGATTTTTCGCACACTCTCACATGCTCTGCATTTGCTGCTGCGCTCTCCCTGGCACTGGGTGGATTCTCTCGCTCTCGCTGTGTTTACATAATTTTCCGAGAATTATGATCAAGGAAATTGTCACCGACATCATCATTCCGAGCGCTATTATGGCTTGTGTTTTATATTCTGCCCCCGGGGTCTGGTTGGGGGTTGAACGGGTGAACTGATGGGGTGAAGGTGGATTTTGGATAGGAAAATGCATGCACGTTTTGTTCGTCGTTTCGACACTATATTCCAGGGGGAAGGAGAGAACGAGTGGCGGTGAATGAGAAAAATGAGTTTACTGTTTTTGTAGTAGTGTAGTGGGAGAGAAACTGCAGTGCATCGCGGTGAGCGTTAATCATGCTGTGGGAGGGTGACGGATTTTTCGTGAGTTGAGTTACCGTTTGTTTTGAAATATGATATACTCGGATCTGGGCCGTTTTGTTGTTGTTGTTGTGTGATGGAATGTAGAACACGACGATTTGCTGAGGGTGGTTCTGGGCCTGGGTGAAAACAAACTTGTATTAAGTAAACTGCTATTTGATGCAATTGTGTCAATTGAGGTTTATGGTGCGAGTGGGGGAAAAAATAGTAAACTTACGAAAGCAGCAATTTGACAAACGTTGCAGGGTTGATATGTTTTGCATAAGCTGACCATCTAAGAGCGGTGAAGAAGGAAAAGTCAAACTGTAAAATATCCACTTGTAAGAGAGAATGAGAAGAAGTGTTTTATGGCAGGAAGTAATGGTTGCCATCCAATACTGACTAACAATATCTTAATTAACATAATATCGAAAAACACTTGAAAAATTTATAATATTATACCCACAGTATATTTACAGAATAAGGTCACCAGTTTGCAATATATATTTACCTCCATGTGAAGATGTAGTTCATTTGAGAAGGAACTTAAGATCTCACCTTACTATACTATGTGGCACGCTTCTTACCACTATTCCGATCTCCTACGGTTGGATATCAATGAACAAAGTTTGTGATACAGTGCTCAGAAGTTCCGGAGCAATGAAGGCTTTCACCACCGTCACCACAAATTGACCATGTTGAACGAAAAGCAGGAAATACTTAACATACTCATTTTAATTTTCTGTACCCCAAATGGATGCGCTTTATGTTTATTAAATAAGTACCATTTTTCTTGATAAAACAATTCGTTGGTAATTCTGGAAAACATCGGGTGAAGCTCTAACTTTTCCAATTAGAGCGAGATTTCTGTAACGAATAATGAAGCTAATATAACACAAAGTACGTATAATAATGTCGCGAGTTCACTAACTTACACCTTCGCGTTCGATGAGGCTGGTCGTGATACCGTTAGTTCGTCTGTGAGAAATCCTGTAAATGAAAAAACATCTATTAGTATATACTTTCAAAACATGCAGAGTATTAAAGGTGTCCAAAGGCAAAAACACTTGTATTTGTCATCACTGGAGTTGGACTACGATGCATACGCAATGGTTGAAACTTACTTGGACTCTGACGTACAGGATGGTATGTTGTTTCCCGCTTGTTTTTCCGTTTACCGCTGCGATCGAAGTTCGGTCAACAGTGACAAATTAACTGGTGGTGGTGCACTTGTTGCCATCCATCGTCGAATCGCCAGCACGGAGTTTGCCCGAGCTGAAAACAATGAAGCGATTTGCGTTATGATAACTACATTGAATGGATCAATATTGTTATGTTGTGGATATATTCCACCTACCTCTAACACTCGTCGTTACGATTCGTTCGTCGTTTTTGTTGAGTCTATGGTTGAAGCCGCTGGTCCGAATGATACGGTCGTCGTTTGTGGGGATTTCAACCTGCCAAACTTAAACTGGAATAAGCGCATGCAAGAAAAAACGAATTCGTTTCTCTTACCTGATCGAATTACTTCTCAGAGTGAAGCTGCCATTGTTGATGGTTTGCTGTCAGCTGGACTGATGCAAATTTGCGATTTGCCGAACGCCAACAGCACCTACTTGGATCTTGTATTCACCACCGATACCGAGTCTTGTCAAATTGTTGTGACTGATCCGGTAATAGCGAACGAGATTCGACACTACGCAATGCAATTGACAATTAACACTGCTGCGCTACGCGAACTGGAAGTTGGGATGTCCAAAAAGCACCTGAACCTTGAATTATTGGACACGGCGTCCGTGAAAGCAGCATTAACGGACGTTACGTGGAGTATTATTTTCATCTCTCAAGACGATTTTGAACGTGAAAAAGATTGTTATCAACAGTATGCGGCATCGATGTTAGAATTTCTAAACTCTTTCGATGTCTTGAATTGTGGACTTGAGTGTTCAGCGATCATTAGCAACTGCCTAGACTTCAATGTCTTGTCGTTTTACTTTGTTATCTTCACTATTTTCGCAAGGTTTGCCCCCTTGACTAAGGAACGCTCGAATGGGGAAAATCCGTACCCGGAATGGTTTTCGCCGATAGTAATTCAAGTTCTTAAAGACAAACGGAGAGCTCTGAAAAAAATGCATCGTAACCGAACCATAGAGAATGTCGCAGCCTACAAAGAACTTCTTCGGATCTTCAAAGTGTTGCACAGAGAAGCCTATCAAGTTTACATCGATGGAATACAGAATGGAGTGAAGGAAAACCCCAAATCGTTCTGGAAATTTGTAAATAGCAGGCGTAGAGTCAACGGAATACCGGAAGTGATGAGGTGTGGAAATCGATTTTCACACAACGGACAGGAAACCGCCGAACTTTTCGCTGAATATTTCAAAAATGTTTATCGAATTGACAACAACGAGGAAGTGAACAATCCAGTTGAACCTGACACCGATCTGCTGGAGTTACGTCGTGAAGAAATAAAACAAGCGCTGTCTGAGCTGGATTCTGGTAAGTCAGCTGGACCGGACAGACTTCCAGCAAAGTTGGTTAAAGAATTCAAGGATGAACTCGTTGAACCTCTTTCTTTTCTTTTCAACTTCTCGTTGTCATCCGGTCATTTTCCACCTCTTTGGAAGATCTCTCATATAACCCCAATTCATAAAAAAGGCTCTCGTTCGAATGCCGAGAACTACAGGGGGGTAGCGATTCAGTCCGCGGTTCCTAAGTTATTCGAACGATTAGTCTACTCACATCTCTACGAACGAATCCGAGAACGCGTTTCAACTGCACAACACGGATTCTTGAAAGGAAAATCGGTTGTAACGAATCTTTGTGAATTCTCCTCTATGGTCACAGATTATATGTCTAAAGGGTATCAAGTCGACTGTGTATATACGGACAGGAGCAAGGCCTTTGATGTGGTTGGAATAGAAAGCATTTCACGAGCCGCAGCCCATTTTAATATTATTGGGAAGTTGTTGGCATGGATTAAGACATACCTTAAAGACAGAATGAATTACGTCAAAATATTCAACAAAACATCCAGTACCTTTGGTGTTCAGTCAGGTGTCCCACAGGGTAGCCACCTAGGTCCATTGTTATTTGTAATGGTTATGAATGAATTGCCAACCTTCATGAGCCGAGCAATAGTACTAATTTACGCAGATGATGTGAAAATTTTTCTACCGATTAAAATCGCCGAAGATTGCGATTTGCTTCAAGAGGATCTGAATAATTTTGGGAGATTCGTTGAAGAAAATGGACTAAGTATAAATGCGAGTAAATGCTCTGTCATAACGTACACCAGGAGAGTTCGTCCGATATTGTTTGACTATATGCTAGGACCTTCCATTTTACAACGCGTACGGAATGTTCGAGACCTGGGCGTGACAATGGATCAGTCTCTCACATTCAACGATCATATCGATAGAGTAGCGAAGGAATCGATGCAACTTGTTGCTCTCACACGACGATTTGGACGGGAATTTACAGACCCTCATGCAATTCTTGCAATCTACGGCAGTCTTGCCAGAACACAACTGGATTTCGTGAGTCTGGTTTGGCGACCAAGGTATGGCATGCAAAAACAACGACTTGAATCAGTTCAGCGTAAATTCGTGAAGTTCGCTTTAAGATACCTTGGATGGAATGACGAACTACCTGAATACGAAAACCTTTGCTGTCTAGTAGATTTTGAAACAATCAGTAGCAGACAAAAGATCGCAGATATTGTGTTTTTCTGCAACATACTCAGTGGACGGATTGAAAGCTCTCGCCTGTTGGACCGACTTAATTTCAACGAAAGCCCGGTTTCTCTTCGTCGTCGGAGGGTCTTTGATCCTCCATTGAGAACGAGGAACTACACACAACACGAACCCACCAGCAGATTTATGAACGAGTTCAATGAACTGCAGGAAGTAATCTCTGTAAATATGACTCCAGAAGTAATTCGAAGAAGACTCAAATTATACTTAAGAAATCAGCTATTTACTTAAACGCAAACATGTTTTGTATCTAGATTCAAGAGGGGTAACGGGCTAATAGCCTATGTCCACAATAAACAATAAACAATAAACAATAAACAATAAACAATAAACAATAAACAAAATAGGTTCACACGAACACGGATCATCATTTAAGCATGTCACTTACTCTCAACATTGCAAATAATCGAAGAGCGGAATACAGCAGACGCCTGGGCGATATCAAAGAAGATCAATATTTCTGGTCGCAGTGAGCAGTTTATTCATAAGACAGAAGGACTTACGATTTTATGATGCTAAAGGTTTGGTATGAGTTAGGTCTGTGGTAACTCTTATCACATTTAATACCTTTACATTTTCAAACAGTGAGGTGAGCTAACGAATGAAGCTCTGGCGTTTCCAATTAAACATTTGAGGTCGGGACGCTCCGAGAGAGACTCTTTATATGTGTAAAAAGAGGGAGCTGAAATGAAACTAAACGTTGCACTAATACAAGTGTAGAATCACCAACATATTTTGTTACATTTAGTGTGTTTTTTTGTATGCTAGGTCATAAGACACAAAAAATAATGAAGAATATCTCACAACAAAAGCTAAATCTTCTCCATTTGTTTTGGGTTGGGTGTGGAAATTTCTAACGCCTTACGTATTGACCAAGCTACTGGAATATAATAACATTTATAAATGAGTCGCTTCATCTTAAGTGTGCAAGACAAAGACAAACGTGTTTATGATTTTCACTAATTTAGCTCAAAGTTTGGAGAATGTTACTATGCAAAAATCTTAACTTTAATGCTTATTACCCTACCCTTGGTGCCGTTGAATTATGACTACAAAGAGTCCAGTGAAAATCTCTAAATATTTCATATCAATGTACATTCTGAATGATGCATTTCAAAGAAATTTGATCCAAAAAAATATTTAAAAAAAAATTTTGTATGGCACTGTTGCCAGATAACTTCTTTTTGCATTAGAAAAATTAAAGTAAATTTTTCTACATGAGAGTATACTTTGATTTTATCGCATTTCTGAGAAGATGCTACATGAAAGACGCATGTGACCTAGTTACAGCATTTTGAGGAAATATTTTATATATTTCTTTGGTGTCAGGAATATTCAGGCCCGGATTTGGGGGGGGAGGGGGGAGTGCGGCAAAGGGAGCAAATGCACCGGGCCTTTCGACACGAGGGGCCCCCTAGTTCTGGGCCAGACTTGAAGACAGAAAGGCGACCTTTTCTTTGCTCGTCACCTTCGTGAACCATTAAGGGAACATTCATCAATGACGTAGCAATTGATGAGGGAGGATGACGAAGGGAAGGGTGGGGGATCAAGCCAAGCCAGGTAGCAAATATGGAACTAAGAAAAAAATTGGATTTGTTCTAATTGTACTTTTTAATTACTGTTTTGTCTGTTTGGGGTCATCTGTAATTTGTCTTTTCTTGTTCAATAATAGTACAATATATGTTCTTGATAATAAAATTTGCAAAAAAAAAAAAATTGTCATGGGGAGAGGGTGTGGGGCGTGTAATAATGCTACATTACCTAGAGAAAGTCTGCAACTTTGTGACGAAATGCTACGATGGGGGAGGGAAAGGGGGTTAAAAAATAAAAACAAAACCAGCTACTTCATTTAGGCATGCTCCCTAAGTCAATTCAAAATTTAAAATTTTTTGAGGGGCACCGTGAAAATATCTGCCGCGGGCCCCCCAGCCCCTTAATCCGGCCTTGGGCATACTTCTTCCGTAAGTTCTCCAAATATCTCCAAATATTTCATATCATTGGACATTCTTAATGAAGCTTTCTTAAAAAAATAAATTAAAGAATACAGAAAAATATTTCGGATGGGAGTGTTACCAGATATGTTTTTCTGACGTAGGACTACGTCTTTCTATTCTATACTAGATTACATTTTGTGAAATTGAAAATCAAACTGGCAAATGTTGCGTAAGATTTCAAACGATTATAGTAAGCGCACGACTTAATGAATCTTAGTCATTTATGTGTCGGTTAATAGATAAAATGTGTGACAGTTGGTTGATATAATTTTTAACATTGTTGCTTTACTGCTTAGTAGTGAAAAATGGTAAAAAGTTCCAAGGTCAAGCTTTCCCATACATTTCCCTCGCTATTGGCTTGCTTCCCGAGCACGGATTACAATAACATGGACGGCATAAATTCCACTGCCTGCATATTTAGACTCAACAAAGTGTTTTGTTCCGTTTGTCTTTCTCGAAACTGCGTGGCCACGCCCTCCTGGCAAAAATCTACGCTAAACTCGATACAAAAGACTGCGTGTAGAAAATTCAGCCTCAGTCTAGTTTGTCACACAATATCGAGTGGAGTCCTTATACCTGTGTGAGATACACGGTGTATAACAGGCGTAGTGAAATATGTTGAACAGCCGCGTAAAAAGAAACCCGCTTAAAAAACCGCGTAAAAAGCGACCTTAGTGTATTGATTTTAACTCAATACACTAAGGTCGCTTTTGACGCGGTATTTTTTAACGGGTTTCTTTTAACGCGGCTTTTTTTCGCGGATTCCGGAATTTACGCGGTTTTTTACGCGGATTCCGAAATTTACGCGGTATTTTTTTCGCGCGGATTTCGGTATCCCTTAACTCGGAATGCAGAATTAACGCTGGTTTTTGTTCCACGCGGATTACGGGATTTACGCGGTTTTTCTACGCGGCATGTATCCTCTATGTAAAAAGCGGCTTTAGTGTATTTCTATTTGTCCTACGTCACTATTTCAAACAACCCCTGGGTCTGTACACCTTGTAGTATTTGCATTTGGGAAACAAAATGCATTTTACGGCAAACGAGAATATTTCAAATTCATACTTGATAATTTAATCATGCTATTGAGAAAATTTTATTTGAAACACTCTTATCACCAAACTTGATTATGGCATTTTAAGGAAATAATTTTAAATTTTCTCTGGTGTCATGAGTTTATCTATATAATATTTTAAAACATTAGACATTTTAAATGATGGATTTTGAAGAAAACTATTCCAGGTTCTAAAAAAATAGCAAATTTGAGCGGTCGTGTTGCCAGATAAATAACTTTTTCATTTGAAAAATTTATATACATTTTCCCGCAAATGAGTATATTTAAATTTTGATTTTACAAATTCATCGTGCTCCTGAGGATATGTTACAAAAAATATACTTAGCACAAAGAGTGAGATAATATTGAGTCACATAATTTTAAGGGGATAAATCCAATTTTTCTTTTGTTTCAGGCAACCTTTTTCCTAAATTTATTCAAATATTCAAATAATTATTAGCAATGAACATTCTTAATGATACAATTTGGAAAAAAATAATCAAAGAACTTAGAAAAAAAAATAATCAAAAAAAAATTTGCCAGTTATGCTCTTTTACATTAAAAGAAATAAAATGCCTTTTGCAGCAAATTTGTATACAGTTCGGACTCGATTATCCTATGACTCAATTATTCAAGATTAGATTATCCGGAATATTTCATTCTGCTGTTTGTTTTCATTATTTATTTTGAAATTTTCGACGAGCATTCTGAGTCAAGTCAGTCAGTCAAGTCAGTCAGTCAGTCAGTCAGTCAGTCAGTCAGTCAGTCAGTCAGTCAGTCAGTCAGTCAGTCAGTCAGTCAGTCAGTCAGTCAGTCAGTCAGTCAGTCAGTCAGTCAGTCAGTCAGTCAGTCAGTCAGTCAGTCAGTCAGTCAGTCAGTCAGTCAGTCAGTCAGTCAGTCAGTCAGTCAGTCAGTCAGTCAGTCAGTCAGTCAGTCAGTCAGTCAGTCAGTCAGTCAGTCAGTCAGTCAGTCAGTCAGTCAGTCAGTCAGTCAGTCAGTCAGTCAGTCAGTCAGTCAGTCAGTCAGTCAGTCAGTCAGTCAGTCAGTCAGTCAGTCAGTCAGTCAGTCAGTCAGTCAGTCAGTCAGTCAGTCAGTCAGTCAGTCAGTCAGTCAGTCAGTCAGTCAGTCAGTCAGTCAGTCAGTCAGTCAGTCAGTCAGTCAGTCAGTCAGTCAGTCAGTCAGTCAGTCAGTCAGTCAGTCAGTCAGTCAGTCAGTCAGTCAGTCAGTCAGTCAGTCAGTCAGTCAGTCAGTCAGTCAGTCAGTCAGTCAGTCAGTCAGTCAGTCAGTCAGTCAGTCAGTCAGTCAGTCAGTCAGTCAGTCAGTCAGTCAGTCAGTCAGTCAGTCAGTCAGTCAGTCAGTCAGTCAGTCAGTCAGTCAGTCAGTCAGTCAGTCAGTCAGTCAGTCAGTCAGTCAGTCAGTCAGTCAGTCAGTCAGTCAGTCAGTCAGTCAGTCAGTCAGTCAGTCAGTCAGTCAGTCAGTCAGTCAGTCAGTCAGTCAGTCAGTCAGTCAGTCAGTCAGTCAGTCAGTCAGTCAGTCAGTCAGTCAGTCAGTCAGTCAGTCAGTCAGTCAGTCAGTCAGTCAGTCAGTCAGTCAGTCAGTCAGTCAGTCAGTCAGTCAGTCAGTCAGTCAGTCAGTCAGTCAGTCAGTCAGTCAGTCAGTCAGTCAGTCAGTCAGTCAGTCAGTCAGTCAGTCAGTCAGTCAGTCAGTCAGTCAGTCAGTCAGTCAGTCAGTCAGTCAGTCAGTCAGTCAGTCAGTCAGTCAGTCAGTCAGTCAGTCAGTCAGTCAGTCAGTCAGTCAGTCAGTCAGTCAGTCAGTCAGTCAGTCAGTCAGTCAGTCAGTCAGTCAGTCAGTCAGTCAGTCAGTCAGTCAGTCAGTCAGTCAGTCAGTCAGTCAGTCAGTCAGTCAGTCAGTCAGTCAGTCAGTCAGTCAGTCAGTCAGTCAGTCAGTCAGTCAGTCAGTCAGTCAGTCAGTCAGTCAGTCAGTCAGTCAGTCAGTCAGTCAGTCAGTCAGTCAGTCAGTCAGTCAGTCAGTCAGTCAGTCAGTCAGTCAGTCAGTCAGTCAGTCAGTCAGTCAGTCAGTCAGTCAGTCAGTCAGTCAGTCAGTCAGTCAGTCAGTCAGTCAGTCAGTCAGTCAGTCAGTCAGTCAGTCAGTCAGTCAGTCAGTCAGTCAGTCAGTCAGTCAGTCAGTCAGATAATGTCATTAATTTATGGTTAACAAAGTGATTAATATGGGGGCGTCGTGAGATGAATAATTGAGCAGTAATTTATGTTCCGAGATGGATATGGAAGCGTTCTGGAAAATTAATTGTTTTACAAAATTCAGGATAAAATTAGCTATGTTTACTGAATATACGATGCTGGGGGATTTCATAAGAGCACGTAAGCGTATTTTGCTTATTTGTTCAATGATTTCGTGAAAATTTGGTGTTTAATCGTGAATACCGGCTTAATGAAATGAATTATGGAACAATTACCCTAGATCTTACGCCTCAGGTTTGCCCAGAAATATTCGATTGGGCGCAGCCGGAGAACTTTGAGCGGATTCACCAACTTGGATACCACATCGATATTAAGCCGCTCCACCTCCTCCAACTATCGCTTCAAGTAGTGAGTCGACGCCAGATCTGGCCAGAACAACACTCATGGTATTCCTAGATGAACGACGCAACTTCCGGCGGGCACCTTATACTATAAATTTCCCCGTCCACGTCGAAGCGAAAGAAGAGCAGCTTTGACATTGCCTTCTCGCTGATTGTAAGTTACAGCCGCTTGGTTTTTGGGAAACTTGATGTGTGAAATTAACTTCACCTCGGAGCTTACTTCTTTCGAGTGGGAAGTAAAATACGATTTGCCCTGCCTGTCGTTGCCATCCAGGGTGAGATAGGTCTCGTAGTCCATCACCACCACCATGTCACGATTAGTCCGTAAAATCGCCTTAACAATTTTATTCAGCCGCTGCCGTTGTGTCATTGCCTGCAGCTCCGAGACCAGTGGAGGTGAATGCCGGTCTTTAACCTGTATGTGTATGTTCTCTAGGTACTTTTTCACTGTTTGGCGGTTGCGCCGACCTCCCGGCCACAGCGATGTAGCCACTTTTCCCTCGGTATTCCCTATCAGCATACTTTGGAGTTTCTTGTCTCAGGGGTACCTTTCTTCGAACGTCCACACTTCTGTACAGAGTAGCTTCATTGTTTCCGCCATCACGGTTAGAATTCTCTTGGGTTACTACGATTGATGCTGCATAGTTTCGTCAGTCCGTGTAAAGCTAAACCCATGAAAAACCGACAATTTTCGTCCAGTTTTTCATTGCAAACGTTGAAAAAAAAAAGGAATATTCTAAAACAAACTGCTCTATCTACATTTTAGATGAGACCACTAGAAGCGCTGCGGTAGAATGAACAGTGCGTCCAGATGTTTAATGACGTGAATCTTATATCCATTCCATTTGTTCAAATTATCTTGATATTTTCCGAACCTGACAGTAATGAGCATAACTTGAAGAAAAACTTAACAAAATCAATATGAATTGAATAATAATTTGTATAAACAAATTTCATTCATTTTTTGAAAATATATCAATGAACCATGTAAGTGATATGAAACGAATCAAAAATCAGAAATCGCAGTTTTCAACTGAGCTGATTCACACTTAACGATATATTCCAGTCAATGTTATTAAAAATTCAGTTTCCTGCATAGAATAAATAAACCTCTCGGCTAATCATAATGCACAACATAACATCATATATGCTCAATGAACCGAAGCGTAATTTCATCACAAAACCTTGAATTCTAAGCGAGACTCCCTACGGACTGCGGAGTACTGTTTGTAAACACACACCCTCTCTCTCTCACTCGCTCTCCCGCTCGCAAAATTTGATCGGCTGCAGAATTATTCTCCCCACAAATCTCACGCTTACTTGTCTAGCTACGTCACTCACGTTTGTGTCGGTATTATTGTCGCTAAACTCGTATCGCAGGAACTCGTGAGTAAATTTCCTAACCGTGGACACACACCCACACCCGCCGGTTTCGATCCGCCGTAAGGTGGATGAGAAATGCACTTTGCAATGCAGAGGATTTGGGGGCACTCCTCAGCCGTCCAAATCCGCTTCACACTCCGACCCACCTTTGATCCAGTTCTTCTTCTAAGTTATTTGTTTTTATTCTAGAGCGACGACGACAATGACGACGACGCGAGGACTGCAAATTCCGGAAAACGAAAAAGTGCGGAAATAGAGATCGAAATCGCCTGTTTATGCGGGTGAGTAAGAATGGGTATGTGTTGGTGTGTTTGCGAGGTCGCCTCGGAGAGGCTCTTCCTGGTCGGTGCATTGCAGCTCCACTTCCGCTGAAGTTGCTCTGCCTTGCTTGCGAGGCAGCCGAGAATCAGTCGGTGTCCCTGATTTTCTTCTTTTCTCTACCTAGCCTTCCCGTCTCCTGGTTGGCACGTCGCGTCATTACCGCAGCTGAGAGAGTGTTTAAACACGGGTATTTTTTTCCGCAGAGTTGACACTTTTTCGCTGCTGTTGGTTTTATCCTGGCAGCCTTCGGTGGTTTTTCGTTCTTTCAAATCCGCTCTTCTCTTCGCTTCCGCTACCCTGCAGCACGGTCCGCAGACTCTTCCGAGTTACTTATTTAGAATTATTCGAATGAGATTGGACCCGGCGAGTTCGGGCAGGCAAAGTTTTCGAGGAAGAGCGAAAGCACTCGCAGCGTAGGCGAACCGGCCAGATCGCCTCCGGTTCCGGTGACCCTGTTTATATTTCTTTTAATTGATTTCCGCTTCTCGTTGGTCGGTATTCGGAAAAAGAAAGCCGCTCTCGGCTGATCCGTGCGGTGTTTAGCACGGGGCTAGGCATTCTTATCACAATAGATATCACCAGGCCTCAGCGCTCGGAGATGGGCTACTAGTTTAGGAAAGAAAAAAAAAAACATCCTTTCTTGTTTTTTCTCCTCCGTTTTGCATGCTTCAATTACTCGACTTGTGGTGTAGGCTGGATTCACTTCCAGATATGTGCTCGCTCTGCAAGGCTCGACATTAGGAAAACATTGCCACAGGCTATCTTGAGCGCGCACACATGGCCGCGCCGCTGCTGTGGGGTGTGTATTGCTCTGTGTGTGTGCGCGCGATCCAGACGAGGCTACTACAATGTTACTTCCGATAGTGCACTTCAGGCTGCAGCAGCAGCAGCCTTCTTCCGGTGCGGAGTGAATCAGCTTCTGGGCAGCCGTCTGCAATGGGTCTCCTGCGGTGCAATCGCCGTCCGTATGGACCAGTGGCGTGACCAGAGTACGCGAAGATTTCATTGGAACGACTCGAAGAGTTTTACTACAGTTTTCACATCCAACATAAATACTCATCTACATCTTGTTCCGTATGAAAGAAAACATAAATTAATTTCACCCTAAAATCACAGTTACACCCCTGGTGTCAGCTCAGTAAAACCTCTTTATGGTTTACCTCTCCGTACGTTCTCCCCGCAACAAATCCGCTTCTACCGCGAAATCTACACTACAAGCCATCAGGATTCATTTGCGGAACGGATTTCAATCGTTCCTCGCCTTTGTTTTTCTTTCATTTCTAATCGCTTTGATCGCATTTTGCTGCTCGATTCTGCCACCCCGCTTTCTCACCTCGCTCTCTCCACTACCGGAGCTGGGGAGTTGGCACCTGCACCGGCTCTTTCAGCAGCTGGTTGGAAGTCTCCTCCGTATGAGTGTGTGTTTGTGCGGACGTTTTTTTCCTCGATTGTATTTTCTCTTTTTCCTACCCGTTTTCCGCTTATTGAAACAACACTGCGTCCTTGGTTGTTGGCTTTCCGGTTCAGGTTGACCGTCGTCGTCGTCGTCGTTACCGAGACGGAAAACTATTCTGGAGTTGTGCACTTCCTCTGGTTGCTTCGCAGATGCAGAAGTGGAAGATCGGCGGGTGTTTTCAGTTCAAATTTACCTAACCGTAAACGGTTGCAAAATACGAGAGGCTTTCGGCTACGGCATGTCTTCCAGGGTTGCCATGTATGGAGCAACCGCTTCTTTATTTTGCTTTCTGTGTTTCGAACTTCTTTTGTTTGCCTCGTTTCGTACCTGGCTTTGAACGTGGAAAGTTTTATTTTTGCGGAAATAAGGTTCGGCTGATGGTATTTCAGGGCTTGTTTTGCTTCCTGCCTTCCTTCTGGTCGTTGCACTTGGGGTACGAAAACAAACCTGGAATTGGAGCGAAAGTCTGCAATATACCCGAGGCAGATGCATGGGAATGTAAAATGGAACGACAGCTTATTAACAATTTCAATTTTTTTTCGGTATTACAAGTCAGTCTTTGATTGCTGATGGTTCTTATAAATAACATCACTTCCGATTCCGGCCAGCTGCAGCCTGCCACCGCCGCAAAGTTGACCCAGCACAAACAACCGGAGGGCACACATCCCGGCTGCGCCACTCCCGTGCCCAACAGAGCCAGGGACAGCCATCAATTTCGACAAGATTCGATAAATCATGCGACAGGAGTGGGTGTGATCGTGTGTGTAAGTACCGCAAAAAAGTGGCAGAAAACCACGTGGACACCGAGTTTCAGCCTCGAGCCTGCACCAATGCCGGTTGTTGTTACCGAAAGCGTAAACGAAAGGAAAACATGAATCAAACTAGTATTGCTGCCGTTGCTGCTGCTGTTGACTGCGTGTTGTTTGGCCTCTGGAAAAGGATTCGCCTCCGCCTGAATGTTGACGACGGTAGTGGTGGTGCTGGTGGTAAGCCAGCAGACGTTCCTAGAAGGAGGCCTGCACCGTATATCGTATTGCTACGGTTGGCAGCTAAAAATAGCCCAGAGGTTAGGTATTAAACGATATTATTTTCGTATCGATTTTTTCGCTTGATTCGCTTGGTTACACACTATCAACGAACTTCACCAGCAAGCAGCAAGCCGAAGGGTTAAGGGTAACGTTACTGGGTGGGTGGAAGATGAGTCGCTCGGAGGATAGATTTACCCTGTTTGACTGGGCTAACCAGTAGTGTGGAGATAGGGCTAGAGAGACGGAATGGGAATGTTTGAAAGGACACATTTTACAGCCGTTTTTTAGGTGTAGGCAAAACGGTTTGTCTCGTTGCTCGTAGAACTTGTCGGAGCGCGAAATGGTGCAAAATGTAACGGCGATGAAAATCTATGTAACATTCACTCCATTAAATTGATGTTGTTTATTTTGATTATTTTAGCTCTGGCTGCTTTTGTTTGAACATTACGTACCTTATTTCGTGACTTATTTTGAATTTTAAGTAAACAACTTTTATTAAAAAAAATGTATTTAAGTATTAAGAGCTAGACTAATGTAAAACTCGATTCAACTTTTATTGGAGGAGCTGCGTAGCCGCAAGGATACAGATACTACTTGTCAAGCGGGTGGTCGTGGGTTCGAATCTTAGTAGAATCAGGCCATTCGATGTCGAAATGGTCTTAAGCATGGGTTTATTCTCAAGCTCCCTACCAGTTACCCCTCTTTTACGCTGAAATCTATAATACGACCATGATTTGATTGGATTAATGTAACAATATATGTACATAATCATGTACATATAATGTGAGATAAATAAAAATGAATTATAAACAATAAGAAGTACCAAAAAAAAAATTCGAATAACATCTGGAGAATGTTTTTGTGTTCCTGAAAAAAGTGATGAACTTCTATGAGACTAATTCATGGCATATCAATAGTTGTTGTTGTGCTCCTTTCTGTGGCTGAAAACATGAATTGAAATAAGTTATTACAACAACATTGCAGCGCTTGCACAGACGTGTCGCTCCTTTCTACAACCAATCACTGCATAAAGCAATCCAAACAGATCATCACACGTTAACGCATCTACCACAATCACGAACGTTGTCGACAAAAAATAAAAAACCCAAAATTATCCACCTAGCGGTGAGACCCAGCCTTTCTCCTTCGAACTTATAATTTGTTGAAATAGATTTACTCCAACACTTAAAAAATACACCTTGATTATTTCTGCTGGATTTGTTATTCATTCTAAACAACAAGTTTTTGGTAGCCCGCACAACTATACCGAACATTTAAAATTTAACATATTATCGGCTTCGTGCAACACTGGCACAACTCAAAATTTTGCATTTTTGAGTTTTTGATGGCAAACGATGCCAAATACTGTTAAGTTTCATCACACGAAATCCCATTTCGAAAATCACAAAAATTCCAGAGTTATGAGTAGAAGTGCCTTTGCTGCACAAATCGGAATTTCTCCATGAAGTTAGTAAAAATAAGGTATCAACTTGGACAACGTGAGCACGTAATATGTGCATAATAGACCCAAAGGTGTTTAATAAGGATTGGTAATCTTAAACTTCAAAGTCTTCTTGAAAATCGAAAAATAAATTTTTGACGCAACTTTTCAAACGCGTTTTTCTCGAAACTATGTTTTTTGAGTTGTGCCAGTGTTGCACGAAACCGACGGTATGAATATAAATTAACACATATACATGCAAATAACATTAAATTATTTCTACTATATGATGCGGCTTTGTTTTTGATTGTGGTATAATCGACTTGTACTCATATGCTGCCTATAAATATTCAGATTCTTTAAGTCTACGTTAGTCAGTTGATTTCAAATAATGTATAATTAAATGTTGTTCCTTATACATGAATTTGTCTTATCAGTGAAATTGAAATTCTTTAACGCATTATATTACTGATCGTTTCTAAGGGGCATCCAATGAATGGCCAAATACCAATCAATATGGGTTCTTGAAACCTGGATTATACCCAGTGGCCAGAATCCGACCTAACACCCAATTTTCAATCCAGATGACCACTTCTGGTTGCCTGATAATCATAAAATCATAAAATCCATCATAAAATTGCCGAACTGCCTAATCTGGGTATTTCTATGGCGAAGATGGCGACAGTTTCCGATCAACAGCCTAAAGTGACAAATAGCATCCAATACGATTTGGGGCAGCGGTATGATACCCTGGGGCCAGAAATCATCTTCAGACGTCATTTTAAATTTCTAGACAGTAGCTTCCGGTTTCTACCAGTCTAAAAAGGACAAACATTACCCAATGTGCGTTTTTCAGTACCCGGGATGATGCTCAGAGACCAGGAATCAATTTCATACTTCATTTTGAAATCCGAATTTGCGACATCTGTTTTCTTTAAATTAGTCGTGTAACCTTTGAAAGAAGAGATTTTCAATATTTTTTCAATTTAACACATAATGGATTGAATAAAAGTCCGATTACACTGGTCAACACAAGTGTTTCCCCGAAGGCCAAACTAAGAAAAAATGAACAATTATAGCATTTCCTATGAATTTTTTCTTTCTAGGGCAACTATTATGAGCTTAAGAGCAGCATTTTTGACGTTGGACTAACGTCTATATCGAAGTTAGGCACCTGAATTTGAAAATCTAGTAATTCAACCGGGGAAAACCAGGGAAAAGTGGTCAGGTTTTGAGCGCTTATATATCAGTCATTTCTTTTCAGAATTTCGAGGTTTTGGCATCAACCGATCAGAAATTCTTTTACGGTTGAATTTATGTAACAAAAATAACCTATTGTTCGAGATACACTATTGAAAAATTGATAAATCACATCGATTGTCTAAATCATACCGAGCAACCAATCACCACCTCTCTTCACAAGCACAGTCGACACTAACGGATACAACCGATCTGACTTTGTAAACAGTCTCACAGCTTTCAACCAATAACGAGCTCGCTTTCGGTAGCTGCAACAGGTGTTTCAACACCGTTTTAAAATGCTTCTTTTATCATTACCACTGAACAGATTCTAAACACCAATGGCTTGATTGATAGGGGAAATATTGCGCAAGATTGTCATATAATAATTTAAATATGTTTTCGATACTAAACTAGTTAAAAGTTGTGTTAAAAGTCGTGCACATTCAACCAATCACAAGCTCGCTTCTTGTTTGCTCGCGGATGGATTTTTGCTTTGGGCTATATAATAGCCTGTGTCGTCTCATAGCAGTCATCAGTTAACAAGTGAAAGGCCACCAGGCCGGTCTTGTATAATCAGCAGCGGTGGCTGATTCCAGCGGCCAAACTGAGCTGCAGCAGAACCAGAGCGGTGGTATCAGGCAGCAGCGGCGGAGGTAGTGGGAAGCTGCATTTCTTCATTCAGTTCGGTGCTCCTTCGATCTGAGTTGGACCCCACCAGCGGTAATCCAATTCAGATATCGTTGGGTGAAAACGTTGGGTGTGTGGGCAGTGTGCACATATAGCGTATGTGCATCTGTATTGCTATGACATTTGCGATGATAGGGATGGCGCTGTTGCGTGTGTATGGCTAGCTATAGCGTGTGTAAGACACTAGCATGTGTAGCATATTATGGCTATTGCGTGTATATCTTCAGCATGTGTACGAATAGTTATAGCTTGTGTGTGGATAGCTGCTGCGTGTGTAATGATTAGTTATAGCGTATGTATGGATAGTAATAGCACATGGTTGGATAGCTTATGCGTGTGTATAGATAGTTGTATCGGATGTATGGAAAGGAATAGCGTGTGTATGGATAGCTATAGCTACAGCGTGTGTATGAATAGTTTTAACGCGTGTTTAGATAGTTATTAGTTATAGCATTCATTAAATTTTCGTTTTTGTTTCTCGGTGCGCGGTTTTAATTTTGTTTCTCGCACACAGAGAAAGAAACAAACTTGTCGCTATCGTGAAAAATAACAAAACAATAGAAATGCTCTAAATCACAACTGAAGAAGTTAAGATATTTTCCTGTCACTCGCCCAAACCTTGATAACAACTACCGAAAAACGTGTGATTGAGCTCTTGCTATATTGAGTTATTGAACCAAACGTTTTTTTTCCAAATACATGAAGTTATATGCTGGGCTGGAACTAACCTAGCATGAGTTTTATCGATTAAATGTCAAACAATTTTCAAATTTAAAATTTTCGGTTGAATCGTTCAGGGCTCCAATTTCAGATAGTTTCGTAAAGTTTGCTTTTTGCTAAGATAGGAAAATTTTACCAATTCGCTCAATTAAATGATTGTCTTGGTAGTGCAGCAAACAAAGGGTTGATTCGGATATGTATGAAATGACAGCGATTAAATAAAAAATATCCATTTTTTTAGTATATATTATTATTTATAACGTTTTAACGTCTCAGCATCCAGAAATGCACTGTTAGATAAAATTGCAGCAAATACTAGAGTTGCAATTCTCTCTATTATTTGTTTTAATGGAATATAAGAATACCGTAGTCCAACGTCATGCGGTCGTGTCTTGAATACCACCCTCCTACTTTTTCTATTCCGTGTCACGGTCGTTGCGTCCGCAGAGCAGCATCGGTAAAATGGTCACGCGCGTTTATTTTATGCGGGACCGAGTCAGTAGCCTTGTTAAGTTTTTTCGATTTTGTCAACTTGTCATAAAGCAACTAAACCTTCAATTTAAAACTAAGATTATTGAAATCAGTGATACCAACTTTGGCAAAACGAGTGAATTTGATAAAGTTTTCTGAACACGTTTCTTTTCATAACCTCTGAACTACATGTTCAATCATCATAAAATTTATTAGTTATATAAGTTATTTAGGGGTTCCAAAGACAGCTCGTCCATTTGATACCTATTTTGTTCAAATCGGTTGTGTAGTTTCTGAGATAATGGAGTTTCATAACTTTTACATTTTGATACATAACAGACAAAGTTACAGTCCGATTATAATAAAATTCAATAGAGTTTTATCAGGCAACTAGACCTTTCTATTGCAACTTATTTTGTGAAAATCGGTCCATCCATATCTGAGAAAAGTGGGTGAGTTCACACAGTCTTAGAAACATGTTTTTTGTCATAGCCTGATTTCACATTATTATACATAACGGACCAAGTTAAAATCCAATAACAATAAAATTCAATAGGGTCTTATGGGGCAACAAGACCTTCCATATGACACTAATTTTGTGAAAATCGGTGTAGCCATCTCTGAGAAAAGTGAGTGAGTTTAAGCAGTGTTTGAAACACGTTTCTTTGCATAACTTTTGAACTACATGTCCAATCATTAAAAAATTGTTTTACAAATGGTTCAAAAATCAAGCCCGTTCTTTTGATACCAATTTTGTTCAAATCTGTAGTTTCTGTAGTTTCTGAGATAATGAAGTATTGTGATTTTCACATTTTGATACATAACCTCGAAACTAAAAATCCGATTACAATAAAATTCAATAGGGTCTTATGGGGCAACATACATACATACACACACTCACACACATACAGAAAATGCTCAGCTCGTCGAACTAAGTCGATTGATATACGAGATTCGACCCTTTGGAGCACTTTCATACCTTTGTTTTTTTCAGTGATTGCTATACCTTTCTAGGAGAAAGGCAAAAACGAAGCAGCAATACTCCGAGCTTACAGCACTAGTTTAGTGCG
Source organism: Wyeomyia smithii (assembly GCF_029784165.1). Classification (NCBI taxonomy): domain Eukaryota; kingdom Metazoa; phylum Arthropoda; class Insecta; order Diptera; family Culicidae; genus Wyeomyia; species Wyeomyia smithii. The sequence goes on from NC_073695.1 coordinate 9,696,460, forward strand.
AGTTTGCAAACTACGGGACCTGGGCTGGTAACGTAGGAGTTGTTCGTTTCAGTTTCGGGTTGTATTCACCCAACGATATCTGAATTGGATTACCGCTGGTGGGGTCCAACTCAGATCGAAGGGAAGCCGAACTGAAAGAGTTAGGAACTGCAGCTAACCACTACCACCGCCGCTGTCGTCCGCTACTGGTCCCCGCTGCCTTCGCCTACTGCCATCGGTGTTGATGTCCGCTGCTGCTAGTAAACTGATTTGCTTGACTTTGACTTGACTTGAATTATCTTTTATTTTGAATTGGTTTACAAAGGTATAATTTTTTGACAGGATAATTGCTCAGCCCTAATGGCTCATCATCTTTGTTCATAGTAGTGCTTATAGATTAATTATTAAATTATCTTGGAGATTAATTATACATCTTTGCCTTGAGGGCATGGTAAGTTTACGAAATAAAATTGGTTAACCTACCTAACTAATACTAACTTAGAACTAAATTGGCAAAGTTCGAACTGCTTCGTGAATCGCCCTCTGGCAAGCTTCCCTGAACCTAGACAGTATCGCCTGTTTGCGCACCAGAAGTGTATCTAGACCGACTAGTTGGTGGATCTCCGTATTTCGCGTTCTAGGAGGACTGTTAAGGATCTGGTTTACTGTAACTTATCATGGTGACATTTGGCACATCTTACTCAGATTGGCAAACCGTATTCTATCACTGGCAGGATTATCATTTTATGGAAAGCAAGCTTGTTCTTAAGTGATAATTTGGATTTTCTGTTTATCACTGCATATAAAGATTTAATTAGGAAGTTGCATTTGTTTGATGTTTTGTCCACATGTGATCTGAATATAAGCTTGCTGTCCAGAACCAGACCGAGGTACACCACCTCTCTGGCCCAGTCGTCGGGTGAATCATTAATTTGAACCCTGACGTTATCAGGCGGAACGAGTCGGAGTGAGTTCGAGCGGAGAAACAGAATTGCCTGAGTTTCAGCCGCATTGATGCGAATCTTTCAGTTCTTGAAGTAGTCGGATAGAGCATCCAGACCCGCCTGGAGATTTCTTGTCAGCGAACGAATCACTCGCCCTTTGTACATGATAGCAGTGTCATCTGCGAACATAGACAGTCTGACGTGAAAATATTAAAAAGGCTAGGACCCAGTAGGCTACTTTGAGGAATTCCAGCGTGAACATTGAAAGTATCAGACTGGGAATTGTTCAAGCAGACCCTAAATGATCTACCCGATAGATGATCTTCACGAGGAAGATCGGGAAGTTGCAACGATGCAGCTTATAAACAAGGCCATCGTGCCAGACGTTGTCGAGTGCTTTTTCAACATCTAACAACGCCATGGCAGTTGTTTTGGAAACGGATTTGTTCCGCCTTATAATGGTCGCTACCCGAGTGAGTTGGTGCACTGTGGAGAGCCCCTTCCTGAAGCCATATTGTTCTCTAAGAAAGGTATTGTTTTGGTCAACGAACTCTAGTAAACGTCTCAGAATTAGTTTTTCAAATATTTTCGAAACGGACGATAGGAGGCTAATGGGCCTGTAGCTTTTAGCGTCGGTGGGATCTTTCCCAGGTTGGTGGATGGGGATAGCTTTAGCAAGCTTGCAACGGGAAGGGAAGTAGCTCAGTTCCATTCACTTGTGAAAGATTTTTGCGGGATGATGGAAGAAGTCAATTCTCACATTTTTCAATTCGAGATTGACCACACCAACGACACCCGAGGCCTTCATATTTTTACTAGATTTAATGGTTGATTACCTCATCAGCAGAAACTTTCGATTCATCAGGGAAATCCAATAGGCCAATTTTTCAATAATTTGGTAAGTTTCCAGAACTGCCGGTAACCGTAAGTCAGTCCCATCTGTAACTTTGTTAATTTCGAGTTAGCATCGGATTTTGACCTAGCTTTGAGTATGTATTCAGATGTACCGATGAAAAATAGTGGTTTGTTCAACAAAAGTGGAAATCAATACCAAGACGAATTGTTCCATTATGCAAAGTAACCGCAAGTCAGACCCAGAAGAAAAATAACCGAAAGACAGTCCCGATTTACCCGGGCGTTTAGATGAAAGTAAGTTATCTAGTAACAATTATCAATTATTGGGATTATTTTTGTAGTTTGAATTGGTGATGAATTTATGTGGAGCAATTTTTCTGCTAATACGAATTCAAGTCCAATTTTTTTTCCTGGTTCGCTGCTTCGTGAGTCTATCCGAAAAATCTTGAGTATCTAAAAAACTTCCATCAGAATCCAGGGAATCGTCTCAAGAAATCTCCAAAGGGAATGCTCGAACCTCAAACGGATTTGGACCATCTTGACATTTGTTGTCGGATGAACCAACAGCAGTCCCGGCTTCAGTTTCTCCATCCAAATCCACAGCTGACAGCTTTCCACGGCAACGAATAACAACACGTCAACACGCACTATAGTATCAACATGGCAATGTGACTGACTTGCGGTTACTTTTCTCTTCGGTGTAGAATGTAACGGCAAGTCAGACACACTCAAGGTTTTTAACATAAAATCATTGATTTCAGTGGTTTTTACAACGTAATTAGTGCAGGATAGTATGCAAACTATACATTAACATGAAAATTGTCAAAATAATTTATCGTTAATAAGTGATAACTGAGCGTGAATAAAATATCTTTAGAAGCTGTTTCCTCGATTTAATATTTTTACAGATGGGACTGACTTGCGGTTACCGGCAGAGAATGAGTTTGCACAATCTGGGAGGGAGCGAATGTGATTTTCAAAGCTTTTGTTTCTGAGATCCACCAGCCGGGTCTTGATAATTTTATTGAGACGGTTACAACGAGTTTTTAAATGGGGCATACCAGTGCGTTGGTAATGGCGCCTAGTTGTGTTACGGAGTCTTATATAGGATTTAGTTAGGCTGTCTAGATTCTGGGTGTTACTCACCAGGTCGGAAGCAGGAACATGTTGGTCTCGGGCTGTAGATAGTGCCTCGTCAATGGATTGCAAGCACTGATCGATGTCGTCTGTTGTCTCAGGCTCGATGTTGTGGCGGATGTTAGTGTTGACACACTGTTGGAGCCGGGCCCAGTCGGCACGATGATAGTTGCGACGACGAGATCTAAATCGGTTGAGGGAGAACCCCACTTCGGCCACCACTGGATAGTGGTCCGAGCTCAGTTCTTGGTAAGCGATTGGATTCGAGATGTTTGCCATGTTGGTGATGAAGAAGTCGATGGTCGAGTGTACACCAGAACGGCTTAACCGGGTGGGAGAGAGTCTGGGCTCATAATAATGTACGATGCTGCTTGCAGGTCATTGTAAACGATTTTACCATTTGGATTACTCCGCCTGTTGCCCCAGGCTTGATGTTTGGCATTTACGTCTCCAGCTAAAATTAACTTTCGCCGATGTCGAGTCAGTTTGGCGAGATCGCTTTGCAGATTACTGGAAGAATCATTCCTAGAGCTGACTTGCGATGGACAGAAGGCTGCCATGACAATGATAGGGCCGACAGGAGTGGAAACCTCGAAACCAGCTGCTCCGATGATTTTTAGGTTGTAGCTATCAAAGCTGTTTGAACTGGTGGTAATGAATTCAGTTTTTTCCACTGCAAATCCTTTATCTCCGATGAGCAACACGGGTTTATGCCAAATCGATCAACCGCTACAAATCTGCTTTCGCTAATCTCGTTCGTCTACGAAGGATTTGAGAAGAACTTTCTAACAGACGTAATCTATACTGATTTGTCTGCGGCTTTTGACAGGATCAACTATAAAAACACCCTAGCTAAATTGAAAAAATCACAGGAGGGTTGTGTGCAAAGCCACGACCGCAAGGTTGAAGTAGAATACTTTATTTAACCCCTAACCGTATTGCGGCTTGTAACATCAAGCGATTTCGTTTGCTCGCTGCTGCGTGTTGCATCATGTTGCAACTTAGCAGCTGGGAGACGACGAAATTTTGTTCATGCTGATTGATTGAATCGACTTCACATTAGCTCTGCATAGTCGAACTAACTGCTTTTGTGAGGGTGTTCTAATAGGGCAGTTTGTTATTCAAAATCGCTTATGCTGATCACAGCCTTTGCGCTGCCCTTACAGTGGGGGGGTTACCTCAATAAAGTTAAAATTATACAACTGCAACAGAATTTGATTGCATCCCGCACGGAATGTCTGCTTGTGTTGATACCAGAAAATTATTAACCTTCAATTACTTGTTTATTTGTCTTCAAAAAGGCATTTTGCGGTTCAAAATCGGTTGCTGATCGCAGCCTTTGAGCTGCCCTAACAATGGGGGAATTAAGATACACGGACAACATGCACTGTGGAAGCTATTTCACATTCAGTGAATTAGACGGGCGCGACAGATTTAAATTGCTAGGATCCAACACAGAACGCTTGCTTGTGTTGTCGTAAATTCAATTCAATGCAATCTTCATGCTGCCCCAACACAGGGGGAATAATGGCAGTCTGGCGACACACGCTGAGAAAAACCGCGCTGCTCCTGAGACGTGGTGACCAACCACAGAGCTAGTGCTGCTGCTAAGGAAGGACGACTGCTGTTGTCGCTGTCTAGAACTATTATGAGCGGCTTCGGCTGAAACTGAGGCTCTTATATAGGCCAAATAGCATGTTTTCAATTGCAAGGTATATGATTCTGTCGACCGTGCTTGGGAAGCAATCATATAACTACCAATCAGAGGTCGAATTTTTCGTTTTAACAAGGCTTGACTATTTTCAATAGTACAATAGTGTGAATAATAGAATTACAATTATCTTATTTTGGGATGAATCTTAGAAGATTTTCCAATATATTGCTGCAAGAACGAAGAAAATCCATCGAATACTAACCGATTTATTAGCATTTGAAATTGGACATATTTTTCACTTTCTTCGGTTTTAGATTTTCATTTCACATCCCTATGTAGCCGAACTTCCTGAAAGAAGTATTCTACTTCAAAAAGCATTTTGCGGTTCAAAATCGGTTGCTAATTACAACCTTTGAGCTGCCCTAACATTGGGGGAATTAAGATACACGGACAACATGCACTGTGGAAGCTATTTCACATTCAGTAAATTAGACGGGTGCGACAGATTTAAGTTGCTAGGATCCAACACAGAATGCTTACTTGCGTTGACAAAAATTATTAACTTTCAATGACTTGTTTATTTGCCTTCAAAAAGGCATTTTGATTTCCAAAATTGGATTTCCTGATGGCAATCTTCATGCTGCCCCAACACGGGGGGAATAATGGCTGTCTGGCGACACACGCTGAGAAAAACCGCGCTGCTCCTGAGACGTGGTGACCAACCAGAGGGCTAGTGCTGCTGCTAAGGAAGGACGACTGCTGTTGTCGCTGTCTGATGCTACGCTATGCATAGCCATGCCACAGTTGTGGCCGCTATACGCTGGCCTAACTGCTGAACAACTGCAACACTATCCGTAGCCATGCCACAGTTGTGGCCGCCATTGGTATCCACTGTAACTGCATCTGCTGGCCCTGCTGCTATCGATGGTGAGATCCGCTGGAACTGCTACGCTTATCCACAGCCATGCCACAGTTGTAGCCGCTTTCCGCTATCGATGGTACCCACTGCTCGCTCCCGCTGCTTAGGGAGGACTGCTGTCGTCGCTGTTCAGAACTATTATGAGCGGCTCCGGCTGAAACAGGCTCTTATATAGGGATGAAAATAGGAATGAATCATTTTTTGTACGTGGTGGTTCGACATAACTTGAAAAATATGTGTGACTTCATTCCGGCTCAGAGCGATCATTTGATAAGCTCCACCTCTTTTTTCAGTTTCTAAAGTTTTTCCTCAGTTTCGTAGCACGGATGCACAAAAATGATTTCTTGTCGAGCCGGACCGATAGCACTCTCATTGAAGCAACAAAATAACATGTTTTGTGTCGTGTTGCGCAGCTTCGTTGAAGAAAATGTTCCCGTCCCCGTGTCGCATGTAAGCAGATTATAGGGCTTTTCCCACTGCTTCCGTTCCGGGACCGGGCCGGGACCGGGCCGTGGCTGTTCCGCGTGTCGTCCGGGCTCGTTTGAGATTGATTGCATGCGTTCTTATGAACGCATTCACACCGACGCGCCGTGCCCAGACCGGGGCAGCGTTGAGTTGCCGTCGTGCTGCTGCAGTGCGAGAGAAAAACTATCGTTGCCGACGATACTTTGTGTTGGCCGGAGAGTGCACGGAAGGCACTCGGGTGGATGCGTGTATGTTGTAGTGACATATTTCGCGCGGAGTGAGCTGCGGTATGAAAAAAAGAGAAAGACGTTCTTTCACATATACACACCAACATTTCTCAGCCAGAGCGCAGCGCGGGCACGATTCAAGCACGGCGCAGTGTGAATGCATGAAAAGTCCCGGACGAGCCCGGTCCCGGCCCGGTCCCTGAACGGAAGCAGTGGGAATAGCCCTTATTGCGTTCAGTAGACAGTAGATAGTGTATCCAGCGAATAAACACCGATGGTGCTCTCACACACGCAACGGTTTTAACCCGTATCTTATTGCGGTTTGTAACATCAAGCGATTTCGTTTGCTCGCTGTTGCGTGTTGCATCATGTTGCAACTTGGCAGCTGGGGGACGACGAAATTCTGTTTATGCTGATTGATTGAATCGACTTCATATTAGCTCTGCATAGTCGGACTAACTGCTTTTGTGAATGCGTACTAACAGGGCAATTTATTATTCAATGTCGGTTATGCTGATCGCAGCCTTTGCGCTGCCCCTACAGTGGGGGGTTTACTAAATAAAGTGAAAGTAAAAATTAGACAACTACAACAGAATTTGATTGCATCCCGCACAGAATGTCTGCTTGTGTTGATGCCAGGAAATTATTAACCTTCAATTATTTTTTTTTGCCTTGAAAAAAGCATGTTGCGGTTCAAAATCGGTTGCTGATTACAACCTTTGAGCTGCCCTAACATTGGGGGAATTAAGATACACGGACAACATGCACTGTGGAAGCTATTTCACTTTCAGTAAATTAGACGGGTGCGACAAATTTAAATTGCTAGGATGCAACACAGAATGCTTGCTTGCGTTAATAAAAATTATTAACTTTCAATGACTTGTTTATTTGCCTTCAAAAAGGCATTTTGATTTCCGAAACTGAATTTCCTGATGACAAATGGCTGTCTGGCGACACACGCTGAGAAAAACCGCGCTGCTCCTGAGACGTGGTGACCAACCACAGGGCTAGTGCTGCTGCTGAGGAAGGACGACTGCCGTTGTCGCTGTCTGATGCTACGCTATGCATAGCCATGCCACAGTTGTGGCCGCTATACACTGGCCTAACTGCTGAGCAACTGCAACACTATCCGTAGCCATGCCACAGTTGTGGCCGCCATTGGTATCCACTGTAACTGCATCTGCTGGCCCTGCTGCTATCAATGGTGAGATCCGCTGGAACTGCTACGCCTATCCACAGCCATGCCACAGTTGTGGCCGCTTTCCGCTATCGATGGTACCCACTGCTCGCTCCCGCTGCTGCTAAGGGAGGACTGCTGTCATCGCTGTTCAGAACTGTTATGAGCGGCTCCGGCTGAAACAGGCTCTTATATAGGCCAAATAGCATGTTTTCAATTGCAAGGTATATGATTCTGTCGACCGTGCTTGGGAAGCTAGCATATAACGACCAATCAGGGGTCGAAATTTTCGTTTTGACAAGGCTTGGCTATTTTCAATAGTACAATAGTGTGAATAATAAAATTACAATTATCGCATTTTGGGTAGAATCTTAGAAGATTTTCCAATCTATTGCTGCAAGAACGAAGGAAATCCATCGAATACTAACCGATTTATTAGCATTTGAAATTGGACATATTTTTCACTTTTTTCGGTTTTAGATTTTCATTTCACATCCCTATGTAGCCGAACTTCCTGAGAGAAGTATTCTACTTCAAAAATGGGTTTCGGTAATTCGCTTCAGCGGTGGTTTGAGTCTTATTTACAAATCGTCAGCTCAGCGTGAATATCTCTAAAAGTTATTAAGGTATACCTCGGGGCAGTCACCTGGGACCGCTAATCTTTCTGCTCTATTTTAATGACGTCAATCATGCGCTCAATGGACCGAAACTATCATTCGCTGATGGCCTAAAGATTTTCAGCAGAATTGAAGTTGACGATGATACACCGAATCTCCAGCAGCAAATCGATATTTTTTTATCGATGTCTGGTCTGAACTGAATCGGATGGGATTAAATCCAATGAAATGTTCGGTGACTTCCTTTTGCCGTAGCAAGAATACAATTAAGTTCGAATACAAAGTTGCTGGCGTGATAGTTTCTCGCGTTGAACACGTGAAGGACCTTGGAATAATTATTGACTCTAAGCTAACGTTTAAGCAGCATATCAACTTCACAATTGCCAAAGCTTCGAAGAACTTAGGCTTCATCTTCCGAATGACTAGAAACTTGACAGACATTTACTGCCTAAAAAGCTTATACTGCTCGCTTGTTTGCTCAGCCCTGGAGTATTGCTCAGTAGTGTGGAACCCAGTGTACTTGAATGCAGCTGAGAGAATCGAAAATGTCCAGCGCAGGTTTCTTCGTGACGCCCTTCGACAGTTACTTTGGCATGATCCATTAGGACTACCAAGCTACGAAAACCGATGTCAACTCATCCGTCTTGACCCACTACATGCTCGAAGGAATACAGCTCGGGCTTAAGTAGTATCCGATCTCTTGACAGGACGTTGTGATGCTCCATCTCTACTAGGGCGCATCAACATCCAAGCAAGGCTGCGTAGTTTAAGAGGCAGTTCATTTCTTCGATTAACCCATAGCAGAAGGAACGTTGCCGCAAATGCTGCCATGACAGGGCTTCAAAGACTGTTTAATCGTGTGTTGCATATTTTCGACTTAAATGTTCCTAGGATTAGGTTGAAACAACTATTTTTAAATTATTTCAAACATGTTTAGTGTTTGTTTAACTTCAGGTTTTAGCATTGGGCCGTTTGAGGCCTGTTGATAAATAAAGAAATAAAATTAGCTGGGCAGCAGCTTGAAGCAGATGTTCCTCCTCAATGCGATGGCTACGCCACCACCCGTCGTGAGGGCTTGATCGAACCGAACAACTCGGAAATCGGGAAGATAAATGTTGACGTCGGGTTTAAGGTGCGTCTCGGTGATGTTGGCAATGTCGATATTCCGCTCGTTGAGGAAATCGGCGAATTCGATTATTTTGCTCTTGAGCGAGCAAGCGTTCCAATTAGCGATGTTAATGTGTTCACGGTCCATACTTGGTGAGAATGGAGATCGCTGCTTGCAGCTGTTCTGCTCGGGTTTTGCAAGTACGTGATTTGTTTGAGGAGAATCAGTCTCTTATATAGCCCAAAGAGTGCATTCCTGGCTAACTAGGTACTCCATTCTGTCGTCCTTTTTTGGGAAGGGCAGCAAGCGACCAATCAAAAGTCGACGATTGCTGCAAAAATGACAGAAATCAGTTGGAAACTGACTGAGTTTAAAACGTTTGACATTGGACAATTTTGCTCCCGATATTTTCGGTTTTGTAATTAGATCCCTGTATTGAATTTGGGTCCCTGTTCATATTGCCGAACAAGAAAAATTCAATGTTCAAGGGATGATAGACTGACGAAGCCGTGAAATACCAATATATAACAAATTTAGAGAATTCAAATAAAAGCAAATATGAGAAAAACACTGTAAACTATTGATAAAGTTAATTTTAAATAAGGGGGAATTTTTTTAACGAAAGCAAAAAAATAGATGAAGGGAATAGAAAAAATATAACAGACACATAAAAGGAAAACAAATGATAATTCTTGAAATTCACATAAAAATGATTAAAACCAACTTTATAAGAATACAATAATGGGCGAAAAATTACTGGGAAATAAATCGGTCTTAACGAAAAACTTGATTAAAAACTTAAAGATTAAACATTAGCTAAGGTAAACGATGCAACTACAAAAAAGTTAGAAGGAAACATAATAAGAAAAAAGTTCCGCCGTATCGAATGGAGTAAAAAGAAAAGAAAAGTTTGGGATAATGAGTTTTTGAATTCACACTTCAAAAATCAAACAGAAACCTATACAAGTTAGCATTAGAAAAGTAATATAATGAGAAAATAAATATGCAATATGTAGAAAACATAGAAAAACTGAACAAGAATGAAAAGAAAGTATGATAAAATAAACATAAAATTAGAGAGATCTTTTTCGAAAAAAAATGTGTTCAAATAAAAAAAAAACGAAACTTAAAGTAACAGAAAAGAAGGGGAATAATTCGAACAAGTAAATATATAATACGCACAAATTATTTACAAAGAGATTTCAAGTACCAAAAACATCATAATTAAAAAACAGAAAATGGGAAACATCAAAAAATGGAGATAGCGGATAGCCAGTAACAATATAGGAAATCTATCTATACCTATAAAAATGCAGTCCGGTCTGTCTGTCTGTCGGTCTATATAGGCTCGGAAACTACCAAACCGATCGACGTGAAAATTTGTATGTAGGGGGTTCAGGGGCTGAGAAAGATTCCTGTGATGGTTTGAGACCCCTCTCTCTTCTGGAAGAGAGGGGTCCCATACAAACGAAATACAAATTTTTGCACTTCTCAAAAACTAACCAAGCATATGGAACCAAATTTGGCTTGTGGATGTGGTTAGGAGTAACAAATATGTCCATATTGGTTCGACACCCCTCCCTCTTTTGGAAGGGAGGGGTTCCATAGAAATGAAACACAAAGTCCTCTACATCTCGAGAACTAACCAAGCAAATAGAACCAAATTTGGTAGGTGGATGTTTTTAGGGGTAGCAAATATATCCATAATGGTTTGACACCCCTCCCTCTTCTACAAGGGAGGGGTTCCATACAAATGAAACACGAATTTCGCACAGCTCGAGAACCATTCAACCAAATACAACCAATTTTGGTAGTCGAATGTTTTTAGAGGTGACAAATATGTTTATAATGATTTGACTCCCCTCCCTCTTCTGTGAGGGAGGGGTTCCATACAAATAAAACACAAACTTCTGCTTATCTCGAGAACTAACCAACTAAATGGAACCAAATTTGGCAGGTGAATGTTATTAGGGATAACGAATATATCCATAATGGTTTGACACCCCTCCCTTTTCTATAAGGGAGGGGTCCCATACAAATAAAACTCAGAACCAATCAAGCAAATATAACCAAATTTGGCAAGTGAATGTTTTTAGGTGTAACAAACATGTCCATAATGTTTCGTCACCCTTCTTTCTTCTGGCATATCTCCAATTACCATTTCGAAAACTAAGATGGCGACTTCCGGTTTCTGAAAAACAGCGGCAAATGATCAAATACCACCCAATATGGGTATTTCCGGAATTGTTATGACGCACTGAAGCCACAAATCGACCTCAGACAACATTTTGAATTGTAAGATGGCGACTTCCGGTGTCTGGAAAACAGCCAAAAGTGACAAAATACCATTTATTTAACCAGAATGACGCTCAGGGGTCAGAAATTGTCTCCAAATGCCATTTTAAAATCCAAGATGGCGACTTACGGTTTCTGAAAAATAGCCTGAAGTGACCAAATACCACCCAATATGAGTGTCACCGGATTCAGAACGATGCAAGGAGCTAAAAATTGACCTCAGACACCAGTTAGAATTGTAAAATGGCAACTTCTGGGAAACAGCCTGAAATAACCGAATACTACTACATATGGATATTTCCGTAATCGAAATGATGTATAGAAGCAATGCTTGGCTGGACCCTGGACACCATTTTGAATTCGAAGATGACCACTTTCAGTTTCTAAGAAACAACGAAAATAACTGAAATGCATTCAATATATTTCCGGAATAGAGGTGATGTACAAAAGCCAGAAGTCGAGAATGTTGTCATTCCGATGAAACCGATCATTTCAAATGATATAAACAAATCGCAAGGAATCAATGAACTTGAAATGTTTAGAATTATTAATTTGAACACTTAAATAGGCGAGACGAAGTTTGCCGGGTCAGCTAGTAGTGAATAATAATTCATTTTAGGAAAATAAGATGCACTTCATTTTAGCCACTAGTGTTCTTTGGAAATCATTACATTTATCTATGGAAGTTGTTTCATCACGACTTGAATCTAATCAACTCAATGCAAAAGCAAAGCCCTGCGAGCTGCAACGAAACAACACTGCAGTGCATGAACTTCTGCTCCTTGTGTGTCTAACCGCTCCGTTTATCCGCTGATGGCAAGCCAAACGAACTCAATTATTCCAACTTTCCCGGCCGCAAATTAGCTTACGACGTGCTGAAACTGTCACTTGCTTCCAGCACATCCATCGGCAATAATTTTGATCCAATTCACTCCGGCAGGCAGGAAACATCTCATTAACCTCCGCCCGTGCTCTTTCCTCCAGTTTGTCAACAGTTTCCCATCGAACACTGGGGTTGGGGTGGAAAACCTCCTCATAAAACCGGAACCGTCAACTACAACCAGCTACGGCACGGTTGGTTCATCCCCTACTTCGCCATCGTTTTCGCATCACAAATGAACAGACATAAATAGAAGCGGCTGGTCGGGCTGGTAATGAACTTCCTTCTTGTCATATTTTCTCACCACCTGTCAGCTGCACTTTTCTCGGCTCTCGGGGAGTTTGGGTTCAATATTCAAATCGGGTGACAAACAGCCTACCGACAACTTTTACTAGCGCACCACTACTACACTACCCTTCGCTGTTTCTTATTACTGCTTATTGGTAACACCGTCGTCCGTAGTGCTTTCACAGGAAAAGTTTGTGTAGAATGGGAAAAATCGATGACATTTTCCGTCGTTTGTTCACGTGATGATAGTGGCAATCAAATGAGAGAACCAAGAAAAGAGCAAAGATGGTGGAGTGTTTCTAAAAGCACATCCATAATTATCGACACGTTGGTGGGCGGTGTCATTGGAAGAGGTAGCAACGGTAGGGGGTAGGAGAAATAATAAAATCAATTTCGCTTCTAATATCCTGCTCTTGGTAGGCCTACCGCGAGACAGTAGAAGAAAGTCACCGAAGGCACACGAAAAGTCAAACGATCGATCGAGAATGTCGAGACGGAATAATTTATTGAGATTAATAGCTGACGTTGAAGTCGATTGACGAGCGGTTCACTGTCAGCTCGACTTCCGGGATGACAAATGGCGAGTGCTTGAATCCGGAGAAGTGAAACCGGCGGAAAGTTAACTGTGGTTAATGGAATTTGATTGATTTTACTGTCATTCAAGTTTTGGAATTTTGTGTCCAAAAATAAATGTTCGAAACAGTGGCAGTTAACTGCAGTCGTGATGGGCAGCGCATGCCGATAAAAAAATTACAATGATGGTTAATAAATAGACTATTGAAATGGCACTAAATACCACTCGAAATGCTTTCAATGCGTTCGTTTCTCGGTTACTGTCGTTTTATTTCGACAAGCCTCCGCTTCTGTTTGTCCTCCGGATCCAATCAATCATTCGATCTAATGCCGCTGGGACAAGTTTTGATTGCATATCGTGGCAGCAAACGCAAACACTACTGACTGTTGCAAAAACAAATCCAGACAATAGTGACTGATGGGTTGGGAAATTGTTCCACGTCATGGTCATTCGATGCTTGATTTATTCGTGATCAAACAAAGACCCGCGACAACTCAACACAAAAACGACGGACGCCGAAACGGCATCGTGACTGTCATCCGCGAGGGAGGGGGGGGGACACGTACCTATTCGCAATCAACCCCGCTGATTCGGAAATTGGAAAATTCGGTTGCACTGCAGTTAGTAGGTTCGATTCAATCAAGAACTTAAAGCTACACAATTGAAAACAGAGCACTACTTGTAAAAGAGCTCGATTTAGTTACTTTTGCTGACTAAGCTCTTCGCTCGTACCTAAAATAAACGAGTGAGAAAAACGTAAGAGAAACTATTGTAAACCTTAGACCCTGATAATAAGAACGATAATGATGCCTGCATCTTTATTACCAGCACACTTCACTCCTGCAGTGTGCAGTAAAAAAGCCGAACAATTGTAACCTTTTTTGAGAACTTTCCATTTATTCTCTATCGTTGCTGTTTCTCTGTTCACGGCAAGGTTCGATAGTACATGCGGAGAACTTTGCAGATTCGGTTCATTTATTGTAGAAAACAGATAAACTGTGGATTGTTTGTTTTTTTTTGCCTCACTGTTTGTTTGCTACGTTTTTTTTTTTGTAAAATGTTTTTTTTTCGCCTTTGAATTATCCGCTTCTGGCCGGAGGCTTCATTCGAGCTTTGATATATAATACGTAGAAGGAAAACAATTTATAAGTGAATTATTATAAGTTCAAATATTGTTTAGTTTAAGTTTCATTAAAATATATATTTTGTGTAGTAACTTGGCTAGTTTTATTTTGTTCCATAATTGTTTTTTTCTTACAACTGTTTGTCTCTCCACAACTCATTTATATTTAATTTTGTTTCCTTCTCCATTTTTGTTTTGTTAGATTTACTGCTCTTTTTATAATTTGCTAATAATTACTGCTTTGCTCTTAATTTTTTTTGTTTTATTGATTACTTCTCTTCAAGAATGTCAGCCAAATTGACAAAAACAAGTGAACGAGTTCGGTTGTTTTGCTTTCGTCTTGATTAGACGCAAATTGTTTATCTCCGTTTGATTCGCAAAATAACAATACACGAGTTATCGTACGGGTGTTTTTTTTTTCGATTAGTTCTTGTGTGCGATAACAATAGCCTGCAATATATCGGCAGAAACATCTTCTGCACACTGGTAGGGGCAGGCTACCCCGCCAGTGATCCGATACGCAGCTGATATATCAGCAAGAATAATTCTCCCGCACCGCTGTTACCCCGCTAGCAGCACGGACCACCATACGATCGAGCGAGTGGAAGTCAACTACAAGTGGCATCTACAAGGTCGCGTGTAGGATACGGCCACTGTGTCACAACACGAAGCTGGATCGTCATTGTTTGTTCTGCGGAGACGCTCGATTAATCCTACTATCAGCCGTGAGGTCGTGACTTAGACGTTCGGTGAAGTATTCACTTTAGAATTTTTATCATTATTATTAATAGTATTATTATTATTGTTATTATTATAATTATTATTACTATTATTATTATTATTATCATTATTATTATTATTATTATTATTATTATTATTATTATTATTATTATTATTATTACTATTGTTATTAGTATTAGTATTACTGCCTTTTTTTTTATTTTGATCCATTGTAGTTTGAAAAATTGTTTTTAAAATTTAATAGCAACTACTTGACCCCCCCTCACATTCGAATATTTATCGTTTGTGTGCGGTAGAGCGTAACGCTCCCGCAAAATGGACGACATGCAGGTGCAACTATTCCTGGATGTGGAAACAACTGGGGAAGAGATTGAGATCTCCCCCATCAATTCCCCTCTACCTTCCCCGCTACCTAGCCCCGTACCAAGGGTACCGGCAACACGGGTGAAAGCTTACCCAGATGCTTCGAAAGGTCCGTTCGTAGTTTACTTCAGGCCCATAAAGAAGCCTCTAAATATAATTCAAATCGGCAAGGACCTGGCAAAACAGTTTTCGGACGTAACCGAAATTACAAAGGTTAGACCGAACAAACTGCGAGTTGTTGTGAGTAGCTTGAAGCAAGCAAACGCAATTGCTAGCTACGAGCTCTTCACGAAAGAGTACCGCGTGTACATCCCTGCCAAGGACGTGGAGATCGACGGTGTGGTTACCGAAGGAAGCCTCACGGTCGATGACATTTTGCGTCACGGGGTTGGCTGCTTCAAGAACCCCCTGATTCAAGATGTAAAGATACTGGATGTCAAGCAATTGCATTCAGTATCCATCGAAGAAGGGAAGAAGAAATTCTTCCCTTCGGATTCCTTCCGTGTAACATTCGCCGGATCCGCACTGCCGAACTACATCTCTTTGGACAGGGTTCGTCTGCCTGTACGCCTGTTCGTACCGCGGGTCATGCATTGCCAAAACTGCAAGCAGTTAGGTCATACAGCCACCTACTGCTGCAACAAGGCACGCTGCAGCAAGTGCGGAGGCAATCATGCTGAGACCGCTTGCAGTGAGGATACTGAAAAGTGTCTTTACTGCGAGGGAACTCGGCATGACCTTTCGGCGTGTCCCGCGTACAAACAGCGCGAGGAAAAAATAAAGCGTTCCCTCAAGGAACGATCAAAGCGCTCTTTCGCAGAAATGCTGAAGAGTGCTGAGCCACCCTCGACAGGAAACATCTTTTCCTTTTTGCCAACCGATGAGGGTACATCTGACGATCCCCTCGAAGGGTGTTCTTATGCCATGCCAGAAGGATCTAGGAAGAGGAGAATGATCAACTCTCCTAATCTTTCTCGCAAAGGTCGCAAGATAACCCCTAGCGGAATGACCAATAAGCCAACACAAAAAGGAAGCGGTGAAGAAAAACCGAAGCAAGTACCTCCCGGTTTTAATTTTAAATCAAACCAGGAGTACCCACCGCTTCCTGGGGCACCAAAAACCCCTCGTGCACCCATTTCTCGATCAGAAGATAAAAAAGAAACAGGGTTCATAAAATTTTCTGATATTGTGGACTGGATATTTAAAACATTCAACATACCAGATCCCCTACAAAATATTCTTCTTGCCCTTCTTCCTACAGTGAAAACCTTTTTGATGCAACTAGCAGCAACTTGGCCCCTCATTTCAGCTATCATATCTTTCGATGACTAATACGGCGAAAGAGGTTAGGAATTTTATCACTGTATTACAGTGGAATTGCAGAAGTATCATCCCCAAATTCGATCTATTTTCTCATTTAATAAATACATACAATTGTGACGCATTTGCGCTCTGTGAAACCTTTCTCAATTCAAACGATCAACTCAATTTCCACGATTTTAACATTATTCGTCGAGATCGAGACTCACACGGTGGAGGGGTACTTTTAGGGATTAAAAAGTGCTATTCCTTCTTCCGAATCGACCTCCCCTCGATCTCGAATATTGAAGTCGTTGCCATTCAAACGAATATGAATGGAAAAGACCTATGCCTTGTTTCGTTATATATGCCTCCATCCGCGCGGATTGAACAGAAGCATCTCACTGATATAGCAGAGTTGCTTCCCGCGCCTTTTTTGATATTGGGAGATTTTAATTCTCACTGTTCGCAATGGGGGTCGCTGTACGACGACAACCGATCTTCTTTAATCTGTAACTTGATCGACGACTTCAATATGACAGTTTTGAATACTGGGGAAGCGACACGTGTACCTTATCCTCCAGCACGTGAAAGCGTGCTTGACCTATCCCTTTGCTCGACATCACTAGCGTTAGATTGCCGGTGGAAAGTAATCAACGATCCCCACGGTAGTGATCATCTTCCAATCGTTATATCAATTGCTAATGGTTCAACTTCCCCGAACCCAATCAATATTTCCTACGACCTTACACGTAATATTGATTGGAAGTGTTATGAGTCTATTATAGCGCAATCTATCGAGACTCACGAGGAACTTCCTCCGGAGGAAGAATACGCGTTCTTAGCTGGCTTGATAATCGACGCCGCGACTCAAGCTCAGACGAAACCGATACCCGGGGTAACGATTAGACAGCGCCCTCCCAACAAATGGTGGGACAAAGAGTGCTCTGAGCTGTACGCGCGAAGGTCCGCGGCGTATAAGGACTACCGGGAGTACGGCACTGTCAACCTGCTTCGAAAGTACGAGGCACTGGGCAGGCAGATGAAGAGCTTAGTAAAGGCGAAAAAACGCGGGTACTGGCGGCGGTTCGTAAACGCGTTGTCCAGGGAAACAGCGATGAGCACTCTTTGGGATACCGCCAGGCGCATGCGGAACCGTGACGTTTCGAATGAAAGCGAGGAGTATTCAGATCGCTGGATACTCGATTTTGCCAAAAAGGTCTGTCCGGACTCTGTACCGGAACAGAAAACCTTTCGCGACGCGTTATTAGTAACTACGGAAGAGCCTCCATTTTCGATGTTGGAATTTTCAATGGCTCTCCTGTCGTGCAACAATAAGGCTCCAGGGTTAGATAGAATAAAATTCAACCTGTTGAAGAATCTACCCGACTCTGCAAAAAGACGCTTGTTGAATTTGTTCAACAAGTTTCTTGAGCTAAATATTGTTCCGCATGACTGGAGGGAGGTAAAAGTCATTGCTATTCGGAAACCCGGGAAACCTGCCTCTGATCACAATTCATATAGGCCGATTGCGATGCTCTCTTGCCTCCGGAAATTAATGGAGAAAATGATCCTCTTACGGTTAGACAAATGGGTCGAAACAAACGGGTTACTTTCAGATACTCAATTTGGCTTTCGCCGGGGCAAAGGGACGAACGATTGCCTAGCGTTGCTATCTACTGAAATTCAACTTGCCTTTGCTCGAAAAGAGCAAATGGCTTCTGCGTTC
This sequence comes from Wyeomyia smithii, assembly GCF_029784165.1. Classification (NCBI taxonomy): domain Eukaryota; kingdom Metazoa; phylum Arthropoda; class Insecta; order Diptera; family Culicidae; genus Wyeomyia; species Wyeomyia smithii. The sequence goes on from NC_073695.1 coordinate 9,714,834, forward strand.
ATGGATATTAAGGGGGCTTTTGACTCTGTCTCTGTAGAAGTTTTAAGCGCGAAACTTCATTCGCAGGGACTTTCACCAAATTTGAATGACTTTTTGCTCAATTTGTTGTCAGAAAAGCATATGTATTTCTCACATGGCGATTCGACAACTTCCCGAATTAGTTACATGGGCCTCCCCCAGGGCTCATGTTTAAGTCCTCTCTTATATAATTTTTACGTCAATGACATCGATGAATGTCTTGCAAATTCATGCACGCTAAGGCAACTTGCAGACGATAGCGTTGTATCCATTACTGGTGGCAAGGCTAGCGATCTGCAAGGACCATTGCAAGATACCTTAGACAATTTGTCTGAATGGGCTCTTAAGCTGGGTATCGAATTCTCTCCGGAGAAAACTGAGCTGGTCGTTTTTTCTAGGAAGCATAACCCAGCTCAGCTGCAGCTCCTACTAACGGGTAAAACGATCTCTCAGGTTTTAGTCGCTAAATATCTCGGGGTCTGGTTCGACTCTAAATGCACCTGGGCTTGTCATATTAGGTATCTGACACAAAAATGCCAACAGAGGATTAATTTTCTTCGTACGATTACCGGAACTTGGTGGGGTGCTCACCCAGGAGACCTTCTAAGGTTATACCAAACAACGATATTGTCAGTTCTTGAGTACGGCTGTTTCTGCTTTCGCTCCGCCGCGAACACGCACATTATAAAATTAGAGAGAATACAATATCGTTGTTTGCGTATTGCCTTGGGTTGCATGCAGTCGACCCATACGATGAGTCTTGAAGTGTTAGCGGGTATTCTTCCGTTGAAACATCGTTTTTGGAATCTCTCTTACCGGTTGCTAATTCGATGCACAGTTATGAACCCATTAGTAATTGAAAATTTCGAGAGGTTGGTCGACCTTCAATCTCAATCCAGATTTATGACTTTATATTTTGACTATATGGCTCAAGATATTAATCCTTCTTCATACGATTCCTCCAATGTCGCACTTTTAGCTACTTCTAATAATGCTATATTCTTCGACACCACCATGAAACAAGACATTTCTGGTATCCCGGATCAATTGCGACCCCAAGAGATCCCTAAGATTTTTTCCAATAAGTTTAAACATGTTAGTTATGATAAAAGGTTTTACACTGACGGATCTAATCTAGATGAGTCCACTGGCTTCGGTGTTTTCCACGAAAATTTTACCGCCTCCTACAAACTCGATGCTCCTGCTTCCGTGTACGTCGCAGAACTTGCTGCTATTCAGTACTCTCTTGGAATCATCGAAACCCTACCCATAGACCACTACTTCATCTTCACAGATAGTCTCAGTGCCATTGAGGCTCTGCGATCAATGAAGCCTGTGAAGCACACCCCGTATTTCCTGGGGAAAATACGGCGGTTTTTAAGTGCTTTAACAGATAAAAATTACCGGGTTACCTTAGCGTGGGTCCCTTCTCATTGCTCGATTCCGGGTAACGAAAAGGCTGACTCTTTAGCTAAGGTGGGTGCTATTGACGGCGATATTTATGAAAGACCATTTGCTTATGATGAATTTTATAGCATTTTGCGTCAGAGAACACTCAACAGTTGGCAATCATCATGGAACTCAGATGAACTGGGACGGTGGCTACATTCCATTTTTCCTAAGGTATCGACGAAAGCATGGTTCAAGGGGTTGGATGTAGGTCGGGACTTCATTCGCGTGATGTCCAGACTTATGTCCAATCACTATACGTTAAACACGCATCTCTTTCGTATAGGGCTTGTAGACAGTAATCACTGCGTTTGTGGCGATGGCTACCATGACATCGAGCATGTTGTTTGGTCGTGTACCGAATACTGTGGTGTTAGGTCTGAGCTTATAGATTCCCTTCGGGCCCGAGGAAAACAACCGAACGTACCCGTTAGAGACATTCTGGGAAGCGGTGATCTCCAGTACATGACACAACTATACGGGTTTATAAAAAATGCTGGCATTAAAATTTGATTTCTTTTATCTATTTGCTAGAATACAATTTCTGTCACAAACTGAAAGAGAATGATACACCCGGCTGGAGACACTAAAATGAAGACTCGGCATCTCTATGTTTACGCAGACACCTCAGACCAAAACTGCTCAAACAGAACATCACTGGTTAGCCACGTACAAATGAATACATTCTGTAATATAAAATAATTAAAAACAAAATTGTAACACCCCTCCTCTCACCTTAAATCCCCACTAGCTCGTAGTCGGCCGCGAGAATAAAGAAAAGGCCTCCCTCTTTTCCCTGCTAATTTAGAATTAAAAAAAAAAATGTACTTGGCTCAGTTAAACATAAATTGTATCGTGCCGTGTCAAATAAACTATTTAAAACTAAAAAAAAGTGAACGAGTACGAAATCAACGATATAAGTTTAAAAATATGTAATCAGAAGATTTTATGTAACATAGAAAGCGAATCTTTTACCATTCGCAGTGACACTACCGTTTACGACTTCGCCGAGTAAACGAGGCGAATCGAAAAGTTCGTACAACGATGGTGTGGACGTAGGTTTACAAATAACATCACAGCGCACAGTTATCCACTAGACCTGGGATTATTTGTTTGTTTTTTTTATTCTTTCATCTCAATTTCTCCGATTTCGCCCTGCCCGACCGACGGACGCACGGAGTGACAAAGTGGTATTTATCTGCACGGTTAGTGTCAATGAAAATGACTTCAGCTGCACCAGAGCGTCGTCGTCGTCTGTGTGGTATTTTGTTTTTATTTTGTGGCAACAACAATAACATCATTTGATGGCGTGATGTTTCGCTAGATATGAATGAAGGGAATGAATGAATGAATGAAAATATTTTCGTCGCGTGCCGCTAATCACCGTCCCAGGTTCCAACAGCTGGCTACAGAGGGGAGGGGGTGTACGTGTATTTGTGCACATGTGTCCGCCAGCTCTCTTCTGTTTTATAGCAGCCCACATTTTTGCTCTGATGTTTGAATTGCCATGTTTTACACTTTTTTCCGGTTTTCGGTGGATTTTAATTCCTACAGGCCAACCCCTCCCCCCGTAACTGTTTTCGTTCGCAACCGAATTTCCCACTTGAAAACATACTCGATTGGAGTTTTGTTGTTCTGCTTTTTTCACTCACTCGGTGGGAACGACGAACAATTCCGTCAGCACTAGAGCATAAACTCGTAAAATGCAGATATTTTAATCTGTCTGCCGCAGGATTGGTTTTGCTTGACGGCTGGAGGTTTTGATTGTAGATTGAACGAATGTTTTTGCTCTAGCTTATAAATCACACAATTAAAAATGTTACTTTCGCTCCAGCCCTATCAATCATCGAAGGTGAGAAAACCACGCGGAATTGTTGTGGTTTCAGGCAGATTCATTTATCAACTCGTTCCCGGGTTAACAGTTTTGCAGAGCTTAAAATTGATGGAGCGATAGAAGAAGAGAGAGAGATAAACCGCTTTACTGCTTCCGGGATGTTGCTAAATGTAGCGAAATATGGTGCCGAAAAAAGCAAAGTCCTCACCGCACAGTCGTTACATCCTTGTGCTTCCGGCAAGCTGCAGTAAAATCCTGTCGCCGGCTCCCGTCGTCGATTAGTCGAGGGTTGAAAATTCCGGCGAACGGAAATGAGCAAGCAGCAGTAGACTTTTTGCAGGAGGCAGAAGCCTCGCTAGAATCGTATTCTAAATCGAAAGGTGATAGGAAGCTTCAAATTAAATTTATGTTCTGTACATCAACGATGATGACGACGCCGACGACGATGACGACGGCGTCGTCTACTGGTACGCTGATTTGAAGTGAAATTCGATTATGACTGATGTCGGGATGAAATAACCTGGGCCGAAGCATCCGGCGGACTGGGATAAATAGATGCCGCTCCGAGGTCGGCGCTGGCTGACATGGGTCTGTACGGGCTCCTTCTATGATTGCTACCGGTTTGGTGCAACCGGTGAAAATTTGAGCTGGGGTGTAAAAATTTAATCTATTTTAATTTGACGTTTGAAGTGTGAAAGTGATTCATCCATCTGAAATGGTTCTTACTAATGACAACGAAAAGCGTTGATTTGCAACAAAAGTTCTGAAACAGGCGAAACCTTGTTCGGTAAATATAATTTAACGTTGATGGTTCAAAGTATTAAAAGCCCACCAAATTGAGCATGAAAAAAGAAAGCCAAGCGTAATCCAATCAATTTCGGCCATTCAAATCCCCAAGCTGAAACTAAAATCCCGTGCGTATGTTTCCTGTCTATTTTGGCTAGAAAACGGCAAAACAAAAACTACGTCTCATGACGCCTAGGGATGCAACAGTGTCCGGTCACAAGCCACATGTAATAAAAACATTACGCCCTCTATCATCGATTTCGGCACATCAAATCCACGCATCCTTTTTTTTTTGGAGGGTTAAAACTCATAAATAATTGTGGGCGGTTGAAGGTGAAGCCGGATTTCAAAGCGTGTTTTGTTGCTGGATTTTGACCGATGGAAAATATTCATATTTTTTGTTGTGAGTATGGAACGAAACTGCGGTTCGTGGTTATAAAAACAAGGCCAAACTGACCAAACAACGCTTCGCTGGGAGCCACAGATCGGAATAAAGCGGTGTAATAAAATCGCTCGTAACACGACCGTTGAATCTTTTCTTGACCTGGTGCGAACAACTGAACATTATGATTTTATCGTTTCTAACTCTAGCTGGTCAGAATAAATGCCCCATTTGGAGTTAGGAAATGGATTAGGATGAGATGCTAGCTTAAGGTTTGACTTAAATAATTTCGCCAAACAAAAAAAAAACCCGCTTGGTCGTAGATAGCTTTATGGATCTGCAGTAGTAATCGCATAATTCCCAACTTTAGTTTGGTAATAATCAGAGGAGGGATTTGTATGTCTGATTGAATGACTTCGAATTCTAAACTATTATTTTTTGATGCTGGACTATGAATCCGAACTATTCGGCACTTTAAATTTTAAACTCTTGACTTTTAACTCTGACTTTTGAACTCTGTAAATTACACTTTCAATTCTTCGATCTCGAAGAATTGGATTCCAAATTCCAGTTTGTGGAATTTATATCAGGGATTCTATATTTTAAACGTTGGAATCTATCCTGTGGGTTGTGGGTTCAACACCTTGGCATCTAGAAACTGAACTAAAGAATTCTGATCCGTAGTTTTGACGAGTAATTGAAGCAAATAGTTCGATAGTACACGGCAAGCAAATATTGACCATCTTTTGCATTTCCAATCAGACGAGAGCCATGGTGGCTCGTACTGTATCAAAAAGTTGTCGCCATGGTGCTTGGTTTTGGTCTGTGTTTCGCAAGTTCCCCAGGCGGCTTATTACCTGCAAGTCCCCTACGATATAGTCGAGGCATCGGGCATGCTGCACCCCTCTATATCTGGTGCCAGCAGGATTGCTAAAGAGAAGTGATTTCGCAGGGTTGTCATCCGGCATCCTTTCGACGCACCTATTCACCAGGTGTGCAATGGGGTTCTTTCCAAGCAGCGCGTGCAGCTTGTGGTTCATGCGCCGTCGCCGTTCTCAGTCGTCCGTCTGTACTCTACCGTAGATAGTCCGCAGCACCTTCCGTTCGAAAACTCCAAAGCTGTGTAGGTCTTCACGAGAAGCGTAGTTCTCTCGATTCCGTAGAGGACTACTGGTCGTATCAAGGTTTTGTACAGCGTCAACTTCGTGCGTCGTCGCACTCGACTCGATCGAAGTGTCTTTCGAAGTGAAAAGTAGTCACAATTTCCAGCCTGGATGCGTCTCTGGATCTCTTAACACCAGTGTTATTGTCGGCGGTCACCAGTGATCCCAAATACACGAACTCGTCGACAACCAGCTCATTGTCGTCTACAGAGACTTGAGTTGGGAGGCTGATGTTGTTCTCACTCGCATGTTTTTCGTTTTCGACGCCTTAATTCGCAGTCCGATTCGTCGTGTCCCTCGTGTCGATGCCCGCCCTTCTGATCACACCTTCAAGGGCGATGTTGAAGAGCAAACAGGAAAGTCCATCATCTTGTTATAACCCTCCGCGCGATTCAAAGCGACTCGAGAGTATCCCCGAAACACGCACGTAGCACATCACTTGTGCCACGGTGGCTTTGATCAGTAGAGTCAGTTTATTCGGAAATCCGTTGTCGTGCATGATCTACTATAGCTGTTCTCGATCGACTGTATCATAGGCCGCCGAGAAGTCGATGAAGATATTCAGGGGGCAGTCAGGGGGCTCTGGAGCTGTTTGATGTCAAGCCGGAGGGCTCGGCGATGTCGCGTGGCCGAAAGTTTTGAGCGCAAAGATACCGCAACTAGGTAGTGGTCCGAGCCAATATCCGCACCGCGAATGGTGCGTACGTTGGTAATATCTGAGAAGAACCGGCCGTCGATGAGAACATGGTCAATTTGGTTTGCTGGATATGTCTTCCCTACCGATCTGAGCGTTCATGTCCTCTATGACGATCTTGATGTCTCTACGCGAGTGAGTAGAACGCTTCTTTTTTTCTACATCGGGTCTTCCTTCGTGAGGGCAGTGTACATTAATGACAGTGTAGTTGTAGAGCCGGCCTTTTATTCTGAACAAACATCACACGACTCTGCACTATAAAGCCCAGTACCCAGCTCATTGGTTGTGCCGCCGCTCTAGTAATCCTCCGTCCCTTCCCTCCTTTTCGGCAAAATTCCTGGAGCGCAACGATGTCGAAGTGGCGGGGATCCAGAAAAGCTCTGTCGCCACTCGGGGTGTTCAGCGATCTACAGTTCCATGTACCTAGCTTCCAATCGTCGTCCTTATTTCGTCGCCTAGGTCGTTGCGGATTGTTCCGGTCCGTATTTAATTCTTGATTGTTCGTAGTATTTTAATTTCGGCATGCCACCTTACTTGGGCTGCGGATGGCCTAGTTTCGCGATGGGGCTACTGTCTTGGGTGTAACTAGCAAGACACCGCATTTCGTAATTCAGCCGTCCGCTCCAGATCAGACGCTGTTTGAGCCGCCCCTAACATGGAGAACAGGCGCTCAGGTAAGCTGCTCTCCGAGGAGAACAGCTCCTCCTTCCCTGTCAGCATACGACCAAGATCCCACCGGTTCCCTTGGTTGCTCGTATCCCTGTCGGTACCTCGTGGAGGTAAGGATAGGAGTTGCCGAGCATTCTGGCAAATATTTGCTTCGTGTAATGCTTACTTCAAGGCTGCTATACATTTTTATGACGTCAGTTTCGAGTTTCGATAGTGTATTTAGTTTCATTGCGCTATTGTATAGTGAATCTTACGAAATTTTTCGAGAAACTAGGGAATCCCGGGATCCCGGGAATCAATATTTCTGTTCCCGGGATTCGGGAAACCTGGGAAAAGACGTTACCCGGGAAATCATTCCCGGGATTGCAAACCCTAATCTCCACACCGTGGTTCTACCTGCAGAATGAAAATCGAAGTCATGCTTAATTGGTTGTAAAAATCAATGCTGGTAAGGTGACTCACCCCTGCACCGCCATGCTTGACTGAGTAGGCCTCAAACAACTTTCACAGGTTCTCTGACCTTAAGTCATTGCTTATGAAAACGATTTCGTTCAGATCGTGATGTCAGTTGAATAGAAAACTAGCTTTCAATTTGTTTCACAATTTTCGGAGCTGATAGTCGAGTTCCGCTTAGGAGCTTCTTGTCGCTCATTTCATTGAAGTATGTTTGGAGGAGAATCTGCACTAACAAAAATTGACAATCAAATTTATTGTTCCCGGATAAAATAGTGTTACAGAAAACCAACGGCATTGGTTGATTATCTAGTTTGTTAGAGTTGAACTTCACCAAACGCCTCCAACATTCCATATCTAACTATGAGGAAACAGCCGATGTTAGGCAAAATAAAGGTCGGTGCATGGAGATCGAGCTTAGAAGTGGTGCCTTTGGACACTTGTGAAGCAAACATCTGAACCTGAGGCAGGAACTTCTGAAGCCCTTCTCAAAAGATCTTGAAGTCGCTTCAAGGAGAAGGTACTGCAACAGGAACCAAGGATACTGAGTGTACAACAGGTTTTTTCTACAACTACCTATATCCAGGCTGAGTGATGCTCGACAGACGGATATGATCGATTAGGGTCGCACAAAAAGGGATGAATGAAAAGGATCTGGATCGCTTTAGTACTGGTGAGAGCGTTCTTTCTTTTAGTTTAATTTTTCACTATAATTATGTTTAATATGAATGCATTGCGGACGCTGGATTCCTGCAGATCTGTATCGCGCTGTATCGCGTAGTTTGTAGAATGTATATAGAAAGCTAAATGACAAATTAAAATTTTTTCCCTAGACTTCCGAGTTCCGCAAATCAAGCCAAGTCGACCATGATTATCAGTTTAGTCTACGGCTTTGCTTGTACATATTGCATGCAACGAATTCAGATTCATAATACAGTTCGAGATTGTACATCCGCGCGCGTTACTAAAATATATCTTACCTAATCTTACTAAAACAAACATCGGTTTCGATCGCGCAACAGGCTTCCTAATATTCAAATTTTTATTTCGGTTTATATAGTGAGCAGAGCTGAGCCCTTTCCTTTTAATATAATTCCTATCCTGTGATACTCGTAGGGATGCAGTGGTACCCGCGGTCTTTAAACGAAACGAGTATTATCATCCCTTTCCTTCCCTAGTAGTACCGCCTTTTGGTCGTGGCCGGCGTTGTTATTGGTCAGTGGTAAAAAAGTATGAGCTAGTAAAATTGCGCAATGAGAATGTAATGCTAGTCCCAAGCACCATTAATCTGGTTTATTTTGCGATTTGTTGGTTCAATCTATCACTTCTTTGTGCAACTTCATTGGCTTAGATCCATCCCGGAAAAGTTACTACGAAATGTGCGGTCGTTCAAACTCCAGCTAAAGGCTGAAGGGTATACATGGGTATAATAATTCAAGCATATAACTTACTCTCAATAGTGATACTAATAAAAGTGTGCCCTCCAGAATGGAAAAAACACACTCTTAATATATATTGCTTTCAAATATATTTCCTAATTCATATTCCTTTCAGAGAGCGAGTAATGGCGCTATAACCATAAGCAAAAATGCTAGGACTAGAGTTAGTACTCAAGTTCCAACCGTAACAGTTGAAGCGAGTAAAGGCGCTATATCATTGGTTTCTAAACCCGGACATAAGGAGGAAATACCTATGTTCCATCCCAGGAGGTTGGTCAACAAAGGAGTGTACTTTCTTAGCTTTGTCGCTCCCAACGAATTATATTACTTCTTACATACGGATCGGTTGGTACGGATTGTTCCCGTTCTTAGACTATATTGTATTATATTGCGCTACACAGTAGGCCTGGCAGTGCGTCTTGAACTGTCCTACAGATCAGACGTTTTTTCGGTTGCTTGTGGACTGGTCTTTGACTGCGTATAGCTTCAAAGTTTGTGTTTTGTCAGTGTGTCTTTTAAAGACTACCTGAAAGTTATTTCCCATCAGTCTTTCTCAAGACTACCTACTTTTGAATTGAACATTTGTTTTAACTTTTTTCGTATCACCTGAAATGGCTGGACGGAAAAAGAAACCTCGCATCGCTGCGGGGAGGAAAAGAGAGGCATCTCTTTCTGACACATCGAGTGTCTGTAGTGACAATCCTTTTGATATTTTGCTTGAGCAAGAAGCTGGTGAAATGGAAGTTACCAATAATGAAACTATACAAAATATAAAATCTTTAAAAAAGGAGAAAGTTCCACCTATCGTGGTAACTATTTCTTCTGAATTTAATATATTCAAAAAGGAACTTTCAACGTTTGTTTTTGATGTTAAAGTTACCTATCAAATTGGCCGTAGAGGTGAATGTCGCTTATTAGCCGACTCAGTTAAGGGTCGTGATCGTCTTGTTCAGTATTTAACTGACAAGATGTACAAATTTTTTACATATGACACCAAGAACGCCAAGCCGTTCAAGGTTGTCTTGAAAGGTCTCACCAACGATCAAACCGTTGATGAGATCAAACTTACTTTAACAGAATTACTTGGCACAGCCCCTACCCAAGTAATTCTAATGAAACAAAAATCACGAGGTTATTGTTAATTATTTAATTCATTTTAACCGCAATGAGGTTAACAACTTAAAATTTTTTGAAAAAGCACATGCTTTGTATAATGTGCGTGTAAAGTGGGAAATTTCTAGGAAGTATGGCGGAGGTGAAAAGCATATCACCCAATGCCGTACTTGCCAACGTTATGGCCATGGTTCCAAATTCTGTAACATGAACCAAAAATGTCTTAATTGTGGAGACTCTTCTCACAAAAAGGACACATGTCCTGTGAAAGAGAGTAAAAATTTTCGCTGTGCGAATTGTAACGGCAACCATATGTCAAATTTTTATCAATGCCCAGTCCGTTTAGCAATTGTTAAGGCAAGGCAAGGTAGACAAAATTCAATTTCTCAATTAAAACCAACTTCAAAACAAAATTCTCCAAGCGTACCAGTGACGCATAGTTTACCTACTCCTTTGCATACCCGTTTAACTTATGCACAGGTTACAGGTAGTTCGAACATTATACCGCCTAGTGTTGGTAGTTCGAAAATGACCGTTAATATGGGTAAGCAAAACACGCTAGAAAATAATTGTACACCTATTACTCCAGCTAATATTGCTGCCGAAAATATTTTTTCTAATATCAACTGCCTGGGGCCTATTACGGCAGGTAAACTTTCTTTTTTGCAACAGGCAATGTTCGATCTTATGAACGCCATGTTGCAGGCAAAATCAATGTTTGAAGCCATTCAAATAGGCACAAATTTTACTATTAAAATTGTTTCTAATTTAAAATTTAGCAATGATTTTAAATAAAACAATCAAAATATTAAATTGGAATGCTCGCTCGTTGAAGGCCAATGAGAATGAGCTTTTTAATTTTTTAACAGTAAATAATGTGCATATTGCAATTATTACTGAAACATTTTTGAAACCTAACATAAAATTAAAATATGATCCCAATTACGTGGTTCATAGATATGATAGGATTCAGGGTTCCGGCGGTGGAGTTGCAATTGTTATTCATCGCCGAATCAAACATCGTGCTCTTCCCCATCTTGAGACGAAAGTTATTGAAACTTTGGGAATTGAAGTTCAAACTGAACTTGGGATTTTATTTATTGCCGCAGCATATTTACCATTTCAATGCACCAAGAGCTCAAAAATTATTTTAAAGGTGATTTACAAAAACTCACCAGAAATCGTTCGAAATTTTTCATAATCGGCGATTTTAACGCTAAACATCGTTCATGGAATAATTCTCAAAGTAATTCCAATGGCAAAATTTTATTCAATGATTGTTCTTCAGAATACTATTCTATTTTGTCTCCGAATAGTCCTACATGCTTTTCTTCTGTAAGAAACCCTTCAACAATTGATTTGGTGCTAACAGATCAAAGTCATGTATGTAGTGATTTGATCACACATGCTGACTTTGATTCTGACCATCTTCCAATAACTTTTTCTTTATCACATGAATCAGTTTTAAACCCTATGAGCTCTGTTTTTAATTATAACAAGGCTAATTGGGAAAGATACAAAACTCATATTGAGAGAAATTTCAATAATGAGCTTGATTTGCAAAACGAAGTGAATATTGATTCCGCTTTGGAAGCATTAAAATGTGCAATTGTTGATGCCAGGAATTATTCTGTTCCAAAGGCTCAAGTGAAATTTGATTCACCAATAATTGACGAAAATCTTCAACTTCTAATTCGTTTGAAAAATGTCCGCAGACGTCAATATCAACGTTCTCGTGACCCTGTTTTTAAAACTATTTATAAAGATTTACAGAAAGAGATTAAACATAGATTTACTCTTCTGAGAAATCAAAATTTTGAGACTAAAGTTGAAAAATTGAAACCATATTCAAAACCATTTTGGAAGCTGTCGAAGATTCTTAAGAAACCTTCAAAGCCTATTCCAGTTTTAAAAAATGGTGAACGTTTTCTTGTATCCAATGAACAAAAGGCTCAAAGACTTGCTCAGCAGTTTGAGAGTGTTCATAACTCAAATTTGAATTTTGTGAGTCCAATTGAAAATGAAGTCACACGTCAAATTGATTTAATTTCTTCCCAGAATTTTTTACCTGCAGAAATAATTGAAACTAACTTGAATGAGATTAAATCAATTATTAAAAATTTCAAAAATATGAAAGCACCTGGTGACGATGGAATCTTTAATATACTAATCAAAGATCTCCCTGAGAGCACAATGGATTTTTTAGTGAAAATTTTCAATTACTGCTTCAAAATTGCATATTTTCCCATATTATGGAAAAATGCAAAAATTACTCCCATTTTAAAACCGGATAAGAACCCAGCTGAAGTTTCAAGTTATCGACCAATCAGTTTGCTTTCTTCAATAAGTAAACTGTTTGAGAGAGTTATTCTTAACAGAATGATGTCACACATCAACGAAAATTCAATTTTTGCAAATGAACAGTTTGGATTTCGCCATGGGCATTCCACAACTCATCAATTGCTCAGAGTTACTAATATGATACGAGCTAACAAATCTGAAGGTTATTCCACTGGAGCTGCTCTTTTAGACATAGAAAAAGCATTCGACAGTGTTTGGCATAAAGGTTTGATTGCGAAATTGCAAACTTTTAATTTTCCAATTTTCCTAACCAAAATTTTAAAAAATTATCTTACTGATCGAACTCTGCAGGTTGTCTATCAGAATTCAAAATCTGATAGATTTCTTGTCAGAGCAGGTGTGCCTCAAGGTTCAGTCTTGGGTCCAGTCCTGTACAACATATTCACTTCAGATCTTCCTGATTTGCCTCCAGGATGCACAAAGTCATTGTTCTGCGATGACACAAGCATTTCCGTAAAAGGAAAAAGTCTTCGTGTCGTATGCAGTCGATTGCAGAAAAGTTTAGATATTTTTTCTTCCTACTTGCAAAAGTGGAAAATCTCTCCCAATGCTTCTAAAACTCAAATGATAATTTTTCCGCATAAGCCTAGGGCTTCTTTCCTCAAGCCAAACAATAATCACGTTGTCAAGATGAATGGGGTTATTTTAAGTTGGTCCGACAAGGTGAAGTACTTGGGACTAATTTATGATAAAAAAGTAGGAGGGTGGTATTCAAGACACGACCGCATGACGTTGGACTACGGTATTCTTATATTCCATTAAAACAAATAATAGAGAGAATTGCAACTCTAGTATTTGCTGCAATTTTATCTAACAGTGCATTTCTGGATGCTGAGACGTTAAAACGTTATAAATAATAATATATACTAAAAGAATGGATATTTTTTATTTAATCGCTGTCATTTCATACATATCCGAATCAACCCTTTGTTTGCTGCACTACCAAGACAATCATTTAATTGAGCGAATTGGTAAAATTTTCCTATCTTAGCAAAAAGCAAACTTTACGAAACTATCTGAAATTGGAGCCCTGAACGATTCAACCGAAAATTTTAAATTTGAAAATTGTTTGACATTTAATCGATAAAACTCATGCTAGGTTAGTTCCAGCCCAGCATATAACTTCATGTATTTGGAAAAAAAACGTTTGGTTCAATAACTCAATATAGCAAGAGCTCAATCACACGTTTTTCGGTAGTTGTTATCAAGGTTTGGGCGAGTGACAGGAAAATATCTTAACTTCTTCAGTTGTGATTTAGAGCATTTCTATTGTTTTGTTATTTTTCACGATAGCGACAAGTTTGTTTCTTTCTCTGTGTGCGAGAAACAAAATTAAAACCGCGCACCGAGAAACAAAAACGAAAATTTAATGAATGCTATAACTAATAACTATCTAAACACGCGTTAAAACTATTCATACACACGCTGTAGCTATAGCTATCCATACACACGCTATTCCTTTCCATACATCCGATACAACTATCTATACACACGCATAAGCTATCCAACCATGTGCTATTACTATCCATACATACGCTATAACTAATCATTACACACGCAGCAGCTATCCACACACAAGCTATAACTATTCGTACACATGCTGAAGATATACACGCAATAGCCATAATATGCTACACATGCTAGTGTCTTACACACGCTATAGCTAGCCATACACACGCAACAGCGCCATCCCTATCATCGCAAATGTCATAGCAATACAGATGCACATACGCTATATGTGCACACTGCCCACACACCCAACGTTTTCACCCAACGATATCTGAATTGGATTACCGCTGGTGGGGTCCAACTCAGATCGAAGGAGCACCGAACTGAATGAAGAAATGCAGCTTCCCACTACCTCCGCCGCTGCTGCCTGATACCACCGCTCTGGTTCTGCTGCAGCTCAGTTTGGCCGCTGGAATCAGCCACCGCTGCTGATTATACAAGACCGGCCTGGTGGCCTTTCACTTGTTAACTGATGACTGCTATGAGACGACACAGGCTATTATATAGCCCAAAGCAAAAATCCATCCGCGAGCAAACAAGAAGCGAGCTTGTGATTGGTTGAATGTGCACGACTTTTAACACAACTTTTAACTAGTTTAGTATCGAAAACATATTTAAATTATTATATGACAATCTTGCGCAATATTTCCCCTATCAATCAAGCCATTGGTGTTTAGAATCTGTTCAGTGGTAATGATAAAAGAAGCATTTTAAAACGGTGTTGAAACACCTGTTGCAGCTACCGAAAGCGAGCTCGTTATTGGTTGAAAGCTGTGAGACTGTTTACAAAGTCAGATCGGTTGTATCCGTTAGTGTCGACTGTGCTTGTGAAGAGAGGTGGTGATTGGTTGCTCGGTATGATTTAGACAATCGATGTGATTTATCAATTTTTCAATAGTGTATCTCGAACAATAGGTTATTTTTGTTACATAAATTCAACCGTAAAAGAATTTCTGATCGGTTGATGCCAAAACCTCGAAATTCTGAAAAGAAATGACTGATATATAAGCGCTCAAAACCTGACCACTTTTCCCTGGTTTTCCCCGGTTGAATTACTAGATTTTCAAATTCAGGTGCCTAACTTCGATATAGACGTTAGTCCAACGTCAAAAACTTATTTTCAAAGAGCACATTGAGAGTATACAAGCCAAGTGCATCAAATATACGAGATGTTTATATCCTCTCATTAACAGGAATTCTAAACTTTGTTTAAAGAACAAACTTTTGATTTACAAACAAATTTTTAGACCAGCAATGCTTTATGCTGTACCGATCTGGTCAAGTTGCTGTTCAACAAGGAAGAAAACGCTCCAAAGGATTCAGAATAAAATTCTGAAAATGATTTTGAAGCGTCCTCCTTGGTTTGGTACACTCGAATTACATAGACTTACTGGTGTTGAACCATTAGAAGCTATGTCAAATAAAATTATTAACAATTTTCGACAAAAATCGATGCAATCCTCAATTGCTACGATAAGCTCTCTTTATAGCCAATAAGTTAGCAATAAAGTTAGTTGTAAGTTTACTTCCCCTTTTCTGACAAGTAGGTTTAAATCCCTACGAATGATAAGTCCTAATTGCGAAAGCAAACAAATCCTAACAATTAAAATTACAAATTTCTAACAGTGTTGAGAAGTCACCATTTGTGATTGGACACACATACTCATTATTTACTAATATTTATCATAAATACTTAAGCTACTAACAAATCCCCCCTAAAAAAAAAAAATAGTAGGCCTGGCCGTTGACAAGAAAAATGTATGGAAACCATTTTTTTTAAATGGTGGATATCATTTTCCAGGATCCTTTCAAGTACTGGCTGTGTTAGTGTTGACTAGACTAGAATCTGCACAAACAAAAATTGACAATCAAGCCACAAGTTTTGCTGGTTTAAAATTGTAATTTCTCAAAAACTAAAACATATAGAAAGTCGGTGTCAAAGAATAAACTATAGACGGATTTTAACCGTCAAATTTGAGTTTAAAAAACAATGTTACCCATAGTTTTAGGAGAAAACTTTAGAATACGTTTAAGATTTTTTTACTTTTAACCCTCTAGTGCCCAAATTAATTTTTAGACGGACTTCGAAAAAATCACTATAGAGCCTTATAAGCAATTTTTAAGTCCGTATTGAAGCTTTTTAGAGGTTTGACTGAAGACCGTCTGAAGCCGGCACTGGGCACTAGAGGGTTAAACATTTTTGCTTCAAAAATGTTATTGCCACATTTATTTAGACATGCAAAAGTTTTTTCTCGTGTGAAATTTTCTCAACTTTTAAATAAAACCTGTAGAATTGCTCTAAGTGATATACATTTAAAATTTGAGCCACTCAGAAAAAGAATATTCAAGAAACTTTAAAACTAAATAACTCTAAGTAGATTAAGTTCAGAGCATATACTTAGAAATTTTTTTTTTTTCGACAAATGTGGACCACTATCAGCCCCTGAAATATTTCGAACAAGGAACCAATCACCCTGTAAAATGAAGACTAAATTTCTGTATGCTCGCTTTTATACATGACTACTAAGGGCTACAATTCTAGTGGGCGTGGCGTTGTGCACTCGTGCGAGCAAAACAACATCAACAAATCAAGTAGGCAATGTATATGATTTTCACCGTTTCAAAGGCCAAAAAACAAAAAATTATGCCCAGAACTAGTCCTGTGCGCCGCCACGCAGCGCTACCGCCGCCGAGGAAATTTCTACTGCGCTGATAGTGGTTGTGTATGCAGTATTTTTTCCTGATAAGAGAAATACCACAAATCACAGCCGATAAGGGAACACTTGTACATTGAGTAACGCGGAATTTGGCAAATCTCAATACCCCTTCACCCCTACGTAACGCAATTTTTCATGGTGGCCTCACGCAGTGTAACATTTCGCTAAGTACCTTCTCTCCCCTGAGCGTTCATTTACGAATGTTCTCTAAGTGTAAATTATTTTAATTTGTGAAAGTTTGATACAATATTTGACATTGTATTCAAGTTCTTTTGGGCAGACAATGTGTGCAGCAGGGAAGGCTTTTTCGCCTGGAACTGCGAAACTGGAAAACTGCGAACTTGAAAGCGAACTGGAAATATGATACAGATTTGAAAAAATACACCGCATCCAGACGGGACTTGAACTCGCAATCTTCTTGTCTCCGGCATGGTGTTTTGGCCAATTAAACTACTGGGGCGGTGGTACTTTTCCACAATCTATATGCGTATCACATTCCACTGATTATGCTAACTGCTAATGTTCTTTGTTATGCTAACGTATGAGCAGTCTGAAAATGCTCAAAAAATTTAGAAAAAATAACTAGTGGTTTTTCATCAAGTTTTTGGTGAAGACTTTAGTTTTCTTTGAAATACTAAGTTTTTTCGAAGATCAATATGCGAGAATTCACTGAAAACTTTGCGCAAAATATTCTATCACATTGCGCTGAAACAGAGATTTTTTGTAGATAGTTTTTTCAACATCGGTCTTAAACATTTCGTCAAAATTCACGATGAACTTCATACCAATCAAAATTATCAACAAGAACATTTTCAAATACGACTATATTTTGTTGCTGCTTTCTCTTTACTTTGTTGCTTCAACACCAAGGCATCGTAAAGTACATTTCTAGCTATTTTCCACTACCATGGTGATATTTGCGGAGTTTTCGGTCAGAATGGGTCGCTTTCGACCCGTCATATTAAGGCGCGATTTTCATGGAATTGACATCACATAGTTCATGTGGTTTTGTTGCTTTTTTCAACGCTATTCTAAACAAACAATAATTTTCCAAAAGCCGCAATAGAGAATGACAAATCTGTGGAGTTTAACGAAGATCTCGTATAAAAAGAGTTTCCCATTTTTTTCAGTTCCTTTGGGTAACCTAACAAAATATATGAAAGTTGAAAACGACACTCTAACGTAAGATTTATCGAATTTTCCCAAAGTAGTTAATCAAAATAAAAAAATATCGAAAAACTCAATCTCTTTTTTTCCTAAGCTGAACGTCTCTGGGAACAGTATTCCTTGTATTTTTTATTGTGGACTCGTTAAGGATTTTTTCTGGGATTTACATCTTTTTGTACTTTTTGCGCTTGATTTATTATTTTCTGCTTGTTCAATTGTTTGTTTACTTGATTTCTTTCCATTTTTATTTCTATTTTTGACATCCTGTCAACCCTAACACATACATTTCTATTGATGAACATTGAAAAAAAAATCCGAACATGAGAGTACAAAATTAGGCATTATGCGCAATATTTTAAAAGTGGTAATTAATGTCACACCGATACACGCCGCTGCCGCCGCCGATAAAACCCAACGGAGTCACGCCGGCGCGACGATCGCCGGGGTAAAACGAGGTAAAACGAGGTAAAATGTTTTCTACGCCACCGCCGCCGATGATATGGTCGGCGTACTGATCTACTCAGAACGTTTCTTCAGGCCAAAAAAAGATTAACAGGGGACCTTACTCTGGGAAGTTGAAAAATAATGAATTGTCGTAATTTTTTTAGGATGTTCAGAGTAAAGTGAAGAGTTCGGGTATTTTGGTTGTTCATTAAGGTGTATTTGAAGATGTGTTTTGCAGGTCGTGGATGCAACTATAGAGAGTATTACGCTGTTGGCAGCTGGGAACGTGAATGCACTCTTTAAATCCTACTTACCTTTAAATCCTTACTTACCTTACTGGTGGTAAGTTTTTTTTCAGCATCTACTGAACCGATTAGGCGGAAATTTTGTTTGAGCATGTTAATATGGATTATCTAACTAGTTACATAGCCGTTTTGGAAAACTCGAAAATTTACAAACAGGCGTCCATTTTGAAAATTGAAAAATCATTGAAAATTGAAAAATTCAGATAACGAAAAACGACTATCTAACAAGTTAGATAACCTTTTTTTTTTCATGCTAAAACAATATTTCTGCCAAATCGGTTCAGTAGATGCTGAGAAATACCTACCACCAGTTGAAAAAACAAGGTTTTGGGAAAAACGCTGTTAACAGGGTAATACCTACTATATTTGCATCCACGACATGCTAAATGCTTCTTAAAATATACCACATCTGTTCAACTGAAGAACCAAAAATGAGACAAAATCTTCTTATTTTAAGTATCGACATCTAGCGGTGGAGAGAATGCATTTTACACTCGAAATTTTATTTCGCTTATATTCCATTCATTCAATAAAAGGATTGTATGAGCTCTCGCTGCTTTTTCGCCGAGAGAATCCTTTGTTCTCACCGGTACTGGTATAGCGAGGGTGCCTTTTCATGATAATCGTACAGTACCACCCGCATACGTGCAACGGTTTTTATGTAGATATATTTTTAATGAATTTCATTGTTGCCCAAGTTGAAAACTGAATATCTTGACTAACGACAATCATTTTCTTACATTCTACCTAATGTCGTAAGCAGTGCTGTGTATAGCTCGTCTGATATGCATTACTTGCAATGTTAAGTATAAAAACGGTACGAGAAACACGTTGACGTTGATTGTGAATTGTTACTGAATTTCCGCTTTAAAGATCTCTTGAATGCGGTCCTGTCTTAACTTGATTTTGATTGATTCAACTATTCGAGACTAGTTGAACGTTCCCGGCGATGCTCGGGATCAAAGGTTTTAAATTTAGGAATCATTTTTTATAATTCATTACTGCTTTAGCACAACTTACTTAAAAAATATTTCACATCTTAGACGTTCTTCATCACTTTAAATACTTCAATATTTTGAGAACAGAACACACATAAACTGGAAGTCGCCATATCGGATTTCCAAACGACGTATGGAGTTCCACTTTCGGAATTATTGAAATGGTTGGCCAAATACCACTTTAGGTTATTTTTCTGAAGCCGGAAGCCGCCGTTTTGGAAAATTTTGTGTGGAGTCATCCCAGTTTCGAATATACCTATACTGGGTGATATTCGGGCTATTTGACAATCGTTTACAGTAAAACCTCTTTTTAGGAAATTAAAGTAAGCAAGAAGAATTGAGCATGACCATTCATGCTTATTTCTCCTCTATGATGGAATCTAAAGAGATGCTTGTGATTTTTTTCAAAACGAAAATGTTTGTTGGTGTCCAAGGAACACGTCTGAGAAGAAGTGAAGGTTTTCTGATAACTAACAATTGTGCTTTAATCCACAAAACTATGTAGAAAATAAAAAATGACTTTCAATGCTTGAGCCGCCTCTGAATCTATGTTCAAACCAATGAAATGGGACCTTTCCTCCAGCTAAATGTTCCAAGATCTAGTTTGGGTAAAGGTAAAAAAGTAAATCGAATCCCGTAATGTGTTATTATTCACAAATCTACGAATACATCAGAAACTTAAATTTTTTATGCTCGACTCGAACTGATTCAAAACATGGATTTTTCTGCAAAAAACATATTTGGAAATGTTAAAGAAACAACGAACATTTTATTGAAAGAAAAATCACATGTCATCGTTTTGATTTTTGATTTAGATGCGATTTGAGCTTAGCTTGAAAAGTCAAAGTTTTGCATGTATTATATGTTTTTCAAAAAAAAAATCAAAGAGAGTATTTTAAGGTGTTTCTTTGTATGCAGAAAATCATCTTCAAAAATGCTTCGAACATACGTAGTTTTTTGAGTGATATGTCAACTTTTAGAAATAAGATACGTGTTATTTTTTTCAAATGTCTTTCCTGAACATTAACTAACATTTTATTGGAAAACAATCACATATCATAGCTTTGAATTTGGATTTGCGGACAAATTGAGCCTAAATATTCATGATTTTGCACGTTTAGTTTTGTGAATAATATCTACATTTTCAGTAATCAGATACCTAACATTTCTTCTCAAATGTCATTCCTGAACATGAACGAACATTTCATTGAAAAAAATCACATGTCATCGCTTTGAATTATGATTTATAGACAAATTAAGCCTAAAAATCTAGGTTTTGCATTTTTCACGTAGTTTTATTAAAATTATTTTAATTTCAAATGATCAGGTACTCATTATTTTCCCTTAATTTCATCTTTAAAAAAATCACAGATCATAGATTCGAATTTTGATTTAGAGGCAAATTCAGTATGAAAAGTCATGATTTCGCATGTTTCACGTAGTTTTGTGATTATTATCTCGAGTTTTTGTGATCAAATACCTGTTATTTTTACTCGAATGTCTTTCTTGAACATCAACGAACTTTTTAATAAAAAAAAATTCACATGTCATCTCTTTGAGTTTTGATTTGGATACGAATTGAGTATAAAAAGTCATAATTTTGCATGTCTTACGTAGTTTTGTGAATTATATTTCATGTTTTAGTAATAAGCTATTCATTATTTTTCCTCAAATGTCTTTTCTGAACATTTACAGACATTTTAATGAAAAAACTATCCCATGTCATCGTTTTGAATTTTAGTTTAGTGGTAAATTTAGCTCAAAAAGTCACAATTTTGCATGTTTTACGTAGTTTTGTGAATAATATCTCAAGTTTTAGTAATGAGATACTAATTTTTTTTTTCGCGAATGTCTTTCCTTAACATTACAAACATTTTAATGAATAAAGAATCACATGTCATTGCTTTGAATTTTGATTTAGACACAAATTCAGCTTAAAAAGTCATAATTTTGTTTTGTTTTCACGTAGTTTTGTGAATAATATCTCAAATTTTAGTAATCAGCTATTAATTATTCTTCCTTAAATGTCTTTCCTGAATATTAACATACATTTTAATGAAGAAAGAATCACATGTCATCCCTTTGAATTTTGATTTAGAGGCAAATTTAGCTTGAAAAGTCATAATTTTGCATTTTTTTACGTAGTTTTGTGAATAATATCTCAAGTTTTAGTAATCAGATACTAATTATTTTTCCTCAAATGTCTTTCCTGAACATCAAAAAATATTTTAATGAATAAAGAATCACATGTCATCGCTTTAAATTTTGATTTAGAGGCAAATTCAGCTTGAAAAGTCATAATTTTGCATGTTTTACGTAGTTTTGTGAATAATATCTCAAGTTTTAGTAATCAGATACTAATTATTTTTCCTCGAATGTCTTTCCTGAACATTTACAAACATTTTGATGAAAAAAGAATCACATGTCATCACTTTGAATTTTGATTTAGAGGCAAATTCAGCTTAAAAAGTCACAATTTTGCATGTTTTACGTAGTTTTGTGAATAATATCTCAAATTGTAGTAATGAGATACTAATTATTTTTCTCCAAATATCTTTCCTGAACATCAGCGAACATTTTCCAGTTAAAAAACCTTTATGTTCCCGCTTGTTTTTCTGATTTAGAACGATTTTAAATGATGATGAATACTGTACACCACAGAGACGGAGGGAATAATATCAATAAGATCAAGCGTTACGGAATTCCATTTTTATATAGTAGATCACCTTTTTGCCTGGTCACTGGAGCAAAAAAGAATAATTTTTCGGTGCATGTTCAAACTATTGGAGCGAACTGTTCGAACGATGCACTGTTAAATCAATGTAGGATGGAATTGCAAAAAATGAATGCGAAAGCTTGGGCACCGATTTGCTGCAGAGTTTTGTTCGAAGTTGCATATCTGTTCTGTGAATATACTCTAAATACGCGAAAACTTCACCGTAATCTAAACATCCGAAAAACAAGCCAAGAAAATTCATAAGTTTTCAACTTTCCAGAGTATGGTCCCCTCTTAAAATGAGTTGGCTTCCGAAATCAAAGGCAAAAGAATCGACTCCAGTGCGTAGATCTGCATATTTTTTTCCGTATTGTAACCCATGTTCCAATTTTGAGGCTGTCCAGTTCATGCATGTTTTGTTCTAGATATCAGATTTCGAAGCTCAAGTCAGAGGTTTAGTTTTATCAAAGTGGGCTAGGGAATTTTCATTTCGAATTCTATTTTCTAATTCCAATTTTTGAATATTATTAAATGTATTTTTTTTTTTTAAACAATGGATTCGATTCTTTGTGTTTCAGTGGCCGAGGTATTAATAGTCCTTTCTTAATAAGTTTATATAAAATATTTTTGATCCGTGTTGAGAACGAAAGGTTTAAATTACTCGTTTTTAATAAAAGAGTCCATTTTGCAATGTACAAACTTGTAGGTAATTATACAAAATAGCTTATCGCACCGGGAATGTTGTACAAAAAAGATAACAGTTCTTCTACCTTCAACAACGAATAGAATGGCAATAGATAGCTTTCCTATTAGAAATGGCTCGAAAACCGATGCCTTTAGAATGTTTACTACCAAGAGCTTTTCGATTCAAAATGACTCTCTGCATCTTTTAAAATCATCAGAATACAAATATTTTGAAAAATGTTTGAATTAGAATTTTCATAAAAAAATTAATCTACCATAAAAAAATTATTTTTCATTTCTCCATCCTGGACTTTTTTTTAACAGTTGCGTATTAACGTCAAGTTTCTTTAAAAAAAAAAAATAAAAATAAATCAACTCTCTTTTTTTTAATTGAAATTTAATGTTTATTTTAATTTTTTTTTGGTCAAAAAAATTTTTTTTTTGTACAGTGGATATTTTTAGCATTTTTGCTATGCTACAACTCATTCTCCGACAGTTTTTCTATACAACCAACGGTTTCTGGGCTACAATGCTACAAAAGGCATACGCCCTTTTAGAATGTAACTCATGGGTGTAAAAAATCTCTCCACCTGTGAAAAATGCTCAGTTTGCTAAGCCAAATACGTGTGCAAAGTTTCATTTAAATCAAAAATGGTCGATTAAATTTTTGCGTATTTCCAGGCGATTCGAAATGATTTTGCTCTATATTGATTTCACAAGGCTTTATCCTATTTTATATTGGATGATTTGCGAAATATGTTGAAATCATTCCAATTTATTTTGTAGGTTCATCATACTATTTAGTTTGCTTCACTAGGGTTCATCATACTATTTAGTTTGCTTCACTAGGGTTCATCATACTATTCAGTTTGCTTCACTAGGTAGAATGCAGGACCATATTAATTTCAAGAGAAAAGTAAATTTTAGTTTGATTTCTAATTTTTTCAGTATTTCGTTTTATCAAATTTTTAATAATTTGCAGCATTTTGTTCTTTGTTTCAATTTATGATCATATTCATCGATAATCTAGAATCAAAAAACTGTGACGCAATAGTATGGATCAATATCGTTTTTTTTTTGTAGTATCATAGTTTCATAAAAGTTTAAAAAAATACTTTTGGTCCCATCTGTTTTAATTTTTATTGTAAATATAGATTCCAGATAGCTGCTTTTAAAGTTGACTTTCATAAAATGTAGAACACATCGTGCAGTTGACCACAAATCACACCATAGTTTTCAGTTGCAATTACCCCAAACATTTTTGTTACTTTCGCTAGTTTCAATTGCCATACAGGTGCCAGCAATTAGAACAAATCGTGCACGGAAATTGACAGCTCGGATCTGTTCTCTGCTCGTACACAGCAAACACCTTCCCTTTATATCCGCGCTAGTGGTGGCGCGATAAATCCTCACTCGTTAGTCTAATTCAATTCCAGCGAGCGACTTTTCAATTCTCGATTACCGTCTTCAGTGTGCGATGCCCCCGCTTTACGTGACTGCTGCACTAATCGACAAACGTGTGATGCCATTCGTCTTCGCTCGCTCGCTCGGTGGAGGTGATGCCATAACAATTATTACGCTCGCCCGGAAAGCTGCGACGTCAACCGGCGACTTATGAAGAAATGCTTAAGACGAACGCAATTAGCAGGTCCGCAAAGAAAATCAACCGCCCGCCTTTGAAACCTGCAAATTAACACCTGCACGATGACACACAGTGCAGCACGAAGATTACCCTCGTTTGTAAGGTGCTTTTAATGGAAAACGCACGTTCAGGTTGCAAACATTTCCAAGAGTTCTGGCTTAGACTAAAACCGTCTAATGTGTAAATGGTGTCTCTGCGCACCAAAGTCAGGGAGAGATATTTGTTTCGAGACAATCGGTGGATAAAAGTTTGGGGCTTACGTATCAGTTCGGTTCTTGTTTGTTTGCACTGCACCAGTTTCACGAGTGCAGCAAACTTTTAGGTTTGAAACCGCAACATTGTGAGGATTAGCTTAGTTCGAAGCCGGTGTACTTTAGAGACAACTCTGAAGAGTAGAACTATGTTACCCGAATCAGTACAAAGGATTTTAGTTTGGTAAACCAAACTGAAGAAATATTTTTCTGGTATAGGATCGTGATTGCATCTCCTGTTGAGTTGCGTATGGAAAATAATGTAATTTGCTAAATTTACTCTCAACAAAACTCGTTTCCGGTACTACAGTATACTTCGATTCTTTGATTTCCTCCGGTGTTTCCGTGAGGCAACTTTAATCCCAGTCCCAGCCGCACCAGCAGTGCGCTGATTATAATTATCAGGTTTACAAAATATTTGCACATACCGTGCTCACCGTTACAATCCCTTGCAGCTTCGTGTAGTGGAGCTGCAACCGTGAAGATAAAACCGGAATTAATTTTAATAGTAAACGATACAATTTTGTCTGACCAGCCAAGCCGCCGAAATCAGGGATGCTAAACAACAACACTCGGCGCACAGTGTTCCGCTTTTTAGAGTAGGCGATTTTCATAGCCTGCCATTGGGTTTATTCCAACTTGTCCAGAATATTATGAAAATCGGCTACTGTGTCAGCCACGACCGGCTAGAAACTCAGTTTTTTACCCACTAAAGATTCGAAACATATTTCGCCCCGTGGCAAGAGTGCGGCCAACGACGCGCGATGGCGCTGCACTGGGCAAAGCAATTTGATCCTCGCTGTAAATGAGCTGTAACATTATCTCTCGACAGACAACTCCTGCAGGCTTTGGTACAAACGAGGGCGCACGAAGCGGATTCAAGACAGGCTTGGTGGTGAATGAAATTTTCATTAAAATCTTATCTGAAATTGCGAACCCGCAATCTCCACCCTTCCCGGAGCTGTTAATCGATTTTGATGAACTCAATTTCTAACCTGTACTTGTTAATTAAATAGCTCCGAAAGAAAGCTTGATTCATGTTGCAACTTTTCACATTCAAATGAACCGACTACCGCCAACTTTTACAAACAAAAAAGTCTCACTTGCCACGTTCTTCCTGCTGCTATTTTAAACCCCATAATCGTCCATTATTCCACTAATTGAGTGTTCTTCCTCCTAAAGGCAACATTATCTACACTGGATCCGGCTCCAATGTGCGCGGTAATTAGAACTTGTGAAAGCCAAAGAAAGAAAAAAAAAATACCGACGCTAAAGTGCGAGAAAAAGGTTCGACACACCAACACACAAGCACACACACCCAGCGCAAAGACGAAGACTTTCTCTCACTGGATGACGGTGTTTTGCTTTCCTCACCTTTTCCGCGCACTCGATGTCTGCAATTTGTAGTACAAACCTGCCCACCTACATATAGCTATGTATTATCGAAGGAATCATGGAATAAGGACGCAACTTTCCGCTCCGGCGGATGTGTTTTTCAGTTGCTCGGGTGAAACCGGGTGATCCCGGCTGCTCCGTATTGTCAACCGAAGCGGGATTTATACGTAATACACTTTGGGTGACTGTCTTCGCGGGAGTTTGTCTGGCGGTCGTGGCCGAATGGCGGCAGGACCGAATGGAGGGAAGCAGATAATGCATTTGTTTTGAATAAATGCTGTTATTTTTTACGACACAGCCTGTGCAGTCAACCGGGGTAGGAAGATTTCTCTCAGAAAACCCAAAAAAAATCGGTTATGAGTTTGTCGCTTGTTTCAAGGTGTGTTTATCTCTCAACATGCAACTAGCACCTTTAGGTTCGATCATTCGTGTTGAAATCACACACGTATCATAAAAATAACGGTTCCAACGTGGCGAGATAAGGTTCCGCCATTTTTCTAAGACGAGGTTCGACAAATTTTTCGGCGTTCAGGTTCGGGCTGAAAGGTCTCAGATTTATTTATATTCATCAAGCTATGTGATCGTTTGCTGATTAACCCGATCGTTTTGTTGATATCCGGGTAATTCGAAAAGCGTCCAATTTCGAAGCAAATAATTCGATTTGGTCCAACGTTTCAACACCGGCTGATGTCTTCCTCAGGGAAACTATATTATTTAAATAAGTTACATCTTAGTGTTAGTGTACCGGTTTTAAATTCCACTTCCAACACTAACGTCTTGATCGATTATTAAAATGGTCTCCAAATTTGTGACATTATGATTGATATATGTTTTCAATAGTACGCTAATACGCTAGTGAAAAGGTGAACGTTCCTAACAAACTTCATTTGTTATTGATATAGAAATGATTTGCGGTGCTCTCACGGCATGAAGACTGACGAAACTTCGGCAGCACCAACCTGTACAGTTGTACACGACTGTTAGTATAAAGCAGCTTCGTATTGTGCAAATTTTGGGAGTTGGTATCTTCATATCGTACCGTACGGTCGTGTACGGCCTTCGTAGAAAATTTATTTGACATTCTGTGTTTTAAGGAGTTATTTTGGAGTTGCAAATTTTACATGGCTCATACCATAGATCTATATCAAGTCTGCTTTTGTGCTCTTTGGAAAAAACTTCTCACTCTCTTTTTCATTTATAGTCTGCCAGTGGTGAAATTCACTGAATGAATTTTTTTATTGTCGAGTATCGTCCGAAAAACCACAGCTGTGAATGTCGAATCGACGGCAATTACCAGGGATATACAAATTAATTGGAAAAATAAATATTTATTCAGAGATTCATACAAAGTGAAGGGAGTGAGGGAGTGGCTTTGAGAGACAACACATTTTCGGGGTAAAAATTCCTTCGGTTTCATCCGCACAGTTTTCGCAACCAGCTGTTAGCGTATGGGACAGCGGCAGGCTATGATCTTCTTGATTCTAACAGTATTTCCCTGCTTCTGAAAAAAAATATAATCAATTTTATAATTTCATCTTTCAATGACTCCACAAAGATTTAGGAGCAAACGTTTGTTCGTCATTCAGGTTTGAGCTGATTTATTTCTTGTTTATGTGAGCAAAGTACACCAACGAACTAAATTTTTGACGTAAAACTACGTTATTAGGATGAGCTCGATTGTTGAAGTGTTGTGGAAAAGTTGAGTTATGTTTCGACCAAGTTGATCAAAATTCTAACGTTCCGATGGGGAAGACGAAATTATTTCAAGTTTTGGATGAGATACTGGTGGTGCAGTGAAGAACTAAGTTGCAAGTTGGTGTCTCACTGCTAACGAATACAAATGTTTACGACTTTTGTAGCAACCAGGCTTCGGAAAAGTACTGTGGTGTGGTACTCTTCTAACGACTGGGCTCTTTTCTTACTATAACAGTCTCACGAATAAGCTTGTCATGAGAGCTCACATATAGCTTAAGCTTACACAGGCAACGAAGCTGTCTTGTGTTGAATACGACAGCTCATTCTTGGGTATGTATTTTGTTCTTTCTGACATAATTTGTTCATAGCTGACAGCCAGCTGATATTGGACTCGCACTTCTTCGTTTCTTCTTTTTCTTAGGCCAATGCCATGATGAATACGAAACAAGCCGTTTCAAAGATTTTTTCATTGGTGATATTATTTGCTTTCGTTATAGCATGGGCCTTACTCTCGTGAATCATAATCACCTGACTACCCACTCGGATTTGTGATTGTGTAGGACGTCGCGCTGTAAAGGCTGTCATTAGGGACAGCCTGGAAAAACCAGCAGTCATAAAAAAGATGAAAATTACAGCCCGTTTGACATTGGAGCATTGGAGTGTGCGCTGTCGTCAGTGGCTGTCGAGCTGTGTACAGAACGTATGGGGAGCAAGGAGAGCTGTGCAATACAATGAGTACAGAATCAATTTAAAATTTGCCTAAACCTTATGTATTGAAGGACAAATTTGCAGCACTCTCACAGCATGGAGGCTGGAAAGCTGGATAGTTGTGTACGACCATTTTAGTAGTTGCTCTTATCCGGCCTTTGTATACAAATTAATTGCAGTTTTTTGTTCTTGAGTTATGTTCGAAGAATTAATCAAATCTAAAGACACTAGATCTGCGGAAATTGCTGCGGGTTGTTACAGATATCCGGACCTTACTTGATATACACTTCGGCAACTTTTGACTTCAATGACTTTTCTTCAACAACTTTTGACGTAGAAGTACGTCTCCCTGGAGGCTTTTGAGAGAAGGGTTAAATTGAAAATATTGAATCGTAGCATGTAATAACTTTTGTCTTATTTTAAGAGCTTATAACTCGGTGAGTTTTCAACGGATTTCCTTCGTGTTTGCAGCAATCAATTGGAAAATTACTTCCGCGTCCATCAAAATACGGGAAACTGTAATATGATTATTTGCCTTGTTTTGAACACAGATTTCGACCAATCTATGCTGAGAAAAAGGTCAAATTCAGAGGTCGAAAATCAACGCCAGAAACCGTTTTTAAATTCCAAGAAGGCGACTTCCGGTTTCTGCAAAAATAATCAAAAATGGCCCAATAACACCTAAGCCAACAAGAAGCAAGAAATCGACACCAGATGCTATTGAAATCCAATTTGAAATCCAAGATAACGAATTACGCTTCTATTTCACCCAATATGATTATTTCTGAAACCAGAATAATGCCCAGAAGACAGAAATTGACGCCAGACGCCATTTTGAATTTCAACCTAATATCTTTCGGTTTCCGAATGGCAGTCAAATATAGCCAAATAACACTCATATGATTATTTTTAGGACTGGAATCATATCGAAAGCTCGGATATGGACTCCAAATACAAGTGTGAAGTCCGATGTCAGGAAAACATTTAAAATTGGCCAAATACCTTTTTATATAATTATTTCTAGAGCCAAAATGATGCCCAGAAGCTAGAGATCAGACGCCATGTTCGAATTAAAGATAACGACTTTTGGTATTTGGAAAACAGCTAGAAATGGACAAGTACCACCCAACATGATTCTTTCTAGAACCAGAATAAACTTGAGAGAACAAAAATCGACTCCAAATGTCATTTTGAAATTCTAATTTACTTTTTACCAAACAAAACTTCGCACCCCTCGTTTTAATGCTTCAATAATGGTTTTTGTTTTAGCTTGAGAATATTTCAGAATAAAAATGATTGAAATGAATTCGTGTATATCTTCGTTCAACTGAAATTAAGGTTGTGTCTGTGTCGAATACAGTGGTTAGTGAGCACTTTTTTTTTCTTTTAACTCGATTACTTCTCGTTCAGAATAAAAATTTGTTCTGAGAATCTGTTACAGTTTTTAACATTCGATTTGTGCCTTAGTATGATGTTTCATTTGTTCTGGGTCATACCTATGTAGCAGCTATTGCAAACGTTGCAAGGAATTTAATAAATAATTTGGCTGTGCTCTTCTTTGCCCCAATCCCACATATACAAACTACTCTCCATAACGTTACTATCCGCCACCGCAACATGTCTACAGCGAGTAGATTTGTGAATTCGTTGAAAATAACTCATAAAACGAAAATAATACTAATTTTTGTAAATAACAGTTTTCCCTGAAGATGTCACTGATTGGTGACGAAACGTCGGACAGTAAAAATGAAGTCGTTTTACTTTTTGAGACTACTCAGCACTGCTGCTGCTACACCTATCGTACAAACCAACTCAGCAACTTAAAGTTGCAAAATAGAAGCATGGAAAGGTTGTTTAGTGTTAGAGGGCAAAAGAATCCCATAAAGTGTTATTTATTGTTATTGTTATGATCGAAGCAAAACAATTTTCGATCGGATTTTTTGCATAGAATTGCTGTATACGGAGTTTCCCCTTAAAATATAACTTAATACCTGTTTATCCAATTCAAACTTTAGAGAACAAAAACATGTTGGAAATTACATTTTTGCCAAATACAATAACTCTGAAATTCTTGTTTCGACTTAGAACTATGTCTCTCTGCAAGTTCGGCTACATAGGGTACAAAATGGAAATCTGTAGACGGAAATAGGGAAAAATATGTCCATGTCCAAAAAATGCCTACAAGACGATTTTTGTTGTGGAGTTAGACTGCTGCGTCCATTATTTAGAACTTCTACCACTCACTCACTATTGAACGAGTAGACCGGTTGCCTCCACACGTTCCCAATCAGGTATAACGTGCTTAATAAAGCCGAGGATTAGCAGACTAAATTTCACCAGGTTGTAGGCAACCTTTTTTGAGAAATTTGATTCATTTCATGTATAATGCAACACAACTGCAAAGCAGATATTCTGAGGTTTCGCCTTCCATGCTACAAAAGTGAGGGTATCATAATAAGTCGGTTAGTAGACAACAGATTCCAGAGAACAGAGAACAAGGCTCTCTAGTTCAAACGCAGAGTTCGACCACTAATTGGTCGCGTAAAGCTTGCTTTATCTAACACGGTCGATAGAATCTAATACCTAGTTAACCTGGAATGCACTATCTGGGCCATACAAAAGCCTGCTTCTACCTAAATCAATCAGTTACCCAGTGGGTGGCCACCAGGATGGTCACTTACTAAGTAGAAAGGGATACCAGCAGCAGCGGCAACAGGTACAAGCAATGGTAGTGGTAGCAGCGTCAACAGTAAGTGCAGCAGCATTATTGCTTCTAATAAAAAAATAATTTCGTCGTGTGGTAGCCACAGCATCAGCGGCAGGTGCATTAACCAGCACTACTAGTGAAAAGCTCTGCCATATTTTGGCAACACACGAAAGCTTCTGTGCTGCTGGCAATCAGAGCCTGTTGGCCGTCAAATTTTCAGTGTGGAAATAGCTTTACACTGTGTTATCAGAAGAGTGCCCAGTTTCCAGTGTTGAGGATAGCACAGGGATGCGATCAGCTTCATACCCAATATCAAATTAAACAGCAAATTGTCCTTGTGAGAACAAATTAAATAACTATTCCAAGAGTTATGTAATGCGTTTCCGTGCCTCACAGAAATGCATAATCAAACCCTGAAAATTGCCAAGTCCTAGTTATGCAAACACTGTAATATTGAAAATGGTCAAGCCTTTTTTTTTTTTTATTCTCGCTTATTTTCCGTCGGTCTAGTTCCGCTACTGTTGTGGCCAATCACCGACGCCCAGGGAGGCGACTCCACACCCAGGACCCTAACTCACGACCCGTTTATTGACGGACCGGCGCCAACGGCTTTACTTCCTCATGCGATGGAAGGCGTAATCCCAGAGATTTTTCGCCTCAGAAAATCTCCCGGTGTCGGCTAGGATTGAATCTAGAATGGTCAAGCCTTGTTCGAACGCAGATTTTGATTGATCTAATTGGCTTTGACGTAGGACTACGTCTATCTGGACGTTAGATACCTGAGTTTCAAAATCTAGTTATTCAACCAGGGAAAACCAGGGAAAAGTGGTCAGGTTTTGAGTTTCTGTTTCCGGTGCATTTTTACTCCACTTACCATTCTCTTCTCTTCTTAACTCCTCCTTCTTTCCAACTTATTGACGAAACCTTGATATAAAAGGTACATTAGAACTTTTCACCCCATCATTTTCATTACCAAACCGTACCAGTGACGTACGGACGCTAAGTACTAGCCGTTGAAAGGAGGAAAGACAAAATAGTACTGCAAAAGTATTAAAATTGCTGGAACTCTGGCCGTAATAATCAGAGAAAAAGAATCATCGGCCACAGCACAGTGGTACAGAACGACAATCTAGGCAGAAATGGGGTTTTCGACGCGATTTTGTGATTTTACAGCCATACTTTCTATGGAGAAGTTGCTTCTTATATATAGGTCTATATACACACTGAAATGAAAATTAGGGTGGTCCTTAAACCTGCAAAATATAACAACTTAAATTCTTGTTTGTGAAAAAAAAATTTAAACTATCTTTGGCAAAGTTGTAGATCACTTGATCTTAAGCAATTTTGTAGAAGACTACTTTTTTGTAGCTCTTGAATTGACTGAATTAGAGCAATTCTGCTTAGGGTGGCTCTGAAAAAACAGTTTTTTTGCTCTATTATTTTTATTTCAAATTTCTCAGTAAAGTTGAGTTCGGACAACTTCTAGAACTTTAAAAGACGCAACTTTTAGAACTTTAAAAGACGCAACTTTTGGTCGTTAAACTTCGAAGATATCTTTTACGGGTGAAGAGTTATTAATGTTTTAATTTTTGAAATACGTTTTTTTTTTCAAAAGTTGATATCTCTGAATGAGGCAAATAAAAACAATATCTTCTGCATTTGGAAGAGCAACTCGTGTACTTTATCGTATGAGAAAATTGGAGATATACTTTTTCTTGAAATTTAATAAAACTAATTTGAATCTGCTAACTTTTGTCAAAAAAGTAAATTTTTTTCATTTATAGTTCATTTATTTGGTAAAACTACTGAACATATTTTTCGGTAAAGTTATAGATAAGCTTAGTCAAGATAACTTCGCATATAAAACCACCAATATCTCTCAAATTGACTAATAGAGTGTAACTTTGCCTGATGGATCTACGATTTTTTATATATAAACATATATTTTGCTCTATACTCGCATCCAATTTCTCAGATACAAAAGAGTATTTGTCGCAGTGGCACTTCTGCATAATACTCTCCAGGCATACAGAAAAAAGTCCCAGCATAGTTCTTTCTGTTTAGTTTTTAAAACTTCCATTCTGTCACCAATGGCAACCTTTACATATTACGCATTGAACTTTGCAACATATCTTTATTTTATAAGTTACATCAGTGTCAGTGGCGTAGCGTGACTAGGTGACTCCCGGGGCATAAAATTTTGGGTGTCACCACCCTAAGTCGCAGTTAAATTAAATTACAACCAATAGGAGAAAATGTATATAATTTTTGTGAGTGTCACCCCTGAAGCATGGTATTTGTTCATTATTTTCGCGGATGTCACACTTCTAAAAGTGACACGCATGAAAATATTCGAATGGATGTCACCTCGGACCGCCCCACCACGCTACGTCAGTGATCAGTGTTTTTAGTTTTTAAAACTGTAACTTTCAAAGTGAATATATGATGGCATGTTCAACACGCATCTAGTGTATAGAGTAAAAAATAAGTTTATATATGAAAAATCGTGGATCCATCAGGTAAAGTTACACTCTATCAGTCAATTTAAGGGATATAGGTGTTTTTAAATGCGAATTTATCTTAAATAAGCTTATCTATAACTTTACCGAAAAATATGTACAGTAGTTTTACCAAATAAATAAACTATAACTGAAAAAAATTTACTTTTTTGAAAAAAGTTAGCAGATTCAAACTAGTTTTATTAAATTTCAAGAAAAAGTATATCGCCAATTTTTTTAATATGATAAAGTACACGAGCTGCTCTTCCAAATGTAACCAGAAGATATTTTTTTCATTTGCCCCATTCAGAGATATCAACTTTTGAAAAAAACGTATTTCAAAAATCAAAACATTAATAACTCTTCACACGTAAAAGATATCTTCGAAGTTTAGCAACCAAAAGTTGCGTCTTTTAAAGTTCTAAAAGTTGTTCGAACCCAACTTTACTGAGAAATTTGAAATAAAAATAATAGAGCAAAATGCTCTAATTCAGTCAATTCAAGAGCTACAAAAAAGTAGTCTTTTACAAAACTGCTTAACATCAAATAATCTACAACTTTTCCAGAGATAGTTTAACATGTTTTTCACAAACAAGAATTTTAGTTGTTATATTTTGCAGGTTTGAGGACCACCCTAACTTTCATTTCAGTGTGTTTGTAGACTTATATATGAGAAGCAACTTCTCCATAGAAAGTATGGCTGTAAAATCACAAAATCGCATCGAAAACCCCATGTCTGCCTAAATTGTCGTTCTGTACCACTGTGCACTGGTACCTTTTGGTGCCTCAAAGTGTTGAACTGACTAGTTGAATTTCCTCTATTACAAAACGTTGCTGATGGCGGGGAAAGCCTTGCAAATAAACATATTTTTCTCGGTGGTCATTTTTCGACAGCGGCTTGTGCTGTGAATCGTTCTGGTCTCGAATACCGAAAAAAATCTTATTTGCTGTTTACTGAGAAAGGGAGAATGTACCGAATCCGCAAATTGAAATGTTTTTCTTGTCATTACAAGCTACGAGCAAATGCTTTTCTCATTCGAAGATCTGCGAAGTGGAGATGTCAATATAAATAAGGTTTCATTAATATATTTTATTTATATCAATTATTGTTCAACGCGCTCTAATGTTTCAGCAAATAAAAATGCACTGTTTTATAACAAAATGTAGAAAGTACCGTAGTCCTACGGCATGCGGTCGTGTCTTTGATTCCACCCTCCTACTTTTTTAATACTACCTTTCCCTAACACAGTCGACAGAATATTATACCTAGTTAACCGGAACTGCACTATTTGGGTTAAATGAAAGTTTGCTTTTGCTCAAATCTATCATTTTACAAGGGTATAGCCACTAGGATGGTCCTAACTTAGTAGCGGCAAAGAGCAGCAGCAGCAGCAGTGAGCACCAGCAGCGGTAGTGGTAGGTGCTGTGGCATTTCTTCTAGTGAAAATCTATCTGTATGGATCAGAAAAAATAGTAAATGAAATTATAGCGATTTGTTTTCGCTACAATCGAAGCGAAAGGTACAAAACTGTTTATTGAATGACTACATAAAATTATTAGGTTTCCAATTACCACCCATAAGACGTACGTCTGCGTTAAAAAAAGCAGATTCGATGCACTGCTAAGAATAAATTTGCTTCATAGATGATTCTATAGTTTTATTACTGCAGCGCGTCCCTTTTTTTCTGTTACACCTCCTTCCTTACAACCTATTTACCTCCTAACGACTGTGAGGACGTAGTCGGCGGCGGTATCGATCTATATAAAGCGAAAGCTATTGAATTGTTGTAGCACTACAAAATGTGCGATCGTCAAGCTCAAGCTCATTCCAGTCGGTTTTTCATAGTTTACAAAAAAAAATTGAGAAGCGAGAATTTTCAGCAACTTGAACACCACCTACTGTAACCAGGGATGGTATTCTACACGATTATTCGGGATTCGTAAGTAATCTACGTAGAAAACTGTATTCTACGTTTTCTACGGTAGAAAACCTCTTGTAAGTAAAAAACTTTCAAACACTCGAAAATTCACAGTATGAGTCGTAAAATGCCACTCGCTGCGCTGATTAGGAGTATTTAAGTAACGGGAGAATTATTTATAACAAAAAAAAAAGAAATACGAAGAAGCAAAAAAGTGTTTTTCCGGACTACTTTGTGATTATCGCGAAACAAGCAATGATAAAAAAAAACTCAAAAGAGCAAACAAATTTTTCACTCAATAATTTCAATCGTAATTCACGGGTTCAACAACATATTTGATGTCATCCAGAAATGCTAATGAAAGCAAAATCGCATAATATATGTCACATACAAAAACAGTGCAACAGCAAAGGCGCATCTTAGGCCTGATTTCTACAGAGATATGCTATCGCTGTCAAATCTCATATATTTAGAGCGTACTCAGCATCTCAATGGTTCATGGTTCCCCTGGCATATTTGAAAAAATCCCACCAAAAATTCCAAGCAACTTTAAACGGTTGCAGGAAGAATTCTTTACACCCTCTGGAAGAATAACTCTAAAATGAGTAAGATTTGAGGCATTTTTGTAAAAAGTGTAACAACTCATAAACTGAGTAACTCCGTAAATACGCATAATTGAGAAACAAGGCGTTTTAAAAACTGAGTGATTGTTACTCACTTTTTGGCTACAGTATTACTCAGTTTTGATTAAGTAATTACTCATTTTTTGGGTCCTGAATTGCTACTTAATTTAATTTACAAATTTGTATAAACTTTCGAAGATAAAATTAAACATACCTGGGTTTGTTACTTGTACTTGCTAGAAAGCCCTAGAATATTTTGCAAACGGGAGGTATTTCTTATCCGAAAACTTATGAAATACATCAAAAACAAAATCAATCGATGGAGATTAAAAGCAACGATTTTAACTGTCATTTCACACAAAATAATCATCACAATTAAAAATAAATAATATTTTTAAACTTAAATTTCGTTTATTCTTCATGTAATTCACCACAAAAATCCCTTTGCAGGTTTTCGTAGAACACTTGTAGAATACTCATTTTTGTTTAGGTATTCTACCATAGGTATTCTACGCAGAAAACTCGTCGAAAATTACATGAGGTTTTCTACATGACATCCCTGACTGTAACAGAAAACGATTGTTAATTTTTTCACTATATAATGTTTTTAAATGTTTTTTAAAATCGATTGCTTTATTTAAACTACCAAAAATCCGGTCCTGCCTCGGTAGTAAGCAATAAATTGCCCTATTTCCGGTAGCCCGCAGCTAACTGAACTCGTTGACGTAGGACTGCTTCCTTCTCTCTTCCCAGCTGGTGTTGTTATTGCTTACGCTACCGACGAAAAGTTTTTGAAGAAACGTGTCGGAACACAAGTATCGTAAAGGGGAACCCTGTTGTTCGGCTGAAAATACATTTAAATACAAACTCATTCGGAACTACACTTTCCTATGATGGTGTAGCATTATCTATGCGACGATGGAGCTGGTTATTGGGGCCCCTTCTTTCGCCTTCCGTATGAAACGAACCGGGCGGCTTACCTTTGAAGCGGCAGCTTGTTATCTATCTATTTCTTCTTTTTTTGCATACTCCGGTTTCCTGCTTCACCACACAATTCGTCCGTGTTACTTTCACATGAGAGCATTTTATTATTATTTTCTTAAGGTTTGCCTAGCTCGCAGGAGTGCAGTGCAACAGCGATCGAAGGAAAAGCTCGGATCTTCATCTCATGAGCCAAAGTTATATATATATGTGGGTGTGCAGCCTAACCGCCAAGGGCGCCCCGGAAGATGTACTCCTTGTCGTTCTTACCGCAATAAGCTTGCTCTGCTCGACATCGATTGAAGAACAGAACCGGATGCGAGATGAAAAAAAAATATCGAGCACCTTTTGTTGCAGCTGAAGAAAAGCTTTCGGGGAGTAATCATCATCCGAATTGGGAGCGCTGTCACCACCGACTGTCAGTCATACGAATACGGGATACCGACCTTTCCCCCTTTCCTAACACCGCTAAGTCGAGATGTGATACGGGTTCGAGCCAGTGTCAAAGAAGGAAAGGATCTTGGAATCACTTCGAGATTCACTTCGGTAGAGTTGCTTGCTCTTCATTGTGATTGACGTGTGAGTTTCTGGGTGGGTGGGAAAATGTAGAGGATCTATTTATAAGCGAGAAAGTAACGGCTGCTGGAAGGTTTCGATTGATCAAGAACTAACAATTTTGCTACAGTTTATTCTGCAGTACCATACCATAAAGTTTCAACTGCACAGGTATGTTAATTGCAAGCACTTACTGCAGCATGCCAAAGTGTCTATTCGTTTTAACAATCATCTAAATTTTCGGAAATTTTCGACAAACTAACTTTCCTATCGCGTGTGTGTCACGTGAAAATTATGCACGCGCCATCGTTGAAATTAAATTCTTCTCTCATTGTGTTGAAGAGATTTATAGCTCTGGCAGCGGCAGCCTCAGTGGCATCCTTTTGCCAATTGGGAAGTCGATTCACAAGCCCCTAAAGTTGAAACCGGTATCCCAGACAAAACGGCGTGGGAGCTAGAGAAAGCCAAAAGACGTTATCGTATATTTTCAGCTTCCGTCCTGGCAGACGACCAGGCACAGAGCTGTTCTAGACCTGCTGAGCTACTGCAAAAGGATGTAAGGTTTTGTGCAATTATTCCGTACCCTAGAGGAGGCGGAGAACGGTCGTTCGACGCGAAGTAAGCTCAAACTATTTCGGTTCCAAAATTCGAGATCAATTGTGTGCAAAGAATGTGATTTTTGCCTTATTACAGCTTTGTTCCCGTTTTCTCCGTGCCCTCAATATAGAGGAAAAATTGCTGGCGCTGGATACAGGTAACATGGCAAAGTTATGTGATGTTCGGTTGCGATAGGAAGTTTTATGAAGAACGAGTAACTGTAAATCTTGCCAACTGTTGTCACTCTGAGGGGTAATTCAAGTTTCATTGCTATGCGAAAGACTGTTAAAGCTGAACACACTGGAGCCATAAATTGTTGATTTATCTATTTATGGTACTCAATGTGATGCTACAACCATTACCCTTCACGTCTTTCGCAAATATAAAATTAAAAACTCAGTAAAAATTGGGTCTAAGCCGTTTTTAATTTGGCAGCAGAATAGTGATAATACACTCAGCAAATGTTTCGAAATTGAGTTGAGTAATCTTGAATTAATTTAATGTCGCGCAGAGAAGTAACGATGAATTCCACCGAACATTTGTATTAAAATCACCAAAAAGCGGTTTTAGATAGATTCCATCCCTTCTTTTATCATAGCAGGATCATAGCACCGAAGAGGAAAATTCGTACCCTAGCGAAGCTATCCACGGGCGGCATTGGGAGGAAACCTTTTGTTCGAGCGTTGAATCGCGCCCGCACTGAAAGCTATGTTTTGTAAACATATTAAGCACCGATTACTGGAGCTCCCTCGAGGCTGGTTAGGCGGGATGGGGTGATGATGACAGCGGAATTGAACTCCAACACTAACTGCCAGACCAATAATTGAGGCGATGATTTACTGAAGTGGAAGACCGCCACCAATCATTTTCACCGTCGACGCCGATGTGAAAAGCGGGCTGAATAAATAAGTATCCACGGTGGAGTCATCACTGATAGGGTGGCCTTATTCATAAAAAAAAAATTAAAATTGTAATAAGATCAAACTCTGTCCATCATTACCGTTGCAACATGCTAACAGACCAATTGTTAGTGGCGTGATTGGATGCAAGCCACCATAAATTAAATGGTTGGAATTAGAATAGCAATTTAAGGTGCAACACCGGCACCGCACCATGAGCCACGACGGTTCTGGTTATCCCTAATCACTGGTATGCCGCCAGCCTGGGGAAAATAATCGCTGCAATAATACTAATAGAACTCATAATAATCGGTATTCTGTACAGCCAGCACACAATGATCGTACAATGTCCATCCTGTTGCTGGCTGGGGGAATGGCTTTAGTCCAAGTGTGATCCGAAAGTGTGAAGTGTGCCACAGCTCGGCGAATGTATTGTTTTTCTACTTTGCATAGCTTAGCGTTGAGTGTTTATACTGTGGAAAACCGGATGGAGGATAATCGAGCTCCCAATTGATTTATTGGGTAGCTGATAGTGGCTTAATTGTTCCAGCAGCTTTTCCGTGCGAGGACACTAGGTTCGGTTCAACCTAGTGAAAATGGTGAATAATGGACACTGGAAGTTAATTTCACGATTTTAAAGTGTTTGTATGGAGAGATTCGGATTGTGGCACATGGTTGTGAGAATCCAAAACCAGTTCAAATTTAATTCAGTTTTTGTTTAGCCTGGTTTCTAAGAGCGCACAAAAACTAAACTAAAATTGAACTGAAGCTGAATTGAATTTAAACTGCTTTGAAGAGAAACTGAAATGAATCTAAACTAAATAAAAACTGTATTAAAATTAAACCTAAAACTGAACTGAAACTGAATTTTAACTGAACTGAAACACTCATGAAACTAAATTGAAACTATATTGAAACTGTTTTAAAACTAATTTTATATTCAACTGGAACAGAGCTTTAACTGAAATGAAACTGAATTGAAACAAAACAGAAATCAAAATAAACTAAATTGAAACTCTACTGAAACAAACTTAAAAAAATTTGGAACTGAAACTTAACCGAAACTGTACTGAAACCGAACTGAAACTAAACTTAAAATGAACTAAGACTGAACTAAAACCAAACTGAACTGAAACTAAACTGAAACTGAAATAAAACTGAACCTAAAGTGAACTAGAATCGAACTGAACTTAAACTTTACTGAAACTGAGAAAAAAACTGAACTGAAATTGAACTGAAACTGAACTGAAGCTGAACTGAAAGTGGACTGAAACTGAATAGAAACTGAGCTAAAACTGTACTGAAACTGTATGGACACTGTACTGAAACTGAACTGAATCCGAAATAAAACTGAACTGAAACTGTACGGAAACTGAACTGAAACTGAACTAATGTTGAATTGAAACTAAACTGAAATTTTATTGAAACTCACTGAAACTAAACTGAAATTTTATTGAAACTCAACTGAAACTAAACTGAAATTTTATTGAAACTCAACTGAAACTGAAACTCAAACTGAACTGAAACTGTCCTGAAACTGTATAGAAACTTAACTAAAATAAACTGAAACCGAACTGAAACTAAATTTCAACTGAACTGAAAATGAACTGAAACACTCATGAAACTAAATTGGAAATGAATTTAAACTGTATTAAAACTAATTTTATATTCAACTGGAACAGAGCTCCAACTCAAATGAAACTGAGTTGAAACAAAACAGAAATTATAATAAACTATATTGAAACTCTACTGAAACAAACTGAAAAAGATTTGAAACTGGAACTGAACTGAAACTGTATGAAAACTGTACTGAAACTGAACTGAAACTGAACTTAAAATGAACTAAAACTGAACTAAACCCAAACTGAAATATAACTAAACTGAAACGGAGCTGAAACTGAAATAAAACTGAATAAATAAACTTGAAGTGAACTAGAATCGAACTTAACTGAAACTTAACTGAAACTGAACTGAACTAAAATTGAAACTGAACTGAAACTGTACGGCAACTGTACTGACTGTACTGTACTGTACAGTCCAAATAAGCACTGACGAAGGCACTATGTCAGTGCCGAAATACGTATTTGCAAGTGAAAAGTGAAAAGTGATAGAATTAAATAGTGAAAGTGAATAAAAAGTGAAAAGTGTAGTGAAAATTTTTCTATCAAGACGCTCGAACATAAGTGAATAAATTTGAACTGTACTGAAACTGAATGGAAACTTAACTGAAACTGTCCTGAAACTGTACGGAAAAAGTACAGAAACTGAACTGAATCTGAAATAAAACTGAACTGAAACTGTGCGGAAACTAAACTGAACTGAACTGAAACTGAACTAAAACAAAACTGAAACTGAACCTAAACTGAACTGAAAATGAACTAAAACTAAACTGAAACTGAACTAAAACCGAACTGAGATTGAACTAAAACTGAACTGAAACTGAACTGAAATTAAACTGAACTAAAACTGCACCGAAGCTAAACTAAAACTGAACTGTAACCGAACTTAAATTGAACATAAGCTGATTTGAAACTGAACTTAAACTGAACTAAAATGAACTGATATATAACTGAAATTGAAATAAAACTGAACGGAAGCTAAACTGAAATTGAACTAGAACTGAACTGAAGCAGAACTTAAATTGAACTGAAGTTGAACTAAAACTGAACTGGAGTTGAACTGAAACTAAACTTAAACTGCGCCGAAACTGAACTGAAGTTGAACTAAAATTGAACTGAAACTGCACTGAAACTGAACTGATACTGAACTGAAACTGGAAAAAAACTGAACTGAAACTGAACTGAAACTGAGTTGACACTGAACTGAGACTGGACTGAAACTGAACTGAAACTGAACTGAAACTGAACTGAAACTGAACTGAAACTGAACTGAAACTGAACTGAAACTGAACTAAAACAGAACTGAAATTGAACCTAAACTGAACTGAAATTTAACTGAAGTTAAACTGAACTAAAATTGCACCAAAACTGAGCTAAAACTGAACTGTAACCGAACTTAACCTGATTCTAAGCTGATTGGAAACTGA
Source organism: Wyeomyia smithii (assembly GCF_029784165.1). Lineage (NCBI taxonomy): Eukaryota > Metazoa > Arthropoda > Insecta > Diptera > Culicidae > Wyeomyia > Wyeomyia smithii. The sequence goes on from NC_073695.1 coordinate 9,757,251, forward strand.
CCTTAAGCTGAACTGAAACTGAACTAAAATGAACTGATATATAATTGAAATTGAAATAAAACTGAACGGAAACTGAACTGAAATTGAACTAGAACTGTACTGAAGCAGAAATTGAATTGAACTGAAGTTGAACTAAAACTGAACTGGAGTTGAACTGAAACTAAACTTAAACTGCGCCGAAACTGAACTGAAAATGAACTGAAGTTGAACTAAAATTGAACTGAAACTGCACTGAAACTGAACTGATACTGAACTGAAACTGAAAAAAAAAACTGACCTGAAACTGAACTGAACCTGTACGGCAATTGTACTGAAACTTTACGAGAGTTGTACTCAAACTGAACTGAATCTGAGCTAAAACTGAACTGAAGCTGTACAGAAACTGAACTGAAACTGAACTTAAACCGAACCTTAACTGAATTGAAGCTGAATGGCAACTGAACTAAAGCTGAACTGAAACTACACTAAACTGAACTGATATTGGACTGATACTGAACTGAAACTGAACTAAAGTGAACTGATATTGAACTGAAACTAAATTGAAACTGAACTGAAACTCTACTGAAACCGCACCGAATATGAACTAAAATTGAATCGAAACTGAACTGGAACTAAACTAATACTTTTCAGAAACTGTACTACAACTCAACTGAATATGAACCAAAACTTATCCAAAGCTGAACCGAAACTTAATTCGAGCTTACCCGAAGGGTATCTAAAATATAGTTAAAACTAAACTGAAACTAAACTTAAACATTTCTCAAAGAAACTTCAACTTAACTAGAAATTAATTAGAACTTAACCAAAGCTCAACCGAATAAGATCTATAACTGAAATCAAGTTTATTTAAAACAAAGTTGAAACTTAACTGTAACGGAACTAAAAATAGAGTGATGTTGAACTGGAACTGAGCTGCAATAGAACTAAAACTGCACTGAAATAGAACTGAAACTAAACGGAACAATTTTTTTCAGAAACTTCACTGAAACCTAACTGAATATGATCTGAACTATGACCAAAATTCATCCAAAACTGAACTAAAACTGATCTAAAACTTTACTGAAACTTAGTTGAAACTAAACTGAATTAGAATTTAACTTGAACCTAGTTGAAATTAAACTGAATTCAAACTTATCTTAAACCTAGTTGAAGCTAGACTGAAATTGAAATAAAATTGAGAACTGGAACTAGACTCAACAAAAACTGTTCTGAAACTTCATTGAAGGCAACTGAATTTGTTTTGAAACAAAACTTTCAACAACTTTTTGAAATTTCACTGCAACTAAACTTGAAATTAACCTAACATAACTAAAACATTACCAAAACTTGTCTGAAACTGAACTAAAACTGGACTGAAACTTATCTGTAACCTAGTTGAAACTAAACTATAACGGAATAGGAAATAAGATGATATTGAACTGTGAACTGGAACTAAGCTGAATCTGCACTAAAAGACACCTAAAACTTAACCGAAACTAAATTGATTCTTTTTCAACAACTTCACTGCAACTCAATTGAACATGAACTTAAACTTAACCAAAACGTATCCAAAATTGAACTAAAACTTTACTGAAACTTATTGGAACTTAACTGTAATTTATCGAAATACTAAAATTGAATTGATACTCATACTGAATTTAAGCTGCACTGAAACAAATCTTTATTTGGAACAAAACTGAAAAAGAACTGAAACTGAACAAAACTACTTTTGAACTGAACTTAAACTGAATGCTAAATAAACTGATACTAAACAGAAACTGATTTGAATTGAAGCAACAATAAACTTAATGATTAGAACGGCAGTATAGGGAAGCGAAAATTTTTTCAGAATTAAATTCTCATGAAATTTCACTGGATAATTTATTCGATCAGTTCTGAAAACAAACAATAGAAGTCTATAGCATTAGAATTCTGATATCCATCATCGAAGTTACATTCCTTGATTTTGCAGGTGTTCCCTTTACTACTGCAATAACTGACAAAGAAAATTGCCAATTGATGCACTTTGGCGTCGTACACAAATTACGTAAAGCATGAAGCGGGAGGAAAGGGTTAGTTACGTAACTGTGATTCTCATTCGAAATCGAAAATTTTTGAGGGTTTACCGTTGGGTAATTTTAGGCGGGGGAGTTATATTGAACGTTACTTATCGTTATATAGGGGATGAGGGAGGGAGCCCAAAATCTGGATTAGTGTTACGTAATTTGTGTACAACACCTTTTCCGAAAACACTAAAAACAGAAGGCTTATGTGTAAAGAGTTGACGTAGAACTATCCAAGGCTCTACACTACATCTTTAATTGTCTTTGCTTTTCAATTCTATCACTTTCACTTTGCACTTTTCACATTGAGCAGCATTGACATGGAAAAACAAAAACCACATTTGGACATGGAAAAATATCGAAAAACCTGTATCCAAGTATTTAAAGAAGTTGCAACAAATTTCTTGTTGTTTAGAATTAACTAATTGGTTTGGGGAAGGAAAGGTGCGGCCGTGCAGTTCATACCATGTCGGGGAATTTTAAGTTCAAATTTTGAAAGCCATGATGAATTATTTCCCTGATCTTCGAGGTTTCGTTTAAAAGCTTCTAAACTTTCTTTGACGTATACGATTTCTTCGTATACCAAACTTCTATCTCCTACCTCGTTTATTCTTAAGCTCTTCTTTGACCTTCACGCTCCTTTAGAACTAAACTGTATTTATTTCTATCCATGAGTAACTCGGTGGTTTCGTAAGATAACAAAGTCAGTTGGCTCGAAGCACTTGATTGATCACAGAAGGTTTTCAATTATCTGCATTATGGTTATTTGGCAATTCCTTATATTTATGCTCGTGCTAAAATTACGTCGGAGCCTCTTCCGCACTTTCCTTGTATTCACATTAACGATTCTCTTTGGTATCTAACCATCCTTCCCATGAGTAGTGCCCCCAACCTCCTTTGGCCGTCGACACCCGATCGTCCAATTCTCCGCAATTGATTTTTTCTTCTTTGTGATACAATGGTATTCTATGGTGCCAGCTTATTCCGAATCGTCTCATCATCTTCATTCCGTGGCAGAGCTGGATCCCTCAATTTCTTATAGGCTAACCCTATAGAGCAAGTGATTTTTTTTCGTATTTTTTTCTACCGCCCTGCAATTTATAACTATTAATCTTGAATTTCAAAATGGCATCTGGAATTAATTTTCGGTCTCTGGGTATCGTCTCAGCTACGGAATGACCATTTTGGCAGTTTTATCGAAACCTGAAGTTGCCACATCGAATTCTGAAATGGCGTCTGTCGTCGATTTGTGGTCGGTTTTTGGGTTACCAACCGGTAAGTGTTTGTTTAAGCCGATAGCAAATTTGGAGAGCCAGCTGATACTGCCGCAATCCGCTACGCTATGGGTAACTTGGTATACTATTCTGTCTACCTTTCTAGGGACAGCTAGCAAGCAACCAATCGGAAGACGTAATTTTCGTTTCAACAAAGCTTAACAATTTACAATTTACAATAGTTCAAATACATTACAATTTACAATAATTCGCATAATCAAACCAAAATGATCTGCATTTGGGCGATTGCGTATATCACTTTCCAATCGATTGCTGCAAGAATGAAGGAAATCGGTTGAAAGCAAACCGACTCACAAGCATCTAAAAAGGGGCACATTTCGTTCCCTTTCCGTTGAAAAATTTGCAGTTTACACCCCTATATAGGTTTAAACAAAACGTTGTTCTATGTCAAAAAAACTTAGGCTGAAATAGCTAATATATTTTTACTGTTTATTTACTTTCAAAACATACAAAAACAGCTATTGTTTGAGAGCTTGAACTCAATTTAAATGCAGTTCTCGGATCTAGTTAAATTCACCAAAACTAAATCAATCCAATATAGCCAATTGGCTTCTAGTGCCGCTTGGCTGAACGAAAATGCAATTTTGCCGCCACGAAGTTCAGCCAGCATGCGCTCGACGACTCTTGTGGCTGGGGTTTTATTAAATAGTGCTTTTCACACCCGATTGCGTGATATTCCTTACCCCCGTTCGCTGTCTCATTTCCTCCTACCTACTGCTCTCGATCTATCCTAAATCCCCTCTAGCTAACGGTAAACAAGTATCGAGCGTCTCCAGAGCCAAAGACGTAAAATTTTTTCTTGGTTCTCCGCTCCCCACTGAACAACAATGGGATGGAAATTTATTTCCATTTCGGCAGGAAATCCATTTGCCAGAAGTCGAGTCAAAAGTTTCCAGGAGCTAGGATCGATTTCCAATTGAATGGTGTCTATAAGCTGCTATTTGTTTTAGCTTCAACTTTACTGGGGGGCACGACGCACCAGCAGGATTCTAACTTCCGAAAGTCTGGAGTGGGAATAGGGGCGGGGAAGGAATTAATAAAACACTCGACGACTCTCACGTTCGTAGTCTGTTTCTGGTGTGGAGGATTTTAATTTCGGAAAGTTTAAAAGCACCAGAAGCTATCGATTTTTCCAATTCGTCGTCGTGCTTCATTTCGAACTAACTTACCAGAAAGTTTGTCATTCTTACGGGTAACTTCCGAACGATGCACAATCTCGGTAAATGTATGTTATTCGCTCCTGTCTCTCCTTTCGCAAACATTCATTCCCCTACCGTCGTCTTTACATTCTCCTACGGAGATTTCGAAAAGTTAGAATCTTTTGCTTGGGCGGAATAATCACCGCTGGGGTGGCGATTGGGGCGGGGGAGGTATAGAGGTGACGAGAAGCAGTTATTCAAACACGAAACATGCGAACAAGATTGCTATGTGTCGTGAAGTATTTCAATAAGTCCAGCAGGAGCTTCTTCGCCATCAGCAGTATGAATGTTCGGAATCGCTGTAACACGAGACACCGCCTGGGCCAGCCTGCATTATCGGACTTGAATGATATCGCATTTCGTCCGGTACGGTATGCTGCTCCTCGCCCACATATGCTTGAAGATGTTCCCGGTCCAGGGGAGACTTCGAGTGTCGCTCGTCACCGATGCTGCTGCGTGGTGAAAAAGGAAATCGTTTGTAGTAACAGCCAGTGGGAATCCTCTTGGTTTCCTCTGGTGACTTTTCTCTTTTTTTCCTTTCAACGCCAATGCCAGTGTGATATTCTATTGCTTATACACGACACGACCCTTGAGAAATAGTACATAAAGCGATTTCTGCTTCTTGCAGCCAGTTTACACAAAACGCGTAGAGAAGACGATGATGTCGAGGACAAGAAGCAGGAAGACATCGACGGCTGAATGGCACTCATGCCCTTGGTACAGTACACTTTTGTGTATTTCATCCTCTTCTGGAGGGAAGCTAAGCTAAGCGTGATCCTGTTGACATCGGCTAGGGTAGTTTTAGATCACACGAGAGCTCGGAGTAGAATAGTAAAGTAACAGCAGTGGAGAACGGATGATGGAAAGGCCAGTTTAATTTGCGGTGGTCAATCTGGTCGTCCCTTGCGGTAAAATTAGGTATTGTTGCTAAACAAAGGCTGGTATCCGGATTCAATTACTATCGAGAATCCGGTCCATTGTTCGCAATTGATTGAGCTTTTCTCCCGTGTTCAACGTCTGGTGGATGGAGAATGAATTTTGACACTTGAAGTTAACGATGACACTATTTTGATAATGAATTCTCGTTGATTTGGGTTTACTAGATCAAATTATTTCTGTTATAAACACTAAAAAAATTTCAAATAAAAAAGTCAAGAAGCGCAATGGAAATTTTAACTTCTGGAGCATATTATAAGAGTTCGAAACACTGCGATATCAGCCAAATTGTGCTTTTATCGAGAGAATACATACAACAGCAGTTGCAAAAGCAGTATGCAAAAGAGTAACCTAGGCAAAACATCGTGGCATTCTGCTCCACATCCTAGAATCCAAAATACAATAACAAATATATAAAGTCACAATTCAGAAATCCAAAATCGAAAAATCGAAGATTGAAACTATAAATTGAAAAAAAAAATAATTTAAAACTCTAATTTTGAAATAATAAATGCTACATACTAAGTACTAACTTTAAAATTAAATATCAAACACCCAAACCTATCCTTAACATTAAATCCTATGTTTTAAATCCTATATACGAAATCTGAAAACAGAAATTCTTAATCCTAGAACTTCCATACTAAATTTTACAACTTAATCTCAAATCCTAAGTTTTAAATTTCCTATCCCTTATCACAAATCCCCAAACTTCAATCTCAAATTCACGAATTCTGAAATCCTAAATCATTCATACTACATCCTCTATTCTAAATCATGGATAATACATTTTTAAATCCCAATAAATGGACCCGTAAACAAAAATTCTAATTTCTAAAGCTAAATTTCAAGTCCCACACTCTGGGACCTGAATCTTAAATTCCAGTTCTAAAATTCTAAACCCAAAATTCTCAATTCTAAATCTTAGATTCTAAACCCTTAATCAAAAAACTCAAATCCTCAATCCTCAATCAGGAATCCAAGTTCTTTTTTCCCAAATCCTTAATCATTAACCCTAAATCCCAAATCCTGCATCCTACATCCTAACTCCTGCATCCTACATCCTGCATCTTAAATCCTAAATCCTAAACCTTAAATCCTGAGTCCTAAATCCTCAACTCCAAATCTTAAATTATACAACCTATATCCAAATTAAAATTTTAAATTCATATCTTAATCCAAATCCTAAGCCTTAAATGCTCAATCCAAAAACTCCAATCAGAAATCCTTAGTTCTAGATCCCAGGTCCGAATTACCAAATCCTAAATCTTTAACCCTAAATTCTAAATCCTAAACTCCAAATCCCAAATCTTAAATCCTTACTCCTGCATCCTACATCCTGCATCTTAAATCCTAAATCCTAAACCTTAAATCCTGAGTCCTAAATCCTCAACTGCAAATCCTAGTTTATATATCCTACATTCAAATCTTAAATCCTCAATTCTAATCCTAATCTAAATCCTGAGCATTAAATCCACAATCCTTAGACTCTCGACCTCAACTTTAAACTCTAAATCCAAAATCCTAAATTTTATTTCCTAAATCCCTAACACTAAATTCTAGATATCAAAGCCTAATAGCTCTATCCTAAACATAACTCTTATATTCCTGATCCTGGCAAAACCAAAAATCAAATTACGTTGAACGAAAATCGAAATATAAAGTAACATAAAATAATAAAGAAAAACGAAAAATGAATAACGGAAACGATAAATTACAAAAAATAATTTGATAACACAGAAGAAACACCAAAACCCGGAAAACAAAACGTAAACCAAAATGACCTAACGAAAACCGAAATACGAAACGTAGAATATAAAACACATACAGAAAAGTGAAAAAGAGAAAAACGTATGCAAAATAATAGGAAAACTTAAAATGACAAACAACTAACATAATCTAGGACATAATTAAAGAAAATTTCGATAAAATCAATTCAAAAAGTCGAAAGTCAAAAATCACAAGTTGAAAGACAAAACTCAAAGATTAAACATCTAAAATCAGAAAGTGAAAAGATAAGCATAAGTGGAGAGAAAAAAACAAAGAACAAAAAGCAAAAATCGAAAATGAAAAAAATCGTGAATCAAATATCCAAAAACCCAAAGTCGAAAGTCATAAGTCATAAATCAGACTTAAAAATTTGAGCACCAAAAGTTGCAAATCAAAAGTTCAAAGTTGAAATCCAAAGTTTGAAATAGAAAGCACATGGTGGATGGAGAGAAAAACGATAAACCAAAAACGATAAACGATAAACGATAAACGATAAACGATAAACGATTAACGATAAACGATAAACGATAAACGATAAACGATAAACGATAAACGATAAACGATAAACAATAAACGATAAACGATAAACGTTAAACGATAAAGGAAAAAATCAAAAATCAAAAATCAAAAATCAAAAATTCAAAAATTCAAAAATTCTAAAATTCAAAAATTAAAAAATTCAAAAATTCAAAAATTCAAAAATTCAAAAATTCGAAAATTCAAAAATTCAAAAATTCGAAAATTTAAAAATTCAAAAATTTCAAAATTCAAAAATTTAAAAATTCATAAATTCAAAAATTTAAAAATTCAAAAATTTAAAAATTTAATAATTCAATAATTCAAAAATTCAAAAATTCAAAAATCAAAAATCGAGAATTAAAAATCAAAAATTGAAAAATCAAAAATCAAAAATGAAAAGTCTTAAATCAGAAATCGAAAATCAAAAATCAAAATTAAAAAATCAAAAATCAAAAATCAAAAATCCAAAATCAAAAATCAAAAATCCAAAATCAAAAATCAAAAATCAAAAATCAAAAATCAAAAATCAAAAATCAAAAATCAAAAATCAAAAATCAAAAATTCAAAAATTCAAAACTTCAAAAATTCAAAAATTCAAAAATTCAAAAATTCAAAAATTCAAAAATTCAAAAATTCAAAAATTCAAAAATTCAAAAATTCAAAAATTCAAAAATTCAAAAATTCAAAAATTCAAAAATTCAAAAATTCTAAAATTCAAAAATTCAAAAATTCAAAAACTCAAAAATTCAAAAATTCGAAAATTTAAAAATTCAAAAATTCAGAAATTTAAAAATTCAATGATTCAAAAATTCAAAAATTCAAAAATCAAAAATCGAGAATTAAAAATCAAAAATCAAAAATGAAAAGTCTTAAATCAGAAATCGAAGATCAGAAGAGAATTAAAGATCAAAAATTGAATAATCAAAAATCAAAAATGAAAAGTCTTAAATCAGAAATCGAAAATCAAAAATCAAAATTAAAAAATCAAAAATCAAAAATCAAAGATCAAAAATCAAAAATCAAAAATCAAAAATCAAAAATCAAAAATCAAAAATCAAAAATCAAAAATCAAAAATCAAAAATCAAAAATCAAAAATCAAAAATCAAAAATCAAAAATCAAAAATCAACAATCAACAATCAAAAATCAAAAATCAAAAATCAAAAATCAAAAATCAAAAATCATAAATCAAAAATCAAAAATCAAAAATCAAAAATTCAAAAATTCAAAACTTCATAAATTCAAAAATTCAAAAATTCAAAAATTCAAAAATTCAAAAATTCAAAAATTCAAAAATTCAAAAACTCAAAAATTCTAAAATTCGAAAATTTATAAATTCAAAAATTCAAAAATTCAAAAATTCAAAAATTTAAAAATTCAATAATTCAAAAATTCAAAAATTGAAAAATCAAAAATCGAGAATTAAAAATCAAAAATGAAAAGTCTCAAATCAGAAATCGAAAATCAGAAGAGAATTAAAAATCAAAAATTGAATAATCAAAAATCAAAAATGAAAAGTCTTAAATCAGAAATCGAAAAACAAAAATCAAAATTAAAAAATCCAAAATCAAAAATCAAAAATCAAAGATCAAAAATCAAAAATCAAAAATCAAAAATCAAAAATCAAAAATCAAAAATCAAAAATCAAAAATCAAAAATCAAAAATCAAAAATCAAAAATCAAAAATCAAAAATCAAAAATCAAAAATCAAAAATCAAAAATCAAAAATCAAAAATCAAAAATCAAAAATCAAAAATCAAAAATCAAAAATCAAAAATCAAAAATCAAAAATCAAAAATCAAAAATCAAAAATCAAAAATCAAAAATCAAAAATCAAAAATCAAAAATCAAAAATCAAAAATCAAAAATCAAAAAATCAAAAATCAAGAATCAAAAATAAAAATTCAAAAATTCAAAAAACTTCAAAAATTCAAAAATTCAAAAATTCAAAAATTCAAAAATTCAAAAATTCATAAATTCAAAAACTCAAAAATTCAAAAACTCAAAAATTCAAAAATTCGAAAATTTTAAAATTCAAAAATTCAAAAATTCAAAAATATAAAAATTCAATAATACAAAAATTCAAAAATTCAAAAATCAAAAATCGAGAATTAAAAATCAAAAATGAAAAGTCATAAATCAGAAATCGAAGATCAGAAGACAATTAAAAATCAAAAATTGAAAAATCAAAAATCAAAAATCAAAAGTCTTAAATCAGAAATCGAAAATCAAAAATCAAAATTAAAAAATCAAAAATCAAAAATCAAAAATCAAAAATCAAAAATCAAAAATCTAAAATCTAAAATCAAAAATCATAAATCAAAAATCAAAAATCAAAAATCAAAAATCAAAAATCAAAAATCAAAAATCAAAAATCAAAAATCAAGAATCAAAAATCAAAAATCAAAAATCAAAAATCAAAAATTTAAAAATTCAAAAATTCAAAAACCTAAAATCCAAATCTGAAAGTCAAAAGTCTAGAATCAAAAGTCACGAATCAAGGATCGGAAACGTTTAACGTCGAAGATGGAAAGTCTCAATTCAAAAGTCAGTAGATATTCCAAACTCAATAGTGAATATACGGTAAACAATAGACAATAAACGATCATCGATATCGCAGCAAAAAGAACCAAATCACAATAAGTAGGGACAAACGAAACACAAAACGCAAAATGAGAAACGAAATGCTAAAAAATTACAAAATAGTAAACGAAAAAACAAAATAATGAAATTGTAGGAGGGTGGTATTCAAGACACGACCGCATAACGTTGACTACCGTATTCTTATATTCCATTAAAACAAATAGTAGAGGGAATTGCAACGCTTCTATTACAATACTTCGAGGCACCAGAAGTTGCCAGTTGCCGATTATTCTTGTTTACTGGTTATTCCTTCCAGAATTCCAGCCATTTTAGTATTTTGCAGTAGCCATGTACTACTAACAGCCACCAGCATTACGGGTGAAACCGGCACGAGATGACCGGTACTATTTTTTCTTTCCTCCTTTTAGATGCTAACACCTAGCGTCCGTATGTAACCGGTACGGTTTAGTAATGAAACTGATGGGGTGAAATGTTCGAACTGTACCTTTTATACCAAGGCTTCGTCAGTCAGTTAGAAAGAAGGAGGGGCTAAGTAGAGAATGGATTGACAAGGAACGCAAATGAACATCGGAAACAGAAAGTGACAACAACAATAACAACAAAGTCAGATCGATTGTATCCGTTAGTGTCGACTGTGCTTGGGAAGAGAGGTAGTGATTGGCTGCGCGGTATGATTTAGACAATCGATAAATTTCTTTTTGAGCGTCTTAGTAGAATGGAATTGAATATTGAGAATAGGTTATGTTTCTATTTAATTCTACTACAAACAATCTAATACCCTCTAATCGAATACCGTCCGCAGATACGTATTTCGGCTGCTACATGCAACCATCATCAGTGCTTATGTGGACAGTCCACAGGTAGAAATAATAAAAACCGAAATTCAATGTCAAAAGTCAAGAGTCAAAACATCGAAGATAGAACTCAAAAACCGAAAGTTAAAAGTTAAAGGCCAAAAGTTGAAAATCAAAAGTCGGAAATCAAAAGTCTGAAATCTGAAGTCAATTTCCAGCATAATTTTATGGCAGTGGGCCAAGTAAAACATTTTTTTTTTCAATATAGTACGACATATGGATGATTATATTACCATATCCATCAAATAACAAGTTAATCGTCACATCCAACTTTTCCAACCAAAAACTGAATCTTCACCTCCTGTACACGTAACCGGTGTTGCGGAAGGAGCGTGTGGCGAGAGTCGCTCGCCGTCATCAGCCCTGGTCGAGGGTGTCGTAAAAAATGCACTGATTCTAGACAATGAATTAGCACCGGCACCGCCCGACCCCGTCGTAGATCCTGTATCGCAGTCATACTTTACCGGAGAGGAAGTCTTGGTAGCTACGAAACTCCTCCACATCGCTCGATGGTGAACCATTCTACCGTCTGGGAGCCAAGCCAACCGAAGGTAGCAGCAGGAAAGGGGGCAAACATCAAACAGTGCATAAATTATGGTAATGGCTGTTGGCTGCGGCACAATTTAATAGCTATTCAGTGTATGACGCCCCGAGAGGGGTTGGGGAGACTCACGTGTAGTAAGCCACAGTGCCGTTTTCCGCAAGGAAAGAAGCAGATCGCGAGATCGGTTAAAGTGGAACGATTTGAAGTGTGCAAAGGTTCGTCTTTTTTTGCGTTCCTCATGTTCCGGTGATGGGGAGAGACGGAGGGTGTATTCTGGTTGAGAGAAAACAGCGGGATAAGGTTGTAAATTGTTCTTCTATCTATGGTTGAGGCCGGGCTGCTGGTGAAGCTGTATAGAAAGGCAATGATGATAATACTAGCTGCGAGTGCAATTCACCCAGACTGGGAGAAGGCTGGCCGAAGAAAGGGTGAGGAGTCCTTGAAAGATTTGCATGATGCGGGTGTAAAACTTAATTCATGAAATCACGTACGATGCTCTTCGTTTCTCGTTTTCATCATTGTGGAGGTTTTTTTTTTCTCTTGTACGCTTGCTGGCTCGGCTTCGTCTTGTTCAACAATCGCTCTTTCATTCGGGAACATTCACTTGGGATCTCGGATACGATAATTGAAATGTACCGGCTGTTGCTGGGGTTAGGTTTCGCAACCAATGGGACGAGGAGCAGCGCTCAGATTGGCTGGGAACGCGATGCAGAGCTCTAGCTAACGTTGTAGAGTGTTGAAGAACAATTCTATAATTTTTCAATCAAGCTATAATGGGAAATCGTTTTCTGCTTGTTTTATCGCGGCGCTGTAGAAAGCACTATTACTTCGCGATATCATGTGGGTAAAATAAACTAACGTTTGTTCATTTTCTCTATCTATCTTCCACAGGTAAGCGTTGCTCAGGACTTCTTTACTCAGGATGTTGTTTCGGGATCGTCTTCACACGTCAAAATGCGATTAATTGAGACGAGAAAATTACCACTCGGTGAGGTTGTGAGTAGATAAATGAGAAAACTTATCTAGTAACGCGTAAAAGTTGGATGGTATGATATCTTATTAGTATTGTGCAACTTTTATCAAGTTCATACTTCTTGACGCAGTATTCCTCTCGATTTTTAATGAACAACACTTTTCAGGACCACAAAATGTATCAAAAAGAGTTGGAATTAGGACCATATTATTGTTATTTTAAACTGCCATATTGTAATATTCTACTGCAACGAAACATTAAAGCTTGAGTTAAGATCTACTACAACGCTATCGATTGCACCAAACCATCACCTATCCGAAAAGTTATAAATTCGTGCACTGTATTCCAGATTTCACCCAACCACAACCATTAGCGTACCCAAGCGCTTTGCCGTTCATTAGAAAGCAATAAATTTCCCCGGTCTTGGGCGGCGGCTGCTGCTGGAACAGCATATTTGTGCACTCCACTGCATGCAACTCGGTCGGTCAGCACCGGAGTTGTGGAGGCACAAAGAGGTGGGTGAACATCGTCATGTACGCCCACCTGGCTTGATGTGCACGAGAGCGGCGCTCCTCCCATTTCCTCCATCGAGTGGAGGTTTCACCTTTGCTTCACAAGCGCGTACTGCCGCAATCGTTGGTTCCACTTCTGTGAGCTTATTTTCCTGGGGCGGGTGCACTTGTTCATAAAATTATAAATTAATTGAAATTATCGACTATACTGTACGTACATATCGTTGCACGATTGTACACCGAGTGAAGCTGGGTGGAGCTTAGTGTCGTCATCTTACTGAAACGATGCAGATGAAGTGGACCTGTAATTAAATTAGTGATTTACTTGTAATATGCAGCCCGAACTGGCCACATTGGGATGGGATTGAGCTGCTTAACTTTTCCTTTGAAAACTTTCGTCGTATCCATTCAGGTGTTAATATTAATTGAAATTCGGGGTATTAACATGATATCTCACAAACTCTCGCTTATCGCACGCCTGAGGTGGAACGCATTTCAATGTTATTAACTGCAAATTAGTTGGCACAACCGTCGTTGTGCTCATCCGTTGTTTACAGCAAGCGTTCAGTTCAGTCTGCGCGAAGCGAAGTGCAAAGTTCAAAAGCGTTTGCCGTTGTCGTCGTCGTCGTCGTCCGTAGTCATCAACTTCGTTTGCGCCTCCGTCGTTGTCCTGCAGATAACGACGTTTGGTATCAATTACTTCGAGGAAAGGGTCATTAAGATGTCAGCCCGGCTAGCGTGTGTAACGGGAATGTTGTGCTGCAGTTGTCTTGGGTTGACCGAACTGCCGTTAGTGTTAACCTAACCTGCACACTGCGGGAAAGGAGTGGTCTTCGGGTTTCGGTGCTTCGAAGTATGTATCGATTGGAAGGTGGGCGCGAGCAATGATACGGCAAGAAAATGGATTCGATTATCGCTGCACAGAACGGTTGAATGATAGATGACTGGATGGCGCGGTAGGGCGGTCTGAACCGGCTGGTTGTTATCAGTAGCTTAATGCGTTTCGGGTCTATTTTAGTTTGACAGTAGATGGACTTTAAGACATACAGAAAAGCATGTTTTTCAGATCATTAATATTTCCCATACAGTAAGCTTCAAGTGCAAATCAGAACTTCAAAGAATTGAAACAAATTGGGCAGAACATAATGTAACGCAGAATTAAATATTGGCACAATATTAAGATAACATTTCAAATAGAAAAACTAGTATGGATTTAGATGTAATTCAACTCAACACTCTCCTATTACAAGGTGAAAATTTAATAAATGTTTCATTGTGGCTCATTTCCCTAACACAGACATCAGAACAACAACACGTTGCTGCAATAGTTCCAATGTTTCACTACCCTCACTTCCAGCATCTGTTTCGTTTGTCCGATGTACATTTTGCCGTCGTTCGTTCTTTTTCTTCCCTGATCGCTCTGGGTCTTCCATCTTGTTTAAAATTTGCATTATAGGTTGTTTTGCGGCACGTAAAGGACTGCTACGAATTACTGTTGTTGTGCTGTTTTTTTTTTCTTCTGTGCTTTTAACGTGTAGAAGTGTTTGAGTTCATCCCACCAATGAACCAAGAACAATAGCTATTTTTTAACAGAATCCGTGTTGTTTGGTTGAGTGTCTCCTCACGTTTGCTGACAGTTTGATCGACCGATCAATAAGTGCGATCGCTGTGATTAGTTTTTGTTGGAATGGGCTTTTGGAAGTGTTGTCTGAATACCTTCCGTTTTGCTGCTTATACCTCATCAGCGTTCGTATCTAACCTCCAGCTTTCTTATGCAATCCTGTTCTTGCTTCTTCAGAACTTCATTCGCAATCACTGTGAATGGGGACGATCCCATTGGCACCCCGAACGTCTGTTCGTACATCGTTTCTCGGTATATGAAACAAGTAGACCTGAAAGCCTTGATGAAGTCCTCCTTGTGTACGTACGTCTTTTCTGTACCAATTTTGAAATTCGTGTACTCAATCCAATCTACTGAGGCGTTCATCTTCAACTGCGTTTCTTTTGACCTTTTCAGGCAAACGATTATCCTTCTGGGGCCTGATAGCATCACACCGAGAATTCCGGTCAGGAGTTTGAACACAACCTTCGCTAGTTGTCGTCTCGAATGTCATTGTTTATTTTTATATCATTTTTGAACCGTAGATGGGGCGGGAAGAAACCATATTTGTTGTTCGACGTAACCAAATTTATCGATACTTTCCTGAAGCGCCGAGCCTATCCCCTTCAAGCTTGTTCAACATTTTATTCAATAAAAACTTTTTTCTCTGCTAACTGATTTCTATTAGTTTGGTTGTATCTATTTTTTCGGTTTATCGCACGCCTGAAACATGTATAAACCATTGCTATGAATTGCAACTAGGGTAATGGCACCTATATTCATCTCAGTACCTATATTCATCTCATCACGCCTTTTCGATCAATATATCGTAATACTTCACCATATTTTCAACGTAAAACTTTCAACCACTTTACAAAATCGAGAAACAATTAAATTTGCTTTCAAAAATTTGTAGAAATTTGACGGTAAATTGGACAAATGAGATGAACCTAGGTGCACCTAGCTGTTCAGATGGATAATGGACGTTTCGGCCCTTAGATGCGGTCTTTACGAAGGAGTTCTAAAATGAATTAGTTTATTGGACAATATTCTATAATATTCTCTGTGCGAAAAATAAAGTTTATCGTTGGCTTACAAAGATGGTGTTTTTCATATGGTAAACACATGAAAGATTTGAGCTGTCGAGATTGTGATTTCTGTTTCAAATGGTTGTTAATTTATGTTGTTTAGCGGCTTCTGATATTCTCCTCTGTTTAGTTGACTTAAGCACCCTTTACAATAGCGCCTGATATGGTATTGGCTGAAGCTTTCGCGCGAGGAAAGTTTCCTGCAGTTTGGAAGCAGTCGTTGGTGATTCCTGTGCCAAAAGCGGTTATATTGGGCAGAGAACATATTCTAAGCAGCTTTAGGAACCGCCTGTGTATTAAGACGAATTACTCGAAATGTGTTGGGTGAAATTGAAACAGAAATAAATCAATCTGTTCGCTATCTTTTTCAGCTTTCTGTAAGAGATGAAGTATTTTGTTGCTATTTTCTGCTATTCCTCTTACCGTGAAACGCGCATGCTTTATAAAAAACTGTTCCATAGGTCAGTCCAAGGCCAATTCGGAAATAAACACTTTTTTAGTATTTAGTGAAGCTTTTTAGAGGTTTGACTGAAGCCCGCCGAAAGGCGGCATTGGGCACTAGAGGGTTAAGTAGAATTTCTTTTAAAAAAATCAATATAGCTACAGGTTTGGTTCCAAGCGGTCGTAATTTTCTCCGTAATGCGCAATGCATGAATCGTCGAGATCTGGTGCTGTCTCTCAAATAATATCTGAAAAGTGAAACTTTGACTGGTTTGAGGTTCTCCAGCCAGTTGATCTGAAATTTTGCATGATGAAACTGAGAAGTTGAGGCATTTCAACCCGACTGCTAGCCGAAATTCGAAGCTTCCCAATAAACAACTATGCAGAAATATTGGAAAAAATGAAGATCGTTGGCTCTAGGAGGGAAGACGATTTGAGCCCTTGAACTCCTCCCCTGACACCACTAGCTGAGCTCATATCTACGAGGACTACTCGTCAAACTTGGTTCAAGCATTTCATCGCGATTCTTTAAAGTTAGAAGTTCCCCAAGGAAGCAATATGAGCCCCTTGTTATTCGCACTGTGTTTCAATGATTTGATGCTGCAGTTAAGTGATGTTTGAAAGCTGGTGTATGCAGATGCCTTCACCTGTTGAATTTTTTAAAGTTTTCAACAGCTGGAAAGAACTGGTTCATTAGTATTACTAAATGCTAAGTTAAAACTTTCCATCATATTTTCAAGCTGGTTACCTTCGACTATTGCATCGACGTATGAAATTAAAAAGGTTAGATCATGTAAAAACCTTGTTGGTTTTCTTGACAATAGACTCTTATTCCATCTGCATCACGCTACGCGCCAGCTTTGTTTCATATCAAAAGTCGGCCATAGCAGCGCTTTACTGTTGTACTGATGAACAGTCCACTGGTCGTCCATACTTGAGTATGGACGTTGCCACGCTAGCTAGCAGCTTTCGACTGTTGCTAAATACCGTCGAGCTATTCGACATCGTGCGCGATAATGCCGCTATAGTCGTGGAAGCATTTTATAGGCACAATCAACGTGGCTCCCAAACGTGAGCTTGTCGTCGACCATTACTCCCAAGAGATTCAAGGATCGCTTTAAGGCGATAGTGCATCCTCCGGCACTAATCGCCGGCATCTGTTCCGATTTACGGTTGTTCACTACTATGATCTCTATTTTGTGGCGCGCCAACTGTGCCAACTGTAGAGTGCATCCAATCTTAAACAACGCGTATGGATAGCGCGGCTGTCAACTCGACCTCGCTGACTAACTCGCCGTAGACCTCTAGAGTTATATCGTCCGCAAAGTCCACATTCACCGCTCCCGGCGGGAGCTTCAGTTTCAGCACACCGTCATACATGGCATTTCAATGGCATATAAAACAGTACCAGACCCAGGATGGAACCTTGCGGTACCCCTGCGATAATCGGGACGCATTCCTGACCCTTGTGTGTGTTGTAGACAAGCACTCGGTTGTGAAAATAGCTTTCCAGAATCTTGTACAGTGGTACCGGCACTCCGAGGCTCCATAGTGCGTAGGCTATAGAGTCCCAGCTGGCGCTAGCAAAGCAAAGCAAAGCCTTGGTGCTACATTCCGATTCGGAACTTGACCTTCTGTTTACTATACACAGACTTCGCAGCCAACCGTTAAAGTGTACAGGACAATTGCTGGGCTAGCGCTACGATCCTACTGACACTAACAGTCCTCTCCCGAGTCGAGACTCGAACCTACGACGACTGGCTTGTTAGGCCAGCATCGTACCTCGAGACCAGCTGGGGAGGCTAGACCAGCTGGCGCTATTGAATGTATTTTTCACGTCTAGCGTAGCAATTGCGCCATGGCAAATGTCCCATCTTTTACGCCGGAGTGCTACCTCAGCCGTCTTAGTGACGGAGAGGATAGCATTCACCGTGGACTTTCCTTTGCGGTTCCAGTCTGGGAGTGCCGAACGTCACGTCGATGATCGATTCCGCGCCGTTTCTGCTGTAGGTACCTCTAGCACCGACATTTGCCAGATCTAAGTTGAGGATCAGGTCCCTCTGGTTGAAGCAACGACTTCCACACTCAACAGCCAAAGCGTTGAAGTTGCCCGCCACCACCAATGGCTATAAACCCGTTAGTTTCACGGTTACCCGATCGACCATCAAGGTCAAGCTTTCCCATATATTTTCCTCGCTGTTCTCTTGCTTCCCGAGCACGGATAACAATAACATGGACGGAATAATTTTCACAACCTATATATTCTGACTCAACAAAGTGTTTTGTTCCGTTTCTCTTTCTCGAAACTGCGTGGCCACGCCTTCAATGCAAAAATCTACACTCAACTTGGTACAACAGATTGCGTGTAGAAAATTCAGTTTCATTCCAGTTTGTCACACAATAGCGAGTGGGTATAGCTGTTAGAGGTACGCGACATCAGGAAACGAGAGCTGCATACGAGTCAACTTCCAGGCACTGCGGAACACCTCAGCTTTATTTTTTATACGGTAGCAACAGTTACCATCGTATGCTGCAGGATATTTTGCTGGCACAGCTACTGGGAGGCACAGCGGAGAGCAAATTTTTTTATGCGCAGTCGAGCAAAATATTCAATGCCACTGGTGGTGGTGCGATCATCAGCGTTCTGTAGCACACATTTCGAGCTGAAGATTATGCAATCAGTTCGTTTGAGAACTGTAAATGCTTGAAGATAAGAGTTATGAGAATTTTAACAACTACTACTAGTGTGAAATGCTCATCTATTTCTCAATAATCATTTTTACAACAACCACCAAGGCGCACCAAAGATGAACGGTAGTGTTGCCTATGAACAGTTTATCAAAGCAAGATATTACCCTCATTACAAGAATTTTCACTGCTAAATTTAGTGATTTTCCGGTTCAATTGTTTCTTTGTGCTCACTCGAACACCGTTATCAGTCAAATATTATTAACGCAAATTGGTTAATCTAAGAACCAGAGTGATTTTCGCATCGGGTAAGCAAAAACTTTCTTTAAGTGCTTATGAAAATCACTCAGTAGTATCGAAGGTGTTTTGTTTTATTTCTCATTCTCTAAGCTGCGTGGCCACGTCCTCATGCAAAAATTTACGCTGAACTCGATACAAAACACTGTGTGTAAAAAATTCAGCTTCAGTCTAGGTATCACACAATAGCGAGTGGAGTATAGCTGTTAGAGGTACGCGACATTAGGAAACGAGAGCTGCATACGAGTCAACTTCCAGGCACTGTGGAACACCTCAGCTTTATTTTTTATACGGCAGCAACAGTTACCATCGTTTGCTGCAGGATATTTTGCTGGCACAGCTACTGGAGGGCAGAGCGGAGAGTAAACTTATTATGTGCGGTTAAGCAAAATATTCAATGCTACCGGTGGTGCGATCATCAGCGTTCTGTAGTACGTATTTCTAGCTGAAGATCATGGAATCGGTTCTTTTCAGAACTATAAATGCTTGAAGATAAGAGTTATGAGAATTTTCGCAACTACTACTAGTGTGAAATTTTCTGGTATTCATGCCTTTCTCAATAATCATTTTTACAATAACGACCATCAAATATAAACGGTAGTGTTGCCCATGAACAGTTTATCGCATCATATAATATATATATTTAGTCCTACGTCACCATTTCACAGAACCCCTAGGGCTGTATACCTTGTAGTATTTTAAGACGCTTGCGGTGTTTATGATCAAGACTCAACGCGTCAACTAAAATCTTAAAATCTATATTTTTCATTGGTATTGAGTTGTGCCGGGTATCTGACCGACCAAATCTCTTTTACTTTCTCCCTTTTACATGAATCTCTATGAAAACTTGCTGAAATGTTCTCAAAATATTGTACTCCAAGATAGAGCAATATTTTTTTCGATTTTTTTAAAATTAAGAAGGCATGTAACTTCTAAAAGCAGAGTTATCCCACATACAATTTGAATCGGATTTTAATTGAAATTGATGTATTCTTCTGAGATAAAGAAATTTGTTTGGAAAAAAATCGTTAAACTTCATTTAACATTCAATCGTCATGATAATGACGGTTTATTGGTCGATAGCACGGTTGTTGCGAACGCTTCGTTCTGATTTTCTGCATTCTCATGTCTGGCAACACAAAGTGATTTTGGGTTTTCTACAAGTCGCAGTGTCAGGATGGCACTGGATGATAATACATACTACGCTCCAGCAGTATGCTTTTCCTAGCCGCCAACACGAAATTAATCCTTCCATTTCTGAGGCGAATTCGACTGTAGAATGGTCAAATACCATACAATATGAGTATTTTCAGAATCGAGACGGTGCACAGAGTTTCAAGAAGGTGATTTCAAGTTCTTGGAAAACAGCCTAAACTGAGCAAATATATATCATCCTAACAGAATATTTTCAGTATTGGTATAATGCCCAGAGACCGTTAATCGGCTCTAGTTATTTCGATCGTTTTTTTTTTTTCAAATCCAAGATGGGCACTTCCGAACAGCCAAATATGATCAAATACAACCCATTATTGGATGGAATGAGACTGAAAATGTTATTTGTATAAAATATATTGAAGAAAATAAAATAAAGAAAAATTGAGAATGTGTTCAATGTAAATAAGTCTACAAACAAGATTGAGGTACAAATTCAGAATCTCCAAGAAAATTGTTTATACTAGAGTACAATTGAAATTGCATATTTCAATAAAACGTAATGTAGAACTTGGGTATATTTTAAATGAACATGAAAATCAGAATTGAGAAAAATGCTTTTGATTTGTTCATATTGGTGTAAAGGGCTCGAACCCAGATCACCAGCGTGATTGGAAGAGATTACAGATAATTTTCGCTTTCAATAGATCTGTTTGAAATCCGGAATGAAGACACCGCCACCACTACACAGTTAAAATACTCCATAGTAAACTTGACAAAGGGCCCGAAAACTATTGCCAACTCTTGAAAAACTTCCCAACAGCTTCCGCATGACCATCGCTTAGAGAGCAACTTTTTTAAGCACAGTTCACGCAACTCACAACATCGAACCAGGGCACAAATGTGGCCCACCGGAAACGATACGAAGCAACTGTTACCGTGGTTCCGATCGGGAGCTTGGTTTTGGGGATTTCTGTTTTCATTCATCCTTTGTCGCCTCTTTACGAGACCTCGTTCGGCTGACTGGCTGGCTGTCGGAGTCAATTTAAAAACGATTACGAAGGAAATAATTTTCCACCGAAGCTGGGAAGCGCAATCCGATCGGCAAAGAGTTGCTCACCACCCGTCGCGTACGGGACGTGAAAATTGATGAGCAAAACAATGAACCCTTCTCGGAAAACAGTCGGCAAAAGACTCTCAAGCACCGTGACACTGTCCCTCTGTCCTGCTGCCGGGATGGTGTGTTGGGGTGGCCAAGGAGGGATAAAGGAATGGCAACGACTACGATGAGGAGACGAACGAAACTGCTGACATCCTCGCTTGGTTTGTAGTCTTTCATTGCAATGTTTCGAATCTTTTGGCTACGGTTCGAGTTCGATTGATTTATTTCCTGGTCGTGAGATAAAAGGCGTTTTTGTCATGTTGTATTTTGTAGCCAATTTGTGAATAATGGAGCGGAGGGTGAGTGAATTCCGCTATTTTCCCTTTCCGATTGGTAACTTTACTCAAGCGACGGCTGTTTTTTTTTGTCTTGCTAGGAGGGAGCGAACTTCAGAACCGGAAGTGCTGCGTCTTTTCACAATCAGTTTCGAAGATCAATTGAATGGGAGGGAAAAAAACACACACAAGAAAAGTGCTACCAGGAGAGATTTTGCTTTTGTGGCGTAATTGGACGAAAAATTAGGATTAAGATGTGTTCAACAGTTTCGATGACGGCTGATTTGAGCGTTTTATCTTCTATACCATTTAGTTCGAAACTGTTGTGTCAATTTTACCCGATGGTGGGATTAATTAAGCGAAAAGCATTCTATCGAATCGGAGTGAATTCGCCGGAAGAAACACAATCGAATAAAAACAAACGTATGACATTCGATATCATAAATGCAATTAACAGGCGGTCTCCCAGACACAATCACCGAGCGAATGTATTCTTTTCATTATCCCTCGTTCATTAAATGATAACCTACAATTTTTCAACCCCCGCCACAGTCAACCGCCCGATCAGACACGCTTATCGATGTTAATCAACTTCCAGTCAATCTGTGGTGTCCTTTCTAGCTCACTTGTATATATACAAAAAAAAAATCATTCGACACTTTCCCCCCTCACTGGTCCAGTAAAAAGAACCCGTCGGTCGTTAATAACGATAACGACGTGCCAAAGCGATTTACGACAGTCAAAAATCAGCACCGTCATCACGATTGTTGGGAGCGCGTTCGCGTGTGTGCGGCGATAACCGCGAGAAGGGGAAGCGATTCATTTTCATAATATTACAGAGCAGAATCAAGGCCGGAGTTTATGATTCACGGAAATGCCTCATCCGTGTTCTCCCCGGTAGCACGTACCTATCAATTATTTAAATCAAAGTTGTTCGGTTTCGCTAGAACGGCATTCCACGGAACGGCAGAATCCAGGACGATTGCAGTTCGAAACGCGCCGAAGCATGAGTTGTCTATCGGCACGTAAATTTTCAATACAAAAGCCTGCCTGCCGCGTTTACCCGTTTACGGGGAAGCCGGATATGTGTAAGTAACCTCTACGGTAGAACAGTATGAAAACTTTTAACGTTTTCCAGTTTCATCAACGTTGCGGTGCTGCGGCGTTGGTGGCATATGGGACGGCACCGGAGGTGCTTATTATAGGTGTTTTATGCTACACTAACAGTGTGACGTGACAACATGTATGCTAGGCGAGCGCGAAAATGGTTCGCATGTTTCGCAACGATATTGAGCTTGTTTCGTTGCAGAGGAGCTCCCGCACCGTGTGCTGTAAAACCTGGTGGCACGCCGAACTAAAACCAGCTGATAAGTAACAAGGATAATGGTATGCTTTTGTAACAGCTTTAACCAACTTTTAGCTTTTAGCGGTACTCGCTAGTCGTCTGAGTATAGGGATAGGGTGCGACGGCAGTTGACGTGGGGCGATGCTTGGGAAGAGTAGACTTCCGGGAAGCATTGACGGGTGTAATTCACACCTTCGTATTTCCGCACACGCGTAGGTGTGCGCGTGTGTGTGTGCTGTGATGAGAACATTCTTCACACTGGATGTCACGTATTTCGAAGTGATCGTTAATATGGCAAATTAATTTGAGCGATGAAAGTAGCAGTTTCGGTTTGTATTTGTTCAGTTGATGATAATGGGGTTAACGCAAATGAAGTTGTATGGTTTTCGAAATTGTATTTACATTTTACGTTGAAAACTCGTATCTGTTCTACTGCAGATTATTCATTTTCCTTTAATTCTTCGAATAGAAATACCTATGCGATGGGTGAACATTCATTCCTGCTACACATTAGTTGACACCGGTTCCGGATTAGCAGATAATTTACTTAAAAGCTTGATACCGAGTTTGATGTTACTAAAACTGATGTATCGGAAAGACACAGTTCGAAATTTTCCGAACAAACTACCAACGCAAATGTTGAGTCATTGAGAGCAATTCATAAATCTAATTTCAAGAAATGCTTAATTTTTTTAGTTCACACAATATTTATTTAACACGACATAACTTTAAATTTTTCTGTAATTTTTTGAATGAAGTCTGTTGATTCTTTTTCTTTCCTAGAATTTTACAATAAGAAATTTAGAAAGAAGGGTGCAACCAGACACTCTCGCAGTGGGTACAAAAATTTGCCTCTGCCTAAATCCAAAAACTCAATTCCCAAATGCTAAATTCTGAAACTTAAATTCTGCATCCTAAATCCGATATCCTCAACTCTGATTCCTTAACTCTGATTCTCATAACTCATAATCTTCATTCCTAAATGCTCCATATCTTATCAGCTAAATCTCAAATCTTTCACCAAAAGTGGTTAATCTTCAACCCTACATTTTCAATAAAGAATTCTTATTACAATCCTCATTTCAATCGACACATAGTTTTATTGTATAACAGCGCACTTAACCTAAGTTCAGCAAGAATCCGTCTAACAAGCTATAAATCAACAAAATTGCATGTTGGGTTTAAATCCTACATACTGAATATCATTCAAAAACAAGAATTATCTAATTGCTCGACTGAATCTATCAGAGACACTGTAGGCCCAGCTCATAACTTTAATTTGATTTGTTTTTCAAGTAAAAATGTCAAAACTTGTCCAGCAAGTGACGTCAGTTACGAAAAAAATAAACAATGAAACCAAAGTCAGCAAACAATTAAAAGGCAAAACCAAAAGTCACGAAAGGTTTAGGCACATGTAATGAAACAAAAAAATTGAGCGAAAAATCCCATACTTAAAAACCAGAATTCCCAAATGCTTCAACCAAAATGCTGCATTCTAATTAATGAATCCGAAATCTTGAATTTAAATCCCAAATCCTTTTCGAATCCGATCTCAAATCGCAAATTAGCAATCTTTGGAACTGAATTACAAATCCGCTGTTTATATCTCTAAATTCTAAACTCCAAACCCCAAATCCGGAGTCCATATTCTTTATTCCGAAAACCCAAACTCTAGTTTCTGAAGCATAAACTACTGAACTTCTTCCGATATCAAGCATTAATAATTTTTACCTCTAGATCTGTTAGAAAGTACTCAAATTTTTAAACAGTATGTGCAGGTAATAACTCAAAATTTATTTGATTTATGATCGAAAATGTATAATGCAGGAAGTTTATAAAATAAGGTAGAGAGAAAAAAATAATATCAGAATCAAAAAGTGAGTAAAATTAAAAACAAAAGGTCAAAAGCAACAAAAATAATTACATTTTTAATTCTAAGTCCCTAACCCTAAATTCTAAACGCCAATGCTAATTCCTTAATCCTAATTCCAAATCAATCCTAATTTCTTAATATCAAATCTAAAATCCTACATCCTGTATCCTAAATACTTGGAAAAGTCTGAAATCTAAGTTTTCATTTCCTAAACCCTAATACTAGTCCTAAATCTTGAGTCATTAATTTAAGGTCCTAAATTCTTAATCCTAAGCCATACACCGTAGTTGGTAAATGCTAAATGCTTCATCAAACATTCTAAATCTCGATTCCTAAATTTTCAATCCGGAGTCCATATTCTCTATTCGGAAATCCCAAATTCTAGTTTCTGAAGCATAGAGTACTGAATATCTTCCGGAATCGAGAATTAATAATTTTTATCTCTAGATCTGTCAGAAACACTCCGTTTTTTCAAAGTGTGTGTAGAGCTCATAAAAATTTATGTGATTATGAACGAAAATGTATAATACAGAAAGCAAATGATATCAGGTAGAGAGAAAAAATAAATGCAAAGTCGATAAGCAAGTAGAAATAAAAGAAGGCCAAGAGTAGCAAAAACCTGGACAAACGAGAACAATGAGTAAAAAATTCTCGGTCTAAAGAATAATTCCCCAACCCTTAAAAGCTAGTTTTAGGTATTTTAGGAAAATCCAAAATTATAAATATAAAACCAGAATATAGATCTTAAATTTTAAATAATGTATAACAAATTTTTAATACTGTATTCCAAATTCTAAATCTTAAGTCGTGAATCCTAAATCCTTCATTTGGAACCCTAAGTTTTCAATCCTTATACCTGAATCCTAAATACAAATCTCGAACCCGCAGTTCTGACCTTCTAAATCTGAATCCAAAAACTGAAAGTTCTAAATTTAAAAACCTCAGCCCAAATCCTAAACTTGAAACCAAAACGCTAGATCTCGAATTGAAATTTCTTGATCTTGAAAATTTGATCCCTAATTCAGAATCTGAAACCTCATAGCCTGAGTCTGAAATCCCAAATCCTAAATTATAAGTTCTAGATTCACGATCATAAATCATCAATCTTACACAAACTCAATTTCCCAATTCAAAATCTTGAATTTTTAACCCATAATCAATCTGAAATCTGGGATCTAAATCCCAAAACCAAACTTACAAATTACAAGCTCTGAATGCTTATTTCCAAATCTCAAAACCTACATTTAAAATCATAAGCTTTTAATCCTACATTTTAAACTCCAAGTCCTAAGCCTCTAGTCCCAAACTCCACCTTTTAGAATCCTTAACCGTCAATCCTAAATCCTGAATCGTAAATCCAAAATCCCTAAATCAATTCCAAATGCAAATCATTAATCCTAATTCCTAAATCCTGTATCTCAAAACCCAGATCATAAATCCTAAATTCTCAATCCTAAATTCCAAATCGTACTCAGGATAACCCAATTCCTTAATTTTAAATCCAATTTTTTGTTCCTGAGTCTGATATCCAATACCTTAAAACCAAAATAAATTTCTAAATTCTAAATTCAAAATCCTGAACTCTGTTCTTAAATTTAATCTCACATAACTTATATCTTTCATCCTAAACCTCAAATGCCAAATCTCAAGAACTTGAACCGTGATCTAAAATTCTAAATTCTTGATCCCAAGCCCAAAGTCTTAGTCGTCATATCCTAAATCCTCTATCCGGAATACCTATTCCTTATTTCGAAATCTAAAATCCTGAAGCCATAGAAGCTAAATGGTCGGCGTGCGACCAGACCGAGCCAAGCGCCAAACACATTCTTTTGAGTCGAAACCAAACGAAAACAACATGTGCTCTGCTTAGCAAAACCGTTTATTTTAAATCTGTTTATTTTTATTCCATTGATTTGTTTCATGCAATTATGAGTTACTTTTCTCATGGTTTGAGATTTCGGAAAGCGAACGTATAAACAAAAATCCGGAAGAGGTTTGACTTCCACTGAAACGCTACAGGCTGCCGCAAATGCAGTGAGGAAGGATAGCTGAATTGTCCTTCCGAAGTAAAAATGGTCAATTTACCACACACCCTGACCAACTTACCCCATCTGAGGGGTAGTTGGGCAATTTGACACCAACTTAAAAAAAAACATAAAATATCCGCAAAATCGTAAACTATTTTGAGTCGTTCATATTTTTTCTAGAAGCTACAGACTTAACGCATCATTTTCATGTAATAAGTTTTTGCCATAACATTCCCTACAAAAAGTTAGAGAACATTTTGACCAAAAATTACCAACTAGCCTCGCTCTACCCTACGTTAAAACTTTAAAAAAATGCAAAATAAAACTAGATCCAAAAAGCAAGCAAAAATCGAAAACTCAAAGTCAAAAGCAAAAGACCAAGAGTAAAGAAATGCAAAAAGGCGAAAAGGAAAGAAAACAAGTTCTAACTAATAATACATAATCTGAATTCTCAATTCGAAATCATAAGTATTGAATCATTAATCTAAAATCTTAAAAAAAATATCGGAAATCTGAATCCCAAATATCGAATCGTAAATCCCTAAAATTGAATACCAAATCTTGAGTACAATATTTCAAATTTTAAATCCCTAGTTCTTTCAGTCCAATTTTCGGAATCATGAATTCTCAGTCCTTATACCCAATTATAGGATTCCCTACAGCTGAATCCAGAAACTCAAACGCTACCTCTAAATTCAAAATTAGGTATCCAACGTTTTAAATCATAACTTCTTGATCCTAAATTGTATACTACGAAACGGAAACCCCTTATTCCTGTGTCCCAAATTTCAGTTCCTTGATCCTGAATCCTCGATACACAATTTTAAATTCTAAATACTCGACACAAAAGCCTCTTAATCTTAACTCCTTACTTCTGAGTCCGAAATACCAAACTCCAAATGATAATGTTCTAGATCCTTAATCCTAGTTCCCTAATTATAAATCCACATTCTTACATCATAAATCCCTAATCCTAAATTCCATATCCTAGTTGCAACATCTTAAATCTAATATATGAATCCTAAATCCTTAACCAAATCTGAGTCCCCAACCCTCATTTTTAAATCTCAAATCATAGTTTCCGAACTCTTTCCCACTCATGAGCTGTGTCATGATTAAAAAAAACTTAAGGGGTAATTTAGATAAAACACTTTCTAGACGAGTTAAAATTACTGTAAAATATGGCAATTTGAAGAAAAAATTAATATGTGAAATGGTGCTTTAGAGCAACTTTAAGCACAACATGGACTTTTCAAGACAAGTGGATTTTTTTTTCTAAAATCTAGTTATTTGAAGTATTCATTTTTTGAATAGGTATTATTGAAAAAAAAAATACTAAACAAAATTGCTTTTTACGAAAAACTAAGTTTATGACCATTGAATGCATCATTTTCAAAAGAAAATAGAAAAGCAATTTTTTTCCTTCATTATCCACTGAGAAATATTGTATGTACTTAGAATACCAAGAATGCGGAAAGCGATCACAATGTTTACCTACATTGGAAACGTTTCAGTGTATCTCCAAATGCTGGCCGATTTCATGTACTCCATCGGCTCTCCAAAGCAGGTACACATTGTAATTTTGAAAATTTATGGAACAACCGAAAAACAATGAAAATTGCCAATTTTATCGCCGTTAAATCGTGAAATTTATTTAAATTATGAAATCGAATAATGAAGGTGGTTCAAAAATGGTAATCGATAACACTGATCATTTTTTCATCCTAAAATCTACACTTTGTTTGGCAATTTTTCTGATAACAATTCAATCAATGAAACTAGCAGTCATTTGATAAAGTTTTAAATTCAACTTTTTGCAGAAAAAAGTTATCAAAACGAACAATTTTCCTTCAAGATGGTAACTTGGTGCCTAGAGTCACCATGAACGTGAAAGGGTAAATCATATATTTTAAATAATAATGGAGGTCAAAAATTATCTATTTCTTTGTCCAAATCTCTGAGAAATAATTCAATTCTTCAAACTATATGCCCAGTTTATTGATATTAGTTCATTGTTTTTACAAAAAATGCAAAGAGAAAATAACGAACAGTATCAGATAGAAGGCTAAAATAAAAAAGTAAAATAAAATAAAAAACAAGTGAAAAGTAAAAAAACGCTGAGGCAACGCAGGACGCAAAACGCAAACAGCAATAGGCGAAAAGCTAACAGTAAAACTAGAAAAAACATATGGTTAAAAAGTATATAGCAAATAAAAAAAAACCCTGAAAAACATACAAGAAATGATAAATAAAATGCTGAATAGCTGCATGTAAAAGAAAACCGCAACAAGCAGGAAGGTCGCAAAAGGTAAAATCAGAGCAAAAAACAAGAATAAAGCGAGGAGCATCAAGCAAAAAGCAAAATTATGAAGCAAAAAACACAAAATTAGGAGAAAAGAGCCAAAAACCAAAGAAAAAAAAAACAACAAACCACAGTAAACATCAACACGCAAAAAGTAAAACTCAGACATAAAATTTTCAAAACGTGATAAAAAAACTGATGAAAAAGCGAAAATCAAACGGAAGCCAGCAAAAAACAAAATGAAGAATGCCAATAACAGAAAGCATTTCTTCAAACTATTTGCTACACAATGTGTTACTTCAAATTCAATAGTTATCAATTTGTAAACGAAAATGTAACAAAAAAAAAAACAGAAACAACAATATGTGAAGGTTGAAAGTATAAACAGAACTAGGCAATCAAAAAACAAAAACAAAAAGTGCAAAGCAAACAATGGATTGAAAAAATAAAGCGCCTAAGGCAGCAACAGGGAACAAAGAAATCTCCACAGAAATAGGGTAAAGATCAAAATGGAAAAATCAAATAGAAAAAATCGTGCAAGCGAAAATCCAACAGCAAAAAAAAACAATGCGCAATGGTCCAGGGAATGAATTCAGGAGGAAATTTGAATCTACAGCTCGTCAGTAATATTGTAGAGAAAAACTGTCTTCCACAAAGTTGTTACATAATTCTGCTTCGGACGAAATTTCAACATGGTATAAATCAGCTTTAATGTTCGATTTTTCGAAATTTTTCCAGTCTTCTAACTTCAGCTTCTTGAGTAGATGCGGTGTAGCTTAGCTTAGCTTAGTTCTGACTGTACATGCACAATGAATCAACTGAAAGAACGACTGGGAGTGGTAATTACTTCTCACTGTGCATCATTCAATGACCCGATTTTTTATAGACCAATAACGGCGCCGGCCACGTCCTTACAGTCAGGTGGGGATATCGTCGGCTTCGTGCAACACCGGCACAACTCAAAGGTTTTCCATGTTGCAGTCAAATGATACCAAATATGATTAACTTTTATTTCACAAAGAATTGTTTCAAAATTCATAAAAAAAACTGAGATATAAGTCGATGTGACTTTGAAAGTTTTCAACTTGCTCATAGATTTCTTTGAGACGATAAAGGTAATTTTAAAAGCCAACTTTTCAATCCCGTTTATCTTGGAACTCTGAACTTCGAGTTATGCCAGTACCGCACGAAGCCTTCAATAAGGAAGGAATGTTAGAATGTAGTCTTTGCTTTGTTAGAGACCGAGTATACCTCTGCATCCCTACAAAGACCACGGAAGGGAGTTTTTGTTAGTAGGGTGGGTTTTAGATCAGGATTCACTTTGATAAGTGATATGACAATGATTTAATTGGATTAATGTAACAATATTGATATGATCATATACATATAATGCGAGATTAATGAAGGTGAATTCTAAAATGCAATAAGAAGTAATATGGCATGTAAAGAAGATCTCGGTT
This sequence comes from Wyeomyia smithii, assembly GCF_029784165.1. NCBI lineage: Eukaryota > Metazoa > Arthropoda > Insecta > Diptera > Culicidae > Wyeomyia > Wyeomyia smithii. Next base: position 9,788,208 of record NC_073695.1, read on the forward strand.
GGCTGCCTTGCATAGCTGAAATATCCAAATTTTCAACGCAGAAAATGCAAAAGAAATATTAAGAACCTAATTTAATCCACCTAGCGGTCAGACCCAGCCTTTCTTCTTCAAACTTATTATTTGTAAAAATAGATTTACATGAACGCTTCATTCCAATAAATGTGTATTCACTTTTTGGGTTCTAAAATAATGATGTTGTAATAGAAGTATAAAATATGAAATTTGAAGTAATGTAAATGCTCAAGAAATAGCGAAACAACAGAAATGACTCCTAATTGCGAACAATTCAATCACGAGCGATACCGGGAACATTCAAATGGTACGATACCACATTTAAATTATATTGTGGCCACATATATTGATCAAAGCAGGTATAGTTTTAAATAGCCTTTGAATTTCTTTTCTTTCCATAACTTTTGAACCACATATCAAATTGTTATGAAGTTTGTTATTTGTAAGTTTGAGAGATGACTCGTTCGTATGTCACTAGTAATGTTCAAATAAGTCGTGTAATCTTTGAGATAATAGAATTTCATTATTTTATCAACAATTTAATACATAACGGTTGCTTAGTTCGATTATAATTAAATGGAATGGGAACGTATAGGGCAGCCAAACTTTGAAACCACATGTTCAATCATAAATCATCAGTTAACCCTTAACTAGTCTGATATCAATTTTGTCAAATCGGTTGTGTAGTTTCTAAGATAATTAAGTTTCGTGATTTTCACAATTCGATACATTACAGATGAAGTTACAGTCCGATTACAGTAAAATTCAATAGGGTGTTATGAGGCAGCTAGACATTTAATTTGACACTGATTTCGTGAAAATCGGTTCAGCCATCTCTGAGAAAAAAAAATGAGTTTATGTATTCTTCGGAATATGTTTCTTTTCATAGCTAGATTTCACATTTTTAAACATAACAGGCAAAGTAATAGTCCAATTGCAAAAAAAAAATCAATAAGGTCTTATGGGGTAACTAGACCTTTCATATGGCACTGATTTTGTGGAAATCGGTTCAGCCATCTCTGAGAAACATGAGTGAAAATAAACACTCTTCAGAACACGTTTCTTTAAATAATTTCTGAACCACACGTTCAATCTTCATGAAACTCAAAAGTTAAGGGTTTTTGAGATAGCTCGTTCATTTGATATCAAATTTTTTGAAATCGGTTGTGTGGTTGTGTGAGATATTGATGTTTCGTGATTTTTACATTTTTAAACATAACCTCTAAAAAAAAAATCATATTACAATGAAATTCAATAGGGTCTTATGGGGCAACTAGAACTTTCATTTGCATGTAATTTCATGAAGATCGGTCCAGCCATCTCTGAGAAAAGTTAGTGAAAATAAAAATCAGCACATACACACACACACATACACACAAACACACACACACACACACACACACACACACACACACACACACACACACACATACATACAGAAAATGCTCAGCTCGTCGAGTGATATATGCCATTCGTCCCTTTGGAGCACTTTCATATTTTCGGTTTTGCAAGTGATTGCTATACCTTTCTAGGAGAAAGGCAAAAAGAAAAAAAAATTTTCATTAGGAGTAAATAATTCGTGCTGAAGAAATAGCGAAATAAAAGGAATGACTTTGAATTTCGTACACTTCAATCACGAGCAATATCGGGAACGTACGAATAGCACAATACCAAATTTAAATTTTGTTCAGGCCATATGTTTTGATCAAAGCAGTTACAGTTTTAAAAAGTCTTCGAATTTCGTTTTTTTTTCATAACGTTTGAACCACATATCAAATTGCTATGAAATTTTTTTACTTGTGAGTTTGAGGGACAACCCGTTCAAATGACACTAGATATGTTCAAATAAGTCGTGTGATCTTTGAGGTAATAGACTTTCGTTGTTTTTATAATTTAACACATAACGGTTGGAATAAAAATACGATTATAGTCAAATAAAATGGGAACCTCTAGGAAAGCCAAACTTTTCATCTGACACTAGGATTGTTGAATTTAGTCCAGCCATTTTTGGGAAAACGAGTGAATTTGAAAAGTCACCGGAACATGTTTCTTTTCACAATTTCTGAACCACGTGTTTAATCACTATAAAATTCATCAATTAACCTTTAACTAGCCCGTTCATTTGATACCAATATTGTTCAAATCGGTTGTGTACTTTCTGAGCTAATAAAGTTTCGTGATTTTCATATTTTGATACATTACAGACAAATTAACGGACCGATTACATTGAAATTTAATAGGGTGTTATGAGGCAGCTAGACCTTTCATTTGACACTTATTTCGTGGAAATCGGGTCAGCCAGTGAGTGAGTTTAAGTAGTCTTCGGAATATGTTTCTTTTCAAAGCTGGATTTCACATTTTTAAGCATAACAGGCAAAGTAATAGTCCGATTGCGAAAAAATCAATAGGGTGTTATGGGGTAATTAGACCTTCCAAATGACACTAATTTGGTGGAAATTGGTTCAGCCATCTCTGAGAAACATGAGTGAGATTAAACACTCTCCAGAACACGTTTCTTTAAATAAATTCTGAACCACACGTTCAGTCTTCATAAAACTCAATAGTTAATGGTTTTTTAAGTAGCTCGTTCATTTGATATCAATTTTATTTAAATCGATTGTGTGGTTTCTGAGATATTGATGTTTCGTGATTTTCACATTTTTAAACATAACCTCTAAAATAAAAATCCAATTACAATGAAATTAATTAGGGTCTTATGGGGCAACTAGAACTTTCATTTGCATATAATTTCATTAAAATCGGTCCAGCCATCTCTGAGAAAATTGAGTGAGATTGGGAGAGCGTTACATACACACACACTTACACACACACACTTACACACACACACACACACACACACACACACACACACACACATACAGAAAATGCTCAGCTCAGTCAAACTAAGTCGATTGATATACGAGATTTGACCTTTTGGAGCACTTTTATACCTTTGGTTTTTCCAGTGATTGCTATACCTTTCTAGGAGAAAGGCAAAAAGGTGATGTGTTGTGAACTCATAAATCTTCAGGAGCAAAATGTAAAAAAATTGAAACTAAACTTTCTGCAAAACGAATTTAAAGTATGTGTAAATCATTGCTCCGCTCCATTTTCCCATCCACGAACGTCAAATTATTGCTGTAGAAAATTGTTCTGAAGTGTTCCTTACATGCAACGAAATGCACTCACACCGTCGAGGACCGTTGTTGCGTTGTTTTCCACTCTGAGCCGACTCTTATCATTTTCCTCGGTTCACAATATCCAAAGCCGGCACAGGTCGACAGGTTTCGTGGTTTCTCATTCTTCGTCGATGCCACGTGCATCCAGTATGAAACTGTTTCCTTTTAAGCCGTTCCTGTCTGGCCGGTGTGGTGGACAGCCAAATCCGACCGGCAACGACGACGACGACGACGATGATGACGACAACGACGACGACTACAGAACACGAAACGGGTAATTCGAACGTGAAACCGCAAACAAGATAATTATAGGCCATTTACCTGTTTCCACATCGGTGAAACTATCAGCACGTATTTACAATAAAGTGAAGAGCACTTTGGGGACCAACGCCCGCCCTGGAGCTAGTGCAGACCTTGTACGACCCGATAGTTGCTCGGTGGTCCTTTTGTTGCAATTCACGGCACTGTGCAACGGATTTTCATCCAACCACGCTGGCGGTACTAAGTGCTCTCTTATTAGAATTGTGGAATTGTAGAAAACGCATATCATTTCCCTCGCCTCATCATCGATGCTCGAGCGGTTTCCGCGGAAGAAATTAAGCCCTAACCCGGTACCGAGGGGAAGACCGACTGCATCAACTCTAATAATGAGGTATTCATCAAATGGGTAAATCAGTTCTTATAATCGGTTCGGTTCATTGCCGATGACCCCCTTGTTCATAGCGTAGCACTACTGGAAGCAGTCTAAAACGGAAAAAAGGGTTGAACAGACTTGCTTGTCTACCGTTGTCGTGCCGGCGGCCGTCATCATCGTTGGTGACTGAATATCATATTTTCACGGGTAATAAAACGGAATTTATTTTTCATTACTGCTCATAAACAGGAAACTGTTTTGCACCTACCCTCGCCCCAATCAAGGGTTCAGGCGTCGGAAATTCCTGGTTGCTGTCCAAAACCAACTCGTTCAAGGGTAGTTATGAGCAGATTAGTCGCTCAGATTACTCGCTCCGCTACCGCACGGGGACCGCATTTAGTCTCGGTGGTGGTTGCTCAAACGGACACGCCGGCCGGGGGAAGTGAGTGACTTTGATTTACACGACCAAAATGACACCAGTGGTGCGGTGTGGAACGTGTAATGAGACAGCCAGAAGTGGCGATGGCAATGATGGATGCTACTGTGCGCCGTCGGGATGGCGTTTATAATGTGCCACTAGGTGTGAGCCTGTAAAGCAGCAATGAACATCAAACCACTAACTTTTTGTTCCGTTTATATTGAGGCAATTTAATGACATAATTCTAATAACGGACTCAAACTACTTTCCAAACCGAAGGCAAAAACACACGAAAAAATACCCACACAACAGCAGCCGCAACCACTTTCATCTAAAAGTTGTTAGAGTTGTAAGTTCAAAGCACAGCACAGAAAGAGAAAATCTCGGCCCCCTAGAAGACCACGAAGCCACAACCGCACTTCTCGACCTCAAGTCTTCAATTTCCCCCTAGCGGAGATCACAATTAGGTCTGATTAGTCTCCTCCTTTTGCCCGGGTTACGATTTCGCCCGGCAGTCCTCCTGGTTTCACTTGTTGTTGTTCTGGAGTTGTTTTGAAAATTTATTATTGAATTTTATTTTTCACAGCAGGAAACTTTGCTCTCTTTCCACTCCCGCATCTTTTGTCGTGCTTTCCTGGTGTAACTGTACGGCATCGGATAGAAGTTGCAGCAAAAGGTTAGTGGCGAAAGTTGATGTCTTCGTGTTGCAGTGGATTGCCGGGATGGTTCCACTGCATGACGCCGGGAACATGCTTACACGACGCAAAGTTTGCTTCGGGGACGGGGATAGCGTGCGAAAGTTTTCCACTTTTAATCTCTCTAAATATTTGTAAAGTTTTCTGTTTTTCAGTTTTTTTTTTCAATTTCCCGGATTTTATTTTTCATTGCATTGTGTCTGAGCCGGGTCCTGCGGGGGCAGAAAAATCATCACTGCGATGTCCTCTCTTCCGGTCCTGTGTAGAGTAGAGTAAAGATTGCTGGGTGCGTGCAAAACTTCCAGTAAGTGGTTGGTAACAAGAGCTGAGAATGTTCTTGGTCAGCCGTGCCATTGTCGGAGGAGGCACAAAGAATGATGTTACGTTGATTGACTGGCATCAAACGGATTTACACAGTCGTTTGATTTTGAGCCTGGAGAGAGGTGAGCTACCAAATGTTGACTGATTTACGTTTATCTGTGCTTGTTGCTTTTGATCATACTTTGGTATCAACGCTCATATGAAGTCGTGTACGTTGGTTTTGTTTGTGCAAACTTTGCTATTTTTTCAGGTCTAGTTTCACTTTGTCTTAAAATATTTCGATTAGTATAACAAATGTAAATTTCAATTAAATCAGTTTGGTCGTTTCACTTTTTACTAGAATATCTAAAATATTTAGAACAATTTTTTTATGGGAACCAATTTTTCTTGTCAGTAGGAACAATACATTAAAACAGCTAATCAAAAATTCATACTATTTTTTTATCTTTAAACCCTTTTTGGAAACATTTTGCATTATAGATATAAATTTCTGCTTCATTTTTGTACATAGTATACGCTTTTGTGTTTACCTGTATCGTTCGTTGCCGCACTATCATTTTTTCCAGATTCTCGCAATCTTAGTGTCACATCAAATGAAATCTTTATTTGTCCCTTAGCATCCTATTGCGTTTCATTAAAATCGAACTATTAGTATAATTAGTTTCTTGGTGGGAGTATACCTGAGGCTGAAAGAGGGCCACTTTCGATGAAAAAATCACTCTACGCATATGCTCTAACGTAAATTTACCGGAATTTTTCGGCTTCAAGCTCTTCTATGAAATGGCTCTAACTTCAAGTGTATACCACTTAGAGCAATTCTGATGGTATCATTTGAATACTGATATGATGCATTAAAATTGAAATTCTCGAAAACTCAAGCAGATTAAGAGTTGCTGTTAAAGAACGAACTGCAGAGCGGGCCAAAAAATTCTTGAGCTATACTTGAGCTATATAATTAATAATGTTTTTTTTTTTGTGAGAAAACATCAAAATACGCATAGGCATGTAAAGTTTTATCTAGTAGAAAATATCTATGTACTCACTCAATTTTTGATCTCTTCGAAAGAATTCCGTTCTGCGTCAATCATAAAAGATTGTAAACGGATAGAGCTGTGTCAGCAAAATACATCGAGAAAGGTAGAACGTCTCATGTTAGTGTTTTCAGAAACAGTTTGACGACTTTAACCAATTTTCCGACCAATTTCGTTGATTCTGACCACTATCTTCTGATGGTCAAAGTGCTCCAAAGACTTTCGATTGTCAACAACATCCGCTACCGTCGCCCGCCACGGTATGACCTGGAACGACTCAAATTTCCCGAAGTCGTTACTGAATACGTGCAAAGCCTTGAGGCAGCGCTGCCGGAAGAGGGTGAACTCATCGAAGCCCCTCTAGAGGACTGGTCGAGTAATGTAAAAGCAGCCATTAACAGCCATAGGATTCGCCGAGAGGAATCGACGTAACAGCTGGTTCGATGAGGAGTGTCACACAATTCTAGACGGGAAGAATGCAGCGCGAGCATTGATGCTGCAGCAAGGGACTCGTCATAACGTGATGCGATATAAACTGAAGCGAAGACAGCAGACCCACCTGTTCCGGGACAAGAAGCGCTGCCTGGAAGAGATGGAGTGTGAGGAAATGGAGCAGCTATATCGTTGGGCTTCGAATGGTGAGTCGACAACTTGGAAGGAGCGTCAAACTTAGCTCCGGTCCTCACAAGTTCCTATCTCACGCCTCCACGAGTCATATGATACAATAGACTACCAGTTAAAACATGGACACAACTGGTTGGCGTTGCCTGGGCAATGTTTTCATCCGACAATAGCTAAGTGAGAAGGTGCGACGCGATCGTTGGCGCGGTAACCATATCTCGGCGGTTGAGGAAATGCTTCGCCAACCCGAGCGTCTGTCCACCAAGATGGTGCGGCTCAAAACAGCGTCTGATCTCCATGTTAGGAGCGGCTGATCAACGTCCTGGTGTCAGCGTGGGACTCTAATCAGAGCTAACACGATGGCCCTCCGGCGAGACAGGGGGTTGGGGAAGGCCCAACAAGCCGCCCCGAAAAACACCAAATGTTGCAAATATCGAAAAAGTTTATACGGATCGGAGCAATCGGCACAGACCTAGGCAACGAAATAAGGACTACGATTGGAAACTCGGTACATGGAACTGCAGATCGTTAGGCTTTCACGGCTACGACAGGATCATATATGATTAACTAAATCCACGCAACTTCGAAATCGTAGCACTGCAGGAACTTTGCTGGTCGGGACAGAAGGTATGGAAAAGCGGACATCGAGAGGCTACCTTTTATCAGAGCTGTGGCACTACCAACGAGCTTGGAACGGGCTTTATAGTACTGGGTAGGATGCGCAAACGCGTGATCGGGTGGCAGCCGATCAGTGCGAGGATGTGTAAGTTGAGAATTAAGGGCCGGTTCTTCAACTACAGCATCATCAACGTGCACTGCCCACACGAAGGAAGAGCCGACGATGATAAAGAAGCGTTTTATGCGCAGCTGGAGCAGGTGTATGATAGCTGTCCGCAACGGGACGTTAAGATCGTCATCGGTGATATGAACGCTCAGATAGGACGGGAGGCAATGTACAGACCGGTGATAGGGCCGAATAGCCTGCACGCCGCATCAAATGATAACGGCCAACGATGTGTGAACTTTGCAGCCTCCCGCGGTATGGTAGTAAGAAGTACCTTCTTCCCCCGCAAAGACATCCACAAAGCCACCTGGAGATCACCTGACTCACAAGTGGAGAACCAAATCGACCACGTTCTAATCGATGGTAAATTCTTCTCTGACGTCATCAACGTTCGCACCTACAGCAGTGCGAATATTGATTCGGACCATTACCTTGTTGCAGTAAGTATGCGCTTTCGACGGTGCGAAACACGCGTCAAAGTCGCCCACCGCGACCAAACATCGGGCAACTACGGGACGCCGAGGTTGCAAGGGAGTACGCGCAGCAGCTGGAAGCAGCATTACCAACGGAAGAGCAGCTTGGCGCAGCTACTCTTGAAGATGGCTGGAGGGACATTCGATCAGCCATAGGTAGTACTGCTGTAGCGGCGCTGGGTACTATGGCTCCGAACAGGAGAAACGACTGGTTTGACGACGAGTGCAAACAGTTAGTGGAAGAGAAGAATGCAGCACGAGCGAGAATGCTGCAACACCAAACGAGGGCGAACGTGGAGCGCTACCGACGCGCACGGAACAGGCAAAACTCGGGCTTACGGTAGAAGAAGCGCCAGGAGGAAGATCGAGATCGCGAGGCGATGGAGGCACTGTACCGTGCGAACGACACACGAAAGTTCTACGAGAAGCTGAAGCTGTTCCCGCAAAGGCTATTTGCCACAAGCCGTCATGTGCAGGGACCTGGGCGGCAACCTTCTCACGAACAAGTGTGAGGTGATTGACAGGTGGAAGCAGTACTACGATGAGCACCTTAATGGCGATGTAGTAGAGGACGACGACGAAGTGGTAGTAGATCTCGGTGTACACGCAGATGACGACAGAATCCCAGCCCCTGACCTCCAGGAGGTTAGAGAGGAGATCGGCCGGCTGAAAAACAATAAAGCCGCTGGAGCTGACCAACTCCCCAGCGAGCTGTTAAAACACGGTGGTGAATCACTGGCTAAGGCGCTACACTGGGTTATTGCCAAGTGTGCCCCATCTACAAAAAAGGCGACAAGTTGGATTGCTGCAACTACCGCGCAATCACGTTGCTGAACGCCGCCTACAAGGTACTCTCTCAAATTCTGTGCCGTCGACTATCACCGTTTGTAAGGTAATTCATGGGGCAATACCAAGCGGGATTTATGGGTGCCCGCGCCACCACGGACCAAATATTCGCGGTACGGCAGGTCCTACAGAAGTGCCGTGAGTATAACGTGCCCACACATCACTTGTTCATCGATTTTAAATCGGCATACGACACAATCGTTCGAGACCAGCTATGGCAGATTATGCACGATTACGGCTTTCCGGATAAACTGACACGGTTGGTCAAGTCGACGATGCATCGGGTGATGTGCGTAGTTCGAGTTTCGGGGACACTCTCGAGTCCCTTCGAATCTCGAAGAGGGTTACTGCAAGGTGATGGATTATCGTGCTTGTTATTCAACATCGCTTTGGAAGGTGTGATACGTAGGGCTGGTATCGACACGAGTGGCACGATTTTTAGAAGGTCTGTTCAGCTCTTTGGCCTCGCCGATGACATTGACATTGTAGCACGAACCCTTGGAAAGATGACGGAGACGTACATCAGACTGAAGGCTGAAGCCGGACGAATTGGGCTGGCCATAAACGCATCGAAGACCAAGTACATGAGAGGAAGAGGTTCCAGAGAAGACAGTGTCAACCTCCCGCCACGAATTCATATTAGCGGTGATGAAATCGAGGTGGTAGACGAGCTCGTGTACCTGGGCTAACTGGTGACTGCTGACAACGACACCTGCAGAGAAATTCGTCGACGCCTTATGTCAGGAAATCGTGCCTACTTTAGACTCCGGAGGACACTCCGCTCGAATAAAATCCGCCGCCGCACGAAGTTAACCATCTACAAAACACTGATCAGACCGGTAGTCCTCTACGGCCACGAAACCTGGACTATGCTCGTGGAGGACCAACGCGCCCTTGGGGTTTTCGAACGAAAGGTGTTGCGTACCATCTGTGGTGGATGGAAGATGGATCATGGCGAAGGCAGATGAACCACGAGTTGCATCAGCTGCTGGGAGAACCACTCATCGCTCAAACGGCGAAAATCGGGAGACTACGGTGGGCTGGGCATGTCGTTAGGATGTCGGACGACAACCCGGTGAAAATGGTTTTTGATAACAACCCGACTGGAACAAGGCGACGGGGCGCGCAGCGAGTAAGGTGGCTCGATCAAGTGGAAGACGACCTGCGGGGCCTCCGCAGACGGCATGGCTGGCGAGCTGCAGCCATGGACCGAGTTGAATGGAGACGACTTCTTCGAAAAGGGACACTTCGGCCTGGAGCTGACTGGTAAGGTAAGTAAGTATCGTTCGCAAGAAACACGTAAGTTCTACAAGAAACTGAACGCATCCCGCGCCTGCTTTGTACCGCGAGCCGAAATGTTTCGGGATAAGGATGGAAGAATCTTGACTGATGAACGTGAGGTGATCGACAGGTGGAAGCAGAACTACAATGAACACCTGAATGGCGCAGAGGCAGAGGACCAAGACGGCAAGAGGAACGACTTCGTCAGCTCAGCGTATGAGGGAGACATTCTGACCTCAAGATAGGTGAAGTTAAGGATACCATCAAGCAGCTCAAGAACAACAAATCGTAGTATCGCAGCGGAGCTTGTCAAGTTGGGCTCGGATAGGTTAGTTTCCTGTTTGCACCAGCTGATAGTCAGGATCTGGGATACAGAACAGCTACCGGAGGATTGGAAGGAGGGAGTAATATGCCCAATATACAAGAGGGGCGACAAGTTGGAATGTGAGAACTATTGAGCGATCACGATTCTCAACGCAGCCTACAAAATGCTCTCCCAGATCGTCTTTCGCTGTCACTCGCCGTTAGCAGGGAGGTTTGTTGGGAATTATCAAGCCGGTTTTGTGGCTGGGCGATCGATAACGGGCTAAAGATTGATCAAGGCCACGATGGATGGGGCACAGTGATGTGTGAAGATTTCGGGTGCATTATCAAGCCCGTTTGAAACACGCAAAGGACTTCGACAAAGCGACGGTCTGTCCTGCCTCCTGTTCAATATTGCGCTTGAAGGTGGGATGAAACGTGCGGCTTAACCCATGCGGGGCACGATCTTCAATAAATCCAGCCAGTTCATCTGCTTCGCTGACGAAGTGGACCTTGTCGGAAAGACGTTCCAGGCGGTTGCTGAACAGTACATCAAACTGAAACGTGAAGCAGAGAAGGTTGGATTGAAAGTGAATACGTCAAAGACCAAGTATCTGCTAGCAGGAGGAACCGAGCGCAATAGGGCTCGCATAGGCAATAGTGTAATAATTGACGGAGACGAGTTCGAGGTGGTTGACGAATTTGTATACCTCGGATCTTTGGTAACGCCAGACAACACCTGCAGCAGAGAAATCCACAGACGTATTGTAGCTGGAAGTCGTGCTTACTACGGGTTCCACAAGACTTTGAGGTCTTGTAAACTTCGCCCCCGTTCCAAGTGCGTCATGTACAAGACCATGTAAGACCAGTAGTCCTCTACGGGCACGAGACATCGACAATGCTCGAGGAGGACTTGCAAGCACTGGCCGTTTTTGAGCGACGTGTGCTTAGGACTATCTTCGGAGTATGTGAGAATGGCGTATGGGGGCGAAGGGTAAACCACGAGCTGGCGCAACTATACGGCGAACCCAGTATCCAGGAAATCGCGAAAGCTGGAAGGGTACAATGGGCGGGATATGTTGTAAGAATGCCGGACAACAATCCCGCAAAAAATGGTGTTCGTCTCGAATCCGGCCGGTACAAGACATAGAGGTGCACAACGAGCTAGGTGGTTAGATCAAGTGGAGCAAGATCTTGGAAGTGTGGGACTCTCAAGAAACTGGAGACAAGCTGCTATGGACCGCGGACGTTGGCGTAACATTGTGACGCAGGTGAAATCCTGAGAGATGTTTCACTAGGAAAGTAAGTAAGTAACCAATTTTCCGCTTGCTATGTCTTCTGAGACAAAATTGATATTTTCGCAGTGTTAGAACCTTTCGTGACATGTTCCTAGATATTTTGATCCTCTCTCTTGGCAAAATTGTGTAATGCTCTCTTGGCAAAATTACGTAACGCTCATAGGGAGAGGGGGGGGGGACATCTGATAATTTTACTAGAACATAAGGGAGTGGGGTTGAGGTCTTTTTCGACCCACTCAAAGCCTTACCGCGGAACTGCTCTTCCCTCAGAAATTTCTCAGAAGGTATTACTTCAAAAGGAAACCCATACCCAGTCAGTGTACCTGATTGTTTCTCCACTTCCGGTGAAACTCTGACCTGATCATCTGTGCCTATACAGTGCTCACTGTAGACCAGATCTCTGTGTCACGGCACATTCCCTCGACGACGTTCAAGGCCGGTGATATCACGCCTCTCACTATTGTAAATCTTGGAGACCTCGTAATCCACCGTTTCTTCCGCCTTAAGGGTGTGCGGACACTGCGTGAAGCAACCGTGTCCAGACAGAATCTGCGTGAGGTGTAAGTTAGCTTCCCTGCGTTCCACTGAAACCACACCGACAAAAGCGGTATCAGCTTGTGCGTCCATCTACCGTGCGTCGATAAATCCTACTCTTGTTGACTGCATACACACCGTTTTTCCAAGTACTCTGGTAGCCTATAGCATCCGTCTGTAGCACTCACTATCTTCCGGCAGGGTGACATTGATGAGAAATATTACGGCTATGACACAGACTACTTCCGACGATGTCGTTCTTTACGCGCTCACTACTACTTTTCAAAACTCGCATAGGCGAGAGCTAAATCACGCTTTGCAGCTTCACCTGGTTCCGCTGAGTCCTCAGAGCTTTCACTCAAGCAGGACCTTCGTATCTGAGTATTGACGAGGAGACACTGGCCAACAGACAGCGCTTACTGCTGCTAAGTCCATAGCTATCTGGCATTATTCTTGCAAGCAAATTTGTCGACGGGACTCTTGAAATTCAGTCGGTCGTCAACCATTACTCCAAGATACTTTAGCAGTGGGTAATCTGCAATTTCGTCCTCTATATACAATTTCCGATCACTCCGTCTCACAATACTTCGTCCTCTGTAAAACAAACGATAATTTCTTGCTAGGGTAGCAACACAAATGCACTCCAAAACCTCAAACCGGAAAAATGAACAGTTATAGCTATTCAACCATTCCTCTGGCTAGGAACACCTTAGCCATTACCGTTTTTTCAGAGACTTAAATGAGTTTCCTCGTAAACATAACGTTAGAGCGAAGAACACGGCAAGCAATTTCTATACGACACGCTCACGCTCACGTAAATAGCTATAACACAGTGCAACAATTTTTCGACGTGGGACTACGTCTTTGTTTTCTATACTGGGATGCATTCTGTAAAATAGGAAACGAAACTGGCAAATGTTACGTCAGATTTCAAACGATAATAACAGCATAACCACATGATGGGTAACAATAACCAATATATTGTTGGATAGATAAAACGTGTAACAATTTTACAATATGCTAGTCATCATTGTTATTTCACTGCTCAACTATGAAAATTGATAAAAAATACAAGAAAATTTACGCGAACAATGAACCAATCACACGCGAGCATTCCTAGCACAGACGTTGTGAATGGACCCTGTGATATTTTCTGTTTCAATACCAAAAAAAAAAATGGACAGAGTTTCCCCGTCCCAACAGGTCGATTCAGGTTTGCTTCCACGAACTTAGACTAATTTGAAGTCTCGAAGGTAAAGATCTTTCGAAAAGTTTTGAAACAAGCCTTTTCCTTGAACAATTTCTAAACCTGCTGTCAAAGCGTAATAAAAACTGATGTCTTGAAAGAAAACATGCTGATAAAAGCAACAATACCGTACGGTATAACATACATACTATGTGGAGCAGAGCGCCGCTGGTCTCTCGTCGTCTATCATTGCAGTGGTACACGATTTCTATTTCCGTGATATCAAGGATAAACTGTAATGCTGCTGCATTGATAGTGATTGAAAGTTTATCTCATGAATATGGTTACCTTAGAAAAAGACTACTCAACAAGAATTGAGCATTTTTGCAACGGTCATAAGATTTTTTTTGCATTTTATCTTCGATATTCACTAAATGATCGTGATCGAAAGAGTAGATTTCTGAAAATACAAATTTATAGAAGCTTAAGAACCAGCGAATGCTTCTGAATATATTGTCGATTCAATAGGATCTATTCAGAATCTTTGTTCACATTTCAACTTTTTTTTTCTTCATATATATCATATTTCAACATTGACAGTTGATATATTTTTGTTTTCAACTTAACAAATAAAATTCTTACGTATATAAGCTGTCTTCGTAATACACTGAATGTAATTGTTGGCAAATGAAACCAAAAAAATCAAACAAAAAACAGAAATTAATCATTTCAAACTTTAACTTCCTTATAATTGTTGATTGGTATGATTTTTCGGTGCAACTGGTTGATTATTTTGTTCAACATATCTTCTCAAGTTTCCCTATGAGTGAATCTATGTAACGGCTTCGAAATTATTTTCATTATAAGGTTTATGTAATAATTAAAGTTGATCAGAGTTAAAAAAAAAAAATCATGTATTATGATAATGTATGTATTGTTGGATTTGGTTTATGAGAAAATAGCGTTCATTCTGATACAGACGCATTGCGAGATATTATTGGTGCTTCTACAATAACAACGACACGCTTGTGCCTTGTTAAATAATTGTTGTTCACAAAAAAAAAAAAAACACTACACAATATCGCAAAGTGTAATCGAAGTTCTTTCGAGTGTTGTTAAATATATTTCTAAAAAAAAAAATATGGGGAGGCTGCGTATAAAAAACACTTAAACCACAGAACAAACGAATTGTTGCTGTCTGCAGATTTTGTAACCTTTGTAACTAAAAATCCTTCTAATTACAGTGTTTAGTCCCACGTCACCATTTCATACAACCCTAGGGCTGTATACCTTGTAGTATTTGTCTTCGCTTTTATGTGATTATGTTTTTATGTGATGATGATTTTGATGTAGTTTTATGCAAAAACAAATTTCCCCGAGTTTGGACTCATTCCACCTTAACCCTCTAGTGCCCAGTGCCGCATTTAGACGGTCTTCAGTTGAACCTCTAAAAAGCTCTTATAAGAACGTAAAAAATGTTAATTCAATTTCCATCAGTGATTTTTTCGAAGTACGTCTAAAAACTAATTTAGCATCATTATGATAGATAAACTTATTTTAGTATTGTAGGGCAATTGGGCCGGAGTGGACATGTTGCTGATATTTTACGTGGATCAGACACCTACCAATCGATTTCATAGACTTTTTCACTTAATATAAGACATAATTTGACTACCACTTTTAGATATTAGCGCTTTACCATTAATGCTCAAACATACTCGATATTAGTTTGCTTTGTGAAATATACTTAAAGCATGCAAAAACTGTTTTCGTAGAATCACCGTTTTGAGCTCAGTTTTCGTCCGATTTAAAATTATTTTAAAAGATGGGTAAAAAAATGCTAATTGGTGAACAAACTCATAGAATTTTGATAATTGGCTTCAAAACAAAATGGCGCCAAAAAAACATCGAAAATTTCCAGTTTCTGGAAAATTCAAAATGGCGTCACTGTTGCCCCTTAAGGCGAAATGTGTTCAAGCTAGAGGGAATTTATTTTTGCGTCAAAATACTTGAAAAAATCATACATAGAAGCCAAGGCAAAAGAAAAAGTAAATTTGTGTTTCACTGTGCAATCTTCAATTTGTTTCCAGTTTGAGCTTTTGGAATGCAGTATATTTTTCATTTTATCGACCAGTGTGATGTGTGAGTGGAAACGCCTGCTGTTTTTTTTTTAGTTTAAGTCCTACAACTACAAGCTACAACTGCAAGCTTTTTATCACTTACATCAACATAGTTCTCTTTATCCTTGGCATACGATGTTGGTGGCCACCTCATTAACTCATACGTTGGAAAAAGTCCTCATGATAATTTTCAATATTTCTCGAAATTGATCCATAGATACAAACTCCAGGGATTTACGTCAGGATCTCAACAAACTGCTTGTAGCAGTTCCTCTTGCTCGCTTTGATTTCTCGTTTCAGTGCGGCTGAACGAGAATCTCGAAATACTGTACTTACTCTCAGAACACGTCTTCCGGCTCTATACAACTAGTGCGGAGATTGCTGAGTTCCACCAGGAAGCTGGTCGTCGTTTGCTTCTAGGTTCCGGTCTCCTTGGCATGGTAGCGTCGCACGCTTAGATTCGATGGTCCACTAGCCTCCGCAGAGAGATTTTTGCCGTAAGGTTTCGTCTGGTACATATTCTGTTACATAATTTTCCGCTTTTAGGACCGCTAAAACATGTCGCTGGACGATGTCAAATGAATTTTCTGATTCCAATTCAGATTTTCCAACAGTGACAGGCTGCAGAAGGTGAACTCGCGTTCGTCTTTACTAACAAGTTTTAACGTATTAATAGTACCTTCGTTTGATAGCAGAACTTCAAACTTCGCCGGAGACTCCAGTAAACTGTATCCCCTGGCATTGGTACATGGACTTTCGGCTTCTGGTCATTATCCCGATTACGGGATTAGAATCCATATGTGATGGTGTTTGGACAGCATTTTAAGCAGTTTTAACAGAAACTAAAGGTCGCCATCTTGGATATCGTCATGGCTTCAGGGGTCGATTTTACGGCCTCATGGGGTCGGTTTCTGGACACTGTATTCTAAAATAGCGTCTGGAATCGATTTTCGGTCTCTGATCCTCATTCTGGCCCGGGCTGCTATTAGGTCAAACAAACACTGATCAAAAAAGCTCAAACATAGGTCATTTAAAGTTGTTTGCCGAAATCGGTCCAATATGGTTATCTTGGATTGAGAAGTAACCTGAGTCCGCTACTCTTCTGCTTTTTTATGTTGACGATACAAAATCATTTTAAAATAAGTGTTTGCGTGATTGCATGAAGCTACAGAAACACCTGGCCACGTTTGAGAATTGGTGTGAAACGAGCTGCTTAACACTAAGAACACGCAAACGTTAAAGCTAGAATCAACCAATGTGTCCTCTCAAAACGCACATTCATTGCTCTGCAATTAGCACAACAAATGTGTAGAATCCATGAAACAACAGTTGTGCAATGAATACATTGACAGAGATCGGAATCAGAATATGTATGATGTATCATGCATACAAAATCGTATTGTTTCGGTATTTACATTCGCTGGTGTCAGTAACGTTGAAACCGAATGCACATGAATAAAACCAGAGTCGTCGTTAAAAGTAAAATGTTTTGAACAAAGTGTATAAAAAACCTCGGAGTAATGTTGGATCGCGAACTGATTTTTGAAATCCATTATTACAAATTGGCTTCAAATGACTGTACTGTTCCCTCGTGAAATTAAACCTTAAGACCAGTTTTCCAGTATGGAGTCCTTTCCATACAATTTGATCACACAGAATGAAAATCGACTGCTCTAGTATTTTTACCAGGCTCAATTTTCAAGCTCCCGAAAGATCATTACGTAATTGAAAATTTCTTTTTATTTGGAACCGCGCAGTCGACTTTATGGTTCTCACGATCCAATTCCCGCCATATGCCATCATTTTAATGAGATTTATGAGTTATCTGACTTTAATCTGCCGATCAACGGATTTCGTCAGTGAATCGTTGATGTTTTTCGAACCACTAGATTATATTTTCAATTCATTTATTCATTTTTACATTCCATCAAAATGAATAGTAGACGGAAATGCAACGCTAGTTTTTCTTGCAAGTTTATCTAACAGTGCATTTCTAAACATATATATTTTTATATTTGTATATTTGTATATTTTACTGTAATTTATCCGACAATAGTCTTAATAAATAGCAATAATCAGAATCAAGTTGAAAACATATTTGACAGGTTTGACCTATGCAGAAACTTTCGTGATGACTCGCCGAACTCAAATAAATCTTCAACACTCAAAAATGTTCTGATTTCGGCGGCAATTGGCTCGTGAAAACCAAAAGATGTACGATGAAATGCAGTTTGAAGTAGGCCAGTCGATCTGAGAGTACGTTGCGAACACGGAAGTTTAACTGGAACAGAAGCGACGGTGAATCGATCTCGCATGTCAAGGCCAAGTAATCGACAGCGATAAGGATGCGGTGGAAGGTTCTCCGGGTCACGCCAGGGCAGGTCACGTAATGCTAATCGGGCGAATCTCTTTTGGACACGTTTTATCCTTAGACACCAAGATAGCTGATGCTGAGTATTCGGTATAATTTTCCTTTCTCAGCAAACGGCAACTAAACGAAAATAGTTGAAACTGTAGACCAGAACGATTCAAATGAAAATTCTCAGAAAGAAATTATTTTAAATTAAACGGATAAAACCCATGATAGGTTAGCTCCAGCCCAGTTTATGACATCATGTATTTTTAAAAATTACGATAATTTCAACTAGAAATAAGAGAAGCGAGAATTCAATTATACGATCTGCGTAGTTGTTATTACTGCCAAAGTTTTGGTGAGTGACAGAAAATTTATTAACTTCTTTAATTATAATTTAGAGCATCTCATAACGCTTTGTTTGTGACAATTTGATTGCTTTAGCTTAATTTTGTATTGATGTTTACCAATAACACAAGAGGAATCTAGTTCTCTTGTTGTTTTCTGCTCACACTGCTCATGCAAGCAAACAAGATATAACGTTCATATTGCATGCTACCGTAACACTAGCAGCATGGCCAAATACCAAATCTGGACAAAATCACTAACATGACTGGACACCTTCAGTATTGCTCCGCCGATTGGTCAATCTACTGCGATCGAATGAGCCACCTGCTCAGCCTTGCCAAAGAAAAGAAAGTCATGGGGTCTGTCCGCTTATACTTCTAAATCTTCAGCTCGGCCGAATACGCGAAGGTTATTCTGTGTATTTGGTGGCACCAGAGTTGTTGTTATTCATTATGAGCTATTGAAGTCTTACGAAATTCTAGATAGGAACGGTATTTACTTCAATTGATGCGATTGAGCCAAGCACTAAAAACGATCACAATACGAGCAATGGCACGAAAAGTGATTTTATTGCATGACAGCGCTCGACCTCATACTGCTAAAGTCGTTCAAACTTGCATAGCTCCAAGATTGCATATTCAATGTTTTTTCGCCGTGTGCTGATAGCGAGTACGATTTCGAGAAACAATGTATGACAAACTTGTAGTCCTTAAGCAGTACTAAAAGTGTGTAGAATAATGCAATGCTCTAACTCTTATGCCTGAAAGGTGAGAGCCTATATTCAGTGCTATATTCAGCCAATATTCACGGTGAATATCACAATACTGGCTGAGTACCGCACTGAATATTGCCACTTACGCTTTAGATATAATAATTACAGCATGGCTTTCGTAGACAAACTTGTAGTGCTCTTCGAGGACTGCAAGTTTGTCGTACATATTTTTTTAGATTATACTTGTAGAGCGAGCTCTCAACATGAGGCAAAAAACGCCCCTATCCAGTTGAGGATTCAAGTTGTCGACTAAGCAGTTTGCTTCCTTCGATGAGTGAAGTGTTTGAGAGAATTGCTCATAGCAGGATGATGCCACGTGTTCAATGAAGATTCAATTTCTGCACATTGCCAGTTAAGAATTCGACAAGAGCTTTCCATAGAACACATCAATTGTTCAACGTTACTAATATGAAACGAGCTAACAAATGTAAAAGTCATTCTACTGAAACTGCTTTTCTAGAGTTTAAAAGAAAACGTATTCAATAGTGGTTAGTGTTGATTTGCAGACCTAATCTATTAGTTTTTATAAAGAAGTCCAAGTAAGCTTAGTTTAATGAATTTTATATAAATACCCCCAGCTCTGTTATATATCTAACTAGTTGCTAATAAACCATCACTGCGATAACAACTCGTATATCTCTACAGGTTATGGGCTCCCACAGCAGAAATAACCATAGTAACAGTTGCGTTGATTTTTAATTTTTTCGTCGAGCTCGAAGTAATTTTTTCCGGAAGTCTTATTGTAACTAAAACGTCGCGAAATATCGTTAAAATGGAGGAAGACCGTACTCAACGAGTGTACCTGTTCGATGGGCGAAATTTTTCCAATTGGAGTTTTCGGATGGAAGCATACTTGGAAGAGGTTGGTTTGCTGCATTGTATCCAGAAATCTCTGGAAGAGGAAGATTTTTTCCCGGATAACGAGGCAGAAGCTGCAGAAGTTGTTGCGGAGAAGGAGAGAAAGCGAATTCGGCGGAAGCAAGAAGACGCCAAATGCAAGTTGATTCACAAAATTGCAGACTCTCAGTTGGAGTATATTCGAGGTGCGCGATCTCCAAAAGCCATTTGGACAACGCTAAAGCACACGTTTGAACGAAAAGGAGTTTCTGGAATTTTCTTTTTACTGAAACAGCTGGTCGGAAACAAGTACAACGATCATTTACCAATGGAAGATCATATTTTGGCGTTCGAAAAAGTAGTTAGAGAATTGGAATCTGCGGAAATGAAATTTGCTGAACCAGTGGTGGTATTTTTCCTCTTGCAATCAATGCCAAAGTCCTACAACCAGTTGATAACTGTATTGGAAACGTTACCAGTAGAACAGTGCTCTATGGAATTCGTCAAAACGAGGCTGCTTAATGAAGATGTCAAGCGGCAACACAGTGGTGAACAGCTGGAACCTGGTACGGCGTTTGCTGGTAAAGGTAGAAAATTCACTTTAAAATGTCACGCTTGCGGAAAACCTGGTCACAAACGAGCAAACTGTCCAGAAAACAAACCGGAACAATTTTCGGGAAAAGCTGGAAAGCAGAGGAAACCAAAAGCCAATCTATCGGAAATGAACGACGATGTGGCTTTCGTTACAGCAGGAGATAAATCCGAAGACGAGTTTCGCTGGGTTTTAGACAGTGGAGCATCCGAACACATGATAGGTGACAAGGAATATTTAGTGAATACTCGAAAATTGGAAACACCAGTAGTGATAAATGTGGCAAAATCTGGAGTTTCACTAACGAGCAGCTTTGTCGTCGAAGTCAAAATGGTTGCAGCTGTTGGAAATAGGGAACTGAATTGCACAGTTCACAATGTTTTGTATGTACCTGGTTTATTCACCAATTTATTTTCGGTAAAACAAATCGCAAAAAAAGGAATGGAAATAGTATTCAGTCGAAATAGTGCACGCGTTATGAGAGGCTCAGAATTAGTTTGTACAGCTAGTCGTAAGGGCCGATTATATGAACTTGACGTGGAAGCTAAACGTACCAATTTGGCTATGATTGGAGAATCGGAAGAAAAAATGTCTTTATGGCACCGACGGTTTGGACATATAGGAAATGCTGGTCTGCAGAAGTTAATTCGTTGCAACATGGTGAAGGGCCTCGATATTGGAGCAGATATTTCATTGGATTCGAAAGTTTGTGAGTCTTGTATGAAAGGAAAGCAAACGCGATTGTCGTTCAAAGAAGTTGATGAACCCCGTTCTACTCG
Organism: Wyeomyia smithii; assembly: GCF_029784165.1. Classification (NCBI taxonomy): domain Eukaryota; kingdom Metazoa; phylum Arthropoda; class Insecta; order Diptera; family Culicidae; genus Wyeomyia; species Wyeomyia smithii. The sequence goes on from NC_073695.1 coordinate 9,809,625, forward strand.
TCCTCTCGATTTGATTCACACAGATGTATGTGGTCCGCTCACGCCTGCTTCCTGGAATGGCTACAAGGTGTTTGTGAGTTTTATTGACGACTACACGCATTTTACCGCAATTTACCCACTGAAAGCAAAGAGTGATGTACTGGAAGCTTTTAGAAAGTATGCAGCAATGGCCACCGCACATTTTGGAACAAAAATTGCTAAGTTAAGAAGCGACAATGGAGGAGAATATATCAACGAAGAATTCATCGCATATTGTGAAAATGCAGGAATTACCATGGAACCGACTGTACCATATACGCCACAACAGAATGGCGTTGCAGAAAGGATGAACAGGACAATAATGGAGCGCTCGAGGGCGATGCTTGATGATGCTGGATTTAAAAGGTCCATGTGGAATGAAGCTGTAATGGCTGCTGTTTATCTTATTTATCGTAGTCCATCGGCTGCACTGCAGGAGTCTTAAACACCATATGAAATGTGGTTCGGGCACAAACCAACTGTGTCAAAGCTACGAGTGTTTGGAAGTAAGGTATTCAGTCATTTTCCAAAGGATAAACGATCCAAACTTGAAGCCAAAAGTCAGATCTGCTACTTGGTTGGTTACGGAATAAATAGATATCGGCTTTGGAATCCAGCTCAGCGGAAAATCATAATATCTCGAGACGTGATAATAGAGGAAACTAAACCAAAGGTTACTCATTATCAAGATATGTATACAGATTATCATTTGGTAACAGATCAACTATCGTTGAACGAGAACAATCAAAATCCTGATACTGGAAACGCCGAACAGCAGATACAAGACGCTGAAGATAAACCCGATGTTGATATGGATGAAAGTGATGTAGAAGAGCCTGTTACGATTAGACGCAGCTTGCGTGAACGTAGGCCTCCAGATCGTTTGGCGTATTTCGATACATGTGTTGCTTTTGCTTTAAATGCGGAAAGTTTTGTGGAAGAGATACCGCAACAAATTGAAGAGCTGCAGAAACGCGACGATTGGCTGTTATGGAAAGCTGCTATAGACGAAGAAATGTGTTCATTGGAGAAAAACAATACCTGGGATCTCGTAGATTTTCCAGCAAATAAAAGAATAGTTCCGTGTAAGTGGGTGTTCAAAATTAAAGCAGGTGATGCAGTTCCCAGGTATAAAGCACGATTGGTAGCGAAGGGGTGTTCTCAACGTTACGGTTTCGACTATCAAGAAACTTACGCACCAGTTGTGCGTATGACGACTGTTCGGATACTGCTGTCAGTAGCGTTGCAACAAAATCTTCATCTACACCAAATGGATGTGTGTACTGCTTTTCTCAATGGCGAACCCACAGAAACAGTCTACATGCGACAGCCACCAGAATTTGAGAGGGGGAATAAGGTTTGCCGTCTGAACAAATAACTGTATGGCCTAAAGCAAGCACCGCGTAGTTGGAATGAAAGGTTCAACAGTTTTCTGCTGAAACTGGGATTTAGGAGATCAAAATATGACACCTGTTTGTATGTGAAAAATACGGAAGGATTATGTATTTACCTAGTGCTCTACGTTGATGATATTGTGCTAGCTTCTAATTCTTTGGATGAAATGATGCTTATTAAGAAAAGTTTACAAAGAGAGTTCGAGATGAAAGATATGCAGGAGCTTCGCCATTTCCTTGGTTTGAACATTAATTTAAATAGAAGCAAAGGCACGTTGTCGATTAATCAATCTAAGTATATTGGTGATTTGCTGAAGCGTTTTGGGATGGAAAACTGTAAACCAGTATCTACCCCGATGGAAGTCAATTTGAAATTGGAAAAACTCAAAGAAAATGAATCAACAACTTGTCATCCATACCGTGAACTTATTGGATGTCTAACCTATCTAATGCTGTCTTCTCGCCCTGACATAAGCAATGCGGTAAACATTCTAAGTCGATTTCAAAGTAGTGCATCCGATTCACACTGGACTCATCTCAAGCGAATCTTGCGGTACCTTCAGGGGACGAGAAATTACTTCTAATTTACCAACGGAGGAATAACATTGAGCCGATTGTTGGATTCGCTGATGCTGATTGGGCCAGTGACATTACCGATCGTCGGTCAACATCTGGATATCTGTTCCAGGTTTTTGGGAATTCGATTTCGTGGGGAACAAGGAAGCAGTCTACTGTGTCATTGAGTTCCACCGAGGCTGAATACATATCTCTCAGTCAAGCTGCATGTGAAGCAACCTGGTTGAGGTATTTATTATCTGAGTTCAACGTCATTTTGAAAAACCCTACAGTAATCTTCGAGGAAAATCAGTCATGTATCCACATTGCAACTGAACCACGAGATCAAAAGCGCATGAAACATTTGGATATACGGTATAACTACATCCGTGAGTGCGTCCAAAATGGTTCTTAATTGGTGAAGTATGTTCACAGAAAGGCGCTTGGGGTGTTGATATGCAGACCTAATCTATTAGTTTTTATAAAGAAGTCCAAGTAAGCTTAGTTTAATGAATTTTCTATAAATACCCCCAGCTCTGTTATATATCTAACTAGTTGCTAATAAACCATCACTGCGATAACAACTCGTATATCTCTACAGTTAGCACAAAGGTTGTAAATTTTTAATTTTTCAACCATCATAGCCAAAATTTTCAAAACATATTAAACCGATCAATTTTGATTTACTGGAGGGTGCTGAAGTGATTGTTCTTCGATAAAACCAACATTATCGTAAAAGGAAAAAAGTCTTCATGACATATGCATGCACTTCAAACTTCCAGATAAAGTACTATGTAAAATACCTCAACAAATCACCACTTAACAGTTGATCGTGGCTGCCCCGCGCTATTGTTGATTGCCTTTGAATCGACGCAGTGTGTGATAAAGTATGGTTGAGTTTACTGCAACTCTGTACTCAGAACAATTGCTTGAACTACATTTTGCTCTTTATTTATAACACTTATTACTAAGGTTAAAAAACCGCAGGAATCTTTAAAAACAATTGCACACAAAGCTTCAGGATCTCACCCATAAATCAAACTCCTATTTATTTAACATTTTTAATTTTGAATAATCTGTGAAGCAAACGGACGAATCAAACAAATGATCTTAATCATCAATGCAAAGAATCGTTTGCGCAAAATTTATCTCGCACACCAATTCCGCAAATTTATTAACCATTCGACGTAGTCGAACGGTAGCGACGCCTATCGGGGAAAATTTACACTCTCCAACCCATCGCCGCACCCGTAGCTGGGCAAACATCGACGCAAACAGTTTTCGGCTTGTCACCTACTGCGTGTGTGCAAACGCCTTGAGGTTGTAAATTTGCATACACACCTTCGAGTTGGCTGCCTCCGTTTCGACGGATGGATTCGGATGGTAGAGTCTCGTCTACCGGACGCGGCTACACATTCATCACTCCACACCCGATGGGCAGACGGATGAGGCACAAACGCCGAGTTCATAACACTACTTCACTTCTCGGAATGGAACCGTACTTCAGACCAGTTGTAGCAGTTTATTACCCGGCCACCCTTCATCGAGTTGTGTTTCGACTTATCGTCAGGTTGTGTCCTAGCCGGGGATGAAACTGGTTCCAGTAACTGTCCGACACAGTTCAGTTCCGTGTTGATTTGTGCGCTTGAAATGCCCTCCCCTTCTCCCGCCTCGTACGGTCTGAGCAAATATTGATTAGGGAGCCGTAAACATCGTTCATTTCGATGTTGCCGTTTTCATCTTTCCTAGGATTCCTAGTTTTCAGTTTGGATCATAATTCCAAAGCGTACCGGGAGAAGTTGAAAACAGACACCGGTTGCCAATCGATAGCAGCAGCAATTCAAGGGATAATCAAAATCAGTTTACGCCAATTAATGAACAATTCCCGCACGTTCATTGATCAAATTATTGTAAACCCTCGCACACAGACAGACGGAAAGTGATCTCTTTCAGCCATCCATTCGGGTTCGTTTCCCAAATCCAATCACTCGAAGCCCAACCCAGAGCTCTAGTTACTCGATAGCGGTTCGACAAATTATCACACTTTATACACTCTAATTGACTTATTCATTTTTTTAACGTGACAAGTGCGTACCAGCGGGAGGAGAAAGAACGATTGATTAATTTATTATTTTTTCCCTGCACAAAAGACTCACCCACCCGTGGGTGAGTTCGTAAAAATTCATACCACAGATTTAATAAGCTGGTTTAATTCCATTTGATATTTATACCGGCTCGCGTGCGCCTCAGCCTAGCAGTGATCCGCTCGCTAGAATAAATTATTCCCCATTGCGGTCATCTGTCTAATTTGAATAAACGATTTTGATTTTTTCGTGGATTGCTTCGCATATCAACAACAACGCGGTTGAAATTAATGGATTAGATAATATTCTAAACTACTTCGGATAACTTATGAGCTGCGAAATATTTCAAATTCAAATTTCCATACGTACTAAACATATGCCCCTCCTCCCCGTGAGCCCCTTCGAAGGGCTTTTATTTCCAATTATCCGCGCGTGTTCCGGTTGAAAGATTAAAATCCGGTCCAATTTGTGCTCGCCGCCTTTCCGACTTCCAAAATTGATAGTAATTTCGCCGTTTTCTGCACCTTTCCGGACGCTCATGAAGGCGACGGCGGCCCTCTAAAACGTTTCCATCGCTATCAATTTTCGTGCATTTCCTGAAGCGTTAAGCGCGCTGAGATACACAGCCACGAGAGTCGGGAACACATCAGGCAATACAGCAGCAGCAGCAGTAGCGCACTCGAAGTAACTGGCGTCTGCTCTGGTGTCGAGCCGACCGGGAGCCTTTCGGTATCGGTTCAACCCGACAGCGCCCCGGAAGCATCCCATATTCACATTAAATTGAAAACGACAAAATTTTAATTAAAATCCAAATGAGTTATCCCTTTCCCCCCCGGCGGCGCACGAGACCGAGACTTGCTGTGTGACTTACGTGACAAATGATTTTCTCATTTTTTCGCACCTCCTCGCGTTCTTGCTCCGCGTGTTGGCCACCAGTGGGATACTGCATCACCGCCAGGATGCGCAACGGGTCCATCCGTTTGACGTTCAGTTTCACTGCGTCTGGAAAATCCCAACGGGTGTGTGTGTGTGTGTGTGTATGTGCCTTTGAATGAAACGATGGAAATGTGTGAAATATGTTGCCGAGTTCAGTCGTGTGATTGGCTCATTAGGTGACATGTCGAAGCTGTCAGAATCCGGTGCACATGCGAGAAAGCCCCCTTGAGTTCCTGCTGGTGAAACTTTAATTTCCTGAATTCTAATGATTTGGCACTCGGCTGCCATCGGAGGACGTAACATGACAACATATCCTGGCTGTAAATTCTAAAGTTGATGCTGTCTCGCTGCATAATTCCATGTTTTTCCTCCTCTTCGTAACATGTGCGGTACTGTGCGGCACTGGCAGCTACATCGATAGATTGCTTAATGGCACCAAACTTCCGGGGCAATAATTCACTCAGCAGTCAATTCTGTGCTGTTCTCTCTGACAGCACCGAAAGGTTCTCGTCTGACAGCCGAGCTTTTGCCCGCTTTTTGCATCTTCGGATCGGTGGAAATGGGGAAACAGATGAGTCCTTCATAACCGATTACCGTTTCGTCGTTTGGGAAGAAAATCAGTCCCAGCTAAAAGGGTGCATTTTCCGCAGGGGTTGTTGAGTACTTCTAATGACCATCAGCAGCAGATACAGTACTATCCAACGCGCTTATTTGACGAGCAGAGCTTTCAGCTTTACTAACAGTTATGAAAATCTTTTAAAAGCAATTAAGATGTGACGGATTTTCTTTCTCTTTCGCGACTGATAAATATTAAATGATCAGTAGCGTTCAATCGTAGCATCCAATTTATTGACGATATATTTTTTTTGACATATTAGAGTGTGTGATTTCAGTTAAGTTGATGATGTTGAGCAATACATTTTTTGTAAAATATTTTTGGAGCACAGGAACATATTTTTTGAATACATACAATAACAAAAAATAAAAACAAGACTAACGCTTGTGAAATTATACTTATTGGAAAACTAATACAACTCATGAAACACTTTCTAGATGTGGTTAGAACGTTCCAAAAGAAAACAGGCCCCTACGATTATTAAATAGCTGAAAATATAAGCAGCAAAAATTAAGACCAACCGTTATTTTATTTGGCAAACTTTTTTCCTTTAGTTTAAAGCAGGGGTCCCCGGATATTTTGCTTGGCGGAGCTCTTATTTAAGCGAAATATTTGGCGGAGCACCAACATTTTGGAATCAATGAGTAATTCAAATATTTTGATCTAAAAAGTGTTCCGCCGCGCCAATTGATCTAAAAGCTGATAAAAAATCTGTTTCTTAGGTTGGCTTTTGTTTTTATCGAAAATTCCATGGAGCACTTGTAAAAGCTACGCGGAGCACGGTTTGGGAACCCTGTGCCTAAACTTCTAATGTTTAAGATTTGTTTCGGATGAATTCTCGCACTCTTCACGACATAGACTGACCAAGGCTTAGACTTGTCCTGGCAGGAATAACGTACCTCGCTGTCTGGACGTTTGAACCTCCTCGTTTTTGGCTTTACAACATTCAATTTCCTCCTCCAGTTTTGAATGTTTTATTGTGCAATGTGGTTTGAAAGGAGTGTCCATTTTTGTTTCATCAGCCCATGGAACAATGCACCATTTCTAGGATCTTTTTGGGACCTTTTTAGGATCCAATTTAGATGTTATTTAGCTTCCGTGTGAGCTTAGCAACTGTACTTGGATTAATTCCGAACTACTTCTCAACAGGTTGTCTCTTATTTGTTCTGGTAATTACGGACAAACTCAGCTTTTCCCTAATCGTCGATGCTGCCTCAAATGGATATATATTGGACAACCGTTTGATATGATCGTAATTCAGTTGTTGTTGGTGTTGTTTTCCGGGGGTTTTCAGATGCCAGAAGAGGAATTTTTTATCCTTCAAGAAATTCTATGATCCGTTGTTGGTTTCTGCCTTGCATGTCCGTTTCTCGTTATTTTTTATTTCGTTTATTTTCCGTCGTTGGTTGCATGTGGAACACGTTATAGAAGTACGCGGGCTCACTACTAGACATCGCATTACTGTAGAAATTGATATGTTCATCGTCATTCTGGATTTCAAAATTGGCATGTTGAGTAAATTTCTGGCTTTTGCGCATCATTTTGGTTCCGAACATATCGATATTAAGTCATTTAAAGCTGTTTTCTAGACACCGGAAGTCGGCATCTTAGAAATCAAAATGGTGACCATCAAAGAAACGCTTTTTTGTAATCTAATATCCTCACACTTCAAATACGGTTTCATTTGCTTGATTACTTCTCGAATTATGTTGAAATTTGTGTTCCATTTGTCTGGGAACTCTTCCTTCCATAGTATTGAGAAGCTTCGAATCATGATAGAAATATTTCTCTTCCCCTAAAACCTCCACATGTCGAATTTAGTTCCATTTGCTTGACTAGTTCTTGAGTTAGGCAAAAATGTGTTTTTCACTTGTATGCAAGCTCTCACTTCCAGGAGAGGCAGGGGTGTCGGATTACTATAATAACAATTATTGACCTCAAAAACTTAACAAATTTGGTTTTGCTCGATTAGTTTTCGAGTTATGTAAAATTCGTGTTCCAGTTGCATGGGAGCCCTTCCTTCCCGATGAGCGAGAGGTGTTTATCTACCACTAAAAAATGTTTGCTCTCGAAAAAACCAACAGGCCAAATTTGATTGGATCTCGAGTTATGCACATATTCGTGTTTCTTTTGTATGTGATCCTAGAAAAGAAGAGGGAGGGATGTCAAACTACCATAGGAACATTTTTTCCCTTAAAAACCTCCACATGTCAAATTTACTTCCATTTAGCTTGATTCGTTCTCGAATTGTTCAGAAATTCGTTCCTTTCAGTTCAGCTTTCTTCAAGTCATAGGATCCAAAAAGCCCTGCATACAAATTTTCACGCCGATTGGTTCAGTTATATCCAAGTCTATATGGATCAGGCAGACAGAATTACACAATTACACTTTTATCCACTTTCAACATTTAATTATACAATAACACTTATTACACAGTATTACATTTTTATATGTAAAGATTTCTAATTTCCTGTTTATGTTTTGCCTTTTTTTTAGTTCTCATTTTCGATTTTTAATATAAGATTTCCGATATTTACAGTTTGATATTTTATTTTTGCACTTTGACTTCTAACATTAGCAATTGGATTTTTTATTTTGAATTTACTATGTTCGATTTATGATTTACGATTTACCATTTTTGGTTTTTGATTTCCGGATCTTGATTTGTGATGTCTGATATATTATATTCATTTTATGATTTACTGTATCCGATTCATGACTTTCTATATATATTTTCAAATGTCAGATTTTGTGATATGTATTTGATCTATTATTGCTGATTTTTAATTTCTGGTTCTGATACTCACCGTTTTTGGTATCCATTATTTAATATCTAATTATTGATAGTCCAATTCCCGTTATTAAATTTCGGATATTCGATTCGTGATTTTCGATTCCTGCTAAGTACTGGGCACAGATGCTCACAAAAATTGACAGGTGACAATTAAAGTTTTGAACTTTTCAAGTTCTTCTACTCAGCAACAAACATGCTCAGATAGAAATGACAGAGCATATATATAAAAGATCTCTCTTCCCGCTTTGTGCCAGTATTTTTTGTTTTTTTACATTTTTTTATACATGAATACTTTTGTTCGAAATGGCGTCGAAACAAGAAGCATCGTGAAAATGAAAATGGTAGAGTTCTATAAACTGCTCATAAATCTTGCCAAAAAATTCAAATTGTGAAATTTTACATACGCTTCTTTATACGGAGAGCAGTGAGAATGTTATAAATTACACAGGAGCAAGCTATCGTGCAGTTATTGTGCACAACTAATGAGCACACACAACAGCAATACGGATTAGTTTACGTGAAAGAATCGATACGTAATTTATTTTAATTAAAAATGACGCTACAAAAACTACATAAATAAATTGCAATGCTAGAAAAGAATTGATTTCGATTTTTTTCTAATACCAGCACTGAAATGTGCACGAAGAGTGTGCATGCACACAAGATATGGAAGAGCTTTAGCACTCACCCTTACACCTTCGACGCATATTACTCTCTTCGCCTAGACACACTTCCCTCCAGACAGACTTTTAAGGTCTAATTACTGATATCTGGGTCAGAGTTAATAAAGTCTTGTCCCTCGTCGAGACGGGACACGAATCCGCAATGGCCCCATCTGGACGAGGGAAATTTCTAAGTCTAAGTCTATGTTAAATCCTTAGGCGATGTTCATTATTAGCATCCTTGAAAAAAACACATACACTGTCTACTACATAACATGTGAAACAGTTTGCTTCGTATTAATTATGGCGCCGGCCTAAGATAAAGAAGAAACCAAATAGTGCAAGTCAATGATAGCCGCAGCCGATCAGCAGGCTGGCAACAGCGCAAGCCAAGCCAACAGGACATCCTCAAAATGAACGAAGCAAGGCTGTCATGTCTGAACGAACAAAGACATGCGCAAGAATGAGCTGTCGTGTGCAATTCACGACAGTTTCGTTGCCTCGTGTGAGCTTAAGCTGTATGAGAGCTTTCATGAATAGCTTATTCATAAAGCTGTTGAAATAAAAAGAGAGCTGTTGCCAGCATATTGTCGCACCACAGTCTTTTTACGAAGCCTGATCTGGCTCCAAATTAGTGATTTTTGACTGCCAGCTTCTTTTCTAATTTTTTAATGTTATCTTGCCGAAATGCAGTTTCGCTCATCGGAATTAACTTATTTTCATATTGCTTGTCTTTTTGACGTATGACTACGTCTTTGTTTTCTATACTTGGTAACATTGTGTAAAAATGAAAATTAAACCGGTCGGAAAAAAGCTAGATTATACACTGTAAAAATTGGATGCCGATATAATGAATCCCAGTTAAATGTTTTCCGTTTAGTAAATTAAATGTAGGCGTGATCCACTCACAACCAACCCAACTGATCTAGATTCAATCCTAGCCGACACCGGGAGATTTTCTGAGGCGAAAAATCTCTTGGATCATGTTTTCCTTCGCATGAGGCCGTTGGCGCCGGTCCGTCAATCAACGGGTCGTTAGTTAGGGCCCCGGGTGGAACCACCTCCCGGTTATCGGTGATTGGCACACAGTGGCGGAACTAGACCGACGGAAAATATGCGAGAATAAAAAAAACTTTCTTGCAGCCAGTTTGAAAATCGTGATCAGTAAAATATCTAAACTAAACTAGTTTTCACTAGAAACAATATTAAAATGAGCGTTAAGTTTCACTATGACTATGACAAAAAAGTCCTATTATTTTTAACTTATCAATATCTTAAATGACACAACTTATAACCGCTTTTTCTACTTTCAACACATGCTACGCACCCAATCACAGCTCATACGAAATCCAAAACGGTTTTGGTCATTTGTAAACAGTACGCGGAAATTTATTAAGCAGACAATGTGTGCAGTAGTGAAAATAAGCGAACTGGAAATATGATACAGATTTGGAAAAAAATATGCGGAAAGAAAATAAGCTACCTCCCAGCTACCTTATTAGAAATGACAGTTCTGACGCACTTGATGGTATTGGTTCTATATTTAGAACACATTTCTCGAGCGTATTTAATTTAACGACTACAAATATTAGTAAACCTAAGTAACATTAGCTTCTCTGACGAGGATGTCCTTACAACTGAAACCTTTTTCTTCAGCTGGACCGGGCGGTATTCCAGCTATTTTTTTGAAAAGATGTGCAATCGCCAGTGGTGGGCACCGCTAACCGAAAATTTAGCGACGCTAATCGCTAAGCCGCTAACCGGAAAATTTATCTCGATAATCGATAAACGCTAACCGCTAAACCCTCATTAGCGGAATTTTCGCTAATCGCTAATCGCTAACTTATTAATAAGTAAATAGTCATATCGATATATTTATTGCTCGTGTTTTGTAAGATTTGGACACTTTTATCTCTTGTGGTAAAACAAACGAAAACAAATACTTTTGAGAGCTATTTACAATAAGAGGTTCACAATATTGTGTTCATACTTGATTTTTAAAAACAAGGAGTAACAAAAGTAATTCAGTTTGCATAAAATATAAATACCTTGGAATATTTTCATAAAAATTCAATTATTATCTGAATCGAAAAGGTAAAACCTAAGTTGTCATAATTTCAAGCCGAAATACAAAAGTTCTTGGTTGCCGAAAATTCAATCTAGACCTTGAGCTTGTTCTGAAGAATACTCCTGTGGCTTGTACGATAACTGGAACTCCATTCTAGTGTAAAAAGACTGGCTTGCACTTGTGTCGTAAAGAGAGGGACTCTAGACAATTGAGACAATTGAACGTTGTTTGAATGAAATATTCGTTCCAAAAGTAACTTTCGCAGTAAAGTATGTTCATCTTTCGAAGCAATGTACGTACGCCATCAGCAATTCACAGTTTTTCTAAATTGTTATATCTTCACTTCTCTTCAAAATTTAGCGAATTAGCGATTAGCGTTTCGAAGGCCAACATTTTAGCGACGCTAACAGTTTCGCTTACCAGCTCAAAAATTAGCGAAATCGCTAAACCGCTAACTGAATATTAGCGTCGCTAATTAGCGATTAGCGAATTAGCGGAATGGTGCCCACCACTGGCAATCGCACTTTGTGTTCCGCTAAGAATTTTGATAAATCGTATGTACACGCAAAACTATTACTTATTACTTTAGAAGCAATAGCGCAAAATTGCCTTTTGGGTAACATATTCATACTAAACTTATTTGATACCGCGTACAAACAATCTTCCGAATCAAGTAGAAATACTCCGCGTTATTGTAAAAATATCACGTTCAAAAAAATGCATAAAAACAACCCGCGTAAAAGGCAACCCCAGTGTATTTCCATTTCAAGTAAACACTGGGGGACGAAACGAAAGTGTTTCTAATTAGACATTTGAGGTTGACTGTTGAGATTCTGATTATGTGTGGATGAAGGGGACAAAAATGAACCTGATAGTTGCATCACACATTTTGCTAACACATGCATTGCGGTGCTTGGCTGTATGTTCTCCTCCAGAAACACATACAAGCGTGTGGCCGTCATAATTTTTTTACTTTTTGTTTGTTACTCTTTGTGTATAATGCGCAGTCATAAGACACAATAAGTAATAAAAAATTGCCCTAAAGTAATAAAATGTTTCCCGTTTGCGTTGGGTGTAGTAGTGAACTACAGGGGAATAACTTGCAACATGGCTTAAGGCCAGGTAGATCGACTACGACTAACTTACTTTAATTTTATCGCATTGTATAAAAACATAGAGAAGGGGATGCAAGTGGATACAGATCTGAAAGCAGCGTTTGACCGTGTTAATCACAATATTCTGTTGGCCAAGATTGAACGTCTTGGTGCATCACACCATTTCACTAAGTGGTTCAAATTGTACCTTGGAAACCGCACAATGTTTATTAACGCAACACAGAGTCAGATAGCTTCGTTAACTTGTCGGGTGTTCCTCAAGGAAGCAACCTCGGACCTTTTTTCAATGATGTGTGTTATGTCATTCTACCTGGCAGTAAACTCATCTATGCTGATGATTTTTTTTTTTTGATGATTTCAAACTATTTCGCATCATTCGCTCCATAGCGGACCGCAGATTACCAATTACCAATCACCACCCCATGCCAACCGACGCCGTTTGCTTGGCATTGTCACACCAGCAAACTGAAGAGACGGGCCGTATTCGCGGGGAAACTGTTAATTTGCGTGATTGACGCTCCAAACATCCTCTCTGAAAACAATGAGAATAGAAATAGAAATTCAAGAATGGGAAACTTACTGCGCCTCATTTAATCGTACAGAATATGGTCAAAACGAACCCATCAGGGCGATACGATAAGTCTCCAACATCGTATTTGACTTATTTGACTTCAATGTATCAAGTGTTAGTCTTAAAAATAGGCTTAAGCGAATATTATAATTTGTAAGTCTTCCCTTAGGATTCCCCAGGATACCGATTAACACGGTGACGGAATCGTGAAAGGAATCGCAAACACGATCTGGAGGATTCCCACTCACGATTGTTATTCAAGAATCCTAAAGCCATATACAGGGCATTCCTGAGGATTCTTTTTTCAGGAATTCTTTCCAAGGACGCTCACGAATCCAATGTGAGTAATCCTAGAGAATCTATGCGAATCGTATGTGTTCGTCCGGGTTAGGTTAGAATTTGTCAGAGCTGGTTCCATGTGTCATCTGTAAGAATAGTATGTTGTATTGTTGTTACTATCAACTTAAAACATTGTAAAGCTCGATCAAAAGATGGTGGGGTTTTCACGCGCACTCATATCTTCATTACGACCAAAAATGGCTGGTGATATAATTGGAAAAAAAAACAAATGAACTTACAAATCTACTCGCTGGGTTTGGGGGATTGGATATCCGTGTTACTATTGGTTAGATTTGCGAAAAAGAGATGGAACTAATTGGGTTGTGCGTTGGTGCTGGATTGTTCTTTGGGTTAACAAGTTTACAAATATTTTTCAATAAATATGATTGTTCATCATAAGATGGAGAAATTCAATACGGGTTTTGTTAAATAGTTTATCTCGCGATTGACTTATATAACCTCAAGGAAAAAGTTGTATTTACGTGTAATTTTCAAAGGAATAAGAAGGAACTACCCAATTTTAAATAAAACTGATAGTATAATGTAAATTAATTTTTAATAACAATATAATCCACCTGGCAACACTCCCGGTCAAAAAAATTTTTTTTCTGGATTCCTTGGATCATTTGTTTCAAAAATTATCTATCAGTATTTTTCGGACATCTTATCTTGCATCGAGGAGGGGAGTCCCGCAACGCAGAGAGTGTTCAATCGACACCAACATGGACTGTTTAAAGTAAACCAAGATAAATGATTCCTCAAACTTTAAGCCAAATCAGTGATGATCGTATCCAAGTGGTATGAAAACTTCGTATGGAACGACGTATATGTAAAAGAAACATATCTCTAATGAACACTTGAAGTTTTCCCTGAAAATGTCACTGATCGGTGGTGAAACGTTGGGCAATAAAAAATAAATTCTTTTTACTTGAAGAGCTCTGTCGAAAATACACCCAACGTACATCAATTTTCATTTTCATTTTCATCGAAATGAAGTCAAATTTTTTTGGTAAGTAATTTTGCTGTTGCAGACTTACCCACGTGATGAAAATCAATTTAGCCTAGAATTAAGCTTAAAAACTTCGCCGAAGATAATATGACCATAAAAATCACACTTTCGAGCTAAATTCTGCGCAAAAAAAAAAACAAAAAAATTGATGTTGAGCCGTTCGTCAGATATTCAATCAGTTCCAGGTGAATAACTTTTTCTACAAGCTTCGTAACGCCTTACGGTCTTCAGAAAACTTGTTTTCCAGGAATATAGCCTACAAATGTCATGTATCGATATATGTTTTTGGCAGCCAACTGGAGAACAAGTTCGGAGAAGGCGGATTTTCTCATATAAAATCCTATGAAAAATCGGGGGCAAAATATAGTTACTCCGATCAATCTGAAACTTTACACAGTTGTTATACGACCCACGAACACGAAAAGTGCATTGAAGCGAGAAAATTACACCAGGTGCGTGTCTGTTTATGTATGTTGCTTATGGGTATATTATGCTACAATCTGACAAATGCAAATGGAAGCAGAATACCGATTGGCTGGCTATTAGGCGGTAATCTTTCTCTCTTTTTTGTTTTTTTCATTCTCTGTCTTTCTTTATCTTCAATTCCCATCTATATCTCATTATTTTCTATCTCTTCTGTCCTTTCCTTTTTTTCGGTTTTTTTTTATTTCTCTCTCCCTTCTTCTTCTTCATCTTTTGCATCTTTCTCTCATTCTGTCTTCCTCTATTTTGAGAGTATTTTGCATAGTACTTTAATTCAATTTCTTCGCAAATATTTAGTTAATTCATCACACATTTGGTTCACGTATGAAGACACTTCACTTGTATCCACAATCTTGCATGTAAAACCGCTTACATAGACCCACAGTGCATTCGGTTACAAGTGTTAACTGTACTTTACGAGTTCTGTTTTAAAATCAAATATTAATTCTTGGCCGTTCGAACTGTTCTTGCAATTTTCGCAAATACCTAACGCTTATGTAAATTTCAAATGTGCAGTAGCTGAAAATAGGAAAGATGTGATGGTATAACACAGGAACATGATTTTCTCCTCATTTTTTGCATGACTTTTACAAGAGAATAAATTTCCGAATTTTCGTCATCGTCGATTGGTTTAGTGAATATTTTATTGATGAAAGTAAGATTCCATATCAACAAAGCGGAAAACGTTCAAATTATTACATAATTGCACTCAGTCAAAGCTGACCTTATCCGATACCTTCGCATAATTCATTAGCTAGATCCGTGCATGCAGGCCACTCAATTACCGCGTTTGCATGCACAACGTACTCTTCGGGGCACGCTATTCCCTCGTTCACGTTTAGCGATCAACATAGAAATCTCGTGTTCAATTAACACGCTGCGCTTCGCTGCACCTGCCTTCCCATTCGCCCCTTCTATCTTTCGCCGGCTGTAAATATGAATGCGATCAGGAAGTGGCCGCTTTGTTTTAATTTCACACCTCAGCATTGCTGGACACATACACACGGTTCATACTGACTGCACCGAACCGATAGAGAGAGAGAGAGAAAGAGATGGACCTCACACCGAGATCCTAACTGGACCTTCGGTCGGTCGGTCGGTGGCGATTAGCCGTTTAGCATGTTTGCGCTTCTTTCTCCCGGTCAGTCGGCAAATCATAATTATTCATGACATGCGAAGCTAATATTCACGATTTCTACCCTTCTTGTTTGCAGTTTTTCAGCCAGCGTTTTTTTTTGTTGAGCCGTTTGAAAACGAGTGTTTTTTTGTTAATCGTAGCAATGACTAGATTTATAGTATAGCGTTTCATTTAACAATGAAAGCCAATTTTATTTATGGGCCGCTTCGCAAATCCTCAGATTTGACTATAGTTTATAAAGCCCCCCACCCCTACAACAAAAATCGAACGAGCGTGTTGTTTTCTGGTTGCGGCTATTTTGCAGATGAAAATGTTAATTTCGGCCCACTTCACGGATTATTGGTGGTCGTTTAGCCTCCTCTATGTGTGTGGTGAAATAAGTGGGAAACCTATTAGGAAAATTATGATTCTGATGTTGAGCCACTGAACAGCCAGTTTCCTCGCGTCTCGACTGCCCATGCCAGTGGGGGCGCGAATGCCGATGACATTCAGTACTAATTAATTACCGAATCCACGGTTCGCCACGAACATCCATCATCCGTTCGGTAAAGCTAAACCCGAGACCGGACCGATTGTTCATCGGCGAGTTCCTTGGTTTACTGCAGAATGTTGGATCATTTCGCTAATCGCCGTTCTGTAGGTACCTGAAATTGTGTGTTTGTGTGTGTTGAAGCGCGCGCGAAGGGTTAGCCACAATTCGTGGGCATTTCCTGGCGCGCAAATATTTTAGACCGCGTGGTTGGTGCCTTTCCCCATCATCTATTTCGGTGCTGACGAGAAGAGTGGAATTGAAGGTATTTCAAAACTCGCCGGACGCTCGGGTTTCGAATGGACGCTGACTGTGCGTGCGGTATTTAACGGGCATTGTTTTGCAACTGTTGTTATTTTGTTACCGCTAGGAAGGCTCGGTTTGCTAGGCTGTCGGAGGGGGAAAATATTTCGGTTGCATTTTCAAAATGTTTTTCCGACAGATTACAGCCGCTGTTTTTCGCACCTACCGATTGGCTGGGTGCCCATAAGAGATCTTATCATCGTACCATGTTGATGGTCAACAAACCGTACAACCGCTGTCACGGATTAGTGGTCGACACCGACGTCTTCTATTTAACCCATCAAATTAGCACCCCACCGCGGTGGCGGATGACGAAGACCAACCGGCGGCGTTTCTGCCACTTGAATGAACTCAAAACAATTAACAGATTTGTCTTAATTAGTACAGGGCCTGATTAGCATAACTCTGTTTGCGGCGGTGTATTTATTTATAGTCAGCCGTCATAAAATGGGTCGGTTGAATGCCGCCGGCGTTTCTCCGTCCGCCGAGGTTTGTTCTAAGTTTAAAATTGTTTAGCCAACTCACGCTTCATTTGCATTTCATGTAGGATGTCTCACATTTATAGGATCATTAATCCAGCTGTTACGCTCAGCTCTACAAATGAATGTTAAGACCGAAACATATTACGGTAAGTTGGTAGTTTATGTGATAGCGTTAGGGAAAGGAAAAACCAAACATTGAGATGCAACCGGTGTCCTGTTGGGAAGCCACCCACATTCTCTAGGGAACAGAACAGCTGCACGCTGTGGTGAGCTTTCGATGCTGGTTGAGAAGCTTTCACCACCGGCTTGACTTCGTTCGGTGTTCACAGATGTCACTGCAGTCGGGATTCTATCGTCGTCATGCGAGAGGCGCGAGAATTTCCCCCTTGCGGGCGGAAAATTTTCTTTCGTTCGCTTAATCCGCTTACCGAACCGTCGCAACAGCCACAGGGTGATGCTTTTTCTCTCCGGCTAGAATTTTCTCTCTTTCTCCCGGGTTCTCTCTCGTTCTCGATTGTTCAGAAATAGCATCTGACGGTAGAAGCTGGAAACAAAATCAAGTCTATCGCACTAGAAGAAATTCACCACCACAAGGGCTGGCAGGAAAATTCTGTTGTTGGAAGCCTATCGTCGGGGAAAAAGCTTGTTATTTTTTCTGGCTTGCTGATATCGTGTGGGCTGAAATATGTAACACAACGCTAAGAACATGTTTTCACCATAAATCTCAAGCTTACTTAATTGACGCCTTTTGTTTTAGCTGTTACTATCAGGCTATCGATAATATTTTGTGCTTGGATGAACCCACCAAAACATATTTATTACAAAATCGACGAATGACAATTTGAATGCGTACGATTATTTTATCAATTCTTCTATTTTCAATTCACGTCACACGTTAAAACATTATAACAACCAAACATGTTCCAGCATTATATATGTTCACCTTACAATAAGAAAATTTTCGGTAAAATTCACCTAACACTATTTTGATGATTAACAGAGGCTTCAAATGCATTAATTCCACAATATAATTCAAAGCCTAAAACACCAATCAATCGTTAACAGAAGCAAATACAAAGACAATGAACAAAAACAAACCGGGCAGAGCAAAAAGCTAATAGGGACGAAGAACAAAATCCTGAGAGAATGAATAGCAAAAAGGAAAAAAAAAATTAAATATAGGTAAATCAGAAGTGGAGGAATGAATAAGTAGTATAAGAGAGGAGCAGTAGCAGACATGTAGAAGTAGAAGAAAGAAAAATACCAAGCAAAGCAATATCAAAATAAAAGAAAAATATCAAAAGTATGACATTAATAACACAAAAAAATTATGAGAAGGATAAAGAATTTTTTTTATTCTCGCTTATTTACCGTCGGTCTAGTTCCGCCACTGTTATAGTGCCAATCACCGACGCCCGGGGAGGCGACTCCATCCAGGACCTCAACTCACGACCCGTTGATTAACGGACCGGCGCCAACGGCTTTACTTCCTCATGCGATGGAAGGCGTGATCCCAGAGATTTTTCGCCTCAGAAAATCTCCCGGTGTCGGCTAGGATTGAATCTAGACCAGTTGGGTTGGTTGTGAGTGGATCACGTCACCTCACAACCATCGACACCTATGTCGGCGGTGGGATTCGAACGCAGGCGTCAAGCGTGGTTGGCGGAGACGTTACCAACCACGCTAAGCCCCCGCTCCGTAAGGATAAAGAGTTGAAATATATAAAACAGAGAAATAGACAATTAAGATTAAAAATGAGTAACCAAATAGTCAATGAGAAGTAAAAGTTATGCTAAAGATCTCCAAAGGAAAGCAAGAAAGAGTGAAATATAGCAAATGAAAAGCAGAACAAAATTAGGATAAGAGCAAAAGAAAAATAACAGTAATTAAACAGTAAAAATGACCGAAGTGCAGGTGACAAAGGCTACAAGGAGAAAAAACGAGCCAAAGAAGAGCAAAATATAAAATATGAACCAAATCGGAGCAAAGTAGATTAAAAATAAGAGAGACTAAAAGAAAAAGATTTTCAAAAGACGAACACAAGACTAACGAAACAGAAGCAAAAGAGAAGCAAATGAAAACTTAAATAAGAGCACATAAATTAATAGTGAAATAAAGAGTAAAATGAGAGCATAAGATCAGAAACAGAAGAAAGGAAGAAGAGCATAAGAACAGTTAGAGACGAGCAAGCGAAGAGCAAGAGAAGAACTAAACAAGTGTGAGCGTAAAACAAACAAAAAACAAAAGTAACAAGAGTAGAAAACAAGTAGTTAAAAAAAAAGTAAAACGAAATCTAAAGAAAAGCAAAAAAAGAGTAAAATGTGAAAGAAATTTTAGAAAAATGAAAGAAAAAGTAGAGTAGAAGAACATCAAAAGGTTAACTAACGAAGACTCGAAGAGTAAACGAGTAACAAATTAAAAAGCGATACAGGAGCAAAAAAAAAAATAACATAAAGTAACAGAGGAGCACAGCAAAAATAACAGATCAGCAACCTACCAGAAAACGAAAAGCAAGAAAGTTAACGGAGCAGAGGTGAAAGAAGAATAAGAAACTTATGAAAGAAGAAGCATAGAGGAGCAAAAAAGAATAATAAATAATAACATGGGAGTGAAAGGAAAAATAGCAGCAAAACTGATCAAAAGAAGACTAAAGAAGCGAATGAAAAGCAAAACAAAATTAAAATAAAAGCAAAAGGAAAACAGCTGTAATCAAACAGCAAAAACGAATAAGAGAAGGGAACCAGAAGAACAAAAGATCAGCAAGAGACGTGAAAAAATATCGTGAAAAAGAGAAGGAATACAGAAATGCAAGAGTTGGTGGTTACAAAGAGGATTAAAAACGAACAAATAAAGAGGAAAATATCAAATATGAACAATATATGAGCAAAGAAGATAAAAAGATAAAAATCGAGCAGGAGAAGACGAGCAAAAGATTTACAAAACAGAAGCATAGAAAAAGACAAAGGAAAGTAAATGAAAAGCACAAGCAGAGCAAAAGAAAAATAACAGGAAACTAAAGAATAAATATAGAGCAAACGAAGAGCGAAACAAGGAAGAGACGATCATGCGAAGGGCAACAGATGAACTAAACAAACGCAAAAGAAAATAGAAAATAAGTGAAAGTAATGTAGTAAAAGAGAGTATAGGAAAGATTCAAAAATGAGCAAAGAAAAGTAAAATGTAAATAAAATATAAAAAGAAAGAGAAAAAACAAAAAGCAAGTGTTTCAAAATGCTATAAAAAAAGAAACCAACGAAGAGTGGAAAAGGAACACATAAAAGGCAAAAGAAGCGCAGAAAATATATGAGAAAAAAGGTAAAGAAGAACAAAAAAACAGATATGAGTTGAAGGAGAGTAAAATACGAGTAAAATTCTAGCAAAACGAAGCAAAAAAAGACTCAAAAAGAGTAAATGAAAGGCAAAATAAATATGAAATAGAAGTGCAAGAAGAATAACAGATAATACATAAGTGATATTTTAAAATAAACATAGAAAGAGGAGTAGCAGCAGGGTAAGAGAAGAAAAACTAAGAGTAAAAACTAGCAAAGAGAAGCAACTGAAGAATCAAATAAAAGTAAATAAAAAGCAAAAGAATATCTGAATGAGAGCGAAAAAATACTAATAGCAAATTCAAGTTCAAATATAGAGTAGATAAGGACCTGAACAAAAGTAAAAAGGAGCGAAAGAACATTAGAGATCAACAGCAGACGACCAAAAAAAACGGAAATAACAGTGAAAGAATCGATGAAGGATAGTTAAAGAAGAGTCTAAGGGGTATAACAAAAGAGTAAAATATGAGCAAAGAAAAAAAAAACAAACAGTAAGCAGAGAATGAATGAAAGTAGAGTAAAAAAAAAAGAATTTTAATAGACGGGCAGAAGAAAAGCAGAGTTAAACAAAAATGAAAGAAGAGAAAGAAAAACTTCGAAAAAGTTAAAAAGAACCTCAGAAAAGCACCGTAAGAGTGAAATATGAACAAAACAGCGTAAGAGTAAAAAAAGAGTAAACGAAGGATAGAAAAAGTTCAAAAGTATGGTTAATTGAAAGAAAAAGAAGAGCAGATTAAAACCAAAACAAGCGCAAAAGACAAGTCAAAGATGCGCAAAAGAGAGTGGAACAGGAGGCAAATAGAAGTGAGAGAAGAACAAAAAAAAAGATGAACGCATGACCATAGGAAGAGCAAAATATGAGCAACAGAATTGTAAAAGAAGAGCAAGACACAAGCTTAGTTTCAGCGAGAGACTAGCGAAAACAGAGCGAAAAGGAAGTTAAACAGAAGCGAAAAGAGATCAGCAAAATCGTAAATGAAGAGTAAAATATGAGCATAAGAAAATTAACAGCACAAAAACAAAAAAGAAAATAATAACATAAAAACTGAATCAAGTGTATAAACAGCATAACAGAGAATTGAGTAGTAAATAAGGAGCAAAAGACGACTGATCAAAAGTAACCAAAGATTAACAGAAGGACAAGAAAAGATCAACAGAAAGGAAAAAGTTTTGCAAGAAACGAACAAAGTAAAGACGAAGGATAGAAAGCAGCGAAAAGAGCACCAGAAAATGTACAAGATAAAAGGAAAAGAAGAGTAACACATGAAAACTATGAAAAAGAAAGAAGTGAAAGACGAACAAAATATAAGTAAAAGGAATTAGAAGAAGACTCAAAAAAAGAAAATGAAAATTAACAGAAAAGTTGAAAAAATTGAAATAAAAGTGAAGTGAAAGTACAGGAATGATAACAGAAAATGAATGAGAAATGTAGACGCAAAAATGAAGAGTAACAGAATGGTGAAAACAATGTCAGTGTTGCTGAAAATGAGAGTAAAATAAGAGTAAAAGAGAAGAAAACGAAGAGTTAGAAACTAACGAAGAGAAGAAAAAAAATGATAGGAAAAATAAATGAAAAGCAAAATAAGAGCAAAGGAATAATTTAAGCAAGTTGAAATCCGAATTTAGAGCATGAGAGGAGATAAACAAGGATAAAAGAAAAGCAAAACCTATCCAAAAGCAGAACAAAGATCAACAGGAGGCGAACAAAATAGAGCATTAAAGAAGGGAAACGAGAGTGAAAGAAGAGATGAAGAAAAACTAAAGTAGAGCAACAAAAGATTACAAAAAGAAAAAAAAGAGTGAAGGGCATTTCAAAAGAAAAAAAAAAAGAAAAAGAGTGAAGGACAACAAGAGAAAAAGGCCAGAAGTAAAAAAACAGAAGATGAGAGTGAAAAGAGCAATTAAAATAAAAAAGAACATCGAAACATCACAAAGGTGGACACAATAACAAACAAAGAAAAATGTAAGGAAAGAGTAACAGAAGAACCAAATAACTGCGAAAGAATATTAAAACATGATCGAAATAGTGTAAAAATATATTGGAAGAGTAAACGAAGAATGGAATACAAGAAAAAATTACCAAATATGAGAAAAGAAAGAGCATATTAAAACCAAAACAAGATCAAAAGTCCAGCAAGAGATGAGCAAAATAGAATAAATCAAGGCCCAAATACAAATGAAAAAAGAGCACAAAAGAGGTAAACGAAAAGCTAGAGAAAGACTCATGAATTTAATAGTAAAATATGAGTGTATGTTTTAGGAACATAAAAAGTTAGAGAAGAGACAAATACGGCAAAAAAAGTTAAAGAAAAGATTAACGAAAAAAAGAAGAGGAACGGAACAGAAGCAAAAGGTGAGAAGGAAAAGCTTAAATGAAGTACATAATAAGAACAAAAAACAGGAACAAAAGCAAAACAAACGAAAAGAAAAGTACCAGAAAAATACAGCGTAAGAAGGAAAGAAGTGCAAATACACGTTGAACCGAGAATAAAATTTAATTACCAGAAAGTTAAAGAACAAAGTAAGAGTGGAAGAAAAGAAAAACTGCAACAAAAGTAAAATTTTAAATAAATGAATATATATTAATTACACGTAAGTAAGAAATGAACAAAAAATAAAGCAGAAATTAAACGAAACAACAAAACAAACGGTGCAAAAAATAAATGGAGAAAAGAAAAACAAAAGCATAATATAAACAAAAAAGGAGCAACAGAAGAGAAATCTGGAGCAAAAACGAGCTGAAAACTAGAAACAAAAAAAAAACATAAGACGGGTAAAAGAAAAATTAAAGAATATTGAAAAAAAAAACGCAAGAGAGGTTTAACAGATGAACATTAAAAAGCAGTTCAAGAGTGGGAGGACACAAAAGTGAAGGAAGACTAGGGAAAACGTAAAAGAAGTTTGAAAGATGAGTCATGAAAGAGTTAAATATAATATGAGCAACAAAAAGCCAAAGAAAAAATATACACTGAAGGGTGAGGAAAAGCAAAATTAAAATGATAAGCAAAAATTTACAAGAATTAAAGAAAAGCAAAATAAAAAGTAAGTTTGAGCTACAAAAAAAATAGTCTTTCATGTTGCGAAAATTGAAAAATTAAAAGTAATATAAAAGAATAACAGATATTATATGAAGATAAAAAAAATGAACATGGAGAAAATAAAAAACTGGAGTAAAAAAGAAAAAGTAAAAGAGTAAAATAGTGAAAGAGTAAAAGAGTAAAAGAGTAAAAGAGTGAAAGAGTAAAAGAGTAAAAGAGTAAAAGAGTAAAAGATTAAAAGAGTAAAAGAGTAAAAGAGTAAAAGAGTAAAAGAGTAAAAGAGTAAAAGAGTAAAAGAGTAAAAGAGTAAAAGAGTAAAAGAGTAAAAGAGTAAAGAGTAAAAGAGTAAAAGATTAAAAGAGTAAAAGAGTAAAAGAGTAAAAGAGTAAAAGAGTAAAAGAGTAAAAGAGTAAAAGAGTAAAAGAGTAAAAGAGTAAAAGAGTAAAAGAGTAAAAGAGTAAAAGAGTAAAAGAGTAAAAGAGTAAAAGAGTAAAAGAGTAAAAGAGTAAAAGAGTAAAAGAGTAAAAGAGTAAAAGAGTAAAAGAGTAAAAGAGTAAAAGAGTAAAAGAGTAAAAGAGTAAAAGAGTAAAAGAGTAAAAGAGTAAAAG
Organism: Wyeomyia smithii; assembly: GCF_029784165.1. NCBI lineage: Eukaryota > Metazoa > Arthropoda > Insecta > Diptera > Culicidae > Wyeomyia > Wyeomyia smithii. Next base: position 9,833,696 of record NC_073695.1, read on the forward strand.
AGTAAAAGAGTAAAAGAGTAAAAGAGTAAAAGAGTAAAAGAGTAAAAGAGTAAAAGAGTAAAAGAGTAAAAGAGTAAAAGAGTAAAAGAGTAAAAGAGTAAAAGAGTAAAAGAGTAAAAGAGTAAAAGAGTAAAAGAGTAAAAGAGTAAAAGAGTAAAAGAGTAAAAGAGTAAAAGAGTAAAAGAGTAAAAGAGTAAAAGAGTAAAAGAGTAAAAGAGTAAAAGAGTAAAAGAGTAAAAGAGTAAAAGAGTAAAAGAGTAAAAGAGTAAAAGAGTAAAGGAGGAAAAGAGGAAAAGAGTAGAAGAGTAATAGCGTTTAAAAGTGGAAGAGTAAAAGAGTAATAACGTTTAAAAGTGAAAAAATGAAAAATTGAAAGTGTATAACGGTTAAACATTAAAGCAAGAAAACGTGAGTAATACAACTAAGAAACATAACTGGAGGAAACATCAAATTAAATCAACCAACCTCTACCGACTATCTCTTGTGAAGGAGTTTACAGTAATAAATAAGTTATATTTTAATCCCTCTTCAGCTAATCAAGCGCACGTGGTTTTGCTAATTACTTACAGCCACAATTACTGCCCAGCAACGTGTTGGACAAGGTAAGGACAGAATGTGGTAACCTCAATTTCCGCGCCAAAATTTATGCAGTGCCCGTTAGCCCATTCGTGAGTGGACATGATATAATTGCATTATCGGTCACATAATAAACACAATCCTTCTGGTGCCAGCCAGGTTGCCTGTGAGAAACACGAAAGTGATGAGCCCAGTTTGATACCTTAAGACACCAGGCAACAACAATCGCCGCCAGTGACAGGGTTTTGGCTTACTTCATTAGTTAAACCAACCTAACCAACCCAGCTGTGACCCATCCGCGGATTGCGTGCATAGTTATCGTACTTTGGACACTTTTTACTGTCCAAACCGCACTCTGCAATCACTCTCTCTCTCTCTCTCTCTCTCTCTCTCTCTCTCTCTCTGTCTACCTTCGTCCTATTTTCTATGTCAATGTGGTTGCTGATTCTATTTACATGAGACTTCCTTTTCCTGAGGTCGTCGGTTGGTTGGTCCTTGAAACCACATCATTCAATCCTCATGTTCGTTAGCTGGAAGGGGGTGTTTCGCATTATGAAGTCACCCTCCCATAGGCTAGCAAAGCAATCCACAAACTAGGAACCCCCTTTCAAACTAATCGAACCCGCCAGTCCCGGTCCGTCTCGCGTCTGGCGCTGACTAAGCGACAATTGAACTCCCCTAAGGCAGTTTCAATTACCTTTCTTCGCGCTTCCAAGTGAACAGGTGCTGCGTCCCTCGCGCTTTCTACCTTCTTGTCCGATGCAATTCGTTACAATTCTAAACCGCCTGCGGTCGTACCACCCCGCGGCAATCACAATGTAATTAAATTTAACGCCACACAAGCAGCACAGTTGTAGCACCGAGCAGGGAAGCAGAAGGGAATAAAAAAGAAATTCAAACCCACATAAGACGGACGTCTTACCGTCAAACCGGGGCGATAATTAAAGGTGCATACAAAGTGAAATTCTACGATTACTGTGCCCCCGGGGAGAAACCACGCGGGAAAGATTGATGAAGCTAGATGTGGAAATTGAAACAAAGGAATTGCCCGGGAGGGATGCAGAAAATTATTGGCTAAACAGGTTAAAAGTATTCTAAAATTGGTTCCTTCTTAGTACGGTTTGCTCCCCTGCTTTTTAGTAGTTTCGCTTGCTAGCTTTTACAATTTCACTTTTGTTGGCTGTTTTTGGGTCTAAAATAGCCGTAACTTTCAGTGTTATTGATAATAAAAAGCTTCGGATGGGTAATCTTGGTTCGAGCTCCGATTTGCAACTTTGCGAAACGACTAAGCAAACAAACAAGTGCAATGAAAATTTATTGCCCGCCCAGTTGTTTTTACCCCTTGCCGCAGGAAGCACCCGAAACTGTGTCTAATGGCCATCATCTTTTATCGCTCCACGGTGCTTCTTTCGAACCAATTTTGTGTTTGATGGACTATCGCTTCGACCATAAACCTGCACTCACAGAAGCATTCTCTAAACTTTTCCCTAATCAAAGCCAGAAGTTGTGCAGTGGCTGTAAACAGTCACCGACCGGAGTTGGCAGCCGATTTACGTAACAATGCCAAATTTGCCCGTTTATTAGCTTTCACTGGATCAAACTGTTTATTACGTTGATATTCAGAACGGTGTGCTACACTTAATTGCACCTTCTCGCAAGGATTCGTTATTGTTGCGCGCTGCTTTGAGAGGGCGCATATTTTACGACTGAATCGTGCCTTCCATCCGCTGGTCCTACTCCTCTCGGTTAGTTTAGTTAGCGAGACTCGGCCCGGATGATTACACTGTGATTTCTGAAAAACGTTGCCCAACCCCACACCCCCTCATGGGGATGATTATTATTGGGTGCAATCGAAATTACCTCCGAGCGAGTAATAAACTGTGAATCGGACGCCAACCTGGCCGGTCATCCGGCCGGTTTGTGATTGGCGAAAGGAGGAAAAATACTGGCAGTTTTTATCGCTTCGGAGTGAATGTTATTGTCTACACAGCAGCATTCGACCGGAAATTAGTTCACTAGTAGCTGTGCTGTGCTGCCAGTCTGGAAGCGAGGATATTTGCACGAACGATGGTAAATAATTTTGTGAGGTGATGATATTGCCACAATCTTGTTGCGTTTTTTTAAGCAAACAGAAATTTGCTGAACCTATCTGGAGGAAATTTGAACATTGCTTCGCTGTGAACCTGATAACATTTTTGCGATTTTGGCCAATAGTTAAATATTTAGAAGAATGTTCTCATAGGATCACAAAACCAAATTATGGGTTTAAAAACAGCGTCAGGCAACTTTTCTATGGTGGTACAAGTTATGTTTCGACAACAGTTGGAAACTATCGCTCCACTACACATGTGCTGCCATTAAAAGTTGTAAACATATTCTTTGATATCGGAAAACAACATTTGATTCCATCTGTTAATCTCACTGTTCTAGTATCCTTATCACCAGATGTTGAATTACTAGTTGTTGGCTTTTATGTGTTTTTGAATGAAAAAAAAAAAAATACCGAAAAAAGTTTCCCTGTAACTCATTTGTAAAAAATTGTTCATTAAACAGGTCATTAGTGGAGTTTAAATTCTTTCTACCCCAAACATAATTAATAACGTAAAAATAAAGCACACTGTTTCGTGTTGTATCGTGCGGCTTGGAGAACATCGAAATTTATTTCTGTTGGTCATGAGAATGGAAACAATTTCAAAAAAAAAAAAGCTCAAAATGGTGCTGTGCAGTCAAATCAACAGTCCCTATTAATACGTTAAAACATTTAATGGAGTCTCTTATCCGAATCATTGTTTCTGTTTTTCTATTTTTTTTCGTTTTTTTGTCCTCGTTAGTATCTATTATATAACTGTTGCTGATTCATATTTTGATTAACTCTTAAACATCAAGAGGAAATAAAATCGATAATTTGGACAAACTTGATATTGCATGACGTAACCTAACAACAGTTATATTCAGAAAACAATATTTCGACGAAGAATTACGTCTTGCGGTAGCAATCTGGGATAGAGGTGCAAAATGAAATACAGAAAACATCGAAAGCATTACGTAAATTGTCCAATTTGCAGTGGTGGGCACCGCTAACCGAAAATTTAACGACGCTAATCGCTCAGTCGCTAACCGGAAAATTTAGCTCGATGATCGCTAAACGCTAAACGCTAGATCCACATTAGCGGAACTTTCGCTAATCGCTAATCGCTAACTTTTTAATATGTAAATAGTCTTATCGCTATATTTATTGCTCGTGTTTTGTAAGATTTGGACCACTTTGATCTGTTTTGGTTAAACAAACGAAAACAATTACTTACAAGAATAAAAAAAGTTATTTAGCTTGCATTGAAAATAGATACTCTTACGAATGTTTTAATAAAAAATTAAATTATTATCTGAATCGAAAAAGTGGAACCAAGTTATAATTTCAAGCGCATTGCAATTTACCAAAGTTCTTGGTGTGGCAAAAATTCAATCTAGACCTTGTTCTTCAAAATGTTCTTGTGGCTTGTACGATAACTGGAACTCCAGTCTAGGGTAAAAAAACTGACAAAAATAACTTTCGCAGTATGTTCATCTTTCGAAGCAATTTACGTACGCCATCAGCAATTCACAGTTTTTCTAAATATTTCTATTGTCGCTTCTCTACAAAATTTAGCGATTAGCGTTTCGAAGGCCAAAATTTTAGCGACGCTAACAGTTTCGCTAACCAGCTCAAAAATTAGCGGAATCGCTCAATCGCTAACTGAATTTTAGCGTCGCTAATTAGCGAATTAGCGGAATGGTGCCCACCACTGCCAATTTGAAATGCTATTTCGACTAATAAGAGCTGAAAACAAGATCCAATATAGATGTTTTCGGAATCAGAAAGATGCTCACAGTCCTAGAGGAAGTGAACTCCAGATGCCATTTTGAAGTTCAAGATCTGGTTTCTGACTATGAGATTTTCACCACCGTGCTGTTGTCTCGTAAACTGTAGTCGTTTTTTGAAGTAGAATACTTCTCTCAGGATCTCCCAGTTGGTCTCAAGGTACGACGCTGGCTTAACAAGCCTGTCGTCATAGGTTCGAGTCTCGACTTGGGAGAAACTGTCGGTGTCAGTAGGATCGTAGCGCTAGCCCCGCATTAGTCCTGTACACTGAACAGTTGGCTGCGAAGTCTGTGTATAATAAAAACAGAAGGTCAAGTTCCGAATCGGAATGTAGCACCAAGGCTTTGCTTTGCTTTAATTCTCTCAGGAAGTTCGGCTACATAGGGATGTGAAATGAAAATCTAAAACCGAAAAAAGTGAAAAATATGTCCAATTTCAAATGCTAATAAATCGGTTAGTATTCGATGGATTTCCTTAGTTCTTGCAGCAATAGATTGGAAAATCTTATGAGATTCTTCCCAGAAGAAGATAATTGTTATTTTATAATTGACACTATTGTACTATTGAAAATAGTCAAGCCTTGTCAAAACGAAAAATTCGACCTCTGATTGTTCGTTATATGATTGCTTCCCAAGCACGGTCGACAGAATCATATACCTTGCAATTTGAAACATGCTATTTGGCCTATGTAAGAGCCTGTTTCTGCCGATGGCGGAAAGCGGCCACAGCTGTGGCGTAGCAATAGATAGCGCACTAGTTGCAGCGGATTCCAGCAACGATAGCAGCTGGGCCAGCTGATGCAGGGACAGTTGATACCAATGGCAGCGTATAGCGGCCACAACTGTGGCATGGCTATGGATAGCGAACTAGTTGCAGCGGATCTCAGCATCGATAGCGGCTGATGCAGTGAGGCACTTCAGTGAAATGCAGTCTCTGTGCAATAGTGGGCACTACACTGAAAGAAATCGACACGACATTAAAAAGTGTTTGCACTTGAATTCGCCCTACTGGTCAAAACATATAGAATTCATATGCGAAACACTTTAGAATTATTTGTCGTGCAACACCTCATTTTCAAAAGTAAAACACTTTCAATTCTCGTGTTATGACATATTGACATAAAGTGTTTTGATTTTGAATCTCAAATGAATGTTCATCGAGCTTCGAATGATTTTTGTTCGATTTTGAAATGAAAACAGTTTTTGGAAATGATTGTATATCATGTAACCTTTGTTTTTTTTTTAATAAAGTTTAAATTTCACTATAATAATTCATCACCAAAGATAAACTTTCCTTCTCTGTTGAAGAAGCCTGTAAAGCAAACAAAAAATTTAATTAATTTAATTTCATTAATTGATAATTTAGTAAACAAATACTTGCCTCTAGCGTAAAGATGAATACATCAGAATCTCTGTGATCTTGAGCTAGAAGAACGGAATAAGATAAAAATTCGATTCTTTTACATGACATAAATTACATACCTTGCAAAAATTTACAGATGTAGTCCGGAAAATCGTCGAATTTCTAAGCCGCATGACACTCACTGACTCTTCTGTCACCATTTTCCTACTTTTCAGCACAAACGGCACTTCATTTGACATATAAAAACAAAACATATCAACTGAAAGTGTTTCGCACATGATAATCACTGTGATGTAACAGTGGGCAGATTCAAGTGCAATTCACTTGAGAGGGATGTTGGAATCATACGTAAATGAAGTGTGGCTCATAGATGTAAGTTGATGTGTGTGACAACTTGAAACGAAAGTGAAAAATGATTGAATTCGATAAGAAAGATTCTTCAAATAACGATGCAGAGTCATTTTGATACCCAAATGATGAAACACTTGGATGGAGCGTGCCCAGTTTTTTCAGTGTAGTAATAGCATTCAATGAAAAGTTGACTCATTTTGACAACACGTGAGCCGTCTAGTTTTGAGTGTTAAATCAGCATTTCATTGTCTACTTTATCACCAGGAATACTTTATTCGCCCTGTCAGTGATAACGCAAAGATGTGATCGGCATCTTATCCGATACTAAAATGAACAACAAGTTGTCCTATTCAGGATGAAATAAAAACTTGATTGAAGAGTTGATATTTTCTAATGAGTTGTTGAACATTTTTAAATTTGTAAAAGTTATAAATTTTACTTTATTTCCGTGTCTCAGAACGTACTGAATTACCTTTTCCTTCAGTCATGAACACGACATCCGAAAATCTTTTATCTCAAAATTTAAAAATTGTCAAGCCCCAACCATGACAAGCAACTTACTATTTTATTGAAAATGGTCAATCTTTGTTGAAGCGCAATATTCGATTGATCTGATTAGTCAACGTTTATTTGCCAGAAAAAATGACTGACACGCAAGCAGCCGGGTTATCTTTCTTGTAAAAGTATTCTACTTCAACCTTGCGGTCGTGGCTTTGCGCAAAACCCCTCCTGTTATTTTTGTAGGTTTCACTGATCATCGGTTGCTTTGTGGCTCTTCACATCCCCTTCCAGCAAGCGTCTTTGCACGGTGCGATTGTTTCTTGCATCATTCGTACGTTTCGGTCCGCTTCTTGGTCGATCGGCCACGCATGCTTATCTTTTCTCCTCAGAATACCTCTAGAGTGCAGGAGAACATCTTGCATTGCGGAAATAACTGCCGTCACACTAAAGAGCAAATCAACGCTCATGCTAGAAGAGAGCGACAAACGATTTTCATCTGTTGAGCTACCTGAACGCACTGCGGTGAAATATGATATCTCTCTCTTTCGAGACAATGAACTATGGTGTACTTTCTCACACGTGTGAACATCACGCACAATAATTACACTGCAGAGCTATCTGCGGTGCGTTTCACAGTTGGTTTCGTGAGCGTGGCAGAAGAGGAAAAGAGATTGGGAGAGAAAAAATAGACTGCGTCGCTCGTGCCTTTCGAATTTACTCTGGTGGAATTCGTTTTCGCAGTGTAGCTACACGAGGACTATATTTTTGCCCGGTAGGTTTTTGACGTAGAACTACGTTTTACTTTAGCATACCACACAGGGATGCAAACTGAAAAACAGGGACGAAATTTGTCCCTTTTCAAATGCTTATAGGTCGGTTGGTTTTCAACCGATTTTCTCCATTCTTGCAGCAATCGATTGGAAAATTATACACGCATCTGCCCAAATGCAGAAAAATGTTTTTTGAATCTACGAACTATTGCACTATTGAAAAAAGAGTACTTCAATAGCTGATGACTCCTTCGTTTGTAACACCAAGCTCATTCGAAACGCACTCATACAGTACAGCACAAACATTCTTGACTATCTACTCTCGCACCTGTGCCGGCCAACTTTCTAGAATTAGGTAAAAACTTTACCTTCCGTTCCCTCAGACGTCCAGACATTTGTTTATTTGTGAATGTTCGAAGCAACATTCTGCCGTATAGTCTGATATGGTATCTTTTTCAATTTTGCTCAACCAATGCGTTTAACGCACTTGGGATTTAGTTTCCATAGTAAAAATAGTATGTTTTTTCCACTTTTCTCTCGATGTTTGACACTTTTATATCAAATAACGAAGAAAGAACACGATATTGTTTTTCCTGTCGTATTAATTAGGCATGATAGGGACAGAAAAGGACAAGGGGACGAATCGGCAAAAGATTCGTTTCTCTCCGATTTAATCTAGATTTAACACTGATTAAGTGCAAATGCTTTTACTTCCTTGTACATTGGTGACAGCGGTGGGATAGTGGTTTCTTCGATTCGAGATAGTCTCGGCCATAAACTGTCTCTCCCACTCCAACCGGATTCCGGAAAACATTTTATATCTATCACAATAATTCACAATACTTCTCTTGGTACGAATTTAGCTGCCATGTCAATGACATTTGCTTGAACACTGGATCTGATGACAACTTCTTGCAATGCACTATTGGAACAGGGAAAATGTGCCACTGTCGTCAGATGCTTGAAATCTTGGTAATTGCAAAAATCTTTGAACTCCTTGGCTGCAATGCTCCAAATTTGCTCGCAATCCACTAGCTGTAGTTATTCACCAACATTGAAACTCCAGCTCCACAAAGGTCTACATGTACATAATCGAAAAGCGCGCTGGTAGATGCCAGTGAGAAATTGGATCGCTTCGCTCCGGTCGGTTCTTGATACTCAAGTCGTACTTCTCGCAAATGTCCTCGATCTTTTTGTTTATCAAAGACCACTTCATATCTTCAAAATTCCAAATAAATCTCTTTCAGCAGAAACTTCCTCAGTTTGGTAGGAGCAGCAATGATATAGTCTCCATTAGAACTTCTTCTTCAATACTCAACCTACGGCCTCGTCCTCGTTATCCTCGCCATTGAAGCGCTTCGTCAGAGGTATGAGCATTCAAATCAGACATTTTTATATATTAACTACCAAATCATCTCGAGAACCATCTACGCCAGTTCTTCTTTCTTTTTGTGCCTATACTGCTACTTCATCCGTCTTGTTGTTCTTCACCTTGACTACGAAACCATTTGGTTCTGTGGCCTCGTAGTTACGTACCAAAAATTTTCCTCCTTTCGACCTCTTTCTCCTTGGTTTCGTCGTAGGCATCTTTTTACCCTTATAGACTACGGGCCAAACTCCTTAAATTCCGAAAGCAGTTGGGTACAACTGGTCGAAGTCCCATCTTTGTATGCTAGTTTCGTGTCTTGGTCTGATTTTTTAGACATGGTTGGCAGCTGCCCTATTTGCCATCTTGTTTGTAATACCGTCTTACAAAACCCCTGTGGAGAGTTTCCACAGAGACAACAAGTCCAGTGGTACGATTCAAACTCGTTTCACGTGATGGATTTCGTAGTCAGAAATCCTAACACAGGATTCGACAGGAAAATCACTCATCGCATAGCTGCAATCGTCCTGGTGTCACCTTCGGTACTTCCTTTGAGCTGAGCAGAAGTCACATGCTTATGGTTTGTCATGAGTTCAACATGAACTTATTAACCTTGTTGTTCGAACAAACACCGCTAGAACGGCAACCCTTCCCTAGCTTCAACGACGGACACAATAGTGACAGGGGCACCGACACAATAGACAGTTAATGACACGATACACTTGTTCATTCGACACCAAACTGGTCAGTTGGAAAGACACGTTACACAGATACAAATTAAAAAATGTTAACGATTAATTAAAATTATATTATTGTTAGTTTAAAACACAATTACGACTGTTACACTATCATCGAACTAAAATGTAAGTAAATGTGGTGAAGGATATTTCAATTTATTAAAGCAAAATAAAATTTATAGCTCGAAGCCTACGCAACCAATCAATAACGCGTTTGCTTTCGGAGACCGAAAAAGCTGTAACAAAGTTCCAACAATCTTCAAGATTTTACTTGGATCTTGCATACGTCGTTAATATCGAAATCGCACTAAATTCTCCTGTAGAAGATGCCGAACGTCGAAACGGATTCCATGCGGTGTGACTCACCTAACCTCAACAGTTCGACTCCTCGTAACTGCAACGCTTGCAGTGAACCCGATTCCATAGAAGATATGGTGCAGTGCGAATCTTGTGTACTATGGTACCATTACACTTGTGCTGGGGTAGACGAATCGATTTCGCAACGTGATTTCCGCTGTAACACTTGTATGCCTCCTGAAGTAACCGTAGCGGCCAGCATCAAGTCCAAACGATCGACATCTTCGAGCGTAAGAGTAGCGCGAGCCGAACTCGAATTGCGGCTTTTAGAAGAGGAGAAAAGCTTCACGGAGAAAATGCTTCAAAAGCAGATAGAGGACGAAAATCTGCTCCGAGAGAAAGAGGAGAATTTGAAGTTAGAGATTCTTCGGAAAGAAAAGGCAAGGCATGCAAGAGAAGAGTCATTTAGGATGGAAGCTCTGCTGCTAGAGGGCAAAATCCAAGAGCAGGAAGAAGCGATAAAAAGGGAGCCACTGCGAAAAGAAAAGGAAAAGAAGGAAGAGGATCGAAGAAAAATGAAAAGTCTCCATAAAGACTATTTGGACAAAAAAAAAATCGCGTAATGCTAGAATTACTACCGGAAGATTTCGACGGTAACAGCGAGAAAAGCCACCGAACAAGTCGGAGTGGCATTTCGAGAGTGAAAGACTGGCTGAGCACTACCAAGGCAATGGAAACGGTTTCCGGAAATGTTATCCCAACCGTTGTCCCGGCGACGCGAGGAGTTTCAGCAACAGAAGATATCTCCACCTCAGCATCCGATCGAGTAATCTAAACACAATCACAAGCTAACAACTTTCCCCTCACGCATTCTACGATCGTGTCAAGTTCCTCCACAGGTTTACTGGTGTCAAGTAGCACCGTCCAGACGTCTATGCATCCGTTAGGACTGTTCCCTCACGTACTTTCACAGAAAACATCGCAACAACTTGGCACAAAACCAAAATGTATACCTGTTACTAAACCTTAACAGCAGGGAAAATCGATTTTTACCAACAAACCACATCTTCCACCAGAGCTTTCCAATCCTAGCTTACCGTATGCAGGTCTACCATTGCAGTCGCAACTCATGACAACGCAACGAAAAAATCAAGTAGTGCACTCAGAGCAGGTGAATTTTAAACCGGAGCCGTTTCAGTTCCAGCCAGCGCATTCTACAACTAACGTTCCGAGACCACTAAACTACGAGCAGCAGGAGATAGCTTCGGAAACATTTCCAGCAGGATGGCAGAATGCTGCGGGACCCTTGTACGGTGGAGATGAAGTTAGAGAGCAGCCGTTAGGAACACCGATCCAGCCGCAGGTGCAGACGAGTCAAAGTCGATTCACACAGTTACCAGCACCGTTAAGACATCCCCCGCCTCCTGTACCACCGAAGCCAGTTGCCCATCACAACCAGGTAACATCACAGCATCGACATCAGGTATGCGACAATCTTAACTCTCACGTCGTTGGACAATATAGCACTTCTTACACTTCTTATGCGGATATGTCACACCTGAAAACGACCACGCCATACAACATGCCATTGTACACACCTAATCAAAATAAACAGATATACCCGTCCTCTGCACCAAATTTTCACGATGTTTATTACAATAAACCTAGCCATCATGTGCCTCGCTATGGCTCCCACATGTCCACTATTCCAAGCTCGTCTTTACCGGATAACAAACGGTATGATACAGACTATCGCGGCCAAACAGTTCCGCCCGTCTTAGACGAACTGTGCTACCCCACTTCTGTCCCGTTTCATAGTTACCAGGTGTCAGTTGCTCCCGCGTCTTTGGCTAATAGTGCAGGTGCATTTGAAACAACAAATATCCCAATGTAAATCACCAAACCGCTGCTACTGTTTACAGTCGTCATGCACCAATCACTTCGATATTGCCGGCATCGCCTCAAGTTGGGCCATCAGCTCAACAATTATCAGCTCGTCATGTGATTCCAAAAGAACTACCGAATTTCAACGGAAACCCTTCTGATTGGCCACTTTTTTTACACTAGTTATAAAAATTCAACAGAAATGTGTGGCTATTCTGAAGCAGAGAATTTAATGAGACTTCAACGTTGCTTGCAGGGAAATGCGCGAGAGGCAGTTAAGAGTCTCTTATTGCACCCCTGCCTTTTACCACAAGCCTTGCAAACACTATACACCTTATATGGCAGACCGGAACTAATAGCGAATTCGCTGCTAGAAAAAGTGAACGCTACTCCCGCGCCCAACGCCGATAAGTTTGAAAGTCTGGTAAATTTCGGGTTAGTTGTCCAAAATATGTGCGGTCATTTGGCGGCCGTCGGAATGCACAGTCATCTGAAAAATCCCACGTTACTTCAGGAACTAGTACAAAAGCTTCCACCAAACGTTCGGCTTGATTGGGATTTGTATCAGCGCCAAGTTGAATCACCAGACTTGTCCACCTTTGGTGATTTCATGGCATCACTGGTATCCGCCGTTAGCCAGATCGTGGTCCCAGTTGCGTCAAAGGATTTGAAAGGAGATCACCTTATAGCGAAATTGTTCGTCAATACGCACGTAGTGGGTAACAAGGAGGTTGCAACTAGCAACGATTTGTCCGAAGGTACTAAGGTGCAACATAAATCGTGTCCGGTGTGTAAGAAATTTGGCCACAGCGTGAAAAATTGTTTCGAGTTTCAAGGCTTGAGTGTTGACGCAAGGTGGAAAGCAGTAAACGAACATCATCTCTGCCGGCGTTGCTTGGTTCCGCATGGTAAACGACCATGCAAAACGGTCGTTTGTGGAATTGAAGGATGTGTGTACCGTCACCATAAACTTTTACACTCGTCGAATCCCAGAAACATGTCACAGATAAACCAAAAACCAAAACCCGGAGTTGTGTCATACCACCGAGAAAGTGGATATTCCTCGCTTTTTAGAATGATACCAGTTACTATTTACGGAAATGGTGTAGCAATAGACACGTTCGCTTTCTTAGACGATGGTTCTGAGCTAACGTTGGTCGACAAAAAATTGGCAGAAAAGTTGAACGTCGTCGGTGAGGTGGATTCTTTATGCTTGCAATGGACGGGTGACGTCACGAGAACTGAAGCTAAATCACAGCTGCTTCAACTTAAAATATCCGGGCGGGATAGTGCAAAAACGTATTCTCTCAAAGATGTACACACTGTCTCCAACCTCAATCTACCACCACAGTCTGTGGAATTTCAAGAAATGCAAAAGCGGTTCCAGTATCTTCGAGACCTACCGGTGGCAGATTATCAAAATGCTGTTCCTCAACTACTCATCGGTTTAAACAATGCGCGACTGAGTTCATGCCTTAAAGTCAGAGAAGGTAAGGTGGACGAACCTGTCACAGTCAAAACAAGGCTCGGATGGACAGTGTACGGAAGCCTAAAAAGCGAAAATAAACCGTCTGTACCCCGACATGTATACATGTGTCATCTGCCGTGCAAATCAAAAGAAGATGAATTGCATAGGCTCGTTCAACAATTTTTTTCCATTGAAACTATGGGAGTTTCAGTTGTGCCCTTGGTTGAATCTGAATCAGATAGCAGGGCTCGTTCTATACTGGAAAAGCATACGGTACGTACTTCTTCCGGGCGCTTTGAGTGTGGCATATTGTGGCGCTACGATTACCTAGAGTTCCCTGATAGTCGACCAATGGCGGAACGGAGGCTCCAGTGCCTGGAGAGACGTTTGGCTTCAAATCCGTTTCTCTACGAAAATGTCAGGAAGCAGATTGCTGATTACCAGGCAAAAGGATACGCCCATAAAGCTACTGAAGTGGAATTGCTAAGGACAGACCCTCGCCGCGAATGGTACCTTCCCTTGAGCATCGTGCAGAACCCCAAAAAGCCAGGCAAAGTCAGGTTAGTGCTGGACGCAGCCGCGAAGGTAGACAAAATTTCTTTCAATAGTATGGTATTAAAAGGACCAGATTATTTAACCTCCATCATCGCTGTTTTATTTAAATATCGTCAACGACAAATCGCCTTAAGTGTCGACATCAAGGAGATGTTTCTTCAAATTCAGATACGAGAGGCTGATCGTACAGCTATGCGCTTTTCGTGGAGAAACACCCCTTCGGATCCAATCGAAGTCTTCGTCATGGATGTCGTAATTTTTGGGTCAGCCTGTTCCCCATGTATTTCCCAATACGTGAAAAATACGAACGCCAATGATTTCGCAAAGGAGTTCCCTCGAGCATCGGTAGCCATCCAACACAACCATTATGTGGATGACTACCTTGACAGCTTCGACACCCCAGAGGAAGCCATCGAAGTCGCGAGGGAAGTTAGAACGGTTCACGCCAAGGCCGGTTTCGAAATTTGAAATTGGCTTTCCAACTCTTCGAAGGTGATGCAAAGTATGGGAGAAACGAAAAGCACTGGAGCAGGTACGTCTCTGAAAGTTCTCGAAATTAACAGCGAATGTACATACGAGCGAATTTTGGGGATGATGTGGTATCCAAACGAAGACGTTTTCCGGTTCCCGATGATGTCCCAGGAGAGCTCGCAAGGTTTGTCGACAAAAAACTATGCCCTCACCAAGAGAGAGATGCTGCGAATGGTGATGAGCTTTTTTGATCCTTTGGGCCTGTTAGCGAAATTTATTGTGCACGGTAAAATCCTTATACAAGATGTATGGAAATCCGGTGTTGGGTGGGATGAACACATACCTTCCTTATCCTTATGCGGTGGAAGAAATGGGTGAATTCGATGTTCCCAGGAAGAATCGTATCCTGATGAATACTATACACTTAAAAATCATGTCGTTTAAGAGGACAAGTACGTTTGAAGAGAGACAGTGCACTCTACAAACTTTCTCCGGAGCTCGATGAGCTAGGGGTAATACGCAAAGATAGCCGTATCAGACACGAACTGTGGATACCATTCAAATCGAGACATCCAGCCATTCTCCCAAGGGATCACCGAGTAACTCAATTGTTGATTGATTACTACCATCGTCGTTTTGCCCACGAAAACAATGAAACCGTGGTGAATGAGATGAGACAACAATTTCATATTTCGAAGCTCAGAACAGCTGTTCGAAAAATCGCCAAAAGCTGCGTGCATTGCATGGTTTACAAGTGCGCGCCCAAACCACCACGGATGGCTCCTTTACCATCAGTACGTTTAACTCTCTACATCCGTCCGTTTACTTTTATCGGTATCGATTACTGTGGCCCGTTCCTGATCCGAAGCGGAAGATCAAACGAAAAACGCTGGGTGATGTTGATTACATGTTTGACTGTGAGAGCAATTCATGTGGAGGTAGCTTCTACCTTATCGACCGAGTCATGTAAGCTTGCTATTAGAAGGTTCATAGCCAGGAGGGGTTCGCCTCAAGAAATTTACAGTGACCAAGGAACTAACTTTCTGGGAGCAAGTCGCGAGTTAGCAGAGCAAATTGAAAGCGTTAATAACGACTTATCACAATCGTTCACCAACGCCATCACCCAATGGCACCTAAATCCTCCAGTTTCACCCCACATGGGTGGGGCGTGGGAGCGTATGGTGAGATCCGTCAAGACTGCCCTTACATCATTGTCATCATCTAAAAGACCCGACCACGAAGCCTTTTGCACCATTCTCACCTCACAGAGGCCGAATCCATCGTCAATTCGCGGCCACTCACATAGCTGCCTTTAGATGCCGACGAGGATGAATCGCTGACGCCTAACCATTTTATTATGCTCAGCTCATCAGGTGTACTTCAGCCAGTAAAACCGCCCACGGACGTGCGAACTGCGCTCAGAGATAACTGGAGCCATGTTCAAATGCTGCTGGACCAATTTTGGACCCGTTGGATACAGGAATCTGCCCATTATAGCTGACCGCTCTAAATGGATCGACGAAGTGAAGCCAATAGAAGTGGGTGATCTAGTAGTAATCGTGGACGAGGCAGTGAGGAATAGTTGGACAAGGGGACGGGTAATCAAGGTGTACTTTGGAAATGACGAGCGAATCAGAAAGGCAGATGTGCAAACAAAAAATTGCATACTACAGAGACCTGTAACCAAGATAGCGGTGCTTGAAATTTCAACAGGTGGTATTGCTAAGCCAGACCTCTAGCAATACGGGGTGGGGGATGTTCGAACAAACACCGCTAGAACGGCAACCCTTCCCTAGCTTCAACGACGGACACAATAGTGACAGGGGCACCGACACAATAGACAGATAATGACACGATACACTTGTTCATTCGACACCAAACTTGTCAGTTGGAAAGACACGTTACACAGATACAAATTAAAAAATGTTAACGATTAATTAAAATTATATTATTGTTAGTTTAAAACACAATTACGACTGTTACACTATCATCGAACTAAAATGTAAGTAAATGTGGTGAAGGATATTTCAATTTATTAAAGCAAAATAAAATTTATAGCTTGAAGCCTACGCAACCAATCAATAACGCGTTTGCTTTCGGAGACCGAAAAAGCTGTAACAAAGTTCCAACACTTGTAATAGAGGGCCAACGCTTCTTTACCAATTATCGAGCATTCGCATTGCATGCTTCTTGACCACCCTTCAGGCACATAACAAGAGAGTAGTAGTAGTAGTCTTATCGGTAGTTCCGGGTCGTAATTAGCCAAAATCCAGTTTGCTATCCTAGAGACGTGTTAACACTTCATTCAGGTTCTTCAGGTGCTCTTTTACGGTTGTAACCGTTACTATAACCTCGTCCAGGAAGACGAATGTACCTGTGAGGAGCTGCCTATCTTTAGCCGATTTTAATTCCGTGAGTGTGCTAACAGTATGCAATCCGGATAACAAACGAAATTTGAAGTGAAGAAAACATGATCACCCATTTTGCAGGCAAGATACTTCGAATCACTCTTTTGCTTCCTGTTTGCTTCCGATTAAATCTTATGCACTCATGAAACGTTGATACATTTCTTTTTCAGCACGATTTTTTTCAATTTCTCGAATCTAGCTATTAGACCACGCCGAAGCGTAAATACAAACAAATTCTCGACCTACAGCTCACACTGTTGCGTGTTGCATATTGCAGCTGTACGGCTAGGGGACAACATTATTCTGTTCGTGCTTACATTGACTGGTGGCAGACAAGAAAATGATGTTCGCAATGCTGCTGTGGAGCCGATTTAAGGGCTATTCCCACTGCTTCCGTTCCGGGACTGGGCCGGGACCGGGCCGGGACCGGGCCGTGGCTGTTCCGTGTGTCGTCCGGGCTTGTATGAGATTGATTGCATGCGTTCTTATGAACGCATTAACACCGACGCGCCGTGCCCAGACCGGGGCAGCGCTGAGTTGCCGTCGTGCTGCCGCCGTGCGAGAGAAAAACTATCGTTGCCGACGATACTTTGTGTCGGCCGGAGAGTGCGCGAAAGGCACTCGGGTGGATGCGTGTATGTTGTAGTGACATATTTCGCGCGGAGTGAGATGCGGTATGAAAAAAAGGGAAAGACTCAGCCAGAGCGCGGCGCAGGCACGGTTCATACACGGCGCAGTGTGAATGCATGGAAAGTCCCGGAGAGGACACGGACACGGCCCGGATCCGGCCCCGCCCCGGCCCGGAGCAATGGGAATAGCCCTTTAAGCCGATTTTCCTTAACATGTTCCATTATTTTGAGCGAAGTGTTGATTTTTTGAAACGATTTAAACATTTCCAGCAGAACACGTCGAACTTTTGTTTGAAATTGGATTAGATTTGGGTAGCGCTTTACACAGAATTATCGAGTGGTGTTGAGTATAAAACTACTGCGTATGTGCAGCGAATTCAATTTTCAGTTTGAATTTGATGGTTTCGTCACAAACCCATTCGTGATGGTTTTGTTTCATACCCATGTTGTAAGTTGCTCCGTCTTTTTTTTTTTAAATTATGCCATTATTTCAGCTTCGCAAGACTTAAAGACATTTTATCTGATATATGATATGAGTGCACGAGAGATGAAAATCTTACTCGTGTTCACAATCAGCGAAACCTTACCTATGGAGCACACTCAGCCGCATAACAACAACATCATTGTATCATGTTGCTTCCTGGAAGACGGCTTAAAAGGAGGACAATCAAATTTTTATTTTTGCAATTTGATGACCACTATATAGATGAACAAAAAAAAAATTGATAACCAATTATTTGCTAACGATTTCCAAATATGTGTAATAATCATGATCAGACCAGAAACATGATCACCTCTCAAGGTATGTCATTTTCCCAGTTTCAAAAGACGCGAAGAGATTTTGATGCGTATGCAATATGAATAAACGAAACATGAATCTTATCTCATGTTGAAAAACTCTGGCACTGGACCGA
The DNA here is from genome assembly GCF_029784165.1 of Wyeomyia smithii. Lineage (NCBI taxonomy): Eukaryota > Metazoa > Arthropoda > Insecta > Diptera > Culicidae > Wyeomyia > Wyeomyia smithii. The sequence goes on from NC_073695.1 coordinate 9,851,844, forward strand.
AGAAGCTCTCAGCCACGCGCCAAATAACATGTTGTATCGTGTTGCGCCGCAGCAGGGAGACAATTAAGCTGTAACTTATTTTCAATGTGTTTTTCTAGCTGAGAAATAAATTTTCTATAAATCTTTTGTAGACTCTAGTTGAGTTCAGAGCTTGTGGGATTCAAAGATTCCATCTCGTAATAATTTTGAGTCAGAATGGTTTGAGAAACTGTGTAAAACATATTCTTTCCTAATTTTATCGTTCTCCGGAAGATTTCGCTTCGAATATCTGTGTTGTGTTACAAAAGAACAGGATGATTTATGTTTGGTAGAAATTTTAATTTGAAATTGTAATATGAGACATTGTTCAGCAAAGTTTGTCAATAGAAAACAAATAATGTGCTCTAGCAACTCAGTATGAAAACAAAATATTTCTACTTCCACTAGAACCAGGTTACAAAATGAACCGAATCCTGAACTTTATTGCGCCCCGATTCGTTGTTGCTGCATAACTAATAAACTTTAATAAAATGCTGCACAATTGTGGAGCGGCCTAATCAAATTTACTGCCGTACCAGCTGTGACCTGCCTCTGTGTAGGTCACTCAATAAAATTAAACCCCTCTCGCGTCCCAGTGCAGCACTTCCGAGTGGCCTGTCCCTCTTTCAGCGGACAATCGTCATCGTCGGTTGGCAAGTTATTAGAAACCGTCGATCCCTCCCGCCACATCCTGACTGATGGCCGAGCTGTCATCCTGATGACCCTCCCGGATCTTATTAATTTGCCTTGGCGTGTGCATAAATTTTAATTGACCTAACCTGTGTTGAACAGCGATTTAATTAACCTCACGGCACACGCCAGTTTCGGGCAGGTGGTTTTGTGTTACTTAGCAGCAGGGATGAGGCAAGCGATAAAAAAACCCTTCTCACACATGCAACGTTCGGACCTGGTCGCTAACCGTTACAAACACGCCAGCTATAGAAGGTGTGTGCACTGATCTTATCGCCTGAATGGGGAAGTTTGTTTGGCAAGCGACTATTGACAGCTGCAATGTACCGCTTGTTCACTTTGACAGGATTGATAATCTCTCGGAATCATTTAGAATCATTGTCGTCACGTTTATCAAGTGTGTAGCAAAAAAAAAAAAAAAAAACAAGTGAGAGAAACACAAATTAGAACGAAGTCATTTCAACTATTGCCCGCACACTTTTTGCTCCTGGTGGTGAGGTAATTGTCACGCAAGGTAAAGTGAAAGTTGTACCTACTTCAATGCCGGTGTCTGGGGAGAGATGTACCGAACATGGGCCGAATCATGTAGGTGAACAAATGGCGTGACTCGGTCTGCCGGTAGGCGGGACCCTTAAATCATTCATACTTTGAGGGACTGTCATAAATATCACGTTGAAAAAGTTCCTGACAATTTCAACGAGACAAACGTGTCACTTATGAAAACGATATCGTTTGCGTTTTAATTTTCACCGGGTGGCGAATCAACTGAAGGCACGCAATCCGAAAGTTGAACAGTGACACTATCGATCACAGGGACTCTCCATGGGTTCATTAAAATTCTTGTTTGAACCTAAAAGTAAGCTAGGGCAAAAACCCTTTAAACAGTAACTTTCGACAGCAGGTTGTTCAAATGCGCACCGCTTCACGCGATGCAGTTTAAACAGGAAACTGTTCAAGTGCTTGGTCTGTCCCGGTGTGTCAGAAACCTGCCAACAGCCCGCGGAGGTCCAGGTCATCCAAATGAACTCCGCAAGCGAAGCAGTGAGTGAGTCAAACAACATGCAATTCTGCCCATGGACTCACACTCAAAGTCACTCCTCGACTGACGGGTGAGAAAACTCTTCTCCCAACTCGGGCGTTCAATGGTGCAGGCAACTTCCTGCCGGGCAAAAATCACACCAAATAGTCATACAGTTGTGAAACTAAAAAGAGCCATCATGCAGCAGAAACAAAGCAGGAAAAAAAGCAACGGGACTTGGCTTTGGCGCGCCGTACGCTAGCTCGGTTGCCAAACGAGGGAAAAAAAATAAACATTTTTCACTGTATTTAACAACTATTTTTTCCGTGGCCCAAGTCTCTTCTTGTCCAATTTAAATTTGCATGACTGGATTGTTCTGCTTTCCCTCCCGCCCCCCAACCGTTCCGTTCCGTGCAGCAACTTTTCTGGTTCTGGAATAAGTTTTTCTTTGTACATATTTCCCAATGGCACGCAGGAAAAACGCAAATATATTTTTTTTGCCTGTAGAATATTTTCCTTTTGCGTTACTGAAACCCAACTGTATTATTGCGATTCGAGATTTTGACAAATTATAACATTCTATTGCAGCAGCGTAGCTGCTTTCTCCAAATGGAAATCCCATTTTCGGCGTGACTCCCAATGCCCGCGACCGTGTATGACGCTTGAAGTTGATTTTTTCACCCGTCACTAGTCACACCGTTATCCTTGCAGGCACGGTTCGGCGTCTAACAATGCGAAGCGAAGCGGCAAAAAGCTGCTAAACGTCGACACTTTTATTTCAGTTTTTGCCTTTTCAGCAGTTTTTATTTCGAGCCTGGACAGGTGAATAGTTGCGAGTGAAGAGTAGTGGGAGGAAAAAGCCGAACTCGGTGAAAGTCGTTCTCATTTTCTCCCGGCCACTTGACGAACGAGAAGCATATAATAAAACTTAATTTCCAAATGCAGAATATCTTCTATTTAAATTTTTATTTTTCTCTTCGTCATCTCTTCTTGCAGGTATGTTTTCCGACACAATCGTGTATCAGAGGGTTTTCACTCTAGGACTGGAAAGTGCCAAAGTACGCGTGTGAGTACAATTATGATTGAATGTTTTTTTCGACAGTTTGGGCAAAAGAGCCTCTAAACATAGAAAGCATTGAAGTGAAACACGAAACTAGGAAGGGAGCGAGCTTAAGGCTAGTTGATAAACTACGTGTTTGCAGTGAACAGAGATATATGACGGAGCAGAACAAATCACTGATAAAAATACTTTTTCCGGGCCAGAATTCCATTTTCTTTTTTTATTTTTGAAATAATAGAGTTGTCAAAATTGAATTATAATGACTCCAAATTTCTATTGTGTAATGAGTCCAAAAGCTACTGACCACTAAAATCGTTAGTTAAGTTTAAAGTTGTTAATCTGCTATATAATTAAAACAGGAATGCAAGTTTCGAAAAAAATTTAATTTGAGATCCTACTCTGAAAGTGGTTTAGTTCTAAGAACAAAAACATATAAAAAAAATAATAATTCATCTTCGTTTGCTTTCAAAGCAAGTTTTTCAGAAAATTGAGTTACTTAGAACCCAATTTTTGACACTTTCGATATGTTTGACTTTGTTAACATTTTTGACTTATTTTTACTCATTGATATATTTGACTATTGCAACATTTTTGTGACTTTTTATCAATTCATTAACATATTTCTCATTTTTTATTTATGCTTCCTGTACTTTTTTTGACACTTCTGCTATTTTTTTGATATTTTTGGCTTGTTTTGCATCTCTGACATTTTATTACATTTTTGACATTTTTTCCACATATTCGACACATATTCGATATTGACATATTCGACAAAATGTCTTGTTTGATATTGTCAATCTGCAAGCTTGTCGTTTCTCTTCAGAGAATTGCTAGCATGTGGGAGAATATTTTTCACTGCAGAAACAAATGCTCTCACACTGGTGCGCGAATCAACGCACGTGTTTTAAAAGAGCAGCGAATCGTGTGTATCTGAGGAGCTTACAAAAAACACCGTGGGGGAATCTGAAATATCTGAAAAAATGAGATGAGATTTCTCTCACGAATGGACATTACGCACCATAACTATACAACAGAGCTCACCTAAGTTCTTTCACAGGAAGTCTCTTGAGTATATATCAAATGAGGGAAGTATCTAGGTCGGAAAGCAGATTGCGTTTGCTCGAAACTGAAAAAAAAAAACAAATCGGGGCGCCACTTAGCATCACATTCCTCTATGAGCAAACTCAAGTTGTTTCTGTTGTACTATGTCAGCAGTGCACACTGCGGTGTACTTCAGTGTATTTTCACTGGAGTGATTCACCACTCTTGTTTCGCTCAACTGGGGGTAAGCAGAGAGTGAGTTATTTTTTCTGTGAGTGGCAAACAGCACAGCACAAAGTAAAAGAGAGAAGTGTATTGCAAAAAATTGCTACATGCAGTACTCATGCTGGAGAAGTGTTTATCTATAGTTCATACTAGAAAATAATGAAAGATTATAACTCTTTAACCGTTCTTGTGAATATTGACATTAGGCTATGTTTCCATTTAATTCTACCACCAAAAGATCGAATACTCATGCGGACGGCATAAGAGAGTATTCGATCTTTTGGTAGTAGTATTATATGGAAACATAACCTATTCTCAATATTCAATTCCATTCTACGAAGACGCTCAAGAAGAAATTGATTTGTCATTCCTGTGAATTTTAGTGCCCCCAGACACCAACATTTTTTCAGAGGCTGAAATGAGTTTTCTCTTAAGCATAACGTTGTAGTGACGAACCCTGAGAACAACTGCGATACTCCCACGTAAGTTGATGTATTTCTGCACTGGCTAGAGGCACCAAAATCACATGAATGGGTAAAAAGCTCTTCGGGGTAGCTATTTCGAGTTTCAGGGTAGCCAGTTTTAGCTTTTGTCGACCAGTGTAATATACCTTAGTGAGATTTTTTGCTTTTCTGATAATTTTGGCATATTTTTGATAAATTTTGATATTATTTTATTGTCCATTTATGTTTTATATGGTGTTTAAAAAAAAATTACTTGAATTATACTGTTCTATGTTTGGTTTTCTAACATTTTGACCTCTCTCCTACATATCTGACGTCCATGAAATTGACTGTCTTTTTTACATATTTGATTTTCTTTAACATTTTCTGATATTTGTTGACAGTTTTTGGCATGTTTTCGCTTTTTTTTCTCAAAAATTTTTTGGCATGTTTTCGCTTTTTTTTCTCAAAAATCAGACAGACAGACAGACAGACAGACAGACAGACAGACAGACAGACAGACAGACAGACAGACAGACAGACAGACAGACAGACAGACAGACAGACAGACAGACAGACAGACAGACAGACAGACAGACAGACAGACAGACAGACAGACAGACAGACAGACAGACAGACAGACAGACAGACAGACAGACAGACAGACAGACAGACAGACAGACAGACAGACAGACAGACAGACAGACAGACAGACAGACAGACAGACAGACAGACAGACAGACAGACAGACAGACAGACAGACAGACAGACAGACAGACAGACAGACAGACAGACAGACAGACAGACAGACAGACAGACAGACAGACAGACAGACAGACAGACAGACAGACAGACAGACAGACAGACAGACAGACAGACAGACAGACAGACAGACAGACAGACAGACAGACAGACAGACAGACAGACAGACAGACAGACAGACAGACAGACAGACAGACAGACAGACAGACAGACAGACAGACAGACAGACAGACAGACAGACAGACAGACAGACAGACAGACAGACAGACAGACAGACAGACAGACAGACAGACAGACAGACAGACAGACAGACAGACAGACAGACAGACAGACAGACAGACAGACAGACAGACAGACAGACAGACAGACAGACAGACAGACAGACAGACAGACAGACAGACAGACAGACAGACAGACAGACAGACAGACAGACAGACAGACAGACAGACAGACAGACAGACAGACAGACAGACAGACAGACAGACAGACAGACAGACAGACAGACAGACAGACAGACAGACAGACAGACAGACAGACAGACAGACAGACAGACAGACAGACAGACAGACAGACAGACAGACAGACAGACAGACAGACAGACAGACAGACAGACAGACAGACAGACAGACAGACAGACAGACAGACAGACAGACAGACAGACAGACAGACAGACAGACAGACAGACAGACAGACAGACAGACAGACAGACAGACAGACAGACAGACAGACAGACAGACAGACAGACAGACAGACAGACAGACAGACAGACAGACAGACAGACAGACAGACAGACAGACAGACAGACAGACAGACAGACAGACAGACAGACAGACAGACAGACAGACAGACAGAACTGCATTTTTATATTTATTTTTTATATTATTTCTGAAAGGAAGGAGCATCATGAAACACAAAGTTTTGCATACCTCTAGATCTAATCAAGCAAATGGAACCAAATTTGGCGCGAAGAAGTTTTTGAGAGCAAAAAATATTTCCATGAGTGTACTACACCCCTCCCTCTTCTGAAAGGGGGAGTTCCTTGTAAATAAAACACAAATTTCTACATAACTCAAGAATTAGTTAAGTGAATGGATCTAAACTTGGCAAATGAAGGTTTTTGGAAACAAGAAATATTTCTATGGTAGCTTGACACTCCTTCTTGAAAGGGAGGTCTAATACAAACGAAACGCAAATTTCTGCATACTTCGAGATCTAATCAAAATAATAGAACCATGAAACATGTGGAAGGTTTTGGGAGCAAAAAATATTAATGTGGTAGTACGAGACCCCTCCCTGTCCTGCTAATAAATCGGTTAGTATCCGATGGATTTCCTTCGTTCTTGCAGCAATAGATTGGAAAATCTTCTAAGATTCTTCCCAAAATAAGATAATTGTAATTTTATTATTCACACTATTGTACTATTGAAAATAGTCAAGCCTTGTCAAAACGAAAAATTCGACCTCTTATTGGTCATTATATGATTGCTTCCTAAGCACGGTCGACAGAATCATATACCTTGCAATTGAAAACATGAAATTAGCCTATATAAGAGCCGCTCATAATAGTTCTAGACAGCGACAACCGCAGTCGTCCTTCCTTAGCAGCAGCACTAGCCCTGTGGTTGGTCACCACGTCTCAGGAGCAGCGCGGTTTTTCTCAGCGTGTGTCGCCAGACTGCCATTATTCCCCCCGTGTTGGGGCAGCATGAAGATTGCCATCAGGAAATCCAATTTTGGAAATCAAAATGCCTTTTTCAAGGCAAATAAACAAGTCATTGAAAGTTAATAGTTTTTGACAACGCAAGCAAGATTCTGTGTTGGATCCTACCAATTCAAATTTGTCGCACCCGTCTAATTTACTGAATGTGAAGTAGCTTCCACAGTGCATGTTGTCCGTGTATTTTAATTCCTCCACTGTTGGGGCAGCTCAGAGTTTGTGATCAGCAGCCGATTTTGAACCGCAAAATGCCTTTTTCAAGGCAAATAAACAAATAATTGAAGGTTAATAATTTTCTGGAATCAACACAAGCAGACATACTGTGCGGGATGCAATCAAATTCTGTTGTAGTTGTCTAATTTTAACTTTATTTAGTAAAGCCCCCACTGTAGGGGCAGCGCAAAGGCTGTGATCAGCATAACCGACTTTGAATAACAAACTGCCCTGTTAGAACGCATTCACAAAGACAGTTAGTTCGACTATGCAAAGCTAATATGAAGTCGATTCAATCAATCAGCATCAACAGAATTTCGTCGTCTCCCAGCTGCCAAGTTGCAACATGATGCAACACGCAACAGCGAGCAAATCGCTTGATGTTACAAACCGCAATAAGATACGGGTTAAAACCGTTGCGTGTGTGAGAGCACCATCGGTGTTTATTCGCTGGATACAAAAATCAAATGCGAATTGTGGAATAATTCCTCTAAAGAACATTAGGAAATGGTAAAACTGAACAGAAAGGCGTGGCCTATTTCGTAGCGTTCTTCGGCTATAAAAGAGTGTTTCTGAGAAAACTAGCTACATTCAGTAGTCGGAAGGTGAGCTGGATGGACCGTCCACAACGTTGACAGCAGTAGCTGCAGATATCAGCACTCAGCAGTAACAGACAATAGCAGCGTATACAATGTGAAAACACCTTCCTATTGTGTTGGCCGTGCGCATTGAGCCTCTGCCAGGCTAAACGCGAAAAGCGGCGCGAACAGTTTCGCCCGGCCGTAGGTTAATCGGCTATCGGCGTAACACAGAGAGGCAATCAGCGTCATATCTGATTTTAAATTCAACAACAAACTGTCCTTTTTAGGACAACCAAGCAAATGAAATGAAGATTTAATATTTTCTTGGTCTGAGCTTTTGGTTAAAGTTAATTATCTTAATTTGAATTCACATGTAAATATACTCTGACTGTTGAAACTTGTTTGCGCCGCAAAGAGATCGTACTTTTCCTGTTCAGTGAGGTCGTATTAATATGTGCAAACTGAAATTGAGTAGTACTTCAACTTCATTTGCACAGAATTTTCAATACTGCCAATGAGCGGTCAACATTTATTTTCTAGGAAGAATGACTGACACGCAAGCCGCCGGGTTTTTTTTTTTTACTCTCGCTTATTTTCCGTCGGTCTAGTTCCGCCACTGTTGTGGCCAATCACCGACGCCCAGGGAGGCGACTCCACACCCAGGACCCTAACTCACGACCCGTTTATTAACGGACCGGCGCCAACGGCTTTACTTCCTCATGCGATGGAACGCGTGATCCCAGAGATTTTTCGCCTCAGAAAATCTCCCAGTGTCAGCTAGGATTAAATCTAGACCAGTTGGGTTGGTTGTGAGTCGATCACGCCACCTCACAACCATCAACACCTATGTCGGCGGTGGGATTCGAACCCAGGCGTCGAGCGTGGTTGGCGGAGACGTTACCAACCACACTAGGCCCCCGCTCGAGCAGCCGGGTTATCTCTCTTGTGAAAGTATTCTACTTCAACCTTGCGGTCGTGGCTTTGCGCACAACCCTCCTGTGATTTTTTTTTATCAGGGTTTGATAAGCTTCTTTCCACAGATCGAGGAGGCTTCCATACGATTCCAGTACACATTTCTACATAAATTAAAAACCATTCAAGCAAGCATACCAAGCCAAATATGGAGTATGAGGATTTTAGAGTACTAGAAATGTTTCTATGACGATTTGACACCTCTCATCATTCTTGAAAAGAAGGACACACAAATGAAACATTTATTTCGACCAATTTTGCCAAGAAATAGCTTTAAGTGATCGAGATGATGCACAAAAGCAACAAAATACATATGACCATTTGGCACAGGATGGCAATTTACTAATTTACCCTAGATGCCATTTTGAATTTTTATGGAGCCACCATATTATTTTTAGAGAGTAATTTCATTTCGTCAATATAATTCAGAGAATTATTAATAAGGAGAAGTTTGTTTCGCATCTAATTTGGAATCACTCTCGAACGTAACAATACATTTAATGTATCAAAAGTGGCTTTGCAGAAAAAATATAATCAATCAATGAATTCATACTTATATGCAATAAGATTTGAGTTTAGGTATTGTTTGAGCCGAGACCCTATGATTATTCGAGCTATTTGATAAAAATTTTCTCGAAACAATTGTTAGCGTTCGTGAGGCTTAAGGCAGTAGAAAGCTGTATTTTACACTGAAACTTAGATGGCCGGGCAGGTTATTAGTGTAGTCAAAACTTCATCGGAGGAATTGGTTGTCTGTGTTTCACCATCTGCTAGTATAATGATTTTTTGAACCAAAAACAGACAACCGATACCGCTGCAGGTACCCGCTCCCATTGTCGTTACCGCTACCGCTGTTGCTATCCGTTGCTTCTACCTGCTGCTACCAAGTTGGGACCGTCCTTCCTACCATCTCCCAGGTAAATGGTTGGTTTTAGCAAAAGCCGGTTCTTTTATAGCCCAAAAAGAGCACAACCGGTTCACTAGTTTTAATATCCGTTAAGGAAAATAAGCATGAAGCGACCAATCAGAGGTCGAAATCTGCGTTGCAACAAGGCATGATAATTTTCAAAAGAACGATAGTAAGAATAATCATATAACAATTCTCTTGCATTGCTACAAAAACAAAATCAAGACCGCAACAACGCAAATTCATTGAAAACTAACCGACTTATAAGCATTGGAAGGTTAAAAAATTCAGAACTTGTTTATCCCATCAATTTGATAATATTGAGAAACATTGTGAAATGCAAAGGTGCTTCAACTTGAAATTTCATGATTTTGAAAATGCGAAATGTATGTATAAAATCATGAATCATATATATTTAAAACACTAAAGTTTGTGATCTCTATCCTACAACATTATCTCGCGAAGTCTAGGATATGTGTGATCCACAAGTGCTCCAGGAGTGAAGCTCTGGGGTTTATATCGACTCAAAAACAGAGCAATTTGTAAGTATGATAGCTCGCGAATTCAAAACTACTAACTGCAATTCGAAAACCACATATTCAAGAATTCAGGAATTAAAAAAAGCTGAAGTCTAAGTATCAAGGAACCTTAATATGATCTGAGTTCACTGTAAGGAACATTAAGGCAAATTTATTGTTATTCTAAAAATCACTTAAAATCGTTTTCAAGTATTCGTACACACTTAAAGGCAGTCTAACAGAACTGGGTATAGAGCCCGTAACAAAACTGCAATAAAATTTACATTTCAACTTGGTAAAATCTCTGCTTGAACCAAAATTATTAACAGAACTTAGCAATACAAACCGTTCTCGGGAAAGAAAAACCACCCCAAGAAGAACGCATTATTCCTAACCCAACCAAGCACTTTAAACTTAAGCTTTTCTTACTTGGTGACAAACACACACAAAGTAGTCCCACCGCCCTCCTAGTGGGGATGTAAATTTTCACTAATTGAAGCTGTTCCCGATTTCGGTATCCTTATCCTATATGTTTCACTTAGGAACTGCCAAGAAGCGACCCCTTCCACTAATCGAGCTCTCTTTCTCTCTCTCTCTCTCTCTCTCTCTCTCTCTCTCTCTCGCTCGTTTACCGGGCTTCATAATTGTGCGACTATGTCTCAATGCAAGCCATTAAAGAAAATTTATATTTGAAATCGAAATAATTAATAAAATCTGTGCCGCATGTGCTGTAACGATCAAAAGCATAGTCATATGCTTCAAACACACACACGCATAGGACGGCAGCCATCCGATTGGCTTGCATCCTGGCACCGGAGCAGGATCGGCGTTCCACACATTTTCGATACGATATTCATGCCTGGTGGACACTGGGAAAGGGGACACAGATTCGTGTAAAATATAAATATGCAGTAATAAAACGGTACGGAACAACACCGCATGCACACGCCGTGTTATGAGTAGTTATATGTTAAACCTGTGCTGTGTTGTGGAACAAACCGACCGAAATTGAGGAGCAAGTGAGGGTGGCGATATGTGTGTGCTTTCTGTTTCTGAGGTTTCTGCAAGAGCCGGGATTTTTGCTTCTCACCATCCCTCGTCGACGACACCGGGTGTGGAGGTGGAAGAGGGGGGCCAGGCTGGCTGGTTGGCTGGTTGGCTGGCTGAAGGCTAGTCCCGAAAGGCTACGGTTATAGGAAAAGATGTTTTCTGTGTTTCTGCTGTCGTGAGTTCGCAAGTTTCGGTTGAAATTGTAGACAGACCGGAGAGACTGAGTGAAGGCATGATGGGAGGAGGAAAACGTGTATTCGTAATTAATAATATACAAGACAGTAGTGGATTTCGAAGCAGAAACAACAGTGGCAGCAGAAGGCTTTGCATATGAGAGACCCGAGTATGTGCGGTTTATAATTTTCACTGGCGGGCGGCGAAAATTGAAGAGGCAGAAAGAGAGAAAGAGAGAGGAGGGAAGAGTAGAGTGGATGGCCGTTTTCGAAAGTTGAAACGATGGCTAAAGTTGAGTCTGGGTTAATCACTGGGGATGGCAGAAGATAACGTGGCTTCGAATTCGGTACTTTACAAAATGGTCCATTATCGCCATTGATTTAATGAGTTATGGGAAGATTGTTAGCATGTGGCCGACATTTGCCAAACTGCATTGCGGAAGTTGGGAATTTAATAGCCGAGCAGCTGGTCGTTGGGAACAGACGGAGTTCGCTTGGCCTTCGCATGGTAGACCGAAATGACTATGTCTTGCCTGCATTGAGAATGAGTAAGAATATCAATCGATAGGTGTTTTTCCGAGATGACTATCAAAATTTCGTCTCATGAAGTAATGTATTTTTCAAAGTACTGATAACCCATTTATTTTTTGTTTTAATGACAATCATAGCTCCGTACCCAAATTAGTCGGATTAGACAGAAGATATTTGCAGCATACGCATAGCTTCAGATTCACTCAAGCTTGGTTTGCTGACCGCAGTTTTCCCTTCACTGCAAATCTGCTGTACGAAAGAAACTCTGCCACTGCACACAAGAGCTTTCTGTTCTAGCCTAGAGACCGCCTCTTATTCAAACGATACAAACTGCACAAATCTCGGCTAAGCCACAAAAGCTTACAATCAGCATATTCAACCCGGAGAACCGGGGTCAATCCGAATAAAATTGAGCCCAACTTCCCTCCGCGTAGACGCCTTCGGAGGACCCGACTCAAATCCAAAAGTCCCAAAAACTGCCAGCCTTTCGCACAGTTTTGATCCTCTTTTAATTGAAAATATTTATTTGCCCGGAAACACATTCCATCGCATCACCCGCAAGTGAAACCGGCAGCTGCTTACCCCCCTCCGTCCTTCCACCAAACCGTCCACTCTTATAATTGTTTAAAGTTACCATCCTCCCATCATCGTCGTGCGCGCCAAGGATTCGTCGTGACACCCATCTCCACACCATCAGTCAAATCCGCAAGCAGTCGAGGAGGAATAAGTCTGGCCCCGTAATCCGGCTGCGACTTCCATCTTTCATCGTCACGATTCTCCGGCCCCGATAGGGTACGTACACAGGGGCTTTTGGCGTTCGGAGCGATACCCGAACTCGCAGCTTACGATGTCGAAAAAAAGGCGCTTAGGTTGGCTGGAAAATGCGTTTCACTTTTCCATTCTTTTTTTTTTTCTCATCTAAAACGCATTACCACACTTTTCTGTGTGTTTGTCTCTCTCTCTATCTCTCTCTCTATCTCGCTCCGTCTGTCTCTCTCGGTCTACTTCTTCTGTTTGTCAATGGAGACGGATGAGCCAAAGTACAAATTTTCTGTTCGTTTGTCTTCAGTTCAAGGGGGTGTTTTCTTCCTGTTTTTCTTTTCAGAGATGACGTGTGTGAAAATAGAAGCTGAATAAAATGTTTATTTTCCTATTTGGGGCGTTCTATTGTGTTGTGTTTGTTTCCACCAGGGTTCAGCTGCAGAAGTCATCTTCAGTGTTTAAAGCTGAAAGTTCTTGATGCCAGACGCAAATCGAATATGTCCTCCTGAAGCTTGTTTCTTTATCCAGCGAATCGGGCATTTCCGAAAACCTCTATTCATCCACCACCCACCTTAATATGGGCCAGATGAAATGCCGCTTTTGAAAAGAAGGCAATCAATTTAATGGTCTCGTACTCGCTCTGCAATGCAGGCTCCTCCCGACTGCGGTCCTAATGACCATCCATTAGCGCAGTGACCAGCTGCATCGGTCTCTATGACCTTATCACCGGCCTCGATCGAATCGGCATTTCCGCTTTGACTGGTGACCAGAGCAGCGCAGCACCGCGCGGACCGGCCACTGATGCATAAATGAATAATCACTATCTCTTTTATTCGTTTCAGTGATTTTTCCAGTGCACTTTCCCTTCCGTCCCCACTCTAGCGCATAGGATAGACACACACTCTGCTCCTATTATTTCATTATTGTACCATTTACCTTGATGCATATCGCCATTGTCGGCCGTCGTCAATATTGCAATTGTGTGTTTTCAGTTCGTCTGCATAACCGATTTCATGTTTCCCTATTTCATTTCACTCGGCATTGCTCGGTGTGTTTTCCAGTTGTGAGCTGCAAGCCAACCTCGTTGTGGCCATTGTTTGCTATCGGAGTTTTATTGATTATTTTTAGCCCATTTTTGTGCTGCCAGGTTTTTTCGTTTGAAGAACCCGATCCGGTCGGACCAGCCGAGAACCATCGTGGGACGGGATGGGAGAAGGAGGAGACCGGTGTATGACGGTGACGTTATCGGCTTGTCTATTTCGTTGAAAGGTAGCACGGAAAGTGCAGCAAACTGGCGCGTTTGGGCCACAGCGGCGATGGGCTGCTCTAGGTCCATAAAGAATGCACGCGGTTCGGTTCGCGCGGGCCACCGCTATTTTTTTCGAGGTGGATCATGGAAAGCTTTCTGCTCTGTAGCACCCCGGGCCCCTACCTCGATAAGAACAAATTGAGCACGAATCGATGCTTTGTATTAAAACAAACAAATTGGAACAAGTTGGCGGACGACGTTGAAATTGATGATGACTATAACGATGATGAGGGCGAGTTACCGCTCAGACACTTCAACGTTGGTTTTTTTCCCACAATTTTCCGAATGATAATTATGCGTTTCTGCAAAGCAGAGGGATCCTAGGATTCGAAGAATGTTTTAGAATGATTTCAACGTACATACTTAAATAAAGACACTTTGTGAGTTAATGCTGGTTTCTCGGAGATAATTGAATCTCTTTCTAAGCGCAAAGACTTCACTATTCAATTCTTGTTGTATTTAAGTTTCGGTTCATACATTGGTAAGCGTCAAAGTCCCCAAAAAATTCGGTGTGATAGCTGAGTTCTATTTTTCATATTTTTGTTCCCAGTTTATCTTGTTGCAGTTGTAATCTGGTCAACATTCTTAATTTGTCAAAAGCATGAAGATACGCACTCTAAACAACTGTCTCAAATTTTCCCAAAAAACCTCATTCAAACCGTGTCCTACCACGGAACGGGTTTTAAATGACAATGTTTTGACCGAGAGGTGATGATTGCCTCAAATTTGTGGTATGCTAGTTGACACAGCTTTCCGATAGTAAATTAGTGGAAAAATAAGTTGTAAATCGATCGTTTCCGGTTTTGCTTCGCCAGTATTCAACCAATCCCAAGCTCACTTTTATAGCTGAGAACAGGATGGTACAGTATAGGATAGGAAGCGCCATGTAACGTTTTAAATACACTTTCACTAAACAGATCTTGGACACGAGGCCAATGAATTGCAATGTGTTAATTAATAGTTTTCCTTATCTTTTCAGTTGAAACCAATAAAAAAAAAATATAAATCATTGGAAAAGCAAGGTCAAAGCAAACAAGCTCCCTTTTTTACGGTGTTTACTTGTAACCCAAACTGTAAGTGGCTCCGCCTTTTCTTCAAGTTATGCCATTTTCCCTGTTTCTTAAGACGCAATTCTCATTTTAATTCTTATGTAGGGGAACCACTCTTATATTAATCTCAACACCTATATGCATCTCACCGCTCTTATTTGCCCAATTTAACGAATAATTATACCACAGGCAGACAGACGTGCCTCTTCGAAGAAAAAACCTGAAAAATCTTCGTCCTTATTCGAAACGATACACTAGTGTGCCACCATGGGAACTTATTGCCTACTAACTTCTTTTCGTAAAATTGTTTTTGTCTTTGATAATGAATGTGCATGCTTATTTATAGCGACACACTGTGGTCCATAAAAGAAAAAAGGTGGTCAAAAGTCATTTTCTCGTAAACGTTACGTTTTAGAGCAATACTGTCCTCGGAAAAGTTTCAGAGTAAAAAAAGACCCTTCTTTGGACATTAACAGATCCGTGATTAATCCCCCTACAAGTGAGATAAAAAGAATATTTTCTCCAAAAATCAATATTTTTCATCGCCGTCTTTGGCAAAGTTTTCCAAAATAACATAACAAAAAACTTTGCTGAAGACACTAGGTAGCTATTTCTCAATTTTACTGAGCTATTGGATTATGTTCAATGATGTTTAAAAAAAAAGTTTTTGTGGATAAAATTCATATTTTATACCACTATACCTTTGATATTCTTACTGAACTTTTAAAACAACAACAGACAACTTCAACTTCAAAAGATGCATCAAAGCGTCGAAATGCAAGCTTGCTATGTTTTTTCCAACAAAGATCCGCTATTGACCAACATGACATGAATGAACTTACGTTAAAGTTGTTTTGTTCCATGATTTTATAAGTTGCTGCAAATTTTTGCAAGAAATTTCAACTGCCGTGTGTGCAGAGCCAATGGACAATTCAATCAATGGTAATCTTGCCGTGGGATGTGTTGGGAAACGGCAGAAAATCGAAAATAACTTGTCAAAAGTTAATTTTGTGGCAGGAAAAATTGATAGAAACCTTATTATCGTAAATAAAAGTCTGCTATAACATATAAAAAATAAAGGTCTAATATTGTTTTAAAAGTTCAGTGAGAATATCAGAGGTATAGTGATATAAAATATGAATTCTAACGGCTAAAACCTTTTTTTAAACATCATTAAACATAGTCAGATAGCTCAGTAAGATTGAGAAATAGCTACCTAGTGTCTTCAGCAAAGTTTTTTGTTATGTTATTTTGGAAAACTTTGCTAAAGCCGGCGATAAAAAATAGTGATTTTTGGAGAAAATATTCTTTTTGTCTCACTTGATTCATCACGGATCTGTTAATGTCCAAAGAAGGGTCTTATTTTACTCTAAAACTTTCCCGAGGACAGTATTGCTCTAAAATGTAACGTTTACGAGAAAATGACTTTTGACCACCTTTTTTCATTTCTGGACCACAGTGCGACACTAGCGGCATTATTGGCCACTGAGCAAAATTTCAAAATGATCGTTATTTTGCTAGTCGATGAAATCGTCTGTTAGTCTGTGATTATACTATTTTTCGTTTTCAAGGTAAAACTACCGACTAAACCAAGAAGAAAAATTAAATCTGCTTTTACTTTGAACAATAAAAATATTTTAACTGTAAATTGAACAAATATCAGCGATGAGATGCAAATAGGAGCGGTGCCATAAATATAAATGCACGAAAGATGAATTTTATCTCTGCAAAGAAAATTGAAAAACAAAGTTAGAAAGTCATCCCTAAAATGAAAGATGTGCAATTTGTAACAAGATATCTGGATATTTCACACAAACAGAAGAAAAGTTTCCATCCTGAAAAATAACCGTTGAGAGATGAAAAAATCTGTACTAAAATTTGTCATCCTGGAAATAATGTTTTCTTTCCAATTTTTCGGCATTTGTTTGAGCTGTATTGTTTCTGATTATTCAACAGTAATAAAAAATACTAACTTTAATGCTACGATTTGTTAGATATCATTTTTGAAAATCTTCTTCATATTATGGGTCATTCCATACGAAGTGTATATGCCACTTGGACACGACCATCACAGATTTTGCCCAAAGTTGGGGGAAGTATTCATCTTGTGTCACTGTGGAAAAATCCCAAGTTTGGTGTCGATTGGAATACCTCCCGGTCTGTGGGACTCTCCTTTTTGTTGCAAGATAACGCATTTTGTTGTCAAAACCACTTTTTTTATTCCTTACAATTTACGTAGGACGTAGGACGCCCGAAAAACACTGATTATTGAAAAATAAAAAATAAATGTATTTTAATCTGTTTTCACTGCGTCGAAGGAAATCAAAAGTTGCCAAATCAGTTTCTGTTAATACGAAAAAAATCATACTGAAAATGTTGAATTATTTCGACATAATTGACATAAATCGATAGCACTGCAGTGGTTACCTAGGTTACCAATTTTGTACGTAAACAACTACAGCGGATACCTAGGTAACCTCCTACGATGGTCTGCAGCTACGTTCATTAATGTTAATGTGATTCATTCATGATTGACAGTGTGATAAATATGGGGGCGTCTTGAGATGAATAATTGAGCAATGATTTAAGTTTCGAGATGGATATGGAAGCGTTGTGAAAAATAGTTTGTATTACGAAATTCAGGAAAAATCTAGTTAAGTTTATCAAATATACAATGCTGGGCGATTCTATAAGAGCACGTAAGCGTATTTTGTTAATTTGTTCAATGATTTCGTGAAAATTTGGTGTTTAATCCGTGTATTATTTGTGAATATCGGTTTAATGAGATGAATGATAGAACAAATACCCTATTCGACTGTAGAATTGCCAAACACCTTTATATAAGCCCCGGATAACCAAATGCCAGAAATGAACCTCAGGCGTCATTTTGGAATCCAATACGGTGATTTTCGTCTCCAGAAAAACAGCCTTAAAATATCAAACACTACCCAATGAAGATATTTATATAAACGGGAGGACGTCTATTGACCAGAATATGACCTTATGAACTTGTAAATTTTTTTTTTCGACTACATTTTATGTTTTTGTAAAGCTGCTTTGATTTTCCGGAGAAACCTGCGTAGTAGAAGGCTGTGTACTGGCATTTACCGTAGCTACAAAACCACTCTCTTGCACTTTTTTCAATTCTATTCGATTCCTAAATTTTTTCATATATTTTTTTATTTTTGTGATGTTCTTTTTGAATATTTCGCATGGTTCAGTTCAGCATTGCATTCAGTTTTTTGACTCCCAGAGCCCATTAAACATCACAAAAAAATTATTTTTTCTAATAATTTTCAGATAAAACCCTTCAAAACACAAATAAAAAAATTTTTTGATCAAGAACTGAAATTTTCATTGCGAAGCGGGATTCACGGCAAAAATTTACATGGAAAAAGATACTTGATATCTTATCGGGGAGCTGAGATATTGGCATTTTTATATGTGATGGAAAACTATGCCTTTTAACAAATATGTTAAATAACTGTTTTGTTTTGGGGGATAAAAAATAACAATGTTCAGAAAACAAATGCATTTTTCAATGGGTGATAACTTAGTAGAGGGTTTAAAGATTCGAAAAAATCTGTGAAAAAAGTTAGAACGAAAATTGTGATTTTAGTGCCTTTTAATAGAAAACTCAATGTTTCTCGTAATATGTAAGAGATAGAAACATCTATGTCTATGGTAAAGTTTCTTGTCTTAAGATAACCTAAAACTTTGTCGAAGATACCTTGCGTCTATCTTATTCTGATTAAAAAGTTAATTTTTCATCTCACTTATTGGTGGATTGATCACCCATCATTCTACATTAAAAGATGCATTTTTCAATATCCTGAAACTTCTCCGAAAATAACTTATGGCTATAATCAACATTTGAATCATTATTTAGGAAATTATACGCACAAACGGCAAAATGAAACACAGTGCAATGGAGATATTGAGCTTTAATGGCATTTTTGACAAAATGCATAGTTTTCCATCACATGTAAAAACGCCAATATCTCAACCCGCCGATGAGATATCAAGGATCTTTTTTCATGTAAATTTTCGTCTTGAATCCCGCTCTACAATAAAAATTTCGGTTCTTGATAAAAAATTTGTTTTATATGTGTTTTGAAGGGTTTTATCTGAAAATTATGAGAAAAATTCACTTTTTTGTGATGTTCAATGGGCTCTGAGAGTCAAATAACTGAATGCAATGCTGAACCGAACCATGTAAAATATTCAAAATTAACCCTATAAAAATAAAAAAATATATGGAAGAATGTAGGAATCGAGCAGATTTGAAAAAAGTGCAATAGAGTGGTTTTGTAGCTTGAAAAAGTCATTTTTTCATAAATCACGTTTGGGCAACCTGAAAACGACCTTTTAGAAAGTCGAAATGTTCTACAAAAATGCTATAAATAACATTATCTTTCATTACATTCATTACATGAACAGCCTAATGTTCATGTAGAAGACCGCTCCTATTTTGGGTTCTAACTATTTCAAACATTGTAATGGTAAACCTTTCGGATTATGTGGGAGAAACGGGGTTACCGGTACATCCATTCCCACTTCAAAATGCTGTAAGTATTCTTGAAGAGACAGACACGGGGGAGAACTATACAAAACGCACCAACAAAGCATTTACGCAATTGACAGTGTTTTCACTTATTTTTAAGCGACATTAGACGTGTAGGATAATTGTATGGTCTACATAATGTATGTTTATGATGAAGCATATTCTGAAGTAGTCGATTTCAATGTTACTTTTTATAAAAATAACGAAACGAGCTCGTGGCCAAGACGCACCACAACAAAGGCCAATAAGCACTAATGCAGAAGGCTGATATGCCCCTAGGAAAAACCATCACGCGAAGTGAGAAGCGCTTGAAGTCTCAGAAGTAAAATCGAAAGCAATACAACATACCCAAAGTTGTCAAGCAATGTTCAGCATTCTACCTCAATTTAAAATTTTTTCGTTTTAAGGTAGATGTTGATGAAAGTTGGTGGTCCCCGTGGCTCTGTGGTTAGCGATGTCGGTCGGCTAGCTCTCCCACACGGTTGTGATATCGGGTTCGATTCCCGATCGCGTTGAGGATCTTTTCGAGCTGGGAATCATCTCGACTCAGCACTGGGGCACGGTGTATCGTTGTACTTATCCTACACCTACAAAATGTGCCAAAAACAATATCGATAACGAATTCTCTCAACTCAATCTAGTTGATTGAGACCGCTATTAGCCCCAAGGCTAAGCGTGCGATATTGATATTGTTGATGAAAGTTATTGAAATATATTGAAATGTTCTTAATTTTATGAATTCCAAATCTTGTTTCTCGTGTGTGTAAATCAAACTAGCCCTGTGCGCCGAAAAAAAGGTTCAAATACCGTAATTTCACGTGCCGCTTGTTACTTGTTAGGTAACACAAAGAAGAGGTTAGTTAGTAAACAAGAAGCTAAAAATAGGAAATGGCTAATTTTCATCAGGCTGCTAGTAATCAGAAAAGTTTTGAAAACACGGCCTTTAAAATAATGGTTTCAAAGTTATGATAAAATTGAAATCATTAGGAGCCAAAGAAAGAGAAACCAAAAAAATATTTAATTCGAAATTGGTCAGAACCTCAAGACCAGCAGCACTAAACAAAATTGTTTCTGTCTATGAAAAAAGTTATCGACAATGATGCATTGAATCTGAGAACTTTCAAAAAAATGAACCATTTCGGAGACAAGCTTTTTTGAGACAAGTAATACTTGACAATTTTTCTTATGATTTGTTTTTTAGAGTGGTCGTTTTAAACGGATTAAAATTTAAAAAAAAAATTCAACAATTTTCTATTGTCAAAAAAACAGTAGTCATACAAAAACAAATGTCTACAAACAGTTTCTACTATTTTTAGCTCATTATTGCGCAGTTTTTTTCATCAGTCGAAGTAATAATCGTGATAATTTTTTATCATTCAAAATTTTTAATTAGATGACATACATCCAAAACCTTAAAATTAAAGTGTTGTTTTTAGACAACCTGACGCGTTATCTTCTGGTTCGTTATCCAACTATAAACCACGTAACTACGGTGGATGGTCAATCTTGGTAACCACTTGCGCTCGGCCGATCACAAAAGTCCACTATCGCGGGTGTTTTCATCCTACTAAATCATCTTGATTCACCTGTTCCAGCAGCGGTAGCAGCAATCCCCGGAGCTCTGTTGTGAATCCATAAATCAGTCCAGCTCGCTTGTCGCAAGTGTTGCACAGTTTAACGCGACAAGCAAGAGTGTGAGCTTCAGCGCCGTGCCGGTCTGAAAATCACCAACCACGCGCCGACCAGTTTATGTTAGGGTAGCACCCAATCTTCGTGCAGTGTTGTTGCATATGAAAAATGTCCCCAGCCGACTGCCTTCAACTGTGGCAGCATCATTCGCACCCGTATGACATAAATAAAGAGGAAAGGCGATTTTAAAAATAACCATCATAATACATAAATCATAAAGACTTTCGCCCATCATGCCGCGATCGGCCTGTCCAGGCACTGGGAGAGCACTATCGGCTTCCGACAGGATGCCGGCGCTCCGAAGGCTAATTATATTGGACTGATTTTTTAATTAAACTAATTGAAACGTGCCAGAACACAACCGGAACAGAGAACTGGGCTGCATTCGGTAACTATTTTGGGCCCAGTCGACGTTGGGCTGTGGTAAACGGAAGCGACGGAGCGCACTGGGAGTGACAATCGAACCGAAATTGGGAACAATATGGTTTGTTTTAATGGAACCGTCACTCTCGTCTGGGGAATAAAGATCCGGGGTCGATTCGGGTCGATGGTGAATATTTAATAAGCCAGAGCGCTTGGGTTAGCGAGCAAGTGCCGAATAGGATGAACAGTTCCGCTCCGGTATTGCCGGACGAAAATTTTCTATCATGCGTAGAATAGTGTACGACAGTTTTTGCTTTCATGAAGCATCCGATTTTGGGTTCTGAATAAACTCATCTTTATTGCAAATTCGATGGTTTATGATAATATTTGCTAGCGCTTATCCCAAGTCAAGTTGTGATATGATCCCAAGTGTAGATAAATTCTGTCATATGATACCGGAACACCTTCTGCTACTGTAAGCCGCTTTAAGCAGCAAAACAATGCTTCATTTCGATATAAACTTACTGAGCCTGCCTGTCGCACCATGCCCCATTCGAGTACACTTCGACTGGCTGTGTGATACATTCCCACACGGTTTTGAAATTCAAATCCTGCTAATCCCGTCCTGAACCGGGTCCGCAAGAGTCAAAGCTGCCAGCAATGCCTACATCATCCGAACCGAAATCCGGTTCACCAACTCCGCACGCAAGCAGGATGTATATGCGACAATCCGCCTTGATTGAAATCCTAATCCGTGCGGTGGCTGTGCGGCGAGGTCCAACACACAACACCGACGCCGGGCCGAAGCTTAACAATTCTATTATTACGTAATTCGTGAGCAGTGTAACATCCCAGAAGGGGCTTCGCCGAGTTTGTTCTGAAAGTCCAGCTGACTGGCTTTGGGGTGTGCATTATTTTGATTCGGCTTCGCAAGGCCATTCTCAATGCTAGTCACGAAATGTTCCGTAAAACGATTTTTTTATTGAATTTAAATGTAACAAAAAAAGTCAAAATAAGCTTCCACTTCCTAACTCAGGCACTTCATAACCGCAGCCATCGGCATTGTGTGTCACAACGAAGTGAAGGAACATTTACGATCATCATCCAGTCTTGTTCCCAGAAACCTGCCACCTGTCTTACCTGTTCGGAATTCTGCGTTTTACGTTGCCGTTTAAAGGGATATTCCCACTGCTTCCGTTCAGGGACCTGGCCGGGACCGGGCTCGTCCGGGACTTTTCATGCATTCACACTGCGCCGTGCTTGAACCGTGCCCGCGCTGCGCTCTGGCTGAGAAATGTTGATGTGTGTATGTGATAGAACGTCTTTCTCTTTTTTTCATACCGCAGCTCACTCCGCGCGAAATATGTCACTACAACATACACGCATCCACCCGAGTGCATTCCGTGCACTCTCCGGCCAACACAAAGTATCGTCGGCAACGATAGTTTTTCTCTCGCACTGCGGCAGCACGACGGCAACTCAACGCTGCCTCGGTCTGGGCACGGCGCGTCGGTGTGAATGCGTTCATAAGAACGCACGCAATCAATCTCAAACGAGCCCGGACGACACGCGGAACAGCCACGGCCCGGTCCCGGCCCGGTCCCGGAACGGAAGCAGTGAGAATAGCCCTTAAAACACCAGTCAGCTACATTTAATCAATGTAGCAAGCAATTCCCTTATCGCTCGGGAAATTCACTTCTAATTTACTTTAACTGCAGTTGTGAACCTTGCTGATGTGACTAAGTCGTACCGACTACGACGGATGGAAATGGGCCCCAAACCACACATTCACACACACACACACCCATCAGCTGCTCGCAAGGCCCTGCATACAGTCGTCGGGTACACTTTTATGGGATCTCCGCTTTCGGCGGGAATTGTTTCGGAAATGACGTCTGACATTCCAGGCGTAATCCCAACCTGCATGCATGTGCCGCAGTGCCAGCAGCCAGCGTCGTTTAAGGCTGAGTACGGCAGACGAGTGAGTTGGAAGTGAAGACTATTTATCACCTCACTTCCAGCTGCCTGCTCGATTATCTCCGATCCCGTGAGGTGCCTATAATGGTGTTTTTCTACGATTGACTTTACCGAGCGCAGAGGAGCGGGTAGGAACATGGTGAGCGGGGCGGAATTTTTACTGGAAATGATTTTGTTATTTACTTGGTGGGGAGTTTACCTATTCCCGGCACTGATTATTGGAGCAGGATGAGGTGCAATTATATCACGCGGGGCTCATCGAGAGGAAATGGGGAAGGAGACATGTGGACGCAAATTCCTGGCAAATTCTATCCTGTGACTTCCCGGAAACCTAACTTAACCTTTTGTGGAACATACAGTAAAAAATTATTGTTGCAGTGATTCGATACGGTTGATATGTGTTTCATGAAATGTCGACCAGACTATGCTCCAGCAGGGACCTAACGCGTGCACATTGGGCCAGGAATGAAATTTAGCAGTAAAAAAAATGAGTGCTATCAGAGTTCATCCAATCCGTTTTCAATCTTTTGCAAAGTATTTTGCTTTAGTAAAAGGTTCCAATTTTGACGCTCAACTTAGTCTGCGATTTGGTTGAAAAAATGGCACTGCAATGCCATTTTTTCTCTTACCCGCAAGAGCTTCGTGGCTTACGACAATGTTATAGATCATAAAATTCTTCCAAAGTTTGTCTCTTTGAATTTCAGAGATATAGGACGTTTTGTAAAATTTAATATAGCGATCCGAGTATACGGCAGTATTTCAATAAGGGCCTAACGTATGCAAAATTGCAAATCATATCATTTCAGATTCAGATCAGAGAAAGCCAAATAAAAAAATTCATAAAACTAGTTTGGCTGAAATAGAATTTATTTAATGAAAAAAATTCATTTGGTAACCATCAGTTACTCGAGTGTTTGGTCAATATTTCTTCCTAACAATGGTTTTGTATACTTCCAGAACAGAACTAACAAGTTACAGGATTAAATTGGCAAGTAGAGCACTCTGAGAAAAAGATAATCTAAAACAATTCAAAGTCTTTATTTCTTCAATCAAATCCACCATCTTCTCAGTAGCACAATTTGATCTAAAAATGGAAGCCACCATTCTATCTCTCGCAATGTGTATAATATTAGTTATGATGTTGCTTACATTCTTCAACTTCATTTTTATCAAAAACTCGTTAGTTCGAAATTCCCCTGGCAAGCTAACCGCGTAAAAATATTCCGTCCGTATCGCAAAAACGATTCATCTCACGATTCTGTCGAAAAGTAACCTAAGGATTCCTACATTTAGATTCCATATGCGATTCGCATAGATTCTGTTCGTACCGCAGAAACGATTCCTCTCACGATTCCGTCACCGAGTTATAGGTATCCTGGGAATCCCTACTCAGGATTCTCTGCGTGTTAGTTAGGGTATTGTGTTTTCGACAAAGTTGTTTCTTATAAAATGTGCTACAACTTTGCTTAGTAAAGTGGATTTTCATATGCAAAAATGAGAAAAATGGTATTCGTTTTTCACTTTTAAATAGATCGATCACAAAATTCTACTTTCTATAAAATAAAGAATAATTGATAGAAGAACTTCACAAACTGTGGCTCCAAAATCAGTTTTTTGAGTAAAAAATAAGTAGTGTAAATTATTGCATTGTCTGAGTAAAAATCGGTAATAACCAAAGAAATATGTGAGATAAAAACAAAACTTTTTTCAAATAAATAGTTTGTTTCGTTATTGCAAACAATATTGTAGAACAATAAAATATTGCAGAAAACCACTATGAAAAGTTAGGAACAAAAACAAACAATATCGCATGCAGGTTGGGATTACGCCTGGATCTCCAGCTTGAAAAAATCCTCGACTTGATCGGGAATCGAACCCGACATCACAACCTTGTTAGAGAGTTAGCCGACAACATCACTAACCATAGAACCACGGAGACGATGAAACGTTAAAATAAAAACAATTGATTTTTAAAGAGAATACTCCACAAAAGTCCATTTAAATAAATAGATAAAATTATGATGTCTTCAATAAAGTTGCTTCCTTTAAAAGGTGCTACAGCTTTGCAGAATAAAGTGGATTTTTTTATTCCGAAATGAGAAAAGCAAGATTCATTTCTAACTCTTAAGTGGATTGATCACAAAACTGTAACTCAAATAACATGGAAGAAAATTAATGGAACAGCTTTGCTGTAGACACTGCCGCTCTAAAATCTTTTTTTGGGTCAAAATAATTTCGATTACGTTTTTGTAGCATGAAAAACAGTGTGGGACGGTCCCGGTCGTCTAATTTTTAGTCTGCAAACAGTTTTCCATTGTGTTGTCAGAGTGTATTATTCCCACTGTCGGATTGTAGCTTAAAGAAAGAACGCAAAATGACATTGAAAATAAAAACAAATGTTAAAGATTTACTGCGATAAGAGGAACGGAAACAGTGTAGCCCTAACAAGTTCTTGCTGTTCACCTCAAGTGGCATCGAAACGATAGAACCGAAGAGCTTTGATCTCAAAAACTGTTATTATCAGGATAACCACCTACTGTTGAAAACTGTTAATAGTTCTACGTCAAACCTGCGGTCTTGGCTTTGCACACGATCTTAATAATTTTTGGTATCAATCTTCAACAGTTTTTCATGCACCATGTGTGAAAATCGTTGACTTCATTTGTCGATACTCCTAAGTCAGCAGTCTGTGTATTTGTAGGAGAGTTTTTCGTCGTCTGCGTATATACAGGGCTAGATTTACGATTGTGGGGGTCCAGAGGCCATGTACCTTGTGGGGGCCTCCTTTTCAGTTGTTTAAATCTAGATAAAAGAATATGTTATACGAAAATTTTAGTTATTTTAAAGTATCATGAAATTTTTAATGTGTTCTAGATCGTTGAACATTAAAATAAACAGAAGTGAACTAAGATGAAACCTTGCGGCACATCGCATGTTACATTCACGGCTGATGACAAGCTGCTTCTGAGTCGTGTATTCAACGGTTGAATAGCTAAATAAGTCTACTATGGGTATTCCATGAGCCAGAATGATACCCAAAGCCGGAAAATTATCCTCGGCGCCATTTTAAGATCGAAGATGGTGAATTCCTGTTTCAGGAAAACAGTTTAAAATGGCCAAATATCACACCATAGAACATTCACAGAAAGGGGAGGATGTATAGTGACCAGAATACGACCGCAACGTCACCTTGAGATCTAAGAAGGCGACTTCCGGCTTATGGAAAATAGCGTGTCATTGTTAAAACCATACAATAAGACTATTCCTGGAGCCGGAATGATGTCTAAAGGTTAAACTTAAACAATCTCAGGCGTAATTTTAAAATCCAAGATAATTGGTTCTCTTACACAATAGAGCTTTGTGTCTCTCGATAAGGTTTCAAATCATAATTTTTCTCAAAAGTTTGGAAAAGACACAAAATTGGTATCTCTTCAAATTTCACAGATACACGCCTTTGTTTAAAATTTTATATGGCGACCTGACTAGGCGACTATATTCAGCCCCTGGCCCAACTTATGTAATGCACAGAGACCGAGAATAGATCACAGGGTTTAAAAGGGCCAAATAACACCAAATACGTATGTATACAGAACCGGTATGAAGTCCAGAGGCCAAAATTCGACCCCGAACACCATTTTAAAGTTCAAAATACCTAAATCAGTAGTGAAATTTAACAAATTTGGAAACTCTTTTTTCTCTAGCAATGCCCGGTGAGTTTTGATACTAAAAATTTTGTTTGACAGCTATGATACTATTAGTATTGGATTTTTCTAGCTTTTTAGGAATAGGATTAAAATTCATGATAATTGTATTTTATTTATGAATATCTGGAATTGTTAAATTCTTGAGACTTCAGATGCATGATATTTTGCTTCAAAATTACGTCTGTAGAAGTAATTGCAAATCTTCAAATGCAACACGATCAGCGTTTAAGAATATTTTTTCTCACAAATCATGTTCATATGTACTGAACACTCTGCAACCAAATACCACACAATAGGTGCCTATTACATCATCAGATTCGTTTCAACGCTCTCTAACGTTTGTGGTAAAAAATGGAAGAAAATTGCCGATTTACCTTTAATCGCATTGACGAAACTACTCATGCATCATCAATCATAGTAACCCATGAGTTAGCAAAAACAAATTTGACATCTCTATCAGTCAAACTCTAACTGTGATGGCGACGAAAGTTAAGCTACTCCGTTCAGAAGTGTGCGCGTTCAAAGAACGGTATCCCACCGCGTCAAAAACGGACATCGTACGGCACTTTGTGGACGCCGGGTATGCCCGTTCCGGCATTACTAGTGGACAACGATCAGGGCATCGAAAGAAAGCCCGGTTCCGGACGGCCAACGACTCTGAGCGACAAGAAGCTTCAAAAAATGCTGAAGAGGCAGACCGAGGGAAAAGTGGCTAAATTGCTGCGTACACCTGGAAAAGTATTTGGAGAACATGGACATACATGTCAGGAAGCGGCAGTCCCGTCCACTGGTCTCGGAGCTGCAGGTAATAACGCAGCGACAGTGGTTGAATAAGATGGTTAAGTCGATTTTCCAGGCGAATCGCGACGTGGCAGTGGTGATGGACGACGAGACATACCTCACCCTGGATGGCAACGACTGGCAGGGTACTTCGTATTTCAGTTCTCCCATGAAGGAAGTGAGTTCCGAGATGAAATTTATTACACACACCAAGTCCTCCAAGAAGGTGCGGCTGTGGCTGACAATCAACGAGAAAGGATGTCAAAACCGCTCTTCTTTCGCTCCGGGCTGGCCGTGAACGGGGAAAATTATGATACGAAGTGCATGCCAGAAGTTGCGTCGTTCATCAAGAAATACCATAAGGGCGAAGACGCGGTACTCGAATCGATCGTTGAAGGAGATGGAGCGGCTGAATATCGATGTGGTACCGAAGTCGACGAATCCGCCCAATGTCCCCCAGCTGCGTCTCATCGAGAATTTCTGAGCAAACTTGAAGCGCAAGATCTATTCCAACAATTTTGTCCCGAAAACGGCAGAGGAATTTAGAAAAAGAACGAAGAAAAAGCTTAAAATAATGCCTACACGCATGTTTTCGAAAGGCCGCACGCAAGGACGTAATTTTTTTTTTGCGAGGAAGCTAACATGATTACCTTCCATGGGAAATTTATCCAACTCAATTATCTGTCTTAGTTTTTTTTCATTACCATCAGAAAAAAGTCGATTTTTTACCGCAAACGTTAGTTTACTCTCGTAGAGAACAATTGAGCAGATACTTCACGAGCGTTACTATGATTGTGCCCAGTACGACTATTTCAATGTAGCTCCTACATGTTCTTCTCTATGAGACATGATTTTTAGCCATTTCATGGTATTTAAAATTTGATTATTGATCTCTTGGTATTGGTATTGGTATTGGTATTGGTCTTGGTCTTGGTCATGGTCCTGGTCTTGGTCTTACCCAGCCGGTTTTTTCCAGTCGTCGCAGGTTCGAAACCCACTTCGAAAGAGACTGTTGGTATCAATAAGACCGAAGCGCTGGCAGTTTACTGCGAAGTTTGTTCATAATAAACATAAGGTAAAGTTCCGATATGAAGCACCTAAGTTTCACCTTACTTCCTCCTAATGAAAATAAGTATGGCCAGAATTATAAAAAAAAGCAAACTTTTACAGGTGCAATTGTAGGACAGGAATAATAAAATAACCATAGAAAGCTATTCTCGAAAATAATATATTTATCGAAAATTTCTGTTCATATTGAGCACAAGTTTACAACAGAGTTCACCAACTAGAAAATATCAGAAACAATCTCTTCTCGTGTCGTATCGTACCACTAGCTTTACCATGCCCTCTCCAGAAGATTAGTTCCCGTTCACCCGACCTGAGCGAATACCGAAGTTAATTACACGTTTTTCCCCCTGCAACGATACTCCAATCTAACAGCCACTCACTCGGAGCAGCATTCTTCTTCGTGAGCTAATGACGTTCCGTTCGGAACTGTGTGCCGTCCGGTTTTTGGGCAATGAACATTTGTATACACGTGCATGTGCGCGGCGACCGTCCACAGGCAGCACAACTACAAACGGTAGCGGCGCTGAAAAACAAATGACTCGACTCAAATGGAGGAAATAAAATCCCATAATCATGATAGCAATAACTAGCAGCTTATTTATTACGACTTTCTCCACTCGAAGCCCTTGTCGTCGTCGTCGTCGTCCTCGGCTGCTTGAGACTTTGGAAAGGCCGAAAATCGAGAAACGGATGTGGAAATCTACCACACCGTCGACAGATCCTCCGCTGGTGCCTATCGCTGCTCGAACGGAAATGGAATAATAGTAATTAAAGTGGTTAGCTCGTTAAATGGGTAAATAATAGTTGTCACTGGGGAATTTTTTGTTCGTCGGTTTTCTAATAGGCCATTTCTTATTTTGTTTGGGTCTACCGCCCGGCAAGAATCTTTTTCACACTCATGCGGATCGCACCCCTCCTAAAGTGGCTGATTTAGGAGCGAGATTCCGATTGGCTTTGGTTTGGTGGTCCGCTGCGGCTCTCAGCCAAGTAATTTGTAAGTCGTTGTGAATTCCACTGCTAATGACAATCATTAGCCGGAATGACAATCCAATTTGCCTTAAATTAGTAGCCGGCTAACAGGAGGGGAAAAATTCACTGCCGCAATTATAATTTATAATTTACCGAAAAAAGAAATAGTCCCCGAAGTAACAAGGTGACGGTCTAGCATTTTTCTTGTTCAGATTACGCAAGCTGACGCGGCCGTCCTGTCCCAAGTACCACCACGTTGTCCATCACGTAGCGTATAGGCCCAGGCAGCAGATCACCAAAGTGCGGGAAAAACTTCTCCTTCTCCTGCTCTGCCTGGAGGAAAGAATCGACACCTAAACAAGCGACGCAAAATTGAATGCATTAGAATATATTAAGTGCCGCGTTAACAGTCACGATATTCGGCGCGGGAAAAAAAAGAAAAGAACTTCAATAAATTTCAACGCTTGCTAAGCTGCTGGCAGCGATAGCACTTTCTGCTCGCGACATTTTGCCTCTCGAAGCAACAATGCTTTCTCAGCACAAGTACAAGAAAAAGTTTATCCTTGTCACCCCCAGGCAGACAGTGTAAGTAGCTGGTGCTGGACAACAGAGAAAGTAATTGGTATATTTTTTCCCTCTTCTTCACTGCCGATAGACCATTTAATGTGTGAATAATAATTGAATTTAACAAAATGAAATATAGTTTCCGCTGTCTGCTGAAAAGTCTATCAATCAATTTACTATGGCTAACTTCGCTGTCTGGCCAGCTCCTTTCATCAGTCAACTGCAGCACTGGCATTGAATCATTTATCCTTGGAACTCTTTTCCACTTGTCAGCCAAGTTGCCGTAAAACTGCTTCGCAAAAGATGAAGCAAGCGTTTTTGTTTTGTTCTTTCTTCTTTTAATAATTGAGCAAATCCTCACAGAGTCGAGTCCGTGGCAAACTTCGTTTTCCATGTTGCTACGGTGTCACTCCGAAGCCCGAAGTCATTGAAACATACAAAACTACACGAAACTACACTTTCGCTACGGTGGCAGTCAGAGTGCCCGGTCCTGGTCCCCTGGCGGTGTGGAAACGGAGACCTTTTCCCGGGGAAAATGATGAAGCTTACCCGATAGTGCGAAAACTTTTGTGCCCTCCGCCGTTGCCGGGAATTCGAAACCTGCTGGCAGCTGCTGGTTTGTCCCGAAGCAAAGGCAAAATGCTATTAACTTATTGCTACATGAATTTCTTATACCCCGATTGTTCCCCCGGTTCGTTCGGTTGATTATTCAAGCGGAGTTGTGTCCCGTGTCGGCGAACAGCAGAAGTGTCATTCCGGGAGCTCCAGCGGAAATATGAGTTGAGTACGATGCCGGTCAATTTCGCCAACGTTACACGGTCCTCTGCAGTAGTGGTAGCAGTGGCAATGGATGATCGATTGAAGAATGCCAATGACGACGGCTGGTGTTTCGTGACGGATGTCTTCTTGCGTTGATTGTCCTACAGTTTGATTGTGTTTCCGAAGAACGGAAATTATTCTGCTTGCAAGGGTGGTAAAATCGAAATTCGTTTAGAGAGTTATAGGTTTGAAAGTATCGAACGAGCATATTATTTGATTTTTAGAAGTCGATGGTTATGCCATCTTGTTTATTATTTTATTTCATATTAAGATAATTTTTTAAATTTGTTTTCCAACCTTTCCAAATATAATCGAGCTCTGATGATGCCTTTTTATTCTACCGTTCATTTCAAATCATGAAATTCCTAATGACTAACTTTATTCGGCCAATCGTAGTTGCTGGAGAAGCAACAGGCTAGTAATTTCTATTAGCGTGTAGGAGAATGTCTTTCACTGCGCAAACAACTACTCTCACACTGATGGGCGAAGCGACGCACTTGCTTGAAGAGAGCAGCGAATCGTGTGTATCTGAGTAATTTGCAAAAAAAAACCGCGGTTGAATTATCACACGAAAGGAAAATACGCTCAATAAATACACAGCAGAGCATTCACTGTGTGACTCTTATGCAAATATCAAATGAGAGGAAAATATAGGTAGAAAGTATATTGCGTTGCTTGCATTGTATCTCGAAACAGAAAAAAATAAATCCTGCCGTCGTCACAAATGTTTTTGCGGATTCCGGACTTTACGCGGTTTTTTACGCGGATTCCGGAAGTTACGCGGTTTCTTTCTACGCGGCACGTATCCCCTGCGTAAAAAGCGACTTCATTGTTTATCGAATTTATCTCAGCAGTGAACACCGCGGTTTACCTCTGTGCATTCTTACCACTCTTGTTTCGGTCAACTGTGGTGTGAGTAACAAGTGTATTATTTTTCTGCGAGCAGCAGAAACACAGCACAAAGTGGAATGTAGAAGTATGGTGCAAAATATTGCTATAGGCAGCACTCTTGTTGGGTAAGAAGTGAACGGCATATATTTTTATAAACTCAAGTTTTCCGAACTCAATTTAAAATTATATCAAAAACGAATGCAGTCGCCAAAAGCTTTATGATTTAAAATTTACATTGAAATTATAGTTCATTATTGAAATTTGATTAATCCACAAAGTAATTTATTAAAAATATTAAATTTAAGTTAAAATTTAATCCAAATTTCTGCATCCTGAACTTTTTACTAAAAGTTTTGTGGTATTATAAGGATTCAATAAAAAATAATTTCAAGAGAAAAATCAACTCTCAACTATTCACTCAATATAAAATTTGAAGCTCATTTTCTAGTTTCCTAAATATAAATTAAAAATAACTCTAAAACGGATGCAATTAAGAGGTTATTCATGTTAAGCTCTATAATTTTGAAATAATTGGTTAAATCATTAAACTTCATTAGGACACAATAATTCGTCAAAATGTTGGCATTGGAAAGAGGCTTTTAAAATTAACTTTCACGAAAAACAACTTGTTATTCATTTCTCTATCCTAGCTTCTTACCAAAAGTTTAATTATTTTTTTGCATAATCAGTTACCTAAAAATCATCCTTACACAGTTTTACATGCAATTGAAGGTTTCTAAGCTACAATTCTTGGAATTGAACCAATGCCAAAATGCAAACGCCGGTTAGGAAAATCACTGTTGAAACTAAAAAAAAATGTCCATCCGTGAAAAATATTCAAAACACTAAATTAAACACAAGCTAGAAGTTGTATTCAAATTCAAAAATGGACAATTTTTTCTAGATCATTTGGCATGGGTTCGCAAATACACCTGTATTGAACTTTTGACAATTTAGAAGAAGCCAAACAAAAATACTTGGTCGCTCCTGGACCCTGAATCCGGCAATGGTTAAACGAGAGGAGAGAGCTGAAAAACAAAATGGGTAAAACCGGAGAAATTTAGTGAGGAATTGAGGAAAAAGAGAAATGAGAGGAGAAAAATGCGAAATTGAAGAAGAGGAATAAGAAATGAGAAGTAGAATATAAAATATGGGAAACTAAAAATTAGAAATGAGAATTGAGAAGTGAGAAATGAGATAAGAAAATATGAGAAATGATAAATTATATATGAGGGATGGAAAATGAGAATTGAGAAATAAGAGCTT
Organism: Wyeomyia smithii; assembly: GCF_029784165.1. NCBI lineage: Eukaryota > Metazoa > Arthropoda > Insecta > Diptera > Culicidae > Wyeomyia > Wyeomyia smithii. The sequence goes on from NC_073695.1 coordinate 9,885,537, forward strand.
AAAAATCAAAAATGAGAGATGAGCAACGAAAAATGCAAAACTATTAATGAAACATATATATCGTCAACATTTATTCCCAACCGATTTCAAAGGGTTGCATGCAAAGCCACGATCGCAAGGTACCCAATACTTTACAAAATTAAAAAAAAAACAATCGTAAGCTGCATTTACTTGAAAAAAAAAAAAATTAGGAAACAAGGCATCAGAAATCATTATTCTTGAAAATATTTCGGTTTTCTATTATATTAAAGAAAATGGGCTGGAAAATGGAATATGAAAGATGAGAAATTAGAAACGTGTATTGAGTAATGAGAAATGGAAAACGGGAAATAAGATACATATACTAAAAAAAATGAAAAATAAGAAATTAATCAGGTGAAATGAGGCATGAGAAACGACAAAAAATGAGAAATGAGAAATGAGAAATAAAAAATGAGGTATGAGAAATGAGAAATGAGAAATGAGAAATGAGAAATGAGAAATGAGAAATGAGAAATGAGAAATGAGAAATGAGAAATGAGAAATGAGAAATGAGAAATGAGAAATGAGAAATGAGAAATGAGAAATGAGAAATGAGAAATGAGAAATGAGAAATGAGAAATGAGAAATGAGAAATGAGAAATGCGAAATGAGAAATGAGAAATGAGAAATGATAAATGATAAATGAGAAATGAGAAATGAGAAATTAGAAATGAGAAATGAGAAATGAGAAATGAGAAATGAGAAATGAGAAATGAGAAATGAGAAATGAGAAATGAGAAATGAGAAATGAGAAATGATAAATGATAAATGATAAATGAGAAATGAGAAATGAGAAATGAGAAATGAGAAATGAGAAATGAGAAATGAGAAATGAGAAATGAGAAATGAGAAATGAGAAACGAGAAATGAGAAATGAGAAATGAGAAATGCTGCTTTATTAAGGCTGGTTCGTCACCGTAGAAATGAAACGTAGAATATGAAATATGGGAATGATCGGAAATGAGAATTGAGAAGTGAGAAATGAGACACGTAAAAATGGAAAATGAGAAAAAAGAAATGAAGGATAAAAAATAAGAAATGAAACATGAGATATAAGAGCCGAAAATCAAAAATGAGAAATTAGCAATGAAAAATGCAAAACTAGAAATGAGGCAAAAATATCGTTAACATTTATTTTCAACCGGTTTCAAAGGGTTGCATGCAAACTTAAAAAAAATTCAAAAACCAATCGTAAGCTGCATTTAAATTCAAATAAAAAATCAGAAATTATTATTCTTGAAAATGTTTCGGCTTTCTATTAAAATAAAATAATGGGCTAGAAAATGCAAGATTAAAGACAAGAAATGAGAAATTAGAAACGCGAATTGAGTAATGAAAGTTGAAAAGCAGGAAATGAGGTATACTAAATGAGAAATAATAAATAAGAAATCAATCAGGTGAAATGAGGCATGAAAAACGTCAAAAAAAAAAATAAATGAGAGCAAGAATGGAGAAACGAGAAATGAAAAATGAGAAATGAGAAATGAGATATGAGATATGAGAAATGATAAATGAGAAATGAAAAATGTGAAATGAGAAATGAGAAATAAAAATTGAGAAATAAGAAATGAGAAATGAGAAATGAGAAATGAGAAATGAGAAATGAGAAATGACAAATGAGAAATGACAAATGACAAATTAGAAATGAGAAATGAGAAATGAGAAATGAGAAATGAGAAATGAGAAATTAGAAATGAGAAATGAGAAATGAGAAATGAGAAATGAGAAATGAGAAATTAGAGATGAGAAATGAGTAATGAGAAATGAGAAATGAGAAATGAGAAATGAGAAATGAGAAATGAGAAATGAGAAATGAGAAATGAGAAATGAGAAATGAGAAATGAGAAATGAGAAATGAGAAATGAGAAATGAGAAATGAGAAATGAGAAATGAGAAATGAGAAATGAAAAATGAGAAATGAGAAACGAGAAATGAGAAATGGGACATGAGAAATGAGAAATGAGAAATGAGAAAAGAGAAAAGAGAAAAGAGAAATGAGAAATGAGAAATGAGAAATGAGAAATGAGAAATGAGAAATGAGAAATGAGAAATGAGAAATGAGAAATGAGAAATGAGAAATGAGAAATGAGAAATGAGAAATGAGAAATGAGAAATAAGAAACGCAAAATGAGAAATGAGAAACGCAAAATGAGAAATGAGAAACAAAAAAATGGGAGATGAGACATGCATATTATTTACCCTCATTCCTAAAGAGGTTCGAAGAGTTGAAAGAGAAAACACGAACGCAAGATTAAAATACAGGTCGGACTCAATTATCCGGAATTCGATTACCCGGAATTTTAGACTCGATTTTCCGGGATTTTATTTTTTGGGTTCGTTTTTAATTTTTTCTCTGAAATATCACCATTACCATCCCTTCTGGCATACTTGATACCATTTATGTTACATCCTGCATGTGTGGGACATGTTCGAATGAAGTGAAAATAATCAATTTCCAATTTATTTTTCTTACTTCTCAAGATTTTACCTCTTTCCCCCTCAAAAATAATTTTTGTTTACGCCACTGCATCAAACAAGTAAAATAAGATAAGGGATTCATTTGTTTTATGTTCGTCAATCGCAAATTTCAATATTTTTTCTGTGGCTCGATTATCCGAGATGAAGAATTTCTTGATGTTCCTGATAATCGTGTTCCTGATGCATCATCCAGGCTCATTCCCAACGGAGTCCGAAGGGTTGTATGCAAATCCAAAACCCCAAGATCAATCGATATCTCAGTCAAGATTACTGGTTTCTTACGTATAATATACTCGAATGTATTAAATATGTAACTGAAAAAAAAATTGATTTGTCAGTTGCCTGTAGATTTCAATGAAAAAATTAAAAATTATACATGAGAAACCAACAATCTTGAATGAGATATCGGAAAGAGTCACTACATACAAAAAGGGGGTGAAAAGTATCATATTAAAGATGGGAAATTAGAAATGAGAAATAAGAGCAGAAAAATCATAAATGAGAAATAACCATTGAAAAATGCAAAATGAGAAATGATACATGCGAAATGAAAAATGAGAAACTAAATTTAGTTTCTTTAGAACTAAATTTAGTAATATGAAGTGAGAAATCAGTAATCCAAAAAGAGAAAAGAGAAATGAGAAATGGGAAACGAGATATAAGAAATTGAAATCGAGATATGCGAAATAAAAAATGGAAAAAGAGAATTGAGAAATGTGAACGATGAAATGAGGTATAATTATCGTTTACGATCTATTCTAAGTAGGCTCGAAGGGTTGTGTGCCACGATCGCAAGATTGACGTTTAATCACTTAACCCTCTAGTGTTCAAAGCTTCGGTAAAATTACTATAAATCTTTTAAAACATTCTTTAGGTATTTATGGTAGATATCTAAGAATTTAATCGAAGATTAACAAATTTCAACAACAGCCGGATTGCAAACGGTTATGCTTGCACCAAACTAGTATTGTAAAATGTTCAATCTTCAATTATCCATTTAGTTGTTTTGAGTTTAATTTGAAAAATCTGTATTGAGCGTCTTAGTAGAATGATTTCAGAAATCAGAAAAAAGAATCATAAGTTTCCGTTAAACTCTGCTAGTAATTCGAAAAGTAAATATTGAATTTATTCCGTACAAATACGTATTTCGACTGCGACATACAGTCATCGTCAGTGCTTATGTGGACTGGACCAGCACTGATGATGACTGTATGTCGCAGTCGAAATACGTATTTGTACGGAATAAATTCGATATTTACTTCTAAAATTTCTAGTAGAGTTTACCGGAACCTTATAATTCTTTTTTCTGATTTCTGTTTTGAGTTTGTTATTTCATCTAAAATCAGATTCTTTGATCAGAAATTGATGCTAAGATATTACCGTCCGTCGCAACATCCTCTAGTAAAAGGATTTGTATGAGCCAAAAACTGACTCCTACATAGGCTCCCAAACGTTCCCCGACACTGATAGGAAAAGAAACCGACTTCTGTTCTAGTGCTGCTCTTGTGGCATGCTCCAACTTACTTTTAGTGCGTACGAGCAGGTTCATCAGTATTTGACGAGTTGGGTTGTTATGAAACTAAGTAATTATCCAGAGGAGGGGTCCTGACTTTGTGACGAAATGCTACAATGGGAGAGTAATGGGGTCAAAAAACCTACAAAAAACTACGGATGTTCCCCTACAAGCAAATCTCAGTTGGTGTTACATGTTTCCGCCTTCAATGTGTTCCATTTTTTCTCAGTGACACAATTCTTGTTCCCTTGGTAACCAGCAGCTCGAAACCTTCTTTACACAAATACAACTAGTCAATTCCATGAATAAAGAGTTACAATTGCATCCGGATAAAGTAAACAAACACATCCCGTACTCTGTTTTTATTCAAAATATATGATATAAAAGCATCTGATAACAAGCAATCAGCTGGTACTAGCGCTGCTAACGTTTGTTGATTAACATGTGTCTAATCTGGCGTAAAATATTCGCTATCGCGGTTTGGCTCAGCTTGACCGGGGCGCAAAATTCTAGACCGTAGGTATTCTTCGTCGATTAATCTTAGTTGCTGAACCAGTTCACTTCCAACAGCTCACCCAAGGAAACATCATCGGTACTGCGTAAAGCTCCCCCACCCCTGATTAGGGACTGCTCCGAAGCCAACCCGATTGCATCCGGTGTTTACCGGATGCAATCGATTCCGCAAACGCAGCCATATCCGGTGCTGTGTGTCCGAAAGGCTGCTGACCCGGGTCCCAGCTGGACGGTGATTCAGCAGCGGTTCAATGGTTCGGTGGATTTTTTTCGTAATTGGCATGATTATCGGGACGGGTTTGGGAACGTCGCTGGCGAAGGTGAATTCTGGCTGGGATTGGACAAGATTCACGCCTTCACGGCGGCGGCCCCCCACGAGCTGCTGGTTGAGTTGACGGGCTTCGATGGTGCCTACTGGTATGGGGCTTACAGTTTGTTTGAAGTGAGCAGTGAACGGGAAGGTTTTGCACTGAAGAAGCTGGCCGGATTTCGTGGAAGTGCAGATTGTTTGTCCGCTCATTTGGGACAAAAGTTTAGCACGTTCGATAATGATAACGATGGGCTTTCGGGACAAAATTGTGCGGTTCGGCATGACGGTGCCTGGTGGTACGATCAATGTTACACGGGGTGAGGTTACCGAGAAGAAAAAAACTCTTAACTCTACTAATTGTCTGCTGCTTTCTAGGGGTTCAAACTTGAATGGAAAATTCGCCACAGATTTTGCTGAAAATACCATCAACTGTTACGTGAAAAACGTGTACAAGGATCTCAGACAAACACGTCTTATGATACGAAAAGTGTAAACAATGTAGTTAATAAAAACAAGTTGAGTTCAATAACTAGCACATATTTTGAAAACTCAGCAGAACCATAACTGGTGTAAGTTTGCAACCGCTGGCCTCTAAACCTCCAACTGAAACTGTCATGTGTAATGACTGTGTCGTGGCTGGCTATACACTTGACTCAAACGGCGAGCAGTTTTATCCTCTTCCGGAAAGCCATCGCAAACAAAGTTCACTCTTGGTGTGGGTGCGGTTGGTTGTGTCTGCTTGTTGTTAGACGAGGGTGAAGACGATGGTGATGACGTGTATTCACAAGCTAAAAATCTGTGCAAACAAACTTTGGAACTGCTTCCCATTGAAAACCAGTATTTGGTGCGTCAAGTGTCACGAGTTGATTGGTGCTGGGGGACTTCCCCTTGGCTATAGTTTGAGAAAATTCCCCCTAGCACCAAATGCACTCGAATTCAAAAGTTGTGGGATACAGAAAAAATCGATTACCCGCCAAGTCGAAGCTAGTCGTCAATTAAGTCGAATTAAAACTGTATTACCCTACAAGACACTGTGCGCTAGCGGTCATTAGTTTTATCTCGAAAACCCAAGCTATCTTTACTACCTTTTTCAGACTGCCGCCTAGCAGCAATAGGTTCGTTCCGTTTCGCGGTTGAAGTACTTTATTGTGGATAACAAATTGTTTTATGGCGCACAACCTGCACCTTTCCTGATGGGCTGTATTATTTCCTTTGTGTGCTGCAGCCGGTAAAAGACGCCACCGAACAACGACAATCCGCAAACATTCGAATCTTTCGTCGTTAGGTAAGGATTTGCCCTCGTGGCTAATTCAAACGCGCACGAATCCTCGGTGTCATCAGATTTTGCTTTTCCCGTACATGCAGCATAATCAAGAAGGATACCCTCAGCTCGGAAACTCTCTCGAACTCACACTCACACATAAACACACACTTCATAAAACCGATATTATGCAAATGAGTGGCGAATGCGGTTCCGAGAGTTCCCCATATCCTTTTACATTGCGGAATCATCCACCGAGAAGAAGTGACAGCAGCCCACAGTGGACCCACAGCACAGCACTGCACAGCAAATGTAAGCACAGAATATGGGAAAATTCTAATGCATGATCATGAAGTTATAAGCTAAGCACTTGAAGTTCGACCCAATCCGGTTCGGTCCCTCCGGAGGGGCAGCCGAAAAAGAATATTGTCGGTATGTTCATGAGCCACCCCGGCAAGGACACCGTTAGACTCTCTCTCCGGTCGACGTACAGAAACTAGGAATAAATTACGGATCGGATTAAGCGGTTACAGGGTGGCTTTAGTTGGAAAGATTTTCAACTCGTTGGAAGGGCGGTGTGAAAGGGGGAAGGAAGACGTGGGGGTTAAAATTTTCAGTCACCTTTCAGTTGGACTTTGCTGTATATACTACATGTAATTTGAACTTTAACATGCACTCCTTGCCTGTGGGAAGAACTTGCCGGAGATCGATTTGGAACGAGTTTTACGCATATATTTGAATATACAGTGTTAAAAGCAGAAAGTTGAAGTCACAACTTGTGTTATTTTTAGATAAACGGTACGAAACAGAAAAGAATCAATGCAAAAATCTACCAAACCAGGATAGAGTCACAAATGAGAAATAGAATACCAAAAACTAGACGACATTGGAAACGAATGAAGAAAAATATAAATCAAAAAAAAGGAATTTACTTCAAATTAAAAAAAGAATCGAATTTTTGAAATGTTATGCCAAGTGAAGTAAAGCTGTATAAAATCATTTTATGGTATTTTCAATCAATAGATTTATTTGAAAATTAAAAAATGTATAAATTATGTAGGCATTTTGGCATAACTGATACTAATCGTTTCAAAGCTAAATCAAAAAATTTAAGTACAACGTTGAATTTAATTTAAAAAAAAAATGAGGAAAGGCATTACACATTATTCAATTTCTGTTTTTACCAGACTTTTCCAGTTTCTGATTTGAAAAGAATTTTAAAATTAGTCCTAAATAGGAGCAAAGATTAAAAAATAAAATGCATTAGAAATTAGGCAAATAAGAGCAAAATTACAACGATCGATCATCGAAGACAAATCATGATAGGACGCATAAAGTTGTATGTCATTACGTGGAGAATGTTTAAAAAAAGAATTTGAAGAATTTCCAAGTTTTTTTTTGTTTACAACTTTTTATCTCGAAATTTAAAACATATTATATTTTGGTTTTTGATAAAAAACTGATGCAAAAATATTATTATTTACCACACACAAAACCCGTATCCGTGGGTTGATGATGAATGAAGTAGACGAGCGCTATATGTTTTTTTTTGTTCAATATTTAGAGGAATTGATTGAATGTTTTTATTCTAACAAGAGGGGTAGGGCGTTGTCGAGATATGACATACTTCTACTGGAGGGGATCATTATAATGTGCAAAACGTGACAAGGGAAAAGGGGAAGATCAAAATTTGCGTGACGTAACAGATCGCCTGAAAAAAGTCTTAAACCAGAAATAAGAAACAACAATGAGAAATAGATACTTGAGAAATAGGAATTGAGACATGAGCTATGAGTTATGCAATATCAGATATGAAAAATGAGAAATATAGAGAGATATGTATATTTAACTTAAAACATATCAAATTTTCTCGTAACGTAAAATAGTCGAAGTGATAATTCAAAGTGTGAAATGTTGGTAAACTATTTCAAAGTGTCCTACAAGTATATATATGTGAAGGTTTTTGAAAACCTGTCTTAAAATAACATTAAATGATTCCCGAATCGTTTTGCTTTATTGTAGTTTAATATATGAGATATAAGATATGAGAAATGAGATATGAGATATGAGATATGAGATATGAGATATGAGATATGAGATATGAGATATGAGATATGAGATATGAGATATGAGATATGAGATATGAGATATGAGATATGAGATATGAGATATGAGATATGAGATATGAGATATGAGATATGAGATATGAGATATGAGATATGAGATATGAGATATGAGATATGAGATATGAGATATGAGATATGAGATATGAGATATGATATATGAGATATGAGATATGAGATATTAGAAATAAGAAATAAAAACTAGAAGTGAGAAATGAGAAACGAGATAAGGAAAAAGAAAAATTAGAAATGAGCAATGAGAAATAGGAAATGGGAGATGAAAATGAGAAAAAAGAGATTCTTATCTCAATAAGAAACAGGCGATGTGGATTAATAAGAATTAGAAAATATCAGTGAAATATAGAAATGAGAAATGAGTGTTCGAAAATCGGAAATGAGAAAATGAGAAATGAGATACAGGTCGGACTCGATTAACCGGAACAACAAAAAATTCTCATTCCGGATAATCGAGTTTTCCGGATAATCGAATCACACAAAAAATACTGAAATTTTGCAATTAACGGACATAAAATAAATATTTCTATTCTTTATTTACTTGTATGATGCAGTGGCGTAACCAGAAGTTATTTCTGAGGCGAAAAGGGGTTAAATTGCGAGAAGCAAAATAAATAAATTGGACATTGATTATTTTCACTTAATTCGAACATGTCCCAAACATGCCGGAAGTTACTCAAATGGTAACAAATATGTCAGAAGGGATGGTGAAGACAAAATTGCGGAATAAAAATTGAAAACAGACACCAAAAAAATAAAATTCCGGATAATCGAATTCCGGATAATCGAGTTTCCGGATAATCGAGTCTCCGGATAATCGAGTCCGACCTGTGACAGAATAAAGAAAGGAAAAAGTAGATATGTGAAATGAGCCAAAGACGCTATAAATGTTCTCAAGTTTTTCTGAGATTCTTTCAAAGTTGTATAATTATTCAAAAATCTTATGAAATTTGTTTTGAAACTGTCCAAAATTTGTTTGGCACATGTTCTAAACTTTTTCAAAATGATTTAAAATTGTCTTCAAATTGAATCAAAATTATCAAAAAAATTTTTAATAATAGTTGAAAATTATTCCAAAACAGTTTAAAATTAGTTTCAAAATAATTAAAATTGAGTTGATTGGTTGATTAAGATTTCCAAAATGAAAAATTGTTCTAAAACTGTTTTAACCCAGAAAAGATAGTCTGCGTCAAACTGAATGCTCGATTTCAACAAAATTAGGCACTTTTCTTCTAAGAGTGCGTAAGTTTTTTCTCATTTTTTCTTGATCAATCACAGTCGAATCCCCCAATAACGACACCATACCAAAACGGCATACCAAAACTAATACTTGTCATTCTTTATTGCGACAATAGTACAGTCGAATCTCTCTGTAACGACATTGCTGAATTTATAACGACATTCTCAACGGTACCTTCTGTTCTACATATGCAAACATTCTTCGTATTATTGCGACATTCCGCTATAACGACAGTCCCTTGCGATGTCGCTATAAAGGGATTCGACTGTAAAGAAATTCAAATCCCAAATTCTGTTTTTTTTTATTAATCGATGTGTTAACACCGTGATGACGATTCGTCGATAGTATCTAAAGAGAATGTTGATTTTCAATCATCAGAAACGAGAAATAAGGAATGAGAAATGAGAAATGAGAAATGAGAAATGAGAAATGAGAAATGAGAAATGAGAAATGAGAAATGAGAAATGAGAAATTACAAATGGGAAATGAGAAATGAGAAATGAGAAATGACAAATGGGAAATGAGAAATGAGAAATGAGAAATGAGAAATGAGAAATGAGAAATGAGAAATAAGAAATGAGAAATGAGAAACGAGAAATTAGAAGATTAGAAACGAGAAATGAGAAATGAGGAATGAGGAATGAGAAATGAGAAATGAGAAATGAGAAATGAGAAATGAGATATGACAAATGGGAAATGAGAAATGAGAAATGAGAAATGAGAAATGAGAAATGAGAAATGAGAAATGAGAAATGAGAAATGAGAAATGAGAAGTAAGCAATGAGAAATGAGAAATGAGAAATGAGAAACGAGAAATGAGAAATGAGTAATGAGAAATGAGAAATGAGAAATTAGAAATGAGAAATGAGAAGTGAGAGTTGAGAGTTGAGATATGAGAAATGAGGAATGAGAAATGAGAAATGAGAAATGAGAAATGAGAAATGAGAAATGAGAAATGACAAATGAGAAATGAGAAATGAGATATGAGAAATGAGAAATGAGAAATGAGAAATGAGAAATGAGAAATGAGAAATGAGAAATGAGAAATGAGAATTGAGAAATGAGAAATGAGGAATGAGAAATGAGAAATGAGAAATGAGAAATGAGATATGAGAAATGAGAAATGAGATATGAGAAATGAGAAATGAGAAATGAGAAATGAGAAATGAGCAATGAGAAATGACAAATGGGAAATGAGAAATGAGAAATGAGAAATGAGAAATGAGAAATGAGAAATAAGAAATGAGAAATGAGAAACGAGAAATTAGAAAACTAGAAACGAGAAATGAGAAATGAGGAATGAGAAATGAGAAATGAGAATTGAGAAATGAGAAATGTGAAATGAGAAATGAGAAATGAGATATTTGAAATGAGAAATGAGAAAGGAGAAATGAGAAATGAGAAATGAGAAATGAGAAATGAGAAATGAGAAATGAGAAATGAGAAATGAGAAATGAGAAATGAGAAATGAGAAATGAGAAATGAGAAATGAGAAATGGGATATGAGATATGAGAAATGAGAAATGAGAAATGAGAAATGAGAATTGAGAAATGAGATATGAGAAATGCGAAATGAGAAATGAGAAATGAGAAATGAGAAATGAGAAATGAGAAATGAGAAATGAGAAATGAGAAATGAGAAATGAGAAATGAAAAATGAAAAATGAAAAATTAAATTTCAGAAATGAAAAATGAGAAATGTGAAATGAGAAATGAGAAAGTAGAAATGAGAAATGAGAAATGAGAAATGAGAAATGAGAAATGAGAAATGAGAAATGAGAAATGAGAAATGAGAAATGAGAAATGAGCGATGAGAAATGAGAAATTAAAAATAAGAATTGAGAAATAAGAAATGAGAAAAATGAGAAATGAAAAATGAGAAATGAGAAATGAGAAATGCGAAATGAGAAATGAGAAATCAGAAATGAGAAATGAGAAATGAGAAATGAAAAATGATAAATTAAAAATGAGAAATGAGAAATGAGAAATGGAAAATGAGAAATGAAAATGAAAAATGGAAACTTAGAAATGAATAATGAGAAATGAGAAATAAAAAATAAGAATTGAGAAATAAGAAATGAGAAAAATGAGAAATGAAAAATGAGAAATGAGAAATGAGAAATGCGAAATGAGAAATGAGGAATGAGAAATGAGAAATGAGAAATGAGAAATGAGAAATGAGAAATGAGAAACGAGAAACGAGAAATGAGAAATGAGAAATGAGAAATGAGAAATGAGAAATGAGAAATGAGAAATGAGAAATGAGAAATGAGAAATGAGAAATGAGAAATGAGAAATGAGAAATGAGATATGAGAAATGAGAAATGCGAAATGAGAAATGAGAAATGAGAAATGAGAAATGAGAAATGTGAAATGAGAAATGAGAAATTTGAAATGAGAAATGAGAAAGGAGAAAGGAGAAATGAGAAATGAGAAATAAGAAATGAGAAATGAGAAACGAGAAATTAGAAAATTAGAAACGAGAAATGAGAAATGAGGTATGAGAAATGAGAAATGAGAAACGAGAAATGAGAAATGAGAAATGAGAAATGAGAAATGAGAAAAGAGAAATGAGAAATGAGAAATGAGAAATGAGAAATGAGAAATGAGAAATGAGAAATGAGAAATGAGAAATGACAAATGGGAAATGACAAATGGGAAATGAGAAATGACAAATGGGAAATGAGAAATGAGAAATTTGAAATGAGAAATGAGAAATGAGAAATGAGAAATGAGAAATGAGAAATGAGAAATGAGAAATGAGAAATGAGAAATGAGAAATGAGAAATGAAAAATGATAAATTAAAAATGAGAAATGAGAAATGAGAAATGGAAAATGAGAAATGAGAAACGAGAAATGAGAAATGAGAAATGAGAAATGAGAAATGAGAAATGAGAAATGTGAAATGAGAAATGAGAAATGAGAAATGAGAAATGAAAAATGAGAAATGAGAAATAAGAAATGAGATAAAAGAAATGAGAAATGAAAAAAAACGAGAAAGCGGAAAAGATAAATAAGGAATGAAAAATGAGAAATAAGAATTTAAAAATCAGAAATGAGAAAAAAGTCAGAACATTGATATACTATATAAGCGAGCAGTAATGTATATTAAAATATTCGAGGTGAGGTATATAGAGTTCGTCGAACGTCGACATGTGAAAAACGCCATAATTTTCTTTTATTTTTGATTTTAAATTGTCTCATAAAGCTGTTCGAAACCATATCAAATTTGTTTCGAAATTATTCTAAAGGTATCATGAAATTAATTCAAAATCGGATGAAAATTGCCCAAAAACTGTTTAAAACATGTTCAAAAACTGTTAAAATTACCTCAAAGCTATCTTAAATTTGTTTCAAAAATATTTGAAATATACCAAATATTGAGCAGGAATTTTTCAAAATTAGGAATAAACAATACTAAAATTATTTCAAAATTTTCTCACAACTACCCCTTTTCTTCGAGACTGATTAAACAATTTTGTAGCAATTTTTTCAATACCTATTATCGTGAAATTTTTATATGTGAAAATTGTTAGAAAAGGTGTTTCAAAATTATTGTTGAATAGTCCTAAAATTGTTCTTAAATCGTCTTAATATTGGTTCAAAACATTCTCAAAATTTTTGAAGATTTGTTTCAAATGTTTTTTTCGACACTGTCTCAAAGATGTTTTAACTGTCCTAAAATTAACTAAAAGTTACTGTGTTCAAATTTTTTTCCAATTCGACTCAACACTGTTACAAAATTTTCCAAGGTAAATAAAAAAGCGTCCCAAACATTTTTCAGTATGGTTTTTCTATAAAACTGTTTCAAAGAATCCCAAAATTATTATAGAATTTTCGAAAATAGCATGAGCATGAGCATGAGCATGATTAACCGCCCGCGGTTGCTACTTCGTTATTGCCAGATCAGCTGTAATTACACAAAGAACCAACAGATGATGTTTGGGACCAACATGCATCCTCAATGTGTAAAAACAGGTGACCTAAATCTTTATATTAGGCAATACCAGCGCCGGCCGCATCCGAATGCAGGTCAAAGAAGGAGTTTGTATAGGAATATGTTGACGTGATACTCGCTTTATTGGAAGCCGAGAACACCTCTGCACTTTCACGAGAAATCACTGGGATGTTGGAGAAAGGGAAAGGTATACAGCAGGGTTCGTTTTGGTAAACGATGCGCTAATTTCGAATGTCGGGTTCTTCAGAACAAGTGTCGCGCCTACAAGTTTATTACATCCGCCACGATATTCATAATGTGGTTCGAACTTATTTAGTTTGATAATGTAATACCGCAACAATAAAACGTACGCGAGGATACAGGACCTTTGACTAAACCGAGACAACTTAAAACTACCGTATATCTCCTCGTAAGGTGATGCTCTTTATACCTAAAACTATTGCGCGTTGTTGATCTATCTGTAGATAAAACGACCTCATGGAAGGTATCGACGCGGAGGTTGAAATGATATTCATCGACTGAACGAAATCTACTTCGATTTGCGATGTAATAATTTAGATGCAACGCGCGAGCAGTCTCCGGCTTGACGTTGATGAAGATGAGAAAGATATGATGAAATATCTGGGTTCACTTCGCGAAATCACCACACGCCGGAGGTCCATTTATCAGCAAAACACTCCCGGGATGAATACGCGTTTACACCGAAGCGTTACGAACAACCGCTTTAATCCCCCCGGCCGACACATACGCGCAGGAACTCGACGTTTACGTCGATTATCTCTAAACGATGTACGCCTAATACGCCTAATAAATATGAAAATTGGCAATGTTCCATGCATCCAAAGCCTCAACAATTTAAAAAATGCAAATATACACATTAGCCGGAATATATTTTTAAATTTGTTGACAAAGTGCCGAACTAGTCATAAATATAACATTTTATGTAAAACAACTGGTCAAAAAAAAAGCTAGAACAATCAAAAAATCAAAGCATATGATTCCTGGGAAACACATACTCCAAACTCCACAAACCACACTAACACTTTGTGGACAAAAACAAAACTTGTTACTGAAACCCTGCGGCAAAAAATACCGCGCACAAAATTTCAATGATGAAATCAAAATCTCTCTGTATCTGCTTTCTAACAAAAAGTAAAACTAGAAACAAGCACCAAAATATCACTTTACAATACAGACAAGACAAAACGTATACTTAGCTTACATCTCTTCATTTTCCAGTTGTTTTCATCATTTTTGGACTTTTCTTTAAATGGAAGTACAGTGGCAACATGCTTGTATGCCTTCACACACTCGTTTAATCCATACAACATTTCATTCGTTGAAAAGAGATAGCACATAAACACTGTAAACGGCGATGCATGGTTTTGATCTTATTGGCAAATTTTCACTTCAAGTTTAATTAGATACAAGCCAAATATAATTTGCACTATGCCAACGAATAAATTCCTAATGATTCAATCACTATAAAACTATGTGGAGCAGCTGCTCGAAAAACACTCTCCTTATTGTATGCAATAACACCACACACTCCACACTTTCAAACCGTCGCCAAGACAGCGATAAAAAAAAAAACAAGAAAAAATAAACACTTTGGTGAATCTAAAAAGCAACGCAATAATATTCAATTTTCACAATTAAATTCACTTTTTTTGTGGAACTTCAAACTTTTCGCACTTAGCACATTGCAATAGAACACCTGTATATATGTTTAATAATTCTTTAAGTGTAAAATAACCGAAAATCACCAAATAATGTGATGATTTCAAAGCAGGAACCAGCTGGCCAATCTTGATCACGGCATCGCACAACCATCCGCGAACTTTTCCAAAAATAAAAACAATTGTAAATTTAGAAAATAAACTCACTCCGCGATAACATCTATAACGCACATGCACAACTAAATTAAACAATTTTTCTTCCGATATAACATGCGAGCGAAAAATTTGTGCGTCCGATTTCGGTCATGGCTTGCTTCCTCTCTTATCATAGAACTTTCGAAAATAGTTTCAAAATGATTGAAAATCTTCTTGAAAGGTTTTAATTTTTTTTTTTCAAAACTCGTTTAATTTTTTTTCAAAATGATTTCAAAATCATACTGAAATATTTCACCATCTTCAGATTGTTTTGAATATGTTTGAAAATTGTCGTGAAACTGTCTTAAAAATGCTTTGAAATTAGCCCTAAATTGCTCGGAATTGTCGCGAGATAATTCTTTCCACAGTTGATAATAGGTCTTACAATATTTCTAAACTTACCTGTCAAATGTTTTTTTTTCTAAATTGCGAATTTTTAGGATGTGTTGGAAATTCAAAAACGAAAGTACTTACGTAGATGAAATTTAAATGAGGAAACAGAAATCAGAAATGAGGAAAAAGAAATAAAATATAAAATATGGTATATGAGTATAAAAATGTATGATGAGAAATGACAAATAAAAAAAAAAACCCAAAATGAGAAACGAAAGATGAGGGAAGAGGGATAGGATGGAAGGTTGGAGATAAGCGATGGAAGATGAGAGATGAGATTTGAAAGACGAGGGATGAGATTTGGAAAATGTGAGATGAACCATGAGATATGAAACATAAGATTGAAAGATGAGACCTCAGAGCTTAGAGATAAGAGATAAGAGACAAAAGATGAGGGATGCAATCTTGCAATAATCACACATGATTTATTAAACTGAAACAAAATCAGGTTTTATAAATGTTAAAATTCATAAATTAGCTGTGAACAAATACAATAAATCAAAAGGGCCAAAAATTGGCCAATAACGCGAAGTTGGGATTGCCAAATTAAAGGAAAACCCCTGTCAATTGGATAGGAGAAGATGAGAAATGAGAAAAACGGAATGAGGAATGAGAAATGAGAAATGAAGAATGAAATAAGGAAAAATGAGAAATGAGAAACGAGCATCGAGAAATGAAAATTGTGAATTGAAGAATAAAAAATGTGGAAATGACAAATAAGACAAATACAGCTTGGACTCGATTATCCGGAGTATTGAATATTTTTGCACTCCGGATAATTGAAATTTCGAATCACAAAAAATTGCCCAATTTGCGATCAACGAACATAAAATAAATATTTAATTTTATTATTTTACTCATTTAAATCAGTAGCGTAGCCAGAAGTTATTTCTAAGGAGAAAAGGGGTAAAATCTTGGAAAGCAAAAAAAATTAGACATTGATTATTTTCAATAAATTCGATCATATCCCAAACATGCCGGATTGGACATATGTGATAAGAAATAGGTCGGAAGAGATAGTAAAGATAAAATTTCGAAAATAAAGTTCAAAATGGGCAGCAAAAAAAATATTCCAGATAATCGATTCTGAAATTCCAAATAATCCGGATAATTGATTCCGATCTGTATCAGGAAAAAAATAAAATAAAACTAAAACATTCGATCTTTACGTTACCCCATAAAACTTTTGCGAAATCTGACCTCAAAGATAAGATGCATTCCCAACAATTTCCTTCTACATCATAAGTTCGGGTGTCAATCTGAGAACTTGAAACAAATCTACTCGCCCCAGAGGATACTCACCGCTGCTGGGTTGCAATCGTTACAACTTAATAATACAACCAAATCCGAAGTCGCCACAGAAGGTTTACCCCCTTCAATTTGTCGGTGCGTTCATCCACTCGACACTAAAAACTGCAATTAATTACCGCCCGGAGAAGAAAATCGGTATTGTCTGCACTTTTCATCCAGTAACCAAACTTATACGCTTACAGCACTGCGTTTCGGTAGAAAGGAGCAGCAAACACAGGGTGTCTTGAACGCACCAAACCGAAACTTGTAAACTTTTCCTGTCCTGTGTGCGGACATGTCTCCCACTTTTGTCGTCTACGGCTGGAATCGGAGTTTCTACAGGAAGGACGCAAGAGTAAAGATTGAGATTACTTCGCACTAGAAACTGTATGGACAACACTTACACTCGTCGACTGGTGCTCGTAAATGGTTTAGTGCAGGAAAGTATTTAGAATTTAATATTTAGGTGGTGATAAATCTTTGGGTGGTGTTTCGAGAATGCTATACATACGACCGTACGTACGGAATGGTTTGCAGTTCAAGTCTGGCTGAAAGTCGGAGAGCTTGTTCTAAATTTAATTTGCGGTTCCGGCGGCGGTTCACTAGCACAGAAGACTAACTTTTGTACCCGATATGATTTGATGAGGGAAAATCGATTAGTGTTTATTGTGTTTTTTTCTTCTACTACTGAATTTACCGATTGAGCTGCGAAATCTTGGCCGCCAACGCGGAAAATCCGTCGAGTGAAAATTAATCGGCCTGGACCTGCTGCTATCATTTAGAAAGTAAAGATGCCATCAATTAGATCCGAGTGAAACGATTATTCTCTCTTTTGCTCTCACTCCACTTGACAAACGCCTTCAGACAACCGATGTCTTTATTGTTGCTGTAACCGCAAGATCCTGCTACTCCGTTTGATATACGAGAACGGTGGCCGACAGTGCGAAGTTCCAGCATGCGTATCTCGTACAGTCGTCGCGTTCGGACGATGGAGACAGCAAGCAAACATCCACCCACACCTCCTACACCTGCACAACCCGCAATGCCACCCTAAATCCGGAGATTTATCGCTTCGAGCCTGACACAGTGACAGGAGGATATTTATCCCTTTTGCGGACCGGAGAGGTTTCGGTATTGGCTGGCCAAGCAAATTGCTTTCTCTCAGGTGATTGCTGTAATCGATGACGGATTAGGCCAGAAGTTCCAACGCCAGAATGCTGGTAATAATTTTATCAGTTTCTGAACAATTCTTAGGCGAACACTGCGTGTCCAGAAAAAGAAATTTTCTTCTATTGTTGTAGTCGTCTATTTTCATGCACAGTCCCAGCCCAGTAGCTCCTAGCGAACGACCTCAGTAATGTTTGATGTACGATTAGACGATCCTGTATTTATTTCCCTTGCACTGGCTGTGCGTCACCCGAAAACGATTGCTTTTTCCGGAAAATGGCGCAGTGTGGCAATGTTAGTAGGTACACTCCGTCCGTTTTGGTCATCGCCGGGAAAATGCCCGAACGGCACTTTTTTGCCCCGCATGCGGTCATCCGATTTACCACTGGCGAAGCTTTTCTCTTCATGAAAAATAAGGAACAAGCAAGAGTGCAGCGCCAGTTGAAAGGATTTATGGCCATTGTTTGAATTGACTGCCAATGGAGATGAATTCGATTGACCAACAACGGGATGATAAGTGAGCAATTGGCTGCCTGAGTGCTGTGGCAGAGGAGAACCATTTCTGAAAGGGAAATAAGCAAGTTTGTGTTGAGTTGGCCATTTTGTGGTGCCAGTAATATATTTAAAACATAATCTAATTACAGTTGAAATGCAGAGTACCAACGATAATTTCGTTTTTCATAAAAAATCCTCACCATTTACCGCTTTGCTTCGTAATCTCATTTTCTAACAACGGATCGTCCACCACTGCCACCCACATTTATTCCCCCTCTGAGCCGGTAGCCGGCACCACAGGAAAATTAATGTTGGTGACTATTATCGAAAATGGTTCGATATCATTCAGGTCATTTATTTATTGATTAGTCAGTTGTTTTCCCGTTGGTTGTCGCCAATCAAACGGACGGCCGGATCATTTGCAGACGACACGTTTGAATGATGGCACACTTTTACAGTCGCACCATCATTCGTATATGTCTTTTTTCTGTGTGTGTGTGTGTTTCGGATTTTGGTCTGGCCGGAATCTGCAACCGGAGGAAATGGATGATGATAAGCCAGAAAGTGGAGACGATTGTTGGATTTGTGTAGGCGGGTCGATGACGTCGCTCTGATGGGCAGGAATTTTCGTGTCGTGATGATGATGATGGCGATGATGATGGCAAAAATGTTACAATTTTCAACCGCTCCAAGGCAGCCACGTAACGCTGTTAGGAAATAATATACCGAAAATTAACTGCCACTTAATCACCCGGGGTCGGCTGCCGGGGTGGAACACGAGAGCGTTGGGTGTGCGGAAGGCATTAGGAAGGAACTTTTAGGCGGTAGTCCATAAAAGTAAGCAAAAAAAAAAGAATAATTCGGACAATAGAAAAACTTTATCGCTCGACGCCCGATTCAAGAGTGGTGGACTATTAAGGAATGGTTTTTATGCGTAATAAGTCTTTTTCCTGGGTGAGAATTTTCTTTCCCATTAAGGAAATTGATTGCGAATGCTGTGGTGTTGCAAAGTTAGAAAGCGAGTGTTTAAAAAAATGAAATAATTGAAAGCACCAAAATCGATTTTGTTTCGTTTCAGTGCTACAGAATGAAAGCACATACCCAAGATGGTCGTTTGATAAAATAATTCTTATGATTTATTGTATGAACGCGTAGCACCAGTTTTTTTATTAAATCATTCAATCGATACTATGGTACTCCGATACTATGAACTCCGAACTGATTTCTTGCCATTTAAATCCATACATATTTTTGACTGGAGTGAAAATAAGCATCAAACAGGACTCCGGTCAAAAATATGTATGGATTGAAAAGACAAAAAATCAGTTGGTTTAATGGATTTCAGTTAAATTTTTCTAGTGATGAAAATGGTAGAGCATCGGAGTACCATAGTATCGATTGAACTCACTAATTACATTAGTAAAATCTTTCAATAGGGCCGTTACAAATTTTATTTCAATTTTATGTCTACCCCTCCCCCCCCCCCCCTCTTTAAAAATCTTTAATATTGAAAGGAGAAGAGAAAAAAGGCTTAAGCCGTTTTGATCTTTTTATTGCTTTTTCGACAGCATAAATGCTTAATTTAGCAACAAACAAGTCCAGTGACAGCGAGAGTGTCGTCAAAAGGCAAGCGAAATAAATAATAATAACAAAAAAGTAATAATAATAATAAAGATCTCATTTTTATTTTATAACTCTTTCCTATTTTTTATTGCTCACTTCTCACTTCTCATTTCTCGTCTTTCTTATTTCTGGTTTTAAATTTAAAATCTTTCAGTTTTCATTTCTTGCCAGTCACTACTCATTTATCATGTGTCACCAAATGCTGACTTTTCGTTTCATATGTTCAATTTTTATTTCTCATCAGTCGTTGCTCTTTCTCATTTCTCACCATATTTCATTTATCAACTCTCATCTTCCGTTTATTTTTTATTTTTCATCTCTGATTTATAATTGCTTATTTCTCCTTTCTCTTCTCTCTATTCTTATTACTTATTTCTCAAACCTTCAAAAACTCATTTTTGGGCGAGAGGCCTAGCGTAGCTAATAACGTCTCCGCCAACCACGCTCGTCGCCTGGGTTCGAATCCCAACGCCGACATAGGTGTCGATGGTTGTGTGGTGGCGTGATCCACTCACAATCAACCCAACTGGTGTAGATTTAACCCTAGCCGACACCGGAAGATTCTCTGAAGGGAAATTCTCTGTGATCCCGCCCGCCATTGCTTGAGGAAGTAGAGCCGTAAGTTAGGGTCCTGGGTGAAGTCGCCTCCCCGGGTATCGGTGATTGGCACAACAACAGTGACGGAACTATACCGACGGAAAATAAGCCAGAATAAAAAAAACCTCCTTTGTCATTTCTCTTTGCTCTTTTTAAATATCTGACATTTCGTTTCAATATTTTCATTTTTTTTTCACATTTTTCTGTTGTTATTTTTCTTCTCCTAGTTCTCATATTTCATTTTTTAAATTTCATTCCTCATATCTCATTTTTTATTTCTGATATTTCGTGTCTTCTATTTCATTTTTCATTTCGCATCAAATGCTACTCTTTCATCCTTTCTCAGCACATCTCATTTATCAATTCTCATTTCTCATCGCTCATATTTTTATTTCTCATCTCTGATTTCTAATTTCTCCTCTCTCGTTGCTTATGTGATATTTCACATAGCTCATTTTTCTTTTTCCATATCTGATTTTTGGTTTCCATGTTTTTAAATTTTTCCTGTTTCACTTGAGCGTTGTTCTTTGTTATTTTGTAGTTTTCAATTTACATTTTTCTTATCTTATTTCTAATTTTTTATACGTTTTCATTTATCTTTTCGCACCTTATTTCATTTATCAATTCTAATAGCAAATTTGTCATATTTTATTTCTCATTTCTCATATTCTTACTTCTTATTCCCGAATTCTCTTTTTTCATTTTCCATATTTGTTTTTTTTTTACTAAATTTCCATTTTTATTTCTTATCAGTAGATACTTTTATTTTCCTTTTCCTATAGATATGAATGATGACTTTGACTTATTTTATTTAACTATCTGAATATTTTCCCTTCTCTGCCTGTTCATTTTTTCGTATTCATATCTCATATGATATTTCTAATTTTCAATTTGTCATGACTGATTTTTTCTTTTTAAATTCTTATCTCTCATTTCTGATTTTTCGTTCTCAATTCTTTAGTTTTCATTCCTTATCAATCACTACACATTAATTATTTCTTACCATGTACCATCTACCAATTCTTTTTTTTTTTATATCATATTTCTCATTTTTATTGCCCATTTCTCATTTCTTATTTCTCATTACTCAAATCAAATTCTTCATTTCTAGCTTCTCACATTTTGCTCCAATTTCTCATTTCACTTCTTCCTCATTTATTATTTCTCGTTTTTCATATCTGATATTTCGTTTATATATTTCAGTTTTTCATATCTCATCCGGTCTCTACTCATTTCTCATTTCTCATACATTATAGATAGGAAAAGAATTTTCATTTTTTGGCTCCTTATATTTTAACATTTCGCTTTTTCAATTCATAATTCCTCAATATTATTTTTCATATATCATTTTTTACTTTGATTTCTAGTCTCATTTTGAATTTTTCATTTTTCATTTCTAACAATATCCTTTTTAATAAATATTATTTCTCATTTCTAATTTTCAATGATCATATCAATTTTTTATTTCTTAATTCACAAATCTCAAAACACATTTTTAGTGTCTCATTTCCTGTTTGTCATTATGCTTTTGCTATATCTGATTTTCCGTTTCTAAGTTTTCATTTTCATTTCTCGTTAGTTGCTAACCATTTTTTCATTTCTCATTCTATTATCTAATTTTTTTTATTATTTTTTCTATTCTTTCTTCTAATTTATCACATATTTTATATAAATATATAATTTTTCCAAGTTTTCATTTTTTGCTAGTATCTCATTTATTTATACTTAGTTACTATTACTTACCATATATTAAACAAATTAAGTTTTTAATTAAATTATTTCTCATTTTCCAATTTGCATTATTCAATTTTCAAATTTTGTCTCTCATCTCTCATTTCTCATTTCTTATTCCAAATTTATTTTTTCTAATTTCTCGTTTCTCTTTCATCTTTTCTCATATCTCAGTTCTCATTTTTCATTTCTCATTTTTTATTTCTTATTTTTTATTTCCCATTTCTCATTCCTCATGTCTTATTTCCTATCTTGTATTTTTTTATCTTTCTTTTTTCCATTCTCGTTCCTCATCGCTTATTTATCATTTCGTATATCTCATATCTCATTTCCCATTTTTCATGTTTCGATTCTCATTTATCATTTCCAATTTATGATTTCTCATTCCTCTTTGCATTCCTCATTTCTCTTTTCTCATTTCTCAATTCTCATTTCTGATTTCTGATTCCTCATTTCTCATTTCTCATTAATCATTTCTCGTTTCTCATTTCTCATTTCTCATTTTCATTTCTCATTTCTCATTTTTTCTCTTCCATCTCTCATTTCTCATTTCATATTTCTTCATTTCTCATTTCTCATTTCTCGTTTCTCATTTCTCATTTCTCGTTTCTCATTTCTCATTTCTCATTCTCATTTCATTTCTCATTTATCATTTCTCATTTCTTATTTCTCATTTCACATTTCTCATTTCTCATTTCTCATTTCTCATTTCTCATTTCTCATTTCTGATTTCTCATTTCTCATTTCACATTTCTAATTTCTAATTTCTCATTTCTCATTTCTCATTTCTCATTTCTCATTTCTCATTTCTCATTTCTCATTTCTCATTTCTCATTTCTCATTTCTCATTTCTCATTTCTCATTTCTCATTTCTCATTTCTCATTTCTCATTTCTCATTTCTCATTTCTCATTTCTCATTTTTCATTTCTCATTTCTCATTTCTCATTTCTTATTTCTCATTTTCCATTTCTCATACAGGTCGGACTCGATTATCCGGAGACTTGATTATCCGGAAACTCGATTATCCGGAATTCGATTATCCGGAATTTTACTTTTTTGATGTCCGTTTTCAATTTTTATTCCGTAATTTTGCCTTTACAATCCCTTCTGGCCTATTTGTTACCATTTAAGTCACTTTCGGCATGTTTGGGACATGTTCGAACTGGATGAAAATAATCAATGTTCAATTTATTTTTTCTGCTTTTCAAAATTTTACCCCTTTCGCCTCAGAAATAACTTCTGGTTACACCACTACATCATACAAGTAAAATATAGAAAAGAAATATTCATTTTATGTTCGCTAACCGCAAAATTTCAGTAGTTTTTTGTGTGATTTGATTATCCGGAAAACTCGATTATCCGGAATGAAATTTTTTTTTATGCTCCGGATAATCGAGTCCGACCTGTATCTCATTTTCCATTTCTCATTTTTCATTTCTCATTTCTCATTTCTCAATTCTCACTTCTCATTTGTCATTTCTCTTTTCTCGTTTCTCATTTCTCATTTCTGATTACTTATTTGTAATTTCTCATTTCTTATATCTTATTTTGCATATTTTATTTCTTGTTTCTCTGTTCTCACTCCGCATTTCTCACTTCGGGTTTTTCAATTCTTATTGTACCCTATTTCTCGTAATTTTTGTTTCTCGTTATTTTATTTCTCATTTTCAACTTTACTTTTCCATATTTTATAGGGTAACGGGGGTATTTTGGCCAGCTTTGGGAAGTGTTCGCCAAGTTCATTAAAAACAAACACAATCTTTCAACATAAATATCTACTCTATTATACCATTGTTAAAACCTTAGTGTCTATGTTAATATACACCGTTCAACAATGCAATACATTGAAAAATATCCTAGAAATATCAAAATTTCTACGAAGTACTTAAAACATATTTTGGCCCACCAAATTTTTACTTTGGCCCACCTTTATATCTAGAGACGTGTATGGAAATAGTTCGTACTAATTATATTTAAGATCATCATCGGTATTTTTAGAGCAAAAATAGTGGGTTTGAGGAGAACATCCTTCTGCTGTGATTTTCTGTAAATTTTAGGAATCTAAAATTAAAATGATTTGGCTTATAGCGGTTTAACAGGCATTCTCATTCAATTTCATATCGTTAATTGTGATAAATTAAGAAGTAATTACCTGTAAATTGTCACAAGCTACTTCTTTGTTCACTTGCAACGGCCAAACGGAAATCAATGGAGATGTCAAAACTTGGCATGGCCAAAATATGTTTGCTTCAGAAAGAAGCAAACATATTTCGACCCTGCGTTAAACCACTTTTTTACCTATTTTCAACATGTTAGAGTAAACAAACTGTTTCTACGATATTCTATTGATGTTACTACAACAACGAATTGTTTCAAAAGCGTACATATTTGTTACAATAGCTTCCGGACGTTGACTTGTATATTACCACTTCCTCTCGACTTTGGGTTGACTCAGCCATGACTTTGAATATGTATGAACTAATTCCAAAATAACACTACCTAGAGCCAGTTTCTCCCCGAAAATTAAAGTGTAGTATGATTCTTTGGTGTGTTATTCATTGTTGCATGTATATTTTTCTAATATTCATTGAATTTATCAGATAAAATGCGTAAAATGTTACCGGGTGGGCCAAAATAAGTATGTGGGCCAAAATACCCCCGTTACCCTATTATATACTCCTATTTTGCTTTTTGTTTCACAATTCTTATAATTCATTTTTCACCAAATTGTTTCTGATTTCTTGATCCCTCCACCTGTTAGCCATTAATGCTGATAATTTGAAATCTGCAATTGGGCCTTCATCTTATTACTATTGATTAGAATAAAACAAATGAAACATGTCCTAATTTGTATTGTGCCGTGTTAAATTAATGTTGCGTTAACAAAAAAAAAAAACCAAACTATTTTCTATTTGATCTCTAATATATTTATTATTATGTTTGAAGTTTTATTTAGTTTTGTAACAAATTTGTATCAGTTATGCAACAGATTCGTTATCATTCAATTCATAACCAATGAAAAAAATTTTCAAAAAATTGCATACTAAAAAGCAGAAAAAATCTATTTTAATATCACTCCCGGAGTTCAGTTCCGCTGCCTTAAAACTTTGAGAACACAGTTTCTTCTATTTGCATAACACATACAAATAATTAAATTATGTTGCTTCTCTATTAAAAAATCTAGTCACTTTGCATTTTCTCAACAAAAATTAACTTCAATATACATAAGCCTTAGTAAATTTTCTGAATCGTTATCAAATTCGCTTCGCTTTAGTTGAAATATTCACTTTACTTGAAAGAGATTCAGCAAAAAAAAGAGGTTCAGCAAATCATTCACTGTCAGTTTTTTACATGATCTCTCAGTTTTCTTGAAAATTTTCGTAGCTTATCGAAAAACCGACCACCAAATTAAAGAGATCATTTTCGGAGAGCTCAAATTGTATCGTATTCAGAAAAGTATTACATCTTTTCCGGTCGCTCCTCTGACATTCGTGCTACGTGGCCAGCCTACCGTAGCTGGCAATATTTTTATCAGTGTGATGATATCCGCAGGTTGGTATGTTCGGTATACCTCGCGGATCGTGCGCCTGCGTATTAAACGCAGGATACCACGCTCGAAAACTCCAAGTGCTTACCGGTCGGCCTCCTTCATCGAGTTACTCTCATGGCCGTGGAGTAGCATACCACTGGAAGAATCAGCGTGCTTAAATCTAGCAGGATAAAAATTGCTTTCAAGTTGACTAAATTTGATTTGACCACGGAATTTAATAAATTTCGGAGGTCAAACATCACTTTTCCTTCTGGAATAAATTGGAATAATACCTAGCCAAAATCATAAGATTCGAATTTATCATAATTTTAATTTATTATTTTAAATCGTATTTCATTCCGATTTGACTTAATTTTGAAAGAAAATGTTTCTCTTTTTAAAATAATTTATGCTGACCTCTTCGTATCGCATCATTCTTACGCATTTTCAACAAGCTACGCCCCTGTAAAAAACATTCCACGCCCAAAACTCCAAACATAATCCTCACCGGCACACCAGTCGGGACAATTATACAACAAAGTTATTCCCATCAAAAGCTGCCCCACCGCTCTGCCTCAACCCGCGCCCCTTGGAGGCCAACGCCGAGCTCCCAAAGTTGTAATTGGTAATTCAAATTAGAAATAAATTTACCAACGTAATTCGTTTAAACTTTCGCATATTAATCTTTTCAAAACATTTAACACTCCGCCTTTATAGGACTTAAATTGCCATCATTCCGCTTCAGACTCGACACATATCTGCCGCCTTTGACCGGAAGCAAATCTCTAAAATCCGAAGGCAGGAATGAAGCAGAAAATTAGTTTCCCTTCCATATAACGACAGCTCAGCAGCAGTAGCAGCACCAGCAGCACCCGGGACCAGGAGTGCTTTTCGCTCTGTTGTGTGGCAGTTGTTGTGACTACTGTAGTGTGTGCGAATATGCACTTTCGGATCGCTCGTCTCGAGACAAAACTTTGCGACCTTGCCTCCTCTCCCCGGACGTTAAACCCTCACAAAACCAGGCAAGAATTAGTGTCCTTAGAAAGTGGTTTTTCAACCTTCTCTCTACCCATAAAACAGATTTATTAAAATTAGAATACTTTCAAAAGTGCGTTCTGTTTTCTCCACTCTCCAACCGGGTAGATGTGGGTCTACCGTTATGTCTGACATCTACGTACACATACACACATTCATACACACATACTCCAATATAAGTATGAAGGAATAGCCTGTGTGTTTACCGATCCGGGCCAAACTGCAGCGCCATCAAAAGCCGTGTAGGCTTTCCGGTCCGGAACTCATTGCCAGAGGCAGGTCTGCTTAGTCCTAAGGCTGTACACAGCTTTCTGAGTCCGGAAACCGTTTGTCGGCCGAGGAATGCTGGCTGTGAAAACCTGAAAATATGCTCGGTCAGCATGTGATTCAACCATCTTGAAAATGCTTACCGAGTTTGATACTGGGGACCTGTTTTCATTTCGGGGCTCCGTCTGCTTTTGTGAAAAGCGCAATATTTTCAGGTGATTAAATTCCGTTTGGAATTTAACTATGGGAAGATTTGTGGTGTAAGGTACCTTGTCTTGTGTGCGTGTGTGTGGGTGGGTGTTTCAAAAGGATCCAACACCAGCCGGTGGTCGGTAGAAGCTGTGATGATAGGTGTCGTTTTATCAGAGATGTTGCCTTTCTAATAGTCTAACGATGAATTGCAATATTGTTGCAGAGGTTATTCATAAATTGCTGCTCGAAACTGAAAGGTTTGAAAATTTCACCCGCTTTACTTGCCGTCAGCAGATAAGGAAAACAATTATTTGTTTGACTTTCCCGCGCGTGCGACATCCGTCGGAACCGTTTGTGTTTGCTTGATAACAACAAAATTGCAGCTGGAAAAGAACTACCCTGCACACAGCTAGACAGAACATCAACTTCCGCAAAGAATAATTTCTAATTTCGCGACAGCATTCGTTGTTTGTTCAGCTGTTTGCGAGGAAACTTTGCGCGCGCAAAAGACACACGAGTGATGCTTAGTTTCGCCCTCCGCCCCCTTTCCGAAATGAAGGGCTAGGGAAATTGTCGGATCTGCTCGAAAGATGCCACTATAAACCATCATTCGTCATTCGGTATGTTCTCGAGAGAGACGCGGTGGCCGCCAAATATGATAAATGCTAAATGCACATTTCTTCAGAACAAACTTAGATGGAGCGGTGAGGAGCGCGAATGCAAACTCAACACAGAAACACGACAAATCATCTTTATCTTACCGAGCAATTTGTTTTAATAAGTTTCCCCTTTCCCAGCTGCCGTGATGGGGAAGGACGATGTTCAGGACACTTCCGGCGGTAGAATGATTTACCATCATCCGTCAAAAGTTTGCCCTCGTAGCAGACAGCAATCGCTAGCGTGGCTCGGTCGAAGTCAATAGATCCTAGTGACACACACACGCATACTCTCAGTACCTGTTAGTGTCGTGTACAGTAGAAGTGTATGCAATAATAAATAGGTTAACGAATTTCACTTGAGTTAGTGCAGAATTTCGCACCGAAATTCTGCAGCAAATGAGCAACCACATTCCGGAGTCTGTCATAATGTGAGCGGCTACATAATTTGTTAATAAATTATCCGCCGTCAGGCTGTCAGTTGGAGGCTGTCGGATTTTCTCGTGCTAGGGTGACCGTCAACTTCAATCGGTAGAAGAAATTAAAATTGATAAAATCAGTTGCCATCTTAGAATAAAATCTATGTATTTTTAACACCGTTTCAGAATAAATTTTAAATTAAGAAGTTTCGAGCGAATTTGTAAGGATTGTATTCTGGATGAAATTAAGTGTTGAAGACTGAGAAAAACAGATTCTCAAGAAATGCTTAGGGGGAAAACACCTCCCAGGATCATATCAGACTAGTACTGATGAGAACCAGGACCAAACTAAAGAACAGTTGAACTGAAGGCAGTGAAACACGGGTTACTGTTGGAATTAATGGCTGCAAATCTTCAAATTTAACTCTCAAGTCTTAAATAATTGATTTCGTTACCCTCGTACCAACTACCTGAGTGATGCTCACAGAGCGACTACCAACTAATATCAAAAATTTGAACGGTAGAATCAACAGGTGAAAACGGTTTAAAACTCCAGCGTGAAAAGTTTATCCATGCCAGAAACATATCTGTGTCATATTCAATAAATCGAAGGGGGTGGTAGACAAATCAACCAAAGTTAGTGGATAAACTCGACATATCTATTTGAGCTAAGGAATTCGTTCTAGCAGCTTCTCTCGACATTAAAAGAGCATTTGATAATGCATTTTACTACTCAATGCCAATAGCCATGGAGAAAATGGATAGGCATATTTCTGGCAAGGGAAACAACGAAAGCATACCCTCAAGACAGAGCTTGACTTGCTGTGGTCATTGGTCGTAGACGACTTTCTTCAAAACTATTTATTATTTGTTAAAACTCTGAATTTATTATTTATTAAGACAACGGAACGATTCTTGTTAGGGGAAAGTACGACTGGATATGTATAACAATATTTAGATATAACTTCACTTAAACTAAGCTTGGTAAAATTCAAAAATTTGGCTCATCATCATTGTACCGAGCTCTTAGACTGAATCGGCAGGCTAATCTATTAAGTGCGTAGCTAATTTCTCGCTATTTGTCAATAAACAGCCAATCAAATAATGCGATTCAATTGACACGAAAAACGGTCACAATACGAGCAGAGGCTCGGGAAAATGATTGTACTGCATGACAACGCTCGGCCTCATGCTGCCAAAGTCGTTCAAACTTAGATAGAAACGCTCAAATGGGAAGTCCTACTTCAACCGACAATTTCTCCAAGTATTGCGTCTTCCGATTATCACTTGTTTCGTTCGATGGTAGTTTTGCTTACATGAAAACATCGATAAATGGTTGAATAGCTTCAAAAGACGAAAACTGTTTTCGTTACGGTATTTGAGCCCTGCAAGGGGAAAAATACAAAATCATAGCTAGCGATAGGCGAACTGATAAAAAAGTAACTATTTTCCAAAATGAAGTTGCATTTTTATTTAAGAACAGTGAGAACTTAGTTGTGTACCCAATCCTAATCCAGAAACTCACTTCTGAAAAAAGATGGTCTCACAACTCGGTAAGAATCTCTTAGTTCAGAAATTCACTGAAGTAAAATTCGCAGGTCTCAGCACCAAGAAATTCTTCCCCATGGGACTGGTCAGCTGTATTCCAGGCAAAAATGTATGCTATAATAAAATGCGCGAATACGTGTCTGAAAGAAAATTGCCGCTGTATGAATGTTTCCTAATTCTACGGCAGCTTTTGAAGCCCTGAATCCTTTCTTTTTCTTCTTCAAACTAGTGAGAGAACGCATCTTCTCACGACATCGCTGGTGAAGAGAAACCAGGTTATTATATCGGATTTGTTGTCACTATAGAACAAGGGCCATCCACTAACCTTATTGGTCCAGAACCTTTTTGAGGAGTCTCACCGAGCGTCACAAAAACTGAAATCGGTGAATGGGAAAATCCGGAATTACTGGCATTAAGACAAATGATATTACGACAATCGAAAAAAAAATATATGGCCGAATCGCGAAAAAATCCTCGCGCTTCTTAGGCTCATAAGACCTAAGACAGGGTACTGACGAGCAAGTATCATCGCATAAAGTTGAACCGAATTCCAGAATTTACATTACTTTACTCTTCACTGAATCGTACGCTGACTCAAAATCTACAAACAGATTATGTATGCGCGTGTTATGTTCTCGGAATTTACCAGAATTTGTCACAAGGTAAGCATTCCATCCGTACTCGATATCCCTTCGCGGACTGGACTGGACTGGACTGGACTGGACTGGACTGTGGACTGGACCGGACTGGACTGGACTGGACTGGACTGGACTGGACTGGACTGGACAGGACTGGACTGGACTGGACTGGACTGGACTGGACTGGACTGGACTGGACTGGACTGGACTGGACTGGACTGGACTGGACTGGACTGGACTGGACTGGACTGGACTGGACTGGACTGGACTGGACTGGACTGGACTGGACTGGACTGGACTGGACTGGACTGGACTGGACTGGACTGGACTGGACTGGACTGGACTGGACTGGACTGGACTGGACTGGACTGGACTGGACTGGACTGGACTGGACTGGACTGGACTGGACTGGACTGGACTGGACTGGACTGGACTGGACTGGACTGGACTGGACTGGACTGGACTGGACTGGACTGGACTGGACTGGACTGGACTGGACTGGACTGGACTGGACTGGACTGGACTGGACTGGACTGGACTGGACTGGACTGGACTGGACTGGACTGGACTGGACTGGACTGGACTGGACTGGACTGGACTGGACTGGACTGGACTGGACTGGACTGGACTGGACTGGACTGGACTGGACTGGACTGGACTGGACTGGACTGGACTGGACTGGACTGGACTGGACTGGACTGGACTGGACTGGACTGGACTGGACTGGACTGGACTGGACTGGACTGGACTGGACTGGACTGGACTGGACTGGACTGGACTGGACTGGACTGGACTGGACTGGACTGGACTGTGGACTGGACTGGACTGGACTGTGGACTGGACTGGACTGGACTGTGGACTGGACTGGACTGGACTGGACTGGACTGGACTGGACTGGACTGGACTGGACTGGACTGGACTGGACTGGACTGGACTGGACTGGACTGGACTGGACTGGACTGGACTGGACTGGACTGTGGACTGGACTGGACTGGACTGGACTGGACTGGACTGGACTGGACTGGACTGGACTGGACTGGACTGGACTGGACTGGACTGGACTGGACTGGACTGGACTGGACTGGACTGGACTGGACTGGACTGGACTGGACTGGACTGGACTGGACTGGACTGGACTGGACTGGACTGGACTGGACTGGACTGGACTGGACTGGACTGGACTGGACTGGACTGGACTGGACTGGACTGGACTGGACTGGACTGGACTGGACTGGACTGGACTGGACTGGACTGGACTGGACTGGACTGGACTGGACTGGACTGGACTGGACTGGACTGGACTGGACTGGACTGGACTGGACTGGACTGGACTGGACTGGACTGGACTGGACTGGACTGGACTGGACTGGACTGGACTGGACTGGACTGGACTGGACTGTGGACTGGACTGGACTGGACTGGACTGTGGACTGGACTGGACTGGACTGGACTGGACTGGACTGGACTGGACTGGACTGGACTGGACTGGACTGGACTGGACTGGACTGGACTGGACTGGACTGGACTGGACTGGACTGGACTGGACTGGACTGGACTGGACTGGACTGGACTGGACTGGACTGGACTGGACTGGACTGGACTGGACTGGACTGGACTGGACTGGACTGGACTGGACTGGACTGGACTGGACTGGACTGGACTGGACTGGACTGGACTGGACTGGACTGGACTGGACTGGACTGGACTGGACTGGACTGGACTGGACTGGACTGGACTGGACTGGACTGGACTGGACTGGACTGGACTGGACTGGACTGGACTGGACTGGACTGGACTGGACTGGACTGGACTGGACTGGACTGGACTGGACTGGACTGGACTGGACTGGACTGGACTGGACTGGACTGGACTGGACTGGACTGGACTGGACTGGACTGGACTGGACTGGACTGGACTGGACTGGACTGGACTGGACTGGACTGGACTGGACTGGACTGGACTGGACTGGACTGGACTGGACTGGACTGGACTGGACTGGACTGGACTGGACTGGACTGGACTGGACTGGACTGGACTGGACTGGACTGGACTGGACTGGACTGGACTGGACTGGACTGGACTGGACTGGACTGGACTGGACTGGACTGGACTGGACTGGACTGGACTGGACTGGACTGGACTGGACTGGACTGGACTGGACTGGACTGGACTGGACTGGACTGGACTGGACTGGACTGGACTGGACTGGACTGGACTGGACTGGACTGGACTGGACTGGACTGGACTGGACTGGACTGGACTGGACTGGACTGGACTGGACTGGACTGGACTGGACTGGACTGGACTGGACTGGACTGGACTGGACTGGACTGGACTGGACTGGACTGGACTGGACTGGACTGGACTGGACTGGACTGGACTGGACTGGACTGGACTGGACTGGACTGGACTGGACTGGACTGGACTGGACTGGACTGGACTGGACTGGACTGGACTGGACTGGACTGGACTGGACTGGACTGGACTGGACTGGACTGGACTGGACTGGACTGGACTGGACTGGACTGGACTGGACTGGACTGGACTGGACTGGACTGGACTGGACTGGACTGGACTGGACTGGACTGGACTGGACTGGACTGGACTGGACTGGACTGGACTGGACTGGACTGGACTGGACTGGACTGGACTGGACTGGACTGGACTGGACTGGACTGGACTGGACTGGACTGGACTGGACTGGACTGGACTGGACTGGACTGGACTGGACTGGACTGGACTGGACTGGACTGGACTGGACTGGACTGGACTGGACTGGACTGGACTGGACTGGACTGGACTGGACTGGACTGGACTGGACTGGACTGGACTGGACTGGACTGGACTGGACTGGACTGGACTGGACTGGACTGGACTGGACTGGACTGGACTGGACTGGACTGGACTGGACTGGACTGGACTGGACTGGACTGGACTGGACTGGACTGGACTGGACTGGACTGGACTGGACTGGACTGGACTGTGGACTGGACTGGACTGGACTGGACTGGACTGGACTGGACTGGACTGGACTGTGGACTGGACTGGACTGGACTGGACTGGACTGGACTGGACTGGACTGGACTGGACTGGACTGGACTGGACTGGACTGGACTGGACTGGACTGGACTGGACTGGACTGGACTGGACTGGACTGGACTGGACTGGACTGGACTGGACTGGACTGGACTGGACTGGACTGGACTGGACTGGACTGGACTGGACTGGACTGGACTGGACTGGACTGGACTGGACTGGACTGGACTGGACTGGACTGGACTGGACTGGACTGGACTGGACTGGACTGGACTGGACTGGACTGGACTGGACTGGACTGGACTGGACTGGACTGGACTGGA
Source organism: Wyeomyia smithii (assembly GCF_029784165.1). Taxonomy (NCBI): domain Eukaryota; kingdom Metazoa; phylum Arthropoda; class Insecta; order Diptera; family Culicidae; genus Wyeomyia; species Wyeomyia smithii. Next base: position 9,919,784 of record NC_073695.1, read on the forward strand.
CTGGACTGGACTGGACTGGACTGGACTGGACGGACTGGACTGGACTGGACTGGACTGGACTGGACTGGACTGGACTGGACTGGACTGGACTGGACTGGACTGGACTGGACTGGACTGGACTGGACTGGACTGGACTGGACTGGACTGGACTGGACTGGACTGGACTGGACTGGACTGGACTGGACTGGACTGGACTGGACTGGACTGGACTGGACTGGACTGGACTGGACTGGACTGGACTGGACTGGACTGGACTGGACTGGACTGGACTGGACTGGACTGGACTGTGGACTGGACTGGACTGGACTGGACTGGACTGGACTGGACTGGACTGGACTGGACTGGACTGGACTGGACTGGACTGGACTGGACTGGACTGGACTGGACTGGACTGGACTGGACTGGACTGGACTGGACTGGACTGGACTGGACTGGACTGGACTGGACTGGACTGGACTGGACTGGACTGGACTGGACTGGACTGGACTGGACTGGACTGGACTGGACTGGACTGGACTGGACTGGACTGGACTGGACTGGACTGGACTGGACTGGACTGGACTGGACTGGACTGGACTGGACTGGACTGGACTGGACTGGACTGGACTGGACTGGACTGGACTGGACTGGACTGGACTGGACTGGACTGGACTGGACTGGACTGGACTGGACTGGACTGGACTGGACTGGACTGGACTGGACTGGACTGGACTGGACTGGACTGGACTGGACTGGACTGGACTGGACTGGACTGGACTGGACTGGACTGGACTGGACTGGACTGGACTGGACTGGACTGGACTGGACTGGACTGGACTGGACTGGACTGGACTGGACTGGACTGGACTGGACTGGACTGGACTGGACTGGACTGGACTGGACTGGACTGGACTGGACTGGACTGGACTGGACTGGACTGGACTGGACTGGACTGGACTGGACTGGACTGGACTGGACTGGACTGGACTGGACTGGACTGGACTGGACTGGACTGGACTGGACTGGACTGGACTGGACTGGACTGGACTGGACTGGACTGGACTGGACTGGACTGGACTGGACTGGACTGGACTGGACTGGACTGGACTGGACTGGACTGGACTGGACTGGACTGGACTGGACTGGACTGGACTGGACTGGACTGGACTGGACTGGACTGGACTGGACTGGACTGGACTGGACTGGACTGGACTGGACTGGACTGGACTGGACTGGACTGGACTGGACTGGACTGGACTGGACTGGACTGGACTGGACTGGACTGGACTGGACTGGACTGGACTGGACTGGACTGGACTGGACTGGACTGGACTGGACTGGACTGGACTGGACTGGACTGGACTGGACTGGACTGGACTGGACTGGACTGGACTGGACTGGACTGGACTGGACTGGACTGGACTGGACTGGGACTGGACTGGACTGGACTGGACTGGACTGGACTGGACTGGACTGGACTGGACTGGACTGGACTGGACTGGACTGGACTGGACTGGACTGGACTGGACTGGACTGGACTGGACTGGACTGGACTGGACTGGACTGGACTGGACTGGACTGGACTGGACTGGACTGGACTGGACTGGACTGGACTGTGGACTGGACTGGACTGGACTGGACTGGACTGGACTGGACTGGACTGGACTGGACTGGACTGTGGACTGGACTGGACTGGACTGTGGACTGGACTGGACTGGACTGGACTGGACTGGACTGGACTGGACTGGACTGGACTGTGGACTGGACTGGACTGGACTGGACTGGACTGGACTGGACTGGACTGGACTGGACTGGACTGGACTGGACTGGACTGGACTGGACTGGACTGGACTGGACTGGACTGGACTGGACTGGACTGGACTGGACTGGACTGGACTGGACTGGACTGGACTGGACTGGACTGGACTGGACTGGACTGGACTGGACTGGACTGGACTGGACTGGACTGGACTGGACTGGACTGGACTGGACTGGACTGGACTGGACTGGACTGGACTGGACTGGACTGGACTGGACTGGACTGGACTGGACTGGACTGGACTGGACTGGACTGGACTGGACTGGACTGGACTGGACTGGACTGGACTGGACTGGACTGGACTGGACTGGACTGGACTGGACTGGACTGGACTGGACTGGACTGGACTGGACTGGACTGGACTGGACTGGACTGGACTGGACTGGACTGGACTGGACTGGACTGGACTGGACTGGACTGGACTGGACTGGACTGGACTGGACTGGACTGGACTGGACTGGACTGGACTGGACTGGACTGGACTGGACTGGACTGGACTGTGGACTGGACTGGACTGGACTGGACTGGACTGGACTGGACTGGACTGGACTGGACTGGACTGGACTGGACTGGACTGGACTGGACTGGACTGGACTGGACTGGACTGGACTGGACTGGACTGGACTGGACTGGACTGGACTGGACTGGACTGGACTGGACTGGACTGGACTGGACTGGACTGGACTGGACTGGACTGGACTGGACTGGACTGGACTGGACTGGACTGGACTGGACTGGACTGGACTGGACTGGACTGGACTGGACTGGACTGGACTGGACTGGACTGGACTGGACTGGACTGGACTGGACTGGACTGGACTGGACTGGACTGGACTGGACTGGACTGGACTGGACTGGACTGGACTGGACTGGACTGGACTGGACTGGACTGGACTGGACTGGACTGGACTGGACTGGACTGGACTGGACTGGACTGGACTGGACTGGACTGGACTGGACTGGACTGGACTGGACTGGACTGGACTGGACTGGACTGGACTGGACTGGACTGGACTGGACTGGACTGGACTGGACTGGACTGGACTGGACTGGACTGGACTGGACTGGACTGTGGACTGGACTGGACTGGACTGGACTGGACTGGACTGGACTGTGGTCTGGACTGGACTGGACTGGACTGGACTGGACTGGACTGGACTGGACTGGACTGGACTGGACTGGACTGGACTGGACTGGACTGGACTGGACTGGACTGTGGACTGGACTGGACTGGACTGGACTGGACTGTGGACTTGACTGGACTAGACTGGACTGGACTGGACTGGACTGGACTGGACTGGACTGTGGACTGGACTGGACTAGACTGGACTGGACTGGACTGGACTGGACTGGACTGGACTGGACTGGACTGGACTGGACTGGACTGGACTGGACTGGACTGGACTGGACTGGACTGGACTGGACAGGACTGGACTGGACTGGACTGGACTGGACTGGACTGGACTGGACTGGACTGGACTGGACTGGACTGGACTGGACTGGACAGGACTGGACTGGACTGGACTGGACTGGACTGGACTGGACTGGACTGGACTGGACTGGACTGGACTGGACTGGACTGGACTGGACTGGACTGGACTGGACTGGACTGGACTGGACTGGACTGGACTGGACTGGACTGGACTGGACTGTGGACTGGACTGGACTGGACTGGACTGGACTGTGGACTGGACTGGACTAGACTGGACTGGACTGGACTGGACTGGACTGGACTGGACTGGACTGGACTGGACTGGACTGGACTGGACTGGACTGGACTGGACTGGACTGGACTGGACTGGACTGTGGACTGGACTGGACTGGACTGGACTGGACTGGACTGGACTGGACTGGACTGGACTGGACTGGACTGTGGACTGGACTGGACTGGACTGTGGACTGGACTGGACTGGACTGGACTGGACTGGACTGGACTGGACTGTGGACTGGACTGGACTGGACTGGACTGTGGACTGGACTGGACTGGACTGGACTGTGGACTGGACTGGACTGGACTGGACTGGACTGGACTGGACTGGACTGGACTTGACTGGACTGGACTGGACTGGACTGGACTGGACTGGACTGGACTGGACTGGACTGGACTGGACTGGACTGGACTGGACTGGACTGGACTGGACTGGACTGGACTGGACTGGACTGGACTGGACTGGACTGGACTGGACTGGACTGGACTGGACTGGACTGGACTGGACTGGACTGGACTGGACTGGACTGGACTGGACTGGACTGGACTGGACTGGACTGGACTGGACTGGACTGGACTGGACTGGACTGGACTGGACTGGACTGGACTGGACTGTGGACTGGACTGGACTGGACTGGACTGTGGACTGGACTGGACTGGACTGGACTGGACTGGACTGGACTGGACTGGACTGGACTGGACTGGACTGGACTGGACTGGACTGGACTGTGGACTGGACTGTGGACTGGACTGGACTGGACTGGACTGGACTGGACTGGACTGGACTGTGGACTGGACTGGACTGGACTGGACTGGACTGGACTGGACTGGACTGGACTGGACTGGACTGTGGACTGGACTGGACTGGACTGGACTGGACTGTGGACTGGACTGGACTGGACTGGACTGCACTGGACTGTGGACTGGACTGGACTGGACTGGACTGGACTGGACTGTGGACTGGACTGGACTGGACTGTGGACTGGACTGGACTGGACTGGACTGGACTGGACTGGACTGGACTCAGTGAATGTACATTTTTGTTTTTTGCTTGACATATTTTTTTCATTTGCCTACAACTACATTCGCTGTATTACGAAGACAACTAATATACATTTATTATGGTAAATCTTAGAATAATCATAGAACGTCTAACAATTTTGAAATGTAAAAAGAGATTCTGAATGAACCTGAGTAAACTAACAAAGAGTTCACAAGCATTCGCAGGCTCTTACTTTTCTAAAAATGTATATAGTTAGGAATTTACCTATTCGATACCATCCGGTCACGATTTTTTAGTGAAAATCGAAGATAAAATTAAAAAAATATCCGTTGCAAAAATTTACAATTCTTGTTGAGTGATTTATGTTAATCATATTTATGAGATAAACTTTCAATCACCATCAACAGCAGCATTGCAGTTTGTCCTCGATTGCACACGTATTGGAATCTATGAACTAAATTGTACCACTGCAATAGAAGAGTACCGCTGCAATCATAGACGACGAGAGACCTGCGGTTATTTACTCCACTGGTACTGTTGCTTTTACCGGCATGTTTTCTTTCAAGACATCAGTTTTTATTAGGTTCTGAAAGCTGGTTTAGAAATTGTTCAATAATGGAGATTGTTCCAAACTTTTTGGAAAACTTTTACCTTCGAGACATCATATTAGTCTAAGCTCATCGAAGCAAAAACAATTTGACCTATTCGGACGGGAAGTCTTTGTCAATTTTTATTTCGATATTGATACCGTGAATATCATAGGGAACGGATGGTGTACATTTACGTGGTCTGTGCTAGGAATGCTCGCATGTAATTGGTTCATTATTCGCGTAAATTTGTTATTGAAATTATTATCAATTTTACCGCTTAGCAATAAAATTAGAGTGACAATTAACACATTAAAAATTTGTTATACATTTTATCTATCCAACAACATCTTGGTTATTGTTATCCATCCTGTGGTTATGCTGTTATTAACGTTTGAAATCTGACGCAACATTTGCCAGTTTCATTTTCAATTTTACTGAATGCATCCCAGTATAGTAAACAAAGACGCGGTCCCACGTCAAAAGCGGCTAATCAAACAAAAGCTCGCTTTCTGTTCGCGATATTTATTCTAGATTCATGTTGTAAGTGGCTCCGCCTTTTTTCACGCTTTGTCATCTCTTAGGTTTGCCAAACGTAAGGAAATTTTATCCCGTATGCGATACGAATTTACGAAATGTACGACTGTGAAACTGTGTGAAGTTGAACTGATCCCCGATGGAGCTCTCAGCTACCCAACAAAATAGCAATGCTTAAAAGGCAAAGCCTTGGTGCTACACTACTAGTTGACCTTCTGTTTATAATACACAGACTTCGTGACCAACCATATCCGTATTAACCCTCTAGTTCCTAGTGGACCTAGTAAAGTGGAGTGCCTAGTAGATCTCGGTAAAATCACTATGAATCTTTATTAACATTTTTAAGTATTTATTCAATGCTTTTTAGAGATTCAACAGAAGCGTGTCTAAAGGCGGCACTTAGCATTAGAGGGTTAAATTTTTTTTTGTCTGTTTTTTTTATGTCTGGTTTTGGTTTAAGTGAGATTTCAACCAACTTGGCCAATTTGCGGCTCATGTTGTAGGTGGCCCCACCTTTTTTCAAGTTATGGCATTTCCCCAATTGCGTAAGATGCTACGAATTTTTTTTCATATGAACAACGGTTGTATCAAAGATGTATCTCATTTCTTACTTTGGCAACTACTGAGACAGAGCTCACACGCAACAAAAAGGAACCTTGTATCGTATTAAGGACTTGGACGGAGTACAGTCAAATTCTTCTGAAGTCGAATAGCAAATAGCAAGACTGCAGAACTCTCAACCACGCAACAGTATATCACAAAGCCAGCAATATTTTTGGTATACCAGAATAATCATAAGTACAGAATAATTCCAAATTCTCTATTATACACTGGAATGTCTCCACAAATAGAGTAACGACCCCATAATTCGCCCACTTTATCCGAGTACTCAAAATTCGCCCACCTATTTTTTTTTATTGTTCGCAATAGAGTTTCAACTCTTAGAACCGTGTTTGAACATAAAAAAGAACAGCTGAGATTGAAACTAAACTATTATATGTCATAGTTCAATAACAAACCCCGTAAACAATTTGTTGATTAGTGGGTGGGCGAATTATGGGGTCAGGGCGAATTATGGGTCCCTTACCCTACTCTTAAAAAAAGTTTTTTTCTTTTGAAAAATCCAAAAGCTGCCTTGAGAATATTGAATTCAAATATGTACGTATGTACAATAAATTGAAGATACTTAGTTGATTTAAACAATATTCATCGGTTTCTTAATAGATTAAATATTTTTAATATATTGCAATTTTTTTTTTCAATCATGAACTCTAACATCAGACCAAGGTTTAAATAGTGCCTTTCATATCTATACATTTAGCTCAGTAAAAACTTGAAAGATTTATGTATTTTGGGAAATCCAAATAGACTTTGACATGATTTTTGGTTGTTGGAATATATCACAATGCAACTTAAATTGACGATGACAGATACAAAAAAAACATAACAAAAAAAACAAAACTATTGCTGCTGCTGTTGCTGCTCCTCCTTAGCGCGTATTACTTTTTTCTTCGGAATGGCAAGACAACTAACGAAACGTTTCGCTATGGGGTCGCTGGTTCTTACCCATTCGACTCTTTCTGCCTGCTGAATTTTTGCTCAGTGATAGGGAATGGTAACGGATTTACTCTGGATGGCAGCGATTACACTGCTTTTGTTACATCCGTCGTTGTTCGTGTCTTTGCCATTGATTCTGTTGCTGATTTTATGATTGGAGTTTCGGTGTCACTTCTTTAGTACAAAATTAGAACATTTTATTTTACCCGGTAGAGGAAACTCGACTCAACAAAGGCTTCATAAAATCATCAAGCTCGAATGTAACGTAGCTAGTAACTTGGATGGTGTACCTTTTTTGTTCGTGACGAATTGCGTGTTTGAGACAGTCAGTATTGGTCCATAAATTGTTCAGCATTACGCGACCTCCGTGAAACGTTATTAGAACGCAATATTTTCGTGCATCTGTATCGCCTTTCACAGACTAAATTCTACTCTACCGTCTCTGAAGAGTTTTTCTATCTCTTGAACTAAATGCCGTATTGGGCATGCTCGAAAATCTATACAGACAGCCTTTATCATTCAAACATAATAATAAAATGTTAAAATATTCCTGGATATACCTGGAGATACCGCGGTCAATTTTCTTGTTTAGTTCCGGTGACAGAAAGTTACCAGATGCTGGTTTTACTGCATTTCATATTTCTCATGTTTTCGAAAATTTTCTCGTATGCTTTTGTATTGTAATAAAAATCATTTTTTAGTGTCTTATTAGGATAAAATGTAACTGAAATATAACCAAAATAGAACATCAATATCTTCTATTATAATAGCTTTTGTCACAAACACGTGAATACTCAAACTGGTGATTTTTTTCGCAATGATTAAGTTAGAGCTTGAAATATCAATATCAAAATTTTCGTAATTATTCACAATGAATAAAACTTTTAAAACTCAGAAAACAATCTCATTCAGGTCATTCTACTTTCGGCCGCCCTTATCCACCACGCTAATAAACCATCTTTCCCATCAGAGTCATCCCGAGTTTGGCCGAAATTATGCGACGGCAGCAAAACTACCCAAAATTCCAACAGTGACGTGTTATTATTTCTAATAACGTCGCTGCATTATAATCTGCAGCGCATGCCTATAGCAACGTTGCACCTTTACCCGTGCGAAACACCGCTCTTCTCAACCCGGTGTGCAACCCTCTGGCAAAGGGCAATCCCTTTGATCCGTGTGCATGCACACTTGCCTACCCTCTGGCCGGGAGCGAACGCCGAGCGCGGACAAAGAATGCCTTCTGCTGCTCTGTCTAAAAGTGTCGGCAAACTCATTGCCTCCCTCCCGGCACGGATTTCACCAGCTTCGCCGCTAGGATAATGGATGCCACTTAAAATGTTGTTGAATATTATTCCGCATACAAACTATCACGATGTCAAAAGTTGATTTTAAATGCATTAATATTTCGTTCCTGCTGCTGCCAGCCGGCAGACAGATCGCCGGAGTACATCACGGGGTTTCCCTCCTACCCTCCTCGCTTCCTCAGACAGCTTGTACAGATTTCTACTTTTGCAACCGCAGCCAACGAGGAGCGCGTCTCAAGCGGCGAAGGATTGGTTTTGCGCTAGTTGGCGCTTTCTGACAGCTTGGCCAGCCGGTTTGGCTCACGATCGGAAGCTGTCCCGACCCGTTCGTATCAGTGTCAGTGTGCCTGCTTCCCTGTCTGCCTGTGCCTGCCTGCCGACCCGGCGACGAGACGGGAATTTTTCAAACGGCGGCGTTTCAACGAATGGATGGATGGATGGATGAAGCTCCGCGAGAGAGTGTCTTTTCTGATGGAAAACAATTGTGTTATGCATCATTCGATTTTTCCACGCCCGCTCCTCTACGGGGGAGTTTGGGAGGACCGAGCAAGAGCACTTGATCCATTAACTGACGGCCGCACGACCTGGGAAGCTGATATGAAATGCATTTTTTGACAAGAGTATCGCTAGATGTAGATGGAAGCCAGTATTGTTTTAGTTTTGTATTTATTTTTTCATGTATGTTGCAACTTGACAGGTTGTTTTGAAATATTGGTGTGGATTTATTGTTTTCCAGTGAGATTCTGTTCTGCATGATATATTGCCCTTGCAATGGAATTTTGCTCGGTTCCGAAAACTGTTTTTCTCTTATTACAACTAATGCGGATAGTTGACAAGGTAATATAAATTACAAGATATGATTGAGCGCCGTCTAGCAATATATGGTTATCTTGACGATTGAAAATTAATTTTCAGACCATGTGTTGTTCTTGCAGACTGCTGTGCCAGATGTTTCTTTACCGAAACACAATTTCATTCCTCTAACAATTTGTAATCATAAGGGTTGCTCAAATTCAGACCTATTTGGACAAGAAATAGGAAAAGTTTTTTGGTTTCGTTCTTTTTCAGAGAAAAAGAAACAGTAAGAATACTAAATACACATGCACACTAATGACAATCCTGCGAATCGTAAAAACGGATATAACGACAGAATAGCGCATTAATGTATTTGTCCGTCCGTCCGTCCAGCCTTCGGCAGGGAACAAGTAGAATTAATTTGCCCAGCAGTGTAATTAATCACCAGAAATTTGCTGAATCAAGTGACATCGATATGTCATGCTGGTCATGGGGTTCTCGATCCGAATGCGGTGCTATCCGAAGTACGTTCCTACCTACCTACCCACCAGGCTACGGACATATTTTGTTCGATTTGCTGAACCTGATTCCGCTGCCTCATGTTCGAGTGCTGTCCGGTGTTCGGGATGTACGCTGGCAAGCCAGCAACGGTTCGCTTCTCCGGAACACGCAAACCAGTCGTCTCTAATGCGAGTCAATGTGTCAATTAAAGGTGATATGCGGCCTGACTGTGAGCACAATTAGATGGCAGTTTTCAACTGGTTAGAAGCAATTACCGATCCGATAGTAATACGTTTACTGGTAATGTTAGCCCAGGGAAGCTTTTTCCACCAATTGATCCATGTCAAGTTAAGAGACTGATTTAAAAATCCACTGGTGCATTAGATTGCACTATCAGTCAGCTCCATTTTGGTAATGCAACTGAAACAGAAACCAAACTATTTAATTTGGCTTTTAGCAAATGAAGATCCCCATAGGAAGCACCAAAATTTGTCTTCTTCCAGGCGAAACAAGCTGCTTAGGATTTACTAAAACCAATTTCCATGTACGCAATAGAATGAGCTCTTTAGTTTGCGTAAGCCGTAAACGAAAATCCCATTGAAAATATTTTCAAGAAAATGTGTCCTCTACAATGGGTCTGGATGCAGACACAAAGCACAGCATAGCAGTGACACGCAAACGGGAGAAAAAAGCAGAGAAAAAGCTTTTGCTGTTCCGAAGTGCACCTGCAAGGGGTTTCTTTGTCGGTCGAATGAAGCCGACCCTTCAAATTGTCCAGAATGTGCACTCATTGTCATTTCTTTTTAGTGGTGAACAGAGTGTAATTTGCGGTTTCTCTGCAACCCGTACCTCTCTTTACATTAGGTAGCTTCGGAACAATATGAGGGAACAAAGTTATCGTACCTCTTTTCATGGCCCATATTGTGTTGATGTGACAGCTCTCAGTAAATGTGTTTCGGTTGCATTGTTAAAAACACTATTTTAATTAAATTGGATTAATTGTCATAGCCATCAAAATTCCAATCTGATTGAAGTTGATAGACTTCTAATACCATGGAAGATATTCTGTCAGTATGACTGCAATTACCAAACATTCTTGGTATAAACTGATATTTTTCAAAAACAATTTCAATTATCTTCCCACCCATTTTTTCCCATTATTCTAAATTAAATTCTAAATTGATTTAACATACTTCCAAAAATTGACCTAACGATTTGTTCATAGTAATTGCAAATGCATGGCAAATCGAATATAACGATGCATGTAAACTCCAAAGGCAAATCGTTTGAAATGATTGGTTTCATCGGAATGATAACACTAACGTTTGGACATGACCCCCCCCCCCCCCCCCTGCAGAGAATTTTACAAGAATCTATGTTTCATTGGTAAGGAAAACTCTCTTTCAGAGAGGGAAGGGATCTCGAATTATTTTACGAATCCTCCTTGGCAAAAAACACATACATAAAAATTTTCACGCTGATTAGTTTAATATTTTCCAGTCTATAGAGATCAGACAGACAAAACTCTATTTTTATATGTTTTGAGATGTTTATAATTAAAAACAATGCACCTCCATCTGTCAGTAAACGATGGAGAGAATTTGACTTAGGCGACACCCATTGAGTGGTCTTTTGACGTTGACTAACGTCTATATCGAAGTTAGGCCCCTGAATTTGAAAATCTCGAATTCAACCAGGGAAAACCAGAGAAAAGTGGTCAGGTTTTGAGCGCTTATTTTGCAGTCATCTATAATCAGGTTTTCGAGGTTTTGGCATCAATCGATCAGAAATTCTTTTACGGTTAAATTTATGTAACAAAAACAAACTATTGTTTGAGATACACTATTGAAAAATTGGTAATTAATATCGATTGTTTAAATCATACCGCGCAGCCAATCACTACCTCTCTTCCCAAGCACAGTCGACACTAACGGATACAATCGATCTGACTTTGTTGTTATTGTTGTTGTCACTTTCTGTTTCCGATGTTTATGCTGCTGCTAGCGGAAAAAACCTTGCAAATATGCATCTTTTTGTTGGTGTTAATTTTACGACAGCGGCCGGCGCCCCATCATTCTGATTCCAAAACCGCACCAGTGACATGCGGACGCTAGGTGATAGCAGCTGAAAGGAGGAATTACAAAAGAGTACCGCTCATCTTGTGCCGGTTTCACCCGTAATGCTGGTGGCTTTAGTAGTAAATGGCTACTGCAAAACACTTAAATGGCTGGAATTCTGGACGGACTAACCAGGAAACTATAATCGGCAACTGGCACCTTTTGTTGCCTCGAAATTTTGGTACAGAAGCGGCCAATTGAATTTTCTGTTTTACCAAATGCTGCTGCTAGCGGAAAAAACCTTGCAAAAATGCATGCTTGTGTTGGTGTTAATATTACGACAGCGGCCGGCGCAGCTTTCAAGAAACATTTGTCTCTACCATTCCATCATCTATGTAGCCCCTCCCTTTTTCTAATTATCTGACGAAGCCTTGGTATAAAACGTATCGTTCGAACATTTCACCCCATCAGTTTCATTATTAAACCGTACCGGGTACATACGGACGCTCGGTGTTAGCAGCTAAAAGGAGGAAAAACAAAATAGTAACGGTCATCTCGTGCCGGTTTGACCCGTGATGCTGGTGGCTACTGCAAAATACTAAAATGGCTGGAATTCTGGACGAAAACCAGTTAACAAGAAATCGGCAACTGGCACCTTTTGGTGCCTTGCAGTTTTATAATAGAAGCGGTTAGTTGAATTTTATGTTTTACAATTGCTGTTGCTAGCGGAAAAAACCTTGCAAAAATGCATGTTTATGTTGATGTTAATTCCACGACAGCGCTAGGATTTAGCAGCTGAAAAGAGGAAAGACAAAATAGTACCGGTCATCTCGTGCCGGTTTCACCCGTTATGCTGGTGGCTGTTAGTAATAAATGGCTACTGCAAAATACTAAAATGGCTGGAATTCTGGACGAGAATAATCGGAAACTGGTACCTTTTGGAGCCTCGAAATTTCGTTACAGAAGTTTTGTAAAAGAAGCGTTGCAATTCCCTCTACTATTTGCTTCAATGGAATATTTTTTTTTTTAAGAATACAGTAGTCAACGTCATGCGGTCGTGTCTTGAATACCACCCTCCTACTTTTTATTTTAGAAATTATGGCTTTATTGGAAAGAAAGATAACACGAATATTTGATAACCGAGCAGAAATGGAGGCCTATATCTAAAAATACACACAAAAGAAAGAAAAACGCCCGAGTTCTGGAATCCGTGCAGAAAAACTTTACAAAGAAAACAGTTTTTAGTGATATCTGTTGAACAATTTATAAGATTACTGGAAAAAATAGTAAATTCACATCAAACACTGTGAAAACAGAAAATATCTTACAGCTGCTAGTAAAGTGAAACATCAGGAAAAATAAGAATGTATAGATAGAATATACATAGACACTTTAAACAAACAAAACGGATATGAAATTAAAGAAATATCGGCCAAAAACTGCACCTTTAGAAAAGAGAAAAACTTAAAAAGTCCAAAAAATGAAAAATCAAATGGGGTGTTGTATAATTTTCATATGTGCTCCACAATTTAACGAAAAAACATTTCAAATATTTAGCAGAATCATCAAACAACTTCTACTGGCGATATTCAGAAAGTTCCATTGAGATTTTTTAAGTAAATTAAAGTTAGTAAGAAAATTTTAAAAATAATCAATTTTCGATCACATTTATGATTGTTTGCCATTTATGATTGTGTTGCCTTGTTTTCAACAGTGATACTGGAACCAAGTATTCAAATAGAACAGTAAATTTGTCAGTAAAGCTTCCATAACGTCTAAATTTAATGCAGGAACACTTCTTGTGCGAAATGGTCACTTCAAAGTTGAATTTATTGATGGAGTGCGCAGGCCTGTTTTGTATCGTGATCAGAACAGCTTAATTCTGGGACTTCACTGCTTCATATGCCTGTGCTTGATATAATGATGGATTTCACGTAGGTACACTCCCCCCACAATTATGGAACTCCCACAATTACGGATTACTTTTGTGTCTCATGTTATTTAGCTCAGTTAGACTAACGGTTCGAAGGCATGTATCATTTTTGCAGTAAAATATGCCATATTTGCTAGCTTTGAACACAGGAAACATCGTTTTTATTCCTAGATTGATGTGTTGTCACTAAGCGTGAAATTCGTCTTTCAGAATTTATCAAAATATTTGTCGTTTTTCTCAATCAGCGTCAGTTATCGCTAATTCTCGTGCTAAAAATAACTCATACACAAAGATTGAGATTAGTTCTTCACGATTCATCAAAATGTTGATGGTTGATTACGATTTTCCTGTAAAAACTTGTTATTTTCTAAGTGTTCCATAATAAGGACCTACACAAGATAGTTCTCTATAAATATGGATCACTACGATTCAAATGTGATTTTCACCAACTACAACACCCTCTCAACTTCTATTGAGCTCTAAACGGAAGCTAAACAGTGCTGAGCCTTTGAAAAATATTATTTCCAAGGCACGAGGGACAGCAAAGCTACGTAAAGCGGGAAACTATTATGATGTACCGTATACAATGGTTCATTGCTATTTTTCGGAAGCGACAGACCTGGACTCTCGATCTAACTGCAACCTCAAAAGCCACATAAAATGTGGCCAGGCAATGCGGGATCTTTAATACGATTTGAAATATGTTATTTCTTCAAATTACATAATTTGAATAAAGTTAATTGAATAAATTCGTTGCCCAAAGTCCATAACATGATGCGAATTGTCTCATAATTAAAACCGCTCTCAAAAGTTATCCATAATTGTGTATTTGGTGAGTTATGAAATAAATATACTTTCTGAGAAATATTCACAAAACATGGAATTAAATACTTTCTGTGACTGAAAACATTTAGATTTTACTTATAAACAATAAAATTGGTCAGAAATGATATTTTGAATTCATACATCTTCTTTAGTGATCCATAATCGTGGGGTGACTGTATAATTCATAGAAAAAAAATTAATAATTAGAATTGTTTTAGTGAGAGTGCCCATTTTGAAATCTTCGGAATAGTTTGAGGCAATCAAATTGTCTACTCAAAAAATACTTTAATTCTTATTAATCTAGAAATAAAATGACTGGTCCGATGGTAAAAAATTTTTTGTTCCGAACATAATACAAATTCTGTGATCAGATAAAACGATATATTTTAATAAATTCACATCGGATTTAAAATAAATTAATATTTCTATGAACTAAACAGAGAAATTGTTTCGAAAAACGTTATTTGTTCATGTGATGTTAATGGTGAAATTGTAAGATGAATATTTATGTACCATGGAAATAGTCCAAACTACTCCGATCGTGGTACATTATCTTATGTCGAGAGGTTGAAAATCGAAAAAAAAATCACATGAAGACGTCAAT
This sequence comes from Wyeomyia smithii, assembly GCF_029784165.1. Taxonomy (NCBI): domain Eukaryota; kingdom Metazoa; phylum Arthropoda; class Insecta; order Diptera; family Culicidae; genus Wyeomyia; species Wyeomyia smithii. Next base: position 9,934,993 of record NC_073695.1, read on the forward strand.
TAATTGAAGAGACCAAATACTAAACGTAAAAAAAATCATTTAGGTAGTAAATCAATAAGTAACAAGCCAGTCTATAATGAAGTTAACATTAGAGTATTAAAAAAACTAAAACGTCCAAAAAGTCAAAAAGTTCAAGATTCAAAGCCTAAAAACATCAACAAGGTAATGAGAAAACATAATAATATTAAAAACTTCAAAGAAGCAAAAAAGAAAAACAAAACGTCAAAAAGAAAAGAAAATGTCAAAGTGAAGAAAATGTTGAATGCTAAAGAAGTTGGAAAATTACAAGCCAAAGCTCAAATAGTTGAAAAGTCAAAATGTCAAAATGTTAATGAAATCCATAATAATTCAACATCCCTCCCTCTTCTGGTAGGAGGGAGGGTTACCATACTAATTTCAAAATCCAAGATGGCGACGGTTTCTAAAAATAACGGAAAGTGACCAAATACCAACCAGTATGGGGGTATTGTAATGTTGCACTGACATCACAAATCGGCCTCAGACACCATTTTGAATTGTAAGGGCAACTTCCGGTTTCTGGAAAACAGTCAACAATTGCCGATTTCCATCCAATATGAGTATTTCCGGAACCAGAATAATGCACAGAAGCTAAAATACGATCACAGACGTTATTTTGAATTCAAAGATGGCGAGATGGAAAATCGAGACCAAAGCCAGAACAGGCACGAGCCAGAAGGCAGAGATGTTTTCATTCCGATAAAACCAATTATTCCAAACGATTTGTCTTTTGTCTTTATTCTTATCTTCTAGAGAAACATTTCAAAAAGTCCTATCTGCTTTGATATATTTTTGGATCGATCACTTTCATTAAATCACCACCACTTATTAAACACCTTTTATGACACGCTATTTGGACAAGTTGATAGCGGAGGGATCTCTCTAGCCTTCTGTACGAAAACCAAGCTTGAGAGAGTTACTGAAGCTGAACCATTACCAAAATAAAAAGACGCTCCGGAAAAACGATGAAAGCAGTGCGTTTGCAGACTTTAAATGAATCGCAAGGAATCAATCAATTTGGAATGTTCAAAATTATATAAATAAACATAAAAATGGGCGGGACGAAGTTTGCCGGGTCAGCTTGTAAGACAATTAGTAAACAGTCAAAAAGTCGAAAATTTATGTCAATAAATCCAAATTTTATTTATTTTATTTTTATTTTTATGTAGTCAATTATGTAGTCAATGAGCCAAACAGTTAAAACTGAAATAGTAAAATAGATAAAAACTGTCAAAAAGTCAGAAAATGTTTAAAGTCAAACAAGTAATGAGACAATAGAATAAAGAGTAAAAAGGTCAATGAATAATAAAGCAGATAAAAAAAGGTAATAAGTCAGAAAGTAAAAAACGTAAAAAAATCATAATTCAAAATGTCATTAAGTCATAAAGTCAGCAAATCAAATCAAAATAACAAAAATTATTAAAGTCAACAAGTTGAAAATTTAAGAAATCATAAGGTTACTTACAAAAGTATAAAATTGAAAATTCAAAAATGTCAACAAATCAGTGGTATAGTCAAAAGGAAAATTTTAGGGTTAAAATGCACTTCCTGCATTACTTTTTGTTTTGAGTGCCAACGGAATATATGGGCATAAAATTTACCTTCGGATTTCGATTACAAGTAGGGTTCAAAAGCTTCGTCTTTTGAAGAAAGTCCTAATGCAAAATTTCAAACAATTCTCTTTCCCATATTTTTCACCTTGTCATTTTCTAGATTGTAATTTCTTTGGCTCCGTCATCTAAAGTTACCACGAAAGAAAACTTTAATGCTGCTTATTGCCTCCTACTTATTTCGCTACCATGCGGAAGTTTTTGGGAAACAAGGTGTCTCGTATCAGCATATAGAAGAAATATCCTTTTTCAGACTATGCAGAAGCGGGCTGCTTCGAATGCCTATCTGCCTGTGGGAATCGAATTTTGTAACCTAGTTGCTGCACGCTTGAGAAGACAAAACTTTTTAAACCTACAGCTAAACACAAATTGAGAAGTCGATTTCCATCGGTACCCTACTGTTTATGTTATGCGTTAAACAACGATTCGAATATTGTTCTCGAATTGATAACTGACTGAAGTACGCAATGGTTTACTCAAATAGCATGCCCGTTGTACGGTAAGTGTATCGCTGAAGATAGCAAGAAAACACTTCATCGTTCACGTTGTTCTCTCTTTTTCTTTTTCTTCAATATTCTCCAGCACTCATACCTCTATTACAACGCAACCCGTATTGAGAGTGTGTGATATGAGCGCGCTAAACTGATTTATGTTCCTATTATTTAAAAAATATCAAAATCAATCAAACAATGATAAGAAAGAGTTTCTGGCTTGACACTGCCATGGATCAAAATCAACAAGAACAACTAAAGTAAACATTTAAAAAGGGTCAAGTTAACAAAAAATATAGTCAATGAATCAAAAAGTAAAAAGAAGTTAAACAATCAGTTGAAAAGTCAAAACAACAAAATTTTAAATCATCAGAAAAAAAACAGAAATAGACAAGTAATATGTCAATCAGTTAAAATGTCAATGAGCCACGAAATTACCAATTCAAAAAGCTGGAAACTACAATATAGAAAAAAAAATGTGGCAAGTACTCGACTTGTCCAAAAGACAATAAGTCAAAAAGTTGACCAAGTTACCTAGTTAAAATTTGTAAAATGATTAAGTGCAGGAAGGTTGAAAAATGTCAAAAAGTGAGAACTGTATACAGTAACAAAGTCGAAAAATCAAGTATTCTGAGCAAAAAATTAAAATCGAAAAAGTTCAAAAAATTATACCAAACCATAGAGTCAGCAGAAGTAAAAAGACAAACAATAGAAAAGAGAGATGAAGAGTTTAAAAATCAAAAGCAGAAAAAAGTAAAAATGAGAAAAAAGCAATAAGCCAAATAGGCAAAATTTAAAATGCAAAAATTTTCAAAAGCAAACATTTTTCAGCAAAGTGCTCGATCGCATGACGGCAGTACAGTCGCTTTACGCCTACGTCGGCATATCACGCTGAACCATCGCTTGCTCGACCGAACTTCACGCCACACACCGCGCAGCTATCCGAGCCATCTACCACACGCCCTATTTATTTTTTATAAAATTTTTCACTATAGTTATAAATTTTATATAATTTCAGATTGAACAAATAATGATATTATATCCGAAAATTCGTGTCCATCTACCACACGCCTTATTAATTGTATAATCCTTACTCACTATTGGTTATAAAAGGTTTACATCTAGTTTTATGTATTATATCTATTTTGTCTCCTATTCTTATGTCTACATTAGGAACCTTATCTGCGGTTACTGGATATGGTCCTAAATATATTTTACTCAACTTAGATCCTGTTTCGTTTTTTACAAGAATTAGTTGACCTACACTATATCTTATATCTTTTCCATTGACATTATATTTGGTTATTCTTTTCATTTTAGAGTTTATTAATTTGTCTCTTGTCTCCTTTTGTGTTTTTTGTAATTTATATTTCAGAAGTTTTGCATAGTCCTCTACGTTGTATAAGGTATCTGCCCTGTCGTTTTCGCTCAGATTAGATGGTAATCTACACAATTTTCCAAAAACTAATTCAAAAGGCGTCATATTCGTTTCTAAGTGTGTTGTTGTATTATATGCAAATTGGTAATACTTTATCCAAGATGCCCAGTTTCCTGGTGTTCCTGATGCGTATATTCTTAGAAATTGGCCTAACGTTTTGTGTGAATTCTCCAAAGCTCCCACTGTCTGATGGTGGTATGCCGTGGAATTCAGCTTTTTAATTCTTAGAAGATTGCAAACTTTTTGAAATAGCTCAGACATGAACTCTGTTTCTCTGTCGGTTGCTATTTCCTCAGGAATCCCATAATTTAAAAGAACATTTTCGACGAAGGCTCTTGCTACAACATTTGTGGATTTATCTTGTATTGGTGTTGCAGTTACGAACTTCGCATCAGTTCGCACTGGGTTGTCAGAATGTATTGACATCCCTCGTTGCTTGGTGGCAATGGACCAACTAAATCCAAATATATTTTATTAAATGCACTTGTTGCAGTTGTTGTTTGCATCATGGGTGTCTTGTACGGTTTTACGTGTTTGTTCTTTTGACAAATTTCACATGAACGAACGTAATTCGATATGTCTTTCGACATGGTCTTCCAGTAGTATCTTTTCTGTATATTTTTTAATGTTTTATTTATTCCTGCGTGCCCTGCCGTTGGCAATAAATGAAAATCATTTATTATCAATTCTTGTTCCTTTGGATCTACGATATGCTTTACTTTATTATTTACCAATCTTATTGGTGGCATGCCTTTCATTAAATTATTAGTGTACACTTCATTATAAAATTTTTTCGCGCGTTCATTATTTTTTAATATGAGCTCAATAATTGATTTTTCTTGGCATATCTTTTTCAGCTTCATAACTATCCGCCGTAGCTGGATAAGCGTGCTCGCTGGTTTCAAAACTATTTGATTGTTTTTTGAGCAATATTCGGCTTCAGGTGATTGTTGTTTTTCGCAGATTACTATTTCGATGTCTGTTCCGTCTTTAGAATGTTGGCCAGGCATTTCATTGACTTGTTTCAAACTAGACTCATTATTTTTATTACTTCTTGTTGTTATCAGAATATCTTTGTTGACTTTGTTATTTATATCTTTCAACTCGGAAGACGAAATACGTGACAACGCGTCCGCTATCACATTCTGACTTCCTTGTATGTAGGTGATATCAAAGTCATACTCTTCAAGCGCCAATCTGAATTTGGTTAGACGGCTTGAAGGATCCTTCATCGAGAAAAGATAAACCAAAGGCCTGTGATCAGTGCGGATCGAAAACCTCTTACCATATAAATATGGTCTGAAGTCTCTGATCGCCCAGACCACGGCCAAAAGTTCCTTCTCGATTGTCGAATAGTTATATTCTGCACTGTTTAATGCTCTACTGGCGTACGCCACCGGCCTTCCGTTTCCATTTGATAAAACGGCACCTATAGCGCAACCAGAAGCATCAGTGTGCAGTATAAATTTATTTTCTTTGTTGAATTTAGGATAATCCAATACTGGAGGATTGACGAATATATTTTTTAAAAGTTCGAAAGATTCCTGACACTCCCGTGTCCATTCAAACTTCACATTTTTTCTCGTTAGTTTGTTAAGCGGAATGCAAATTTTTGCGAAGTTTTCAATGTGTTTCCTATAATAATTAGCGAAAGCTACAAATCTTTTAACTTCGTCACATGTAGTTGGTGTTTTCCAGCTTTTGATCACTTCGATCTTCGAGGGATCAGGCTTGATTCCTTCCGAAGAGATATAATGACCTAGGTACACCAACTCCTTTTTGAAGAAATTACACTTTTCTGGGTTCAGTTTCAAATTAACTTTCCTTAAACGTTCGAAAGTGCTAATCAGGTTTCTATTGTGTTCCTCAATCGTTTGTCCAAAGATGGTCAGATCATCCAGATAGACTTAACATTTCTCCATATTTAGACCTGACATAGCAATTGTCATTAACCTAGAAAAAGACGATGGGCTTGTTTTCAAACCCATTGGTAACCTTTTCATTTGGTATTGACCTGTTGGTGTTGTAAAAGCTGTTATAGGTCTGTCTTCGGGTTTAATTTGGCATTGATAATAACCTTGTGATAGATCAAGGTGTGAGAAATATCTTGCGCCCGATAATGAGTTGATAACTTCTTCAATATTTGGCAAGGGAAATTTATCATCTTGAAGCGTTTGGTTGACCTTTCTATAGTCTATGATTAAACGCCATTTTTTTGTATCATTGGCCGATTTTTTCGGTACCAATAATATTGGGCTGTTCCACTCAGATTGCGCACTCTCGATTATATCGTTTTCAAGCATAGTTTTTATTTGTTTGTTTATTTCATCTTTTTGAGAGTGTGGTATTTTGTATGGTTTTGTGTATGAAGATTTAGAACATTCTTTTATGTTTATGGAAGGTTCATAAATTCGAGATGTCGTCAGATGATCATCCTTTAGGCAAAATATATCATTATATTTTTTACAAATATCGGAGATCGTCTTTTTCTCGTCCTTCCCCAAATGATCTAGTTTTAATTCTTTGAACAGTTTATCAATCCTGCTCTGTTCATGCTTTAGTGTTGTGATTTCAATGACGTTATGATCCGTTAGTGGTTTGGTTTCCACTTGCAAATTTGCAACATTCACAGGTTTATTATTTACGTTTAATATTCGTACTGGTAGTTTATTTTCAATTGGAGTAGCTACCGAGTTAGCTACAAAAACGAATGGTGATATTTGCTTGTTTAAAATCACGCATTCACCTTTTATCTTTGTTGGAACGAATGTAAGGATCTCAGTTCTCGCTGGTATTGTTACGCTGGTAGTTACGCAGTGGTAACTATGATAATTGTTGAAAGGAATCGTAATTTTACACTGTTGGTGAGCTAATTTTAGTTTCATCGTTCGTAAGTCTATGCTAGCTTCATACTTTCTCAAAAAATCTGTACCGAGCGGTGCCGGTACGCTCTGTGGTAAATTTTCCGATACATGCAACGTTACGGGGAAACAATAGTCGCCGAAACAAATTTCAGTGGCTATTGCCCCTAAGGACTGGGATCTTCCGTTTATCCCTGTTATAGTAATAGTATTATGGTAATTGATCTTAACATTTCTGGGTACCAACTGTTTTGATATAAGCGAACAACTGGCTCCGCTATCGATTATGAAATTTACGTCCCTTTGATAAAAATAAAATTTGGCACGTAGCAATCCTTTGTTTGCGTTATTCACGAAAAAGATTCGCCACGTTCACCTCTTCGTTATTTCCATTTTCTTGTTCTGCCATATTTGCGTGACGATTATTTTGTTGTCGTCCGCGGTCATTGTTTCTATAATTTGCGTCATCGTTATTTTCGTTATTATAATTGTTGTTATTGAAACGTCTATTGTTGTTTCCTTGGTTGTAATTACCTCGTTGGTAATTGTTTCTGTTATTTGGATTTCCTTGGTTTTGGTAAAATTGTCCTCTACCGCGGTTACCGCCTCTATTCCGGAAACCACGGCCTCGTCCCCGCCAGTTTCCGCGAGGGTTGTTATTATACCTCCGAAACCTGGGTTGAATCCACATTATGGATTCGTCGCTGGTATCATTCACTTCCAGTGCATCGCTAATTGCTTTTGTTAGGGTGCCTGGGTTTCTGGCCTTTAAGAAAAAAGCTGTTCGATGATTTTTTTAATCCATTAATAAATGCTTGTACAGCAATGGGCTGTACTATATTAGCTGCGGCTGCATCCGTTGCGAATGTATCGTTTGAAACGTGCGCCGATGCTAGTTTTGTAGCTAGCTTTTCTATTTCCGCACCAAACTCGGAAATAGTTTTATTAATTAGTTTCATTTGGTTTAGTTCATTCTCTACCGCCTTCGGGGTGATTCGGACTGAAAACTTGTCCTTTAATATTTGTTTCGCTTCGTCGATCGACTTGGCTTTCTCGATCACTCCGTGTGATGCCCCAGTCAAACGAGTCCGAAGGAAGGTTAATAGAGCTGTCTCGGAAACATTCTCCGAGTACGCTTTGAGGAGGTCTACGGTTTCTAGGAAATGTCCTAGCTCTGCGCAGTCTCCTGTGAATATGGATACAACCTTCAGGGCTAGCGAAAGGTCGAGTTTTGCTGCCATTTGTATTTCGTCAGAATCGGAATTTTCCGATTCACTAGTCGTCGTGTCTTCTAAATTGCCTTGAAGTATTTCTAGGCACTACGTTGCCTTTTCTTTTAGGGTTTTGTACCGTTTTCTGAACTTTGGATAGTTTTGAGTCCCTTCAGACTCCAGAACTATCCTTCTAATCTTCTCTAGTGTTCTATTAATTAATATTACCTTCTCCCTCTTTGTCGGGGCTGTTAATTTTTTAAACTTTTTCAAATTTACAAGCAACTTATTTAAAGTGGCACCTGCTTCGAAGAATATTTCCATGTGAGAAAATTTGTTCCATATGGCTGTTTGATTATTATATAGTTATTATCAAATATTTGTTGTATATAGGTAGTAATTTTATTTTGTTATTTTATTATTATTATTTTTTTTTTTTACTTACAGTTGCCTACTTTAATATTTTGAGAGGTACTCTGTGGTACTTTAATATTTGGGGAGCTTCTCTGCCTATTTCTGCCTAAAACAAAATATACTTTAGTGTTTTTTTCCTTGCTTTGAAATACTTAGCTTAGTTGGCGGCAATCTTATCCGAGGTCGGCTTGAGCAGGTTCTGCAGGTCACTATTGTTGGACGGTGCGCTGCATTCGGCTGCAGTCCGCACAAACGAGAACTGGGCATTGAAGGCTTGTTTGACCAGCTCCGCATGGGCAGCAACGTCTCCTCCGATTTTGTTCGACAGCGCTGTGAAGTTCGCGAACGAACCCAGAAGGATGTCTTCGTAGGCGTTAATGCTTATGATTGCCTTTTTAACGGTGTCTTTCGGGCAGCCGAAATCGATGACCCTGGTGCATGCAGCTGTTTATCCATTTGTTCTTCGATATGCGCCAGGACTTTGTTACAGAGTTCTAGCACTCGCACATTTGAGTCGTGCCGACTTATTTGGCTCATTTGTGTGTCTTTTTTTTTGTATTTTGTCACTTTCACTTATTGTTTGTATATTCGCGGCTTATTACTTATTGTTCATATTTGCGCGACAGTATTATTTAACCGCACCGCACGGTCAGCTACCCGCTCGGTTTGCTGCCGATGCAATTTGGCTAGCAATTTTACCGCGATATAGCTCACGGCGACGGCTGCTAACACGCAGGCGGCTACAGCGATCGCGGTTTCGTTACGCTCGCTGCTATTAGTGTTGGCTACGGGCGCGATAATTTCATCGGCCGAAAACCAACCCATTTTAACTGTTCGTAACACTGAAATGTTTTATTGGTTCGTGCGACTAGACCGAACCAAGCGCCACTCTTTGAGTTTTTACCACTAGCAGATGTTAAAACTGATAATCTTAGTGTATTTTTCTGCCAACATAGCTTCCCAAGAATTCGTTCCTTTTTGCCAAAACGATAGCTTTTCATACCATTAAAATAGATTTTTCTTCATCACGATGAACTTCACTAGCTTCACTAGCTCCTGGCAGGATCGCCATGTTGTATTTGGTTCGGATTTTGTGATACACAACAGAGAGTTAATAACTTCCTTCTCGCGTGCCCGTCTGGACGGGACTGACTCACTTCTTTATTTCTATTCTTCGCTTAAACTATACCACTGGCGATGACCGGCAGCATAACGCGGGGTCAGCAAAGTGCTCGATCGCATGACGGCAGTACAGTCGCTTTACGCCTACGTCGGCATATCACGCTGAACCATCGCTTGCTCGACCGAACTACACGCCACACACCGCGCAGCTATCCGAGCCATCTACCACAAACTCAAGCTGCCAAAAAGTTAATAACTTAAATTGCCAGAAATTCAAAAAGAAAACTTTGATTAAAAAATTTCAAGGAACGAAAAAACAAGTATAAAAGTTAAAATGACACAAAGTTAACAAATCAGAGTATTCTTTGATTTCTCCATGATCGGACGGGTTTTATTGTTTAGTCAATATTTTGTAGTTTATATTAAAAAAAATTATATTTTTAGAAAAAATAATTATTTTAGAAGGAACTTGATGTGCGGGGTTTTAGACTGAGATAAATCTAACTTTGAGACCATCTCCATCGCAGAGTTACTATTAATGATATAGATATTTCTAGCGTCTATAGTAAACCATTTTGGCCCATATAAAATAATTGTTTTTTTTTAATTGGATCATATTTTCCTCGTTTCTACCCGATCAAAAAACATCAGTGTTTAACAAACCATTTTCAGTTAAAAAACAAATTTTATAAAATAAACTTGTTGAGATAATTCCTTTTTTTTATTTAATTTTTCGCAGTGTTCATTTTTTCGGGGAGATAAAATTACTATCTAAAACTTTATTATTATTTGCTCTGAAAATAGTTGTTAACTTCGACACCTTATTTACATAAGCACTTCACAAAAATAAGTCGTGAAACAAAGAAAACTAATAACACAAAATGGCATCTCTAGTATATAATTAAATTGTCGTATGTTGCATGGGATTGCTCTCAGGTAAAACCAATTTTACGATGAAATTCCAACTTTTTTGGGGTATGGCTACTTTTTCATACAACTTGTGCGTAAATAGGTAGTCTTACACTATTTCATCTGATATATTCATTTCCTTTTCCGAAGCCTGTAACATAAAATTGCAATTCGCCGCTTCATGAAAGGTGAATATTGATTCGAAGGGATGCGATGCATAAAGAATGGGAAAACTGAGTGGACCGTCATCGTTTAGCCTGTTGGCAAGGCCCCAGAGATAGCGCAGCTGAGGACATGTTTCAATTTTCCTTCGATGTTGCTGCACGGCTACTGCTGCTTCTGCTGCTACCTGTCCCTCACTCTTTCTCTACTCGTTAAATTTTCTCGCCATTCACCACAGGACTCGTATTACAGAATCTAGCAAAAGAGCTCGGCCATATAAAAACCGACCAAAGTGATAATGTAACTTTGCTTTCCGACGGTTGTTCGGTCGCTCGGATGGTCCTCCAGATTAGCAGGGTGACTCCGAACCAAAGTGATGATCCTGGCGAGCACCGAGGTTAAAACGTACGGCGGCGAGATAGCGAACGACAAACGGCGAGGTAATCGCATTCCGTAACTTCAATGACTGGCCATAACTGGGTAAATGTTTTGCCCGTCATCAGAAGTAGCAGCGGTAGCCTAGGTAACATTTTTCCAGCATGAAATCCTGTGAAAAGTAAGGAATGCAAGTGAGAGAAAGGATTAACCATGTGACCTACCACCAAGGAAACGATTGCGGTGAGGCGGTAACGATCTTTCGCTAGTGTGCAAATGTTCCTTCACTTAAAAAGGTTTCGGGTGCTTCTGGTGGTGCAGAGACGAGAGGAAGCGAGGCGGCTTTTGTTTCTGGCTTCAAAGTGCACAAGTGGTTCACCTAAGGGTTGAGATTGGGAAATTTCCATGAAAATAAGCTCTCGGCTCGTTGAATAAAGCGGTTCTAGATTGGGTCCACCGATACTGAGGAATGGTTGAGGTTGACACTTTGAACTCTGATATAATAAGCTACTCTTTTATTTTTGGTTCTGTTCCGTAACTCGTTTAATAATTATTTTTTTCTCTCGTCTGCTCTTTTATTTACAGAAAGTCTTAGGGATTATTTTAGCAAATTCGGAGAAATCACAGAAGTCATGGTGATGAAAGACCCCACGACGCGGAGGTCTAGGTAAGTTTTAACCTGCATTAACTTAGTGAACTGTAAAGTCACCGAGTTACCCAGCGGCTTAACTGATTTGTATATTTTTGTTGACTCCCAAATAGAGTATTATTAACAAATGATCGTTTCTAGTTTCGGTTTCGGCATTTGCATTTCGCCATACTGTAAAGAATATTATAATAAACCAATAGTTTTTGCTTTGTTGCTTTTTTCAGTTTAGTTTATGCCTCAAAACAAAATACCAAATATGGCGGGCTTCCCCTGGTGATAGGAATTTTATTTCGCGTAAAACCGGATTACCAACCAATAAATTTCAAACCGAATTTACATTGCGCTTTAGGCGGAAGAAATTGTGAGTTTTGACAGCCCATTCATTCGTCGTCTGGCGCTTTCGGAAAGGTATATTTCATCAAGCCGACTAGGCGGAAAGTTCTTTCTCGCGGAATTGGATTAATTTAAGCGCGTAGCGTGAGCCGTACGTGATTCCGCGACAGCTCAACGTGGATTACCTTTACTTCCACGGCAGCCGCCTGCTTCAGGCCACCAACCGTTGATCGTTGATACTGTGAAATGCTGCGAATGCTTGAAATGCTCGTTGGTTGGCGGAAAAATGACGAAAAACGCGGATTAGGGTTCACGTACAAGTAACGGGTTCCGTGCGGCAATGAGGGATACCCGGGCGTATGAAAGCGGCTTAATCGTTTGCTCCGTTTTCCGTTTTTTTGCTTTCTCGAAGTGGCGCTAAAAACGTCATTCGGTGCTGTAAAAACGATTCACTGATGAATTTACGAGCGCGTGGGAAATGCTGCGTCTTTGTGCTCCTTGCCTGTCCCCAGTTGGTGGAAAGTACGGAAGGTGAGAAGAGGAAGGGGTGGGGCGTAACTTGGGTGGCTAGATTTTTTATCATTGTTTTCTGATTTTCAGAACGTGCCATGCGTTAGAACTAATTTGATTTAAGTTTTTTTCCGTAATAATTTTATATATGTCCTGGAAGTTAAAGTAACCGAAATTGAATACTTTGAAGGCTCTGTCGTGAATAACAGCGCATATGTAAGAAGTCAAATGCGTAAAAAAGGTTACTCATAATACTTTGGATTAGAAAAGTACACAAATTTTTTTCGAGATGATGTTGACTCAAAACGTCATTCTTCTTACTTTATATTTTTTATCTTGAAAATTCTTGCTCTTTAAACCCATCAAATCTAAATTGATTAACAGTAATGACTAAACACTAGCTTATTTCTGTGCTTATCACTAGGAGGAGTTTGGTTACCGTAGAGAACATTTCCGTTACAACTAATGACTTTAATGATCAAATTTATTTGAAAGAATCTCTCAAAAAAACAATTTTTTTCTAATATTCATGTCATATATAGGATCTGCGATTTTCTGACAAGATTTATCCTAATGTCATCACGAACAGAGTGTTCTACAGAAGCGGAAAAATTATCGAAAAAAATACAAAAAAATTCTTGGGTTAAAACTAAACTCAACATTTCCGAAAGATAAAGTCCTGAAAATTAAAGATCTCAAATCAAATGACAAATAGATCTTTTAGTTCAAGGTCAAAAATTAAATTTTGGTTCAAAGGTTTGAAATCAAAAACAAAATAAATGGAAATCAAAAGTAAATGAGAAGAACTGAAAAATCAAAAATCACACATTAAGAGTCAAAAGAAAGAAGAAAGAAAGAAAAAGTAAAAATTACAAACCGAAAAATAAAGAAGTCAAAAGATATAAGTACATGTAAAATTGAAACTCAGAAGCAAAAAATCGAAAGACAAAAACAAAATTCCAAACTAAAATGTCGAAAATCAAAAATTATTAATAAAAAAGCAAAAGTACAAAATGTAAGGTTCAAAATCAAAGAGAGGGAAAAATTAAAATTTAAAGTCCTTAATCCAACATTTTTTGAAAAAATGCAGGAATAAAACCAAACAGAAGTCGAAAGCAAGAATTGATAAATCAAAATTCAATAAAAGAAATAATCGAAGTAAGGAAGTCAAAATATAAATAACAAAAATCGAAAGTAAAAGCAAGAGTAAAAAAAATGAGAGCTAGAGTCAAAACTAAGAATTAAAAATTGAGAAGTGAAAGGAAACGAATTGAAATTCAAAAGTATAAGTCCAAAATCAATCATGGAATGTCGAAAATCGAAAGTAAGAATGCTAAAGTAAAAAAAAAGTAAAAAGTGAGAAGCAAAAAGTTAAAAGTCAAAAGTTAAAAGTTATAAGTTAAAAGTAATAAATAAAAAGTAAAAAGTAAAAAGTAAAAAGTAAAAAGTAAAAAGTAAAAAGTAAAAAGTAATAAGTAAAAAGTAAAAAGTAAAAAGTAAAAAGTAAAAAGTAAAAAGTAACAAGTAACAAGTAAAAAGAAAAAAGTAAAAAGTAAAAAGTAAAAAGTAAAAAGTAAAAAGTAAAAAGTAAAAAGTAAAAAGTAAAAAGTAGAAAGTAAAAAGTAAAAAGTAAAAAGTAAAAAGTATAAAGTATAAAGTATAAAGTAAAAAGTAAAAAGTAAAAAGAAAAAAGTAAAAAGTAAAAAGTAAAAAGTAAAAAGTAAAAAGTAAAAAGTAAACAGTAAAAAGTAAAAAGTAAAAAGTAAAAAGTAAAAAGTAAAAGTAAAAAGTAAAAAGTAAAAAGTAAAAAGTAAAAAGTAAAGAGTAAAAAAGTAAAAAGTAAAAAGTAAAAAGTAAAAAATAAAAAGTAAAAAGTAAAAAGTAAAAAGTAAAAATGAAAAGTAAAAAGTAAAAAGTAAAAAGTAAAAAGTAAAAAGTAAAAAGTAAAAAGTAAAAAGTAAAGAGTAAAAAGTAAAAAGTAAAAAGTAAAAAGTAAAAAGTAAAAAGTAAAAAGTAAAAAGTAAAAAGTAAAAAGTAAAAAGTAAGAAGTAAAAAGTAAAAAGTAAAAAGTAAAAAGTAAAAAGTAAAAAGTAAAAAGTAAAAAGTAAAAAGTTAAAAGTAAGAAGTAAAAACTAAAAAGTAAAAAGTAAAAAGTAAACAGTAAAAAGTAAATAGTAAAAAGTAGAAAGTAAAAAGTAAAAAGTAAAAAGTAAAAGTAAAAAGTAAAAAGTAAAAAGTAAAAAGTAAAAGTAAAAAGTAAAAAGTAAAAAGTAAAGAGTAAAAAGTAAAAAGTAAAAAGTAAAAAGCAAAAAGTAAAAAGTAAGAAGTAAAAAGTAAAAAGTAAAAAGTAAAAAGTAAAAAGTAAAAAGTAAAAAGTAAAAAGTAAAAAGTGAAAAGTAAAAGTAAAAAGTAAAAAGTAAAAAGTGAACAGTGAGAAGTTAACAGTAAAAGGTAAAAAAAAGTGACAAGTAAAGTTTAAGAAGTAAAACTCTTGGGTATTAAAGTCTAAAGTCCAAAGTCTTAAGTCTAATCTTTAAAGTTTTAAGTCTTAAGTCTAAAGTAGGAAGTCTTAAGTCTAAAGACTAAAGTAGTATGTCTATCGTCTAAAGTCGAAAGTCTGAATTCTAAAGTGTGAAGTCTTAAGATTGAAGTATATAATCTAAATTCAAGGATCAAGAGTCAAAAGTTCAAGAGTCCAACATTCAAGAGCTAAGAGTTCAAAGTTCAGAGTCCAGAGTCCAGAGATTAGTTCGGAGTCCAGAGTCTAGAGTCCAGAGTCCGGATTCCAGGGTCAAGTGTCAAGAATCAAGAGTCAAATATCCAAAAGTCAAGAGTCCAGAGTCCAACTGAACAAGAGTCCAAGAGTTCAAAAGTTCAAGAGCCCAAAAGTTCAAGTATCCAAGATTCTAGGGGGCCTAACGGCCTATAAGTACATGAGATCAAAAGTGCAAGAATCTAGATTCAAAAGTTCAGAGCCCAGAGCTCTGAATCCAAGAATTGAAGGGTCCTAGAGTCCAAGAGCCCAAGAGTCCAAATGTACAAGAGTCCAAGAGTTCGCATGTCCAAGAGTCCAAAAGTCCAAGATTCCAAGAGACTAAGAATCCAAAGGTCAAAGAACCCGGAGTCAAGAGTCCTGAATCCTGAGCCCCGAGCCCAGAATTCAGAGTCCAAGAGCCCAAGAGTCCAAGATTCCAAGATTTCAAGAGTCTAAGGGTAAAAAGTCAAAAGTCAAAAGTCAAAGTGAAAAGTGAAAAGTGAAAAGTCAATAGTCAATAGTCAAAACTCAAAAGTCAAAAGTCAAAAGTCAAAAGTCAAAAGTCAAAAGTCAAAAGTCAAAAGTCAAAAGTCAAAAGTCAAAAGTCAAAAGTCAAAAGTCAAAAGTCAAAAGTCAAAAGTCAAAAGTCAAAAGTCAAAAGTCAAAAGTCAAAAGTCAAAAGTCAAAAGTTGGAAGTCAAAAGTCAAAAGTCAAAAGTCAAAAATCAAAAACCATAAGTCAAAAGCCAAAAGTCAAAAGTCAAAACTCAAAAGTCAAAAGTCAAAAGTCAAAAGTTAAAAGTTAAAAGTTAAAAGTTAAAAGTTAAAAGTTAAAAGTTAAAAGTTAAAAGTTAAAAGTTAAAAGTTAAAAGTTAAAAGTTAAAAGTTAAAAGTTAAAAGTTAAAAGTTAAAAGTTAAAAGTTAAAAGTTAAAAGTTAAAAGTTAAAAGTTAAAAGTTAAAAGTTAAAAGTTAAAAGTTAAAGGTTAAAAGTCAAAAGTCAAAAGTCAAAAGTCAAAAGTCAAAAGTCGAAATTCAAAAGTCAAAAGTCGAAAGTCGAAAGTCGAAAGTTGAAAGTTGAAACTCGAAAGTCGAAAGTTTTAATCGATAATCAAAAATCAAAAGTCTGATGCGAAAAATCAGAAGCCTAACGTCAAAAGTCGAAAATCAAAAGTTGAAAGTCGAAAGTCAAAAGTCAAGACTAATGAGTCAAGAGTTAAAAGTCAGAAATCAAAAGCCAAGTCATAAGGCAAAGATCGAAATCCAAATATAAAAAATAAAAAATCAAGAGTCTAAAATCAAAAATGATAAGTCAAAAGCCAAAACTGAAATACAAATACTCAAAGTGAGAAGAAAAAAATTAAAGTAAAAATTCGAAAATCAAAAGCCAAGAGGAAAAAACACTCAAAATATCAGAAAGCCAAAAATCAAAAATAAAATTCATATGTGAAAAGTGGAAAGACGAAGTCGAAATATTTGAATGTCACATATAAAAAAAATCAAAAATCAAAAGTCAAAAGACAAAAGCAGAGTCAAAATAAAAATGTTAAGAATCAAAAGCTAAAAGTCAAAAACCAAAAGTGAATAACTGAAAGTCGAACGTCAAAAATCAAAACTCGAAAAGACGAATAGAAAACACCTTAAAATTTTTTAAGTTTTAGAATTCAAAAATTCATAGTGATTATCAAACGTTGAAATTCAAGAATAAAACATTAATGTTAAATGTTAAATGTGAAAATCGGAAAGTGATAAATTTGGCATGTTGAACAGCCGAATTGTCGTAAATTCTAAACTTCAAAAGTAAAAATGAAAAATAAAAAGTTAGTGAAAATTCGGAACTTTAAATGTCAGAAGTCAAAAGTAAGCCATTAAGTGCTAAATGATAAAATGTTACAACGGATTTTACGGTATAAGGAAAAATCGATGTCAGTTTTAAATAAAGAAGTCACTTATATTTCAAGGTTTCCAGTATGATGATCACAGATATGATCACAGATGGCAAATTTCTGAAGAGCAGAAACATACAAACTTTCATAAGATTATGAGATAGTGTTTTCCATAATAGTGCGATTGGGCGGATTGATAGTAATTGTTCCTCAAGGCATGCATTTGCGACCTCGATTGTTTCATTCCCGATAGCTTTTTAAAGAATTCAAAAGGTAACCACATCTCGCCTCTACACCGCTAAAAAAGCAAACATTCCTCTAAGCCAATTGAGCGCCGAATTAATTGAGTGTTGGTAAAGCGATAAATTTTAACAAGTTTACTGCAGTGACGCACACACAGACGTAGGAAGTCGGCAGTGAGAGCCGCACAGCCACTCTCCAATCCATCAGCTTGGTTGGTGGCCGGATGGCGTGCGAAGTTTTTCTTCTCAATCAATCTCCTCCACTGTTAAGGCTGGCTGGCTGTGTTGATGTAATCGCCTGTTTAGCTCGCACCCTTAGAGTTTATACCGTGGTCAAATATCCTGGCGTTATTTATTGTTCCGGGAGGGATGAAAATCTTCGCATCCCCAGCCGGCGCCCCGCGGATGAGAAATCTAATTGTCTTCTGCTAGAGAAAATAAATCAAAGCTGTGCTATTTTCAGTGAAAATAACGTTTGCCCGATCGAACAGTGACGATGATGAAGACGACGACGAAACCGATGAAGACGATGATGATGATATTGTCTTTGAGCTTTGGTCCGGGTCTGGAGGGTTTCGAAGGCACTGCGGATATAGATGATGGTAACCGACAGCTGAGGAGTTTTGCAGTTGCTTTGTGAGAGCTGTTCCAGAGGCAATAGTCAGAGGCGACAGTGAATTGGAAAGTGTCATGAATAAATTGTTTTTCTATTTTCTTCTAGCGTAAATAATGTGTCGTTTTCTTTTGGTCTGGTTGCAAAGCGTTGCAGTTTCTGGCTGCCTGCAGTGACGACTTCTAATCGACACCGGGGCAGCAAAACAAAGCAATATATCTGCTTTATATTATTAAAATTATCACAAGCAGCCTTAATAACATAAAATTTCAAAAAAAAAAATTTTTTTCTTCATCCTTATTCGACACATTCGACAAACAAATCGTCACACGTCACCCTATCCTGCTCTGAGGATTTTTGCTTTCATCAAAAGAAAAAAAGGGGGAGAAAGAAACTCCACCAGAACCTGCCATTAGAAATAAATAACAGCGACGAGATTCTTTACAAACGGATTTCAAGCGGTATTACAGCGGGGAATTAAACTGTTTACATCCGCAAAGTTGGCAGCCGACGTCGTCGTTTGGCATGCTCCGGAATGCTGCTTTCTCCAAATCAGCCCATCAGTATGCCAAGTCACATCTTCCCAACGGGTTATAAAAAGAAAACAGGCGAGCAAAAAGTAAAAAAAGCAAGAAAAACGAAGGGATTACCGGATGTCGTTTTCGATACAATGAGGCGCATTGTGGGCCTCTGAAACGCTGGGAGAAAAACTTTGAATGGAAATGTTATCCCATAAACAAGTACATTTCGTTTCGTTTAATTACCCTCGGCTTACGGCGTGTATTTCCTTGATGTCGTTGTGTTTCGTTCCTTTTTATGATGGTGGCCTTTCTTCACTGCTTGGCTGGACTCGAACAAACCGTCCGTCCGTCCGTCCGCTCGTGGTGCCAGTTAGCCAATTACGATTTCGTCAATTGAATTTTCGCCGGTAACGCCGGACGACGTTTTTCCATTATACTCCACTTTGATGCTCTCGAGGAGAGGTTTCGGCAAGGACCGCGTTTATAACCCCCAAAGGTTATATTCAACAGCTCTATTAGCCAGTAAATGTTATCGTAATGAATATGATGCCTGGACCTGGTAATGGCACTGGCCCAGCTGGCTCTCCGGCAAGAAAAGCAGCAGCCTCGCCGAAGAACGTGATCCACTGGGCTGAAGGTGGAAAACTGTCGATCGAAGCAGATTTTCCGATGCGATATCGATTAATTAATTTAAACAAGCTGCCAGTCGGGCTGTACATATGCAACCCAAGCACCGACGACGACGACGGTGCCTTGCAGAAGAGGCAAATTTCGCTGACTTGGCGTTGTGGTTGGAAGTTTCCTCCATGCAAGGATGCCACGTTCATTAGCATCCACTGTCGACTCCTTTCGGTTTGGCCGATGCGCTTATTGTGCTGACGAAGTTAGGGTGTATGAAGAGAGGACGATCCACTTTTTGTATTTATCTTCTGCTTCAAAAGCAGATTTTTCAATTGAGATTCATATTCAGTTCAATAAAGTCTTCTCAATACTCACTAGAGAAGGTTTCAAGGAATTAAGTTACAGAAATTCCCTCACACAGGATAAATTATAATAACTTTTCCGAAACAATTATATGAAGTTAAATATTATTTTGCTAAAAAATTAAAAATTAAAAATTTTTGATTAGTCATTTTCAAGGATGTAAATTATCACTCGCGCATGTTTTTTTTCGCTAGTCGATAGCTCATTCATTAAGCACAATTCTGGACAACTTTGTATGACTTGAACTTGAAGCCTTCAAATAGTACTACAACTTTGTCGAAGAGAGTATTACTCGTACTCAAACACTGGAGCTGTGAGAGCAAATTCTTGGAAAGTATCGCGATGATTATTACTGCAGGTAAACCTTGACGAGATACAAAGCGTCGCAAGGCTGACAGGAAAGCAGCGGTGGTGAGATTCCGAATTTGAGCGAACGTCATACGAGGACCAGAATGGAGCGAGATTTTGTGACTGCTACCTGTCGCGAAAAAGAGTGATTTTCAGGGAAAACTATAGGATGTTGAAAAGCGTACGATTCGCTGGCGCGATTTAGCCGGCCACCAACTGGAAGTATGTCGAGCTGGTCTAGGAACTGGTCGAGTAGCTTCAACGATGAATGTTCCTGCTAGACAGAACGATGATTGACAAGCGCCTTTATCCCCATAGCGAATGACCCCCGTTTAATACTTCGCACCAATGCATAATTAGCCCTTGACTTTGGTCCTTGACGTTAAGTACCGGGGTTGCAGAAGGCGATCTGCGACTTTGACAGTTCCGTATTAATCTCGCGCAGTATTCCATAATCCGCAACATCGTCCAGTAACACGAGTATCGATCCAACCGGGGATGCGGTTGACCGGGCTCCGTTATCACAAGAATCTTCTTCTTCTACAGCAATTCATCCGAAGGTTGCTCGTACTCCAAATGCTCCCGGGTGTTTCAATGATGATCGAGAAGCGATAACCAGTGTGGTAGCTCTGCTAGGTCATTTGACATAACTCCTCGCGACACGAGATCGGCTGGATTCTCTGACCCTTTTTCATGATTCGTAATCTCCTGGATGTGTGAAACCCGGTTGACAACGATAGTAAGCCAGAGGTATGATGGCAGCTTCAAACACGATAGTAAATAGTGGAACCTGACCAGAAACAAGCTTCGATCTAATCCACTTTGAGCGCGTGCACGGTCGCACGGTCGCTCTATCCTCGTGAGTGTGGCCCTCTTCAGGCTAGCAAGACGAGATTTCATGCTGTCATGCTGATCGAATGGCCATAGATGCATGTCCCGTAGGCTGCCTCGGACGCGTCGGAGAATACATGGAACTCTGTCAGTACTGGATGATTGGTGAATGCGTGTCGATCTACCTTGGCGTTGGCGAGTGACGGAAGTAATTAGTAGAAATCTGCCCATTGCCACATAATATATATCGCACGCTAGCCTGGGAGTCTAATGCTGTCTTGATCAACTAGATTAATTGAGAGAATTCGTTATCTATATTGTTTTCGGCACATTTTGCATGTTGTAGGATAAGTACAACGATACACCGCACCGTGCCCCAGTGCTGAGTCGAGAAAAATTCCAGCTCGAAAAGATCCTCGACCTGATCGGGAATCGAACCTGATATCACAACCGTGTGGAAGAGCTAGCCGACCGACAACCACAGAACCACGGGGACACGAGTATTAACGGATCATCACAACCCTGGGTAACCACTCAGAGTAGTTTTATTCGGATCTTTGCTCAAGCAATAACAGGAGCTGTGAAACCGGTAGAATCGAATAATTGAGCGATGACGGAGTACACCTTACGCCTAGTCCACTGTCCGCTTATAGTGAGACCCAATACATCGGTGCTCAGCAGATCTGGCCCTGACTGTAAGCTTACACGTTCCTACACTCCTACTCTTAGACGCTCCTGGTCGAAACTAAGAATGGACGATGTGCCCAATTTATCCGCAGCTAATCCTGCCAATACTGGTTTCGAGTTCGAGTACCCATTTGTGCAGTCTGAAGCCACCTTTTGACAACAGCTGTACCAATTCTTGTCGCAGCCAAGTAGCCTCTTCTTCCGAATTCCTCCGATATAACCATCGACGTAGAAATTGAAAACGAGCGCCGCCTTCGCTCGTAAAAATTGATCACTTTCGTCGGGCGCCAGTTGCTATAAATACCGAGGAACGACGATGGAGCTATCACGAAAGTGACCCTGGACATATCGTACGTTGAAATTGGTTTCGATGGCGAGAACCTCCATCGGATCCGGAGTGAAGGAGTGTCATCCGGGTGTACCATCGCTTGCAGGTACATCTTCTCGATGGGAGCAACGAGCTTGCGGAACCAAAGAAGCAAATCGAAGGTTCCTGGATAACCGGACCTGTCGTTAGGGCATGTCATCTTGGCCAAACCGTCGAATACCGCCGAATCTTCGTTGTCGAGTTTGACTCCTTGAAGACAGGATGATGAGGCAGATAGCAGCCAGGGGCGCCTTTATCGCGATTTAGTTCTTCTTCCAGAACGACTGCCATGTGATTTTGGTCCAAGAAACCTTGCATTGCTTCGTTGTAGCGCTTTCGAAGCTCTGGGTCCTACTCGAATCGCTGTTCAAGCTGTAGTAGTTTCCACAAGGCCATTTCCTTTGATTCGACGATCGTTTGAATATGCTTCTGCCAGTCTTAATCTTTCTGTGTCAGCTTCGGCACATCTTATATCTCTTCAATCATCCAAAACCGCTCGATTTTCTCTTCCAAGGTGCTTGTGTTGATCGTCGCCTGGCAACAAGGGACAGGGTTCAGGCTTCCCAAATCGGCCTTGCCGGCTGCAATCAACCCGAAAACGCTAAATGCAAAACGTGTAAATGTCGCTGAATTTGCACTCGACCACTATTCAAGGGCAAGAACTCGTAAAAGTACTCCAAACCCAGAAGAAGATCGATCGATGCTCGCCTATAAAAACCAGGATCCGCCAACGCAAAATGGAAGATTCCAATTACCGATTGGAATTGTTGTTGACGGTTGGTCCCCGTAACCTTCTTGATGACCAGGAAGTCCATCGATACCGAATAATTAAAAATTCGAGAACCGATCACAACACAAATTGGGATATTGACTCCCTTTGTGGGTAGCTTCAGAAGCTGGCATAGCCTCTCCGAGATAAGATCCGCTTGCGATCCGCTGTCCAGAAGCGCTCTCGCCGTATGCAACCGTCCATTGCAATCCGTCACCGATACCAGAACCGTCGGTTGGCCGCGTAAATTATGGCCACCGAACTTTGAAGAGACTGCCGAGGAGGGTCCACCGCAGCTGTCATAGTCGAAGAGGAACTAACTGCTTGAGATTGATCAGAGACCTGAGCACCAGCTGCAGAACCAGAACCGGATGACCCCGGATGAAGTGGAGTGTGGTGCTTCTTGCTGCACGTACGGCATATAAGCTAGAGGCAAACTCTTTACCCTCGCTACCGACTACGAGCTGAAACTAAATCTAATACTAAAACTAACATGTTTTTTTTTTGTTTCGCTGTTAAATTGGCACCTTGATGCTCTTCAAGTAGCTATAAACATGTAGCATGTATGGCAAGTTTCGCTGAGCGAGAATATCACGAACTGGCACATAGGACTGTATTCCTCGGGCCCTGAGGGTATCCAAAAGTAGAGATCTGGCGCCGCAGAATTCAGCACACCCCCAAACCACGTGTTCAATGTCTTGATACCCCAATCCACAAACGCAATGATTACTGCTCGCCAGCCCAATACGCAAGAGATGTGCATCTAGCCCGTAGTGGTTGGACATAATCCAAGACATCATGCGAATGAAATCTCGTCCTACATCCAATCCTCGAAACCAAGGTTTGGTGGAAACCTTGGGGATGATGCTGTGTATCCACCTTCCCAGTTCTCCCTTATCCCACGAGGCCTGCCAGTTGACAAGTGTATTCTGACGTGAAAATTTTAAAAATTCATTGTAGGCAATTGGTCTGTTGTAAATATCACCGTTTGTTGCACCCACCTTAGCCAAAGTGTCCGCTTTCTCATTGCCCGGAATGGAACAATGAGAAGGGACCCACACTAAGGTAATCTGAGAAGATTTTTCGGATAAAGCACTCAGATGTTCCCGTATTTTCCCCAGGAAATACGGAGAGTGCCTTACATCCTTCATCGATCGGAGAGCCTCAATAGAACTGAGACTGTCCGTAAAGATCCGTGGGCATTGTTTCAATAATCCCTAAGGTATACTGAATTGCAGCCAATTCTGCGACGTAAACAGAAGCAGGATTATCGAGCTTGTAGGAGGCGGTAAAATTATTGTTGAAGATACCGAAGCCAGTGGACCCGTTGAGAAGTGATCCATCAGTATAAAACGCATTGTCGCAGTTGATGTTTTATATTTGTTATAAAATATTTTAGGGATCTGCTGCTCGCGTAAATGATCCGGGATTCCACGAGTTTCTTCCATCATGGATGTAGCGAAAAACACAGTAGAAAGAGAAGAATCTAATAAGTTGACACGATTGGAGGTGTATGAGGAAGGATTTATACTTTGAGACATGTGATTGAAATACACAGTCATGAAAGGGGTTTGAGAATTAAGTTCAACTAGCCTATCGAAACTTTCAATTACCAAGGGGTTCAAAACCTCACATTTGATGAGAATACGAGTAGTCAGATCCCAAAAGCGGTCTTTTAATGGGAGAACGCCCGCCAAAACTTCCAAACTCATCGTATGGGTCGAATGCATGCAACCTAAGGCAATACGCAAACAACGATACTGCAATCGTTCCAGCTTGATTAAATGGGTGTTTGCAGCGGAGCGGAAGCAGAAACACCTGTACTCATGCACCGACAATAGCGTTGTTTGGTAAAGCCTTATGAGGTCTCCTGGGTGGGCGCCCCACCATAATCCAGTAATTGTCCGGAGAAAATTCACTCTTTGTTGACATTTTTTCATCAAATACCGAACGTGACATCCCCAGGTGCCTTTCGAATCAAACCAGACACCAAGATATTTAGATACCAAAACCTGAGAAATCGTTTCACCCATTAACTGTAAGTGGAGCTGAGCAGGCTCACGCTTCTTAGAAAAAACTACTGTCTCAGTCTTCTCCGGAGAGAATTCGATACCTAGCTGTAAAGTCCAAGCAGACAAATTGTCCAAGGTATCTTGCAATGGTCCTTGCAAATCGGCAGCTTTGGCTCCTGTAACAGAGACCACGCTGTCGTCTGCAAGTTGTCTTATCGTGCATAAATTTGCCAGACATGCGTCAATGTCTTTCACATCAAAATTGTAAAGAAGGGGGCTTAAGCATGAGCCCTGGGGAAGACCCATGTAGCTAATACGAAAAGTTGCTAAATCGCCATGCGTAAAATGCATATGCTTTTCGGACAACAAATTATGCAAAAAATTGTTCAAAATTGGTGAAAATCCTTGTCGGTGAAGTTTGCCCGAAAGAATGTCAATAGAAACGGAATCAAAAGCCCCCTTAATGTCCAATAACACAGATGCCATTTGTTCTTTGCGAGCATACGCCAGCTGAATATCTGTAGAAAGCAACGCAAGACAGTCATTCGTCCCTTTGGCACGGCGGAAGCCAAATTGAGTATCTGATAGTAGACCGTTTGATTCGACCCAATGGTCTAAACGACGGAGTATCATTTTCTCCATCAATTTCCGGATTCAGGATAGCATTGCAATCGGCCTATAAGAGTTGTGATCAGAAGCTGGTTTTCCCGGTTTTTGGATGGCGATCACCTTCACTTGCCTCCAATCCTGCAGTACAATGTTTTGCTCCAGGAACTTATTGAACAAGCTCAACAAGCGTCTCTTGGCATTGCCGGGTAGATTCTTCAACAAGTTGAATTTGATTCTATCTAACCCAGGCGCGTTATTGTTACAGGACAGGAGGGCAGCTGAAAGTTCTGCCATCGTAAAAGGTGATTCTATCGTATCGTGGCCCGGAGACGTATCGCGAACAAAGTTTTGCTCCGGAACAGAGTCCGGATATACTTTCCTGGCAGAATCAGATATCCACCGACTTGAAGACTCCTCGCTTTCGTTGACCGTTACGCGATTCCGCATTCTTCGGGCTCCAAAGAGTGCTCATCGATGTATCCCTCGACGTTTCGTTTACGAACCGGCGCCAATATCCACGTTTCTTTGCTCGGACCTAGCTTTTGAACTTGGTCTCAAGCTCCAAATACCGCTTAAAGTCTTCGGGTTGACCTTTCACCCAAAAGTAGGCCTTAAACGCGTCGGATTTTTCCGTGTAGACATCGGAGCACTCTTTGTCCCACCACGTAGTGGGAGGCCGTTCTTTAATAGTCACGCCGGGATATTTCTTCGTTTGGGCTTGCAACGCGGCGTCGAGAATCAAGCCCGCGAGGAGGTTGTATTCTTCAAGTGGTGGGTGATGTTGAATCGACTCAACAGCTTCTGATATCATTTCCTCGTATAATTTCCAATCGATATTCCGTGTGAGGTCATACGGAATATCAACTGATCGCGTGTGAGTTGAACCATTATCAATTGAAATTTGAATAGGCAAATGATCGCTACCGTGGGGATCAAGGACTACCTTCTATATGCAATCCAACCGTAGCGATGTTGAACATAAAGATAAATCTAAAGCACTGGGGCGCGCTGGAGGTTTCGGAACGCGTGTCATATCCCCGTTGATTAATATTGTCATGTCGAAATCGTCGCAGAGGTTATAGATCAAAAAGGAACGGTTATCATTAGAAGGGGAACCCCAAGCCACGCCGTGAGAGTTAAAATCTCTCAAAATAAAACGTGGCGAGGGAAGAAAATCAAAGAGCAGCCGTTGCCCAACCTGTGCTCTGGGAGGAATATATATTGAGGCAATACAAAGCTCTTTACCTTGTATTGTCATTTTACATGCGACAGCTTCGACGCCTGCGACCGTGGGGAGGTTAATACGATTGAAGGAATAGCACTTCTTAATCCCTAGAAGTACTCCTCCGTAAGGGGTGTCTCGGTCGAGGCGAATTATATTAAAATCATGGAAGCTAAGATCTACATTTGAAGTGAGCCAAGTTTCACAGAGGGAAAATGCATCGCATTTATACTTATTAATCAAAACTTTAAATGAATCAATTTTGGGGATGATACTTCTACAATTCCACTGTAAAATAGAGATAGAATCCTTCATCTCAGCCGATGAATTAGCCATCGAAGGATACGATCGCTGCAAGGAGGGTCCATTTAGCAGTCAACTGCTTCAAAAACGTTTTAACTGTTAGTAGAAATGCCAGCAGAAGACTTTTAAGAGGATCAGTTATGTTGAAATTTTCAAAAATCCAGTCCACAATATCTGAAAACTTCAGCAGTCCAGATTCTGGCTGAATCTTGGACGAAAAAGAAGGAACAGTTGGGTTTTTTGATGTTCCTGGAAGTGCCGGAAACTCCTTACTTGAATTCAGTCCCGGAGGAGTTTGCTTCGGATTTTTTACAGCACTTTTTTGTTTCTTAATATCAGTCACTTCAGATGGAGACCTTCTCTGTCCTTTCCTAGGAAGCCTAGGAGAAGAAAGGTTTTTCCTCTTCCTAGATTTCCCGGGTTCAACAAGAGAAGATTCCCCAACTGAATCGTCAGAATCAGACTCATCGGATGGCAAGACCTCGAAGAGATTCGGGGAAACCAGTTTGGTGGCAGCGGCCTCTTTGAGCATTTCTGCGAAAGTGCGCTTAGAGTGCTCTTTCAGAGACCGTTTGATCTTGTCTTGGCGCTGTTTGTACGCGGGACATGCAGACAGCTCATGCGGAGTCTGCCCACAATAAAGGCACTTTTCAGCACCCTTATTACAGGCGTCATCCGCATGTTGCTCTCCGCACTTGCCACAACGTGCTTTATTGCCACAGTGGGAGGCCGTATGGCCCAACTGTTTGCACTTGAGGCAATTCATTACCCGCGGTACAAACAAGCGCACGGGCAGACGCACCTTGTCCACGAGCACATAGCTCGGCAGAGCAGACCCGGCGAAAGTCACGCGAAAAGAGTCTGAAGGGGTGTAATTTTTTACACATTGGAGACATTTTTTGCGATGACGTATTTGACATTCGTCAATTGTGCAAATAGTAGCTCTTATCGGTACTAAACATTTTTCGTGTCACACCAATTAAAAAAAAAATACTAGAATGGCTGCTTTGATTTTTGTCCCGCGTTCCCATACATTCAACGCACTGTGCGCTGTGGGGACTGACAATTTCGGTGCTGGTTTCTTTAACGAAGTGGTCGTAGAGAATGCTGGAGACGCTGGTTTTCGGAGGACTGGTCGACTGCAATCGCATCTAGAATCCGGGTTTGCCCTTCCAAAAACTTCATCACGTGTAGATATGCAGGCTCTTCCTTTTTCACGGCAAACTCCTTCCATTTCTTCTGCGTGGCGTCGTCCAGCTTCGCAGCTAATAAAGTAAGCAGGTATAATACGCCCACCGTAACAAACATCGTCAATATCAGGGCTGGATTTAGATGCTGGGGGCCCGGGGCAGATATTTTCGTGGGGCCCTCTTTTTTCTTGAAAAAATTAGAGGTAAGGAAATTTTGAACTTGGAAATGATTTAACGCTCTACGAAGGTAACGAGCAAAAACAGGTCTCCACTCTGCCTTCACGTCTGTCCCAGGACTAGGGGGGCCGCCTGTGTCGAAAGGCCCGGGGCATTTGCCCCCCTCCCTCAAATCTGGGCCTGGTCAATATTGTAGTTATGTTTAGCACAAACAGCAAACCTTTCTAGCAGTTTGATGAACTATTTAGTTGGTAATGCAATGCTATTATTTTGTTTTGTTTCAACTATTACACAAAAACACAAATATAATTAAACCGAAAGCTTTCCAATCTACCGGGGTAAAACGCCCCAGATGCAGTATACTGTGCCCAATGCACTTGAAGTCTCAGAAGTAAACGCTAAAGTAATGGACATATCAGCCCGGCTAAAGACGGGGCATACCTCCTGGATCTGTAGTCTAGCAGAAAGCATTAAATATTTTAGAAAATTATACAGTTTCAATCGTTTCTTTACTTGATACAGCTGCATATAGGTTAATTCGAGATAAATAAGTGCAAATACAAAGTAATAAACTGTATATACTAGTTAAAATGCTTTACGGAAACGCTGCAAGAAGTTAGATCTGAAGCAGCTCGAATCAAAATTTATTTTTGTTTATTTTTTGCTGCTAGCGACAATTATCAAACTTGCACAGTAGGCTACGGATTCCCAATAGTCTCATATCTTATGTTTTGCATGTTTCCGAATAAATGGACTGGGGCGTTATATCACAGAAGGGGGGGGGGGCTCTATACATGCTTACCTTAGCTTCCCCTAACATGGAATAAACTCGCAGTCATCTTTTTTAACTTCGGTTGCTGTAGCAGAGCGTTCACGTGTCGCTTTTTCTGCAAGTAGAGTACTTGTTCCATTATTCATCCCATTTGCCTGACTTTCATGAAAAATACACGGACTAAACTCCAATTTTTTTACGAAATCATTGATCAAATATATAAAATACGCTTACGTGCTCCTAACGAATCTCCGAGCAATGGAAATTTAGCCAACTTATCTAGATTTATTCTGAATTTTGTAAAACGAGCCATTTTTCACAACGTCCTCATATTAATCTCAAAACTGAAAACACTGCTCTATTATTCGTCTCACGACGCCCCATATTCATCACACTGTTAATCAACTTCATGAATAAACGTGGTTGCATACCTTCGTAGTTGCCCTGACAAAGGGCATGGACCGATTTTATTGGCCCAGAACCGTTCTATTTTTTATGTGATGTTCTAAATAAATTTTTATATCAGATATCGTATGTTTCGAATGAATTTTTATTTTATGCATTGCCCATACTGCGAGTTTATCAAAACATATTTTGCGAGGTTCTTCTAAACAATGCAGGGTCATTCCATACGAAGTGACCCGAAAACAGCACAAACTTGGCATAGATCATCACGGATTTGTCCAAAGTTGGGGAAATTATTCATCCAGGTTCACTTTGTAAAAATCCCAACTTTGGTGTCGATTGGGTTACCTTCCCGCTCTGTGGGACTCCCCTCTTTGTTGCAAAGTCAAGCATTTTTTGTTCAAAATCTCTCTTTTCTTTTTCTTACAATTCATACAGGTAAGATGTCCGAAAAATACTGGTAGATGATTTTTGAAGAAAATTAACCGGAGAATCCAGAAAAAAAAAGTTTTGATCGGAAGTGTGCCAGTTAGATTTTTTTTTATTTTAAAACCAAATTCACATTTTTGAGCAAATGTAGCCATTATTATTTTTAATATGATAATTGCATCGCGTTCTTTGGAAAATTTCACTTTAGAAACACTTATCATATTGTAGTAATATATAGCCAATCTCGAGTTACAACATTTTTATGAAAAAAGGTTGACATTTCCTAATCTTACAATTTACAGACGAGGACGTCCAAAAATTGCTGGTAGAAGACTTTTGAAACAAATGAACTAAAAAATCCAAAAAAAGATATCAATTTTTGACCGGAAGTGTTGCCAGATAGATTTTTTTTTTGTATTTAAAATCTAACTAGCATTTTTTGGCAAATGCAGCAGATTTTGTTTCAAATTTAATAGTTTCAACGTATTCCCCGGAATATTTTACGTATGAAACACGTATCATCTCGAGGTAATAACATGCTTGTGATTTTTTAGATAAAGAATCGAAAAACCTTTACAGATATACACTTTCCAATAACAGATAACTTTTGTTCTCAAATTCTGAACCGGAATTCGGATTAGATTCACATCGGATCGTACCGGAAAGAGGCTTTAGAAAATTTATTCTATGACGGTCAATATGACCAATAAAACAATCCAAGAATAATTTACTGTGCATTTGTACTTCCTTAACTTGTATTTTAAAACATAACCAAGCATTATATTCTTGTTAAAAAAAATCCCCACTATTTATACTCATTACCTTTATACCCACAACTTACCTATCGAAATCGAATATTCCCATCTCTATCAATATCACTTTTTTTTGCATTCTCAACCGCCTTTCTTGTGAATCCAAGAACCAGCAGAACACCTGCAAAAGAATAAAAAACCTCCAGTGCATACTGGCGAAAAAAATACTCTCTTCATTCCCCTTCTGGCCGAGCCGAGCGCATAAGTCGAAACACAATAACAGTTTGTCTTCGCCGATAATGATGAAATATCGAGTCGGCCTGATTTTCCCTCCCACATTCCCGCGCGAGTACCGCACTGTGTCGGAATTTCAACCGAAACGCGCCAGATAATGACTGGTCGGGCCACTTTGCTTGTCGGTCGGGAGAGGGCTCTTCGGCACTCTGGAAAGCCCGAAATTTATCACATTTAATTTGAAACTGGATTCGAATGAGGCGTTTCCTGGTGGTGGATGCCTCAAGGAGCAAAGATGGAAGTTTTCTTCCGTCCTGAGTAACGACTTTGCACGGGAAGTTATTTCGCTTAATCGGCACCGGAACTGCTTAAATTGGTTTGGTCTCGGAAGGATTAGTGCCAGGACTAGAAGTCCGAAATAAATTTTCGGAAGTGGAAAAGAACTTAGAAGATTTCAGAAAAAAATAATTTACAGCCGTTAAATTAGGTCATTTATTCTCTAGAAAAATTCGTTTTCATGTAAGATGACAGAGTGAACTCATCAGAACTAAAAATTTATTTCTTATCAGTTTAATGTACGTCTAGGTGAGAGTGAATTCATTCGATTTTATGTCAAAAACAAACTCCAAATTAAAATGAAATCCTTCCTAATTGCACCGTTCCAATCGTTCGAGGAAGCTCCGCACAAAACAACAACAAATCAATTGCAATCGGTTCCATTAGGGGTCTTATCGTTCCCGCAGCGGTAGGTAATCCACTTATATCAGCAGATGTCTCCGGATGTTGTCTCCCCGGCTTCGTAAACAAATGCTTCTCCATATTGTAGAGGTGGGGGTTGGGAAGAACAACACCCCGATTCGGAAACAATAACATTCAAACCCATCATCAACATCGGTGCCGTGTGTCATCCATTTTCCTTCTGCCGATCGCGGAATCTTACGCCGGTGTAACTCTAAACCACCAGAACCAGTAACGGTAGCATCGCCATTTCCCCCACCACTATCACCCTAACGCCACCTCTTTAGTGCAGTGGAAAATGGAAAAAGGGTAAGGAGAGAGAGTGAACAATAAATTAACGATAAATAAAAAGGCAATAACAGCTCCCGCATGATAATGATAAAATTATTTAAATTTATTATTTTTTTGTGCGCGTCAGGAGAGCGACGGCTGAGAACCCTTACCCCACACCATCGTCCCCCCCAGCCCCATTCAATGTGGCTGTAGTGTCATCCACTTTTGCACATTAACTGGTTTTGAAAATGCCTACTTCTGGAAATAAGTGCGGCCGAAAGAGACACGCTATAAATTTCGGTTTGTTCGGGGATGCTGTTGCTGTTGCCGGGTTATGCTTCATGTGGAGATTTTTTTTCCGCCGTGATTTGGCAGATTTTTCCCTCTGTACACGGCGAGGTCGGTGTCCCGGCTTGAAGCGTTGAATGACGGCCATGTGAATACGGGGCAATGATATCTTCACTCCTTAGTTTCGTGGTACGTCTCCTACAAAACGAGTGTCATCTCGTTTGCTTGCCTCGATGAGTGTCCAATTTGCGAAAGTGTCTTTTTATTATCCTTTCCTCTTGTCGAAAAACGAAATGAAGGATTGTTCTCGTTTGGGAATCTTTTCCGCAAGCAAATAACGAACTGGTGGCCGGGACTGTCATCAGCAGCCGAATCATTATTAGAAGCAGGAAACGGAACTTACACAAATTAAGACCTACCCGGGGCTCCGAAACGAAAACCCATCCGTTGGCTGGCGTGCACATTTTTAACGGTAATAACTGAATTTTTAAATGCCATAAAAACAATCTGTGCCAGTGACACATTCGGAACGCGTGCCGCAGAATGGCAGCCGTTTTTTTCATTCGCCTGCTTCAGTTTCAGCCCGGAAACGGCACATCGCCATGCATGCGTGCGGTCGCGGCACTAAAAATATGCGAATTTTTATTATTCATGGGAGATTTTGGTGGCGTGGATACTGACGTGGCGTACGGAAAATCTCTCGCCAATCCATTGAATTCTGTTACACTGTTGGTGGGAATGACTGAGCGGCCTCGAAAGGGGGGAGACGATGAGAGCTGAGAAAATGGGAGTCCACGGAGGTTCACACAGAGGTACCCGATTGGATTTATACCGGCTGGGGATGTTTAAATTTAAATGAGCTTCTGTCAAATTGGTTGACATTGAGTTCTGTGATGTACAACGGGCAGGTCAGCACAGCGAAATGTGGGCGGGTATATGAACTTTGGTAACATTAAATTTTTACAATGTGCGATCAGGCTACAAAATGTTATTCCTTTGTGGTGAAGTTAAAATTTGATTAAGCAGTCCAGAATACCAAATATAAGAGTACAACAAATGGGTATTTCATTTATGATTGATTTCAAAGCAAAAGAGTTGAAGAGGTTGTTCATAATACACGACCGCAAGGTTAACTTAGAGTTACGACAGCCTGTCTTATGTCAATGTATTTCTTGCAACAGGCTTGGGAATATAATCGATTGAGGTTGATCAAATTAAATAATGTATAGCGGTAAATTTCAGAAACAATTCTCTTTCCACTATCTTTTTTACTGTATGATTCGAAGAGAAGCGTTATTTAATTGACTTGAAGTCAATACATAAATATTTAATGTTAAAGCTTGTTGGAACACAGTTGTAAGAAGAGTAATGTTTTAATTTTAGTTAGAGGCAAAACCTTGTTTTTACTGCTTCAATCAAAAATATGTGATGGTCCTTAAAAAGACAGTTGGTTTTAGTTTTCACAAAGCTGGGAATTAATCGAATTACGCCTTCTTGCCTGTTGATTTCGGAAGCAGAACAATTTAGATATCTAGCTCATTACCTTCCTTAACAATTGTGATGTCGGATAAAAGCTTGGTGAATTCCTCGTCATTGTGGATTGTCAACTGCAGATGATGCGGGAACATTTCTGCAGCTAGGCACTCCATTACAGCTGTCAGATAGATACGACTAAAGTACCAACGCACATAATTTTTATTACGCCTTATCTTAAATACATGTAGAGAGTATTGACGCCACAACCAAGCGGCGCACGTTGTTTCCAAAACTGAAAAAACGTGATCGAAATTTGTTTTACACGAAAAAAAAAGATATAAGAGCCGTAGTGTCTCAAGTAAAGTTATCAAATTAATTTTTGTCCATGTTATAACTCCAATAATGATAATTATATAATATCCATTTTGTAACTTCTATGTTTCAATTTTGTGAATTTTATTTTTCGCATTGTTCCATATGAAAATCTACGAAGAAACCATAGTTCTATTTGCCTATTTAAATGGACTTTTGTGGAGTTTTCTATAGAATTACATAATTTCATCGAAGAAAGATTTTTTTTTATTTCTTGTTTTACCTTATTTATTGAAGGTTTTAATCAAATAATGTACTAATATACCAAAAGATATATACGATATCTGCGAAAACGACGTTCTCTATTAAAAATTAAGCCAAACATTTTTCAATCCAGATATAGGAATTTGTCTTTGTCAGATAATTAGGGCAGTATTTTAATAAAAATCTTTAATACACACTAAAATTAAAACCCCGAGAATTCAGCAGCTGATGAATTCAGCGAAACATATTACACGTTATCAGCACAATTTTCGAAAACTTCGGTAAACGAAATTTCAATAGTTGTTGGTTTACGGTAGAGAAATATTCGTCGAAATTGCGTTGCTGACATTTTCAAAAAAAAAATGCCAAGTTCAATCAGCTGTTGAGAAGTTTGCCGAGATTAATCGAGAGTTTGTATTGTAGAACATTGAAAAAGTGTAGAAAATCACTATAAAAAATCATCCTGAAAAAGTTGATTTTAAAAACCATTCTAAAAAAAAATCCACAAAACCCAAATGAATAGGCAGATAGAAGTTTGTAGTCTTCGAAAAAGTTTTGTTTTCCGAAATGCGTGTTTTACATATGCAAAATTGAGAAAAAGGTGGCTTCTAGGAGAAATAATCACCAATTTGCAACTTTGTTGTTTTGCAGTGGGCGGGGCAGCGTAAATAATGGAATGATGGAATGTGAAAAATGGGACGGTCGCAATTTTCTAAAATACATGATTACATATGCTGGGCTGGAGCCAACCTAGCATAAGTTTTATACGTTTAATCTCACATAATTTCCAATTTTAGAGTATCGACTTGAATCGTTCCTGTTTCCAACTTCTAACAATTTTATTCAGTTTGCTGTTTGCTGAGGAACGGAAAATTATATCGAATTCGTTAAATTAAATGTTTATCTCGCCATTTGAGCTACGATTAAAGGTTTTTCTGATTCGAATAAATGTGAAGTAGAGGGAGCTAGTAACAAAAAGTTGTATCTATTCATTGAAAATTAATCATTGTTTATATTACTTTATTGTCGCAGCATTTAGCAATGCACTATTTGATAAAATTGCAATGTTGAAATTCCGTCTACTATTTATTTCAATGGAATCTAAAAATATTGTAGTCCAACGTCATACCCTTCCAGCTGATCATGACGTAAGATGCTGGCCCAACAAGCCAGTCATCCTGTGTTCGACTCCCGTCTGTTAGTGTCAATAGAGCATCTGTAAGTATATTCAGGCATTAATTCAATAAAAACTTTCATAAGTGAAGAAATATAAGTGACAAACATACCCTTTCTTCTGTGACATTGAGGTGCTTTGTAGAACATTAAATAAATTTTTGAGTATTAAAAAATTGTTGAAAATCGCTATAAAAAGTTATATTGAACAAATTGAGCTTAAGGGGCAAACTACAGAAAACGAATCCATTCAAATAGACAGATAGAATTATGGTCTTCAACAAAGTAGTTTATCATAAAATGTTACCTTTGCCAAATAAAGTGGATTTTTATGTGCAAAAATGAATAAAGTGATATTCGTTACTCACTTTTGGGTGAATCTTTCAAAAAAATTGCAGCTTTTTTCAATGTAGAACATGTAATGAAACAACTTTTCTGAAGACACTACGGCTCTGACATGACATTTCTGGTCAAATTATTTCAATCGTTTCGTTTTTGCAGCGTAAGTGATGGAATGAAAGAGTATGAAAAAGAGTGACGAAACAGCTTTTTGAGCTTTAGTTTAACCGAAATCCGCTCAATAGTAGCTTAATAAACTGTAAGCATACGAAAGTTTTTGTTGGGAAGCAATCAATCTCAGACTTCCGTACGTTTTCTGTTGTCAGGAGAGCTCGTCAAAGTACGCTCGGTCCGAAGCTGAAGCTAAACTAAAACCTACTCAGGGCCATAGACACGTTTATTAAGCAATGTTGAAGTTTCTTACTTTGTAAACTGTGTGACCACAGCTCTTCCTTTTTATGCAAATGATTGAAAAGTGACTCTAAAAGTCGTTGAAAAACAAAAGTTTCTCACTAAATGCGATTTTGATTATCGAGTTATTTTAAATAATGGAAATCAATAATCTCATTGAATTTTGTTTATTATTTAATTGAGTCATTTAGTAATATACAACACAAATCAAATGATAATGTTTCATGTAATGACGCAAATGCAAATGCCCGGGCTTCCCGATTCAAGGGGCCCCCTAGTCCTGGGGCGACATTTTTTTTGCTCGTCACCTTCCAGAACGTTACCTCTAGGTGTAAATAAAAAAGGACCTCACAAACAAATTTGCTCCAAACCCTCAGCGCCTAAATCCGGCCCTGATTTCGACTTTCTAAAATAATGTTTTCAGACTACCGAAACGTAATTTATGAAAAAATGACTTTTTCAAGCTACAAAACCACTTTTTTGCATTTTTTTCAACTTTGTTCGATTCCCACATTTTTCCATATATTTTTTTATTTTTATGGGGTTGTTTTTGAATATTTTTCATGGCTTAGTTCAGTATCGCAATCCATTATTTGACTCACAGAGCTCATTGAATACCGCAAAAAAGTGAATTTTTCCTATAAGTTTAGACAAAACCCTTCAAAACACATATAAAAGTTTGATCGAGAACTGAAATATGTACTTTTTGTCAAAAATGCCAACACCTTCATTGCACTGCGTTTTATTTTGCCGTTTTTGTGCTATTAATTTAATAGTGATTGAAATGTTGATTATAGCCTTAAAGAATGTTTGGAAAAGTCTCAGGATATTCTAAAATGCATCTTTCAATGTAGAAAGATGAGTGATCAATCCACCAATGAGTAAGATAAAAAATTTACTTTTCAATCAAATTAAGATAGACGCAAGGTGTCTTCGACAAAATTTTAGGTTATCTTATCACAAGAAACTTCGCTTAAGACATCATGTTTCTATCTATTACATATTACGAGCAACATAACGTTTTCTATTACAAGGCACTAAAAATCACAATTTTCGTTCTAGTTTTGTTCGCAGATTTTTCCGAATTTTTAAACCTTCTACCAAGTTATCAGCCACCCAAAAATGCTTTGTTTTCTGAAAATTGTTATTTTTTATCTCCCAAAATGAAACAGTTATTTGACATATTT
This sequence comes from Wyeomyia smithii, assembly GCF_029784165.1. Lineage (NCBI taxonomy): Eukaryota > Metazoa > Arthropoda > Insecta > Diptera > Culicidae > Wyeomyia > Wyeomyia smithii. The sequence goes on from NC_073695.1 coordinate 9,971,662, forward strand.
GTCAAACGCATAGTTTCCAGTCACTTATAAAAATGCCAATATCTCAGTCCCCCGATTAGATATCATGGATCTTCTTTCATATAAATTTTCGTCATAAATTCCGCTTTGCAGTAAAAATTTCAGTTCTTAATCAAAACAAATTTTATTTGTGTTTTGAAGGGTTTAATCTGAAAATTATGAAAAAAATATTTTTCTCTGATGTTCAATGGGCTCTGTGAGTCAAATAACTAAATAGGATGCTAAACTAAACCATGCAAAATTTTCAAAAACAACCCCGCAGAGATTAAAAATATATGGGAAAATGTAGGCATCGAACAGAATTGATAAAAGTGCAAAAGAGTGGTTTTGTAGCATAAAAATCTTTGGACAACCTGAAAACAATTTTTTAGAAAGTCGCACTGTTCCACAAAAATGCTATAAATAATATTAACTTTTATTTAGGGCTGAACATCTTGTCTTTTGCAACATAGATTTTTTTGAGACACCCTAATGCAGAGGTCAACTGGAGGAAGATCAAGCCTAAAACTGAGGTTGATTGTTAGGCTCTACATTTTTTAATAGTACACTTTGCATCACAATTCACAGGAGAGAAATCAGATTTTACCTCGAAAAATGACCTTCAAACTCGTATTACTCAGTAAATACATGGAAATGGGTTAAGGTGAACTTATAGCTAGTTTTACAATCGATTGCAGTAAAAGTGAAGGATATCCGATAGGAACTGACTGAGTTTTAGGCATTTGAATGTTGACAATTTTCGTGACGCTGCACTTCTCTCTCAGTTTTTTTAGACTTTGACTTTCCTCCACCTCATTATTATATTCCTCCAGCATATTATTCTAACTCTATCACTGGACTAGAGTGGCGTATCTAAGATTTTCTACTGATGGAGTTCGGATAATAATATATAACTTTCAAGAATATCGAAGAAAGGTTGGTTGATAGATAAAGTGTTCTAAATCATTGACATTTATGTAGCAAAACGGGACTAGAAAAACCGTTCACGTCACTAACTCTCAATATAGGTGACATTGTAGTAGATGTATAAGAGCGGGAGCCTTGAAGTGAGAGAATAAAAGATACCAACGTAAACATGAAATGTTTTTATGTATTAATAATCGATACCAGTACGTGTTTTTAAAATTACGTAGTTCATTCAATGGTTAAATCGAGAAAAACTATTTTTTATCACATGACATAAACAGCAGATTGCCAATGAAAATCGACATTTCAAATTTCGTTTAATGATAGTGCTTAAAAGTGAAAAATTTCGGCTCAATATATCATGGAAATCGTCTGGAATGGAATTTCGAGAGTATATATATATATATATATATATATATATATATATATATATATATATATATATATATATATATATATATATATATATATATATATATATCTCTGTATGCCTGAAGGGCACTGGGTACTGAAATGCCACTGCGACATTCTTGCTGATTGTCTTTTGTGGCGGGCCCCGATTGCTGTGCACAGGTTACGGATTGCTCGTACTCATTGATGGAGTAGAACTGTTTTGTTGTAAAGCTGTACCCCAATTAGGTACAACATAGTTGATGAAACTAATGACCTGCTTGGGATTGGAACTCCATACTTGGTATGGAGTTAAAAGGTAACTTCCTAAGAAGTTGTACCTAGAGGAAGCAAGAGCTTCGCAAGAGCAAAGCAAATGCTCTGAACTCTCTGGTTCAGATTTGCAGAATCGGCAGGTGTCGTTCAACACTACGCCGATTTTCTTTAAATGATAAAAAGCCGGTGAGGAGTCCCGTGATTATCCGTAGGTCACTACGATTTAGACTAAGTAGCTTTCTGGCGGGTCGAGGGTTCGGATAGATAAACTGTTTAGCTTGTCTACAGCCCTGTGCCTGTTGCCATTGGAATACTATTTCTAGCCCTTCCCAAGTTGGTAGTTCGCTTTTGATAGCGGAAATGGACGTACCCAGAAACGGCTCGGGGCCAATAAACCGCTGAGCTGATCCCTGTCTTGCTAGGTAGTCAGCGTGTTCATTACCCTCGACTCCGCAGTGTCCGGGCACCCAAAACAGAAAAACTGAATTCTGTCGGAAAAGTTCCCGTAGAGTTTCAATGCATTCCCAAACAAGTTTGGAAGCGCATTTGACGGACTTAAGTGCTAGTAGTGCTGCTTGACTGTCCGAGAATATACCGATTTTCTCATGTCTGTAGTTGCGTTGCAGCCATATTTTTGCGCAGATATATATGGCATATACCTCTGCTTGAAAAACGGTGGGCCATTTTCCCAGAGAAAACGTTTCCCTGATACCGGGTCCGTATATACCAGATCCCGTTAGGGATCCCATTTTTGAGCCGTCCGTATAAAAATTGACGATGCCAGGTGGAAGATTAGGCCCTCCATTGTTCCACATAGAGCGGTTTTTTTCAATCACTCTATATGGAATATCCATGTTGGTCCTAACGTCCATCCAGTCGGAGACTGTGGTTAATAGCGAAATTAGTTTGAACTCCCTAAGTATGCGAAGATGGCCGATTTGGTCCCCTTCAAGTATAGTTTTCCTCCTTTGCAACATTAGAGCGCCAAGCTCTGCTTCCTTTTTCACATGAAGATGTAGGGGTAGTAGGCAAAGCATAGCTTCCATGGCTGCAGTTGGAGTTGTTCGCATAGCGCTGGTAACCGAAAGACATGCAAGTCTTTGAACTTTTTTGAGTTGGGCTTGCGCAGTCACTTCGTTCACCTTAGGCCACCACACTAGGGCAGCATAGGTGATTCTTGGTCGGGCAATGGTCTTGTTAGACCAGAGTGCCAAGGCTGGTTTCAGTCCCCAGGTCTTACCGAACAAAGTTCTGCAGGCCCAGATCGCTGAGATCGCTTTCTTGGCGGCATGATCCAGTTGTGCAGACCAGTTCAGTTTCTTGTCCAGAATAATTCCGAGATATTTGACTTCATTGCTGAAGCCCAGTCTAACTCCATTCAGTATTGGAGGAGTGATGGAGATCGTCCTTCGTCTGCCGAATGGAATTAGGACTGTTTTTAAGGGGTTTATGTTTAGACCTTCCTGTAAACACCATGAAATGGTGGTATTCAGAGCCGTTTGCATTCGGCTCGACAGAGTTGCGTCATCTTTACCTCTGACGATGAGGACGATGTCATCGGCGTATCCAATGACCTCGTAACCAAGCTGTGAAAGCTTGTTGAGAAGTGCGTCGACAACTAGTGACCATAACAAGGGCGAGAGAACTCCTCCTTGCGGGCATCCCTTGATCACTGACATTTTTACAGACGAATCTCCCAAGGTTGCTGTGATCACTCTGCTAGAGAGCATTGCGTGTATCCAGCTCCTTGACGTGTGGTCGATTCCCTTATGAGAAAGAGCCGTATCAATTGATGCAAAGGACGTGTTATCGAAGGCCCCTTCAGTATCAAGAAAGGCACATAGCGCCGTCTCCTGATAACTCAGGGACTTTTCAATCAACGTCACTAAGCTGTGAAGAGCAGTTTCTGCTGACTTGCCGCATTGATAGGCATGGTGGTTCTCATCACGTATATATTTATTCATTATTTCCTCCATCAACTTGAGAAGTGATGAAGTCAGACTTATGGGCCTGAAAGTTTTAGGTAGGGTTTTTGAGAGTATATCTACTTCTGAAACAGAAACTACAGCATGGCTTCTTTTTCAAAAAAAGGTATACTCTTACTTACTTACTTACTTAGATGGCCGTACGTCCTAAGACATGGCCTGCATAACGTGGTTCCACCAATTCACTCGGTCCATGGCTGCCTGCCTACAGTTCCGCGGGCACCCGGTACTCTGCAGATCGTGCTCTTCCTGGTCCAACCATCTCGCTCGTTGCGCCCCTCCCCTTCTCGTTCCCGCCGGATTTGAAGCAAACATCAATTTTGCGGGGTAGCTATCCGGCATTCTAGCTACATGCCCTGCCAAGTGTATCCTTCCAGCTCTAGCCACTTTCTGAATACTGGGTTCACTGTAGAGGCACGTAAGCTCGTGGTTTATCCTACGCCTCCACACTCCGTTCTCCTGCACACCGGCAAAGATGGTTCTTAGCACCCGACGTTTAAAAACTCCGAGTGCTCGCAAGTCCTCCTTGAGCATTGTCCACGTCTCATGTCCGTAGAGAACGACCGGTCTTATTAGCGTTTTGTACAGGATACACTTGGTGCGAAGACTCAGATTTTGCGACCGTAGTTTTTTTATGGAGCCCATAGTACGCACGACTTCCACTGATTATACGTCTCCTTATCTCCCGGCTAGTCTCGTTGTTCTCAGTTACCAGAGAGCCGAGGTATACAAACTCGTCGACCACCTCGAACTCATCCCCGTCGATTGTTACCGTATTGCCTAGGCGTGCCCTGTCGTGCTCGAGCCCATCCTAGTTTTTGACGTATTAATCTTCAGTCCGATCCTATCTGCTTCACGTTTCAGTCGGGTATACTGGTCTGCCACCGGAAGTAGGTATACTCACAAAATTACATTCTCGACGATTTCCATAGTATTACATCGGCGGAATAAAGTGCTGATGATAGACACCTTGTTTCCCTTGGAAAACACAGATGGTCGCATTGCAGTGAGTTAAGCAGAGAAACGAAAAAAATCTCTGCAGGTTAGCATTAAGTATAATTTGCTTAATAAAATTAATCTAGTAACAGGCTTTTTTCCAGGTGGCCGTTATTTTCTCCACTCAAACGGGGACTCAAGTATAACAAGTCCTTGGCGAAGGTTTGAAATATTAACTTATTAATTGCAATTGGTCTTCGGAAAGTTGTGTCTCGAAGTAGTCAAAAAAAATATTAGAAATATCGAAATCATGGAACTTACTAAATGTAAGATCGGACTAAAACGGGGTGACGCAAAGCGATCGAATTTTGACCTTGAAAAATTCGAAAAATCACCAAAATCGAGAATTTTTCCTTCAGATGATACCAGATCTGGACGTTTCATGCATTTTAGAGCCATCTGGGAGCAGAAAAAATATCGCAAACCGAAATTTCTTGCACCCCACTCCGTTGGGTTAATTTTTGTATTTTCAAAGGCCAAAATTCAATCGCTTTCCGCCACCCCGTTTTTGGTCCGATCGAGCTGAAATTTTGCCACACAGACAACACACAGATTCATAAAATTGTCGAATCGCACCAGATCCGGACGGAATCACATACGTCCGAACATGTTTATTGTTACAAACATGCTTGTATGACGGTGCTTCATACACATACGGGAGATCCAAAGTCTAGCGCTGTGGAAGATGATCTCCAATCGCCAGTCCTATGTTGGTCGGGCTACTATGAAAGGTTGCCGTGATTTCAAAATCACCGTCAGCTGCGCTACGACTTGCCGCAGCTCTGCTTGCTGCTGGTCGATCCAGTTTCCGGTAAATTGTACACTTGTCACAGTGTTCGGTTTTACAATCTATTTTCTATTTGGGGCCCCAAACAATCCTAAATTTATCGGAAGTCGATTGGTTTTGTCTCCGCTTAGCGCATTGCATTTCAAATTTTTATGGAGATTTGTATGGAAAAACCAACTTTTTTGCATTTTTTATTCTAAAGAGCTCAAAATGGATCAAACCACATGTTTCATGATTCCAGATGGTAGGTTTTTTGATGCTTAACAACTTGTTTGAAGATAATAAAGAGCTAAAGTGTCCCAAAAATTACTAGAGCTGTTCGAAGTTGATTATGTCGATATTTATGTTGCAAATCATGTTTTCTGCCAACACTGCAAGTGTAGCGGCGTCAGTCGGATTTCCATCAGAAGTGACCTTCGAAACGCGTTGTAGATTCTACCTACGCCTAGAGTATTGACCTAAATTAGTTTGCTTGATCTAGCTGAATGTATAAACTTGTTAGGACATATTCCTTCTGATGGGACTCCTGACGCCGGTACAAGGGTAATGTTGACATAAAACAAGATTTTCTGCATTCAAATCGACATAGTCAATTTTGAAAAGCTATAGCTCTTCTTAGGGACATTCTAGTTCTTCAGTGTCTTCTGCAAAGTTGTAAGGCATCTAAAATACATCTAAAATAATTTTAGTGGCTACTGGAGGATAGAAAGTAGTGAAGTTTGATTAGTTTAATTTGGACTGAGACTGGGAGTAATGCCTGATATTTATCCTGGTTTGAGCTCTGATTGGTGGAAATTTGCGCTCAAAACAAGGCTCTACGTTTTTCAACAATACAATAGTTAGTATTATAAAATTCCAGTTTTTCAAATTTTGGTGGTGGCATCGCTAATTGCTAATTTGTCAATCGATCGTTGTAGAAAATCCGTCGAAAACTGACTGATTTTCAAGTTTTGAGGTGCTTTTTGTATTTTAATTTGCACCCCTACGTTTCCGTAGGACATGATTTTCAATCTGGGCTCATTTTGGCATCTTTTTGACGTTTTCTTTAAAACGTGTTGTTTTTCTCATTTTCGAGTTGGAACGTTTCTCTCCGATAGTTAAGTGCGAATGCGACTGACTTGCTGGACAGTTCAAGCCGCACTGATATCCACCACGATATAAATATGAATGTCAAAAACTGATAATCTGTTATCAAAAATTAAGTGAATTAGTCCTTTCGAGTCCTAATCGGAAACAACGACTCCCCGATCAGAAGGACAAAACAAAAATGAAACAGATGCTGTTAATTTGTTATGCGAAAAACCCATCAGGCTGTGTTTTCAATTTGATCCCGTTAGGTGTTAAAATAACAGAAATTATAACAAAAACTATTCTGCTAGTATCAAACTTATATCAAACTTTGTTACTAACGAATCAGCTTTCTAACAAAATATGATAGTATATAGAACAGGTTTATAACAACCATTGTTACTAATAACATAGTTTGATAGAGACGAAATATTTGTAGATTTGGTTCAGAACAACTTCATTTCAGGGTTTGTTATGGTATCCCGTTCAGATTAATTGATGATGTCAAAAGCATATGGAAAAATACAAATTCGTATCAAAATATGTTATTTGTATCTCGTGTAGATAGATTTTTGAATTTTTTTAGTTATGCTCGTCTGATCGGGTCTGAAACGCATTTTAATTAAAAAAAGTACTAGGAGCCCTTTCGAATTTATGCCGTTTCCCTTAACCTTTCCAGCTCAATAATCATATCACATATCGCGATCTGAACCGATACGTATCTCGCAGCCGAATCCCGATCCGTGTTCACTACCATTCTTATCAACACGCACAGCAACAGCATCAGCAAAAGGGGGACATAAACATTCGCTACGGATTCAATTATAGCACCGCAGGAATCACCCAGCTACTGCTGTGCTACGCACAGAACGAGCCTCACCGACGGGGGACCGAAAACAGTATCATTAATTGCGTTTCCTGACCTCTGACCGGAAGAAGAATTGCAGATTTCCTCCCCGAAATAGGTGCACTGAACCATACTTCATTCCGTTCATCCATATGCGAATCCATATCCCCCTTCTGCCCTCGATGGCAGCGAAGTTGATGAGGACGACAATGGGCAATTGAAAGGTCCCCTTCTCGCGCTGCCGCTTGATCTGGACCATTTATCTCCGAACCGTCCTGCGGCCATTAAAATCTATTTTGCTCCCTTCTGGTACTCGGATTTGGCTTCGAAAAGAAGCCGGCAGCTCATTATCGTAGAAATGGAAAGAATAAAAAAGGGATACCCGCATTGTTGTCATCGCTTCAGAATGTTGCCGTCGTCGTTGTTGTCGCCGCCGCCGTCGCCACCGAGGGATCGCGAAGACACGTGTCAAATTTCTCCCTCGGGTATTTAAAGAACCATCATCCCTCGCCACCCATCCGAGCCCTCTCGGCCGGTGTACGTCCTTTCGCGCTGGTTCTTCGAGATGATGAGCGTGATTATGATCCGTCGAAAGAAACTCCGGCTTCCCAGAGCCTGTGGTTGTGCGCGCGGTTTCTCTTCTCGGTTTGAGCTTTTTTTTTTCTTCGCCTCGTCTTCTTCCTTGTCACTCTGGCTGCTGCTGCTGCTGCTGCTGCTGCTGTCAGCACTGTCAACCGGCATGGTGTGCACTGGGCAGAATGACGATGGACAATTTCTTCGGAATTGGATGATCTGCGGTATGGAAAAAAAGTAGCATCCAAGCGCCAGCCGGGATGGAAATTGAGACGATAATCAGCTCGATGACAATTTAATACAGTGTGGCAAATTGTCGTGTTTCCCCGGTTGGTGCGGTTTTTCGGAAATCGGAACGACACACGTCTTAGATTGAGATTGATTCGCAGCCAGGAAATTCACTCTCGTGAATTTCTATGCATAAATATTACTGCCGAATAGGGAGGGGAGATGGTAACATTTGTTATTCAGTTTAGCATCAAAACCAGCATGTTGGTATCTAATCGCCTGATACACACACAAACTAGAGTAGCATCAGTCAAACCGAGTGCATGTCGTAGTCAGTACTTAGAGCAGAAGTGCACTTTTATGGGTCATAAGAAATGGTACTTTAATCGCATTCACCACCATGAGTTGTTATGCATAGTAGACCCTTATAGGCTTCATCGGTAAATTAATCCTCGCAAGTTGAGCGAAACACCTCACGTAGAATTACCTTACCCTGAGTAATCAAGCAAGAATTGTTTTCAAGTGATCCCGATTTTATAGATTGTCTGAACAACGGGCAGCGGTGGAGGATATCAGCCGGTTCCATCGCACGCTCGTCTGATTGTGGTGGTTATGCGTTCACGGGACTACCTATTAGTGACCACGGTCTTCGCTAACGGAAACCAATATCTGCGGTAAGAGTCGTAGTTAGTTTCCGAAAACCAAAAATACGGCAACATAGACGTTAGAAACACCGCACGTCAGTCGTAGAGTGTAGGCGACCTCTCGCAAGTAGATACTACTGAGTCTATGCCAGACTGTGTAGAATAGTAATGACGAGGATCGAGCCGTTAACTTTTGTATGATGCTAGTTTTCTACTTACATTTTAGCAGCCATTATTCTACCATTCGAAGTTAAGGAATTTAAGAATTCAGTGATTCAATGATTATGAACAAATGACACTCAGAAAAACGATAAGTGATTTTCAATGCATTACCTACTTCCGGATATAATTCTGGATAACTTAGGTTGGGCTGACTATTCCCATGTTTTTCTTTCTTTAACTTTTTGCACTTGTTGTCGTGTGTTCAGTTTGGAGCCTGAACAATCAATTTATTTAGGTAATCAACGGTGTAATCAACGATCTCGGCTACGATTTCTGTTGCTGGTGTTCATTGATGGTTCCACTGATGGTATTTGTATCACATGTCCAGCTGACAGGATTCCGCCTCCTCAAACCCATCTGCAACAACATATTTAGCAGGAAATCTCGTATTAAGTAGAATTCCTGATAAACATTATCTATTTCGACGGATCCTAAAAAAAACACCTTAAAAATCTGAAAATTTTTATAAGAACCCTATTCATCATTCCAATATGGTCAAATTCTTGATTATTATTAAAATAAATTGGAAAAAAATTAGGAGGTCATGGAAACTCGTAATAGCATTATTCCCTAAACACAATTACCGTTTGTTGGCAGATACTTACTGTGATACTTTAATAAAATATTTTAAAAATATTGAAGATTGTGCATTTGATGGCAATTTAAGCGAGGTGTAGTTTTTTTGGTAATATTACCTCATTTTTTTCAATTTATTCATTAAACAGAAGCAATTCATTCTCCATCACTGTATATTTTCACTCGCACTCCGAGAAAAAATATTTATTTCGGCTGTCTTACACAAACAAATCGATAGAAAAATGTTAATCGAACCTTACGTCGTAAAAACCAATTGCGGCGCCTGAACAAACATCAATGATTACTGCATCTGCGACACTTCACATAAACATATATTCTTTTGCAACATTTTGGCTATTCTTTTGGTATAATTTTTGCTCTAACTTATAAGTTTTAAATTCTAAGAAAAATATTCACATTACCGAGAAGTGAACTTCAATCCTAATGGCTAAATTAGGACAATCCTAATTACCAATTATGGTCAAGGGAAATCGACACGGTAAAATATTTTATGGCAAAACACTATCATGGTTAAAAGAATAAAGCTAGTGGCGGTAGTGCATTAGCCTACGTGTCGTTAGTTAGAGTGAAGTCGCCTCTCCAGGAAACAGATAATTAACAAAAAAAAAAAGAAACTACAGCATTGTTATTCGCTTTCATTTCAAAATTTTATACCAATCGACATCCTTTGCAAAACTACAGGATAAATATCATAATCGATGTCGTTGCCCCATTGCTATAGTGCTTTGTGACGTTTGAACATTTTCCACAACACTGTAAACTTTTTGAAAAATGTTTGCATTGAAATAGTCGTACTGGGCCCAATCAGAATACCGCTTGTGAAACCTTTGGTAAATAGCTTTCTATAAAAGTAAAGTAGTATGCGGCTGAACGACTTCGTTGACATGAATAGAGTTAAAGGTTAATTTAAAAAAAAAATCCAAATCAATCACAATCAGAACATAGTTGTCATGAAAATGTCTCAGCAACTTACAAGATGTCAACATGATGAAATAAAAAAAAATGCATTCAGGATTCTTTGTCCCAGAGCTAGAAAAGTCTTGAAATGAAAGCAAAAACCCGAACAACATGTCCAAACCGTCTCATTAGGATTCACCTTGGTAGGTGACGCTCTCCGAATCTTGCTAATTTCAGCTAATTTGTACGCACTAGTTATCGGTACTGAGAGAGTCAGTGTGTCGTGCTATTATAAGCCTAACTTAACTGACGGTTCGAAATTGGGATCGTAACAGGGGCGGGAGTGTACGGTCTTAGAACAAAAATCAGTAACTATGGGAAACTGGCCAACAGTCTTCCAGGTTGAAATAGCCGCCATTATAGAATGTGCCAATATCTGCCTGAAAAGGAAGTATGGACACGCCAACATTGGCATTTTCTCGGACAGTCAAGTGGCATTTAAGGCCCCGAAAGCCTACAAGTGCATGTCTAGAATTGTCTGGGACTGCATTTGCCTTCTATAACACATGAGCCAGTCAAATTCAGTGGATCTTTACTCGATTCCTGGTCACTGTGGAATGAAGAGCAATGAATCAACCTTCATTGGTCCAGAACCGTTTTGTGGTATCTCAGACTATGTCCTGAAGGCTGAGCTAAAGAAATGGAAATAACGAGAGATTACAGCCAATTTGAAGGCAGTGAAATCTCATAACCAATCAGAAAGATTTATTACAACAAACACAAAAAATTCTCAAAAGTTGCTGAGTCTCAAGAAGAGCGAACTCAGTATATTTACTGGCCTAATAACTGGTCACTGTCCGAGCAAACATCATCTTCAGAAAATTGGTTTCACCCAAGATGATATCTGTCGCTCCTGCAACTCAGAAAGCGAAACCTCGGAACATTTGCTATGCTATTGCGGAGCACTAATTAGACGAGACTTCAGTACCGTCATCCGGGGTGAGATTGTGCCAAAAAATTATGCTTTTTTGTTCTCAAGCTTGTAACGCACACATTTAAGCAAAGAATTCGATCCAAAATACACCAATGCATTCTTGAATGTTTTGTTAACAACTACAACAAATATGATTGAGTTACAATAAACTATAATTTTGCTAACATTCCGCGTCGAACACTCGACAGAAACGGACGTGCAAATTGGTCGTTCTATTACAATCCGGTCCGTGTGTACGAATAGCCAAACAAAAGAGTGTATTATTCGCGCTAAAGGCCAACTAGATTGTGAGTTGTGTCGCTACGTTCTGTACCCGGCTCGCAACTTTGGCTGTATTGGTGCAAAATACCAGCTGCAGTTTTGATCTGTGCACAGTGAATAGATCTTTCTAATTCAAGGCCATCAGTTGACAGTCGAGTGTGCTGAGTGATCTCGCACCCGGCTCACTGCTGCTGGCTGCTTTGGGTGCAGCTTCGAACGATCGGACAACCACTGCTGGAAGGAAGAAGTAAATAGGTACGTGTTCTTGTCGGCGCTAGTGCGCTAGTGCGCTACATTTAGCGCGATGGATATAGATCCCTCGCCTCCCGTGCCACCATCCCCGAACCCCCCTGACCCTGACCCTTCTGTTACCCCTTCCCCTGTTCATTCTCCAGTCCCCCCTCGCCCCAGGCTTTACCCGGACGGATCTCAACAGGGCAGCTATACTGTTTATTTTCGTCCAAAGGCAGGAGTGAATTCAAAGCGATTAAACATACTGCAAATTTCTAAAAACCTGACGAAGGGGTACAAGGCCGTGACCGAAATTTCCAAGGTCCGACCTAACAAGCTCCGTGTCGTGGTCAGTGATCTGACACAGGCCAATGCTATCGCTTGCTCTGAGCTCTTCACACGCGAGTATCGCGTTTACATACCCGCACGAGACGTGGAGATCGACGGTGTCATAACCGACTCGAGTCTGTCTGTCGATTGTATCCTAAAAAGCGTAACCGGTTGCTTCAAAAATACCGAAACACAGGCGAAGATTTTGGATTGTAAGCAATTGCGGTCCATGTCTCTCGTCCGCGGAAAAAAAGTTTACACTCCGTCAGACTCGTTTCGCGTTACGTTTGCCGGATCTGCACTCCCTAGCCACGTCTCGATCGACCGGGTTCGTCTGCCTGTGCGATTGTATGTACCCCGTGTTATGAATTGCACCAATTGCAAGCAGTTAGGCCACACCGCCGCCTACTGTTGCAATAAGGCACCTTGTGGCAAGTGTGGGGAGAATCATGCGGATGATTCCTGCAGTAAAAATGCTGAAAAATGCATTCACTGTGGGGAGAGTCAGCATGAGCTCTCGACATGTGCGGTGTACATGCAGCGCAGGGATAAAATAAAGAGGTCTCTCAAAGAGCGTTTGAAGCGTTCTTACGCTGAGATGCTGAAGAAGACCGTTACCACTTCTCCCATTACATCAAACCCTTATGATCTGTTGTCCTCTGATGAAACCGATTCTGACGATTCACCAGCGGGAACATCTTACGCCAATCCTGGGGAGTCTAGAAAGAGGAAAAATATTTCCTCTCCTAAACTTCCCAGAAAAGGTCCTAAGATTTCTCAAAGTGAAATGAAAGTTACAAGCAAACCAAACAGTGCTGCGGAAAAACCGAAGCAAACTCCTCCTGGGCTTGCAAATTTAAAGTCCCAGAAGGAGTTCCCAGCACTGCCAGGAACATCTAAAACCCCAGTTGTTCCTTTTGCACATCCAGTAGATGAAACAAACTCTGGATTAGTGAAATTTTCTGACATTGTGAACAGGATTTTTGAAATTCCAATGTACCCGATCCAATTAAAATTTTTCTTACAGCATTCCTCCCAACAGTTAGATCATTTTCGAAGCAGTTGACTGCCCAATGGCCCCTCCTTGCAGGGATTGTATCCTTCGATGCCTAATTCAACTGCGTATATGAAGGATTCTATCTCTGTCTTACAGTGGAATTGTAGAAGTATTTCACCAAAAATTGATTCGTTTAAAGTTTTGATAAATAAAAACAAATGCGATGCATTTTCCCTTTGTGAAACTTGGCTTACTTCAAATATTTATCTCAACTTCCATGATTTTAATATTATTCGCCTTGATCGAGAAACCCCATATGGAGGAGTACTTCTAGGGATTAAAAAGTGCTATTCTTTCTATCGTATTAACCTCCCCTCGATTCCAGGCATCGAAATTGTCGCATGTCAAATGACAATACAAGGTAAAGAGCTTTGTATTGCCTCAATATATATTCCTCCCAGAGCACAGGTTGGGCAACGGCTGCTCTTTGATTTAATAGAACTTCTTCCCTTGCCATGTTTGATTTTGGGAGACTTCAACTCTCATGGTGTGGCTTGGGGTTCCCCCTACAATGATAACCGCTCCTCTTTAATCTATAACCTTTGCGATGACTTCGACATGATTATTTTAAACAACGGTGAAATGACACGCATCCCGAAACCTCCAGCGCGCCCAAGCGCTTTGGATCTATCCTTATGTTCGACGTCGCTACGGTTGGATTGCACATGGAAGGTAATCCTCGATCCTCACGGTAGCGACCATCTGCCTATTCTTATTTAAATTACAAACGGGTCAACTCGCATGCGACCAATTGACATTCCGTATGACCTCACACGGAATGTCGATTGGAAGTTATACGAGGAAATGATTTCAAAAGCGGTCGAGTCGATTCAACATCATCCACCTCTTGAAGAATACAACCTCCTCGCGGGCTTGATTCTCGACGCCGCGTTGCAAGCCCAAACGAAGAAATATCCCGGCGTAACGATCAAAGAACGGCCTCCCACTCCGTGGTTGGACCAAGAGTGCTCCGATGTCTACGCGCAAAGATCCGACGCGTATCTGACCTTCCGGGATACAGACGATGCCGACGACTTTAAACGTTATTCGGAGCTTGATATCAAGTTTAAAAGGTTGACTAAGGCAAAGAAACGCGGATATTGGCGTCGGTTCGTAAACGAGACGTCGAGGGAGACATCAATGAGCACTCTTTGGAACACAGCCCGAAGAATGCGGAATCGCGTAACGGTCAACGAAAGCGAGGAGTCTTCAAGTAGGTGGATATTTGATTTTGCCAGGAAAGTATGTCCGGACTCTGTTCCTGCGCAAAACTTTGATCGCGATGCGTCTCCGGGTCACGACGCGATAGAATCACCTTCTACGATAGCAGAATTTTCAGTTGCCCTCCTGTCCTGTAACAATAACGCGCCTGGGTTAGATAGAATCAAATTCAACTTGTTGAAGAATCTACCCGGCAATGCCAAGAGGCGCTTGTTGAACTTGTTCAATAAGTTCCTGGAGCAAAACATTGTACCGCAGGATTGGAGGCAAGTGAAGGTGATCGCCATCCAAAAACCAGGGAAACCAGCTTCTGATCACAACTCTTATAGGCCGATCGCAATGCTATCCTGTATCCGGAAATTGATGGAAAAAATGATACTCCGTCGTTTAGACCATTGGGTCGAATCAAATAGTCTACTATCAGATACTCAATTTGGCTTCCGCCGTGCCAAAGGGACGAATGATTGTCTTGCGTTGCTTTCAACAGATATTCAGCTGGCGTATGCTCGCAAAGAACAAATGGCGTCTGCGTTCTTGGACATTAAGGGGGCTTTTGATTCCGTTTCTATTGACATTCTTTCGGGCAAACTTCACCGACAAGGATTTTCTCCAATTTAAAAACAATTTTTTGCACAATTTGTTGTCCGAAAAGCACATGCATTTTACGCACGGCGATTTGGCAACTTTTCGCATTAGCTACATGGGTCTTCCCCAGGGCTCATGTTTAAGCCCCCTTTTTTACAACTTTTATGTAAATGACATCGACGAATGTCTGGCAAATTCATGCACGATAAGACAACTTGCAGACGACAGTGTAATCTCTGTTACAGGAGCCAAAGCTGCCGATTTGCAAGGACCATTGCAAGATACCTTGGACAATTTGTCTGCTTGGGCTTTACAGCTAGGTATCGAATTCTCTCCGGAGAAGACTGAGATAGTAGTTTTTTCTAGGAAGCATGAACCTGCTCAGCTTCAAACACAATTAATGGGTAAAACGATTTCTCAGGTTTTGGTACACAAATATCTTGGTGTCTGGTTCGACTCTAAAGGCACCTGGGGTTGTCACGTGAGGTATCTGATGAAAAAATGTCAACAAAGAGTGAATTTTCTTCGTACAATAACTGGACAATGGTGGGGAGCCCATCCAGGAGACCTTATAAGGCTTTACCAAACAACGATATTGTCTGTTATTGAGTACGGGTGTTTCTGCTTCCGCTCCGCAGCAAACACACATTTGATCAAACTGGAGCGAATACAATATCGTTGTTTGCGTATCGCCTTGGGTTGCATGCAGTCGACCCATACGATGAGTTTAGAGGTCTTAGCTGGAGTACTACCATTGAAAAACCGCTTCTGGAGCCTGTCTTCTCGTATTCTAATCAAATGTGAGATCTTGAACCGTCCCGTGATTGAAAATTTTGAAAGGTTAATCGAACTTAATTCTCAAAACCGTTTTATGACATTGTATTTCAATCACATGTCCCAAAATATTAACCCTTCTTCGAATATTCCAAATCGTGTCGACTTATTAAATACTTCTGATTCTACTGTGTTTTTCGATACATCCATGATAGAAGAAACTCGTGGAATCCCGGATCATTTACGCGTGCAGCAGATCCCTAAAAATTTTTCCAATAAATATCGAAACATCAACTGCGACAATATGTACTACACTGACGGATCACTTCTTGATGGGTCCACTGGCTTCGGTATCTTCAATAACAATTTAACCGTCTCCCATAAGCTCGATAATCCTGCTTCTGTTTACGTCGCAGAATTAGCTGCAATTCAGTACACCCTAGGGATTATCGAAAAAATGCCCACGGACCATTATTTCATCTTTACGGACAGTCTCAGTTCCATTGAGGCTCTCCGATCGATGAAAGATGTTAAGCACTCTCCGTATTTCCTGGGGAAAATACGGGAACATCTGAGTGCTTTATCCGAAAAATCTACTCAGATTACCTTAGCGTGGGTCCCTTCTCACTGCTCGATACCGGGTAATGAGAAAGCGGACTCTTTGGCTAAGGTGGGCGCAACAAACGGTGATATTTATGAAAGACCAATTGCTTTTAATGAATTTTTCGCACTTGTACGTCAGAATACGATCATCAGTTGGCAAAATTCTTGGACCAAGGGGGAACTGGGAAGGTGGTTACATTCCATAATCCCCAAGGTATCGACGAACCCGTGGTTCAAGGGGTTGGATGTAGATCGGGATTTCATTTGCGTGATGTCCCGGCTTATGTCCAATCACTATAGATTTGACGCGCATCTCCGTCGTGTTGGGCTCGGGGAAAGTGGTATCTGTGCCTGTGGTGAAGGTTATCACGACATAGAGCACGTTGTTTGGTCATGCCCTGTACACCGTGACGCCAGGTCTAGATTAATAGCTTCCCTGCAGGCCGAAGGTAGGCTGTTCCTGTTCGTGATGTCTTGGCGAGCCGTGACCTATCCTTCATGTCCCTTATATACGTTTTCCTGAAATCCATCCACGCCCCAGTTTAGTCCTATCCCCTTCCGCCTACATCCAACCAAACGACAAGAACACGTTAAGACCCCGGATCCGGAAACAGCAATCAGACCCGCACGATACTCTCAAGGGTGATGGAAACAACCCAATATGCCAGTCCGTAATATCTTGGCCCAGAAGCGGAACAAATTTAATATGCTGCTTACCTATGGCAATGAAAATCATCAAACAGCAAACCTGTGCTTTTAATGCAAAATATTCTAGCTTTAAGTTAGATTTAGTTTCAGCTCGTAGTCGGCAGCGAGGATAAAAAATTTGCTTTTAGTTATTAAGATACTTTAGAAAGTAAGCTACCAGATATAATTGGCGCCGTTAAACATTGAATTGTATTTGTGCCGTGTCAAATAAACTCTAGATGAAGAAAAAAAAATGCACACTGTGCAAAGAAAGCCACATACGCAACATCACAAAATTTGTATTGTGAAGAGTAAGCGCATAAAGCTCTCGCAGAGAGACTTTTTCGATTGCAACTGATAAACTATAGATAGCGCACATTTATTGCTCTTTGATAAGGGCACTATGATGAAAATTCTAGCTGTTTCCTTAGTAATCTGTCCTGTAGCGCCTACGTAGGGCTCTGCTCACTGTGTTATGCTCACTGAGTTTTTTTTTATTATCACGGTGCAGGTCTGTGATAAATTTAGCCCAGACACAGTTAATTTACTCAACAGCATGCAGCTTTGGCTCGCCTACTTATTTGTGTAGTTATATTCCACACACCCTATGCGCATAGGTACCGCTCAATAAGGTTGTGCTTTTTTATTTGCTCATCACAATGCCCACCAACAAACTGATGTTTATGTGTTGAAAAATGCACAAAGATGAGTAAATGGACAAGACTGAAAGAGATATTCGCTGTGTGGTGCTGTTCTTCATTCGTTGCGTGCCGATCCGAAGACAAGCATCAAGCAAAGAGTAGGAGAGGATTGTACAAAACGCACCAGTTGAGCATTTACGCAATTTACAGCGCTTCTAATGATTCTTAAGCGTCACTGAACGTGAAAGAAGGTTGAAGGATCTATATGATGCATCTTTTTGACGAAGTCCATTCAAAAATATTCGATTTCAATATTATTTTCGGTCAAAATTATCATTGTTACCGAACAAGCCCTTGACCAAGACGCACCACAATAAAGGCCAATATGCTCCAAAGCAGAAGGCTAATATGCCACTAGCAGAAATCAGCACGCGATGGGAGAAGCGCTTGAAGTCTCAGATGTAAAATCAACAGCAATGGAACAGGCTCTAAGTTGTTAAGCCATCTTCTGCAAGTGCTTCATACTGCATTCTGCTCTTATTTATTATTTTGATCGTTTTTAGGTAAAAGTTGATGATAGTTAGTAAAAGAAATCAGTTAATCATAAAAGCTTATATGAAATTCATGAATTATTACATTTTGAACAGAGTCACAGCCAATTGTACACTTTTTATCAAGTATTTTGGTCATTATGTCACACTTTTTCATACGAGAACTGTAGGAAAGCTAGGTTTATATAAAAAAAAAACGAAGAAATCCGTCATTAAAAGCCACATGTGTCACATGTGTGAGTATTTTGGAGTATTATTAGCATGGGCCATCTTACCCAACTGGTGCGTTTTGTACGGCTCTCCCCTACGTTGAAAATAGGAAATAAAAGCTACATTTTGGGTCGGCGGTGCTGTGCGTGCTCTAACAAATTTCCTGTTACCTGTAACTTCCCCTTTCCCTCAAGACATCAGTTTTAGTAATATTTTCACAACCAGTGTTGTTAGGTATCCAGAGAAGTCTTCGGAAAAAGACTGTGGTACGACACTATACTGACGACTATCTTTTACTCTAACAGCCTCATGAATAAGCTGTTTATCGGAGCTCACTTACAGCTAAAGCTCACACAAAGCAAACGAAACTTTCTTTTGTTGCACACTACAGCTCATTCTTACGCATTTATTTTATTCGTTCGGACATGTTAGCCTAGTTTGTTCATTTTGAGTATGTCATGTTGGCTTGGCTTGCGCTGTTGACAACCTGCCGATCGGCTACGGCTGTCATCGATTCGCACTCCTTCGTTTCTCCTTTTTCCAAGGCCGGTGCCATAATGAAGACGAAACCAACCGTTTCATATGTGTTTCCATTGAAACGGTTGGCTTCGTATTCACCAAAAAAACCCGGCTAAACACATATGTGTTAATGTGTTGGTAACTCCCTACAGTACACTCTGCCTTTTCAGGTGTAGTCCGGGACAGATAAAGTGTAGTCAGAGACAGAAAAAGTGTAGTCCGGAAAGTGGAAAAAAACATTTACGGGGTGAAAAATGTAGTCCGAGTGTAGCTACACTGCGGAAACGAATTCGACATTACTTTCGTGAATCATAATCACCTGACATCCCGCTCGGATTCGTGCCGAAGGATGTCGGGGATTATAGGCTGTCATTAGCGACAGTTTGGAGGAATCGACAGACAAAACAAGACGAACAATAACAGTCCGTTTTGCATTGCTTTTGTGTGCTGTCGGGTTATGCACCGAATATACGGGGAACAGGGACAGCTGTGCAGTACAACGAGAGCCAAATTAGTTGAAAACTTGCTGTCATGGATATACAGTGATTTTCAGAAGCCTGATCCCACCATCCGCTGGTATGATGATTTGTTTAGGATTAAAGCTAACACCGCAAATCTGCTACTACCACTCCCGCTGCTACCAGCTGCTACTGAGTTGGGATCATCCTTTCCATCATCCACTAGAAAACTAAGCAGAAGAAGGTTTTTATATAGCCTAAATGGTGAATTTCCGGGTAACTAGGTATAACAATAAATCTATCGTATCAGAAAAGGCAAGTTTTAAGCGACCAATCGCAGGTCGAAATCTGCGTCGCAACAATGCTTGAAAATTTTGAATAATACATTAGTTTGAATAATCAAATTACAATTTTCTGTATTTGGGCGGTCGCATAGATAACACTGATCGATGAAAGTGAAAAAAATCTACTGGAATCAAAGCGACCTGTTAGCATTATAAATTGGACACATATAACGTAATTTCGGTTTAAGGATTTTCATTATACACCACTATGCAGCTGAACTTCCTGTGAGACGCAGTTCTTCGTCAAAAAGAGTTATAATCTTAACAAAATTTAAACTCTCTTCATTTTTCCTGAGCAGAAATAATGACGTGCCTGTGGTTAAATAAAGCAAATATATGTATAAAAAAAAATCCGTCTCTTGTAGAAAAAGTTGAAGAGGTTATGTATGAGACAAGAACGTTAGACAAATGTAGAATTACGAGAGCTTGTCTTGTGCCAATGAATTTATAGTAGAAGGCTAGGGAATACACTCAATTGGAATCTATCAATTTGATGCGCTGAAGTGGTAGATTTTGGCAGGTCGGACTCGATTATCCGGAACATCAGAAAAATGTTATTCTGGATAATCGACGAACTTAAAATAAATATTTCCTTTTTATTTTACTTGTATGATGCAGTGTCGTAACCAGAAATTATTTTGAGGCAAAAAGTGGAAAAATTTTGAGAAGCATAAAATAAATCGGACATTGATTATTTTCAGTTAAATCGAACATGTGCCAAATATACCGGAAGTGACATAAATGGTAACAAATATGCCAGAAGGGATGGTAAGGGTAAAATTTCGGAATAAAAATTGAAAACGAACAACAAAAAATAAAATTCCGGATAATCGAGTTTAAAATTCTGGATAATCGAATTCCGGATAATCGAGTCTCCAGATAATCGAGTCCAACCTGTATATCGACTCGGTAGAAAACGATAAGCTGTCTTGTATCAATATGTTTATATCCGATAATTTTATACAACACTAAGAAAAATATTCTTATAAAGTGGTATTCGGCCATTTTTGGCTCTTTTCCAGAAACTGAAACACGCCATATTGAATTTCAAAATGGCATCTGAGTTCATCTTCTGGCTTCCGGCATCATTCCGATAATGAAAATACCCATATTGGTCATTTTTTGCTGTTTTCCAGGAACTAAAAGTCACCACCTTCAACTCCTAAAATTTTCTTTGCTATTTTGTAAGCAATAACGCAAAATTGCTCATTAGGTAACAAATCTGTTACTTAACCTTCATTGAATCCTAAAAAAAACTTACGTTGTTTACCCTGGTGTGTGGTTTTCCACACATATAACTTTTCAATTTATTTTGGACAAGAAACAACTTAGTTTTGCCCCAAAGATATTTTTTTCAATTAGTGCTCACATATCTGAAGCTATAGGTACCAAACAATCCTATTTCGAAAATCGGATAGGGTATGTATGTGTGCGGAAGTATGTGTATGTGTGTTTATTTTCATTCTTACGACCAATATATCTCGATTTTCTCAGCATCGGCTGAACCGATTCGATTGTTCTTAGTCGCGTTTGAAAGAGCTTAAAGTCTAGTTATTTGATGGTAAATATCGTTTTTGGAAACGCCTAGTACATAGCAGTACCTTGGAGGTAACTAATTAAATGATATTATGCGTAGTGTACAAAAACAAACTTGAAAAATACATTACCTCATCTGTTTGATCCGATGGTTCATCCAAAAGTTACGAAACAAAACGTTTTTACATGATATGACCAATTAAACATGCTATGATAGCAATTGAACAAAAAAAAATCCCAACATCGGTTTGACCAAATGAAGCAATTCGGTGCTAGGAATGTTCGTAAGAATATTCTGAAATCCATGCTAAGCAAAGTAAGCAAAGCCTTGGTGCTACATTCCGATTCGGAACTCGACGTTTTGTTTATTATACACAGACTTCGCAGTCAACTGTTTAGTGTAAAGGACAATTGCGGAGCTAGCGCTACGATTCTACTAACACTAACAGTTTATCCCGAGCCGAGAGCCGAGCCGAACCCACGACGACTGGCTTGTTAGACCATCTCGGGAGATCCATTCTAAATTTATTTCAATATACCTAAAAGTGCGAGTACACTTGTCTTGCAGCAGATATAAAACTGTGTAAATGTTGAACACTGCTCAACCAGGCTGTGCAAACACTAAATAGGTGCTTTTAGCATTAACGTATTCGCAGGGATCGTCTAACTACTCAGAGCTGTGCAAAAAATCTTCGTGCGTCTCGCAGATTTTTGTGCACGTCTCCATTATTTGGAAGGAGTAAGAGACGAAGGAGAGAGAGATTTTATACTTGAGAGTCAGAGATCGGGTGCTACTAATTTTTTTGCGTGCAAAGCACACGCCGTTGGGAGACTGCACAATAATTTCTAGAGAGACGAATAAGAGCAGTTCGGATTGCACTGTACATTTCGTTTCCAAAGAGACAAGTAAGTGCAGTTCGCATGTCACAGCACTCTTTATCCGTCCCTTTCCGGAGATGTCTCTGTGCAATTATGTGCAATGAAAGCGTTCGAAACTTGCTACGAATGTTGCATTAAAATCTGTGTAGGGGGATGAGGGGCATAATAAGCACACGGGGTGAAATGGGCACCCCTCTCATATGCGAAACTACGCAATTTTTAATACAATGTGGTATGTGGAACTGTTCCGTAGTTACTACAGTATATCTTGATGTAGAACAAAAGTGATTCGTCTGTTTAAAACATGGAAATATACTGAAAAAATCAACTTGGTTCCCGGATGTTGGAAAAATTATTATTATTGCGCACTACAAAATAAGCCTTTACGGTCGTGGCTCAATCAAGTATGTAGACACATCAATATGACGTATCGGTCGTACCCCAAATTTCACCATCATTGACGTTTTGATTTTAAGCTATAATTAGTGTTAAAATCTCATATTAACTTTAACTATTTCGATAGGAGCGAAATGGTCACCTATAGTTGGGGTGAAATAAGACAAGGTGTGTTGTCACATAAATTTACCTGAAATTCATCTCAGTCGACTTATTTCAGTCGTTCTGTTTCCATAGTCAGTGTTTGTTTACAGTGATGGTGCGAACATATATTAAAAAATCTTTGGAGCCGAATCGGTCAGAAAAAAGGACTGCAGACAGAATTGGCCACCATAAGGCGCGACGGGACATTTACGAAACAAGCCGCCAAGTATCATGGCAGTTTTGCACTGAAGACAGCCCTTAAATTTTTGTCGTTTTCCATGCTTAAATCAGCAACCGAATTAGGAGCCCATTATGCCCCTATTCCCCCTACGAGTCAGCAGGAAGCCGCAAACGGGCAAAATTTTCACACAGCCGGGCATAATCAGGGTTGCCACTCACATTTTTAAATACATTTAACTACTGCACAAGAAATGTGAAGCTTGCTTAATTTTGTTGGTTTCGTTGGAAAGTCGAGAAAGTCCGTAATCAATATCTTTAAAACGTCGAATTATAGAAAATAAAAAGCACCTAGAAAAGGAACAATTTCCTCTCTTAAATATGTGATAAACATGGGTTTTGTTGTTAATAAAATTAAATTTTAAAGTCTACTGTACAAGATGTTCTTTGACGCCTCTTCATGTTTAGGTGCTATTTATCTTTAAAAGCATTAAGCTGTGCCTTCATTTTGTGTTGTAAGATCAATTTTCTTCAATCTGTTGTTCAACATAGAAGCATACCTTTCAAAACAATAATATGCGTTGTACGGTTTATTTTTCACTTATTGAAAAGGTGTGATCCGCATCCTCATACAACACAGATAATCGTTATGCGTGAAAATGTCGAAAAATAAAATCTGTATAACTACAGATTAATCTGAATATGTGGCATCACTGGCTGTGATCAAAAACTCTCTCAACAAAGAGGCACACAAAGCCCAAGAAATTTTCTGAGGTAGAAACTACGGTGACTGCGGGTAATTTTGCGCAGCACGTTTTCCGCGCCCTCATCTTAAAAAACTATTTTTCAACAGTAAATTTTACTAAAACACAGTTGATTTGTGTGCTTTACCATGTGCATAGCATAGTCTGCTATAATAGTACAGAGATTAAGTATGTTTTAGTAAAATTTACTGTAGCAAACAGTTTTATAAGTTGAGTGCGCGGGAAAATGTGCAGCGCAGAATTACCCGCAGTCACGGTACGTCTTTCTGCACTATACTGGGGTAAATTCTGTGAGGTCTCCTGAACGACACGAAAGGGATCCAAACTGCTTTTACTCGTCTCTTTGGGAATTGATGTGCAGTCTCCCAACATCGTGCATTCTACTCGTAAAAAAATGAGTAGCACCCGATCCCTGAGTAAGAGACATCTCCGGAAAGAGACGGATAAAGTGTGTTGTGACATGCTACCTGCACTTACTTGTCTCTTTGGAAACGATTGTACAGTGCAATCCGAACTGCTCTTACTCGTCTCTTTAGAAATTTATGTGCAGTCTCCCAACGGCGTGTGCTTTGCACGCAAAAAAATGAGTAGCACCCGATCCCTGCGTAATCGTAACCCATATGTGTGAAAATTCTCACACTGGGATGAAACAAATAAACACATACTTTTACACATGTCCTGAACGTAGCCTTTTGATTTATATATTCATGTTGCGAATTACAAGAATGCACCTATATACATTCCTAAATTCAGTCAAATCGTTGAAAAAAAAAATCAATTAGTTTATCAGTTCCCATATAAACTGATCACATTTTGTTACGTCAGTTTTGAATGAACCTTTGGATCAAACGATACCATCAATTAACTAGACTTTAAGCTCTTTCAAACACGACTAAGAACAATCGAATCGGTTCAGCCGGTGCTGAGAAAACCGAGATAAATTGGTCGTAAGAATGAAAATAAACACACATACACATACTTCCGCACACAAACACAACTTTTTCGATTTTAGAAACAGGATTAATTGGTATCTATAGCTTCAGATATGAAAGCACTTAATGAAAAAAATATGTTTGGGGCAAAATTAAGTTGTTTCTTGTCCAAAATAAATGCGAACGTTGTATGTGTGGAAATCCACACGCCAGGGTAAACAACGTAAGTTTTTAAATATCTCATCAACTTAAAATATTTTTTCCTGGAAAATATATATTTCGTGTAAGATTAATGGTTTAGGAATTGTCAAGAAATTTCGTCAAAATCGATCGAGAAGTTTTCGAAAAAAAATCGAAACAAAATTCATTTGTGTGGTTTTCAACACAAGGGTACAATGAAGGTTAAAAAGTAATAAAATTCTTCTCCAGTCAAGTAACAACACATACTGTCATACATTGCGCACATTTTACGGGAGTACGACTATCTAATAGTGGTCGTTTCAACTACATGCTAAATTTTCACTGTCGATAAATGTCCTCTTATCATCTCCAGTCAAAAAACAACACATAGGTACCGTTGCATATGTTGCACATGTTACTAGTTTCTTCTATCTTCAATTCATCCGGTTTGCGTGTATTAGTTTGTTCGCATTCGGAGTAGAGAAAGAATATGACAAGAGCTGCCAAGCAGCAAAAGTTGATGATTTTGAAGACTTCATACGCGTGTTGAAATCACATCACGATCTGTAAACTGCGTTAGAGAAAAACACAAACATGTGCTTTCTTGCAAGCTACCTAAAGCAAACACTTATTGCTCCATGGAAACTCATTTGGACCTGCTTGAAGATACAAAACTCGTGCCCATCCAAAACAACATTCGTAACTTTGGCAACTCTGGTCACACGGTTTTACATATTTCCATTTCAAACAAACACTGGGGAACGAAACAGTGGTGTTATAATTATATAATTCATGAAATTGGGTTTGGGAATGATTACATGTTTATATTATATTAATAAGTAAAATGTTGTATTTACTGCTTATTGATGAAAAATCCTAGAACTTTTTTGATAATACTCGACGAACAGTTTTGAACAACTTGCAGTGAAACTTTCCACATTATTGCTGACCACATATTTTGGAGCCATTTCCAAAAAGCTTCCCAGAACATTTTTGGTGCGAAACTATTTTCCTTATCGTCATGCTATTCCAACCCACACTCCAGAAATTTGCACTTATTTAGACGTTAATTAGCTCTGTTGTCAATAAAAGCCTCGATAGTGTACACTGAAATAGCATTCATATATTTTTGTTCAAAATTAACTCTGAGCTATTGAAAAAAACTCTCTTTCTGAGATATAAACATTCCTTATGCTTCAATAAACTGAAATGTCACGTTTCATCCTAAAATCTATTGATATTTTCATATTATGCTCAACTAAGTAGTTATCGACTTTAAGTTATAATTTATATTTCTTACAACATTTTTGCTTCTAAATATTCCTAAAACTATTTGCATTCGAATTTTACGCCAATTCACACCTTGTTTGAATAGCGGTAAAACACATATATCATCACAGCAATTTGTCTGTAGTACAAATCGTAGAGCGAGTAATTTATTTTCTACTTGATAGCACTCCGATTGAAATCTCCATCCGGTGCCTGCAACACTGCACTCCAGCTAAAATTAAGTCCCCAGTGGCTTCGCAGGCAACGTTTCCCATTAAAATGGAATGTCTCTGTCAAAAAATTGCAATGAATCGGAAACTGTTTCGCAATATTTATCCAAAATAATAATAAATGAGGGAAAAAAAGAGGAAGAAACCACCATTATCGCCCCACAAAACCACCATCAATTGGTTGTCATTCCGGCTGTAATCCAACCGATTTTCACATATACGCTTGGCTTACAGCGAAAAGACATCGGATTCAAACACTATTTTTCACTGCAGGAAAAGCCATCGCCGTACAGTTTCCCACACATTCGTGTTAGTTCGAGCTGAGAATAAGAAGAAGGCAACAACAACGGAAAAAAGAATACGTAGCAGATGTTGTTTCTCCGTGGGCGCGCGCTGCAAAACCGTCGCTCATCGACGAAGATTTACCGATTTTCCAGGATTTGAGCTACTGCGTCGTGGTCCTGCTTCCCGTCGAAATCGGGTACAAATTTCTCGGTGATTCGTCTTTTTTTTTGTCGCTGCCGCTAGTAAATCGAAAGAATCTGACACTCTCCATCGCTTTTGGTTCGCGCTTTCAAAATACTCACCGTATTGCAAGTTTCGTAACACGCGCGGCTTGCCGCTGGCAACGGAAGGCAATGAGGCATAGGAATGCCAACTCTGCTAGAAAACGCTATTTTCGTACACCGCACGTATTGAATGAAGATTGCGAAAGCGAAAAATTCATTATCGTCATATGATTGATGAGGCTTTTCACTTCTTTTTTCATTTTTTTTTGTTGCACCCGCTCTCGCGCGCGTATTGCTGTTGTTACACCGTTCTGTTATGCCGTTTGGTTTTTGCACAACAATGATCTGCGCTTACGGTTTCGTTTTTTTTCTTGTTTCGGTTGCTTCGAAAGTTTTCGTTCAATTTACCGCCATGGATTTGCCTTTCTATTTTCTTACCCCCGCGCGATATATGGCTGCGACTTTTGAGTAAACCTCAATGCTTTAAAACGACTAGAACCGATTTTTTTATAAGTCCTTCATCCGGTTTATTCTCCCACCCCTTTTATACTAAAACCAATTGTCTTCCCACAAACCCTTTAACCTTCCATGATTTTTCAGTTTTTCTCTATATCGTTTGCAAAATTAACTGATTGAGTCGAACATGTGCTGAAATTCGAACAAAATTCTCCTCCTTTTCCAGCTCGTCTGCGATGGGATTGGCTGATTCCTCTGCTCCCCTCTACTCGAGACCAAGGTAGGTTCAAACTAACAACTCATTTGTTATATAGATGTGTACTTGACGGTGGCGCGAGAAATGGAATGGATTTTTCCGCGCGTGGTTTTTTCTATTTTTTTCATTTTTTTTTCAACCGAAACGCAAACACATTTGCACTTGCTAAGAGGATGAAGTTGTGAAAATTTTGGTCATATGTCAGACTTCATCTTTCAAGGAAAACTCGAGTGATTCAATGTTGATTGTAAAGTGAATTCTTTTCATTTTTATTCTGACATATTAACCTTTTTCAGGTATGGACTAATTTTTATTTGGAAGTTCATGTCTTTTAACTAAACTACGAAAGTAAGAAGTATTTTAGATTAAATTTTTCTTAAAATATTCAAACAATACTCATAATTTCACTCACATTTTTTTTTATTTAAAACTTATTTTTAATTATGAGCTAGTGAACATATAATTACGATGTATGGCTTTTAATTGACAACAATTTTATGAAGGCTTTGCTCATGCCCATAAAAGCAATTCTACTTGAAATTCATTATTAAGGTATCTTGACAAACAAATGTTTTTAAAATTTCATTTTTTATGCGACTCTATATAGATTAGGATTTTTAATTTTCGTAACATATTTTTGAGCATAACTCTGTTTCGGTAACTTTTGAATAGACAAATCGTACCAATTCGAATCATTTATTTATTTTAGATCCCATCACTAACATAAGAGCTAGATCTAGGTAAATGAATTTAGTATGAATTTCTTCACTTTACTAATTCTACTGAGTTTTAAATCTATTTAAAATAAAATCGGTTTGAAATTTCTATTTCAAAATCGTCATTCTATATCATAATTACTTATGTCTGACATGACCAGTAAAATTTTTCTCTAAAAATTGTTTTATTGTTATTATTGATTTTCTTTGCGACGAATTATATATGATATTAAAGGAATGAAATGTTTCTAAGTTTAATTTAAAATTTCAACATTCCTCCCGCTTTTAGAACATGCGGAATTTCCTCTGTGTGGAGTCTTCACATCGACCAGAACATTTGATCTATTGTGATATTGCCCAGCTGCTTCCGGTACTCCTCACTTCATATTATTGGCATTACCACTATTGAAGTGAATGATACGCTTTTCATTTCTATCCGTGCTTGTGTGTGAGAATTTAATTTTTCGTTTCAAGCTTACTGCTCTACTTCGCCTAGTGCTAGTCAGAACTGTTCTCAAGGCTGTGAATCTTGCCTTATTTACATTTTTTTGGACTTTTAGACTCAGGATCCTTCGGATATCAAGATCGATTTTTATACAATCGAGTTCTTGGGGCTAGTGGCCTATGGAATTCGAATTTCCTTCATACTTCATTTGTTTTTAAACATTGCTCGGACAATTCAAATCTCACCTTCCTGTATCGTTTTCCATTCTGACAATCCAACTTCTAAAGCTCTAATGGTTGTTTTGAAAATGTTAGGTTTATTCCATATTTGATTTTTCATTTATTATCATTCAGCGCTTTCAGAGCAGTTGGTTAAGAACATTTTATGTTTCAGGATTCTTTAGGCAGATTTAAAGAGCGTTCAGAATTGAGTATCTAGCGTTCAAATAACACGTCCAAAGTAGGAATGGGAAATATCGTTTGATAATTTGAGTACTGCCCTTTTGCAGGTCGTAAAGTACAAAAAAGTGATATGAAAACGATGAAATACTTGTTGTAAAGCACGTTTTTCAACAACCATTTTATGAAATTACTGCAACAAAGTTTCTACACATTCCAAGGGTTTTATTTCAAGACATTAACAATTGGTGAAAAGATTTATCTGAAAATCCCACAGTGCACAGTGGTCTAAACTCGAAAAATCGTGTTCGTACTAGATTTGACTGTGAATAACAGATTTTCATGTTCTAAGATTCCATTCATTCAACTAAGATTCTCTCAAAACTTTATAGAATTTATTGTTTTGACAATCATAGAAAAAGTTATAGACAAAAAACTGATTTTGAAGAGTGGTGTTCCACAAAAAACTTTATTTTGTCGTGTCCAACGTGCAGATAGGGCATCGCAGTATTCAGTAATTGTTTATCTTTTTAAATTTTCTACAACTTTTCCGAAGGAAGCTATCTGATATATTGTAAATTAGAAAAAATATTTTTTTTATCTAACTGTTAAGTGGATTGATCGAAAAACTAAAAACGCCAAAAGTAAGGCCTTGATTTTTCGAGATCAGACCACTGTGCACTGTGGACTTTTCAAATAAATCTTTTCATCAATTGTTAATGTCTTGAAATATATCTCTTGGAATGTGTAGAAACTATTTTGGAGTAATTTCATGAAATGCTGGTTGAAAAACGTGCTTTACAACAAGTATTCCGTCGTTTTCATATCACTTTTTGCAGGCTTTCGAATACACCAACTCTTTTATCATTTTCGCCTGATGAAATAGTATGCCAGAGCGATCAAGTTAGCTGATGAAAATATCGCAATCGTTCGTTGGGGAAAACTGTTTGGTGCTCAATGTCCTACTGTGCTGTTTCGCAGTATTAATACTAGGTTCACTATCATATATATGCTCTTTTTGAACAAGGGTAGGAAGAATCGATCAGAGTAACATCTGATAACAATTTGTGCTGATCGGCTGGATAGGCTCTGCTCACAAGTGTGTAGTGGAATTTTTTGCTCTGCCAGCTATTGTGCTAACCATGATGCAATGTAATCTGGTTTTGTAATTTCGCGTTGACGGCGTTTCTGATACATATTTGTTTAGTTTTGCCAAGCGAACAAGAAAGAAGGAAATATTTTTGCTCATCACGCACATTTTGATAACTAACTATGTAAGTTCGCGTAGATGCGAACAGCCTTTAAAATCACTTGTAACACCGTCAACGGGAAACGCTATAATATCAATCTTTACTAGTAGCCAAGCTATTCCAGCTGCATTATTTAGGCAAAGCAAACGAGATCCTACAACACCCGAGAGCAATTTCATTCTGTAAAGGATTCGTTCGGAATCACAATTAGATTTTAAATTTTTACTCCGTCAAGAACTGAGCAGCTGAAATCTGTGCTCACTCAATCGGAGATGTGTAAGTTATCGTTTTTTCTGAGCACCATGAATCACAGTGCTCTTTTTTGCATTGCGTTTATAAAAGTTCGTGGTTGTGACAATAGTTACCTTTGATTAGTTTTTTCTGAAGAGCTGTATCAAATTAAGCAAAACTATGAGTTGCATGTATATGCAACACGTGTTTACTGCCTACTGGTATCAACAGCAATATTTTACATCTACACATTCCAACGAAGAGGAGTATTCAGAAGCCTGCTTCTTTGTACTTTACGACCTTCAAAAGGGCATTACTCAAAAATGTACCGTACGATGATTTTGAAATTTTGACCAGAGATTCTGGACGACATAACGGATCGAATGGCGTACTCAGATTCTTCGGTGCATTTTTTTATAATAACGGTCTGTGGGAGCACCGTGTTGCGTTTACGCAAAATATTGTGTAGATTTAAATCACCCCGAACGAGTTAGAGTGAGCAAAAATGATTGTTTCTCAATTTTATAACAGTTTTGAGGGTGATTTCACTTGAATGCGAATAATGACAAGAGCAATATATTTTTTAGTTCTGATATCACGGTAGAGGGTGGATACGAGGGAAATATCGATAACTATCGGTATGGCTCAAAATTTACCGTTTTGATTTATAGTTGACAACTATCGATACTATCGATAAATATCGACAGGTGTCCCATCCCTAGTCCAGAGTTCAATATTCAGAATCCATAGTCCAGAGTCAAGAAGGCAGAATATAGAGCATAAATATATTTTCTTGATACCAGAACCCAGAATTTAGAATAAACCGTTAAGAATATAAAGTCTAAAGTCTTAGATATAGAGCCTAAAAACCTGATATCAGACTCCTAAATTAATCACCCAGAATTTTCCACCTAATTTCTTGGATTAAACGCTAAAACTGAGAGTCAAGAATCCAGACCAAATAATGCGGGGGACTCACAGTCTAATATAAAAATTTCGGCTAAAACTCGAAGTCTACTTTGGTTCAGATTTTCCATAGTTCAGCTCAGACTGCACAGTTGCGAGGAAAGGATGTAGAATCCAGAACGCACAGAACGGAGTCCAATGTTCAGACTTTAGAATCCATAATCCGTCCAGCAATCCAAAAACTAGGCTACAGAGTTCTAAGTCCACAAACTGGAATCCGGAGTTCAACGTCTGAAGTACGGAGTTCATAATCTAGAGCTTGGAGTTAAAAGTCAAAAGTTCAGAACTAAAAAAGCAAATGGTCAGAGTTCAGAATTAAGAGTCAAATTTAAGAAAGGAGTATTCAAATTCAATCATTGATATATACAATTTCCTCCTCTGCCTACTATCAAACTAAAATGATACACCATACTCCGTTACTCCAACAGATCCAAAGCTCTTTCAACGCTTACGTGTGGTTTTTCTCTCTAGTGAAATCATTTTAATCCATTTCTCCTTTGAATTATGGAGTTCTTCTGAATTGTTTAGGTTTTGAATTATTGCACTCTCGAGAATTAAAATTTTTGAATTCTTGGGTACTGAAGCCACAGAGGGTATCAAATGCAAAAAAAAACGTAAAAGATGAAGAAATAATCCCGCAAAGTTTCAAATGGTTATAGGGTATCAATTCTATTATCGTTAGGCTTGTCTCATTACACAGTGCAACAATTTGTTTGCCTTGGCTCTTATGTATGATTTTTTGATGAAGTTTGATGCGAAAATAAATTTCCCTGAGTTTGAACATATTTCAACTTAAGTAAGAACAATGACGCCATTTTGCATTTTTGAGAAACTGGTAATTTTTGTGTTTTTTTCGACACCATTTCGTTTTGAGGCCAAATATCAAAATTCTAAGAGTTTATCCACATATTAGCATCCTTTTACCCATCTTTTGAAAAAAAACTGAGCTCAAAACGGTTATTCTACGAAACCGGTTTTGGCATTGTTGTAGTGTATTTCATAAAACAAAATAATATCGATTATTCCTGAACATTAATGATAATTCGCTAATATCTTGAAGTGGCAGTCAAATAATATCTTATCTTGAGTAAAAGGGTCTCAGAAATCGAATGACAGGTGTCTGAACTACGTAAAATATCAGCAAATTGTCGATTTGGCCCCAATTCCCCTACAATACAAAAATAAGTTTATTTGCTGACATTTTACGTAGATCAGACACCAACCATCCGATCTCTGGGACTTTTTTACTCAAAATAAGATATAATTTGACTACCACTTTAAGATATTAGCGAATTACCAATAATGCTCAGAGATAATCGATATTATTTTGCTTTGTGAAATACACTAAAACTATGCCAAAACCAGTTTCGTAGAATCACCGTTTTGAGCTCAGTTTTTTGTCCGATTTAAGATCTTTTTTTTTTTTTTTCAAAAGATGGATGAAAAGATGCTAATATGTGGACAAACTCTTAGAATTTTAATATTTGGTTTTAAAACAAAATGGCGTCGGAAAAACATCAAAAATTTCTAGTTTCTCAAAAATTTAAAATGGCGCCATTGTTGCCCCTTAAGTTGAAATATGTTCAAACTCGGGGAAATTTAGTTTTGCATAAAAATACACAAAAAATTATATATAGAAGTCAAGGCAGAAAAAAAAGTCAATTTTTGTTGCACTGTGTTATCGTCAGGGGGGTAAAGAGGGAACTGATACCCTATGAAACGTCTAAGAGTGTCTGTATTAGGATTCAAAAATGATTAAAAATGTAATATCTTTCAAAAATGCCATCAAAAGGTGGATGATGTCAAAAATACTAATTCTTTGAAGAGTATGAACTGTCAAAAAAAATTAAAAAAGTTTATTTTTATTATTGAAAATAATTGAAAAGACTTTTATGAGTCGAAAATATGACAAAAAAGCTATCCAAAATGTTTGAAGTAATTGACACAACTACAGTGATGCAACTAGGCCGACGAAAAATAAGCGAGAATTAAAAAAAATGTTTGAAGCTTGTCTAACTATGACAGTAGTCAACCCAGATATATGCTTCCTTTGGCCTGAAACGGAAAACGTGATTGAAATGAGGTCGTTTTCGAGTAATGGAAAAAAGTAACCCACAGAAAAAAGGTGTGAAAAGACCTTAATATAATGTAGGCGATTGATGATTTTTTGCAATCATGCTCCTAGCAATATTGATGACGAGCAGCTTTTTCCGTCGCTCCAACACAGTGCGGAGTATCTTCTTCTTAAATATCATACGTAAGGCAAAAGAGTAAAATGTCAGGAAAAAAGTGAAGTTGAATCCTTGATAAAGCTAGCATCCAACGACCGAAACGTCGGTTTTACGAAACTGTTAAGATAATTCGTTTAGACTTGAAAATACTACAAGGTACACAGCCATAGAATTGTAAGAAATAGTGACGTCCCACGTCTAAACACTAAACACTGTAATTACTTTAATTACAGACACAATAAATTCGTTTGTTCAGTGATTTTTGATTTTAATTCTCAGCCCCCCTCCCCTTCATTTTTTTTCAGAAATATATTTAATTACACTCGAAAGAGCTTCATTTACACTTGGTGATGTTGTGCCTGCATTGTTTTTTTTTGTGGAAACTACATTTAACAATCACAACGAAGATAAGTTTAAAATAATTAATTTTTGTTTTTTCATTTGCCAACAATTACATTCACTATATTAGGAAGACAGCTAATATAAGTATATTATTGTATATGTACACTAAGGTCGCTTTTTACGCGTTTTTTACGCGGGTTTTTTTTACGCGGATTCCGGAATTTACGCGGTTTTTTTTACGCGGATTCCGGAATTTACGCGGTTTTTTTTACGCGGCACGTATCCCCCGCGTAAAAAGCGACTTTAGTGTAAATGTAAAAATAAAAAAATATCTAACAAAGTTCAAATATAAAAAGAAAAAAGGTTCCGAATAGATCTTAGTAAATGTACAAAAAATTGATAAGCACTCACCGGCTTTTACTCATCTATAAATTAATATTTCTAGGAACTTATTCGTTCGATATTATATCGGTCATGGTTATTTAGTGGATATCAAAGATAAAAAATTATTGAAAATAACTTATAACCATTGTAAAAATGTTCAATTCTGATTGAGTAATTTATGGTTTTTATGGTAATTATATTTATGAGACATACTTTCAATCACCATCAGTAGCAGCATTGTAGTTTTGATTGCACGTGAATAGAAGTCGTGCCCGCTACAATGATAGACGACGAGAAACTAATGGTACTCTGCTCCACATATACTAAACGGTACTGTTGCTTTTATCAGCATCTTTTCTTTCAAGATATCAGTTTCTATTACGCTCTAACGGCAATTATAGAATTTTTTCAAGAAAAAAGGTTGTTTCAAACTTTTCGAAAAACCTTTACCTTCGAGACATCAAATTAGTCTAGGTTCATAAAAGTAAACATAAAATGACCTATTGGAAAGGGGATACTCAGTATTTTTTTTTTTTTTTTTATATGGATACAGAGAATATCACAGGGAATGGTTGGTGTCTATTCATGTCGTCTGTGCTAGTAATACTCGCATCTGATTAGTTCATTGTTCGCGTATATTTGTCCTTGATACTTTTTATCGGTTTTTACCGTTTTGCAATGGACAAATAATGAAAAATAGCATACTATAAAATTATTCAACATTTTATCTATCCAGCAACATATTTTTTGTTGTTATTCATCATGTGGTTATGCTGTTATTATCGTTTGAAATCTGACGCAACATTTGTCAGTTTCATTTCCAATTTTACAGAATGCATACCAGTATAGAAAACAAAGACGTAGTCCCTCGTCAAAAGAAATCCAACATCAAAATAATAAACAGTCGTTACTAAAAGTTATACATAGAAAAATATGACATCTCGCAAATTTTTATTTATGCAGACCTTAAACCATAAAAAAGTTGTGAAGTAACAATTTTAAACTCTATAAAACAGAAGAGCTCTTCATGACTTGAAAGCTGAAGAACACTTTTTGGGGGAATAACATATTTAGGGCGACAT
This sequence comes from Wyeomyia smithii, assembly GCF_029784165.1. Classification (NCBI taxonomy): domain Eukaryota; kingdom Metazoa; phylum Arthropoda; class Insecta; order Diptera; family Culicidae; genus Wyeomyia; species Wyeomyia smithii. The sequence goes on from NC_073695.1 coordinate 10,007,335, forward strand.
TGATTGTTGGCAAAACAATGCTTGATACGATTCAAATCAAAATCTTGCTGAAATTATTTCTAACATTTTTTACATGAAAACAATGTTATTTTAATATTTTTTTAATTGAAAATTTCAATTGTATTTTCAATCCACATTCATTAATACACTATTTTGAACAGTTATTTTTTACCATAAACCTAACAAACGTTGCTGGGGATAAACGATTTGGTTATTAAAACCATATTTTATAAGTTTCAAAACCTTTCTTAATTTATGATATATTTTCCTGCCTTTGGACATCATCACAGTTCCGAAATTTCCATCTTGGTTGGTAGTTGGCAGCTTCAGACTAATTTCTAGACACCAGAAGTCGCCATCTTGAGTTTCAAAATGAGTGAAGCTCAGAGCAGAGCCTGACAAGGTCATTTTCAATTGACAATTACCAGGATATAGTGACGCTTTGACCCGTCGCTTCCAATTGACAAGCTTTTGTATCATTTTCAAGCTCTTCGTGAGTCACACTAAAACTACTCGGAAACTCTTGCTTTGATTTTGACAACTGAAGAGCAAGAAACCGATACAAATGCGTTTCAATGGAAAGAAAAGATTATCACCGTCACTCTCACATTAAGCTAAACAAAATCCGATCGGAATTTGCGTGACGTATTTATTGGATGCCATTGCCGTTTTATTTGCGGCTTGCTATTATCAAACGAAGAGATGCGGTGCTAGTTTCAATTGAGACGCTGAAGGAAATGAAAGAGTTTCTTTCTCCGTCACTCTCTTCGTCAATTGATATAGTCGTCAGCTTCATTTGAAACGATCCGATGAACAACAGACGGGAAAGAGAGAAAACAGTGATTCGATGACAGCAGCCGGGAGGAATCAAGTGAAAATGAAACTGTTTGAATCGAAATGACAGCGCTGACAGCGCGGAATAATCAGTTTCATTGTTTTGTTCAGAAAATGTTGAGCCCTGGTTCTGAGTATCATCTCGATTCCAAAAATTTTCGTATTAGTTGACCAATAAATCTCAGAAACAAAGAAAATAACTTCGATATAATATAAAATATGTTAATGTTCATATAACTTCATGGTAAAAAAATGAAACCAATTCGGATTTTTTTGTAAATATTGATAGCACTTTGCATGGGACCGAAATTTTGTTTATTGTTGATAGGCTTGCGGAGATGAGAATTAAATTTTAGCAAATTAACTGTAACCACAAGAAATTTATAAATTTGGGGCAGGGATGTTACGGATGTGATTTTTAAGACATCTGCAGATGCGGATGCGGATATGTGATTACGGATGCAAATGTAAATGAGGATATCAATTTTCATGCGGATGTTCGGATATCCATAACATCCCTAGTTTAGGGTTATAACGAGCTTACCAACGATCAATTGGAAAAATCATATTTTTTTCTGCAGACGAAAACGATTTTTTTAAAACTCAGCATTGAAAAATATCGGCAAAAAAATTAATTAAGCTTAATTTTTCTTCATATACCCCCATTTTTATTTTCTCTTTTTTTGTCTTAGGAAATTCTTATTTCTGTTTACGAGGACTGATAAAATGTTCTGTAAATCCGAATTCTCTTTCACTAACAAAAAGATTAGATTTGACTTTTAACTCTCAAAATTTGACGATAACGTCTCGAGTATTCCCTGTTCCAAGTTTTATCGATTGTGCTTCCTTCTCTGTTTTGCAAAAAAAACGCTTCTCCGAAGCATAATTCTAAAAAAAAAGAATTGAAATTGTCACACTTTTTACATACAATATTAAAATTTTTTCGAGACTGCTTGATTACCATTATAATAATGTCTAGAAAAAGCCTTGTAATGTTTTCTTGTTCTTCGATTGTGGCAAAACTAGATATAGAACGAATATATTCTACATTTTTCTAAATCCTAAAATAAAATAAGAATAAGAATCACAAAATAAGAAACAAAAAGCTGCACTAAAAGCACATGTTTAACCTCTAATCCGACCTGTTTTCTCGCTCTATCTTACAGAGGGTTCGGCTTCATCACATTCGGCGATCCTGCCAGCGTAGACAAAGTATTAGCACATGGTACACACGAATTAGATGGTAAAAAGGTAAGCTGCTGTTGCTTTAAGTCCCTGCGAAATGCATGCAAATTAGTTCAGAGAACATAAAAAAGAAACAAACACACACACACGAATGTCACAACAGGTTTTCTCGTTTGCGATTCTAATCCGTCGGAAAGTGCGCGAACTGGAACGCGTTTTTTTGACCTCGTTTTGACGTTGACTAACGTCTATATCGGAGTTAGGCCCCTGAATTTGAAAATCTAGTAATTCAACCAGAGAAAACCAGGGAAAAGTGGTCAGGTTTTGAGCGCTTATTTTGCAGTCATCTATAATCAGGTTTTCGAGGTTTTGGCATCAATCGATCAGAAATTCTTTTACGGTTAAATTTATGTAACAAAAACAAACTATTTTTTGAGATACACTATTGAAAAATTGGTAATCAATATCGATTGTCTAAATCATACCGCGCAGCCAATCACTACCTCTCTTCCCAAGCACAGTCGACACTAACGGATACAATCGATCTGACTTTGTTGTTATTGTTGTTGTCACTTTCTGTTTCCGATGTTTATGCTGCTGCTAGCGGAAAAAACCTTGCAAATATGCATCTTTTTGTTGGTGTTAATTTTACGACAGCGGCCGGCGCCCCATCATTCTGATTCCAAAACCGCACCAGTGACATGCGGACGCTAGGTGATAGCAGCTGAAAGGAGGAAATACAAAATAGTACCGGTCATCTCGAGCCGGTTTCACCCGTGAAGCTGGTGGCTTTAGTAGTAAATGGCTACTGCAAAACACCTCAATGGCTGGAATTCTGGACGGACTAACCAGGAAACTATAATCGGCAACTGGCACCTTTTGGTGCCTCGAAATTTTGGTACAGAAGCGGCTAATTGAATTTTCTGTTTTACCAAATGCTGCTGCTAGCGGAAAAAACCTTGCAAAAATGCATGTTTGTGTTGGTGTTGATATTATGACAGCGGCCGGCGCAGCTTTCAAGAAACATTTGTCTCTACCATTCCATCATCTATGTAGCCCCTCCCTCTTTCTATTTATCTGACGAAGCCTTGGTATAAAACGTATCGTTCGAACATTTCACCCCATCAGTTTCATTATTAAACCGTACCGGATACATACGGACGCTCGGTGTTAGCAGCTAAAAGGAGGAAAAACAAAATAGTACCGGTCATCTCGTGCCGGTTTGACCCGTGATGCTGGTGGCTACTGCAAAGTACTAAAATGGCTGGAATCCTGGACGGAAACCAGTAAACAATAAATTGGCAACTGGCACCTTTTGGTGCCTCGCAGTTTTATAATAGAAGCGGTTAGTTGAATTTTATGTTTTACAATTGCTGTTGCTAGCGGAAAAAAACCTTGCAAAAATGCATGTTTATGTTGATGTTAATTTCACGACAGCGCTAGGTGTTAGCAGCTGAAAGGAGGAAAGACAAAATAGTACCGGTCATCTCGTGCCGGTTTCACCCGTTATGCTGGTGGCTTTTAGTAGATTAACCAGAAAACAACAATGTAATCGGCAACTGGCACCTTTTGGTGCCTTTAAATTTTGTTACAGAAGCGGCAAATTGAATTTTCTGTTTTACCAAATGCTGCTGCTAGCATGAGCATGAGCATGAGCATGATTGACCGCCCGCGGTTGCTACTCCGTTATTGCCAGATCAGCTGTAATTACACAGAGAACCAACAGATGATGCTTGGGACCAACATGCATCCTCAATGTGTAAAAACCGGTGACCTTAATCTTTATATTAGGCAATACCAGCGCCGGCCGCATCCGAATGCAGGTCAAAGAAGGAATTTGTATAGGAAAATGTTGACGTGATACTCGCTTATTGGAAGCCGAGAACACCTCTGCACTTCCACGAGAAATCACTGGGATGTTGGAGAAAGGGCAAGGTACACAGCAGGGTTTGTTTTGGTAAACGATGCGCTGATTTCGAGTGTCGGGTTCTTTAGAACAAGTATCGCGCGAACAAGTTCATTATATCCGTCACGATATTCATAATGCGATTCGAAGTCATTCAGTTTGACAATGTAACACCGCAGCAATAAATCGTACGCAAGGATACTGGACCTTTGATCAAATTGGGACAACTTCAAATAATATGATATCTCCTCGTAAGGTGATTCTCTTTACACCGAAATCAGTTGCGCGTTGTTGATCTATATGTAGATAATTCGACCTCATGGAGGTACCGACGAGGGGTCTCTAGGGGTTCGGTCAACCGGACATTTTCTACCTAACAGATCGACCAACGACGTTTCTCGTATATACTTTGTCTGCTCTAAAAAAACGATAAGATACCGCGAAAAACGCTTATTACGAAAATAACCATGAGTATATTTCTATCCAAACGTCGCGATCCTCTGCGTACGACGCACGCGATGTAGCCCATGCTACTCGTAGCAATCAGCTATTTGTCGATCCCGAGTCAATCCCAATCCCGAGAAGAAACGAACACACGTCGGCCGTCGCGATTCTTGGGAAGGTATACATCGCGTTTTCGTTAATCGCGATATTTATCGACCGGACGAAATCTTCGGTTGAACAGTCACAGTGAGACATGAACAAGTATCTGGGTATACCCCTCGAAATCATTATATTCCGAAAACGTTAATATAAGTAAAATTCTCCCGAGCCGGAAACGCGGTTTACATCGAAACACTACGACATTTCACGCCGATTCTCTCTTAGTTGTCGATGCGAATGTTGCCTATTAAATAGAAAAATTGGCAAAGTTTCATGCATACAAAGCCTTAATAATTTAAAAATGAAAATTTCCATATTGACCATCCATCGAGCTAATATAGTCTTAAGTTTGTTAACAAAATGCCGACCTTGTCATTATTGGAACATAGTATACAAAACATAAGCAGCCCAAAAGCTAGAAAAATCGAAAAAGTGAAGCATAAGATTTCATGTATTATCCACAACCATTGCTTTCGAGGTGAACACATGTTTGGCTGATAGAACCCTACTTGAAGCCTGACCGTGCAAAAACGTGGTAGATGACGGATTCGAGGCATACTATGCGTCATGTTGGCTCATTACTAAGTTGAGCTACTCTTTACCTTGGGTGTGATCCTGTTGGAAAGATAGAAAAATGGCAAAGCTTGGTGTATCTAAAACATTAAGTGCAAACATCAGGGGTAGATGTACATACTAATCCAAAGTCTTAAAATTATTGATAAGACCAAACCAATCATGATTATTTCAGGCTGACTAAATAGTCATCAGATGTCAAACTCAACTTTATTGAGTTTTCTATTACCTGTCATGCGATAGTCAGTGCGTTCAAAAATTCATTGCACACGACATATCAGTGAATACATATCAATTAATCCATTCCACCATAAATTCTAATAAACAATACTATTACACAAAACTACACGAGAAAAAGGCTCCAGAAAAACACCTTAATTGCACTCTGTTTTCAATTTGGACATTCAAAACTGTAACAGTTAAACATTCATGACGAGCACAATCAAAACGGCGTGCTACGTCGTTCCGCAAACTGGCAACTACGTGGTATTCGGTGGATCATCACATGATGTGAACCATATTCGAACGCGGACCAATTAGGAAAAAAAAAATAAAATTCCAAAAGCGAATCGTGTATGTCGTATCGAGCCCGTTGATAAGTTAACCTACCTCACCTGACGATTCTCATTGCTTTTACTTGTGGGAGAAAAAAAGTAAAACATTTCAAGACTCATCGTGCAAACAAAAAAAAACCCTACTCGCAGCCGAAAAGCTACCACACCTCGTGCACCCAACAGATCACTCATTCACACTTCTGCCAAAGTCCAAAGCCCGCTAAAAACCACTACACATAGAGCCTATGCATTCTTGATACAAAAAAAAAACATATACTCATCTGTTTTATTTTGGTTATGCCTATGCCAGCGAAACAAACGCCGACTAGCACAGCGCAACGCTACTCTCTCCGCTCTTCAGGTAGTGCAATTCTCTTCGATCACACCACCATGCACTCCATTTTCGCACGTTAATAATGAACCGCTAGTTAGCGCGACGCACGAAGTTGGCACTCACACTCACGCAACCTAACTTGCCTTACAATTTTCAATTTGATTTCGTGGATAAATTATAACTTCCACTCAAGAAACACTGTGTTTTTCACAAAACCTTCACTTTTCTCACTTAGACGAAGCATCACAGATCACAACTTTACACTTTTTAACAAGTTTGGCCCCTAAAATCACTTATAAATCAATGACTTTAACGGATAGCTTTCGGGGCACGTATTATCAGTTATCCTTGTTCAACGCCCTACCACCTTTTACCAAATGCTGCTGCTAGCGGAAAAAAAAAACCTTGCAAAAATGCATGTTTGTGTTGGTGTTAATATTATGACAGCGGCCGGCGCAGCTTTCAAGAAACATTTGTCTCTACCATTCCATCATCTATGTAGCCCCTCCCTCTTTCTAATGATCTGACGAAGCCTTGGTATAAAACGTATCGTTCGAACATTTCACCCCATCAGTTTCATTATTTAACCGTACCGGATACAAACGGACGCTCGGTGTTAGCAGCTAAAAGGAGGAAAAACAAAATAGTACCGGTCATCTCGTGCCGGTTTGACCCGTGATGCTGGTGGCTACTGCAAAGTACTAAAATGGCTGGAATCCTGGACGGAAACCAGTAAACAATAAATTGGCAACTGGCACCTTTTGGTGCCTCGCAGTTTTATAATAGAAGCGGTTAGTTGAATTTTATGTTTTACAATTGCTGTTGCTAGCGGAAAAAAAACCTTGCAAAAATGCATGTTTATGTTGATGTTAATTTCACGACAGCGCTAGGTGTTAGCAGCTGAAAGGAGGAAAGACAAAATAGTACCGGTCATCTCGTGCCGGTTTCACCCGTTATGCTGGTGGCTTTTAGTAGATTAACCAGAAAACAACAATGTAATCGGCAACTGGCACCTTTTGGTGCCTTTAAATTTTGTTACAGAAGCGGCAAATTGAATTTTCTGTTTTACCAAATGCTGCTGCTAGCGGAAAAAACCTTGCAAAAATGCATGCTTGTGTTGGTGTTAATATTACGACAGCGGCCGGCGCAGCTTTCAAGAAACATTTGTCTCTACCATTCCATCATCTATGTAGCCCCGCCTTCTTTCTAATTATCTGACGAAGCCTTGGTATAAAACGTATCGTTCGAACATTTCACCCCATCAGTTTCACTACTAAACCGTACCGGATACATACGGACGCTCGGTGTTAGCAGCTAAAAGGAGGAAAAACAAAATAGTAACGGTCATCTCGTGCCGGTTTGACCCGTGATGCTGGTGGCTACTGCAAAATACTAAAATGGCTGGAATTCTGGACGGAAACCAGTAAACAAGAAATCGGCAACTGACACCTTTTGGTGCCTCGCAGTTTTATAATAGAAGCGGTTAGTTGAATTTTATGTTTTACAATTGCTGTTGCTAGCGGAAAAAACCTTGCAAAAATGCATGTTTATGTTGATGTTAATTCCACGACAGCGCTAGGATTTAGCAGCTGAAAAGAGGAAAGACAAAATAGTACCGTCATCTCGTGCCGGTTTCACCCGTTATGCTGGTGGCTGTTAGTAATAAATGGCTACTGCAAAATACTAAAATGGCTGGAATTCTGGACGAGAATAATCGGAAACTGGTACCTTTTGGAGCCTCGAAATTTTGTTACAGAAGTTTTGTAAAAGAAGCGTTGCAATTCCCTCTACTATTTGCTTCAATGGGATATTTTTTTTTTTAAGAATACGGTAGTCAACGTCATGCGGTCGTGTCTTGAATACCACCCTCCTACTTTTTTTTCTGTGCCCAGGCGGGATCCAGGACCATTTCACACGTTTTTCCCACCCCACTCCCCAATGGTTGGTCACCGTGATCGAAATGCCATTTTTCGGTTGGGTGCGTAAAAATAATAATCAGATTTTATTTGCTTCAAATTATGTCACGGCAGGGCGTGGACGCGCGGGAGAGAGTGTGGAAGATAAATAAAATGCGAAACCCTGACTCCCATCCATCGTTTCCGAGAGATTGAAGTTCCTTTTTTTATGTTCGCTTTCTTCACTATCTGCTCCATTGGGTAGAGAAAAGTTTCGCCCTTCCGCTTGTCGTCCACTCCCGCGGGTTTTCGCTTCGTGATAGACAATATAAATATGTGAGCGCGTTTGCAGGTGCCAGAAGGAATGGAGTAAAAACGTGGTTATAGAAGGATTTTTTTCCCCATCACGAATTTTTCCACAAACTAGCGGATGAGATGGAAGAATAACAATGCAAAGTGCTTGCGCTTGTCGCTCGCGTCTGATGTGGGGGAGGGGTGGAGAGAGAGCGTAAAAACAGTGTCCTCCCAGCCCGTCCTAGTCGTCGTCATCATCGTCGTCGTCGTCGCCGGCGATCGCCTCTTTTGTCACGTGAGGACGTGATTCCGTTGCGAATGAGGGCGCGGGCGAGTAAACGTATGACTGAATGGTTTGTTTTTCTAAGAAGCATCGCTCGGATTAGCTAAATGATTCGAAAATGAAATACATGGTCACTTTGCGGGGGAAAGCTGGAAGAGTCGGGATGCTGCTCGAAAATAGCTGTTGTTTTTCTAGTTTTCTAGCGATGCAGTCGTCGTAAATTATATGAGTATGTATTATAACTAACAGTCTAACTAGATTCATTATTTTTTCGAAAAATATAGAATCTAGGAACTTACCACCTCAATCACGCCAAAAACCCCGGAGGTAGTAAAACCAACTCCGGGACAAGTGCAGGAGTCAAACGAAGCTCCTTTATTGAAGGTGGACACGGGCCATTCTCAAAGCAGGCATAACTCTTGTTGAATCGCCCCCTGGGACGCTATATTTTTTATTATTCATTTTAATTCCACTCCCGGTTCTAACAGGGTAGGGGTTGTATCATATCCAAAATAAAATAAAAGTGTAGAAAGAAATAATGGCACAGGGTGTAGCAACAGGAAGTAAACATTTCCTCGAACAATGATGAACGCAATTGCTATGACAAATCTTTAAAACTGATGCAACTCCGTCCGCACTCGTGACAGAGTACGGACTATCGAGCTTTAAGCCACACCCTGTGCGGTCAGTTCCTAACTTTTCACCCTTATTTTCGACTCACCACATCACTCTCGCATAAGTGGTCGTTTGTGTCTCCATCAAGCCGACACCAAGCACGACGACGGACGACGGCATTTGGGCCTTGAAACGGACGGTCCGCCAGTGCTGGGCTGTGCCGTAACGAAAACGAACATCTTCCATTATTTTGCGAACCCCGGCAGCCCAACCTGATGATGGTGCAACCGAACCGGACAATGGCGCTAAGATTACGTCAAATCTTGACACTCTTCTCCACGTTCGGTTGATGTAGTCGTCGGAATGGCAGTGTGTGTAGGTGCTTAAAGTCCATTCACCAGGGAAGTTGATGTTTGCATAAAATAGAAGGGAAGAATCACCGGAACGATTGATGATTATTTCGTAGGACACTCAGTCAAGTTTCTTTACTGGAAATACGAGCTACGAAAGTTGTTTCAACCAGTGGTGCCAAACAAGTTTTCGTTAGCATTTCATCAATTTTACCCTCTTCAAGCCTCCTTTGTTTTATAACGTTATAACCTTCCTCACTATATGGCAACCCTGCCATTCGCTGCCCATAAATCCGCACGGCATAAATCGCTTGTCGACACACATACACCGTTTGGATGCATTTTTAATACGATGACACACGGTCAAGAAAAGGGACGCCCGAAACCGAGAACAAATGAGAATTTACAGCGCCCAACAGCTTGACCACGAGAGTGCAAAGAACTGAGCTGTCAGGATTTACACACGCCGAGGACGATTGATTTATGGAGTCGTCGGTCGTTCGTTCTCCGTTCGATACTACTCCTGTGTTAGATCGGATGACTTTTCGGATTACAAAAGAATCTGTTCTGTTTCGTCCTCTCCGTTCTCTGCTGCCCCGATATCTCGAGCAGAAGTCATTTGCCGTTAAATACCAGCTAATGACAGCATTGGGAGGATGTCGCTTAGGGGTACTGCCACACCGCAAGCACACAACAGGGAATCAGCGGGCAAACGGAATGACACGCGTGTTTTCAATTAATCCGAACCGTTTATACAGTATTTGTTTTCCCCTTGACTGCTGCTGTTCACAGGTTTTCCGGTTTTGTAGATAATAGGAGGGAACCCGGTTGTTACAATTACTTACACTTCCGAAGAACCGGTCCAGGTCCAGTCCCTTTCGATGCACATCTTCACGATACACGACTGGCTGTAATGGAGACAAACTAATCTTGCCTTCGCACTTGTCCGTTGTTGACATTAACGTGTGTGTGTGTGTGTGTGTGTAAATTTGTAGATCTGTAATAAGAGGGACAAAACTGATTAGCGTAGAAACTGACCCAGAAAATCTCTGTTTGTTTGTTTACTTTCAGATCGATCCCAAAGTAGCATTTCCTAGGAGAGCACATCCAAAGGTGAGTGGCGTAATTTATTTATCATTTTAAAATGATCAACAGCGGTTTAAAGTACGACTTTCTAGCATTTTGGCCGCCGTAAAGTAAGAATTTTTCATTGGATTTTTGAGAAAATTAGATGAGACTAGGATCAATTGTTTCGTCAACCGACCTACATTTCTTCTTACTCCATTTTTTTGACTAAAATTGAGTGTTACAGAAATTTCAATTAATTATCAAAATTTCGCAGTCCAACAAAACTAACGAGCGTTTTAACGGAAATTTGAAACACGCAAAGAGTAAAAAGTAAGCAGTGAGGAAAAATTTGGAACCACGGAGAATATAATCAGAGATGACAGGAGTCTCCTTGGAGAAATTGGCCGGTGTAGCATTCTCAGCAGAGAAGTCAGATTATTTTACATATAATTATGTGAAAATTCTGACACCTACATGTTTCTACCGATACATTACAGTGTATTACAACTAAAAACTATCATTGTTGCATGTGGTTTCAAAGCAATATTGGAATCGAAGTTCACGATAACAAAACCACGTACGGTAATATGAAATACTAGTTGAACGTTCCCGGCGATGCTCGGGATCAAAAGTTTCAAAATTAGGAATAATTTTTTATAATTTATTGCATTATTAGCACAACTCACTTCAAAAATATTTCACATCTTATACGTCCATCATCCCTTAAAGTACTTTAACATTCTGAGAACGCATAGAACGGAAATACCCATATTGGATTGTATTTTGTGATTTGGGGATGTTTTACAGAAACTGGAAATCGCCATTTCGGATTTCAAATAGACGAATGGAGTTCGGAAGTTTCGGAAGTATTGAAATGGTTGGCCAAATACCACTTTAGATTATTTTCCTGAAACCAGAAGTCGTTATTTTAGAAAATGTTATGTGGGGTCATCCCAGTTCCGAATATACCACACTCGGGTGATAACCGGATATTCGTCAATCGTTCACAGTAAAACCTCTTTTTATGTAACTTTTAGAAGAAAGAAATCAACGTAAAAAGAATTTAGCGTGACCATTCATGCTTAGTTCTCTTCTATAATCATATTCAAAGAGATAACATGTGAATTTTTATAACGAAAATGTTTGTTGGTATCCAAGGATCACGTCTGAGAAGAAGTTAACGTTTTAATCCACATAACTACGTGGAAATTTAAAAAAAAAAAGATTAAACCAATGAAATGCGGCTCTTCTTCCAGCCAAATGTCCCGAAATTTAGTTTTGGTAAAAGTAAAAAAGTATTTAGAATCCCGTAATGTGTTACTATTCACAAAACTACGAAAACATCAGAAATGTAATTTTTTTCTGCTCGACTTGCACCAAATTAAAACATAAATTCTTCTGCTAGAAAATATTTGTAGATGTTGAAAGGAACAACGAACATTTTATTGAAAAAAAAAAATTAATTTACACGCGAATTGAGCTCATGCTTAAAAATTAAAAATTTTGCATGTATCATATGTATAAAAAATAAATTTCAAAAAGAGTATTTTAATGTGTTTTTCTGTATGCAGAAAATCATCTTCAAACATACGTAGTTTTCAAAGTAATATTTCAACTTTTAGCAATAAGATACCCATTATTTTCCCTCAAATGTCTTTCCTGAACATTAACAAACATTTCAATGAAGAACAATTACATATCATAGCTTTGAATTTTGATTTAGAGGCAAATTGAGTTCAAATATTCATGATTTTGCTTGTTTAACGTAGTGTTGTGAATAATATCTCAATTTTCAGTAATCAAAAATCTGTTATTTTTACTCAAAAGTCTTTCCCGAACATAAACAAACGTTTCAATAGAAAAAATCATATATCATAGCTTTAAATTTGGATTTAGAGACAAATTGAGCCAAAATATTCATGATATTGCATGTTTTACTTAGTTTTGTGAATAATATCTCTAGTTTCAGTTATCAGATAACTATTATTTCTTCTCGAATGTCATTCCTGAATAACAACGAACATTTTATTGAAAAAAATCACGTGTCATCGCTTTGAATTTCGATTTAGAGACAAATTGAGCCTAAAAAATTATGGTTTTGCATTTTTCATGTGGTTTTGTGTAATAATCAGATACCTATTATTTTTGCCTCAAATATCTCTCCTCAACACAACGAACATTTTATTATAGTATAAATCACAGATCACTGCTTCGAGTTTTGATTTAGAGGCAATTTCAGCATAAAATTCATGTTTTGCATGTTCCACGTAGTTTTGTGAATAATATCTCGTGTATAAGTAATCAGAAACCTGTTATTTTTTCTCAAATGTCTTTCTTAAATATCAACGAATATTTTAATGAAAAAAGAATCACATGTCATCGCTTTGAATTTTGATTTAGAGACGAATTAAGTATAAAAAGTCATTATTTTGCATGTTTTACGTAGTTTCGTGAATAATATCTCAAGTTATTGTTATCAGAAACTAATTATTTGTCCTCAAATGTCTTTCCTGAGCATTAACAAACATTTTAGTGACAAAAGAATCATATGTCATCGCTTTGAATTTTGATTTAGAGGCAAATTTAGCACAGAAAGTCATAATTTTGCATGTTTTACGTAGTTTCGTGAATAATATCTCAAGTTTTAGTAATTAGATACCTATTGTTTTTCCTCAAATGTCTTTCCTAAACATAAACGAACATTTTAATGAAAAAAGAATCATATGTCATCGCATTGAATTTTGATTTAGAGGCAAATTTAGCACAGAAAGTCATAATTTTGCATGTTTTACGTAGTTTTGTGAATAATATCTCAATTTTTAGTATATAGATACCTATTTTTTTTCTCAAATGTCTTTCCTGAACATCAACGAACATTTCCATTAAAACCAACATGTCCTACACCTACATGTTAAAAAACCTACATGTCACCGCTTATTATTTTTGATTTAGAACGATTCAAAATGTTCTGTACACCTCAGAGACTGAGGGAATAATATCAATAAGATCAAGCGTTACGGAATTCCATTTTTATATAGTAGATTACTGTCTATAATGGGTCATAAATATATTAAAAAAAAACTTGCTCCGCAAAATTCCTTACAGCAACTGGTAATTTAAATATTTCTCGGTTTGATATTGAGAAGTTCTTGCAATAAAAACATATATATTCTACCATTTGGAATAATGTGGCCAGACTAGAACAGCTAGGGAAAAATAGTTCTCGAAGAATATCTTTTCAGCGGGGTTTTTTCGAGTTGCACTGAACTTATACATGAGAAATTTTTCACTTAATTTTACCTGACAAGCATTGACAGATTAATTTTTTTTTGTTTCCAAGAACGTAACAATACTAACACATAATCGTCTAAACTAAGCGCATAGACACACGGATATTATATAACATTTATTTAAACATCAAATACTACTGTCATTAGACACATTAAACAATAAGTAAACTACTTTTCTTGCATCAACAAAAAAGTTACATGAAACATCATCAAGAAGCATGTTGCATTAAAATTGTGGTGTCTCTAAAACTAAAGCAGATAGATAGTTAATACAAAGAACCAGTGCACAGTGGTCCAATAAGGCAAAAAGTGGAACTTAATTCCATAGCGCCTTTTAACTTCATCCTAGCTTAATAGTGTCTTCGGAGCAATTGTTTGTATGAATGACCCGCATAATTGCAAATTGTAAAAAAATATTAAAAGTTTACTATACTAAAAATAAAAAAAATAACTTTTTTGTGTTAAGAGATAGAAGAATAGTTTATTCAGCAAAGTTGTAGGAAATTTAAAAATATGAAACTTTGTTGAACATATGAAAATCCTATCTTTTTTCGGTACAAAGTTATAAAGTACATTACATGGAACTTATTTAAAAGTTAGTTTTTTGTACTTAACTTTAGTTAGTTGCATTTTACACGAAAGTGTAGTTCGGAGGAATTGTTAGGGCACACAAAACAAACATTTTTGCCGAAGACTATATATCTCCAGGAGTTTTCCTTACAAAGTTATATCATATTTTAGCTAATTTTTTCGATAATTTCAAGAATGTATAGGTTAAAAAGGGGCAAGTGGAATCATGATGTCAATAGTTTTTCTTGAAGTTAAGCTGAAGTACTATAAACTTCTTTAGGTTCCATTTGTCCCAATCCACCCATTTTAGAGTACGGCGAACATATGTCACAGTAGGTTTTCATATATCAAAAATACTAACTTTTTTGTGTTAAGAGATAGAGGAATGGTCTTTTCGGCAAAGTTTTAGAACGTGCAAAAATATGAAACTTTGCTGAACAAACAAAATTTCTATCTTCATTGGGAACAGAGTTACAGAGTATTTCATGTAAAAGTTACTTAAAAGTTAGTTTTTTGTACTTAACTTTTGTTAGTTACATTTTACAAGAAAACTTTGTTCTGAAGAAGCATTTGGACATACAAAACACACGTTTTTGTTGAAGGCTACACATATCCAGGACTTTTCCTTATAAAGTTATAGCACATTTCAGCATATTTTTTCGATAACTTCAACAACGTATAGAATAAAGATTAGGTGGATTGGGACGGATGGAACTTATAGCAGTTTTGAGCACTTGAGCTGAACTTTGAGAAAAAAAATTGACATCATGATTCCACTTGCCCCTTTTTCCTTTATACGTTCTTAAAGTTATCGAAAAAATATGCTGAATTATGCTATATCTTTGTAAGGAAAAGTCCTGGAGATGTGTAGCCTTCAACAAAAACGTGTATTTTGTATGCCAAAATCCGATTTGTAGAACAACGTTTTTTTGTAAAATGTAACTAACAGATGTTTAGTACAAAAAACTAACTTTTAAGTAACTTTTACATGAAATACTCTGTAACTCTGTTCCCAATGAAGATAGAAATTTTGTTTGTTCAGCAAAGTTTCATATTTTTGCACGTTCTAAAACTTTGCCGAAAAGACCATTCCTCTATCTCTTAACACAAAAAAGTTAGTATTTTTGATATATGAAAACCTACTGTGACATATGTTCGCCGTACTCTAAAATGGGTGGATTGGGACAAATGGAACCTAAAGAAGTTTATAGTACTTCAGCTTAACTTCAAGAAAAACTATTGACATCATGATTCCACTTGCCCCTTTTTAACCTATACATTCTTGAAATTATCGAAAAAATAAGCTAAAATATGATATAACTTTGTAAGGAAAACTCCTGGAGATATATAGTCTTCGGCAAAAATGTTTGTTTTGTGTGCCCTAACAATTCCTCCGAACTACACTTTCGTGTAAAATGCAACTAACTAAAGTTAAGTACAAAAAACAAACTTTTAAATAAGTTCCATGTAATGTACTTCATAACTTTGTACCGAAAAAAGATAGGATTTTCATATGTTCAACAAAGTTTCATATTTTTGAATTTTCTACAACTTTGCTGAATAAACTATTCTTCTATCTCTTAACACAAAAAAGTTATTTTTTTATTTTTAGTATAGTAAACTTTTAATATTTTTTTACAATTTGCAATTATGCGGGTCATTCATACAAACAATTGCTCCGAAGACACTATTAAGCTAGGATGAAGTTAAAAGGCGATATGGAATTAAGTTCCACTTTTTGCCTTATTGGACCACTGTGCAGTGGTTTCATAGGTTAAATTTAATAACAAAAAAAAATTATATTAGTCACGATTTTTATGAGAAATCATCGAGGAGACATCATCGACAACACTATTTATAAAGATTTTGCTTCCGAAATGCTACTTTTACTATAACTGAAACCTAAAATTTTTATTACTATAACTGAAACCTAAAATTTGAAAAACTTTTTTTTTTCAAGATGGTGGGAAATCTGCTAACAGACACCTGAGAAGATAACTCAGGGTGTGGAATTGGGTTTGCTAGAGTTGACTCACTAAATCTTTTGTGCTTGATGTACCCTCTTTTTAGAGTTGGCTAACTACTAAGAGACAAGAAGTTAGTTTACTCTGGTACACTAATGGTCACCCGTCGATTGGTGCCTTGCAGCTGGAAGCTGTTGCGCTGTCCGCTCTCCAGATGGCCTCGTCCGCGCACATTCTATCAACCAAATTTTCCCGGGTGGGTGGGATGAAGCTGTTTGTGGTTGCATGCTTCATCAGAGATAGGGTGGGAGGGATACGTGTCGGTAAGTACCTCTCACCTGAGTTTTTTTGGCACTCAAAACATAACTTTACTTTAATCGCATGATGATCTCACCATTCATAAATAGAACTCATCCCGCAGTCACACGCCAGTAAGAGACAATGCGTTCATCTACCCTTGGTAGAGTTGAACCAACCCCTCTGCCACCTGATCATCAAGGATGATCGTTCAATGTTCCTTATACACCTTATGTTGAGTCCATTGAAGGGATTCCCATCTTCTGAGACGATGATGCTTATGGGCACCATGCCAGCCCGAACGCATGTTGCTTCGTATGACACCGTGCGATACGCGCTCGTAACCCTTAGGCACATGAGCCTGCTGGTGCCTTCTATTTTATCCCTATAACAGGCCTTAGACGTTACTGGTGCTTCATACCTGAGTATGGATGTTGTCACGTTGGCAAGCAATTTGCGCTGAGCTATTATTTATCATACGTGATAATGACGCGATGACCGTTGAAGTATGCTAGTGATACGCGGAAATTCTATGAGAAGGTAAACCAGTCCCGCAGAGGTTATGTGCCGCAAGCCGACATGTCGACACGGATGGGAACCTTCTCACGGATGCCAGCGAGGTGGTCGACAGGTGAAAGGAGTACTTCGATGGACACCTGAATGGCGAAACAGTAAACAGAAGCGGAGCAGGAACTGACCTAGGAGCACCAGCAGCGGATGACCGAGTACTAGCCCCCGATATTCATGAAGTTCTTTGTGAGATCGGGAAGCTGAAAAACAATAAAGCCGCAGGCAAAGACGGACTGCCGAGCGAGCTCTGGCGCTGGCTAGAGCGCTGCAGCGGTTCATTTCCAGGATTTGGGAGAAGGAAAAACTGCCAGACGAGTGGATGGAGGGAGTCATCTGCCCCATCTACAAGAAGGGCGACAAGCTGGTGTGCCGAAACTACCGCGGTATCTCGCGTACCAATGCCGCCTACAAAATACACTCACAGATCCTGTTCCGTCGTCTATCACCTTTAAACAGGAGGTTCGTGGGTCAGTGCCAAGCGGGTTTATGGGAGCTTGTGCTACCACGGACCAGATCTTCTCAATCCGACAGATCTTACAGGAATGTCGCGAGTACAATGTGCCCACACATCACATCTTCATTGACTTCACGGCGGCCTATGATACAGTCGACCGAGAACAGCTATGGCAGATCATGCACGACAACGGATTTCCGGATAAACTGACTCGATTGATCAGAGCCACCAAGGCGCAAGTGATGAGCTACGTGCGTGTTTCGGGGATACTCTCGAGTCCCTTTGAATCGCGCAGAGGGTTGGGACAAGGAGATGGACTTTCTTGTTTGCTGTTTAGCATCGCCCTTGAGGGTATGATCCGGAGGGCGGGCATCGACACGAGGGGCACAATTTTCATAAGGTCTGTTCAACTTCTGGGCTTCGTGGATGACTTCGACATCATATCACGTAACTTTGCGACGGCGACGGATGACGGCGGAAAACAGAATACATACGAGCGAGCCTCCAAGGAGAACAACGTCAGCCTCCCAATTCAAGTCTCTGTAGACGGTGATGAGCTTGAGATGGTCGATGAGTTCGTGTATCTGGGGTCACTGGTGACCGCCGACAATAACACCAGCAAAGAGATCCAGAGACGCACCCAGACAGGAAATCGTGCCTACTTTTCACTTCGGAAGACACTTCGATCGAATCGAGTGCGACGACGCACGAAGTTGACGCTATACAAAACCCTGATAAGACCGGTAGTCCTCTACGGGATCGAGACAACAACGCTTCTCGCGGAGGACCTTAACGCTCTTGGAGTTTTTGAACGGATGGTGCTACGGACTATCTACGGTGGAGTACAGACGGACGACGGAGAATGGCGACGGCGCATGAACCACGAACTGCACGCGCTGCTTGGAGAGAATCCCATTGCACACCTGGTGAAAGTTAATAGGTTGCGGTGGGCCGGTCATGTCGTAAGGATCCGGACGGCAACCCTGTGAAATCACTTCTCTTCAGCAACCCTACCGGCACCAGAAATAGAGGGGCGTAGCGTGCACGATGGCCCAACCAGATCGAAGGAGACTTGCGGGTGATGAGGCGCCTGGGGAACTTGCGAAACACAGTCTAAAACCGAGCAACATGGCGACAAATTCTTGATACAGCACGAGCCACCACCGCTCTCGTCTGATTGGTAAGGTAAGGTAAGGGCCCAGAATAGAACATTACGGAGCTCCTGCGGTGATTCGAACGCACTTCTGACCCTCCTCCGTACTGTGTGTGCTTATAACCTGCAAACGCACCATCTGTTTGTGGATTTCAAGACGGCATACGACTCAGTGTAAAGAAACGAGATGTGGCAGATCATGCTGGAACACGGTTTCCCGACGCTGTCTCCCCAGCTGGTTTCGAGGTACGATGCTGGCCTAACAAGCCAGTCATCGTAGGTTCGAGTCTTGACTCGAGAGAGACTGTTAGTGTCAGTAGGATCGTAGCGCTAGCCCCGCAATTGTCCTGTACACTTAACGTTGGCAGCGAAGTCTGTGTATAGTAAACAGAAGGTCAAATTCCGAATCGGAATGTAGCACCAAGGCTTTGCTTTGCTTTGTATGACGCCGGAGGGATCGAAATCTCACATGCTTCTTGGTTTCGCAGACGACATCGATACCATCGGTAACAACCGTAGGGCTGTGGAGGAGGCCTTCGTACCTCTTAAGAGCCATTAACTCTGCCAAAACGAGATACAAGGTAGCTGGCAGGGAGCGTGGGAGCTCCCGTGGTGTTGGTGCTGAGGTGGAGATAAATGGGGAACGATTTGAAGTGGTTGATGAATTCGTTTGTCTTGGTACGCTTGTGACATGTGACAACGATATGAGCCGTGAAGTGAAACGACGAGTTGCAGCTGCGAACAGGGCCTTCTACGGACTACGTAACTAGCTAAGGTCCCGTAGTTTGCAAAGTCGCACAAAACTAGACCTTTATAGGATGCTGATTCTCCCGGTGGCCCTTTACGGACATGAAGCATGCACGCTGAAGGAAGCTGTTCGACGAGTGCTCAGAGTTTTTGAGCGTAAAGTTCTGCGATCGATACTTGGCGGTAAACTGGAAGATGGAGTGTGGCGCAGACGCATGAATCACGAGTTGTACCAGGTATACAAACATGCTGACAGCGGGGTAGGCTTCAGTGTGCTGGACATGTAGCCAGAATGCCTGTCGAGAGAGCCACCAAAACTATCTTCAGCAGAGAACCAGGAAGAGGCCGTCGACTCCGTGTTAGGCCTCGCACGCAGTGGATATGCGCGGTGGAAGAAGATGCACGATCAGCTGGTGTACGAGATGACTGGAGAACGGCTACCCAAGACTGAAGAAGCTGGACATCTCTAATTCGTTCGGCCTTAGACCGGTGAACGGTCCGTTAGCCAACAAAGTAAGTAAAGTAAGTATTCTGGAAGTAATTTTTCAGAATCTTGCCAGACCGTTTATATTCTCCGTGAACCTCACCAGTCTGATGAGGATAATCCTCTCAAGCACCTTGCCCAGCAGGCAATGGGCCTATATGTCGATGGGTCCTCTGGCGGTTTCCCTGCCTTCAGCAGTAAGGCCAGTCTTTGCCGCTTCCACCTGTCCGGAAAGAGACATTCATTCATGCACCTCTGCATGAGTGCCCTCAACATCCCGGGGCCGTTTTTATAGCCTGTCTGATTGTCAGGTTAGGGATACCATCCGGTCCCGGTGCCTTGCTCACTTTTAGGGATTCGGCGATCACCGTGAGTTCCTCATTCGTAACCCTTGCCTTCTCCTCTACCTCGGAACGGCTGTCGTCGCTCACGGATTGGATGTTCGGCAGTCTGGCCGACAATCTCTGGTCTATGTCTGAGGTACTGGAACGTCGGACGTCCGTTTCGTACACGCTACATCCTCCGTCTTGCACGAAGACACGCACTGCGAAGGTCGGCTATCGCGTCCATCCACCAGTTAACCGGTAGCTAGTCCTAGGCATATCGCCGCCTTATTAAACTTGTTCGATGACCAGTTACAGTTTCCGAGTGCGATGAAGTATAAGTCCGATACGATGGCAATGTTAGACTGCGACTCGCATACTGTTTGGTATAGCAACTGCTGTGCCGCATAGATGTGGTTCAGGTTTAATTGAATCACCCTTACGTCTTCGGTTTAGTAACCGGCTCGCTTGCCGGGCACTTGGGGCCCCCCGTGGTGTGTTGGTCGTCCCGTTTGCCGGTACATACGAAACACTTGAAAGGCTCCTTGTAACCTCCCGTTGGATGGACTGCACCACCTCATCTTCTGCAAAGCTTAGACCAGTTGAGCCCTTTCCTTTGCTCTCAAAACACCCGAAGCAGACATCGGGCTGTTGGAAGGTACTCAAGGGTCATACCGACCAGCCGACCTTTCTGGCCATCTTCAAGGCTTTGTTTTCCTTCTCTAGTTGGAGCTTTTTGGTGGTTATGTGGGTCTCTGCTGGGCCCTTACGAAGACTGATGGCCTCGGTGGTAACCACCACTCCACACTGCTTGTCGAAGGCTTTTGCAATTTCGCACCCTTCGTTCTTAGGTTCTTAGGCTAGAGAGTCATATCCTCCTGGGTAAGCGCTCGCACTTGCACATCCTCACCAAGCTAACCTTCTTGACTACCGTTTTATAGGTAGGTAGAACTCCTTCCCTTTACCTCTTTACGGAGTTCTAGGATCATCCCACCGCTACGAGACGCGTCCGCGCTGAGGTTTATGAGCACCTCATGGCCTTCAAGATTTCGGCGTACTTTGACCCATCAGTCTTGAGAATGAACGTGTCGCCCCTACCCTTCGCTTTACCTTTACGCGGCTCATTGGGTGTTTTTCACGCTTGTCCCGTTTTTAGCGCTTAGTGTTTACTAAGGTAGTCCATGGACCGTTACCCGTAACTTCACCCTTCTCCTGGGCTCAGCTCCATCAACCGTCTTTTGGTGTTCGCGGGAGTTGCGTCCCCCGGAGACAGCTTTGACCTCTTTGCGGAGCAAACCTCTGCAAAGCTTAGCATGTCCGTTTGCGCGCATTTGAAAGTGGTAGCGCTTTTGCGTTTAGACGCGACTCCGCGCTGTTCAACCGCTTCCTCTGTTACTTGCGCACGCTTTTCCGTGTCCTCGGCCCTCCTCAAGGATTCAGAAAACTGCCTTCTTGCATCGTTGATGCAGGAACGTAACAACAGAAGACTCTACACGCAAAGTTTTTCTTATTACCTAATTATCAATAACGTGAAATGACTCCTTAGGCAACAAGTTTGTTACTTAAAAAGCAATGAAGTTCATCTCCAGTCAAGTAACAACACATACTGTCACATATTTAGCACGTGTTACGGGAGTACGACTATTTAATAATGGACGTTTCAACCACTGTCGAAAAATGCTCCTTTTCCATCTCCAGTCAAGAAACAACACCGTCACATATGTTGTACATGCGCTGCAAGGGCGACCCCCCCTGCCGCAGGTTAATGTACAGCACTACTAAGAGCTGTACATTAACTCACGGCAAGACAAACCGTCATCGAAACTCAAGCCTTCTATCTCCAATTCATCATCCGGTGTGCGTGTATTAGTTTGTTGTGCGCATACGGATTACAGAAATAATAAGACAAGAGTTGCCAAGCAGCAGTTTTTCCTGTCATACAGTATGCAAACGTTGATGATTTCAAAGACTTCAAATGCGTCTTGAAATCACAACACGATCTCTAAACTGCGTCAGAGAAAAACACAAACATTTGCCTTCATGCAAGCTATCTAAAACACACAATGAGTGTGCTTCATAGAAATTCATTTGGACCTGTTTGAAGATACAAAACTCGTGCCCATCCCGGACAACATTTGTAACTCTGGGCTCACGGTATTGCATGTTTTCATTTCAAGTAAACACTGGGGAACGAAACAGTGGTGTTTTTCTAATTAGACATTTGAGAATAACGGGTGAGATTCTTATTATGTGTGAATAAGGGGACAGAAATGTACCTGATCGTTGCATCAACACAAATGCAACGAGTGAAGTTTTGCTAACACCTGCATTGCGGTTCTTGGCTGTGTGTTCTCCTGCAGAAACACATACAAGCGTGTGGCCGTCATAATTTTTGTTACGTTTTGGTTATTACTCTTTGTGTACAATGCGCGGTATAATACATAATAAGTAATAAAAAGTTGCACCAAAGTAACAAAATGTTCCCCGTTTGTGTTGGATGTACTAATTAATACTGTACTACAGGGTGTTACGGTAAAAAACTGCTCAACTGCAATTTGCCGTAATATTATAAAAATAATACGTGTGTCAAAATTAACTGAACACTTCTCAATTTTAACATGTGTGCATAGTATCATTCCTTATGTTTGATTCTGACATTTACTCTTCAGTTGTGAAAATGGCGTCGAAAATTTTGCTCGCACATCGCGCACGATAAGTTGGCAAAATGGTTGAATGTGGCCAAATCAACCGTCTCCGACGTAATAAAAGCGTTTGGAGTCGACTGCTAGGCATACAAGATCTGGGGGATATCGAAATCTGAAGGCCGCAGTTTCAAGCGGAATCCCCAACTCTCCGTGCGATATGTCGGAAGCAATCTCAACAGTTGTCATCAACTGTGAACCGAGCTGAAAAATGAGCCAAATTGTCGACTTACAACAAAGTGATGACTTCAAATCCTGACGATAAGCAAAACAAGTCGACCATACAACGATCGCGGAGGCTGTACGTGAGATGCTGACGAAGTTTGATTGTGTGGTACAGAATGACGAAACTTACGTCAAGGCAGACTTTAAGAATATTATACAGCAACTGGAAGAAGAAAGGTGGCAGACATTTCCAAACACATGAAGCTGTCAAAGTTTGCAAAAAAAAATCTCGAACCTTCCCAATACACCAGAGCACCGAGGAACCTCAAGAGAACACGAAATACGTCTTACTTTCTTGAATAAGATTCCTCAAATACTAAACCAAGGAAGACAAGTCTTTTGACCCGAAAGAGATGGCTGACAAGTCACGAGTTGGATGACACAATCTCACATCTGCTAACGGTAGTTGAAAAAATTATCATAACTCTTATCTCCAACTATTCATAGTTCTGAAAAGAACCGATTCCATAATTTTAAACAAGAAATTCGTACAATACAATACAATTGTACCTCTTGCTGCCGTATGCTGAATAAAGATAAGGTGTTCCGCAGTGCTTGATAGTTAACTCGTAATCAGCTCTCTTTTTCTGATGTCGCGTTAGAGGTACGCTGTACTGTAGGCTTCACTCACTATCGTTTGACGAACAAGAATAAAGTTGAATCTTATACACGCAGTTTTTTGTATCGAATTGTGTCTAGATTTTTGCAATGTAGGCGGGGCGACGCAGACTCGAGAATGAGAAACGAAACAAAACACTTTGCTAAGTAAAAATATGTAGGCAGTGGAATTTATTCCGTCCATGTTATTGTTATCCGTGCTCGGGAAGCAAGGCAATAGCGGGGAAAGTGTATAAAAAAGCTCGACCTTGGAACTTTTCACCTATTTACACCATTAAGCACTAAAGCAACAATGTTAAACATTACATCAAACAATTGTGACATGTTTTATCTATCCACTGACATATAGGTGGCTAAGATACATTCTGTCGTTTGCTTGCTATAATCGTTAAAAATCTGACGCAACATTTGCCATTTCATTTTTTTACCAAATTTACTCTAGTATAGAAAACAAAGACGTAGTCCTACGTCAAAACGAAGCCTTTTTGCTGCAGTGTTTCGATAGTTGTGTTCGAAAAATAACCTCTAAGAAAAGCGAGAATACAACAATACGCTCCGCAATGTTTTGGTGAGTGGCAGAAAATTATTAACTATTTCACAAGTAATTGATTTTAGGGCGCTAATAAGCACCATTGGTATTGTTACAAATGTTACACTCAGATAGTTAATTTAATTGTTGGTCATTGCGGATTGTCATTCGAGAAAAACGTGTTTAAAAATTTTCTTTTGCCGCTTACTAAAATTTGAAAATTTTATAACATTTTCATCGAGCAGATTTCAATTTCACCCATGCCGTTTTTTTCGGCGATTAACCTTCTGATGCCAAATTTTTTTCGCTTGAAAAAATTCTAGCCGCTCTCTTCTGTGATCCGTAACACATGTCTGATAACAAGAAAACTTCTGTTTTGAAAAATAGTTACTTATTTAAAAAAATATCAAGACCGCCTAAAGGCGGCACTGGGCACCCGCGTAAAAAAAAATCAAGGGAAAATCATTTCAAAACGGAATTTTTTTCGAGCTCATTTTATGTTCACTAAATTGTTATGCAGCTAGCGATGATAGAAATCGAAAAAGCAATCCTTCCACAAGGTGAAACAAAAATGGCCATGTGTGCCACACATAACAAATAATTTGATGTCCCGTTTATTGGTTTATCTGGCATATATTGTTTCTGAAAAAGTTTCATTTTGGTGGGGCACAACTGCTAATCGACGCAAAGTGCTACTCCATTGGAACTGACTGGATGGTTTGGTTGACATAGTTAATAATTGGTCGAATTTCATATAACTTATCGTATCCAAAAGGTCCTTCACGAGGAACTGCACTGTCGTTGGTAAAGTGAAGATTTCTATATTATTCGCTCGAAACGATTTCTCGGCATGGTTTCTTGGACTGCTATTAATGCATACTCAATCTCATTTTAACGAACACTAGAATAACTATTAACAGACATAAAACACAAAATTCCTACAAATTTGCAAATTTTTCACGGTGTAGTGTAGTTGTTCCAATATCTTTCTGGAAAGCGTATAGATTTATCTAAATAGTTGAAGTATTTGAATGGAGTGTCCAGCTTTTTGAACTTTTCAGGTAAGGGATCGTGTTCAAAAAGATGAAAGACTTTGGCAGTTCAAGTTTTTTGTCTTGTTGATGATTTCTTTGAATGCAGGCGCAGCTTCGACACAAAAATTTATGACTTTAGAAATGTAGAACGCGATGGCCAAGCTTTTTGTTTACCGTTTTTTGGGGCGGTTGGTCAAATGCGCGTCGCATGTGTAAGATAATTAGGTCCTTTGTTTCATTGTCAAGCTCCTCATCATCAAAGTTTCGATTCCTGTCGCCGTTTCATGACTGAACAAGAAACAGATCAAAAAAACATTACTTGGCATCAGCGAAAATTTTTCATGTCGGCAGTGCCCAATGCCAGCTCTAGGCGGTCTTTGCTTTTTTGTAAATTTTTCAGTATTTTAAAGTTGAATAGAAACAAAACTTATACAAACCTGAAATATAAACAGCCACTGATCGTTATTCTGAATCAAATTTCTCACTAATAATCTTTTAATTTGACATATCATTGCAAGATGAAGCGCAAAATAATTAATTTTTCCGATTTAATCATTTATTCACGTTAAAAGTTTGATGGTTGCTATCGAGCGATTCAGATAATCATAAAGCCGCAGATAAACATAAGAAAAAGTGATGTCAGTTAATTTTATGAGAAATAAGTGTGAACAGACGTTTTGATGAAGAGATATTGAGTTTCTGATGAAGGCCGTCTAGGGTCAGCACTGGGTATCAGAGGGTTAAGAGGTGCTCTACCGACCGATGATTATCTAAAAATTCAGAGTTAGTTGACAAAATTGGATCGTCCGAGATATAAGCCAAAGAAGTAAATAAGTAGGTATTTAGAAGGTCAAATTACTACGAAAAACAAAAATAGCTTAGGTCAAACTTCTGCCGAAAAAAAGTGTCCGGATATGACTCCAACGACAATTACTGCTATAGACACAATTCCAGCTTATAATCAGTGATTAGACGTTGTGAAATTGTTCCAATAAGTTGGTAACGTTGCAACGTTGGTAACGTTATCTATTTGGTCCTTCGTTATCGATCTCCTGTAAGTACATCATAAACTGACAGTGAACCGATTTTCGCAATAAAGGTCATCGTTTCGAAGATGAAGTAATCTTTGATTTGATCTTGCTTAAAATTTATTTATCGAAAAAGATATCAGTGCTGCTAACTTTTAAAGATTACAATTGTTATTATTTTGTTAATTCACTCTGGTCGGAGTTGGTATCCTTACCCATGTGCTTTCTATGTATAATCGTAATTCTATGGTTGAGAAGTGCTTGGTAATCCAG
Organism: Wyeomyia smithii; assembly: GCF_029784165.1. NCBI lineage: Eukaryota > Metazoa > Arthropoda > Insecta > Diptera > Culicidae > Wyeomyia > Wyeomyia smithii. The sequence goes on from NC_073695.1 coordinate 10,034,090, forward strand.
TTTAAAACCAAAGTTTATCGCCTAAAAAGTGTGCACGTGAGAAGTTTATAGTGTAACTTACTTCTGATGTCAGTTTCATAGCATCTTACTGATGTGAATGCCATGTACATAAGGTATAACGAAATTATTTTAAAGATCCCATTAAAAAAGTAGAGCATTTGATTACACTGTAATGTATTAAAGTCATTAATACTCAAACACCCAAATCTCTTCCCTAGGGACCAATTTATCTGCAGCGGTTGTCCCGGCGAAGAACAAGTTTAAATTGCACTTTGGGACAAGTGCTTTCACATACCCTTTTTCAATCGTATTATAATCACATCCCCCACATTGATCTCAGCCAGACAGCTTCCCGACAACGACACAACCAGAAGCAGAACACTTCTGCCTTACCAACGGTGTTTTCCCACAGTGGACGACGAGCAACTAATGACAACTCGATCACGAGAATGGAAAATCACTCACCTGGAAATCTTTTCTCCTCCCGAAGATAAGCAGAACAAGTATCCTGCAGTCCTCCGGCGGTTCCCGAGTGTGTGTGTGTGTGTGTGTGTCCGTGACTGTCGGATCATCGGCTGCTGACCCACGGTCCGGTGCTCAAAAATCAATGGAAATCCCAGCCTGCCCACATACAGACACACACGGCTGGCAACCGAGTGGGAAATTGAAAAGCGATGATAACATACCATCAAAATATCGTATTCCAATTGTTTTCATCCTTTCCGCAGGACGAAGGAAATCGATCAAAGGGAATCGGCCGAAGCCGAAGGGGGCGAGTCTTTCCACTTGTCTTATTGGTTACGGTTATTGGCAGCAATTTATTAACCACTAGTTGAACGTTCCCGGCGATGCTCGGGATCAAAGTTTCAAAATTAGGAATCATTTTTTATAATTCATTGCATTATTAGCACTTCAAAAATATTTCACATCTTATACGTCCAACATCACTTTAAGTACTTAAACATTTTGAGAACACACAGAACGGAAATACCAATATTGGATTGAATTTTGTGATTTGGGGATGTTTTACAGAAACTGTAAGTCGCCATTTCGGATTTCAAAATGACGTATGGAGTTCGGAAGTTTCGGACGTATTGAAATGGTTGGCCAAATACCACTTTAGATTATTTTCCTGAAACCATAAGTCGTTATTTTGGAAAATGTTATGTGGGGTCATCCGAGTTCCGAATATACCACACTCGGGTGATAACCGGATATTCGTCAATCGTTCACAGTAAAACATCTTTTTATGTAACTTTTAGAAGAAAGAAATCAAAGTAAGAAGAATTTAGCGTGACATGCTTAGTTCTCCTCTATAATCATATTCAAAGAGATAACATGTGAATTTTTATAACGAAAATGTTTGTTGGTATCCAAGGATCACGTCTGAGAAGAAGTTAACGTTTTAATCCACATAACTACGTAGAAATAAAAAATAAATTAAACCAATGAAATGCGGCCTTTACTCCAGCCAAATGTGCCAAGATCTAGTTTTGGTAAAAGTAAAAAAATATTTCGAATTCCGCAATGTGTTACTATTCGTGAAACTACGAAAACATCAGAAATGTATTTTTTTCTGCTCGACTCGCACCAAATTAAAACATAAATTCTTCTGCAAGAAAATATTTGCAGATGTTGAAGGAACAACGAACATTTTATTGAAAAAAAAAAATTAATTAACAGGCGAATTGAGCTCATGATCAAAAAGTCAAAATTTTGCATGCATTATATGTATAATATATATAAATTTTAAAAAGAGTATTTTAATGTGTTTTTCTGTATGCAGAAAATCATCTTCAAACATACGTAGTTTTTAAAGTAATATATCAACTCTTAGCAATGAGATACCTATTATTATTCCTCAAATGTCTTTCCTGAACATTAACAAACATTTCAATGAAGAACAATTACATATTATAGCTTTGAATTTAGATATAAAGGCGAATTGAGTTCAAATATTCATGATTTTGCTTGTTTAACGTAGTGTTGTGAATAATATCTCAATTTTCAGTAACCAAAAATCTGTTATTTTTACTCATATATCACTCATACTCATATATTAAAAAAACATATATCGTAGCTTTGAATTAAGATGTAGAGACAAATTGAGCCAAAATATTCATAATATTGTATGTTTTACTTAGTTTTATGAATAATATCTCTATTTTCAGTTACCAGATAACTATTTTTTATCTCGAATGTCATTCAATATCAACGAACATTTTATTGAAGAAAATCGCGTGTCATCGCTTTGAATTATGATTTAGAGACAAATTGAGCCTAAAAAATTATGGTTTTGCATTTTTCATGTGGTTTTGTGGAAAATATTTAAATTTCAAATAATCAGATACCTATTATTTTTCCCTCAAATATCTTTCCTAAACACAACGAACATTTTATTATAGTAAACATCATAGATCACTGCTTCGAGTTTTGATTTAGAGGCAAATTCAACATAAAAGCCATATTTTGCATGTTTCACGTAGTTTTGTGAATAATATCTCGAGTTTTCGTACTCAGATACCTGTTATTTTTTCTCAAATGTCTTTCTTAAACATCAACGAACATTTTAATAAAAAACAGAATCACATGTCATCGCTTTGAATTTTGCTTTGGAGATGAATTGTATAAAAAGTCATAATTTTGCATGTTTTACGTAGTTTTGTGAATAATATCTCAAGTTTTAGTGATCAGATACTAATTATTTTTCCTCAAATGTCTTTCCTGAACATTACCAAACATTTTAGTGGAAAAAGAATCATGTGTCATCGCTTTGAATTTTGATTTAGAGGCAAATTTAGCACAGAAAGTCATAATTTTGCATGTTTTACGCAGTTTCGTGAATAATTTCTCAAGTTTTAGTAATTAGATACCTATTATTTTTTCTCAAATGTCTTTCTTAAACATCAACGAACATTTTAATGAAAAAAATCACATGTCATCGCTTTGAATTTTGATTTGGAGACGAATCAAGTATAAAAAGTCATAATTTTGCATGTTTTACGTAGTTTTGTAAATAATATCTTTAGTTTTAGTGATCAGATACTAATTATTTTTTCTTAAATGCCTTTCCTAAACATTAACAAACATTTTAGTGAAAAAAGAATCATATGTCATCGCTTTGAATTTTGATTTAGAGGCAAATTTAGCACAGAGAGTCATAGTTTTGCATGTTTTACGTAGTTTTGTGAATAATATCTCAAGTTTTAGTAATTACATACCTATTATTTTTTCTCAAATATCTTTCCTGAACATCAGCGAACATTTTCATGTTAAAAAACCTACATGTCATCGCTTATTATTTTTGATTTAGAACGATTCAAGATGATGATGATTACTGTAACCTCAGAGACTGAGGGAATAATATCAATAAGATCAAGCGTTACGGAATTCCATTTTTATATAGTAGATTTCCCATGCCGTTCCTGGAAGGTCGAAACTTGCTGTGTTTACCAGTGCCTGGGTTATCCGGAGAGCAAACTTTCGCAAACCCGAACGCGTCGCTTCGTTGATAACCGAAAATGTCTTTATGAACGGAGTCTCGATCATTTTCGATCCGATGCGCGCGCGGCGGTAAGAAGAATCGACTAATAATTTTCCACGCTTTTGACTCCGATGAAATGGTTCGTCAATCAGCGGAGCAAAAGTTACGCCACATGTGTGCAGAGGAAAAAAAAAACAGGGCATGGAAGGTGGTTAATTTTCTGTCAGATTTCGGCCAGGTTGGAGGTGATTGATTTATGTGCGTTGGATGACACTTTCCACAGTCGATATGCGACTTCAATTACGTTCGCATTTGTGGGATTTGTGTCTGTTTTCTAGAAGTTCTGAAATTGATGATACCTGGAACTAGCTGATTTTTTTTTTTTTTTTCTTCACATAACATTTATTTGACACGGCACAAATACAATTTAATGTTTAACGGCGCCAATTATATCTGATGACTTAAAAACTAAAGCAAATTTTTTATCCTCGCTGCCGACTACGAGCTGAAATTAAGTCTAACTTAAACTAGCATGGGATTTCCAATCAGTGTTTTGTTGTTCAATGGTCGTCTGATAATCGTCGAATGGCATGTATGGATTCGTTCTGCTGAGCCACGATGTCGTGAAATGGGACAGAGGCTCGTAGTCCTTGGGTCCTGGTTCTGTTGTGCGGGGTCTGGTTGCTGGTTTTGTGCTTAAGGTTCAAACGTGTTCTTGTCGTTTTGTTGGGTGTAGACGGAGGGGAACGGGACTAGACTGGGGCGTGGATGGATTTCAGGAAAACGTATATAAGGGACATGTAGGATAGGTCACGGCTCGCCAAGACATCACGAACAGGAACAGCCGGCTGTCTACCCTCGGCCTGCAGGGAAGCTATTAATTTAGACCTGGCGTCACGGTGTACAGGGCATGACCAAACCACATGCTCTATGTCGTGATAACCTTCACCACAGGCACAGATACCACTTTCCCCGAGCCCAACACGACGGAGGAGCGCGTCAAATCTATAGTGATTGGACATAAGCCGGGACATCACGCAAATGAAATCCCGACCTACATCCAACCCCTTGAACCACGGGTTCGTCGATACTTTGGGGATTATGGAATGTAACCACCTTCCCAATTCCCCTCTGGTCCAAGCATTTTGCCAACTGATGATCGTATTCTGACGTACAAGTGCGAAAAATTCATTAAAGGCAATTGGTCTTTCATAAATATCACCGTTTGTTGCGCCCACCTTAGCCAAAGAGTCCGCTTTCTCATTACCCGGTATCGAGCAGTGAGAAGGGACCCACGCTAAGGTAATCTGAGTAGATTTTTCGGATAAAGCACTCAGATGTTCCCGTATTTTCCCCAGGAAATACGGAGAGTGCTTAACATCTTTCATCGATCGGAGAGCCTCAATGGAACTGAGACTGTCCGTAAAGATGAAATAATGGTCCGTGGGCATTTTTTCGATAATCCCTAGGGTGTACTGAATTGCAGCTAATTCTGCGACGTAAACAGAAGCAGGAGTGGAACTAGCTGATGTCATCAGTTAGTTTTTCGGGTGGAGTTTTAGTTGATATCAGGTCTGCTGCGGACCTAATTATAAGCGGGAGAGTTCCTACTCGGTGCCAGTTTCACGGCGCTCAATGGCGTCAAAACGTTAACGAGTAAATAGAAATTAATTGCGATTGAATGAAAATGGATGGACGCTCTTAAAAAAAAGTCGAGCTCATCAATCATAATCAGAAGCGGATCCCAGCCAATGGCACCTCTCGCCTGGCGTTGCGTTTTTTTTACAACAGGATAAACTTTCGGAAACACCCCGGAAGGGGAGAACTATTGCGTGGTCTATCAGTACGAGGTAGAGCGAGAATTATAACTACGGCCTTTCTTTTACCTGTTCTTTTTTGTCTAGGAAAAAGGGGAACACAAAATGTGTGTCGTTTATTTCAATTATTGTCATCCTTGAATATCGTGATAAAGATTGACGAATTAAATAAAGAGAAGGATATGATTACCTGTTACAGACAACTTTTCGTCGCTCACTTTTGCAGCTGGTTGTGGAGTACTTCGGGATAATTGGGTAATTTTAATTTTAAAATCAAAATAAACTCGGTTTCGTTCTAAACGTGGGTTTGCCTGATGTAAAATTTTCGTCTTGAAAAAACTCTGTAGTATTGTTACCAAATTGAGTGAACCAAATTGTGGAATCCTGTAGGCTACTGGCTTATTGGAGTTGACATATTGATTCGTGGTCTAGTAACCCCAGTACCTGTTGATTTACTGATTTTAGAGCCATCTTCGAAAAATAAACCGTAGAAGCGCATGCAATATATCTTGTACGCAAATCAAGACTTCATGCAAGATAACTTGTATACCATTTTCAACCATTGTGAAGCGTTTGCTTAGCGGGGGCCTAGTGTGGTTGGTAACGTCTCCGCCAACCACGCTCGACGCCTGGGTTCGTATCCCACCGCCGACATAGGTGTCCATGGTTGTGAGGTGGCGTGATCCACTCACAACCAACCCAACTGGTCTAGATTCAATCCTAGCCGACACCGGGAGATTTTCTGAGGCGAAAAATCTCTGGGATCACGCCTTCCATCCCATGGGATCACGCCTTCCATCGCATGAGCGCCGTTGGCGCCGGTCCGTTAATAAACGGGTCGTGAGTTAGGGTCCTGGGTGTGGAGTCGCCTCCCTGGGCGTCGGTGATTGGCCACAACAGTGGCGGAAATAGACCGATGGAAAATAAGCGAGAATAAAAAAAAAAACCTAAATTAATCCACCTAGCGGTCAGACTCAGCCTTTCTCATTCAAACTTATTATTTGTAAAAATAGATTTACATGAATGCTTAAATCCAATAAAGGTATATTCACTCTTAGAGTTCTAAAATATTGATGTTGTAATTGAAGTATAAAATCTGAAATTTGACGTAATGTTAGTGCTCAAGAAATAGCGAAATAAAAGAAATGACTCTTAATTTTGAACAATTTAATCACGAGCGATACCGTGAACGTTCAAATAGTACGATACCACATTTAAATCATGTTGAGGCCATATATATTGATCAAAGCAGGTATAGTGTTGAATAGTGTTGAATAGTCTTTGAATTTCTTTTCTTTCCAAAACTTTTAAACAGTATATCAAATTGTTATGAAGTTTGTTATTTGTAAGTTTGAGATATGACTCGTTTGTATGACACTAGTTAAGTTCAAATAAGTAGTGTAATACTTGAGATAATAGACTTTCGTTGTTTCAACAATTTAATACATAACCAAAGGGAAGCCAAACTTTGAAACCACGTGTTCAATCATAATTCATCAGTTAACCCTTAACTAGCCCGTTCATCTGATATCAATATTGTTCAAATCGGTTCTAAGATAATGATATTAAATTCAATAGGGTGTTATGAGGCAGCTAGACCTTTCATTTGACACTAATTTTGTGGAAATCGGTTCAACCATCACTGAGAAAAATGAGTGAGCCCAAGTAGGCTTCGGAATATATTCCTTTTCATAGCTGGATTTCACATTTTTGAACATAACAGGCAAAGTAATAATCCGCTTGCAAAAAAAAAAAATCAATAGGGTCTTATGGGGCGACAAGACCTTCCATATGACACTGATTTTATAAAAATTGGTCCAGCCATCTCTGAGAAACATTAGTGAGAATAAATAGTTTCCAGAACACGTTTCTTTCCATAACTTCTGAACCACATGTTCAATCTTCATAAAATACAAAAGTTAAGGGTTTTGTAGGTAACCCGGTAGTTTGAAACCAATTTTGTTCAAATTGGTTGTTTAGTTTCTGAGATATTGATGTTTCGTGATTTTTACATTTTGATACATAACCTATAAAGTAAAAATCAGATTGCAAAAAAATTCAATAGGGTCTTATGGGGCAACTAGACCTTTCATTTGCAATTAATTTCATTGAAATCGGTCCAGCCATCTCTGAGAAAATCGAGTGAGATTGGGAGAGCGTTACACACTCATGTACAGAAAATGCTCAGCTCGTCGAACTGAGTCGACATTCGGCCCTTTTGAGCACTTTTACATTTTTAGTTTTTGCGGTAATTGCTATACCTTTCTAGGAGAAAGGCAATATGAGAAAGGCAAAAAGTGAAATGATAGAAATGACTTTATATTTCAAATTCAATTCCGAGCAAGGCCGCAAACATTGAAATAGTACAACATCAAATTAAAATGATGTTTAGGCCACATATTTTGATCGTAGCTATAGTTTTAAACAGTCTGCGAGCTACGTTTCTTTCTATCACTTTCAAACCACATGTTTAAACATTATGAAATTCATTGTTTAAGGGTTTAAAAGCCCATTTATTAGAATTCAACTATGTTCATAGCTTCTGAGATATGAGAGCGATTTTCACATTCTGACGCAGCGCCAAAACTAAAAGTTTGATTACAATGAAATTCAATAGCAACCTAAGCGGCAAATAGACCCTTCATTTGACACCAAGATAGGAAGAATCGATCAGACCATCTCTGAGAAAAGTGAGTGCGAAAAAAAAGGTGCACATACACACGTACACACCCACACACAAACATATACACCTATACATGCGTACATGCAGAGAATGCTCAATTCGTCGAACTGAGTCGAGTAGTATATGACATTCGACCATTTGGATCACTTTTCTACCTTTTAATTAGCCAGTGATTGTTAGGAGAATGTGAACACGTTTACTTGCTTTATGTGATTTCACATTTTTATGAACAACGAAAAAAGTTACATTCCGATTACAATGAAATTCAATAGCAACCTATTGGGCAACTAGAGCTTTCATTTGACACTAATTTTGTGAAAATCGGTCCAGCCACCTCTGAGAAAAATGAGTGAGTTTAAACAACCTCAGGATTACTTTTCTTTACACAACTTTTGAACCACATGTTCAATCATTACGAAATTTAGAAGTTAAGGGTTTTGAAGACAGCCCAATCATTTGAAACCGGTTTTATTGAAATCGGTTATGTGGTTTCTGAGATATTGATGTTTCGTGATTTTTACATTTTGATACATAACCTCTAAACTAAAAATCCGATTACAATGAAATTCAATAGCAACCTATGGCGCAACTAGACCTTTCATTTGCAATTAATTTTGTTAAAATCGGTCCAGCCATCTCTGAGAAAAGTGAGTGAGAAAAAAAAGTTGCACATACACACACACACACACATACACACATACATACATACATACAGAAAATGCTCAGTTCGTCGAAAGGGGTCGAGTGGTATATGACATTCGGCCATTGGGACCACTTCTATACCTTTGGTTTTTCCAGTGATTGCTATACCTTTCTAGTAGAAAGGCAAAAAGAAGCGTTTGCTTACTATTCAAATGTCAGTTTGCTTGAGTGATCATTCCTATTTCTCTGCTACACTATGCAAGCCTTCGAATCACAATTTTTGTGGCACACTACGGTACAATGCACTTGTGAATAACTCGCGTTAAAGCAACTTCTTTATTTCACTTAGAAATCAAGTAGAATATGGCGTGTTCTAAAACACAACAGAAAACTATAAGCAGTGGTGCCAAAAACTTCTGGCTTATACAAAAACACTTAAAGATCGATTCAAAACCAGTTTTTTATACACAATCACATTAGCATGGTCAGTGTTTTCTCATCCTACTCTCTGAGGCAAATGGCATGCCAATCGTCATCCAAACATTAAAATTACGTATCGATTATCCTACGGCTATTTCATAAATGTAGTCTACGAGTGTTTGATTGGAGTCACTTTAACAAATTCAATTTTCAAAGTTCACTGGGCTCGACAGCGGGAAGACCCCCCCCCCTTCTTCTCTCCTCCCGCTAGCATGTTTTCCCCGAGCAAGAACACAAATCGGGATCCCCTTTTGCAGAAGCACAATTCGCTGGAACCCTTCTGGCACCGTTTCTATTGGCAAATAAATAGACGCCAATTGATTCGCATAAACATCAAATCAATTTGCCCGCTAGAGATTACACACGTGGCGCACCACCGCGCTCCTGAACTCTCTCCTCCCGGTGCCCAAGCTCGGTAGCTAGAATATTTTAGCACACCGCACAAGAGCCCATCCACCCAAACAAGCAAAGAAGCCGAGAGTGTGTAGTTCTAGTAAGCAAAAAATTGAAATTCCGAGATTCAAGAAAGCAAACACATTCTCCTCATCCTACACACACACACACACTTACATGCCATTGCCGTGGAACATATTTCAGTTTATGATTTATCTAACCGGCGAAAAACCCAAATTTATCTCAATCATGCTCGTTTAGTTCTACCAACCTTGGCTGGTTTCCGCTCCGTATTCCTACCACTCGGCTTGGTTTCTGCCCTCAACCCAAGCGAATTGATCTATGCCACCGCATCGCTCTTCGATTGAGGGGCTCTCCTACGGGAGTTCAATCTATCTAACCAACCAAAGACACAATTCCGCTTTCTTCCTCCCCTGCTGGCCCCGGTAGTCGAACCGAATAATCCGGAGCCGGAGCCGGATATCGAAACGCACACTCATTGAATTAGATAAATTTATTCATACTTGAAAACGCGTGCTTCAGACCAGGCAGCATGACGACGACCGACGGCGAAGAAGTAAAAAAGATCGTTCAAAAGGGAAGTGCGGAACATGATCAACATCGTTCGGCTCAGTTAGAGAGGGGCGGGGGGAAGGTAGGCAATGATTTATGGTATTAGGATCAGGTTACTTTCACGAGCGTTACGGTGCGCCCAAGCGGGGGAAAAACTATTTTTCCTATGGCGCGGAGGCTTTTATCCCCGGGAAGAATCAGCAATCTCGGTGAAGAGACTCCTTCCGTTATGACACGGTTCGGTAAGATTTTGTATTCGATGTGTGTGACTCACTGAAAGGGTCACCATGGTTACCTGATAACCAGGCTAAATGCCGCAGGTTGAAAGTAATGAAGGTGTTAATTTTATGAACAACTGTCACAACAGGAAATAATCGTTCTGGTATACGAATTCTCAAAACACGTGTTTGCAACAAGCCATATCTATTTAGCAACTGAACTAATCTAAGATTTTCACCAGTCTGTCATGTTCGTACTGGAAAGGTGGAAATCTGATAACGCGAACACGTTTATCACATCACGCACTCCTAGCAGTTGAGCCGAGCCGACGAATCACGCCTCGAATAAATCTCATCCTGCTCCTCAACCATGTGTGCGGGTGTGTGTTAAAATAAAAACAATCACAACTCGCTAGTTAGAAAAGGCCTCCGGACACAAACCCAGTGGCCAATTCTTTCGCACGCTGCTGACGATGTTGCCAGTGAGGAATTTTACGCAACACCTTTTCAGATTTACGTAAAACTTTACGGGCTAGGTTTCAATAAAATTACACAGGAAGCTTCCACCAGCTGGGTGAATCGCTATGGAATCCCTCTTGCAGCCATTTACCACTGTTGGAACATAGAAGGACCATGTCCGAAATATATTGGGGCAACATTTTTTCGTTATTTATTCGGATGAACGTTTAGTTTGCGTGCCTGCTTGCTACTGTGCTATCATTGGCAATGACAAGAGTCAATAGGAACCACAGACAGCTTCAAGCACACCAGCAGCCTTTAGTTTGGCACCATGCACTCGAAGAAAGATGGCTTTCGGTAAACTTTCCGCTTTGCGTAAGTTTGCTAGCCCTGTCCGGATGCTTATCTAATTGCTTTTCAATCAGATTATCGATCCGTGACGAAAGAAGAGTTCTCCTCCTGACTGGAAAGCATGCATGCTTCCGTTGCAGCACACTAATCCTGCCAACAACTGCACCACACCATCCCAGGACAGGACAGAGGAAGAGGAAAGCTATGTCGAAATTCCCTGATCTTGATCGCAAATCAATCCCAGCGCCAGATAGTGTGGCAGATACAAGTGCCTCCACGAGTGCTCTTGTTTGTGCCAATTTTGCACCTTCGTGTGCTCAACAGACCATTCGCCGACTGCCGGAAACTCCCGACATTTTTCAGCCCAGGCGCCTTTCGTTTTTCCATCGGTGAAGAATGTGTCGGCGTTTGGTAATATATCAAAAAGATTGTCGTGATTGATTTATTAACTGCTGTAGGATCTTGCTGCTCTAGCACTGCGAGCGGGTTTTGGTAAATAAGAACAGCAGCAATAATAACTACAGCAGCCGCCGCAACTGCTGTATGGCCTCTCCAGATGTTTCCGTCGGAGCACTATCTTCGGTCTGGTGTGGGGAGTGGGGTTTTCCGATAGCTACATTTATTCTTCGTTTTTTGATAACCGTCAAATGTTGTTATTTATTTCTCTTCCGGTCTGACCTCGAGGTAAAAATGCTGATCGCAAGAGCCAGATGTCGTATGATTTTGACTAGACTGAGGCAGATTCCCGATGTTACCGATGTTTTTTATTTCACTTTCAATTTTTTGATTTTCGTTAACGAAAGATTTTGTGATCATTTACCATTCATATTTCTAGCTTCTAGACTAAACTCTACATTTTGAGTTATGAACTCTAAGTTCCAAATTATAAATTCTGGAAATCAACTTTCAGACTGTAGAATCTTCACTCTGGTTGTTAAGATCTGAGCTCTTGGTTCTGGAATCCTGTCTCTTTGACCTTTAAGTTTTCAAATTAGATTTCGGTTTCTAAGGTATGGATCTGCACAAAATATGAACTATGGGAGTTTGGAGTCTGAGTTATGTACTCAGAACTCTGTACTTGAGATTAGGAATTTTGACTTAGGATTCTGTTCAACGTATTCCTGATTCTTAGCTCTTGCTTCTGGATTCGGCATTCTCAATACTGATCTCTGAATTTTGTTAATTCTAGACCACGGATAACGACCCAAAGACTGTTTTCTAAAGAACTAGGATTCGTGGATTCTGATTCTGACTCTAAAGTCATGATTTGAGACTTTGTGAGTTCTGAACTATGATCTTGAAACTATTTGCTTCTTACTCCTTTCTTTAGCCCAAAGAAACCGATTTAAGAATTCTGTATAGTGGATTTTGGACTCAGAACTCTGAAATCTGGATTGTGGACTACGTCCGGTGTATTTCAGAATTCCGATTTAGCATTTCTATTCATTACGCCATGGGTTCAGGATCCCAGAAAATGCGCGGTATTTTTCAAACTTGCTATGGATTTTGCATAATAATTCAAAAATGCTACTCTCGACTCTGGGCTCCGGACTCTGGATTCTGGACTCTGGTCCGAGGACTCTGGAATATGGACTCTTGAGTCTGGATTCTTGGACTCTGGACTCTAGATTCTGAGGTCTGTATTCTGGGCCCTGAACTCCGGACTTTGGATTCTAGACTCTGGATTCTGGACTCTCGATTCTGAACTCTAAATTCTGGATCTGGTCTCAGGACTCTCAAACAAGGACTCTTGAGTTTGGATTCTTGGACTCTGGATTCTAGATTCTGAGCTCTGGACTCTGGATCCTAGACTCTCCACTCTCGATTCTGAACTCTAGAATTCAGACTCTGGACTATGTTCTCAGGACTCTGGACTCTAGATTCTGGACACCGGACTCTAGAACCTGGACTATGGTCCCATATGTAGTTTTTTTACTTTTAAATTTTCAATATTCGTTAGCGAATTCTTCTGTATTTCTTTTTATCATTTACCACTCATGTTTCTAGTTCATAATTGGCTCTGTAAAACATTAATTTGTATTGTGCCGTGTTAAATAAATGCTGTGTAAACAAAAAAAATATTTTTAGTTACTAGACTGGACTCTAGAATCTGAAAATTGGACCCTAATCTCTGACCTTCAGCTTCTAAACTGTAGAATCTTTACTCTGGTTGTTAAGATCTGAACTATTGGTTCTGGATTCCTGTCCCTGTGACCCTTTAAATTTTTAAATTTGTAATTTAGAATCACTACTCTAGATTTTGGTTTCTGGGATATGGATCTACAAACACTAAGCAATTTGGTGTCTGGACTATGAACTCTGAGCTCTGTACTTGAGCTGTAGCTCTGTGAGATATTCTAATGGATCTCAAACTCCATAGGATTCTAAACTCTTGATTATGGATTACGCATCCTAATTACTAGCTTCTGAATTTTGCGAATACTAGACATTGGATCACGGTGTAAAGATTCTAAACTATGGACTGTGAAATTTACATGGTGAACTACGAACAGTGCATTTCAGAATTCTGACCTTGAATTACGAGCCATGACTTGCTGTGGACTTTCAGTTCTATTCCATGAACTCTAAATTACTCTAACTCAAACGATTAACTTACAACTGGTTTCTTTTAGCTTAAAATCCTCAAATCTGTATAGGGGCGAGACTCTGGACTCTGGACTCTAGATTAGGGTCTCTTGACTCTGGATTCTTGAACTTGGATTCTAGTTTCTGGACTATGAAGGACTATGGACTCTGGACTCTAAGCTTTGAATGCTGAACTCTGAACTTTGGACTCTGGACTCTGAACTCTAGACTTTGGAATTTGGACCCTGTATTTTGGACTATGGTCTCTTGATTCTAGACTCAGATCTTTCGACACTCAACTATGGACTTCAAACTTTGGATTTTGGATTTAGGACTGTGGATTCTGGACTCCCGACTCTCGATTCTGGTCTCTGGACTCATGATTCTGAACTTTGGACCCTGGATTCTAGACTCTGGACTTTGGATCCTGGACTCATGACTCTCGACTCTCCATTCTGGACTTTAAACTCTGCACTGTGAACTATGGACTCTGAACTCTGTACTCTAGACTCTAGACTCTGAACTCTCGACTCTTGACACTTGACTCTTGACTCTTGACTCTTGACTCTTGATTCTCGACTCTTGACTCTTGACTCTTGACTCTTGACTCTTGACTCTTGACTCTTGACTCTTGACTCTTGACTCTTGACTCTCGACTCTTGACTCTAGACTCTTGACTCTTGACTCTTGACTCTTGACTCTTGCCTCTTGACTCTTGACTCTTGACTCTTGACTCATGACACTTGACTCTTGACTCTTGACTCTTGACTCTTGACACTTGACTCTTGACTCTTGACTCTTGACTCTTGACTCTTGACTCTTGACTCTTGACTCTTGACTCTTGACTCTTGACTCTTGACTCTTGACTCTTGACTCTTGACTCTTGACTCTTGACTCTTGACCTTGACTCTTGACTCTTGACTCTTGACTCTTGACTCTTGACTCTTGACTCTTGACTCTTGACTCTTGACTCTTGACTCTTGACTCTTGACTCTTGACTCTTGACTCTTGACTCTGGACTCTTGACTCTGGACTCTTTACTCTTGACTCTTGACTCTTGACTCTTGACTCTTGATTCTTGACTCTTGACTCTTGACTTTTGACTCTTGACTCTTGACTCTTGACTCTTGACTCTTGACTCTTGACTCTTGACTCTTGACTCTTGACTCTTGACTCTTGACTCTTGACTCTTGACTCTTGACTCTTGACTCTTGACTCTTGACTCTTGACTCTTGACTCTTGACTCTTGACTCTTGACTCTTGACTCTTGACTCTTGACTCTTGACTCTTGACTCTTGACTCTTGACTCTTGACTCTTGACTCTTGACTCTTGACTCTTGACTCTTGACTCTTGACTCTTGACTCTTGACTCTTGACACTTGACTCTTGACTCTTGACTCTTGACTCTTGATTCTCGACTCTTGACTCTTGACTCTTGACTCTTGACTCTTGACTCTTGACTCTTGACTCTCGACTCTTGACTCTTGACTCTAGACTCTTGACTCTTGACTCTTGACTCTTGACTCTTGACTCTTGACTCTTGACTCTTGACTCTTGACTCTTGACTCTTGACTCTTGACTCTTGACTCTTGACTCTTGACTCTTGACTCTTGACTCTTGACTCTTGACTCTTGACTCTTGACTCTTGACTCTTGACTCTTGACTCTTGACTCTTGACTCTTGACTCTTGACTCTTGACTCTTGACTCTAGACTCTAGACTCTGAACTCTCGACTCTTGACACTTGACTCTTGACTCTTGACTCTTGACTCTTGACTCTTGACTCTTGACTCTTGATTCTTGACTCTTGACTCTTGACTCTTGACTCTTGACTCTTGACTCTTGACTCTTGACTCTTGACTCTTGACTCTTGACTCTTGACTCTTGACTCTTGACTCTGGACTCTTGACTCTTGACTCTTGACTCTTGACTCTTGACTCTTGACTCTTGACTCTTGACTCTTGACTCTTGACTATGGACTCTTGACTCTTGACTCTTGACTCTTGACTCTTGACTCTTGACTCTTGACTCTTGACTCTTGACTCTTGACTCTTGACTCTTGACTCTTGACTCTTGACTCTTGACTCTTGACTCTTGACTCTTGACTCTTGACTCTTGACTCTTGACTCTTGACTCTTGACTCTTGACTCTTGACTCTTGACTCTTGACTCTTGACTCTTGACTCTTGACTCTTGACTCTTGACTCTTGACTCTTGACTCTTGACTCTTGACTCTTGACTCTTGACTCTTGACTCTTGACTTTTGACTCTTGACTCTTGACTCTTGACTCTTGACTCTTGACTCTTGACTCTTGACTCTTGACTCTTGACTCTTGACTCTTGACTCTTGACTCTTGACTCTTGACTCTTGACTCTTGACTCTGGACTCTCGACTCTTGACTCTTGACTCTTGACTCTTGACTCTTGACTCTTGACTCTTGACTCTTGACTCTTGACTCTTGACTCTTGACTCTTGACTCTTGACTCTTGACTCTTGACTCTTGACTCTTGACTCTTGACTCTTGACTCTTGACTCTTGACTCTTGACTCTTGACTCTTGACTCTTGACTCTGGACTCTTGACTCTTGACTCTTGACTCTTGACTCTTGACTCTTGACTCTTGACTCTTGACTCTTGACTCTTGACTCTTGACTCTTGACTCTTGACTCTTGACTCTTGACTCTTGACTCTTGACTCTTGACTCTTGACTCTTGACTCTTGACTCTTGACTCTTGACTCTTGACTCTTGACTCTTGACTCTTGACTCTTGACTCTTGACTCTTGACTCTTGACTCTTGACTCTTGACTCTTGACTCTTGACTCTTGACTCTTGACTCTTGACTCTTGACTCTTGACTCTTGACTCTTGACTCTTGACTCTTGACTCTTGACTCTTGACTCTTGACTCTTGACTCTTGACTCTTGACTCTTGACTCTTGACTCTTGACTCTTGACTCTTGACTCTTGACTCTTGACTCTTGACTCTTGACTCTTGACTCTTGACTCTTGACTCTTGACTCTTGACTCTTGACTCTTGACTCTTGACTCTTGACTCTTGACTCTTGACTCTTGACTCTTGACTCTTGACTCTTGACTCTTGACTCTTGACTCTTGACTCTTGACTCTTGACTCTTGACTCTTGACCCTTGACTCTTGACTCTTGACTCTTGACTCTTGACTCTTGACTCTTGACTCTTGACTCTTGACTCTTGACTCTTGACTCTTGACTCTTGACTCTTGACTCTTGACTCTTGACTCTGGACTCTCGACTCTTGACTCTTGACTCTTGACTCTTGACTCTTGACTCTTGACTCTTGACTCTTGACTCTTGACTCTTGACTCTTGACTCTTGACTCTTGACTCTTGACTCTTGACTCTTGACTCTTGACTCTTGACTCTTGACTCTTGACTCTTGACTCTTGACTCTTGACTCTTGACTCTTGACTCTGGACTCTTGACTCTTGACTCTTGACTCTTGACTCTTGACTCTTGACTCTTGACTCTTGACTCTTGACTCTTGACTCTTGACTCTTGACTCTTGACTCTTGACTCTTGACTCTTGACTCTTGACTCTTGACTCTTGACTCTTGACTCTTGACTCTTGACTCTTGACTCTTGACTCTTGACTCTTGACTCTTGACTCTTGACTCTTGACTCTTGACTCTTGACTCTTGACTCTTGACTCTTGACTCTTGACTCTTGACTCTTGACTCTTGACTCTTGACTCTTGACTCTTGACTCTTGACTCTTGACTCTTGACTCTTGACTCTTGACTCTTGACTCTTGACTCTTGACTCTTGACTCTTGACTCTTGACTCTTGACTCTTGACTCTTGACTCTTGACTCTTGACTCTTGACTCTTGACTCTTGACTCTTGACTCTTGACTCTTGACTCTTGACTCTTGACTCTTGACTCTTGACTCTTGACTCTTGACTCTTGACTCTTGACTCTTGACTCTTGACTCTTGACTCTTGACTTTTGACTCTTGACTCTTGACTCTTGACTTTTGACTCTTGACTCTTGACTCTTGACTCTTGACTCTTGACTCTTGACTCTTGACTCTTGACTCTTGACTCTTGACTCTTGACTCTTGACTCTTGACTCTTGACTCTTCACTCTTCTCTCTTCACTTTTTATTACTCATTCTTCACTCTTCACTCTTCACTCTTCTCTCTTCTCTCTTCACTCTTCACTCATTACTCTTCACTCTTCACTCTTCATTCTTCTCTCTTCACTTTTATTACTCATTCTTCACTCTTCACTCTTCACTCTTCACTCTTCTCTCTTCACTTTTTATTACTCATTCTTCACTCTTCATTCTTCACTCTTCTCTCTTCTCTCTTCACTCTTCACTCTTCACTCTTCACTCTTCACTCTTCACTCTTCACTCTTCACTCTTCACTCTTCACTCCTCACTCTTCACTCTTCACTCTTCACTCTTCACTCTTCACTCTTCACTCTTTTCATTCACCACTTTTCACTCTTCACTCTTCACCCTCTATTCTTCACTCTTGCTTCTTTACTCTCGCCTCTTCACTCTTCTTTCTTCTCTTTTAACTCTTCTGTTTTCACTCTTCACTTTTTACTTTTCACACTTCACTACCCACTATTTACTCTTCACTCTTCTCTTTTCACTCTTTACTCTTCACTCTTCACTCTTCACTCTTCACTTTCTACTCTTCACTCTTCACCCTCTATTCTTCACTCTACACTCGTCACTCTTCGCTCTTCTCTTTTAATTCTTTTTTATTCACTCTCAATTCATCACCCTTCTCTCTCAGTTTTTCACTCTTAATCTGTCATTTTTCACTTGTAATAGCTTCATTCCTCGTTCTTAACTCTTCATTTTTCTCTCATTATTATTTTTTTCCCATTCTTCATTCTCTACAATTTTCTCCTATTTCTTTGCTCTTCATCCTTTACTTTTTAATTTTTATGTTATACTCTTCTTTGTGTACTACTTTTTCCTCATATTTCATATATGATTTCTCATGTGATTATTCACATTTTACTCTCCCTTTTTTGTCCTTCGATCTACAAGAAAAAAAAACTCTGAAACAAAAGCAATAAAAACTGCTTGTTGAATAGTTAATTTTGCGTTCATTTTTTTATTAAATTCAGTTATTTTAAAAAAAAATCTCCATGTTTATTGTTCATTTTCTGCTTTTTTCTTTTCCTATGCTAGTTTTAACTTTATTCTCTTTTTTTCCTAATTGTTCAGGTTTGATTTTAATAATTCAGTTCACACTGTCGAAAAATTTGCTATATCTTGGATTCATTTTTTTTTCTTTTTGAAATGTACCTTTCAAAATTCAATTGCAAAAACTCGTTTTTTTATTGCAAAATATACTTATCACAATTTGAGTTTTGAATTTTTAACGAAATAAATTAGAGATATATTTATGCAGGTGTTTTTTTGTTTCAATTAAGCTTAAATCTAATAAGTCATCGAAGGGTCAGTATAACCGCACTGAGAATAAATCTAATTTAAATGGGCACTATCCACCAAATAGAAAAAAGCCAGTGCACATGGCATAAGCAGAAGGAAACTGAATGGAAAATAAACAAAAAACCTCAAACGAATACTTTAAAAATTCAATCTGAATTTGAAAAATGACCGAGATCGAAAAAAGAAATTAACTGGAATTTTCAGTGCTATAATAGTAGGAAGGAGAATTAAAAGAGCAGAAGGTGAAAAATATTGGGATTTTGAAGACTAATCAAGTCAAAATTATTTCTTTTTAGACGAAAAATAAAACAGTTCAGCAAAAATTTATTCATTTATTTTGCCTTGGCTTTTATATATGTTTTTTTTTTTTATGTATTTTGATTTAAAACCAAATTTTCCCGAGTGCGGACCTGTTTAATCTTAAGGGGCATCAATGGCACCATTTTAAATTTTGTAGAAATCACCAATTTTTGATGTTGTTTCACGCCCTTTTTTTAAAGCCGATTATAAAAAATATAAGAGATTGTCCACCTATCAGCAATTTTTTACGCATCTTTAAATAAATATATCCTAAGTCGGACAAAAACTGATTTTAAAGCAGTGATTTTACGAAAATATTTTGGGAATGGATTTAACATATTTCACTAAGCAAAATCAAGTATCAAGTTTGTACAGCATTAATGTGGCAGTCATATTATGTCTTATATTGAGAAAAACAGTCTCAGAAATCGATTGGTAGGTGTCTGTTCCGCGTAAAATGTCAGCAACATGTCAATTTAACCCCATTTTCCCTACAGTACTGAAAAAGGTTTATCTCGACTTAGGATTAACTTATTTGAAATCTGTTTAACGAAATATCAAGAGTGTAAGCGATACTTGAGTATCACAGATCACAGATCAGCTACAACAACAGCAAAATTATAATGATCCTCACCCTTTTGCGGGGAGAGGGTGGCATTCTTGGCCAGGACCGGTCAAAATATAAAAACTTTCACGAAATCTGCTCATTTTTCTATAAGATGATAGATCCGTGCTTTTTAAATTATTCTATGTTTTTCACATGTAATAATCCACTGCAATCAGAACAGAAAACTTCATGCGAAACATTATATGAACTACTAACAGTTCCTCATTCCTCGAATGGATGCCACTTCTTATCTATAAATTACCAACTAGCGAGTACTGCCTGAATCCCCAGTCCAGACAATACCACGATTGACAAAACCTCCGGCGAAGCGCTCCTTTCGGAGCCGTCAGCTCATAATACTACCTAATTATTGAAGCTCGTTTGTCGCGGCTAAATAATCTCGTTCGGAGCTTCGAGCGAAATTCGCGTCAGAGCACCGTTCTCGTCGTCGTCGTCGTCGTTGTGCGGTACACGGCCATAACTTTTTGCCGCCGCCGTTACCGTCGCCGCCGTTGTTGGTTGGCCCGATGATGACGACGAGAAAGACACAGATCGCATAACTTATTAAAATCTCATTACCAACAATAATCTAAATAATGTTGTTCCGCTTAACCATCGCATCGCAATCCTGCGGCAGTCATTTGTACGTTGCCCCGTGCCATCGCCAGCGCCCGCAAAACTGATGTGTCTATTGTTGAGCAGGCAGAACTTTTCCGCCATCCAGATATGGCAAAGAAAATAAGAATAGTTATATAAATGCAATTAATCATATTGAAATAAATAAGCTGGCTTTGGTTCGGTCTTTGTCGGAAGTTTTTTCTTTTGTGCTATGATCAAGTCATGTTTTCTGGAGGGGAGGGGGGGGGGCAGTGGAGGTGAAACGCTGCTATCTAGTCTCTGGCCCAGGCATTGGGACTGCTTGTCGAAGTAGAAGTGGCTAGTAATCGTCAGTGAGTCATCTAAAAGCGTACCGGAATCATAATTTCTTCCTAAAATATTTACGTCTCAGTGTGGATCCCTCGTTCGGGCTGTGGTCCGTCCAATCTTCTCGCATCGATTGCTTCATTTGCAGTCGAATTCGTGTAGAACCAGGGAGTTATATGTTCAAATTCAATTCTATCACGTCACTGTGTAGCTCCTTTTCCCGAACATAAGCATGTTACTTGTACAAACTGTCTGTTATTGGACAAATTATATGCTGTTGGGTCGGTTTAACGACGAGACGGAGGAAGAGAGGTCGAGGTTCGGTTGATTTCGTTGAGCCAGGTGACAAGTACATTGCCAAGCCTGGACTCTTGTTCGGAAGAGTTGCTGGCCGATTTTAATACAACCATGTACGTACCTACACACATAGGGGAGTGAAATGGCTACAGCCCAGAAATTGGTCGTGTTCTCATGAAGCCTATACCGATGCCATCCGGAGCCGTTTGCTGTGGCACGTTTTTCCAATTCCAAGCGAGCGGCAAAGAAGTTGGGAACGGACGCTTCGGGGGTCCGGGGGTTATGAAGGACAAGATTTACCGTTGTCTACGGTGTATCCTGGACCGGTATACAGCACTACACAACAATGGCTACGACTGACATGACAGAAGTGATTTTCGGGACTGGTACACACAGCTCTCGATTGGCGTCCAGCAGCACTGGGGTCCGAATTTGGCGCCAACGCACATCCGATGTGGCCCCGGTTGCACTGATTTTGAATTAAATCGGTGTTTTCCAACCGAGCAACGTTCTACCTGCTTGCTGGTTTGAGCCTAGTGGTTTTCAATTAGATAAAAAAATCTTTTCTGACACATGCTTCTTCTTTGCTGATGGTGTTTAGATTTTTGCTGTATGATTTGATTGTTTAGCAATTATTCAGAAACACAGCTTTTAAATTGTTTTATTGCTCGATTTGTGAAAATTCAACGAATGGAAAGCAGTCTCTCAAAACTATTTTAACAACCAGTGAAGTTCAACCCAAACGAACAACAATCGGACGAAACCCTTTTTAAAGTCATTTCAATCAATCAACGTCAATGCGCTCACAGAAAGGTAATACAACATGACAACCCCACAGTGGCCAGAGGCAACCCACCAACAAACAGGGCACATTTTCCGGATATACCATCCAGCAATAAATCGCCTAATTGATTTCAACCTTGCAACTTTGTGGGTTCTACTGGCCCGATACTACCAATCACACAACTGAACAATTGAATTAAACTGTCAAAGTAGAAACTGATATCCGAAGCTAAAAATTCTCCCAAGTTCATATTCCCGATCACTTCTCTTCCGGTCCTGGTCGAGGTTATCCATTGCTTCAGGATTTTCGGTTTTGTTTTAATCGATTCACTCTCGCCCCTCCTCCTTATTCCTTGTACCCAACCGAAACCGAAGAACGGGCGTCCGTCACATTCTAAATCGATTATTGTCTATCGATTCTGACATCACCGTTCACGGTGGGAAAAGCACACCACACAACACACACACTCCACTGGCAATCGAAGTGCAGGTTTTGCATTTTTAAGGTGTTTCTATCAAATTTGCAATTTTGGACTATCCGCTTCCAGTCAACTGGCTCTCTCCCAGATTCCGAACTGGTAAAAGAATCATACAGCGAACGCGCCAACGCCGACGATGCACGAAAGCACCGCATTCAGAGACGTCAGAAGAGTATAAAATCGGAACATCGACGGTCGATGAATTGTAAATTTTTGTACCGAATCTTTGAACTGCATTGGCACTGGCATCCGTGTTCTGGATGAATGGTGCGAAAAAGAGCGGTGAGGGGTCAGAACGGTATAATATCAGTAACGAAAACAGCGTAGAAAATAGAAATGCTGGTGTCGGTGATGATGATCTTGATGGCAGCTTTGTGGCGTCCTGATTGTGCTGATGATGGCGGGCGTCTTTCCAAACGTGCCAACGATAGAGGCACACGGAAACGAGGTGTCAAATATCTTGATAACCAATCGGTTTTGCGTAAAGCATGCGGCGGTAGCAGTGGAATTATTTATTTTGTCTTGCGAATTCGATTTCTTTTCTAGCCAAGTTTCGCGCCCATTGCCTGCAGGAAGAAAACATGTCAAAGAGTCTGTTTCGAAAAATAATGTTTTGGTAACCAAAAAAAAAAAAAATAACTTGACATTGAAGTTTGGTTAAGCGCGGTGTAAACTAACTTGTTTCGAACTAGGAATGGAAAGTCTCTAGCTGAAGTATAAATTCGCATGCTTGAATATTTGCTTCAAACGACATGTTCGAAAAATATTGGTACCAGATATCTTTCAAAACAAAATTACTATTGACGAATTTCGCGTCAACTCGACTGAGAGCTTAAGTTATCCAGGGATGGCTGTTGGGAAATTGTTTTCAAAAATAAATAATTACTTGTTTGGCCAAATCAAAAAAATTAGAAAAGGAAATCAACGGTTTTTTTGTTTTACCGCTTTTATTGCAACAAAACTTTGAGAATAATAAATATAAATGTCTAAAATAAGAAGCATTGTCATTGAAGAAATTGGATTCAACTATGGAGTCAAGAAGCGAAAATATGAAAATTCAAACGATATCCCACAACACTCAAAACAGAACTCAAACCAATGATAAGAGTATAGAAGCGAGCTGAAAATAAAAGTGTAATACTTGAACGTTATTTTAATTTAAAATTTAGGTAATATTGTTTCAAAATAATACATGCAAAATTTATGAAAGACAACGATAAAATGTTGCTATGAAGAAAAGGTCCAAAGTCCAATATGACAATTGCCACTTTTGCCAAAAAACTAGAATTTTTTTAAATATCCAAATTTCAAAATTAATAATATTTCATGAGTTCAAGACTCGAGGAGTCCAGGAAACCAATAATTGCAGAAGCCCAATGGCCCACGACTCCAGTATTCCATGAAAGAAAATTTCTAGGGCTTTGAGATTAATAAAGTACTGGAGTTCAACGGCTTAGGATTCCAAGAACCAAGATGTCCAATGTTTTCGGAGTTTTTTTGCCAGAATTCCAAGAATTCTATGGTCCAGGATTCTAGTATTCTATCAAAGCAAAATTCTAGAAATCCCGGTGAACAGGGGTTCGAGGTTTCTGGAATTCAAGGGTTCAAAAGTATGAAAGTCTATTCTAGATGATATAATCATGATCTCAGGCAACTTGACATCCTGGAAACCTTGAATTTTAGTTTCCTGATTTCCAGGAGTTGCCAGAGACCTTGATTATAGGAGTTTAACAGCCCAAGAGTCCTTATTTCCAGTATTCCGTAGGAGCAGACCACTAGGACTCCAAGAGGAGCAAAGTTCTAGACTCCAACAGTTCAGAAGACTGGTGTCCTGTAGTCTGAGAGAATAATAGTTTCTGGGAGTTTCCTAAATCAAGAATCGAGGATCCGTTGAACATAGAAAATCAAAATTGCATGAGTTCTCGAACCTGGAAGTCCAAGAGTGCAGGTATCGAAGAGTGTAGGAATTCAGGATCCGGATGCCAAAATTATAACCCCAAGCGTCATTGAAACTGAGAGACGTTTAGGATCCAGAAATCAGTTTTTAAGAATTATTAAGTAGAGGACCCCAAAAATACAGCAGTTTTATGTTCAGCAATTCAAGAGTTCAAAAGTTAGAAACTCTAGGAATCAACGGAATCTCGTTGGTTAGAAGCTCAAAATTTGAGGAATCTGAGAGATTGATTATGATGATTACTAAGAATGATTACTAAGAAATCTGATGTCTAAGAATTATCTTGAGTTTCTGCAAAAATTCGTAAGTTTTGAGCTTTGATGTACAAAAACCTGGTAATTAGTCACAAATTGTAAATACTATTACAATCCAAATTCTGAGGTTCAGAATCCGAGAGTCATGAAGTTTATGAGCCTTTTAATCAGAAAGTCCAAGTGTTCGAGAGTCAAGAACATTACGAATTTAGACACAAGTATTCCACCAGTCTGAAAATCATAAGTGTAAAAGTCATTGAGACCAAAAGTCGAAGAGTTCAGAGTGCGAGGATATCAGAGGCCTCAAAGTAAACAAATTCAGGATTCAATGATACAATGATTACATTAGTTCGGCAATCAAAGATTTCAAAAGTGTATGAGTTCAGGAGCTGAGGAGTCCAGAAAATGAGCGGGTCAGGAATTCAAAAGTTCTCAATGGTAACGGTTAATGGTTACATAGGACACCGACATTTTTGGGAATCCATTGGTGTCGGATTCCGTGCGTATGGAAGCTAAGACTTAGACATCCAAGAGATCAAAAATCTAAAAGTCTAAGAAGGTGTCAAATTACTTAAAAATTAAAGAGAGCCCGTAGTCAAACAATCCAAGATTTCCAGTATTCAACAGTCCAAAAGTTTAGAAATTTAAGAATAAAGAAGAACGGGGTTGGTTCAGAAATTCCTGGGTAGAAAAATCTGAGCGTCCCGCACTTCAAAGGTCAAGAAACACAGTCATCTCATGGTAGTTCTGAGATCACGGATTCTAAAGTAGGAGAGTTCACTGTTTAAGTGTTCTGTATTCAATTTATCTACGAACTCAGGAACGAAAGGTTTCGGAAGTTCACGAATAGAAACACCCAGGAAAACAAGCTTCCAATAATTTAGGATTTTAAGAGTACAACATTTCGAGAAGCTAAAAATTTATTCATGGAATAAAGGTTCTCAAGAAAGAGAGGAAAGACAAGTGAAGAGTATGGAGTAAAACGTGAAGATTCAAAAGTAAGAAGTGAAAAGTTAAAAGGTAAAAATGAAACATGAAAATTGAAAAGTGAAAAATGAAAAGTGAAAAGTGAAAAGTGAAAGGAGAAAAATGAAAAATAAAAAGTGAAGAGTGGAAAATGAAAAATGGAATAAATGTGACGAAGCAAGAGTGAGGAGGAAGAGTGAAGAATGAAGAGTGAAGAGTGAATAGTGAAGAGTGAAAAGTGATGAGTGAAGAGTGAAGAGTGAAGAATGAAGAGTGAAGAGTGAAGAATGAAGAGTGAAGAATGAAGAGTGAAGAGTGAAGAGTTAAGAGTGAAAAGTGAAGAGTGAAGAGTGAAGAGTGAAGAGTGAAGAGTGAAAAGTGAAGAATGAAGAATGAAGAGTGAAGAGTGAAGAGTGAAGAGTGGAGAGTGTAAAGTGAAAAGTAAAGAGTGAAGAGTGCAGAATGAAGAGTGTTTACTCTACACTCACACTCTACACAAAGTGAAGAGTGAAGAGTCAAAAGTGAAGAATGAAGAGTGAAGAGTGAAGAGTGAAAAGTAAAGAGTGAAAAGTGAAGAGTGGAGAGTGTAGAATGAAGAGTGAAGAGTGAAAAGTGAAAAGTGAAAAGTGAAGAGTGAAGAGTGAAGAGTGAAGAGTGAAGAGTGAAGAGTGAAGAGTGAAGAATGAAGAGTGAAGCATGAAGAGTGAAGAGTGGAGAGTGAAGAGTGAAGAGTGAAGAATGAAGAGTGAAGAATGAAGAGTGAAGAGTGGAGAGTGAAGAGTGAAGAGTGAGGAGTGAAGAGTGAAGAGCGAAGAGTGAAGAGTGAAGAGTGAAAAGTGAAGAGTAAAGAGTAAAGAGTGAAGAGTGAAGAGAGAAGAGTAAAGAGTGAAGAGTGAAGAGTGAAGAGTGAAGAGTGAAGAGGGAAGAGGGAAAAGGGAAGAGTGAAGAGTGAAGAATGAAGAGTAAAAAAAATCAGTGCGTCTTGAACTGTCCTACAGATCAGACGTTTTTTCGGTTGCTTGGGGACTGGTCTTTGACTGCCTATAGCTTCAAAGTTTGTGTTTTGTCAGTGTGTCTTTTAAAGACTACCTGAAAGTTATTTCCCATCAGTCTTTCTCAAGACTACCTACTTTTGAATTTAACATTTGTTTTAACTTTTTTCGTATCACCTGAAATGGCTGGACGGAAAAAGAAACCTCGCATCGCTGCGGGGAGGAAAAGAGAGGCATCTCTTTCTGACACATCGAGTGTCTGTAGTGACAATCCTTTTGATATTTTGCCTGAGCAAGAAGCTGGTGAAATGGAAGTTATTAATAATGAAACTATACAAAATATAAAATCTTTAAAAAAAGGAGAAAGTTCCACCTACTGTGGTAACTATTTCTTCTGAATTTAATATATTCAAAAAGGAGCTTTCAACGTTGGTTTCTGACGTTAAAGTTTCCTATCAAATTGGCCGTAGAGGTGAAAGCCGCTTATTAGCCGACTCAGTAAAGGGTCGTGATCGTCTTGTTCAGTATTTAACTGACAAGATGTACAAACTTTTTACATATGACACCAAGAACGCCAAGCCGTTCAAGGTCGTATTGAAAGGTCTCACCAACGATCAAACCGTTGATGAGATCAAACTTACTTTAACAGAATTACTTGGCATAGCCCCTACCCAAGTAATTCTAATGCAACAAAAATCACGAGGCGAAAACAGTCAGAGAACTGGAATTTCCCTTGTTAATTATTTAATTCATTTTAACCGCAATTAGGTTAACAACTTAAAATTTTTTGAAAAAGCACATGCTTTGTATAATGTGCGTGTAAAGTGGGAAATTTATAGGAAGTATGGCGGAGGTGAAAAGCATATCACCCAATGCCGTACTTGCCAACGTTATGGCCATGGTTCCAAATTCCGCAACATGGACCAAAAATGTCTTAATTGTGGAGACTCTTCTCACAAAAAGGACACATGTCCTGTGAAAGAGAGTAAAAATTTTCGCTGTGCGAATTGTAACGACAACCATATGTCAATTTTTTATCAATGCCCAGTCCGTTTAGCAATTGTTAAGGCAAGGCAAGGTAAACAAAATTCAATTTCTCAATTAAAACCAACTTCAAAACAAAATTCTCCAAGCGTACCAGTGACGTATAGTTTACCTACTCCTTTGCATACCCGTTTAACTTATGCACAGGTTACAGGTAGTTCGAACATTATACCGCCTAGTGTTGGTAGTTCGAAAATGACCGTTAATATGGGTAAGCAAAACACGCTAGAAAATAATTGTACACCTATTACTCCAGCTAATATTGCTGCCGAAAATATTTTTTCTAATGTCAACTGCCTGGGGCCTATTACGGCAGGTAAACTTTCTTTTTTGCAACAGGCAATGTTCGATCTTATGAACGCCATGTTGCAGGCAAAATCAATGTTTGAAGCCATTCAAATTGGCACAAATTTTACAATTAAAATTGTTTCTAATTTAAAATTTAGCAATGATTTTAAATAAAACAATTAAAATATTAAACTGGAATGCTCGCTCATTGGAGGCCAATGAGAATGAGCTTTTTATTTTTTTAACAGTAAATAATGTGCATATTGCAATTATTACTGAAACATTTTTGAAACCTAACATAAAATTAAAATATGATCCCAATTACGTGGTTCATAGATATGATAGGATTCAGGGTTCCGGCGGTGGAGTTGCAATTGTTATTCATCGCCGAATCAAACATCGTGCTCTTCCCCATCTTGAGACGAAAGTTATTGAAACTTTGGGAATTGAAGTTCAAACTGAACTTGGGATTTTATTTATTGCCGCAGCATATTTACCATTTCAACGCACACGCGAGCTCAAAAATTATTTCAAAGGTGATTTACAAAAACTCACCAGAAATCGTTCGAAATTTTTCATAATCGGCGATTTTAACGCTAAACATCGTTCATGGAATAATTCTCAAAGTAATTCCAATGGCAAAATTTTATTCAATGATTGTTCTTCAGGATACTATTCTATTTTGTCTCCGAATAGTCCTACATGCTTTTCTTCTGTAAGAAACCCTTCAACAATTGATTTGGTGCTAACAGATCAAAGTCGTGTATGTAGTGATTTGATCACACATGCTGACTTTGATTCTGACCATCTTCCAATAACTTTTTCTTTATCACATGAATCAGTTTTAAACCCTATGAGCTCTGTTTTTAATTATAACAAGGCTAATTGGGAAAGATACAAAACTCATATTGAGAGAAATTTCAATAATGAGCTTGATTTGCAAAACGAAGTGAATATTGATTTCGCTTTGGAAGCATTAAAATGTGCAATTGTTGATGCCAGGAATTATTCTGTTCCAAAGGCTCAAGTGAAATTTGATTCATCAATAATTGACGAAAATCTTCAACTTCTAATTCGTTTGAAAAATGTCCGCAGACGTCAATATCAACGTTCTCATGACCCTGTTTTTAAAACTATTTATAAAGATTTACAGAAAGAGATTAAACATAGATTTACTCTTCTGAGAAATCAAAATTTTGAGACTAAAGTTGAAAAATTGAAACCATATTCAAAACCATTTTGGAAGCTGTCGAAGATTCTTAAGAAACCTTCAAAGCCTATTCCAGTTTTGAAAGATGGTGAACGTTTTCTTGTATCCAATGAACAAAAGGCTCAAAGACTTGCTCAGCAGTTTGAGAGTGTTCATAACTCAAATTTG
Organism: Wyeomyia smithii; assembly: GCF_029784165.1. Classification (NCBI taxonomy): domain Eukaryota; kingdom Metazoa; phylum Arthropoda; class Insecta; order Diptera; family Culicidae; genus Wyeomyia; species Wyeomyia smithii. The sequence goes on from NC_073695.1 coordinate 10,063,489, forward strand.
AATTTTGTGAGTCCAATTGAAAATGAAGTCACACGTCAATTTGATTTTATTTCTTCCCAGAATTTTTTACCTGCAGAAATAATTGAAACTAACTTGAATGAGATTAAATCAATTATTAAAAATTTCAAAAATATGAAAGCACCTGGTGACGATGGAATCTTTAATATACTTATCAAACATCTCCCTGAGAGCACAATGGAATTTTTAGAATTTTTTTCCCAAATTATGGAAAAATGCAAAAATTACTCCCATTTTAAAACCGGATAAGAGCCCAGCTGAAGTTTCAAGTTATCGACCAATCAGTTTGCTTTCTTCAATAAGTAAACTGTTTGAGAGAATTATTCTTAACAGAATGATGTCACACATCAACGAAAATTCAATTTTTGCAAATGAATAGTTTGGATTTCGCCATGGGCATTCCACAACTCATCAATTGCTCAGAGTTACTAATATGATACGAGCTAACAAATCTGAAGGTTATTCCACTGGAGCTGCTCTTTTAGACATAGAAAAAGCATTCGACAGTGTTTGGCATAAAGGTTTGATTGCGAAATTGCAAACTTTTAATTTTCCAATTTTCCTAATCAAAATTTTCAAAAATTATCTTACTGATCGAACTCTGCTGGTTGTCTATCAGAATTCAAAATCTGATAGATTTCCTGTCAGAGCAGGTGTACCTCAAGGTTCAGTCTTGGGTCCAGTCCTGTACAACATATTCACTTCAGATCTTCCTGATTTGCCTCCAGGATGCACAAAGTCATTGTTCTGCGATGACACAAGCATTTCCGTAAAAGGAAAAAGTCTTCGTGTCATATGCAGTCGATTGCAGAAAAGTTTAGATATTTTTTCTTCCTACTTGCAAAAGTGGAAAATCTCTCCCAATGCCTCTAAAACTCAAATGATAATTTTTCCGCATAAGCCTAGGGCTTCTTTCCTCAAGCCAAACAATAATCACGTTGTCAAGATGAATGGGGTTATTTTAAGTTGGTCCGACAAGGTTAAGTACTTGGGACTAATTTATGATAAAAAACTTATTTTCAAAGAGCACATTGAGAGTATACAAGCCAAGTGCATCAAATATACGAGATGTTTATATCCTCTCATTAACAGGAATTCTAAACTTTGTTTAAAGAACAATCTTTTGATTTACAAACGAATTTTTAGACCAGCCATGCTTTATGCTGTACCGATCTGGTCAAGTTGCTGTTCAACAAGGAAGAAAACGCTCCAAAGGATTCAGAATAAAATTCTGAGAATGATTTTGAAGCGTCCTCCTTGGTTTGGTACACTCGAATTACATAGACTTACTGGTGTTGAACCATTAGAAGCTATGTCAAATAAAATAATTAACAATTTTCGACAAAAATCGTTGCAATCCTCAATTGCTACGATAAGCTCTCTTTATAGCCAATAAGTTAGCAATTAAGTTAGTTGTAAGTTTACTTCCCCTTTTCTGACAAGTAGGTTTAAATCCCTACGAATGATAAGTCCTAATTGCGAAAGCAAACAAATCCTAACAATTAAAATTACAAGTTTCTAACAGTGTTGAGAAGTCACCATTTGTGATTGGACACACATACTCATTATTTACTAATATTTATCATAAATACTTAAGCTACTAACAAATCCCCCCTTATAAAAAAAAATATGAAGAGTAAAAAGTGAAGAGTGAAGAGTGAAAAATTGAAAGTGAAATGTGAAGAGTGTAGAGTGAAAAGTGAACAGTGAACAGTGAGGAGCGGAAAGTGAAAAATGAAGAAAGAAACATTTGGAGTCTGCCAAAAATGTTGAAAATGTCAAAAGTAACGAGAGCATTATTAATGTCACATTCAGGTATTTTTCACAAAAACCTTATAAATATATCGAGTATGAACATTACATATATAGTTCAAAAAAGATCAATGTGTTTTCAAAATAACTACTCAAATTTTCACAGATGTTAAAGGCGAATAGGCTCAAATCAACCAAAATGTCAAGTAAGATATCGGCTCTATTATCTTCAAGGGGGCAAATAATGTTTTAAAGAGTAAATTTTTATTAACTCTTCATATTGCAGACCATCTTTCTGCAGAAGATTAGTTCTCTATGACTTCATTGACCCTCTGGTCTATAATAGGACAAACCTGACGATAATAGAGTTGATACCCTGTATAGTAAACAGAAGACCAAATTGTTCCCAAAATAAATACTCAAATTATTCCGTGTGCTCCGGAAAAGCTAAAATCAACCATCAACTATTGCTAGGTTCCATTGAACGCTTGAAATGTGCCCCTAAATATCCTCACACTGTCTTTCGAGCAGATTTCCCATTTAACCAGAATGCTGTAATTTACGTGTTTCGTTTCACACTAGAAAAATCATATGTACTACGGCAAGTTTCCCATTTTATAGATTTAAATTTGAAAAAATTGAATTCAAAATATTTACTGAGAATCCCTATTGTTTTTAATATTCATCATTTATCCCGATTAACAGGCGAAGATATCCTATTTTATGCCGAGAGAGTTAGCCATTATTAAATTTACAAATTTACAGGTTACGTTTTGAGAAAAAAATGTCAAAATTACCGAGTCTCCGGAATTAGTGTCATTTTACGCGGATTTCAGAATTTTCGCAGTTTTTATAAGGCATGTACCTTAGTGCAAAAAGCAAGTTCTGCTTAAAAATGCAAATTTAGCATGTTTTGAACACTTTTAACTTTTTTTTCCAAATGCAGATCGACCGATTCAATCGATTTTATACCAATTTTAATGAATGATTCTTGCTTAAACCTGTTGTTTATTACCAACATCAGCAATTAACATTTTAGTTGGCTCTTTGCGTCAAGTTGTAGTTACAGAGGTTTATTCTCTTAATGCATCTTATTAATTCGAAACACGATGAAACAGATTGAACTACCTCCTTTGTCTTGAATTTCCCCAAAGTAATAATCAAAACTAATCCATTGTAAATTCTCATTCCATTGAAAAGTCACTTTGCAGTAAATAAAACTATGAACTAAGTATAGTCTCAGCCAGCCTCAAGACCAGCTCTTTAGGACCAACATGATTTGCTTTAATGAATCGCTGAATTTAATCAGCATATCTTTGCTGTGTGACTATGTTACTCCCTTCATCTTTGTTTTTAATTTCTTTCACTTCTTCCACCACAGTTTATCCCAAAAGTTCATTCTTTCATCAGAAGATCAATCATAAGACTGTGTGTCATCCCGTATGTTTGGTTTTCACCCCCATCGGAAACGAGGCAAGAAAAAAGAAAAAGTCGAGAAGAATGACAATCTTGCACGCATTTTAATCCTTGTAATCGTGTCTCTCAGTCTTCGTCGCTCTTTCCCCCGCGCCACAGCCAGCACCAGAGCGTTCTTGCGGGTCGTTTCTCTGATGTACATACGTTCCTTTCCAATAAGTGCCTATCATTTCCAAGACGTTACGGTAAAGTAAACAAAAATTTCACACTCTCGGCTCCAGCAAACGTCGTGTGTTCGTCCTCTGGAAAAGACCTTTACCACCTTTCGAAGACAGACGCACCTGATTGGTAAAGGTGGGGTGTAAATAAATTCGAAATATTTATTCAATATCTTCGTTTTTCCTACGCCGTTGCGTTGGGGTTTCTTTTGGAGGGGGGATGTGGATTTTCTCTGCTTGAAAGACGAGGCAATAACACATAAACTATCTCCCCTGGAATGTACTCCCTACCATGCAGTGTTGTATTTCAACAATTCAAAGTTACGAACGATCGTGCTCCGTCTGTGTCTGTGTCTGTACATGTTACAGGGCCACTGTGTGTATGTGTGCGCCTGCAAGTTTGCGGTGCACGAGATTGAAGTTCCTTCCCGACACCCGAATGATGAAGAATCAGCTCTTCCAGAGTAATATGACGTGCCTCCTTGGAAATTCAGCCAGAAGGAGGGAAAGGTCTGTGTGAACACAATAAATTTCAAGAATTCTCCCAACTATTCCGCACTTGGTCTGGTACTTTCCGCCCCATCATTCCGGCATGAATTGAGTCGTATCGGTTCTGGGGTCTGCTGCTGCTGCTGCTGCTTTAGCGAACGAACAAAGCATCCTAACTCCAGAAGCAAAACGACACACGAAGTGGTAGCAAAAGATCAGGCAATTTATTTAATATATCGACATGAGTATTTGACACTTCATAAGTGAGCTCTTCTCCTACCGGTGACCGTCTGTCCTTCGGTTCTACCCGGTAGTGAGCGAGTGGTGCAACCGTGGCTACAAGCTCGTGGACGACAGAGATCGGGTCCTGACACGTGTTCAAATATTTTGATGATTGAGACCGATTGAACCGGCCGGCTGCCCTGCCGGAATGAACGGTGCCGGTGATATCTTAGGAATCCGTAATGATAAATTATTTACTGGTAGCAGCTTCATGGTTGGCGAATCATTGGAAGTCTGACACAACTAATAGGCATCTACTTTGTTGGATACATTCCACTGGTGTGTGTTCAGTTTCTGATTGTGCCCTAATCAAAAATTTCAGTTGCTAGCAGTTTAATTTGCTTCGTGAAAATACAAGCACTTTTTGTCAGAGGATTTATGTACACATTACTTAGTGTCCTAATTTTGTTGGGCAACATTGTACTTCTTTTTCACGAAACTACTTTCATAGCTCTTGAAAGAACTGAAAATGTAAATTGAAGTAGTTTTTTTCCCATGCTGTTGTTTCGTCGCGAACAGCGAGTTACACCGCAACCCTAGCAATTGCCCCATTCTAGAACTCATCACATTATTTCCTCGAGTCAGCTTCACTTGCAAACAATTACCCTTACAGAAACCCATTTTCCCGCAAAATCATCATTCCACTGTCTATTATTGTCACTCGTTGTCGTTGCTGATGGGAGCGATTTCTCCGTCGCCCCCCGCTTTTCACAAAGTTTATATGCACATGCACCCACATCCGCACGCAAATACACATACACACACACCCTCGCGCGCCACACTGGTTGAATGCAATTTTTGAAGCACTTCAACATTATGCGGAGACCTGCATCTTTTCTTTTCGTGAAATGTAATTTCACAAAAAAGTAAAGAAAGAGACACTGTTGCGACCCATTCCCGCCGCTCGAACGCTTCTGTCGTCGGTTACGGGAACGGACCCAGGCCATGGTCTCTATCGTTCTCTCTATCTCTCTCCTGGTTGCCGCAATTTCGTCGGGCTTGGTTTGCATTTTATGCAAATTGCTCTTTTTCAAACTGGATACCCGTCTTCGTCTGTGGTTGTGTGGCCTAAACCCATCATTGCCTCCCGGCCGGGCCTAGGTTGCCTTTCTTCCAGGATGAGCCAGAACAAACTGCACACATGCAGATTAGATATCCCGTACCGCTGTATGCTGATCTCGAGTCAGGCAAGCAAAGAAGGAAGAATCACGAACGGCTCGGCCTTTTTTTTGCATCGGCACCGTTTGCTCTAGTGTTCATTTTCTTTTTGCAGGGGTCATAAAACCGCTAAAACCACCAGACCGAATTGGGGCTCAATTCAGCAGAGTGCCATTTCATCTGAATTTCATCCGGCACACTCGAAGTACGGGAGACATTCGCTTTCCGCCTCGCACTGCCAGCCCATACGGTTCGAATTAATACCAATCACCAATCAGCATCAATTCCAATTCTGTCACATTGTCCGTGTTCTGGGGGGAGGAGTGGAGGAGGTTGAGAGTGTCGTGTAGCACCGATGATGAACACCCGAGGATTGGCCATCGAGGCCCGGAGCAGAACGGGACTGAATTATTGAATAAAATATCATTTCCTGTCAAATATTGAAATGTGTCCAGTGTCGAGCAGGATGGCAAATCCCGTGCGTCTAGTTTTGCAGCAAGTGCTGATGTTGCTAATTTTCAAAGTGTGGAATCTTTTTTTTAATCTGATGCTTCTTTCGGACGGCATATAAAAACCTGTCAGTTTGCCGTGTCAGAGTCAAATTTTTCACCCAAAAAAAGCGACCTGATCCACCCTAAGCAGGGAGGCCGGTTTTCCCATTAGGAAACGTTGTTTAATTTGATGTTCATTATCAACCCTCCGGTGGCGGTGTGTGAGCTGTCAAATAAGATATGCATTCAGCTGTTAGTGTCCCGTTCGGACCCGGGGCGACATTGCGTTAACGAGAGAGGCACGATGGCAATTGAATTTGGCCCGATTAACACATTGTTGACGATGGCTGCTCCGGTTATCTGTTCCATGATTCATCCTGCGGGTGTTCGTTTTCGGAAAGTAACTCAAAAGGTGATACATAGAGTTATTCGAATGAGTTTAATTGTAGTTTTCGTTTCCTGATCCATTCGTATGAGCATAGATCGGAAGTATCTTCAGCAAAAGTAATTTCATTTATTATTCCGTGTTTTATACAAGTCGCAATTTTGTTATTAATCCACTTAAGAGTGAGAAACTTATTCTTTTTTTCTTATTTTTGCATGAAAAATGTTTTTATTGTTTTTTTTTTGCGGAGCGTCTTTTTATTTTGGTAATTGTTCAGCTTTAGTAACTCTTTTAAGCTCGGTTTTCGTTTAGAAGGCTAGAGTGATTCCTCCGCTATCAACTTCTGCAAATAACGTGTCATTAAAGATGTTCAATAAGTTGTAAAGATTGCATGAAAATGATCGATCAAAAAATCAATCAAAGCAGATAGGACCTTTTGAAATGTTTCTCTAGAAATCAAGTTACTGTATACACTAATGACAAAAATCTATTGCATCCATGTCAGTCAGGCTATCGTTCAGGCCACAGTACCAAAACGCGATGCTCAAGGTTTGTGACGACATTGGGTTCATTCTCGATAAGAGTTCTGCTGCCGTCCTGGTTTTGTTGGATTTTTCCAAAGCGTTTGATACAATATCTCTTAAAAACCTGTGCCATGAACACTTTTGGCTTTTCTCAAAACGCAATGGAACTTATTCGTTCTTATTTGCAAAACAGATACCGAGAGAGAATATATGTAAATGATATTCTTTCTGAGCCTTTGGCAATCTGTTCAGGAGTACCACAAGGTTCAGTGCTTGGTCGCTTATTAATTTCGCTTCACATTAACAATCTACCACTGGTTACCCATAGATGTTGTGTTCATCTGTTCGTGGACAACGTCCAACTCTATTTTGAATGCTCAGGTTCCGAGAATCTTCAAGTAGCTGATTTAATAAATAAAAACTTATTTGATATCGCAATTTGGGCCAAAAATAATTCACTTGTTTTAAACGCCAACAAAACGCAAGTAATTTTTATTTCCCGTTCGAAACGCAAATTTTTCTAGATGGGAGTGAGATTGAATACTCGAGAAGTGTAACAAGCTTAGGAGTAACTATTAAAGAAAACGTGTACGCCTCGTTGAGTTCACTCCGTTTCAAGACGTATTTTCTGAACCCTGCGACGAAATTAATTTTGTTCGAGAGTCTAATACCTATATCCGCATTTTGTTTTTTTTTGCGATTTCATTTTCACGCAAGCCACTGCACATTGTCTAAATTGTTTGAAGGTTGTTTCAAATTGCTGTATCAGATTTATCTATGATCTAAGCCGATTCTCACATATGTCATGTTACCAGTCTGCGCTGCTCGGTTGTTCTCTTATAAATTTTGTAAAGTGCCGCACTGTTGTACTGCTTCGTAATATTCTATATATCAAAACTTCATTGTAACATCAGTCAAAATTCAATATGGCAAGTACCCAAAGAGGTAGAAAGTTTAATGTTCAACGCTGTAGGACTTCCTACTATAGGAGCTCCATTTTTGTAAGAGGAATAATATTATGGAATTCTATTCCGAATAATTTGTAAACTATGAGCTCAAAAATAGGTTTAAAGAGGGAATGTGTAGAGTATTTTAATAATTTATTATTTCTTTATTCATTATTGTAAAGCTTTGAATTGATAGAAATAGAATGTTCGTTTCTTTCCTGCCGCTAGTTTCTGAACGAGAATACAAAAGACAGTTGTCTTAATTTCGATAATAAATATTACTTTATCATTTATTTATTTATCATCAGACCAACATCGGTCTCCATGAATGCTGGGTGAGGAAAAGCTCACTTGAGGTGGTTGCAAGGACCTTCCTCAAATGTGCACAAAAACCTCACCATCTTTTAGTATACAACATATAATAAAAACTAAAAAATAACAATACATCAGAATGATTAAAACAAACTATTGGAAAGTAATCTACGGCGATACACGAATGAAGATTCATTAAAATTGAACAATTCGCTGAACTCGTTGAATTGGCGAATCATAGATGTGATTGGAGAGTTTGCAGCGTACTGTGTTGATTGGAATCCCACCTGTAGCATAGCTCTGGGTCGTAGCGTTCTGGATGGTGCATAGAACCCGATTTCTTCTAAAAGGTCAGGAGCATCAAATTCAGCAGTTACCAACTTGCACACAAATACGGCTTGTGACACTCGACGGCGTTGATCCAGAGTTTTTATGCCCAACAGGCGGCAGCGGTCTTCGTAAGGAGGCAAGTTCAGTGGATCATTCCAAGCAAGATTCCGCAAAGCATACCGAACGAATTTGCGTTGGACACTTTCTAGTCTGTTTATCCAAACTGCTTGATATGGCCACCAAACAATACTGGCGAATTCCAACGTTGAACGAACAAGTGCACAGTACAGCGTTTTAAAGCAGAGCGGGTCTGTAAATTCACGAGCGATTTTAAAAATAAAACCGAGCTGACGATTTGTTTGGTCGATAGTAGCAGTGATTTGGGGTTTGCACGAGAGTTTTTTATCCAGTATCACACCAAGATCTTTCACTTGTTCTACTCTTTTCAGTTTTATACCAGCCATCTCGTAATCGTAGGGCACAGCATTTCTAGTACGATGGTAGCTAATAACATAGCATTTCTCAATACTCAATAACAAGCTGTTTCGAGAGCACCAGTCACTGAACAGGTTTAATAAGTTTTGCGACTCCTTGCAGTCCTCATGGCACCTGACAACTGAGAATATTTTCAAGTCGTCAGCAAAAAACATTTTTCCTCCGGAATTGAGCAGCAGTGCCGCATCGTTAATAAAAATGGAAAATAACAGTGGTCCAAGATTACTGCCCTGTGGTACTCCTGAACAATTTTAAAACATGGCAGAATTACAGTTTCCAATGCGTACAAACAATTCTCTATGCACAAGATATGATTCCATCCATTTACAGAAGCGCACAGTACAGCCAAGTTTCTCTAACTTGGATAAGAGAATGGAATGATTGACCGTGTCAAACGCGGCTTTCAAGTCAGTATACACTGTATCAACTTGAGATTTGGAGCCAATATTCTCAATACGAAGCGATACGAATTTCACGAGATTGGTTTCCACCGAGCGACCTCGAAAAAATCCATGTTGTTCTTTGCATATAAGCGTGCGTGTGTGTGCGAAGAGTGTGTTGTTAATAATAGTCTCGAACACTTTAGATTTTGCGCGCAAGGAAGTCATTCCCCTGTAGTTTGCAACGTTACACTTATCTCCTTTTTTAAAGACTGGAAACATGGATGATTTCTTCCAAGCAACGGGAAAGCATTGTTGTTGTAGAGAAGCATTGAACAGCCAAGTTAGTGGAGCTGCTAGGATATCGGAGCATTGTTTCATCAGAGCTGCAGGAATTATCCCCGGTCCAGGCGAAAAAGATGATTTTATACTCTCAGTGGCGCGTATCACTGACTGCTCGCTCACATCAAAAATATCCATGTTTAAAACTGAATACGGCACATTCCTCAAGGCTTGTTCTCTTTGTTGAGCAGTGACTGTTTCGCTACAAAATACGCTAGCAAAGTGTTTTGCAAATAAGTTGCACTTGTCATTTGGCGAAACGGCACACACGTCGTTGAGAGATATAGTTAAGGGTAAACCATTCTCTTTCCGTTTGGAATTAACGAATAGCGCATATACAGATGCACGCAAAACTTTTTCTTACTACTTTAGAAGCAATAGCGCAAAATTGCCTTTTGGGTAATAAACCTATTACTTAAAAGGCAACAAAATTCTTCCCCAGTCAAGTAATAACACATACTGCCATATATTTAGCACGTGTTGTGCGAGTACGACTATCTAATAAAGGGCTATTCCCACTGCTTCCGTTCCGGGACCGGGCCGGGACCGGGCTCGTCCGGGACTTTTCATGCATTCACACTGCGCCGTGCTTGAACCGTGCCTGCGCTGCGCTCTGGCTGAGAAATGTTGATGTGTGTATGTGAAAGAACGTCTTTCTCTTTTTTTCATACCGCAGCTCACTCCGCGCGAAATATGTCACTACAACACACACGCATCCACCCGAGTGCCTTCCGTGCACTCTCCGGCCAACACAAAGTATCGTCGGCAACGATAGTTTTTCTCTCGCACTGCAGCAGCACGACGGCAACTCAACGCTGCCCCGGTCTGGGCACGGCGCGTCGGTGTGAATGCGTTCATAAGAACGCATGCAATCAATCTCAAACGAGCCCGGACAACACGCGGAACAGCCACGGCCCGGTCCCGGAACGGAAGCAGTGGGAAGAGCCCTTAATGGTCGTTTCAACCACATGCAAGATTTTTTTGTCGAAAACTGCTCCCTTTCCATCTCAAGCAAAAAAAATCACACACCGTCGCATATGGTGCAGATAATACATGTTTCTTCAATCTCCAATTCATCCGGTGTGCGTGTATTAGTTCGCATACGGAGTAGAGAAAAAATATGACAAGAGCTGCCAAGCAGCATTTTCTCCGTCATAGAGTATGCAAACGTTGATGATTTCAAAGACTTGAAATGCGCCCTAAAATGACATCACGATCTGTAAACTGCGTTAGAGAAAAACAAAAACATTCGCTTTCTTGCAAGCTATCTACAGCACATAATCATTGGCTCTTGGAAACTCATTTGGACTTGTTTGAAAATATAAAATATAAAAAAAATATATAAATATAAAACTTGTGCCCATCCAGAACAATATTCGCAACTTCGGCAACTCTGGTCAGACAGTATTACATATTTCCATTTCAAGTAAACACTGGGGAACGAAACGAAAGTGTTTCTAATTAGACATTTGAGGTTGACGGGTGAGATTCTCATTATGTGTGGATGATGGGGGCAAAATGAATCTGATCGTTGCATCAATACAAATGCAGCGAGTGAAGTCTTGCTAACACATGCATTGTGGTGCTTGGCTGTATGTGCTCCTCTAGAAACACATACAAGCGTGTGGCCGTCATAATTTTTATTACTTTTTGTTTGTTACTCTTTGTGTATAATGCGCAGTCATAAGACACAATAAGTAATAAAAAATTGCCCTAAAGTAATAAAATGTTCCCCGTTTGCGTTGGGTGTAGCCACAGGAGCATTTTTAAGAACAAGCACAACTGCCGTGAGATGACATTGTGACGTAGATCCAAGTGATCAGTTTTTCAGTACGGCCCAAAAACGAAAGAATTCTTCGTCACTTTTGTATGGAAATGTATGCCAACGTCACTTTGTTTTTTTGATTTTATGCAACGTATGAATAAGTAACAACGAATAGGAAGATACCAAAAGACAGGTCTTCGAATAATGAACAAATTGGCATGAAAAACTCAAATTCGAGTAAGTGGCACTTACGTCACTTTGTCATCTCACGGCAGACAAGGTCTAGATTGAATTTTCGCCACACCAAGAACTTTGGTAAATTGCAATGCGCTTGAAGTTATAACAACTTTGGTTCTACTTTTTCGATTCAGATAATAATTGATTTTTTATGAAAACATTCCTAAGAGTATCTATTTTCAATGCAAGCTAAATAACTTTTGTTATTCTTGTAAGTAATTGTTTTCGTTTGTTTAACCAAAACAGATCAAAGTGGTCCAAATCTTACAAAACACGAGCAATAAATATAGCGATATGACTTTTTAATTAAAAAGTTAGCGATTAGCGGTTAGCGAAAGTTCCGCTAATGTGGGTTTAGCGTTTAGCGATTATCGAGCTAAATTTTCCGGTTAGCAGGGCTGGAATTCACCTCAGTGCGAACAGAACCACACAAATTTGTACACAACACATTTGCCATCAAACCGTGCGTGCAACTCCCGATATTTCGTTTGTGTTCTCTTCTCAGAATTCGCTCTTTTGTATTTCTTTCGCACCGAAAAATTACGACTGAGTACGCTGTGTGCATTTGCCAAAATGTGCGACACCACACATTGTGTCTTACTTTGTGTGTTGCTTGGGGCAATGATTATCGGATTTGACAAACGAACGATTATAGTACTAAAATTTTTGCACTTCATTTGACTCCTACTAAAATAATTTAGGAGCTAATTTTCAGTGCTGCTCAATGGGTTTTGTTTCAAAATTTAAAATAGTTTCTTCCGGGAGATAGCCGCAATATGTCTTGTACATGAACAGTAGGGTTGTAATAGAAATCGGCCTTTCGAATTTCGTTTAGAAGTAGGGCTCAATAGTATCGTAGTTCATAAATTTCTGAATACAGTCAGGTTTTTTTCACGCGGGGGATACGGGGGTTGATTCAAAAATCCACTTAAAAAAATACCACGTTATCTTAAAAATCCGCGTAAAGTAGTCCATCAAGAAGGGCTTCAGAAAAAAACTCGAGACGCTCTAGAACCAGTATTTAAAATTGTCCTCTTTGACGGTCATTCTGGATCTTTCGGTGGGCGGAGGGTATTTTTTGGTCTAAGTCTTTTACTAGATAAACACTTAAACGTTTCTGGTCCCAAACCTACGTTTGTTCGGAAATGCAAAAATCCGCGTAGAAAAAGACCGCGTTAATTAAAAAATTCGCGTAAAAAAACCGCGTTAATTCAAGAATCCGCGTAAAAAAAACCTCGTAAAAAATCCGCGTATAAAAAACCGCGTAAAAAACCAGACTGTATCAAAAAGTTTTAATACCAAATGTCTTAAAAATCCATGAAACATCGAGATCTGGTGTCATCCAAAAACAAAAAATTGAAAAAATCGATCAGTTAAAGTTTCACTTTTCGACTGAACGAACTTATAAATGCGACGAAACTGAAGCTCTTTGTTCTTACGCAATGTGTCACAAAAAGCAGCACAAAGTGTTGTTCCGTTCTCCCTCTCTTGAAATATTTCTCACTTGGTGATATCTTTCATAGTTATTTCGTTTTCGCTCTTTCTCTTTGTGCCTGTTGGTTGTCAAAATGTGTAGGTACCAGGGTTGATATTTGTTGACACTCTTGAGTGAAAGTGAAAAAAAGCATCCATAAACGTTATTTTTTTACAATCCTTTCAGAGTTCTCCTTTCCCGTTTTTTGCATGGAAGTGAACTGTCAAAACACCTCATTATATTTCATGCGATGAAAGCAAGACAACAAAATCAGTTTATCAGTTAACGAAGATTGTCAAGGCATCGGTCAGTGTCAGTGAAAAAGTGTTTCGGTGAGGTTTATTTTGGTTGAGTGGACTGTTTGTTTTTCTTTTTCGCTTTGAAGTGAAGATCATTTGGTTGGATTTGTCGTCAAATTTTATTCCGTAACCGTGAACAATGCGCGCGATCTATTTCATCTGAGTATAACAGCACGTTACTAGGACGAAAATCTATTGTATCTGAAAGAGTGCTGCGATCATTGGAAGTGAAAATTGAAAATGATTGGCTGTAATTTTCGAAGAATTTTGCTGGTGGAAATGACTTTTATCAGCACTGGTAGGTACCGTTCTCGTTGTGCCTTGACATTAAATTCACACACTGAGCGCAATGAGTGTGCGAATGACAGCCCTGCCGGTTAGCGACTTAGCGATTAGCGTCGCTAAATTTTCGGTTGGCGGTGCCCACCACTGCTTATTATTACCTGTTGCGATCGAATTGATATGAAAAACTGGAATATTTTAATTAAATACACTATAAGTGTTAGTTGCTTTTCGATCAAAAACATTTGATTTAATAAAAAAACTATTCAATGGTGTTTACCGGTGGGCTTAGAGAACTGTTTTCACTACACTCTCGTCCGTCATCCTTGCGACATGTCCGGCCCGTCACAGCCGACCTTCGTCAGGTGCACAGTGTGAATCACTCCAAATAATCCCTGCTCGTGATTCATTCGCCTGGACTCTTCGTTCAAATACGACCAATGCGCGTTTGTCCTCCGTGTTTAGTATCACGGTTTCAAATCCACTTACATCTACTGGCCTGATTAGGGTACTGTTCATCGTTAGTTTCGTGCGGTGACATTTACTCCTGAATCGAAGGGTCTTGCAAAGGGCAAAGTAAGATTACCTCATCTACCACTCTCAGTTAGTTGCTGTTCTAGATTACTGTCCAAAGTAGGTGAATGTTGGTTCCTCTTGCACCTCTTTCTATAATATGCCTCGTTTTTGACGCATTGATTTCTAGTCCAACTTCCCTACCCTCCACTTTAAGTTCGGCGTAGATTACCTTCGACGTCGCGAAGCTTCTTGCGCTCGTCAGATTACACTCCCAAGAGCAATGTTGAAGAATGTACAGGATAGTCCTTCTCCTTGTCTTAGAGGGTGAGTCGATACAATTGATCGAAATACTCTGCACGCTTCGAAGGGATTCAGGAGTATTTCCGATCACTCGGTCCAAGTTAGAATTGATCCATGATATCCAAGATCTTCAGAATATCGGAAGCTGAAACACTGCTATCGTTTGAAGGTATTCTAAAGTTAACTCAGTGTTGGTGTCAGACAGACGGCACGAAGGGCGAAGCTTGAAACACCGGAACCAGTATCAGTTGTAATTGATTGGCACCGGAACCGAGAGCTCTAGCTTCGAAAAACACTGGTCTCATGTAAGGAATAATATCAACAATGTGAGTATACTTGAAAACGTTCCGCTTCGCATTAGGCCTAGCTGAGCCATATGGCAGTGGCCGAGCTGTTTCTATGAAGTTCAAACATTCGGCTTCGGTGCTTTCCCGAAACTAAAACCTTCGTCTCCAAAGCCGATCATATAACACTGGCACTGGTTCGGGTGTTTCAAGTTTCGCCCTTCGTACCGTCTGTCTGACATCAACACTGAATGGCAATTGCAAAACACGCCGTTTAGTGTTTCAAATATATCCCTCAGTGCCGAGTGTGTTCTTGACATAGCTGCCTCAAACTTTTCAAGATTTCTGTCCGCCGGTGCTTCTTTTTTCTCAGGATCGCAATCAACTTTTTTCGAACATGAACGGAACTTGTTTCTTATTTCTCCAGATGACTTTTTAGTTATCTTTTTGAGGGAAAAGGTGCTTCTAATTACTAGGCCTCAGGAAGTTGCGAAGTTGATGACGCATCGTTAGCCGTTGTCGTTCATATCTTGTCGAAGGCTGTGAAAGGCCCTATCGTCGGTCTATACCAGTGGCTCCCAACCAGGAGTCCGCGGCCGGTAAGAAGGCCACGAAGATCTAGGTAACTAAAATATCTTTCTAGGTATCTCGTGAAAGCGGATTTTCAATTTTTCTGCGAATTAGGGCCAAGGCGTAAACAAATTAGACTTATAGGACAATATGAGACTGGAAAACGCAGTCGCGTATTGCAAAACTTGTATCTGAAATTCCTTTGGGGGGCCGCAAAGATCCCTGTGCTTCGCAAAGAGGGCCGAGGAGCTCTTTGTGTTTAGCAAAAGGAGCCGTGGAGCCAAAAAGGTTGGGAGCCACTGGTCTATACAGACTATAGAATGTTCATATCCCTGATGACGATCTTGATGTCCCGTGGCGAGCAGCTGTCGTATGTTCGATGTTTCAGAGAACCACAGAGAAACAAAGAGGATGTCCAAATTCGCCTGAAAGTTCTTGATGTGGAAGCAATTTGTGCGAGCGCAAAGCGGAGTACATTCTTCGTTATCTCAAGCACCATGAATGGTCAGGTGTATTAAGGAGCGTGTCTTTAAAGTAGTTTCTTCTTTAAGCGAATGCTTACAGTCGTCAAATAATTTTCTGAAAGGATCTGGAGTGAAGATAGTTTAAGAGAGGTAGAAATATGGGTAAAAATGCAGAAAATTTTCGATTCCAAGATCTCGCAAAACCTTATTGTCGGGTTAAGGTTAAAAAAATCAATGATAACGAAACCAACATTAATTGTTTCTATTTACACGCTGACAATTTAATGACAATCGGATAAAAATCTGAAATAATTTTGCGTGGGTGAATTTTAGACCTTAACACCTTTTAAAACTTCCCCCTTCTGAGGACCAAAGCTCCGATGCCGAATTCGAGAGATTCTAGCTACCATCTTAGATACAGCGTTCGAGACAACATGTTTCATAATTCAGCCACCCGCTCTTGGTCACACACTGTCAGGAGCCGCCCTCAACGTGGGAAACAGATGCTCGGAAAGGCTATGCTTAATGCATAGAAGATCAGTTTTTCCCCTTGACTTGTCAGCTTACGACCTTCCACCACAGATTGGTTACTATGATCTTCACTTACACGCACACTTACTGGCCTTTAAATTCTATTTTATATTTCTATCAATTTTTATCAAATTCACAGTTTTACCGAATTCACGGCAATTTTTTTTCCAACGCAATAAAATTCGATTTCTCCTCCCTTGTTTTTCCCTTAAATAAGGCCTCACTTGTTCGATATTTCTAGTTAATATCAAATTGGTTTATTTTAATCGACCTGAACCTGATTCATCCATCCTCTCTATATCAGTAGCATGCGATATGCAGAAGCTGACTTCAACAGAGCAGACCTCAAAACTTTCAGATATAGGTCGTATAACAAACCGCTTTAGTTAAAGCACACTAAGTACATGAAATAAAATTTCAAGCGTTTTTGGCCTTACATGAATCGGAAAAGAAAGGACAATTGTCTAACAACAATCGAAGGAATGTGCAGATTTGCAAGTTCACGAGATCAATCAGGAAATGAAAACTTTCAAGTGCAGTTGGTCCTGATGGTACTTCGCATCTGGTTCCAATATTCGTTTTGTGCAATCGTCTATAGAAGAGCCTTCCTTACCAACACTGTAGAAAGAGACGTTCTTGTTTCCAGTCCACAAAAAAAAACGAAATGTGGCCAATTCTCGCGGAATCACATCACATTTTGCGGGCTCCAAACTACTTAAGATTCTGGTTGAAATTTAGTAAATTTCTGCTCCCAAATCATGCATTTAACGGGATCAACGAGGACCCTTTGCCAGGCTGTCCATTGAAACAAATCTTGTGTCATGTGTATTGCCTGACGAGTATTGAAATGGATAATCAAATCGACGCGCTATATAATGATTCAAAGAGCCTTCGACCATGTTTAGTATTAAACACTGATTGTTGAATTGGAACGTTTAGATGCTTCGTCATTTTTCACACGTTGGCTAGAGTGTTACCTGGCAAAATCTTATAACTTTACTAGCACTCCTGGAGTTCCCCAAGGTAGCAACCTTAGCCCACTATTATTTTCAATATTTTCAACGACGTATCCTGCTTGCCTCATTTCGAGTATTGTGACTCGAAAATATAATAAATCATACGGGAAATCGAAGATTAAAAAAAAACTTCTGTAGAAGATCAATCTTCTTCGAGATTGGTGCCTGAGAAATGCCGAAAACTGTTATGTAATTTTGTTCACCCGTAAAACCTTACCAATTCTATGGAATTACCAAATCTGCGGCATTCAACTTGAGCGTGTATAATCGGTAAAGGATCTGAGAACCATTCTGGACACAATTCTCGTTTCTCGCGAACATAACTCCAGCGTAATTTAAAAACCAATTCGCAATCTGGGGTTACCCATGAGGACAACGACAGACTTGACGGATCCATACAGCTTGCGGTCACTATACTCTTCGCTTGTGTGATCATTCCTCGAAACCGAATGTGTTGTGTGGAGTTCTTTCACAAGTTTTTAGATTTGAAGCTGTCCAAATTGACCGTTATGAACTCGGCAACTTCAACACTCGTGAGCACTCGGCAGGGTACCCGGATACCTACCTAAATGGAACGCTTTCAACGTTTTAAATTCTTGACCAATTTCGGGTCTTGACCCGTCGAGGAATTGGAAAGTTTGCCAAATTTAAGTATTCGGGACCTGGAATCGCATCTGGTTCCTGTTAATCTGGATCTTCGGGACTATTCGGGTCCATGCTCATGTTCATATTCGTGCTCATGTTCATGTTCATGTTCATGTTCATGTTCATGTTCATGTTCATGTTCATGTTCATGTTCATGTTCAGGTTCATGTTCATGTTCATGTTCATGTTCATGTTCATGTTCATGTTCATGTTCATGTTCATGTTCATGTTAATGTTCACGTTCATGTTCGTGTTCATTAGGGTGGGGAATTGTTATATAGAAAAAGACGAAACTTGATAGCAGAACGCCAGAACCAAGTTTTTTTGTTCTATTTGGGGCCCCAAACAATCCTGAATTTATCGGAAGTCGATTGGTTTTGTTTTCGCTTGGCGCATTGCATTTCAAATTTATATGGAGATTTGTATGGAAAAACCAACTTTTTTGTATTTTCCATTCTAAAGTGCTCAAAATGGCCCATACCAGAGATTTCATAACTTCAAATGGTAGGTTTTTTGATGCCCAACAACTTGGCCGAAGACTTAAAAGAGCTCATTTTTTCTGCCAACACTGCCAGTGTACCGGCGTTAGTCAGATTTCCATCAGAAGTAACCTCTGAAACACGTTGTAGATTCTACCTACGCCTAGAATATTGACCTAAATTTGATTGCTTGGTCCAGCTGAGTGTACAAACTCATAAAAACCACCATACTGTTCATGTTCATGTTCATGTTCATGTTCATGTTCATGTTCATGTTCATGTTCATGTTCATGTTCATGTTCATGTTCATGTTCATGTTCATGTTCATGTTCATGTTCATGTTCATGTTCATGTTCATGTTCATGTTCATGTTCATGTTCATGTTCATGTTCATGTTCATGTTCATGTTCATGTTCATGTTCATGTTCATGTTCTTGTTCTTGTTCTTGTTCATGTTCATGTTCATGTTCATGTTCATGTTCATGTTCATGTTCTTGTTCATGTTCATGTTCATGTTCATGTTCATGTTCATGTTCATTTTCATGTTCATGCTCTTTTCGCTATACTGCCGCTCTTAGCATAACAGTTGCATACTGATATTCGTTACATGCTTCGGATACTTCTGGGGAGAGTTCCAGGGTCAGTTTCTGAATTCAATTAAAACCTGTCATGCGAAATCTCAAAATTCTCGTACCTCATGTAAAAATTATTCAAAACACATTGGCCGGTTCTGATCATGTTTGCGAATAACTTGTAATAATTCTTAAAACTCAGAAACAGGAGAGTTTACTCACGAAATTCACGATTCATGAAATATTAGTATTGGATGATATTTTACCACCTCAATCTGTTCTTCAGCAACCGAAAGCCACCATTTTAAATTTCAAAATGGTTTCATAAGTTCACTATTGGCTATGAACATCTTGCTGGTGCCGGAAACTTGCAATTCAAAAACCGGAAAACGTCATTTTGTATTTCAAAATAGCCTCTGTGGGTCGGGTTCTGGTTATTGGGCATTATTCCATTTTACAGTGGTATACTTCTCAGAAATGAAGGAAGTTGGTTGAACTGTGTTACGGAATTTCGCATTTGTATACAAGCACAGACTAACAGACGTAATACTGTGTAACCCAGCTCCGTCGCCAGAAAATTGTTATTTGAAATTGGCAGTCAACTTAAACGGTAGTTTCAGGCAATGCTACGTAATCTCATACATTTTTTGTGGTTCCAAATTTGACACATGCATGTACGCTAGCGCTGCTGTAGAAATAAGAGAAGCGGCGAGTCAAACGGTATCAGATAGCACTAGTCTTATTAATGGTAAGCACTTGAACGATGACGTTATTGAGCATTTTCTCCAAGTTAAGCCTGTGATATTGGGTTAAGTATTTTTCTATACGCATTTCAGTTTGTTTTATCTTACTTTGTTACTATGACAATATGTCCCGTTTGGGTCATCAACGCACTGAAATATTTGCCTTTTTTCGTCTACTTCTCACCAAAAAACGGCAGTTATCCGATATCAATAAACTATTATGCTAATAATATTTTCTCGAAGGGAGCTTGGATTAACCTTTTTTTATTTTAGCCCAGCTAAATGCATTGCAAGATATCTGTTTTGAATTGAACCGATTACATTGAAATTTTGTAACCTAGGCCAATGAATTTTGTTCAACGGGAATGAATCTAAGAATAATACTAGGTGTATAATGTATCCTTGAAAAATTGTTCACACAAATTTTTTAATCGATTGTTGAACAATTTTTAAATGTTTTAAAATATTTTCCAGCTGAAATTTTTCTATTATTGATAATGCTTTAATACTGTTTCCGTTGATAGTAATTATTTTTGGTATAAAAATTAACTTTTATCCATCGATATTTTTTTTGTGGCGAACATTTCACCCAGCTTGGTCAACTGTAAACGATCCGTCATTTGTTGTGGGAAGTTGGGAACGCAGATGAGAACACGCTTTATTTAGTTGAATGTGAGTAAAAAACGGCTATAAAATTTATTTAGCTTTTTTTTGAAAAATTTGTTTTCACAAAGCAGTGTCACAGCGAAAATCGTTTGAAACCGTTCACGATTTGATGTCAAAAGTATATTATGTTAAGATGAAAATCGACTTAATCGAATAAATTGATTTCCGATGCAATAAAAAACTTTCTACACCATCATGACTGGAATTGCAACACACCGATTGGAATCCTCTCCTCTTGCCACGTTCGATTGTGCTAAATTTCCGGTGCACTTCACCGATTCTTCATTGAACGTCATAAAATAAGACGGGTCATTTCCTGCTCAAATTAAACCTATTTTAATGCAAATTGTGCGACAAAATGAAACAATTTACTGTTTTGTTGTGTTTTTTCTTCTCTCCGCTGCGCTATGCTGTGATAAAAAAAAAGAATTGAAATTTTATTGAGGTAAGCAAATGAAGAAAACCAACCCCCCGAGTAAGCCGGGAGTCTTTGAAGTGAGAACAAGTTTCAGCAATAAAAATCTCAGGCAGCGGGAATGAGTGTGCCGAGCGGAATTGCGAAGGCTTCGCCTTCCCGGAAGACGTGAGGCCCCCATTAAGTTAATTTATGATCTGTAAAAATAATTGAAATATACAACGCAGGCCGGAAAAAGGGTTGCGTTTTATACGGTAACTTTCGCTTCAGGTGGTAGGCTTAGGGTAATTGCGAATTCTCGTGCTGAAATATGTGTTTTTCGTGATTTAAAACGAATCCGATTTCGTTTGATAGAGTAAGAATTGTCTTTTTGGCTAATTGGAATCCGCTTTGACAGCGATGATGCTCTGAACGCTGAAACCTTTCCTTGAATGAACCGTGCTCCGGAAAACAGTCAAATTCCATCATTAAAGTTCCATAACAGCCGATCTTTTATTTTGGGCTAGGAAACTCATAGGAAATAATTCACCTCCACAAGTGCCCGACAATCGGCACTACGGAACGATCTTCGAGGGACTTATTAAACAAATTGCGTATCCTTGGGCTCGCGTTGGGCATTCCGAACCCTACTTGAGGCAGAGCGTAAGCCCCAATCGAACTATCAAACGACTTTCGAACGAGCTCCACCTATGGTTTAATAATTTAAAATCAATTCCATATGCACACGTACGATGAGGGAACGGCCCTATCGAAGGCGGCAAACGCTCGAAACTCTGTTTCTATTGTTTTCTTTTTCTGGTTCTTCCTTCATTTCAACCGTTTTTCCCAGAACGAAGAAAAGCTGAAGGGGCAACCCTTTCTTCGAGAGAAGGGAACAAAAAATAACACTATCATTCCTTCCTCACAGCTCGAACGAAGCCGCTTCAATCCTCTTCGCCCAAGTGTGGGGGAGGAGGAGGAGGGAGTTGAAGCAGGCATTGAAACACGAAAAGAGCAAATAACACAAGCATGAAATAGGCTTCCATTTCCATTTCAATTTCGCTCACTTGTTTTCACTTGTGAACTGCAAAACCGTTGGAGCCGTGAGCCGATCCCCGCAGCTGAAGTGTTGCATTGATCTCCACAGCTAGAGGTATCGGTTCAGTGCTCTAGCTATCGGGAGTTCTTGAATCAGAGTGAAGTTTTTTTCTTGCTTTCTTTTCCCAGCAGCGACGTGTGGCACCTTTCACTTGTCTTTATTCATACCGGAGAAAGACCAGGACAAATCAATGTAGGAGAAAGGATTCAAAGGTCTTCGGAAGGAATTGACTTGTACCACAGAATAGAAGAAGAGAAAAATCCAAGCGCTGAAGTCGACTCGGTGGGAACACGCGAACGAACTTCCTAACTGACAGGGCAGCCGGTGTCCTTTAATATTTAAAAATGGCTTTTGAATAAGCAATGAGTATAGCTTACAAGATTTTCAATTACGCTGAAACGCTCGCTTGGGCAATCGTGATCCGGTCATCGGTTCATTGTTGATTGTATTGTTTCAGTATGGAAGATTTTTTTTCTCCTTCGTTTTTGCGATCTGAAAAGTTGAACCGATGAATTTTGAAATGGGTTTGCCCGAATTGCTTCTGATTTTTTGTGGGTTCTTGTGAAGTGTGGAAAAATTGAGAAAGACTTCTTCCTGAATTGAATCCATTTGCTAGCGTAACATGGACACGGGTTCCGATAGCTTTTGATCAAAATAATCAATAAATCAATCCACCAAATTGATACGGCAATTTAATTTTGAAACCGTCAGCTTTCTGCCGTCGTCGTCTTCGTCGTCGGTTGTATCATAAGTTTTTTCTTTTATCTACACACAACAGATGTCGTTGGCAATTTCGAAATTAGTGCTCTATCAAGCAGTTTCCTACTCAGTGTTCTCTTATGTCAGTGGGAATAAATATAAACTTCACTGCGCCGCCGTTTTGGCCACACCGGATTCGACATTATCGCAAGCTTTTTTTTCTCCTCCCGAACAGTCAACACACATCCAACCGCAAAATACAATTTGTCCATTCAACCGCAGAAAATATTAAATTTAAAAAACATGCATTCAAAAGAACCACATCCTGGTACTCTGCTGCACACACACACACACCCAGCCAAACAAAACTATCGCAATCGGAACTTGCCCTTCCACCAAGCGCCGTCACAACCTAAACTCTCGGCTGCACGGTTATTGCTAAACGCATTCGAGGGCGACTCTAAAATTGCTCCTCGGAGGAAAGCTCTGATCACATATTCGAAGCAGCATTTTTCCGAAACCGCACACACACAATCTCCACTCGCCACCCTCCTCCTACGTTCCGCCAGCTGCTCTCTACTCACCTGCACCGGCAGCGATAAAAAGTAGAGCTCCAATGAAATGTAATAGAATAAAATGAAAATATTATTTCTGGGGAGCAAACCACCCAAAAGCCCTCCCCCCATTTGCAGACGCGGCTCCATTTACCCGGTTCAAATACAACTGGCTACGCGAGGAAAAACATACACGCTTTTCGCAGGTTCTTTTGTCGTGAGTTTTCAAGAGTTTTTGGCTGAATAGTGGGAAGCAGTGGGAAAGTTTACACAGCTCTCTCTGTCCCGATCGGTTCCCGGCGCAGCTTTACCCGATCACGGCAACTAGGCTAGTGGTGGATTTTGGGAAGAAACCATGGCGCCATGATACCTTTCCAAGACACGTAATGTCTCGGTCGTTTTGACACTCGTCGCGGGGAAGGGGGGTAACCGGCCTGCCTGTCTTCGCAATCTAGTTTCTTCAAATCGGAGAATATTTTTCCGGATTTTTTTTTTTTGTTTTCTAGTGGTGTATTTTTTTTTTTTCGAGCGCACGCTGAAAGGAGCTATCAAGTTTCCGTTGCAGGTTAGCTTCTAGGAATTACTTCAAATATATTGCGATAGTTGGGACTGTGACGATGGTCTTGAGATTGCCGACAAATTGAAAATAAAGATTGGGCTAAATGTTTTAAATACTGATGTGGTTTTCTCAAGGGAAGACACTATGAAGTGTCTAACAACGGCGATTGAACATGCCAAAAATATGTCAGAAAATACATAATCAAAACCAACAAGCTGACAAAATTTCTGAAATGAAAGAATGTTAGAATGAAAAATTTGACAAATAATATCCATATATCGTCCAAAAAAAAAACGAAAACAATCGAAACAGTAGAGAAATAAATAAAAGGTTAAAGATGACGTCAAATCTTCAATTGAAGCACAAACCATAAAGGAATATTACCGGGCAGCCTGATGGGATTTTTGCCAAAGCCCCTAGTTCCTGGAAGTTCCTCTGGGGAGAGTTTGGGGTTGGGTTCTCGAGATCTCTTTTCTGTACTCTCTATCAGCCGTGAGAGACTCGAAGGTTCTCAGGGTCGGCTCCGAGTCTACTTTGGAACCAAGAGTTCAACTCACTAATAAATTTAACAATGAAAATAAGAACATAGAAGTAATTGTTATAGAAAAGTAAAACCATGTCAAAATAATTTTATATTGTCAAAATTGCTACAACAACTCTAGTTACAAATGAGCCTCACTCATTGAAAATCAAGTGGAAGTGAATGACAAACTTCAAAAAGAACTAAAAATGGCAGCAAAGCAAACAACAAGAGGGTAAAACAATGTCAAAAGATTGAAAAAAATCTAGAACAAGAGTAAAATTTGACTAAATTTTTTATTATTAACAACGGCTTTTACCCGTTAACATTTAAGTTAATTAAGCAGAGAATGTGCGAGTAGAGAAAGCGAACTGAAAATATGATACAGATTTGGAAAATCTTTGGATTTTTGGTTTGGATTTGGCGTATCACATTCCACTGCCGACTTATTCTATTGCTCATCTCTAACTACACACACCGCTGTGCAAGCGTTATTTATAGACTGAAAGGACTGTTTCATCACACATGTGATACGCATATAGATTTTGAAACAGTACCACCGTCCCCCGTAGTTTAATTGGTCAAAACACCATGCCGGAGACAGGGAGATTGCGGGTTCAAGTCCCGTCGGGATGCGGTATATTTTTCCAAATCTGTATCATATTTCCAGTCCGCTTATTTTTCGCTTTCCGCACACATTGTCTGCTTAATGAAGCCAGAATTTTATATTTGAAGAATCTCAAACTCAAAAATGTCTAAAAATAAAAAAAATCAAGTTAGAGCACAGAACGGAGAAAAAATTAAAAAATGGAACACTTATGATGAGAAGAACGTAGAAATGTTAATTCAAACCATTTTGAAAACTTTATTGTCAAAACGAGAGTTAACGCATGTACTGTGCTTCTTAAAAAAAAAGGTAAGAAATAAAAAATAGCTAAAAAAAGAATATATGTTTTTCTAATATCATGAAACTAAAGGAAAAAAATCACAAATTGTAAACAAGGAATTTAAAAACCCAAGAGATAAAAATTAAAAATGTTAAAAAGCCAAACATATTCAAAGTTCCTAATTGAAAGTTGATTATAACGATCGATAAATCATAAGGTGAAAATTTGGAAAATCAAGAAACCACATGTTGATAATTTTTTTATTTTTATCGACATACAATTTACATTTCAAAACATCCAAAATCCAGAGTATCGAAAATAGCATAAAGAGAAATATCAATAAAACAGCAAAAATTATTTTAAAAAATTAAGAAATTCACATTACAACTCGCAAAAACAGACGAGAAAATTTGGAATTGACGAACCAGACTTGACAGTATAGATAAACAAAAGACACAAGTCAAATGTTAAAATGTCAAAATTAAAACGTGAACAAATTGAAAAACCTGACACAAGAGACTTAAAAATGTCTGCAGAAGCATATGTGAGAAATCAAGTGAAAATGAAGAATAAAAAAGGTAGTTCGAAAACGAAAGGTTAATATGAATTCAAAAAGAAAATATTATAAAAACAATGAAAAAATAGAAAAATGTCAAGCAATAATTGAATACAGTCAAAACAGTTAATGAAAAATAAAATATAGTATGATTGTAAAGAGTCACAAAATGCCCTTAACTTATAACAAAAAGTTGAAAAGAGAAAAATTCAAGAATATCAAAAAAACAAAGCAAATGACAGATAATGA
Source organism: Wyeomyia smithii (assembly GCF_029784165.1). NCBI lineage: Eukaryota > Metazoa > Arthropoda > Insecta > Diptera > Culicidae > Wyeomyia > Wyeomyia smithii. The sequence goes on from NC_073695.1 coordinate 10,089,388, forward strand.
AAGTGTGAAGTAGGAGAAAAAAACAAGAGAAGAGCAACAGAAATACAATAAAAATGTGAATTTTGTTCAAAATATGAGCAATACAAAGCACGAAAAATAAACGAATGATAAAAAACTAGCAAAAAGAAGCAAACGTAGAGTCAAAAAAGAGCAGATTGTAGGCAAAAGAGGAAAAAAGTAAGAGTCGAAAAGAGCAAAATGTGAGTTAAAGAAGAGCAAAAGAAAAACACAGATCAGTAAAAGACAAGAAAAAAGAGTTTTAGAGAAGCGATATAACAGTAGAACAAGCGATGATGAAACGTGAAAGAAAAACCAAAGAAGACTAACAAGAGAGCAAAATATTGACAAAAGAAGAGTAGTAGAAAAAAACAAAACAAAAAAAAGAAGCAGAAGATAAATTAGAGAAGAGTGAAAAAAAGAGAACAACAAAAGGCAAAAGAAAAGCACAGGTGAAGCTTAACGAAAATAAAACAAGAACCTAGGAACAGCATAAAATGCAAAGCCTTAATAATACATTCCGATTCAGAATTTGGAAGACAGACTCAAACATACGATGACTGCCTTGGTAGGTCAGCATCGTACCTCACGACAAGGATGGACTAAAATATAATAAAAATATAGGAAAGCTGTGTAACAAAAACTAAGTATAGAGAAAACAGTAAAACAGGTAGCAAAAGGTATCGCTTAATTAGTAGGAAAGTCTACGAATGAGCTTTGCTCATTTAAACTTAGTCGAAAAGACAGAAAAAATGCAGGAAGAAATAAAAGAAATACAAGCAGGACGAAGAAAGGGGGTGAAATATTGGAAGATTGATCAAAAGCAGAAAGAAAAATATCAAGAATAAAAATTGTCAAACAGTCTACAAAAAGTGAAGTCAAAAAGTGAATAAACTTTAACAACCAAAAGACTGAAGCAAGGTTTTTCACGTCTAAAACATAACAATAAAAAATATCGCACGCTAGCCTAGAGGACTAATGCGGTCTCAATAAATTAGATTAGTTGAGAGAAATTGTTATCGATATTGTTTTCGGCACATTTTTCATCTTGTAGGATAAGTACAACGATATACCGTGCCCCAGGGCTGAGTCGTGAAAAGTTCCAGCCCAAAAAGAATCTCGACCTGATGGGGAATAAAAGCCAATATCACAACCGTATGGACGACCTAGTCGACGACATCGCTAACCACAGGACCACGGGGACCGCGTGTAAAACATACATTAGTTATTAAAATTACCAAACAGCCCACACTTTAACAAATTTAAAAAATTTCAACGTCATTATTGAAAAAGTACTGAAATACAACCACCAAGTTAAAAATAAGGTCCAAGAAAATAAAGTCATCGAAATAAAATTTCGAAGGCTCAAAATCATAATCAAAACGAGGTCAAAAATGATCTAGAAAAGGGAAAAAGTACAAAAGTAGCCTCAAAGTAATGGAGAAGTCAAACAATCAAAAAGTCCAATAGTCAATTTGTCAAAATATCAATAAACTCAAAATCAAAGAGTTTGAAACTTTAAACCGGAAAACTTGAAATTACGAAACCCTCCATCAGAAAAAAAAAAAAAAAAAAAAACAATTGAATGATGACATTAAAAACCATGCGAAAAGACGCTTGTACGTCAAAAATCTACAAAAAACTTATACGAAAACAAAAGTAATGAAAGAAATAAAAATCAAATAACAGAAGAAAAAAACTCTAACCAAGCTTAATTAAAAAACATCAATATGATTTAGTTACACCAAAAAAAGAAGTAAAAATTATAGAACTAGAAAAAGTATGAACAAAGAGTCCAACTATAAATAACCCAACAACCAATTTTGTTGAATAACGGCTTGTTAAGCTATAGTTCAGCCGGAATCCACTGAATAGTAGCTAGCTATAGCTTATTATTAAGCTGTAAATCAACAAAAATGTTTGCTGGGAATATATAATAAACACGAATAGAAAGTCAACAAATCAAAACGTCAAAAATTCAAGGTGACAAAAAGATAATAACTCAAAAGTGAAAGATTCGAAACTTCTAGAATCAAACTGTCAAAACTTTTTTTATTCTAAAAGTCTGAAAAATCCCAAATTCAATAAGTGCAGCGCCACAGAGTGTTGTGACCCGATCAGCTGTTTAAAGCCGGCCGTTAACATTCAGCGGTATAAACTGTAATTAGTAGGTCAGGCAGGGAATAGGCCTAGCAAGCAGATGACGTCGGTGCACAATGGTCCAAAAAGGCAAAAAGTGGAACTTAATTTCATAATGCCTTTCACCTTTATCATAGCTTGGTAGTGTCTTCGAAATGATTGTTTGTATGAATGACCCGCAAGATCGCAAATGGTCAAAGAGTATAAAAAATCTACTATACTAAAAATAAAAGAAAATAACTTTTCTGTGTTAAGAGAAAAAAGAACAGATTATTCAGCAAAATTGTAGAAGATTCAAAAATCTCTGTACCTGTACCGAAAAACATAGGATTTTCATTTGTTGAACGAAGTTTCATAGTTTTGCACGTTTTAAAACTTTACCGAATAAACCATTTCTCTATCTCTTAACACAAAAAAGTTAGTATATTTGATATATGAAAACCTACTGTAAGATATTGCTCGCTGTACTCTAACATGGGTGAATTGGGACAAATGGAACCTAAAAGAGTTAATAGTACTTCAGCTAAACTTCAAGGAAACGTATTGACATCATGATTCCACTGGCCCCCTTTTTAACCTATGCGTTTTTGAAGTTATTGCAAAAATAAGCTAATATATGATATGACTTTGTAAGGAAATGTCCTGAAGATATTTGGTCTTTGGCAAAAATTTAAAAGTGTCAAAACAGCAAAACGAAATAAAAAATAAATTCGAAAGAAATTCAAAATATCGAAAAAAGGATTGCAGAAGGTCAAAAATAAATAGAAAACAGATGCAAAATAAGTTGCAAATAATCACGAAAAATTTAAAACTCTTCTCTGCTTTTGCTGCGAAAAGAAGCATGCACCCCGCTTACTCGAAATAAACCAATACTGCATTGTATGCAGACGGTACGCGTGTTGTTTATGCTTTCGGTGCCGGTGCTGTGATAGCAAAAGTCATCCATGCTGGAATAAGTTCCCCGTGCCATATATCGTATTAATCCAGCTAGCAGCCAAAAGGGCACATTACAAAATTTTTAAAAAAATTTACAAAAGTGTTTATCAACAGGATTATGTTTTTCCAATACGTAGGTCTACTTATTATGTAGTTCATCCCACCATTTTTAAATAAAATTGTTTATTCATTTAACATTGTTACTTGGGAATTTTAACTGTTTATTACATTTTCCGTTATCGGGTAGGCTGTTTTAAGAATTCTTGTTGCAATAAATAAAGTTACTGGATTGCAAGCAATTGCACCGTTTTTAAAATAACTGATGAAGTTACATCTGACGATCTGGTGAAGGGTGCCTTGCCTTGGAATTCCTTACTCTCCTAATGTTTCTCGCAAAGGTCCTCAGATAACCTCTGGTAAAATGTTCAATGAGCCAATCCGATAAGGCCCGATTTCCACGATTTTAACATAATCCGTCGATCGAGACTTACATGGTGGAGGGCAGGGCCGGATTTAGAAGCTGGGGGGCCCGGGGCAAATTTGTTTGTGAGGCCCTCTTTTCTTAGCATTTTGTGGTAACGTTCTGGGAAGGTGACGAGCAAAAAAAAAAGGTCGCCCTAGGACTACGGGGACCCCTTCAATCGGGAGGCCCGGGGCATTTGCCCTTTTTGCCCACCCTCAAATCCGGGCTGGGTGCAGGGGTACTTTCAGGGATCATAGTTTGCTATTTCTGCTTCAGAGTCGACCTTCCCTCGATCTCGGATATTGAAGTCGTTGTCATCCAAACAAATACTGACGTAATATACATTCCTTCTTTTGTGCGGATTGAACAGAGTAAACTTACAGATATAACGGAATTGCTTCCCGTCCCTTTTCTGATTTCGGGAGATTTCAATTCTCACTGTACTCTATGAAGATCGCTATACGACGACAACCAATCTTCTTTGATTTGTAACTTGATCGACGACTGGCTTGATCAATGATGCCGCGACTTAAGGTCAGACAGTACCTGGAGTAACTATTAAATGGCGTCCTCTCACCAAGTGGTGATACAAAGAGTGTTTTGACTTGTACGGGTAGAGGTTCTAGGCGTATAAGGACTTTCGGAAATACGGCACTGTCAGTTCACTTTTAAATTACGATGAACTCGACAGGGAGATATAAAGCCCAATGAAAGCTCACTCTTAAGAACACCACCACACGGACGCGAAATCGTAACGTTTCGAAAGACGTCAAAATTTCAATGGCCTTTCTCTCGTGCAACAACAAAACTGCAGGGTTGGGTTTAATCAAATTCAACTTGTTGTAGAATCTAGTTGGCCCTAAAAAAAAGCTAGTTTAACTTGTTTAACAAGTTTCTTGAGTTAAACAATGTTCCGCGCGACTGGAGAGAGATGAGAGTATGTCAAAGGAGAGAATTAAAAATCAAAAGCTAGGATGAATGAATTAACCTGTCAAACGGACAAAAGGCAGAAAGTCCAAACAGAAAACATTAAAAAGTCTAAGTGAAAAGATTCAAATGCTAAGTAGGAGAGAAATTCAAATATTATTTAAAAGGTCAAGAAACTATAATTACTATATGCCAAAAATCAAAAGGTCGAAAATTCTAAAGGATGAAACTAACAAAAACATAAACAGTTAATTCGAAGTTAAAAGGAGGAAAAAACCAAAAATTAGTCATCAAAATCAGGGAAAGCAGAACATATGAAATAATCAAACGTCGTCGGCAGGTTTTGCATACAACTGCTACAGAAAACCTGACGAAGACGTTCGATACCTTATGAAAACACCTGAATAGTGTGTCACCGAATGCCCAAAATGATTCAATATTAGTCAAGTTAAAGTAAAAACATCAATGATGAGCCATAAAAACATGGGGCAAAAAAAATTAAAAATTTTGTCAAACATATATCCAAAGGAAGGAAAGATTGAAGAAGGATCCGAGAAGAGCTACAAAACAAGTTTCAAATTAATTTTAGAGCCAGTTCGCGGAGACCGCAACTAGGTCTTGTTTCCATGTTCTCCGAACGGAAGAAACTTTCAAGGTTTGTTAATCTATATAATAGAACAATGTTTTGCATTATCTTAGATTTTTTGAAAAGGGTTAAATGGGGTAAAGAAGTCCGCCAAACATTGATGTCCAAAAGCTGCTAAAAACGTTAAATTGCTATAACTTTGAGTAAACTGAACACATTTTCGTGAAAGTTGGCGTGTTTGTTTTACTTTATAAAGGGAACAAAATGAGGGTTATCGGAAGTTGCTGTCAGAAATACATGATGAGATCGTGATCCCTTCATTGTTTTCTCTCGGCCCAGAAATAGAGCATTTAATATATTTCAAATTGGCAAAGACCTGGTAAAACAGCTTTCGGCCTTAACCGAAATCACAAAGGTGAGACCGAACAAACTGCGAATTGTCGTGGGTTGCTGAAGCAAGCAAACACTATGCTTGCAGCGAACTCTTCACGCAAGAATATTGTGTGTTCATTCCTGCCAAGGGTTGGTTACGGAAGGGAATTTCACTGTTTCGGTGACATTTTGTGTTATGCGGTTGGCTGTTTTAGGAATCTCCTGATGCAAAATAAAAAGATACTGGATTGCAAACAGTTACATTCAGTATCAATCAGTACCGATGAAGGGAATAATTCCATCTGTGGATTGTTTTCGGGTAACATTTGCACATCCTTCTGGACAGGAAGGAGCCGTCTTGCTGCTGTGCACTACTGTTTGTACCGCAGGGCTTGCATTGCCAAAACTGCAAGCAGTAAGGTCATACAGCCACCTACTGGTACAACAAAGCACACTGCAGCAAATCTGGAAGCAATCATGCTGGAACCTCCAATACGCAATAAAAAATGGAAGCAGTAAAGAAAAATCGAGGCAGGAACCTCGTGGTTTTCAAAATTTAAAATCAAATCAAAAATACCCACCAAAAACCCCTCGTGAACCCATTTCTAGACAAGGGAATACTTAAGAAAACAGGGTTCTTTAAATTCTCTAAACTGGACTTTATTGTGGACTGGATATTCCAAACTGTAATCCCATTCAAAATCTTCTTCTTGCCTTCTCCCTACAGTAGAAACTTTTTTGAAGCAACTTGCATTAAATTGGCCCCTCATTTCAGCTATCATTTCTTTCGATGACTAATACTTCGAATGAGGATAGGAATTCAGTCACTGTAGTACAGTGGAATTGCAGAAATATCATCCCCCAATTGAATTCACTTTTAATATGATGAACACACCAGTCAAACAGCCAAAAGGTAAAAAGACAAAAAATGGAAACATTAAATAGTCGAAGTGAAAAGGTTTAAATGTTCAATAGGGCAAAATGCAAAAATTATTTTTAAGGGCCAAAAGCCAAAAAATTAAAATGACTATATGACAAAAAACAAAAAGTCGAAAATTCCATTGGATGAAAAAAATCATAAACATAACCAGTAAAGTAGAGGTTAAAATATGAAAAGAATAAAAAATTAGTTATTAATATCAGGAAAAAGGCCGACCATACTGAATAAATGAATGCCATAAAACCAAACAATCGAAAGGTCATGAAATCAAGAGGCAAAAGTCGAAAACTCGAAGAGTCACAGTTAAAATGTTAAAAAGACTAAAATTTCGAAATAAAAAAAGATACTTAAAATTTTAAAAGCCTCAGACCAAAAAGATACACATTTAGAAAGTCGAAATAAATTAAACTTACTGTTTTTCAACAAGAAAAAAATTAATGGGAAAAAAATCATGGAAACACACATCAAAAGAGGAAGGAAATCGCAAGTAAATATATCAGGAAAAAAAAGAAAGAAGAGCTGCTATATAAAAAAAAGTTAATGAATCATAGAAACCAGCTGATATATGTCTCAGTGGTGGAATAAATTACATAAATTACATAAAAACAAAAGGTACCGAAAAGTCAATAAGTCATTATACAAAAATCATTCTAGAAACAAAAATCGAAGAGTCGAAAATACAAATCAAAGGCCACCAGAAAAAAATGATAAATATTTCACAAATATTTAAATATATTACCGAACGAGTTGAAAAAAAATGAACTTAAATAAAATAAATGTAAAAATGATGTAACAAGAAAAAAACCCCAAAAATAACGTGTCAACAAATGTCTAAAATGTCTAGTTTAAGCCGTCTAGTTTAAACGTCAATGAAAGTAGTAATAATAGTTTGTAAAATTTCGAACTCTTCTAAAGAAACAACAGAACGAGTGAACATAGCTCATGTGTATTCATCATTATTCATTATGCCTCGTTGAATCATACAACTAGCGAGGCAACAGTGAACCGAGACATGAGCACTAACTGTTCAATCCCTTTTTTCCATTGAACTTTTGGACCGTACAAAATCAAAATCACTTCCTCCTAACTTTCGGGATCAGCTTTTAGCCCCCACCATTTTTTTTCCATTTACGGCTTCGATACCACACCGAAATCACAATTGATGCAAAAAAGCAGCACTACGGAATCCTTTTCTTCTTCTTGTTCGAACTTCGAGGAAAGGGTGGCTATCGAACGTGTGGAGTGCAGGTATCTTTGAGTAAGTTTTTTGCTTGTTGTGCTAGTACTTCTGCCGCTGTGGCTGTCACGTCACGTCGGATACGTTTCGTAAGTTATTTTTCCTGTTTCACTTCCGCCCCGTGGACGTCGTCGTCGTCGTCTTCATTGCTGCTCTCGATAAAACAGGCCAGTGTGAGCCAGAAAAACACGAATTTTTTGGCAAGCAAAAAGCAAAATATGTCGAAGTTTCGCTCCGTTCCGATGGATGACTGCGATATTGCGCGCGTGGGACTAACTTCGTGCGATGTCGCTGCTCCGATACATACTTTATGATACTGCCTGCCTGTTCGGGGCGTGGAGAGACACGAGGGATAGAATAGATAAACGGCGGTAGAAGTCTGTCAGTGGCCTCGATCAATCCTTTCGAAGTTTTTTTTTTTTCATTTTGCTGTTTCGACTGCTGTCGAAAAGGAGAAACATACACACAGCCCCATAGCCAGGGAAGCATATTCTCCCAGAGAAGGCAGGACCTGTAGTCTTTCACTTCTGATTTTTTTTTTTGTTTATGCTTTGGCAGAAATGATTTCTTATTTTCTGACTTCCGCACAGATTAGAGATTGGAGTGGCCTTCGCCAGTCTGTCTATCAGCCGGCGAGGGAGTCCCGAAGGGCCCAAACTATGGCAGTAAAAAGCTAATATCTTTCCAATTTTGGACGAAATCGTATTGAAGGATTACTGAAGGGAAGCCTTTAGCTCATTTCATTGGAAAGTACTCTGGCCAGATTGATAATTTCAAATTTGATGTGATTTCGAAAATGCGATTAGCATGCTGCTTGGAGTGACGGCTGTTTTTGGCTAAAAATAGTGGAAATGCATTTTACTTTCGATGCATGGTCTTCTAGCATCAACTCTGGCAGTAATATATCATCTATCCGAGTAGGGAAAATATTTTTGTTTGTTGTCCTGCTCGCTGTGGCGGAGGAGCTTTCAAACCTTCGAGAACATATGCGAACTCCGAGCTGAAGGAAGGAGGGAGACAATAGTGGTATACTTCGTCATATTTTGCGTTTATATCTGTTCCTCTCGTTCGGAGTGATTTTTTTTTCTGCTGTTGTTTGTAGTTGGTTCCCGACGATAGAAAACTTGAAAAAATCTAGCACAGCAAAAAAACTGTTATTGGAAGCGAACGCAGTCAGGCGAGAGATGAGCCTTCCCCCAACTGGCCGACCGTTTCGCGATGGTGGTGGTGGTGGTGGAACGATGTAACATAAGTGGCAGAAAAAGCAATTCTGAACGACGGAAAGTCTGACGGGCAAACTAGACTAGAAATAGAGTGGTTCAATAAACTAATTGAGATGACATTTTTATTTAATATATTTCAAACTGTCGGATCAGGATTTTTGATATAGGACCATACGCTTTTAGTTTCAAAGTTCTAGTGTGGAGAATCTTCTGTCAACTGCACGTGAACTTACGCGCTGCAAAGATGTGATATGATGGTTGCAAATTAAAATTCAAATCGAGATTTCTCCGACGCAGGCAGGCAGGCTAGCTGTGTTTTCCTGTCATATTTCCGAACAGCACGCGCCAAATCGGCAACAGCCAGCGCAGTGCCGAATGTTTACGGCATATTAATATTTCGGCAAATGTTTGAATTGAGCGCCGAGTTTGGCTCCGGTGGCGACGGAAGGAGGAAACAGCCGTCTAATTGATCCTGGCGCTCTGATGGTGACAGCCCCTCCTCCTCGTTCCTTTCACTCGCTTCGACTTTTCCGTCACAAGAGTGCAGCAGTAGTAGCAATGGCGAAAGAACACTAATATCGTAAATATATGAATAAACGGTTCTTCCGGAGTATGTGCCTGGGAAGGATTTGAGCGGAAGTAATTGAAAACTGTTCCGATCGGTGCAGCTAGGGTTAAGCGAAGGGGAAATATTGAAGCTTTTTTGGAGATGCTTCGAATGTCGTTTGATGAAGCTGTTGATCTTTTACTATCTAATTACGTGCGCGCAAACGGAGCGTAAAAACAGACGATAAATAATTTTTGATCCTAATCTGCTGTCTGCTTGTTTCTCGTTGCAGGTACGTAAACGTTTCTTGAACGATGGTTCCCAACTGATATATGAGGGTAAGCAAATGAGTTAATTCATGCTTGAAGCGCTGAAGTTTGATGTTTTCCTAGGAAATATTTCTCACCATGTGGAAGGATAATTTTGCTTCATTTAGCGATTGATGCAAAATTTATTCATTTGCTTCTAGAGAGCTGCTTTTGGATTTACGTATGAAAATAATCTAAATTTAAATACACAGATGTTTCGATTTTAACTATTTTTAAAAGCGGCAGGATCGATGTTAAAGGAAGAATTAAATAAAATTGCTTATAAAAGTATGGATATTTACATCTATATCTATTTACATAATACAGGTCGGACTAGATTATATCCGAAGACTTGAGTATCCAGATTTTTGTTTCTGCTTGTTTTTGATTTATATTAATAAATTTTACCTTTACTATCCCTTCTGGACTGTGATCTTCTCTGTCTCTTCCAGTATGTTTGAGATATGTCTGAGTTGTATGAAAACAAACATTGGCTAATTTACTTATTTTTGCTTCTCAACATTTTATTCCGTTTTCCCGCAGATATAATTTTTGGTTATGCCACTCCTTCATACATGTAATATTTTATATTTTTTGACGTGGGACTACGTCTTTGTTTACTATACTGGGATGCATTCTGTAAAATTGGAAATGAAACTAGCAAATGTTGCGTCAGATTTCAGACGTTAATAACAGCATAACCACATGATGGATAACAATAACCAATATGTTGTTGGATAGATAAAATGTATAACAATTTTGTAATATGCTAGTTATCACTCTGATTTCATTGCTAAGCGGTAAAATTGATAAAAAGTTTCAATGACAAATTTACGCGAGTAATGAACCAATTACATGCGAGCATTCCTAGCACAGACGACGTGAATGGACACCAACCATTCCCAATGGTATTCACTGTATCAATATCGAAAAAAATTGACAGAGTCTCCCCGTCCGAATAGGTCAATTTATTTTTGCTCCTATGAGCTTAGACTAATATGATGTCTCGAAGGTAAAAGTTTTCCGAAAAGTTTGAAACAACACCCATCCTTGAACAATTTCTAAACCTGTGTGTTGGGTTCTGAAGAACCTAATAAAAACTGATGTCTTGAAAGAAAACATGCCGGTAAAAGCAACAGTACCAGTGGAGTAAAGAACCGCAGGTCTCTCGTCGTCTATGATTGCAGCGGTGCTCTTCTATTCGTACATTTCAGCGGTGCACTTCTTATTCGTACTGCAGCGGTACTGTTCGTACTGCAGAGGTACTATTCGTATTGCAGTGGTACACTTTTTTTTACACGTACATTTCTATACGTGTGTAATCGCGGAAAAATTGCAATGCTGCTGTTGATGGTGATTGAAAGTTTATCTCATAAATATGATTACCATAAATTACTCAACAAGAATTGTAAATTTTTGCAAAGGATATATATTTAATTTTATCTTCGATATTCACTAAATAATCGAGACCGGATAGTATCAAAAGAGTAAATTCCTAAAGATATACATTTATAGAAGCGTAAGAGCCAGCGAATGCTTGTGAATTTTTTGTTTATTTACTAAGATTCATTCAGAATCTATTTTTACATTTCAAAATTGTTAGATGATATATTATTATTCTAAGCATTACCATAACGAACGTATATCAGCTGTCTTCGTCATACAGCGAATATAGTTGTAGGCAAATGAAAAGGATTGTCAAGCAAAAAACAAAAATGGAATTGTTGATTGCTAAGATTTTTGCTGGAACTTATTAAAAATTTTGTTTAAAATATCTTTTTATGTTTGCCAATTAATGAACCTTTGTGAGGGCTTCCTTATTATTTTGAAAGTAAGATCTATATTATAGATTTGCTTTAATCAGAGTTAAATAAGTAATATTGGATTTGGTTTTTGAGGATATAGAGTTAATTTTGACTGCGTGCGTCAAATTACGAGAAATTCTTGGTGCTTCTTCAACAAGCACGATATGCTTGTGCCTTGTCAAATACATGTTGTTTGCACACACAAAAAATACTACAGGCATAATATCGCGAAATATAAACGTTTTTTTCCGAGTGTTGTTGAATATATTTCAAAAATTGATTTCCAGAGGAGGCTGAAAATAAAAATACGTACAGCCGCTGAGCAAACACATTGATTCTGTCTGCAGACTCTGTATATTTTGTAACAAAAAATCCCCTAATTACAGTATTTAGTCCCACGTCACCATTTCATACAACCCTAGGGCTGTATACCTTGTAGTATTTTATGTTCGTTGATTGCAAGTTTGCATAGTATTTTGTGATTCGAATATTCGGAAAATTTGATTGTTTGGAATGAAAAAAATCTCGCTATTCAGACCTAATCCTAATCCTAAGCCGATCCTAATCGAGTCCGACCTGTAATGAGGAAGTCAAGATTTGTCGTTATCTCTCTTGATGGAATTGATGAGTAAGGGTAGTTTCAAACTCTCGCCCAAGTAACACACAAAACATGTTAGAAAATAATTCTCACTAATAGTAGTCATATGAGAGTACTATAAGCGCATTCGAAAACTTGTGTTGTTATTTTCTTGCTCTGGAGATATTATTTTATATCATAAGTGTGTTTAATAGATTCATAATCATAAACAGCCTTTGCTTGTCTTTAAGTTGTGTTCATGATGTTATCAAAACAGTACAGAAAACAACTTAAAATAGAACATTTGTGAGAAGTTGTTCTTCATCAGTAATTCAACCACACTTCGAAAACAAGCTCGTTTTTCTGGTTTTGGAGATGTTTTTCAATAACATGAGTTCACCAAACAAAAACTATGACATAAATGGCACTTGTCTTCAAGATGTTTTCCAGATGTTTTCGCTATTATAACAACTGTGTAAAAATGTCCAGCCGAGGCAGCCGCGCCAGATCAATATTACAAGCCCAATAATAATTTACGTACCTGTAAAGTGCTTTTTCTTTGGTTGGTCTTAGTATTCAGCGGCCAATGACTTTATCATATTGTTATTAAAATTATTTAAACGATTTTATTCAAACTCTTTGAGTTGGATCGAAATGCGCCACGAAAATGTAAACAAAACGTTTGCAGTGCAACCAATGTCACGCCAAATTTTGTTACCGTATATCTAATAATGTTTTCTAGTTTTGCTATATTTTATGTCTAGATAACGTTAAAACTATACGAAAACAATTTTAATACTTAAGCGACAGAAACAATTCATTTTGAAAGGTTGAACATTGTTTTTATCATCAATTTATAATTAATTAAAAGTGCCGCTGACGAACACAATTTTCGATCTAGCTGCACTGCGCGTAACAATACATTTGCGCAGGCGCTAGGTAAATGTTGTCATAGCAACACAATTGCGCATGCGCACTGGTATGGCGAATTCTGACCCACGAATGCGCGAGTTTTTTTTTATTCCACTAGGTCAGTGCAGATCAACCCAAAAAAAAAGAAACGACATAGCGATTTACTAGGCAAGTAAGAAAGAGATGCCAGATAGTTGTTTACGAGCTAAGCTCATGCGGTGTTGGGCTAAATTGAGACCTTTCGCAATTAAATGAATCAGCAACCATTCTGTAATGAATAATCTATTTTCCACTGATTTACAAACAGAAAACCGTATCCAATGAATGGCGCATGATTTTTTCAGAAGTAAAATGCAATGTTTCACCATGAAATTTGACGCGCACGTAGAACTTTGTATTAAAAGCGTCAAATAGTTGGTCTAATATTATTGTTTATTTTTGGTGAATATTCGATACGCCATAATCACTATTTTTTCCTTTGAGGTTCCTAATATAAAGAAGCGTTATTCTACAAAATTTCTATTTTGAAGTTTTATGCTTGCGTTAACGATGTTTTTATTAGTTAGTAATTACAACTTGAAAATAACTTGTTTTCCATGTTTTTTTTACCGCATTGGTACTCGAGATGTATTTTGCAGCTTCAGTCTAGCAAGTAGGCTTGCTTTCATGAAGTTATATAATACTTCATATAACACCAGTACTTGTTATAGTAGCCTTCGATTTTTGCGCTTTTCTGGTGATAGAGATGTCATGAAAAAGGTAATGTCAACTGAAATCTATAACCGAAGGTTGTGTTGGAGGAGTTATCTTAACTGTTCTATAACAACGTGTGTTACTTGGGTCGGTCATGTCTTGATTTTAACATCCAAGCTGGCGACTTTGGGTTTCTGAAAATCTTTATAACACTAAGAAAAATGTTAGAATATTCCCCAATGCTAATATTTTCAAGCCCGGAATGATGCCTTGAAATTTGAATTTGGTCCGTTAGTTTGATTAGGTTTCTTCATTGGAAGTTTTCGCATTATTATTTATTATATCTTAACCTCATGTCCGGAATAGACAAAATAGAAGCCTCAATACCTTTGTAAACAAACAATTCAAGGACAAACGAGGAAAGAGTCACATGCTACGGTCATGTTTACTCATAATCAAGAGCTTTAACGAAAATATGTGTCAGAGAGAAAAAAAAGCCGTTCGTTTCGAAAAATTCCATTGTGTGAAAGAATACTTTAGTGTATTTGATGCTTGAAGCAACCATAAGGATGCTAGGTGCCCACTTATCGTCAACTGTGTACCACACGGGTTGTTTTTCAAATTTGTTCTTACAAATGCTTTTTTGGAACACCAAATAGAGCTACTTTTTTGATGTTTTATGACACAATAATGAAGGAGAGCTAAGGCTCAAATATCAGCGGTGGGAACGCAATTTAAGTCTCGGTTGAACAGCTATTGCCTCTCGGTAATTTATTAGTGTCGTACACAAATTACGTAACGCTAAAAGTCTACATTTCAGACCACCTCCCTCCTATGTAACGATAAGTAACGTTCGTTATGACTCCCTCCCCCTAAAATTACGTAACGCTGAACAACGTGACCCCCCTCAAAATTATCAATTGCCAGCCAACATCGTAGTTACGTAACTGTCCATACTTCCCCCCTTCCCCCTATGTAACAATAAGTAACGCAGACTCAACCCCCCTCCCCCCCCTTCATGCGTTACGTAATTTTTGTACGACGCCTAATGTTTTGTTTTACCATACTTGAATCGACAACAATTATCATATGGAACTAGGTTAAACTTTCCATGCACGCAACCTTGATGAATAATAAACAAGTCACTTCCACTCAATGTTGTTATTGCTCACATAAGAAGTGTTGAATGCAAAAACTTCTTCAGACTATTTTATTGGTATGTCTGCCTCTCATTGAATACTTAGCAATATATTTCTTTCAAAGAGCCGAATCTACCGAAGTGCGTTGGCTTTCTCAAGGGTGGTACTCGGAATTAGGATAAAGGATGGTTTTTGCGCGTGCCACGGTGTTTGACAAGAAAGATACTCATCGTTTGTCTTCGTGAAAAATAAACTTCGCGCGCAATATTTTTCGATTCCATCAATTACCACGGTCTTTCCGTCGCAGTCGTGGAGATGCAGAGATAAACTCGGTCTCCGACAGCAACGACTGTTCCATCTCGTTTCCTAATGACAGTAGGGATGTAGTAGGCACCATTATCTATCTATCTGAAAGGAAAGTTACTGGATCGTTGAAGAATAAAAATGGTAAACTAACCCCAAGCAGCCATATACTTGGATCTCAAGGTATGGTATGCCAAGGTGTGTCTGACTCGAATATTGATACTATGCCAATTCGTTGCCAACATTTTAAACGGTTGGAAGATGAAGAGGTGCGAGTATATCTCTTGGAGGTCGTTTCTGTTAAACAACGTGCTCATATTTCATCAATTTCATAATTACTAGTTCAATTGATGATTCAAATGAATTGGCTGAAGTTTTAGATGCTAGCGAAAAAGGTGACGAAGAAGAATCGAAGCATGAAGTAGAAGACGACGATGTGGAAAATACAGAACCGATCGTTCGTCGTAGTAAGATGATTCAAGAAAAACAGATACAACAAGAGTTACGGTCCGACAATGTAAATAGTGCATTCTCAGCTATAAATTTCATTGAAGATATACCCCACTTTGTTCCTGAAATAATGAAAAGGGATGACTGGACAAAATGGAAAGCTAAAATTCAGTAAAAATTGGCAGCACTAGAAGAGAATAATACATGGAGTTTGGTAAAAAAAATTTCCACTGGTTTTAGTCCAACTAATCCCATGTGGGTATTCGGAATCAAAGATGGAGAATCCACAAGACGATATAAGGCATCTGTTGCGAAGATAGCAACCGTAAGAACTATTTTGTCTATAATAGCCGTTGTGAAAAATATGCTGGTACATCAGATGGATGTTAAGACAGCATTTCTCAATGGGAATTCAAAAGAAGAAGTTTACATTAAATTGCCATGTGTTGAAAATGGGAAAAGCCCAATTTGTCGTTTGAATAGGAGTCTGGATGGGCTAAAACAGGCTGGAAGAACTAACTAAGTCATGATAAAGCTTGGGTTTTCTAAGCCATCTAGTGACTCCTGTGTTTACATACCTGAAGGCTACATTTTGTTTGTGATGCTTTATGTGGATGACATCCTTATTGTTTCTGATGATATTGCTAGAGTCAATTGGATAAAGCAAAAGTTATCGAAAAGATTTCAAATGAAAGATTTAGGAGAAGTCAAGACTTATTTAGGATTAGAAATCGACAGAAACTTAGAGAAACAGAAGATGACAATAAGGTTCTTTATCGATTTGGTATGCATGATTGCAAGCCAGTTTCAAAACCAATGGATGCGTATGTAAATGGAAAGCATCAGAAAGCAATAGAAAGGAGCAGCCATATAAAGCTTTGTTGGGGTGTTTGCAATATTTAGCACCAATGTCTCGTCCTGATATCAGCGCAGCTGTGAGTAGTTGAGCAAGTTCCAAAGTTGTGCATCAGAGAAACACTGGAATGAAATGAAGAGAATTCTTCGATATTTGCAAGGTACAAAGGATCTATATCTTTTCTATAGTTGTCATGATAAAGCAAAAACATTGGAAGGATATGCAGATGCCGACTATGGAAATAATTACGAAGATAGAAGATCGAATTCTGGAAACCTCTTTTAGTTTATGGAAATGTGGTTTCATGGTCGACGAAGAGACAACGTACAGTAAGCCTCTCTTCAACAGAGGCTGAACTGATTTCTTTATGTAATTTGGTTATCAAATTTAATACGTGAGATAGGAATTGAATCTTGTCCTTTGACGATTTTTGAGGATAAAATTCCATGTATATCGACATTAAATATATGTGTTTTCGAGAAATAATCCAGCCCAAGAAGATGAAGATCCAATACATTAGGAGCGAATATAAACTTGCGAACATTCTCACCAAGCCATTACCAACGACTACGTTCGAGAGGATGACGACAAGTCTACAATTACGAAATTGAGGGGAAGTGTTGAATTATCAATTTCTGCACCACCCTAATAATGATGAACCGCACTAATGAAAGCAAGCAGGACTCAACAACAGCATGACAGATTGTATAGCCGAGTTGCGCGCTGCATAGACTTGTACAGAGAAGCGTGGCAGCACTCGAAACGATGATATTGTGTCTCACTTCAGCAATCGCTATCGGACCATGTACGGTATTTAGATATAAGAGACTAAGTTACACTGAATAAATTACTTTTGGAATTAGACAGAACGAAAAGGTTGACTTTTGGAATTAGACAGAACGAAAAGGTATAGAACGAAAAGGTATAGTTATTTGGTATGTCGATTCAACATTATTGACGCTATTTTGTACATTTTTGATAAAATTTCGGCGCCTATAGGTCGAATTCGGTGTGTTCTATTGTTTAATCACAAAAGATTACGGCACTCCTCAACTCGCATTCACACGATATGGGTGTACCAAGATAGCAAATTTATCAGCCACTTCAAAAGTATCCCACTCCCGCTGCATCAACGCCCATAGGACGCTTGACGTGAAAACGTCAAAAGTCGCACGTATCATCAGTTTTATGGGGAAACCATGTTCAAGCATAATCTGCCACAACTGAAAATGGGAAAAAACTCAGTTTTAGGCATTGCAAAATTCAGTGTACACCTTCACTATATTCAAATGAATTAACCTTTTAAGAAATATCATGGCGAATAAGCGTACTTATTTTGTCATTGTGTCAAGTCAACATTCGATAGCTGCTTGGTAGAGATGGTCGAAATTGGCATTTTTCAAACCCGTACCCGAATTTTTTTTTTCGGTTGAAACCTGAACCCGACCCGAACCCGAAACTTTTTTTTCCGATCAAACCCAAACCCGACCCGAACCCGAAACTGTGAAACCCAAACCCGACCCGAACCCGAGATTTATTTTTGAGGGTAGATTTCTTGTACCAACTTGAGGCTGCCCTGAAGCTTTGGGCCTCGAATGGTATTGAAAAGGCTAGTGTTTTTGCATTTGCATGAAATTAGACATCATCATCTTACAAAAATGCTTATTTGATATAGTCGGGTTTCGGGTTTTCAGACCTAAACCCGACCTTTTTTAAACCCGAACCCGACCCGAACCCGAAAATTTTTTTCCCACCAAAACCCGAACCCGACCCGTACCCGACACCTTCAAAAATTTTCAAACCCGAACCCATCCCGAACCCGACACTTTCAAAAATTTACAAACCGGAACCCGACCCGAACCCGGCGGGTACGGGTCGGGTTAGGGTTTCGGGTGTGTAAACCCGAAACCCGACCATCTCTACTGCTTGGACAGTGTTTATTATTGTTTCTGGTTGGCTTTTGATAATAAAGGGTGACAACAAAAATTTTGGAATTTTCTTGCGGCTCTTTCACTCCACAGCGAACACGCTCAAGGAGGAATAACAGTATGTACAGTGTCGGACATAAGTTAAGGGGGGACCCTACTCTAGAAGGTCGAAAAATCATGAATTTTCTTTTTTTTTTGGCTGTCCAGAGTAAAGTGAAGTGTTTGGCTATTTTGGCTATTGATTAAGGTATATTTGAAGATGTATTTTCCATGTCGTGAATGTAAATATAGTGAGTATTACACTGTTGGCAGCTGGGAACGTGGATGCTCTCTCTAAATCAGTACCTAACTGGTGGTAAGTTTTTCTCAGCTTCTAGTAGATCGATCGGGCTGAAATTTTTTTTCAGTATATAGAAACATATTATCTATCTTGTTACGTAGCCGTTTTTGAAAATTCCAAAAATTGCCGAAATGGCGGCCATTTTAGTAAAAAAATTTTTTTTTTTTTCACGAAAAACCACTATTTAAAAAATCATAAAACGTTGACAAACTCAGATATCAAATAACGGCTACGTAACAAGTTAGAAAATCCATTTTTACATGTTAAAAAAAATTCAGCAAAATCGGTTCAGTAGATGCTAAGAAAAACTTACCACCAGTTGAAAAAACATGGTTTCGAGAAAAACACTGCCAATAGCGTAATACTCACTATATTTGCACCCACGGTACACAAAATACATCTACAAGTATACCTTGATCCATAGCCAAAATGTCCGAACACCTCACCTTCCTCTAAACATCCGAAAAAAATATCACGAAAATTCATTATTTTTCAACTTTCCAGAGTAGGGTCCCCCCTTAAGCAACTGGGTGGTACAACAGATAACTTTTATTATTGCATGAAGAAGAATCACGTTCGAAAGTATTTATTCAATCCATATGTTACTCTATCAACAAATAATTACACACTAGACTCACGTTGTGAAAAGTTTAATGGCAGCACTGTTCAAATATATTGATAAGGTGCCTAAACTCGCGCGACATAAAATAAGCAACTGACAAATTTGGTAAACAAAGTGGTCGATATAAGTTATTACGTGGACAATTACTACTGTTATACAGTTCTCAACTTTCAAACTTGATGAATTAATCAAATATTGTGGAATTTAGCAGTTTTAATTATTTGCTGAAGTATTGAGTAAAGTGATCTATAGAAATGTCTCGTTATGTGTACAGTAACGACTTGAAACCAAAAATAGTTAAGTTCATTCCACAAGACGTACCCGCAAAGAAGTAAGTTAACTTTTTGTATTCACTAGTATCCCGCCTACTGAAGCGATATAATGAAAGAGAAACGGTTGAACCGGCTGCCTGTTTCGGTCGTCGGAGTAAAACTAGTCCACGAATGGTCCGCGTAATCAAATGTTGCTCTGAAAACGACTGTTTTACATCAGGATTCGAAATAAGAAACAATTTAGGCTTGCCTCACGGCGATTCGCAGCAATAGCATAAAAGATATGCAACAAAATATTTTGAAAATCAGTAATAATTAAGGGGTTATATACTTTTTCAGTTTTCGAAAAATCGAAATTTTTTTATTACATTATCTTGAACTACAACATCTTGAGAACATTTTAACAAATTTTCATAAAGATCTAAGCAATAGGGAGAAAGTAAGAGCGATTTGCAACACGCCTCGCTACGGCCGCATAAGCTAAACTTGAAACTTTAAACGCGATTATCTCGGAATAGTGACTTTGCCGTGATCCTAATTGCGATCCGATTTCCTTCATCTTTTTTTTTTTTAATTTTCGTTATTAAATTCGATAGTCCTTGAACGATCGCTTTTTGAAACATACAGTTACATTTTGCCGCAAAAAAAATTAATGCAATTTTTAGCGCTCAAAACGTGCACTTTTGGGAAAAACGTTTCCGTTAGCACTGAAAACAAAATACTCATAAAGTCGTTCAAGGACACAGCAGCAGCGATGGAAGAAAATCGTTTCTAGCGATTTTTGAATACATATAAATCTCCTTTGTGATGCATTAACATCTCTGTCAGTGTGCGATATACATTTACTCTTCTCACATTTGCAAGCAGATCTATGTGTAAGACGAGTTACGAGGATTGCAAAGGAGCACCATGTATATAGTATCCCTGCTGGCGTATTCTCTTGCTCTTCCTTCGCACTATTCGCCTCTTGTCGTGACTGCTAACAACAACATCTGTATCTAAATGTGCACAGCTGAGTATATGGGGTTAGTCGCAATATGTACATATGATGAACAAAGATCATTCATGATCATTCAGCCAATGATTGAGATTTTTGTCAAAAAGAGAGGGAAAAAAAAGTGTGTTGTCTCCTACTCCCATAATGAGATTGTTTTGGTGGCAGGTTCAAGTTCCCAGTTGGTTTAGAGATCTTGCTTGTATAAAACGTGTGTCAGGATGGACAAAAAGGTAGAAAAGGTTAACATATCCGCAAAAAGTTCGGCAAGTTTTCGCAGTAGAGAATGGCGGTTTCAGATGCGGAAGGCGGAGTTCAAAATATTAAGAAATTATTTAATGACATTGATCGCTAGTCTTTCGAAATAACCTGTATAATGATATACACTATAACTAGCATCGAAAACATTATGTTTCATTAGGGTGGTTCATTTATTTGACATAGAGTGGTTTATAATATTGTGTAAAAATGAGTATAAAAAGAAAAAAATCACTTTTCACTCAATACCAATAGAAAAATTCCTGAAAATATAATATTTGATACATCATTGTCGTTAGGGTGGCAATGTTGAATTGGAAAAAAATACCATGTTAAATGGCAAGATATATCAAAACAAATTTACAAAATGTTTCAGAAAACTACTCTGTGCAAAAAAATATAACTCAACCAAAATTAAAATTGTGTCTCGCGGAAAATGTTGAATGCTTCCATGTCATTTACAAAATCACACACGGGAGGTGCATGGAATTTGAATAATGTTTTCTATTCCAAGTGTCTTGAAAGTACATGAAACGGTGGATACTGATGGAATATGTTTTTTTTTTATTTTGTTTGAAAAATATACTCTCTAGGACACTTGTACTTGTTTATGCGAATGCTGTACCAGACAATTTATTCGTTTTATTTGGGGGCCGTCCACATACCACGTGGACAGGTTTTTAACGATATTGACCCCCCCCCCTCCCCGTGGACAAATGTCCATATGAATTATAAAATTGTTGTAAGGACCGTGGACATCACACAACACCCCCCCCCCCAAGCTGTCCACGTGGTATGTGGACAGCCCCTTACCACAATAATGTCCTTCGCCAGGGATAGGGATCTCAATCAATAAGCAACACAATTGACTCGTTGTTTCTGAGTTTGCGTCGTTTTGACAGTTCAACCATACATTTTCTGTTAAGTTTACATCATCAGAACGTGAACGTGCCCATTGGCTAAAACTTTGCATAGTCGTTTTCATAGGCAAAAAATGCCCTTTTGTGCTATAGGTTCAATTTTTTGAAACACAACTCATATTGAAAAGCTATTGAAAAATTCTATTATGATGGTATTGATGATTACCAATACTTTTAGAGCCAACACGGTTCGTTTGAGCGGTGTGACGTCTTCGGCAAAGTTGTAACTTATAGTTTTGTCTTCCAAAAAAATATAGACTGTAAAAACATATTATTGATTTTTTGAAAACAAATTAAAAGAAAATTAAAAATTAATTATCCAAAACAGCCCATTTGAAAAAAATCGATTTTTTTTTATAAAAACTTCGAAAGATTACCTGAACAACGAAACCGGTCATGGAGGAATCAGAAAAAAAAGCTATTTTTTTTCACGGGGTACATCTT
This sequence comes from Wyeomyia smithii, assembly GCF_029784165.1. Lineage (NCBI taxonomy): Eukaryota > Metazoa > Arthropoda > Insecta > Diptera > Culicidae > Wyeomyia > Wyeomyia smithii. Next base: position 10,111,576 of record NC_073695.1, read on the forward strand.
TTTTGGAAGTACAAAGTTATTTTTACAACTTTGTCAGGTACACTATGACAATCAAATAAATCTTTTTGACCGTAAAAATATTCTTAATTCCTCATACAGTGCTCTATTGGAAATTAAAAATATGTCTACAGTCGAAACGGTTTGTTTGATTGACATAGTGTCTTCGGCAAAGTTGTAGATAATATTTTGTCCTTTCAAAAGAAAAATATTCCTTTTGAAAAAACGATTCAAACAATTAGTTTTTTCAAAAAAAAAAAATTTTTTTTTTCAAAAAACGATAACATTTTTTTCTTAACTTCTAAATGGTCGGACTGGTTTCATTGTTTTGGCAATCTTTTGTAGGTTTTATTAAAAAATCAGATTTTTAAAAAATGAGCTCATTTGAATACATAATTGTTTTTTAATTTTTCGTCTTATTTTATTTTTCAATAAATGATTTTTTTAAATGTATTTTTTTGGAAAGACAGAATTATTATTTATAACTTTGTCGAAGACGTCACACCAATCAAACGAACCGAAGTGCTTTTTTATTTTATACTCATTTTTCACTATATTATGAATTATGATGTATTCGATGCTACTTATAGTGTATATCATTATACAGGCTATTTCGAGAGACTAGCAATTAATTTCATTAAATAAATTCTAAATGTTTTAAACTCCGCCTTCCACAATTGAAAAAACGATTAAGTCCCAGAGAGTCGATTTTTGCAATTTTTTTTTCAGATGACACCAATTCTCGACGTTTCATGCGTTTCTAAGTCATTTGGCATCAAAAACCATCGAAAACCGATTTTTTTTTGGCTATGAAAATACAGTAATCACCCGATTTTCAGTACCCGATTTTATCTGCCCCCGATTTTATCACCTTTGTCACCCAATTTTATCATCATATAACATTTTATGTCCACCATCTCCGAATCTCGCGATTATTTACAAGTGCCAGTTCCACTGCCAATTAAGATACAAACTTTCGTCTCTTAATGTCTGTAGACAGTATCCTCGATTAATTTTTATTTTTAAAATCATTGGTGTTGTTTCAACTACTTCATCGATTTTTTTCCCTCTCTAGTTTCGTCAGGCCTATCGGTCCAAAAAGCCAGGGATTGTGACTGTTAGATACGTTACGTACGTCATCGAATTGTTTCTGCTTCTGGGTGAATGAAGAAAAAGTACAAAAAGTCTCAATTTTCATGTGTTTTGAAATGTATTGAAGAGATATTTTGTGAAAGGGCTATCAGTAAACCACATAAACACATTATGGGTCATTTCTGATCCCTCTTCCGTAACCTTAAAAAATAGCTGAAACTAATTTTTTGAGCTGCTTGAGATATGTATGACACTAAGAGAACAACTTCACAGCTTTATGCAAACACTAGTACCTAACCTACGAACTGGTAGTGAAATTTATGTTTTACTTATATGAGAGCCCTCCCTCTTCCAGAGGAGGGATGGGTGTCAAGTGACCATTGACATATTTCTTACTCCTAATTACCTCACCATGTCAAATTTGGTTCCATTTGCTTGATTAGTTTTTAAGTTACGTAGAAGTTTGTGTTATATTTGTATGGAAGCCCTCCCTTTAAGAAGAGGAAGGGGTCTCGAGCTACTCTAATAACCTTTTCCGGCCTCAAAAACCCCTACATAAAAATTTTCACGCCGATTAGTACAGTAGTTCCCACGTCTATAAGGATCAGAGAAGCAGACAGACGGATAGAACTGCTTTTTCATATGATTCGATTTCTTGTAGTAATCAAAATCGCTGATTTTACGTGTTAAATTATTGGTTTATCATCTTTTATAACAAAATAATAATAAAAAAAAATCCCGATTTTATCACTTTCTCTATTTTATCACTCCAAACATCATCAAGGGGGTGATATAATCGGGTGATCACTGTATTTGCAATGGTCGACTAAATTGATTGCCCGGTTTTGTGATGGAATTTCTCTGATATGAATGAAACATGATGGTGCAACATCGACGTGTTATATTACAAATTACGTAACGCTGAAAATCTAAATTGCAGACCCCCCCCCTCCTATGTAACGATAGGTAGCGTTCGACATGACCCCCCCTAAAATTACTTACCACTAATCAGTCTGACTCCTCTCCGAAATTTTCAATTTCGAGCAAACATGATAGTTACGTAACTGTCTCTACTACCCCCCCCTCCCTACCTCCCTCCCTCCCTCCTACGTAACAATAAGTAACGCAGTGATTCTTTGTAAAAAGTCAATCCGAAAGGAAACGATAAAAAATAAAATATTACACGTAGGTACCCTGAAACTTATTGTTGCTTGAAAAGAATTATTGTTATGTTTACTAAAAATCTTAGTTCAAAACGACTAAAAAGAATTTAGTTTTAAGAGATAGGTTCAAGCATTTGAATGTCTACTATCAATCACGCAAACTATGCCAAACTTGCGTTTTTTAAATTTATTTATATCAGGTAGCCACCTTCTCTCTCTCTCTCTCCTCTTAGCACTACCTCTGAAATTAATATGAGGAAAATGTTCCATTCACCAAACCATAACCAAAACGAGAGGTAGATAAATTCTTCGGCATAACCGCAAGCTTAACGTAGGATAATTCGGTTAATTGAATAATAGCAAAGTTTGGGACCTATTAATTTCTGTATTACCTGCTTAAGCAGCCTTTTTTTTTAAATGAATAAAACAAAAAAATATTATATAATATCATGTTTCACACTACTCCAGCAGTTTTTCATTAATTGGTGTAGCAAACCTGCTGAAAACAATCGTTGCCCAAGTAGTCCGATAGCCTAAAATAACTCTCCCTCCCGCCGTCACCGTACCACATCATTGCTACTGCGTCACTGTGATGCGAAGGGGACAAGTCAAGTTTATTATTCTCTTTTGCTATCGTTTTTCCTCGTGCGACGAGCCACGTACGGAGAAAAAAACACAACGAGTTGCGCGGATCTTTCTCTTCTTAGAGCTGTATATAGTCTAGTTATGTATTTATTATTTCCGAGTGAGCAATGCATCAACATTTTGTTACGTACTGAGAGGATTCAAGTTTATTCATTACTTGAACACATCGCAATCTGTACAGTTTGGGACAAAACGACAATCGGGTCATAATCGTTTCGTTTCCATCGCTAAACTAATGAAATAATATGAGTTTTTTTTTAATTCAGTGGACGCGCTGAGTCTTTATGAGGATCACCGCAAGCCTCTGCGAAAAAAAGCGTTTCGGAGAAACGGCCATAATTGGTAAATCTCAAAATAAAACGTATTTTGTTGTTGTTGATAAACTGTGCTTTCAGAAAAATACAACTTTGATGCAATAAAAATGGTGCTACGCACTTAAAAATAACTTTAAACTTCCCTCATTTTTCTCGACCAAAAGGGTATATAACTCCCTAATTGATATCTTTTAGTTCTTATCTTTTGTCGCTTCAAAAATCATCGTATTTTAACTTCTATTGTACTTACATAATGTTATTCAAAAACAAATAACGGCAAGCACTCTGAACTAATGCAAATGAAAAGACACTATCCGAACCCGGAAGCAATGAGCGTCGCTTAAATCTATAATTTTTGAGACTGGTTTGCAAACCTCAAACTAGTTGCTTAACTTATGTCCGGAACTGTAAATGGAAGTTCTCTCTCTCTCTCTCTCTCTCTCTCTCCTCTTTATGCCAGGTTTTGTTTATGCATGCCCAGTTCTCTTAAAAATGGCGTCGAAATAAAGAGCATTCTGCAAGCGCATTCTCAGTTCTCTTTGAACTGCACAAAATTTGACATAAAGTTTATGGTAAGCCTTTTTTAAAGCAAAAATCTTCCGGTTTCGATTGTGTATAACTTCCTGCAAACCTCAACAATAACCCGCCGAAAGGTAGTGGAAAACCGTCCAGAGTAGTGAACAGAAAAGGGAATCATAATTCAAGCCTAGTATCTTAGCTATCAATCAAAATGTATACCGGAATGAATGTTTGAATACAATTATGATGCTATTACCGATGAGAAGCATCTGTTTTGGCCAGATAAAATATCATCACTCAACTCCATATGTATTTCAAATACGCAAACCAACGAATCTACCTCAGTGTTCTCCAACCGAAGATTTCGGTACAATAATAACTGGAAATCAACGAGCTGCAAACAGATGATTGGTAGAATCAAGAGGTGTATTCACTTCTGTTTATTATACACAGACTTCACGGTCAACTGTTTAGTGGACAATTATGGGGCTGGACGTTACGATACTGTTGACACTAACAGACTCTTCCAAGACTGAATTCGAACATACGACGACTGGCTTGTTAGGCCAGCATCGTACCTCGAGGCTAACTGCGAGGTTATACTTTCTTTCATAAAGCTGCATCGGTTTAATATTTTCTATTGTGTACATCGAGGAAATCGGAGCTGCAAAACCTGGATATAACACATGATATAAAACTTTAAGTACCACTAAGTTCCAGATTTCAATTTTCTTCTCGGTCGAAACCTCATCTCTTCCTGTCGATGCATTGCGTAGTCAAAGTATGCAGCACTTTAAATTCATCCTCCACCCCGCGTGGAGAAGAAATGATTACATAATTATACGCGCCGCTCACAAGCACCACCCTTGGGCTAGGGCGACCATTTGTCAAAGTCCCATTCACGAAAACTCGCTCCAGCAAGCGGCGAACGAAACCCGGCTCCCGGCAGTGATTTCTTATTCCATCAAGTAGCCCCCTGCCTTCCACACCACACGCCAGTCTGTCTCCGTAAGCGAAAACTTTCGTTCCTAAATTGACCACATCATAGACAATAAATGCATTATAATCCCATTACAATTACTGTTTATGAAATGTTATTACAATTAAATTGTCCTGAATGGAACGACGTAACGAAGCAAATAGTTGGAGCTTGCCAGCACCCGTTACCCGTGCCCGTCGTCGGTAAGTTATCCTAAGGTACGGGGGGCGCCGTTGTGCATCGAATGCAATGTATGACCGCGGAATCCTATCGCTACACAATTCCGCCCCGCCCGTGTTTCAACCCACCGTATGACATGGGCTAACCCAACACGATAGTGGGATGAAAATGGTCAAAACGTGTAGCAATTTCATATTCGGTTCAAACGGTCACCATGTGAAAATTATAATATTCGTGATGTGCTTTATGATGGAGCAAAACCTGAAAAGTGCACGGAATAAGCTCCCACTATCCGACAGCAGAGAACAATGAAACCAGGCGAGAGCCGCACAGAAAATGGACAAACATGACAATTGCAACTCACTATCTGGCATATCCCATGGTGTGTGTTCTTCCTGTCCCGCTGCACCGGCCCGCATTACCTGTCACAGAGTGTAACAATGAAACGCGACAACGCCACCAAATGGCAAACAACGACATCACAAACAGTGATGTCCAGCCCCATGGAAGGGGGAAAACATTGTTCGGCCGAATGTGGAAGGGGTGGCGGAGGCTGCCAGTGACCAGAGTGGGGGCAGTCATCGTGGTCAGCTTGACCGTTCAGGACACAATCGGTCGGAAATCGGTACGGGTACGGGTGTATTCAGTGTTGCCTTCGGTGGACAGAGTGAAGGAAATTCCGTATCGGTTGCAAAGCTATTAGTTCTTGATCGAACCCGACCTCCGTAATCGCTCCGGATGAACCGGCAGGGAGGGCAACCTGGTCGTCAGGAACTTTAACGGATGAATTGATTGGAGGGATTGTATGTTGTAATGTACAAAATATTAAAAATAAGAAAGAAAAAAACAGAGAAAAAAAAAACCACCAACAGTTGCGAGCACGCTGGCAACACTGCACGGGTGAAATAATACAAATTTATCAAGTTCCGCACTTGTGACAGGAAGAAGTGCAACTGAGATCGCATTAAGCATTACACACATATCAACATTTAATTTAAATGCTCCCGTCACCGTCAGCAACCGTGCGGCCGCTAAGAGAGGGCTGAGGTTCCCGATCGTTTTCAAAGCCATAGTTTGGGCCAACAAGTTCTGAGGGAGTGGGGGAGCGGTCCCTTTGGAGGAGAGCCTTCGGCCGAATATCTGAATGTGAATGTGAGAAATTAATCCCCCGGGTGAAGAGATCGTTCGGTGGCCGTCGGTCGCTCGTTGGCAGTAATGTGAAACGGTTCCAACGGTTTGCCTCTGAGTGTATGTGGGTGTACGTGAGTGGGTGTGTGTGTTCCTTGGCAGTGCATTCTCGATGCAGGATGCCAATGATGACGACAGCCCGGTGATGCCATCGTCGTTGTTGGAATGTTTGTTTAAATGGAACCCTCTGGTAAGTAGTCGGGATTCGTACGGTCATGAACAGTTTATAGCGCTGAGATATGCATCCGAAATGGATTGTAATGGTTTCACTGAAAAGTGACAGCTCATTTGGAACAGAGTTATTGTTCGGTCGATAGACCAGGGGTAAAATTATTAACATTTGTCGCTTGACCTGGTGAGATTTGGAATAGTTGCAGAGGGATTTGAATTTATCCCTGAAAGTGTTCCATACTGTTCGCAGGAGAATGGTGGGGTTTGCAAATTTAATGCAATCATAACGCTTACCTAATGTGTGAAGTCAAATAAGCTTTTATGTCTTCAGTGTATCACTTCCACTTGAATGTTCGAGTCTGGAGTGTGCTTTAGGTGTCCAGTCTTTTTAACACAGATTTAAATTCAAAAGTATTAAAATCTGGTTTAGCAGTTATCAACCTACAAAAAGTTAACCGTTGATGAAGTACACAAAAATCAATTTCCCTCCGTAAAATTCGCTGCATCACACTCCCTTTTCTTTGTTCTGCACGAACCCAAACTGACACTAATGAGTTATGAACATATCATGACACTAACACAACTAGAAACTGTGCCTTTGTGGAAACTTGCTGACACTTTCCCGAACCCTTTCTTCCTCGGATAGAGAAAAGTGTAACGATTTTTCCCCCTCTCGGATAAAGCTATACAATATAATCTTCTTGAACATGTAGGCCATCAGTCACCGATGCGGAGGCCTGTTTCTGATCATTATTGAAAGAGATTAATTAAAGCCTGCCTGCAGTCACTGTTTCCGGGAAAGGTGGGCAGCGGAATCAGGCTGTCGTCAGCGCGAGTGACATGAAAGTTAACTGTCCTGGAGTGAAAGCGGAGGAAAAAATCAGCCAGCAGCGGGAAAGAGGTAGAGAAACTCCTACATGGAACATCTTCCTCGGTGTGTTCGGAATCACTACTGCCCGGCGAAGCAAAAAGGGCTTTCCCTGGCGAAGAAAGTTGTCCCCGCAGGGTGTCGTGTCCAGGTCCACGCAAGCACCGGGAAACTAAATGAAACGGAAAAATGGCAGTGTTGCAAGAGTTTATAATAAATCACTTCAGTTAATTGACAGGTCTCTTATAGATCAGGGACGGACGACGGGGGACTGCGAGAAGCGGTACTAAACGAATCGAACCAACGGCAGCAGCAGCAGCAGCGCGACTCGATGCAATTTACCCGCGTCTTATCGGGTCGCGCTCATCGGGGCTATCTTCTAGTGGAGTTTCAGTTCGTGTCAGGCATCAGAAAAATGAACCCGGCAGAGACTGACCCCTTCGCGTAGCGCACGCTATCGTGCCATGTTTCGAGCGGGAGGACGCGGCTGGACCGAGGGGTACCGGTCCTTTTTAATGATTGTTCCTTAGGTTCACGGATGCACCGTTGATTTAAAACAACGCAAAAGAACACTTGAACATGTTCGGCAGAGGCGAAGGACACGCGACGGAAGATGCTCCGTGTGATTTATCGATCGGTGTTGGTAATGAGATCATTCGTCGGAAACGGGGAATTGATGGAGTATCTTTTTTTTGGTTCTATTGATTGCGAACCAATCTGTACTAGTCAGCAGTTGGTAGTAATAGAATCATATGTTACGTGTGCAACTAAGTTCTCGCTGGATTTTTTTTGAAAAATATTTACCCATAAATTATTGCGTTACCGATTGGATGATACAAAATCTGAAGAAAATGGCGGATGGACGTCTTTGGTAGTATGAGGCCGAGCATTGTCATGCAGTAATGCGTTCCCCAGTGTATGTTCCGTTCGTTTTCAACAGCTTAGGGGCCGTCCACATACCACGTGGACAGAAAACTCGTCATTTTAGACCCCCCCCCTCCCCCTCGTGGACAACCGTGGACATTGACCGAAACCCCCCCCCCGTCAATTTGTCCACGTGGACATTTTTTTTTCTCGAAGAAGCATTAAAATGGAAAAAAACGTTCGTTGCTGATGTTTATTTAGCGTATGAGAACATAAATATTAACTTTAGTTCAATAAATAGATATTATCACTATACTAAAAATAATAAAAAAAACACAAAATAGAAGATAAATTAAAGAACGTTTAACAGTACTCAATCTTCTGTCCATGGTGATCGTACCCAGTGTGAAATATCCCCGACCACAGGAAAGACGGGATCAACATCGCTTTCTTTCGCCAGTTCAATGTCTTCCACAGTATCCTTGTCCAGCCATAAGACCTCAGTCTGACCGTTGACGTCAACACAACATAAAATTTCATCAATTGTCGTTCTTAGAATCTTCGAGGGACGAGTTTTTTTTAGAAAGACGAACACCGTGGTTTTCTTTCTTGTGACGAGCTGCATTCGATTTCGATGCAAAAAAATGGTATTGGTGGTATTAAAGACACGACCGCATGGCGTTGGACTACGGTATTCTTTTTTTCCATTAAAACAAATAACAGAGAGAATTGCAACTCTAGTATTTGCTGCAATTTTATCTAGTGCATTTCTGAATGCTGAGACGTTAAAACGTTATAAATAATAATATATAGGGTAGGGAACGGCTTAAGCAGTAGCACCTATTTTAATCAGTCGAAGAAAACAGGCCTCAAACTCCTGCATTTCGACCACTATCGACAATTTCAATGATGGAAACGAAAACTTTGATTGTCTAGCTGTCTTACGAATATAAGAAATACCGTTAATTACAAAGAAATCTGTGAACAATTGCAATTGAAACAAATCGACCTATATTGCAGCCATTCAGGAGCCACTTCAGGTGCTGAAAAAAAACGCCTGCAAAACAGATGGAAACTGCTTAAAATAGGTTCGGGGTGATTGGAATAGTGTCCCTCGATTGGTAACTTTGATTGATGATTGTCAAAGTTTGCTAACTTAGTTTTACAATCCGAAAACAAGTTCTGACAGAGGAAACGATAGAGAGCAGATTGATATACTACTGTTTGAGTTTCACCCAGCACATTTCGAGTATTTCGTCTGAATACACAGGCGGTTCCTAAAGCTGCTTAGAATATGTTTCCTACCCTACTAAAAGAATGGATATCTTTTATTTAATCGCTGTCATTTCATACATATTCGAATCAAACCTTTGTTCGTAGCTGCACCAGCAAGACAATCATTTAATTGAGCGAATTGGTAAAATTTTCCTATCTAAGCAAAAAGCAAACTTAACGAAACTATCTGAAATTGGAGCCCAGAACGATTCAACCGAAAATTTTAAATTTGAAAATTGTTTGACATTAAATTGATAAAACTCATGCTCGGTTAGCTCCAGCCCAGCATATAACTTCATGTATTTAAACAAAAAATACGTTTATTTTAATAACTTAATACAGCAAGAGCTCAATTACACGTTTTTCGGTAGTTGTTATCAAGGTTTTGGCGAGTGACAGGAAAATATCTTAACTTCTTCAATTGTGATTTAGAGCATTTCTAATTGTTTTGTTATTTTTCACGATAGCGACAAGTTTGTTTCTTTCTCTGTGTGCGAGAAACAAAATCAAAACCGCGAACCGAGAAACAAAAATGAAAATTTAATGAATGCTTTTTGAGAAAACTTGCAACTCTTTTTACCAATAATTTATGACACTCAAAAGAACCTGTTTTGATCTAAATGAAATTTTTAGTAAATAAGTGTTGATCATTCATAGGCAGTAATTTTTTCTCGATGACTAAAGACTGGCTGAAGAAGTTAAAATCGCTGCTGTAAAATAAAATTCACAACTGTGTTCGTTAAGACGTTTTAATATTTTTAATGACAATAATTATCTTCGATAAACACCCGCTATAGTTATTCACACACATGCTATAACTATCTAAACACGCGTTAAAACTATTCATACACACGCTGTAGCTATAGCTATCCATACACACGCTATTCCTTTCCATACATCCGATACAACTATCTATACACACGCATAAGCTATCCAACCATGTGCTAGTACTATCCATAGATACGCTATAACTAATCATTACACACGCAGCAGCTATCCACACACAAGCTATAACTATCCGTACACACGCTGAAGTATCGAAAACATATTTAAATTAGTATATGACAATCTTGCGCAATATTTCCCCTATCAATCAAGCCATTCCTGTTTAGAATCTGTTCAGTGGTAATGATAAAAGAAACATTTTAAAATGGTGTTGAAACACCTGTTGCAGCTACCGAAAGCGAGCTCGTTATTGGTTGAAAGCTGCGAGACTGTTTACAAAGTCAGATCGGTTGTATCCGTTAGTGTCGACTGTGCTTGTGAAGAGAGGTGGTGATTGGTTGCTCGGTATGATTTAGACAATCGATGTGATTTATCAATTTTTCAATAGTGTATCTCGAACAATAGGTTATTTTTGTTACATAAATTCAACCGTAAAAGAATTTCTGATCGGTTGATGCCAAAACCTCGAAATTCTGAAAAGAAATGACTGATATATAAGCGCTAAAAACCTGACCACTTTTTCCTGGTTTTCCCTGGTTGAATTACTAGATTTTCAAATTCAGGTGCCTAACTTCGATATAGACGTTAGTCCAACGTCAATACAACCCACATTCCGCACAAAGTCGTCCTGAGGGGAGATAAATTTTTTTAGATTTGTTGAATTTACAGATAATTTTTTTTTTTTTTAAATGAAAATGAAACAATCATTCATACCCGTCAACTGATCATTAATCGATGGGCAGTAGAGATCGTATGGGGGAGGATCAGGGTATGTTGCAGCCTTTGGTTTCATGTTTATCGCGTTCCGTAGTAAAAAAGGAGGAAAGGTGTCTTCATCACACACCTCCTCTGGTTCCGGAATGGTTAGTCCAGTGGGTGTTCGGCGCATTGGGAATGGTGCTGGAAAAAATCCGTCCGGCAATATGTTTTTTAAATCACTGCGAAGCAATCCACAGCAGGCAACATCATTGCATTTCACAATCTATTAATTTTTTAAAAAGTTTCAATGATTTGTAAACTATAATAAAACATTAATGCTCGCTTACCTGGAGAAAGTATTGGCTTTCTCTCACATGTGAGGCGTACCATTCTAAAGATGGTGCTTCAACCGATTTTTCGGATCCTGTTCCGAAATATTCAGCAATCACAGGATAATTGTCGATTGTCAATTCACTCCATATTTCGGCCAATACCTCTCCTGCAAATTTGAAGTTTCCGATCTCCAAATCCTCGTCGATTGTTCTACCATGTGCATCAAGATGGCTTCCGAAATGCTCGTGAGGCAGAACCACCCCTGAGAGCTCGCGGCTCAGTGGGGCCATTCTCCTTTCTACGCGGTTATAAGCGCTTCGACCAGGTGCATTCGTAAAAATGTAGAAAGCATCAAGGTTGTACCGCTGGAAATGCTGGATTGCGTGGTTTATTACTTTTGGGTAACGGGGATTTTCGTCTGGCCCGCCATCGACTGATAAAATAATAACAGGTTTGATATCACAGTTATCTAAAATATTTGATATTTTTAAATTTTAAATAAAACTAATGAAAATTATGATTTACTTTTTAAAATCACATCAAATTCAGGCGTATCAAGCAGTATATCGAAATCATGTGCGTGTGTTGAAGCGTTTGATGTCGAATGCTTTCCCGACCGGATTGCAACGAACGTTGGCCCGGAGTATGACACGGACGCAGGATTTCCATCAATCTTGTCATTTGCAATCATAATTCCAGCATAAACACTCGGTATCAGCTTATGCCTTGCAGCGACAACCCAGTCGTGGTCTGGCAAGGTAATTTTGTACTCAACGCTCATCAGAAACGGAGCCTGTTTGTTGACAGCGGTTATCCCGATGGGAACTCGTGCCTTATCGTCCTGAGATACAATAGCAACCTGGGAATTTCCCAAAATTGATGCCAGTGTTTCTACGGATCTGAGAAGAAAATATTATTTCCAACATGTTTGATTTTATAGAGGTTCTGTAGTCTATGATTTAGATTTGTAGAATACTATGAATTCTAAATAAAACCACCGATGTTACTATGAAAATGTGACTGTTGCATTTACACAAAACTTATGAAAACGAATGATTTTTTATTTAGAACTTAAGATTAGAAATGTCTTAAACTTTCAAAACAAATTCATTCTCATGTATTCAGTGTAAACGCAAATTATTAAGTAGAATCATGCATAGCTGTTCTTATATCTGAAATCACTTCTCTCGTGTCTTTGGAATTGTGATTGCCTACCACAAGTTCAATGAAAGTTTAACTGATTATCGTCACGAATCAAATTTTTAAATGTATATTGAAAAGTTACCTGATGGTTGCAGTGCAGAACTTTCCGTCTTCGTGAATTTTATGCTGTGAATTTTCTGGCTTGCACATGTCGTTTCCCCTCGGAATTGCGAGCATCGTGTGGTAACAAGCGAAGATATGTGGCGCTTCTGGATAGTTTAAAACCCTGTATATCCAATTCATCGTGTAGCTCATCGAGCGTCTTACAAGTGCGGATTTTTTCAGAGCGCCGTCGTTCGTCAGCTGCTCCACCAGCTATGGCGATTTGGACGATGGTAGACAAGAGTTCCGGTTGGTCGAGCTCTATTCGAGGTTTACCAGGTTGTTGACGGATCTAAAACATTCAAATCCCAGTTTTCTATAGGTCAATTAGATTCAATTTTTCAATTACACTTACTTTGAGAGATGAGGCCAATTCGGGATCCTTGGCTAAGATCTCCTTCAGAGCGCTTTTCCGGTTTGCCCGATATTTTCTCTCCAACTTTGCCTTGATTTGTTTCCTTTTCAATTGTTTCCTTTTGGATTCCAAATCATTCTTAAGTTTGGTAATGCGGCAATGAACTGACAAATCTGAAAGTCCTGAATCCCGGGCTAGGTAAGCAGTGTTTAGCTCGGATTCACAAACGGCAATTTCCTCCTTTAGCTTTTCTTGGGCTGGTGCAGGTTGCACCCCATCGTCTTCGTCGCTGGAATTTTCGCTGTTTGAAGAGGTTTTTCGTTTCAATGTTTTGTTTTCTGAGGCTGGAATGTTTTTCGTTTTTATTTAAAAACTACAAGCAATATATCAGTATTTACTTGATGGCAATGATTGGCTCTCTACATGTTCTCGTTCTTCTCCAGGTTCATGCTCAATCCCACCAACAGGTTGTTGATGTTCTTCAGCTGTCGACGTTGATGACTGCTTTGGCTCCTTTGATGGTGGCTTGACAGGGGCCTGTAATGAGTTCCAGCTTTATTGAAACCTTGTAGGCTCTCCAGAATCACAGAAAGCACTGAAATCCTTAGCTTTGTCTGACGCTCACAAGAAGGCCAATATTACGTCATATACGCTGTAGTCTGGATTGAACATAATTCACAATACACAATATAATTATAATTACCTTGGTGAAATATGACATGAGGCCTGCTTTTTTAACCGTCGCAGATTTTTTCAACTCTTTGACTTTCTCTTCTACATTTTTCGGAAAATTTTTACTGTCATTTTTTAACTTTTTCCACAAAACATTAACGTCATCCTGAATTTTTTTTCCACTGAACTCCGAGCCGAAGCAGTGTTTGTAAGCTTCATACAAATCATTGTACGACATTTTGTCCTTATCAATCACTTTAAATCACAATACGCAAGCACCATTGAAAAAAAATAACCGCGAAAATTTTTTTAAGCTATCGAAAAAGACAATTGATTGTAGCATGGATCGTTTAAGCAGGAAGAAAAAGACGCGAATAATCTGAAACACTTGTTCCGTCGTATATGATACAAGGTTTGAACTTTGAATGAATTGATTCTACGTAGAGCAATTCCTTTTAAACAATTGATTTTCTTCTTATTCTTTATTTATTGAAAAACCAGCGACCAATCAGCGTTGTTTGTGAATCGACAGGTTGACAGAAAACAATCAGAGAAAAAACCGGCGACCAATCAGCGTTGTTTTTGAAACGGCAAACTGCTACTTTCCTCTAACACAAAAAAAAAAACCTTTTGTTGGTGGCATTGCGCCGTTGATTTAGGCCTCTGCCAGGGCGAGATTTTTGCCGTAGGTTGATGAACAACTCTATTTACGGCAAAAATCTCACCCGATAGCTCGCGTTGGCATTTAGCATGGCAGTGGCCTGAATCAACGGCGCAATGCCACCAACAAAAGGTTTTTTTTTTCTGTTAAAGGAAAGTAGTAGTTTGCCGATTCACAAACAACGCTGATTGGTCGCCGGTTTTTCGTGTTTGAACACGTGATGAATAATATATATATGTATATATGTAAACGCTTATATATGAAAACGCTTCCCTTTGCGCCACTCGACACTAAGTAAAGCATCAGCCTTACACCATACATTATATTGATTTGAATTATGGGATTCATTTCAAAGAATGAATGGAAAAGGTCAATGATTTTATTTACAAAAGAAATGTTTGTGCATTTCGCATTATCGATTGCGAACAGCATCTGTTTTGAATCAGTACAGGTAGTAAATACTAACTGCTCGCTGCTATTCGTGACAGTTGAAGCCGAGTTTTGAAAATATTCGTCTTAATAATTGTTACTAATACCAGAGATCCCAGATGTTTTTAAAAAATGTCAGTAACTGCTGAAAAAAAAAAACAAAGAAAAACCTGCTCGAAACCTGCAAAAAATCTATCCATGATTGGAAAAATTTCGCTCGCGCAAGCAAAAGTCTGCAAAAATCAGCACACATTTTAAGAAAGTCTGTGCAAATATAAGTATACTCTGACAATGAGCGAAATAGCCTATAATTGTTGGTGAATTACATCAAATAAACTTGCTTGTCGACCTCAGCTGACCTCACAGCAGAAAAGAAATAATAGACTTGCTGTTTGCCGCAATGAATCGCATCGGTTTATCATTATCATGTAGTTGATATCAACTAGAAGGGGCCAAGAAATGCGCAATCTACTTGAATTTGTTTACTCATTGCTGTTTTGAAACTCTAGTTCTGGCAGTTCATTCTAAACTGACGGTACCACGGCAAGGAAAGGTGAATCAACGTTCCGAGTGAAAGACAATTTTTTTTCTACTCATTAAGAGAGAATGCGGAACGAAATGTAAATGATATCATGTCGGCAGAGCATGTTGTATGAAACATAGCGCGAGTGTTTGAAGCTTCAACAGAGCTACATTCGAATTCCCAGAGTTAGGTCTGTTAATCAAAAAGAAAATCTGTACAATTCTTATTATAGATCACAATTTTTTTTTGAAAGGTTAGGAAAAAAGGTGTCCACGTGGACACTATCATTACCCCCCCCCCCATACCGTGGACAAGCGTGGACATTTGCTTAGCCCCCCCCCCCCCAAAGCTGTCCACGTGGTATGTGGACGGCCCCTTATGATAAACAACACCGACTATATATTTATAAGCTTCGCTTCAAATATATGGGCTAAGCCGACGACATGACCGCAAGCATGACCGGGCAGTCCCCATGACTTTTATTTCTTTGGATTGCTCTAATGTATCCATTTTCGATCACCTATCACGAAACTACGAATCAAACTCTTCCTTTTATGACGCTGGAGCAGCTGTTCACTGGCGAAAAACGACGCTCACCGCTCTCGGTTTCAAATCATAAGGAGCACAAGTTGCTTGTTTTTTAATCATTCTCAAAACTTAAAAATGACTGCTCTCGGTTGACACATTCTCAGTTAACACATCATTTCTCAATGAATATTGACATGATTAATTAAATTCTAGTTTAAAACCTCCTGCTGCCAGAGATCCAGAAATTATCTGCATCGACTTTCTTTGTCAGAATAAAACTCACTGGGGCGAATCATTCTCAATGTGCAACTCCTGACGATCGTTCTTCAAGGATCGAAAACGTAGCTGGCCACACCCAGTACAAATCAATTGAGGATGGGAATAGGGAATGATACTTGTTACTACCAGCTACCGATGATTTTCCTACATCATCCCCATTTATCACTGGAAGAAGCGGGTTCTCATTTGAATTTACTAAGATTGGTGAAAATTCGCGCAGCCTGCCGAGCACCTGGTGAAATTTGAATAACGTGGACGAAGTCTTTCAATAAAAGGCTACCATTAGAAATACCTAAATACCTATAACCTCTCATTCCATCGTGTAACTTCGAAAGTAAGCCGAGGGTAATTATTTTACGATTTGAGCAGTTTCTAAATACAAGATTTTGAAGAGCCTGTTTACCCCACTAACCCCTTTTATAAAAACCTCAATTTCTGCAGACTATTGCATTAATCCATAAACAAACATAACCTGAGAATTATAGCCCAATGGAAGAACAACGACACAAAACGGAGTTTCACTTTTCGCACAATGGGTTCGAAATGATGGTCAAAAGTATGTTATAGAAAAATCGGATTTTCTCACGCTATAACGTTATAACGGCGCATTTTTTTAATATATCAAATGGTAGCCCTTGAGTTGCACTACAAAACGTATTATTTGGATTTTTATCCCAGATCGGTTGGCAAGAGAAAAACTGCTGTGAAAATCACCTTCATTTTTTTAAAAAATGCGAATATCTCATCATGTATTCTCAATAGCAACTTCCAATAACCCTAACTTTGTTCCCTTTATAGAGTAGAATAAACATGCAATTTTCATGAAAATCGATTTAGTTCACATAAAGTTATAACAATTTAACGTTTTTAGCCGTGTTTGAACATCAATTTTTTACGTGCTTTTTAACCCCACTTACCCCTTTTCAAAAAATCTGATATTATGCAAAACATTGTACTATCATAAAGATAGACAAACCCTAAATGTTTCAGTTCGATCGGAGAACCTTAATACAACCTCCCTTGTTAAGGTGGTTGCGGTTCTCGCGAACTGGTTCTTAAAGTTATTCTACATGAACAGTCATACTGGGCACAATCATAATAGCATGAGCATGAGCATGAGCATGATTGACCGCCCGCGGTTGCTACTCCGTTATTGCCAGATCAGCTGTAATTACACAAAGAACCAACAGATGATGTTTAGGACCAACATGCATCCTCAATGTGTAAAAACAGGTGACCTAAATCTTTATGTTAGGCAATACCAGCGCCGGCCGCATCCGAATGCAGGTCAAAGAAGGAGTTTGTATAGGAATATGTTGACGTGATACTCGCTTTATTGGAAGCCGAGAACACCTCTGCACTTTCACGAGAAATCACTGGGATGTTGGAGAAAGGGAAAGGTATACAGCAGGGTTCGTTTTGGTAAACGATGCGCTAATTTCGAATGTCGGGTTCTTCAGAACAAGTGTCGCGCCTACAAGTTTATTACATCCGCCACGATATTCATAATGTGATTCGAACTTATTTAGTTTGATAATGTAATACCGCAACAATAAAACGTACGCGAGGATACAGGACCTTTGACTAAACCGAGACAACTTAAAACTACCGTATATCTCCTCGTAAGGTGATGCTCTTTATACCTAAAACTATTGCGCGTTGTTGATCTATCTGTAGATAAAACGACCTCATGGAAGGTATCGACGCGGAGGTTGAAATGATATTCATCGACTGAACGAAATCTACTTCGATTTGCGATGTAATAATTTAGATGCAACGCGCGAGCAGTCTCCGGCTTGACGTTGATGAAGATGAGAAAGATATGATGAAATATCTGGGTTCACTTCGCGAAATCACCACACGCCGCAGGTCCATTTATCAGCAAAACACTCCCTACGCGTTTACACCGAAGCATTACGAACAACCGCTTTAATCTCCCCGGCCGACACATACGCGCAGGAACTCGGCGTTTACGTCGATTATCTCTAAACGATGTACGCCTAATACGCCTGATAAATATGAAAATTGGCAATGTTCCATGCATCCAAAGCCTCAACAATTTAAAAAATGCAAATATACACATTAGCCGGAATATATTTTTAAATTTGTTGACAAAGTGCCGAACTAGTCATAAATATAACATTTTATGTAAAACAACTGGTCAAAAAAAAAAAGCTAGAACAATCAAAAAATCAAAGCATATGATTCCTGGGAAACACATACTCCAAACTCCACAAACCACACTAACACTTTGTGGACAAAAACAAAACTTGTTACTGAAACCCTGCGGAAAAAAATACCGCGCACAAAATTTCAATAATGAAATCAAAATCTCCCTGTATCTACTTTCTCACAAAAAGTAAAACTAGAAACAAGCGCCAAAATATCACTTTACAATACAGACAAGACAAAACGTATACTTAGCTTTCATCTCTTCATTTTCCAGTTGTTTTCATCATTCTTAGACTTTTATTTAAATGGAAGTACAGTGGCAACACGCATGTATACCTTCACACACTCGTTTAATCAATAGAACATTTCATTCATTGAAAAGAGATAGCACATAAACACTGTAAACGGCGATGCATGGTTTTGATCTTATTGGCAAATTTTCACTTCAAGTTTAATTAGATACAAGCCAAATATAATTTGCACTATGCCAACGAATAAATTCCTAATGATTCAATCACTATAAAACTATGTGGAGCAACTGCTCGAAAAACACTCTCCTTATTGTATGCAATAACACCACACACTCCACACTTTCAAACCGTCGCCAAGCAGCGATAGAAAAAAAAACAAGAAAAAATAAACACTTTGGTGAATCTAAAAAGCAACGCAATAATATTCAATTTTTACTAATAAATTCACTTTTTTTTGTGGAACTTCACACTTTTCGCACTCAGCACATTGCAATTGAACACCTGTAAATATGTTTAACAATTCTTTGAGTGTAAAATAACCGAAAATCACCAAATAATGTGATGATTTCAAAGCAGGAACCAGCTGGCCAATCTTGATCACGGCCTCGCTCAACCATCCGCGAACTTTTCCAAAAATTAAAACAATTGTAAATTTAGAAAATAAACTCACTCCGCGACATACTGGGCACAATCATAATAGCACGCACAAAGTCCAAACCATTGTCTACTATAAGTTACCTATTGAATATGAAAACTGGCAACGGTTTTAAAGATTAAAAAACTTGAAACGCATCCAATACATGACACGTTTGACATGGAGCTACATAAATTACACTAGTAAACCCAGATTTTGTCCCAGAGCTCAAATTGGAAATAAATGAAAGATTACAGCTTTTAAACCATTCCTACGAATTTTGCTGCCATTGGCAAAGATAACTTTTCAGAGACTCAAATGAGTTTCCCCGTAAGCAAACGTAGAAGCGACGAACCCGTCGAGCAATTACTCTGCGAACTTCTGACGCACTACTGCGTTCACTAGGGGCAGCAAAAGTTATAAGAATGGTTAAAAAGTTATAATCTTACTAAGGCACATATTTTTAAGCTTAGGGCATATTTTCGCTTTTGTCAACCAGTGTCGTTTTCATTGTTCCTGTGGACGAAAAAGGTAACGGCTGCTTCCAAAAGTGATGGTCACACTTTGAAAACTGGCTCTGTTTAGGAAAAATTATTGCAAGTTATGCAAGATACGGCAAAGATAAATAAAGGACGGTTATAGTTTGACTTTACCCTATTTCGAGCTCAAAACACTGTTTTGTTTCATTCCAGCTGCAGCCGAAAGATGAAACACATGAAACATGAAATAATAATTTTCGTGGAATGTTATCCATTTCGAGATAAAAAGTTTGAAAAGCATGTTTGAATAATTTCTAGGCGACGAAAAAGTAACCTAAACGCCACCTCAATGAGTTTTCATTTCTGTTTTCATTTGATTCCCCATTAATTATGTTTATATACAGTTTACTATCGCACAACATCTAGATTTTTTTTATCCGGAAATTTTTTATGTATTTTACACATAAATTACGTGTTATACATAAAAATAAGAAACAGATGGATGATACAAACATTACTCATTCTTGGTTGCAGAGGTATCCTTCGATCACGTAAATTCCGGGTAAAAGAGTAAACTTGAGCAATGGCAATCTCTTCCAAAATTTCAAGGATAAGGAGAAAAAAAGTGAATTTCAGAGAGGTACTTTGAGGTACATGTTTTAACGATCAATTTTAATTCGAAATTGTCTTTTTTCTTTAAGCATTGAAAAGCACGACCAATAAACCTTTTACTTCCACGTGCGCAACGCTATGTCTCATTGATAACAATGTGAAATGTAGTAGTTACATGCCTCTACCGTTGCCATTTTGATTTTTACTGGAAAATGTAGAGCATATATTTTAGATTTTTGTCTATGGAACGATGCACTGTGCTACTTGTTTTCAGATTGCGTGAGTGAGAGCTCTATCGGTCCAGTTCCACTGTTTAACACCACGAAAGGAAATTAATTTTTCGCACATTCGTATCACATACGGAATAAAATCTCTGCATCTTGTGGAACTGGGTAAATGACGTAACTTGAAAAAAGGTCGAGGCCACTTACAAAATGGAGAAATGCTCACAATTGATATCTAATTTATTCTGAGTTTCTGTTTTCATTTCTAACGTGCAATGGATGGAAAGAATCGTTTAAGTGATAATCAATCAGTAGTCCAGACTGATTCTCTATCGCTTTCGATAATTTCAAAACAATACGTGGTGATAAATTTTCTTCTTTTAAAACAATGAAGCAAAAAGGAAAACTATGCAATGATATTCTACGAGGTATTGTCTTCTAGCTACCGAAATTTAGATTTAGGCTCTGTAGCCGGGACGCATTACACAGGTTACAGAGAGCATGTATTTCGGAAAATCTTTCCTGTAATATCCTGTACGTGCGAGATTGAGAATCGAATTGCCTTATGCTTTGGAGCTTCCGTCCAAGGAATTAGAGAGTAAACGAGGAACAAGTTTGACACTTTCTGGTGTTTGAAAAAGAGTATGATTTACAAAACGAGTATATATATTAAGAATATTGCGAAATCATTATTATGAGTTTAATTTTATAGCATTGTCAGACAAATCTTTATAATGTGCATCATTTAATAAAGTCGATGCAATGTTGAATATCATTGCGAAATTGACAGAGTAAAATTATTGAACTGAAAAAAAAATTAGTGAGGGAATTTTCGTTTTCAGAAAACGAAAATTTTCGGAAGTGATTCACCTGTAATTATCATTGACGATTCTTTTTCATAACTGTAACTAAGCAGCCGTATCAATGTTGATAAATGAAAACAAACAGAAGTATTCTATGCGATAAAAAATCGGAAGTGATTTTCCGAGTGAGTGATTTTTTCCATCCTTGGTTATACCAAAAGCTCACCTAATGATTAAGACATTAGTGTTCAAGATCTGTTAAGCAAAAGTTACAATGCAGGCAAGCAAGTAGGACGTAGTCCTGCGTCAAAAAATTCTATTAAGCATACGAAACAACATTAAATTCCAAATTTAATCACAAAATACCCAACTCTTTACAGTTAAAATACTGTGTTTATGAACTCGTTGCACGTCGACTTACAAGCTTTCATCATAATCTGTTAAAATAATGTTTATACAGAGAAAATAAAAATAAAAAAATGTTTATAGATAACAGGTTTTTTGTACTAACTTTTATATTTCGACATTGTCATCAAAATAATTTTAGAATTAGAAATATTTTGCAATGCTGAAATCGCAAATATCTCAATCCTGCTCAAAGTTATTGAGGTTTCTCCTCGAAAACTACGCTCTCTTCATTTATTTCTCATTCTTTTTGAGGTTAACATAGAGGAATCTCTCGATCTTATTTTGATGTATTAAAATATTTGACTCTACATATAGTGAAAATTTTCAAAATATGTTAAAGTGATAATATGAGTCAAATCATTCGAAAATCATGATGAAAGTTATAATAATTTCGAAATAAATGCATTCAAAAGTACACACATTCGATTCTCCGGCAGGTTTTGACGTAGAACTACTTCTCTCAGGAACTTCCGCCTAAATGGAGGTTTAAAATGAAAATCTAAAAACGGAACAGGAGAAAAATATATCCATATATGCTTGTAGTAGGTTAGTTTTCAGCGGATTTCTTTCGTTCTTACAACAATCGGTTGGAGAATCACACTGGTAAACACAGGTGTGGCCCTAAAGCTCAAACTAGAGAAAAAGAATGGAAAATTATAGGTTTTTAGCAATTCCTGTGAGTTTTGTTGCCCCCAGCTTCAAATTTTTGTCGGAGACTCGAATAAGTTTCCTCGTGAACATTACGTTAAAGTGACGAACCCAACGAACATTACTATGCAAACTGTCACGTAAGTTGACGCGTTTTGATAATAGCTAGAGAAATCAAAATTTACAGGAATGGTTAAAAAGCTGTTATCTTTTTAAGGTAGCTATTTTGAGATTTAGAACAGTATTTTTTCTCTTTTGTCAACCAGTGTCATCTATGCATCCACCCCAATGCAGAAAATTGTGATTTGATTTTTTACTGCTTTTTTACTGCTGAAATTGTCAAGCCTTCTCGATACGCAGATTTCGACTTGTGATTGATCACTTAATGTTTGATTTTCCTAACGCGGTTGATAGAATTTTATACCTAGTCAACCAGGAAGGCACTTTTTGGGCTATATAAGAGCCTGCTTTTGCTCAAACCAATCGTATTACTAATGGATGGTAAGAAGGACAGAACCTACTTAGTAGTAACTGGTAGCGACAGCGGGTACCAGCAGCGTAGTGATACAACAAACTTGCCGAGTCTTCTTTCAGTTTAACAAATAATATTATCAGATAGTGGGACACTTCCTCTGATGAAACTTTAACTTGTTTTGTAAACCACAGAAACTTTTTGGGTCCTGGCAATCGAAGTCTGCCGGCCGTCTGGAAAAAGCTGCCTTAATTGCCTTAATCATCACTGTCGGAGAGATGCGATCAGCATCATATCCGAAATAGAAACTGAATATCAATTGTCCTTTTAAGGACAAAGCAAATAAATTATTGAAGACAAGATATTTTCTTGTTTTGTGCTAGAATTAAAATTGAAATGTTATTTTAATCAGGTTTTGAGAGGCCAAATGCCTGAAAGAAGAGATCAAAAAGAGATCAAAGAAACCAGAAAAAATCTATAAAGAAGAAGTTCTGACTGAGGAGCGAAAAAATGAATAATTCATGAAGAAGGCTTATCCAACACTAATAAAATAACTCTGGAAACAACGTGGTGAAACTACAAAGATTCAAAATGTCATCTGAAGTCGATTTACGGCCATTGTTAAACTCAAAATATTAACTTTCGGTTTCTGGAAAACAATCATGAATGGTCAAATACTTCTAAATATGAGTATTTTCGAGAACAGTGGGATGTTAAGCACCCGGAAATTGATTTCAGATGCCATTACGTTCCACGTGGGTGGTAAAAGTAGAAGAAGATGCACAGCTAGTTCTAAGGCTGCTAACGTCACGGCCAGTACCCGTGAATTATGCGGGTTGGTACAAAAGTTTGCAATGTACCTTGGAAGTGTTGTAACACAAAAAAATCCATGTGGGCTTTTTAATAAAAAATTTTTCGATTTGAACAGATGATAGTAACCTTTTGACTCATTAATTAGCACTCTCAACGATGCATTTGTTAATACCAACACAACAAACAATTGTGTTATATAACAGCTTATTAAGCTGTAGTTCAGCCGATATCCGTTTAATAGCAGCTTTCAGGCTATAAATCAACAAAGTTGTTTGTCGTGAAGTGTGCCTAATCAACGTCAGTTACGCGGTCGTGTCTTGGATACAACCTCCTACTAATTTTGTTTATGATGAAACTACCACGACTTTTTTTCTTTTCAATGTTATTTTGCTGATGAATCTATCTATCTATACCTATTAAAATGCGGTCCGGTCTGTCCGTCTGTCTGTCTGTCTGATCCTTATAGGCTCGTAAACTACCGAACCGATCGACGTGAAAATTTGTATGTAGGGGTTTTAGGGGCCGTGAAAGGTTCCTATGATGGTTTGAAACCCCTCCTTCTTCTGAAAAGGAGGGGTCCCATACAAATGAAATACAAATTACTGCACATCTCAAAAACTAATCAATCAAATGGAACCAAATTTGGTATGTGAATGTTTTGAGGTGTAAAAAATGAGTCCATATTGGTTCGACACCCCTCCCTTTTCTGGAAGGGAGGGGTTCCATACAAATGAAACACAAAGTCCTCCACATCTCGAGAACTAACCAAGCAAATAGAACCAAATTTGGTAGGTGGATGTTTTTAGGGGTAACAAATATATCCATAATGGTTTGACACCCCTCCCTCTTCTACAAGCGAGGGGTACCATACAAATGAAACACGAATTTCGCACAGCTCGAGAACCATTCAACCGAATACAACCAATTTTGGTAGTCGAATGTTTTTAGAGGTGACAAATATGTTTATAATGGTTTGACTCCCCTCCCTCTTCTGTTAGGGAGGGGTTCCATACAAATAAAACACAAATTTCTGCTTATCTCGAGAACTAACTAGCTAAATGGAACCAAATTTGGCAGGTGGATGTTTTTAGTGGTAACAAATATATCCATTATGGTTTTACATCCCTCTTTCTTCTATAAGGGAGGGGTCCCATACAAATGATACTCAAATTTCGCACAGCTCGAGAACCAATCAAGCAAATATAACCAAATTTGGCAAGTGAATGTTTTTAGGTGTAACAAACATGTCCATAATGTTTCGACACCCTTTTGTTCTGGCATATCACCAAATACCCTATCGAAATCTAAGATGGCGACTTCCGGTTTCTGAAGAACAGCGGCAAATGATCTAATTCCACCCAATATAGGTATTTCTGGAATCGATATGACGCACTGAAGCCACAAATCGACCTCAAACAACATTTTGAATTGTAAAATGGCGACTTCCGGTGCCTGGAAAACAGCCGAAAATGACCAAATACCACCCAATATGGGTGTTTCTTTAACCAGAACGACGCACAGAGGCCAGAATTGTCTCCAAATGTCATTTTGAAATCTAAGATGGCGACTTCCGGTTTCCGAAAAACAGCGGCATATGACCACCCAATATGGGTATTTTCGGAATTGTTATGATGCACTGAAGCCACAAATCGACCTCAGACAACATTTTAAATTGTAGGATGGCGACTTCCGGTGTTTTGAAAACAGCCAAAAATGACAAAATACCACCTAATATGAGTGTTTCTTCAACCAGAATGACGCTCGGGGGTCAGAAATTGTCTCAAAATGCCATTTAAAAATCCAAGATGGCGACTTACGGTTTCTGAAAAATAGCCTAAATATCACCCAATTTGTGTATCACCGGATCCAGAATGATGCAAGGAGCTAAAAATTGACCTCAGACACCAGTTTGAATTGTAAAATGGCAACTTCTGGGAAACAGCCGAAAATAACCGAATACTACTACATCTGGATATTGCCGTAATCAAAATGATGTAAAGAAGCCAAACATTGACCCTGGACACCATTTTGAATTCGAAGATGACCACTTTCAGTTTCTAAAAATAAAAACGAAAATAACTGACATGCATTCAATATATTTCCGGAATAGAGGTGATGTACAAAAGCCAAAAGTCGAGGATGTTGTCATTCCGATAAAACCAATCATTTCAAATGATATAAACAAATCGCCAGGAATCAATGAATATGAAATGTTTAAAATTATTAAATTGAACACTAAAATAGGCGAGACGAAGTTTGCCGGGTCAGCTTGTCTCCTATAAAAACTTCTAACAACCATATAAACAATTCGAAGAGTTCAAAGAATTCGAAGAGACATGCTTTCAAATAATCTCAATGATCTTTAAATCATAATATGACGCTGTTTTTCGTTTTTGTTATAATGAATAGACAAATATATTTCGACTAAATTTTTAGAGAGCTTTTCATAACATATCATAAGTTTTTGGCAAACCATATCAAAGTCACGAACAGCAATCATTTCCACTTCCTCTCTTACGATGCAACCCTGCTCCTGCCAACCTACTTTGACAACGATTGTCAAAGTGCGCCGCTGCTCCAAAACATAACCATAAATCAAAATACTCTACCCACCTAAAACCTCGTTATTGTCAGGTTTTCAAGGTCTTCAGGTAGAAGAAGAAGTGTGCCTTCTCTACTTTACGACCGTTAAAACGCTCCCTTTACACCGGATTACCACTAATCCGTGCCCGCACCCCACCCACTTGCTCAAGGATGGATCCGTCTAAAAAAAAAATAAAAACTCCGAACGCGAGAGTAAGGTGAAAAAGTTCTATCGCCATCAACCGACACAATTCGAACGCCTACGGGTGGGCGGGCGCGCAGTCGGCCGCCTAGCACCAAGCTCACATACATCGATAAACCACTTCCTCTGCCACGTGCCCCTTTCGCACGCCCATTCGTCAGCAGCTTACCGACACTGCGTTGCACCACAATCGGATAGCTTATCTGCGGAAGAACATATCCATGGCAGAGATATAACGGTCTATGTGCACAATCGCCCGATTTTCGGTTCCTCTGTCCACAGTTGGGCGAAAAAAGGAGTTAACACATGCCGACCTTCTCCGCTGTAACTACCAACTAGAGGATTAAATTTGCATTTTAAACCCCTGATCTGGCCTAGATTCGGTGCCAGAAAAATTCCTCTGCTCAAGCCTCCTGTGTGGGCCAAATCAAACAAATTGAGCGGATTGGAAAATTGTTTGCGTTACAAGTTTAATGGCATTCCATCACATCTTTCTCCAACGTCGTTATCCGCTAGTTGGCACAAATTGGGAATAAAAACTCAGTTTTCGATTCCAAAACGAAACTACACCCGATAGAGTTGCTCCTACCGAAAAGCAACCGACCGGGCGCAGGAAGGTAAGAAAATGATAAATGTCAGCGAAGAAAGATATTAAAATTGTAACGAAACGAGCGCAGCCCGCTCTGTTTTTTTTTTATTTCCCGAAGTAGAAAAGCCACACACGTGTGTATGTTGCAGAGGAGGAAAATTCCCTAGCACGCAGCGAACAAACCCTCCGGTCAGAAAACACGCTCGGAGCGAGACGGCTGCGAACGTTACCAATACCAGCGAAAGCACGCGTATTTTCACCTTTAGTGGACGCATAGTTCCCGGGTCCTGTTCGAGGGGGGGTTTCCACTCTCAATTTCTCGCTCTCTGCGACTCTCTCTCCAGAATTTCAATGTTGCTTCCAGCGAAAAGCTACTGGCAACTAAAATGTAGCGTAGATATCTTATCTGGCTACAAGCGACAAGACCGATCTCACCTTCTACACTCAACACCACTTTTGGCTCGAAATGGTGAGAAAAAGATCTGCTGACCGAGCAACTCGACCGACCGCCGACGCTGGCATACGGCGTGGGAGGGCATCATCAGCATATTCTCACCGGTGCTTCGTTATCGGGTGGGTCACCCCGGTGTGTGCGGCTGGCAGGTTCGACAGGATCAACAAACGGTCGGTTGAACCAATAGAGCGGAAAACTGAACCAATCGTTTGGCAAGGTTAGAATGATAGCTGCTGCTGCTGCTGCTGCTGTTGGTGGTGGCGCTGTTGTTGGGTCCATTCTGCCGTTTCCAGCTCAGTGCGTCCAGTGTTGTCCCGTACTTCAGCTGCATATTACTGCTAGCTGCACCGTTAAGTGGCCCTCAATTTTGCCATACAAACATGCGATTGATACACTACTCCTCAAATTGTTCAAACCGATCGAGTGGTCATAAAGCTTCGAGTGGATCTGGGCTTCATTCATTAGCTGGAGTGCTGCTGGGAGGAGGCACTTTGAATATTAACTGGGTTTATTACTTTTTTTCAGGAGATGTTTAATTTTATATTGACGGAATGTGGTGCTCCGAAGCAAAATGTTGTTTACCCCGAGCTGCTACTGTTAAAGAAAAGTTGTTACTATTTATCGTCGCATGTATTTGCACGGGCTAGTCACATCTTATTACCCGCTGAGCGCTGATTGTAACTTTCCTTCAAATTAAAATTCCAGTGAAATGTTTTTGTTTTTATACGTTGTCTTCTTTTTGTAGTCATTAGGCTTATCTGCGGCTGTTTTTCGAGAGTAACATTACTTGTCCAGTAATGTTATTAATTTGCACAAAACGACTACCAAAATGTTTTATCCAACGTGGTCTCAAGTCTGATTTAGAATATTCTGGATTGGTATCGGTTTCTGTTTAGTTTTCCGTTCAGATGTGTGTTCAGGTCTAGAACCAGATCACTTTTATCTATCTTTAGTCTGAACTAATCTTTATACATACTGGACTGTTACTGACACGAATGATTTCTAATAACTTACTCTATTCTACTCTACTCAGAATCTATTGAGACGCTTCTCAACTCAATTCTAATTAGTAGAAAAACGGATCTAGTTGTTGACAGAACCCACATACAGCCAGTTAGAGCTTTATGGGTATGCAGAGCTTGCTAAACTGAGCAATTTTGCATTCTTCTGTTCTCGAAAGTTTATCTAAATTATCATAAAAAAGACTAACCTTTTTTTCATTATGGATATATCTACATAATGGCAGAAACTAGTTAAATGTTTTTAAGGGATGACTATTAGGAAATTCTAAGAATTTTTTTTAAATTAAATTTGAAATATTACACTAAAAAAAAAAATGATTTTACAGAGGGGTTATCCACATCCCATAAGGACCGCTTTGAGGAGGGGGCCTGTGTAATGTCCACGGTCCATATATATTTTTACCTTTCTCCTAGAAAGGTAAAGCAATCACTTGCAAAACCGAAAGTATAAAAGTGCTCCAAAGGGCCGAGTGGCATATATCACTCGACTCAGCTCGACGAGCTGAGCATTTTCTGTATGTGTGTGTGTGTGTATGTGCAGATTTTTGTTCTCACTCACTTTTCTTGGAGATGGCTGGACCGATTTTCATTAAATAAATTGCAAATGAAAGGTATAGTTGCCCCAAAAGACCCTATTAAATTTCATTGTGATCGGATTTTTAGTTTAGAAGTTATGTATCAAAATGTAAAAATCATGAAACATCATTATCTCAAAACTACACCATCGATTTTAACAAAATTGGTTTCAAATGAACGGGCTACCTGAAATACCCTTAACTTTTGAATTTTATGAAAATTGGACATGTGGTTCAAAAGTTATGAAAAGAAACGTGTTTTGAAGACTGTTTAATCTCACTCATGTTTCTCAGAGATGGCTGGACCGATTTGCATAAAATCAAAGTCAAATGGAAGGTCTAGTTGCCCCATAAGACCCTATCGATTTGTTTTGCAATCGGACTATTACTTTTCCTGTTATGTTCAAAAATGTGAAATGCAGCTATGAAAAGGAACATATTCCGAAGACTACTTGGACTCACTCACTTTTCTCAGAGATGGCTGATCCGATTTCCACAGAATTAGTGTCAAATAATAAGTCCAGCTGCCTCATAACACCCTATTGAATTTTACTATGATCAGACTGTAACTTTGTCTGTATTAAACTGAAATGTGAAAATCGCGAAACTTCATTATCTCAGAAACTACACAACCGATTTGATTAATATAATTATCAGATGAGCGGGCTAGTTAAGGGTTAACTGATGAATTATGATTGAATACGTGGTTTCAAATTTTGGCTGCACTATACGTTCCCATTTCATTTGATTATAATCGAACTTAAGCAACCGCTATGTATTATATTGTTTATAAAACAACGAAAGTCTATTATCTCAAAGATTACATGACTTATTTGAACATAACTAGTGCCATACGAACGAGTCATCTCTCAAACTTACAAATAACAAATGTCATAACAATTTGATATGTGGCTTAAAAGTTATGGAAAGAGAAGAAATTCAAAGACTATTGAAAGCTAGACCTGGTTTGATCGATATATGTGACTTCAACATAATTTAAATGTGGTATCGTACTATTTGAACGTTCCAAATTCATTGATTCCTTGCAATGTGTTTAAAATCTGCAAATGCACGACGAATCGGCCATAGGATATGATCAAAGTCAAGCAACAAATCGTTTAAAATGAATGGTTTTATCGAAATGACAACATCCTAGACTTTTGGCTTCTGTACATCGCCTTAATTCTGAATATATTCATATTGGGTGGTATTTGGTCATTTTCAGCAGATTTTCTGGCATCAATCTAGCACCGGAAATATACATATTGGGAGGTATTTAGTTATTTTGGTTGTTTTCCAGAAACTAAAAGTGGTCGTCTGAGGTCAATTGTTAGCTCCTTGCATCATTCTGGTTACAGAGATACTCATATTGGATGGCATTTGTTTATTTTAGGCTGTTTTTCACTAACCCGGTAGTCGCCATCCTGGATTTCAAAATTGTTTTTAAGATAATTTCTGGCCTCTGAGCGTTATTCTGGTTGAAGAAACACCCCTATTAGGTGTTATTCGATCATTTTCGGCTGTTTCTCAGGAAACGGGAGTCACCAACCTGGAACCCAAAATGGGGTCTGTGGTCGATTTCAGCTGCTGTGTATCATTAGACGGAAATCGGCCATTTTTGGCTGTTTTCCAGAAACCAGAAGTTGCCATCCTACAATTCATAATGGTGTCTGAGGTCAATTTTTAGCTTCTTGCAACATTCTGGCTCCAGAGGTACTCATATTGGGTAGTATTTGGTCACTTTGGGCTGTTTTCAGGAACCGAAAGTCGTCATTTTGGACTTTGAAATTGCCTGTGAAATCAATTTGTCATCTGAGCGTAATTCTGGTTCCGAAAACAATCATATTGAATGGTATTTGGTCATTTCCGGATGTTTGCCAGACACCGGAAGTCACCATGTTATAATTCAAGATTGTGTCTGTGATCAATTTTTAGCTTCTGTTCATCTTTCTGATTCAGGAGATACTAATATTTAATGGAAATCGTCCATTTCAGGCTGTTTTCCAGAAACCGGAAGTTGCCATCTTACAATTCAAAATGTTGTCTGAAGTCGATTTGGGGCTCCAGTGCATCATTACGGTTCCGGAAATACCCATATTGGGTGGTATTTGGTCGTTTGCCGCTGTTTTTGCGAAATCGAAAGTCGCCATTTTGGAATTCATAATGACATTTGAAGTCAATTTCGATCGATTTTGGCTCCTGTGTATCATTCTAGATCCGGATATTATTATGTTGGGTGGAAATCGGTCTTTTTTGGCTGTTTTCCAGAAACGGGAAGTTGCCATCTTACAATCCAAAATGTTGCCTGAGGTCGATTATGAAACAAACTTGTTACACTAAAAACATTCACCTGCCAAATATGGTTCCATTTAGTTGGTTAGCTCTCGAGATGTGCAGAAATTTGTGTTTCATTTGTATGGCACCCTTCCCTTTCAAAAGAAGGAGGGGTGTCAAAATATTATGGACATATTGCGCACCACTGAAAACATTTACCTGCCAAATTTGGTTCCATTTAGTTGATTCGTTCTCGAGATGTGCAGAAATTTATGTTTCATTTGTATGGAACCCCTCCCTACCAGAAAAGGGAGGGGCGTCCAACAATTATGGACATACTTGTTAGCTTCCAAGACATCCACATGCCAAATTCGGTTTCATTCGCTTGGTTTGTTCTTGAGTTGGGCAGAAATTTATGTTTCGTTTTATGGGACCTCTCCCTTCCAGAAAAGGGAGGATTTCAATCTATTATAAAAACCTTTATCGGCACCAAAATCCCCTACCTAAAAATTTTCACGTGGATCGGTTCGGTAGTTTTCGAGCCTATATGGATCAGACAGACAGACAGAGAGACCGGACTGCATATTTATATGTATAGATTACAACATCAATATTTTATAACCTAAAGAGTGAATATACATTTATTGGATTGAAGCGTTCATGTAAATCTATTTCAACAAATAAAAGATTGAATGAGAAAGGCTGGGTCTGACCGCTAGGTGGATTAATTTAGGTTTTTAGAATTTTTATGGGTAGTTGTCCCCCAGCTGGTCACTAGGCACGATGTTGGCCTAACGAGCCAGTTGTCGTAGGTTCGAATTTCGGTTCGGGAGAGACTGTTAGTGTCAGAATGATTGTACCGGTAGGCTAATTGTTCTTTACACTTTACAGTTGACTGCGAAGTCTGTGTATAATAAACAGAAGGGCGAGTTCTGAATAGGAATTAAGCACCAAGGCTTTTCTTTATGGGCAGTTGTTTTCGAGGGAGAAGGGGGCGGGCCCCAAAGAAGGAAATTCTTTACTACTGTGCATTCATGTTTTTTTGGAAAGAAAATTAAGTTGCTTAAAATTCTTGAAAAGAAAAGGGGGCGAAATTTGTCCTTTTTTTAATGTTAATAAACCGGTTTGTTTTCAACAGATTTCATTCATTCTTGCAGCAATCGATTGGAAAATTACACAAGCATCCGCCCGATTGCAGAAAAAAGTTGTTTGATTATGCTAACTATTGTATTTTTGAAAATTGTCATGCCTTGTTAAAACGGAAATTTCGTCTTCTGATTGGTCGCTTTCCCTAATAAAGGTCGAAAAATTGATATATATAGTTAACCGTGGCGTAACGGATTACGGTAGTATTAGCTGGCATTCCAAATTTGCTTTCGGCCTAAAATGATCACTTGCCGGCTGGTCACATATCTTACAACAGCGTGGTAGCAGCAAACGTTTCGATATGCCAGTTAAGGGCTTTGGCCTTCTTTGCTTAATTTTGGCAACAACACATTCTATGCTGGTTCTTAGCAATCAAAATTTGTCGCGGCAATGCAATTTACTAAATTTGAAAACAACTTTTACAGCGCGTGTTGTCAGAGTGCCCTAATTCCTACTGTCAGGTGAGCACAAAGGTTGCGATCAGCACATCCGATTTTGAACGGTAAACTGCCCTGTTAGAACGTCTTTACAAGGACGGTTAATTTGACTTTACAGAAATAATTTGAAGTCGATTCAATCAATCAGCTTGAACAGAATTTTTTGTCTCCCAGCTGATCAGTTGCAACATGATGCAACACACAACAGCGAGCAAAAGACATCGTTTGATGTTCCAAGCCGCAATACGATACGAGTTATATTGTTGCGTGTGTGAGAGCACCACCGGTGTTTTTTTCCGCTAGATACTAAAATTAAACACAATGTGGTGAAGGTTAGCAAAAAGGCTTATTTCATAGCATCCTCCGACTATGAAAGAGTGTTTCTGGTAAAATTTGTTATATTCTTTAGGCGGAAGGTGAACCGGACGGACAGTCCAACTATGACAGTAGCAGCAGCGGATTGCGGCAGTAGCAGCTGGCTTTCCGAATTTGCTTTCGGCTTAAACAAGTCACTTACCCAGCTGGTCACATGCCAGCAGCAGCGCGGATTTTTTCAGTTTATAGGGTAGAGCACAGATAGGGTGTAAAAGGAAAATTTAAATTATATTACACACAAGCAGAGATAAAATAACAGTTGGCATGATAGTTTTCAATAAGCGGCTTTGCTAATATTAGAAGCACGGAATACAGCTGACACCGGGCATATCTCACAATAGATCAACGATTCTGGTTGCAACGTGGAAGTTCATACAAGAAAAACGAGGATGCCATATTTTAAAGCTATCTGTCTGTTACCTTTGAAAATGAACAAGGCTAGAGTGATAAACAACATTAGCAAGAGCAATTTATGTTTGCATAGTGTTGTTAAATTACAAGTAAGGTTGTGGAAGACTTATTTCATATGTTAAGAAACTATTTTCTCGCAGATTTTTATATAAAAAAAAATTATTAAAAAATACATATGCAAGTGTGGAATCTGGAGCTCCAGATGAAATGAAACAGGTTTTTCTCTAAACCGCAACCGCGAATGCAACGAGTAATTAAATTTATTTAGCTGGAAAAATATC
Organism: Wyeomyia smithii; assembly: GCF_029784165.1. Classification (NCBI taxonomy): domain Eukaryota; kingdom Metazoa; phylum Arthropoda; class Insecta; order Diptera; family Culicidae; genus Wyeomyia; species Wyeomyia smithii. Next base: position 10,145,425 of record NC_073695.1, read on the forward strand.
ACCATCAGTACAGCTCGTTAAACTATCTGTTCAAAGACGGAACAGTTTGGTTTTCTATTGTCTTAGATACCCTGAATTTATTTATTTGAATAAATCTGAGAAATCTCCAGAGTTCTAAAATAAACAACAATGCAGCAACCCGATATAACTTCAAATTTTACGAATTTGAAAGTAGTTTTTACTGTTACAACATAGATATGAAAATCATTACGTTTGCAGTTCAAATGTCACGACCATCAAAACGAAATGAGCGATTGAATCTCGTGCATTCTCTAATGTTTAATTGATATTTATTCAATTCTTTATTTGTCTTGAAATATTTTTCGTTTAAAGAGATTTACATTATGCTTTCAGTTTTGTTATGTATGTAATATTTTAATATTCATTGGTTCGTTTTTTATCTATAGTTATCGAAAAATTCTACCTAACCTAAATTTGATAACCTAGCTTACCAGATCTTGGCTCAATCTGTTCTCTGAGGAGAGAGAATTTTCCGTGAAACCTGCGTAAGAGTTCTCAATCCGCTCTTTAATAGTTTTGCATCCAGCAGCTCGATGTAGATCTGTTATAGATCTGTTATACTGTCACGTATGCCGTTACTCCACTCTGCAACTGGACTCGGTAATCTTCCGGCGTTCGTCCATTGACCAGTATTGCGGTATCATCCGCAAATAGTGAAAGCTTGTACCCACTGGGAAGTTCAAGCACATCTTATGTGAATACACTGTAGAGGATTGTTCCATAAAGGTGGGCTCAGGTGGCTCCTTATTATTTTGGCTAGGTACAGTGGTAACCTGACCTGTACCAGTTTATGGATCAGCCCGTCGTGCCACACATTGTCGAATGCCTTTTCCACGTCGAGTAGCGCCACGGCAGTTTTCTTGGAGAGCTTTGCGAAAACCTTGCTCACCGCTGACAGTAGTGTGATGAGCCTGTAGCTTGTCAGAGAGGTCCTTTTCTGGATTCAAGATGGGAATTACTTTTCCCGTCTTCCATTTGATCGCAAAGTAGTCCAACTCAAAACACGTTGAGAAGACGACCACCCGAAAACCGCAGGGTTTGCTGGAGAGCTTCTTCAGTACCAGGTTGAAGCATCGTTACGTGGAGCTTCCTTATTTTTGGCACATTCCACCGCAGCGCTAACTTTCCTCTCCGACACCTGACTGGTCCGGCCGCAAGAACGTCGTGCATTCGTTCTTCAAGCTGGGTGAGAGTCAAGCGCACTACAACCTCGTGAGGGTTTTCCATGCTAGATCTGATCTTGTGTACCTGCACAAACTTTCTGACGAATAATACTTCAGGAGTTTTTCCGCCTTCCAGCACGGCTTCAAGTGGTCACCCATTAGACCAATGTCGGTGGAGAACTGGTCATTTCGGATAGTTGTCACCTGGTCAGCGATGATACGTTTGAGAATTGTGGCTTGTTGTTTCTTTAGCAGGCAGCCTGTATGCTGGAACTGGCGTCGAATGATGTTTCGTTGTTGAATTAGCCTACTGTTGTGAGCACCAATCACGGCGGATTGGCGCCACACCGGTACCCAACGGATGCAGGTTTCCTCTGCGGCGTGTACTGCTTCCTCAAAGACTTGCAGCTGATTATCTTTGGTATTAACGGAAGGCAGGTTCGGTTCATAAGGCAAGCTAGAGTCCACTAGTTGGCTGAATGTGTCCCAGTTGGCCCGATGGTCTGGACGGAACAGGAGTTGGATTTAATTCATTGGATAGTGGTCGGAGCTCAGTTCGTAGTAAGTGACGAGCTTGGGCAGGGCCAGGTCGAATAAGAAGACGTCTAGTGTCGACGTAGTAGCAGCTGGAGATCGGAAGATTGGTTCGTCCGGAAAGTAAAAAGCACACAAGCCTGAACTAAGGTGTTCTGCCAGCAGCTCATCATTTTGGTTGCAGCTGCGGTTCTTCCACAGTGTATGGCGGATGGTGAGGTCACCAGTCATCACGAAGCCGGTACTGGCATCGGCGAACTTTTGAAGGTCTTTTGTATGGAGCTTGGATGTACCGTTATGTTTTTCGCACTGACGAAGATAGTAGACAACAAACAGTATGATGTCTCCGTGGTGGGCATGGATTATCACTTCGATGGCTTCGATGATACTGATTACAGCAACACCGCCAGTAGTGGAGTTGGAGCGATCTAGCTGGACCTAGATGAGACTGGGGAGCAAAAAGTTGGATGTTGGATTTAGCCTAGTTTCGGTGATTAGTCCTACGTATATGTTTGGTTGAGCAGGAAAGTTGCTTAGCTCGATTTTTTTAGTCCTTACGGAGTGAGCGTTCGACTGGTTTTAGGTACCAGTCAGAAAAGGCATGGGTTCAAATCCCACCGCTGTCACCATAATGTAGGTAGTTTCCTACCAGGATTATTTGTTACGTGGAGTTTTAAACACAACCTGTACGCGTTCTCACGCGAAATTACCTCATGAAGATGATGGAAATGATTGATTTTATAGAGCTATAACTCAGACCAGAGAGGCTTTCCCTCCGGTCTTAGGCTACCATCTATCTAGATATCTTACTCTGACCTATAGTATTTCTTGGCCTGTTTTATTTCCGAACTTACTTTTTAGTACATTCAGCTGCTTGCCGAGAACATTAGAGCGCGTGCATCGGAGCACGTGCGAGAGCGTACGATACTCGCGTGTGCGCTAACGTGAGTGACCGAGAGTACCCGTAAGGGACGCTGTGCCGCTGGCCTCGGTTTCGTTTATAGTTAAATCGAAAAGGTTTGCATGATCGCTTAGGATGTTGACATTTCGTAAGCCATCAGCCAGTTGATGTTAAATGGTAGGCTCCAGTTTATGTTAAAGTTGTTTTTCGTCAATAGCTTAATCTGCTGTTTTAAGTAAACTTGACAGCAGGCTATTTCTTTAGTTAACATTTTACTTGGTTTCACTGAATTCAGCGGAAGGCTGAAATTTTGATGAAAACTTGACGGAACATCCAGGCGTTGGAAGTTGACGGAGAGCTCACTGGGATTGGCATTGATCGATATCTTTCATTCAATCACCACAACTTATTAAACACCTTTTATGACACGTTATTTGCACAAGTGTGATAGCGGAGGGATCACTCTAGCCTTCTGAACAAAAACCACGCTTGGAAGAGTTTCTAAAGCTGAGAACCATCACCAAAATGAAGAGACGCTCCGGAAAAAGGATGAAGGCAGATAGGACCTTTTGAAATGTTTATCTAAAATTGTGGGTGTCGTGGCCATGGTACAGGCAGTTCATGCACTGTGTAACGTGTCAGCACGTTTGTTGCGGTAAGCTTCCCACCTTACGATGCTGTACCCAATGCTTTTTACTTCGCCCAGCTTCTTCAGGTTGCAGGGTTTTCAAAGTGTAGGTGCCAGATAAAACGAACCATCCAGATCAACACTCTTAACCAGAGTCAGACAAAGTCATTTTCAAATGACAATCATCAGGTTATAGTGACGCTTTGACCCGTCGCTTCCAATTGAAAAGATTTTGTATCATTTTAGAGCACTTCATGAGTCACATGAAACCTAGTCGAAAGCTCTTGTTTTGATTTTGACAGCTGAAGGGCTTAAAATTGATACCAATGATTTTCAATTGAAAGCGGAGATTATCATCATCACTCTCACTTGACGATTCTCAATTGAAAATGAAAATGAGCGTTGACGAAGACTGGAGGCTTCCATACAGTACTTCACACAGATATAGGAAAGAGGAAGGAAATATTGATCGGAACTTTCGTGATGCCATTGCCGTTCTAACTACGGCTTGCGGTATTAGAAAACTATCATCAAACGCCGCGATGCGGTGCTAATTTCAATTGAGACGCTGAAGGAAAGGAAAGAGTCTCTCTCTCCGTCAATTGAAATAGCCATCAGTTCCATTTGAAATGATCCGATGAACAACAGACGAGAAAGAGAGAAAGAAGTGATTCGCTGACGATGACGATGGCGCGAGTATATCAGTTTCATTGTTTTGATTCGAAAATGTAGAGCCCTGCTCTCAACCTTACGCCGGATGATGTGTGTAGCCAGGGTAGTGCCACTTAATTTAACCTACCCAGGATGCTAGCTGGGTCCCAGAGAGAGGAAACTGAGCAGGACCCAATGAAGGCGTTCGGTTGGTTTGTCGTGCGTGTATTACTCACATGTGGATTCTTGCGAGTAGACTTTAATTCTGTCGAGTTATTCCGCCGATGAGCATATAATTTTTATGCTAAACTGGGTGATCGGCGTGGTCTGCGAAGCTAATGTCTTCAACTTCCGAAAAAGGCTACTTCTTCTTCCTGGACGAGTTTTCCAGTGTAGTGACCACTGGAACCACCTGGATCTTGGAGACCTTAAATTTATCCATCAGCTTCCTGAAGGTGTTATTTCGCAACAACTACTCTTCTCACTCGTTCTAGCATCTAGCTCTAGGTCCAGCTCTTCAAGCAGGTAAATTAACATATAGTAGACCCCTTTCCTATAGTGAACCACTCGTTAGCTTAATTTAATATAATTTAACTCGCGTGAATTTCAGAAAACTTCCATCCAGCCAATCTGCTTAGCAATCATTTATAGGTTCCGATTTATGTTAAGAGAAATTGAGTTAATTTGAATGGTGGTCTACTATAGGTAAATAAAGCACAGGGGTCCATTTAACGTTAATTTACTCTACACAGCGTAGAAACTTTTCGCAGTTTGTAAAATCGACTAGGGTGAAATAACTTATAGTGCATCCAGGGCTGTCATTCGCACACTCATTGCGCTCAGTGTGTGAATTTTACGTCAAGGCACAACGAGAACGGTACCTACACATTTTGACAACCAACAACCACAAAGAAAAAGAGCGAAAACGAAATGACTATGAAAGATATCACCAAGTGAGAAATATTTCAAGAGAGGGAGAACGAACAACACTTTGTGCTGCTTTTCGTGACACATTGCGTGATCACAAAGAGCTTCAGTTTGAGCAGTTTGCGTTGCGTTGCGGGTGGAAAAAATAGCAGAGAAAAGGAACCAAGAAAGGACCATATACATTTTTGAGAATTCATTTACACACGGTTCTCAATGGCGTGGACGTGTTTCTGCCCCGGTATTCATATAAAATCGCTTCATGCATTCACTACTGTGACCGTTCATTAGAGTGTTAATGACTTGTATGGAAAAAAATTATCCATCGTCGCATTTAGAAGTTCGGTCAGTCGAAAAGTGAAACTCAAACCGATCGATTGTTTCATTTTTTGTTTTTGGATAACACCAGATCTCGATGTTTCATGCATTTTTAAGACATTTGGTATCAGAATTTTTCGATATTCAGAAATTCATGCTTTACCTGTGCATTTTTTTTCGTTGGTCACAAAATAATGCTTTCGTGCTCCCAAAGTCAGATTAAGCTGAAGTTTAGTATGGGAACTTTTTTCGAAGACAAAGCTATTGAGCCCTACTTCTCAACGAAATTCGAAAAGTCTATTTATATTACCACCCTACTGTTAATGTACGAGACATATTGCGGCTATCTCCGGGAAGAAACCATTTTTAGTTTTGAAACAAAACGCATTGAGCAGCACTGAAAATTAGCTCCTAAATTATTTCAGTAGGAGTCAAATGAAGTGTAAAAACCAAAAAAAAAAAAATAATACTATAATTATTCGTTTGTCAAATCCGATAATCATTCCCTTAGGCAACACACAAAGTAAGACACAATGTGTGGTGTCGCACATTTTAGCAAATACACAAAGAGTACTCAGTCGCATTTTTTCGGTTCGAAAGAAATAAAAAAGAGCGAATGGGGAGAAGAGAACACAATCGAAATATCGGGAGTGGCACGCACGGTTTGATGGCAAATGTGTTGTGTACAAATTTGTGTGGTTCTGTCTGCACTGAGGTGAATTCCAGCCCTGAGTGCATCCTTTTACTTTATTGGCGGACCACCCGTCAGATTAACTCGAATCGCGGTGGTCCACTATTGGAAAACAATCCACTATAGATTAATTTGCCTTATTGTTTTCAATGGTCAAACATGAACTGAATGGATGAATGCAATCTCTATATACAGAGAACATAAAATTAACCTATATCCCTTTCCGACCGAGCCCACACAATTGTGTAGGTAAAAATGGCAGATAACAAACCCTCAATCGAAGCAAATCCTATATAAAAACATTTGCTTGCTTCGGCTTTTTATTTTTCGTAGCAGCTGCGATGTTCAAACTAGTGTTTCAAAACACTAAAGCAATAAAACAATTAATAGGACGTTCAAAAAGCGAGAAAGAAGGTTTTGTTTCAGTCATCTTTTACCTACGTAATTTTACGGGCCCGGTCGGAAAGGGATATTGGATTCCTTGCCTATAGTGGACCACTCGCCAGACTAACTCAATTTATGAACAACTCGAAGGATTTTCCAAAAACTTCCATCAGGAAACTTCTTATCCAGGCAATCTGCATCAGAATCACGAAAATATTTAATAAATTCCGATTTATGTAGAGAAAAGTTGAGTAAATCTGACAAGTGGTCCAGCTGCAAAACTGAACTGAAAATAAAGGTTTAAACTACACTTTTCACTGATTTACTACTCAATGATATTTCAATTATTGTATCACAAGTTTTGGCAACCTTTGTCATTCTATCGAAACATTGGTGATCAAAATCTTTTCAGTTTTAACCACATAATAGGGTAGATTGACCTATTGTGGACCCATTTCCTTTAGTGGACCACCTGCCAGATTAACAAAATTTATACAAAAACTTGAGGAATTTCAAACAACTCCCATCGGGAAACGTCTTATCCAGCGAATCTGCATCAAAAACATTTATAAATTTCGATTTCTGTTAAGAGGAATTGACCTAACCCTCTGATGCCCAGTGCCGCCTTTAGACGGCCTTCAGTTGAACCTCTAAAAAGCTCCAATAGTAATTGTTTCGAAGTCCGCCCAAAAAACAATTTGGGCATTAGAGGGTTAATCTGACGGGTGAACCACTATAGGTTTAAATGCCCTATGCTCTGGATGCAACATCCAACACCCTTATATACTGTGCTATCTGCCTCTACCGACACGTACAAATTTATGCTGTCCTCTGATATTTGCTTCTATATGACACACAGAGGAAGAAAAAGGAAATACGGCAATATGATTGTCTTCCAGGTTGCAAAACAATATCTAGGGGAACTACTCCATTATTCATCTCAGCCCATATATTTATCTCGTACAACATAAAAACACAGTTGAAAACAGGGAAAAACGCATATTTCCTAACTATACCAATCTGTTAATCCATGGAATGGATTCTTCTTAGTTCACTTTAGATATCTCATAAAGTAGAATCCTCAAAAACTCACTTAAAGGCACTAAATTTGATATTATAGTCGGGCATCTGCACTCGTTCTATACGCCTACAACGGGACTCATTCAGCAAGCATCCAAAATTTTTTTCATCACTAGCGAACCTTTTTTTACTATAACCACTAAACAAAATCACTTACTACACTAAGAATACTTTAATCTTTGAAATGTTCACGTTGAATTTCTAAAAACAACTGTTAATACGAAAAAATCATACTGAAAATAATAAATTATTCCGACATAATTGACATAAATCGACAGCACTGCAGTGGTCACCTAGGTTACCAATTTTGCACTTAAACAACTACAGCGGATATCTAGGTAACCTACTACGACGGGCTGCGGCTACGTTCATTCATGATAATGTGATTCATTCATGATTAACAGTGTGATGAATATGGGGGCATCGTGATTCAAGTTTTGAGATGGATTTGGCAGCGTTAACCACGTTAACCACTAAACAAAATCACTTACTACACTAAGAATACTTTAATCTTTGAAATGTTCACGTTGAATTTCTAAAAACAAGCTTGAATTAGCAGAAATATAAGACATGAATTTCTACAATTCCTAAATTTCAACTGTATGTATTTTCATCTGTTTTCACTACGTTGAACAAAATCAAAATTTGCCAAATCAGTTACTGTTAATACGAAAAAATCATACCGAAAATATTAAATTATTCCGACATAATTGACATAAATCGACAGCACTGCAGTGGTCACTTAGGTTACCAATTTTGCACTTAAGCAACTACAGCGGATATCTAGGTAACCTACTACGACGGGCTGCGGCTACGTTCATTCATGATAATGTGATTCATTCATGATTAACAGTGTGATGAATATGGGGGCATCGTGATTCTAGTTTTAAGATGGATTTGGCAGCGTTGTGAAAAATAGTTTATTTTACAAAATTCAGGATAAATCTAGCTAATTTTACTAAATATACAATTCTGAACGATTCCATAAGAGCACGTAAGCGTATTTAGTTCATTTGTTTAATGATTTCTTGAAAATTTGGTGTTTAAACCGTGCGTTCTTCGTGAATATCGGCTCAATGAGATGAATAATGGAGCAGTTCTCCTACGCGTTGCGTCGACAGCAATTATGTAGTTTTAACTTGGCTGATAGATGACAAGCACTCAACGCTATATTCATGCCTGGTTTGTTGCAGTGCTGTTGCCTGTGCCTGCATGTTTTTCTTCAAGACATCCGTTTTAATATGATTCTAGCAGCAGATTGTTAATTTTTGTTTCCTTAAAAGCTTCACCTTCAAGACATCTAAATAGTCTAGGTTCGTGAAAGCAACGTATTGGGACGGCGAGATTCTGTTTATTTTTTGTCTATTAATTGCAGTCAAACTTAAAGAAAGAGTTTTGATCAGTGTAAGTTGATTTTGTTGTCTTTTTGTTGTTAGTTTTTTCAAATTTAACAAAAAATCTTTTTTTCCTATTTTGAAATTTTTATCTGCTTAAAATCTTTTGTTGATATTTTTTTAAATTATTAATTTTCTTTTTTTTTTATTTTCTTCATTTTATTTTTATTTAGAAATCGATTGAGGAACGTTCACAAATAACTATTTTCGACCTACTTTTCTCCTATATGAATCTTTAAACTTTTCCGTATAGATTGCAAAACTTTGTCAAACAGAAGCCCTTCCTTTCCATCAAGCGTTACGTATTTCATGGATGTCCCCTTATGGTATATCAGCTTTAGATGGGTCATATTTAAAATTGATTTGTTTTCTGCTATTATATATAATTGAGTCTCAAATCATATTTAATCGAGTCTGCATATAGTCCCGTATTACCAGGCCCGAATTTTAGGGGGGGGGGCAAATGCCCCGGGCCTCCCGATTCAAGGGGCCCCCCTAGACCTGGGCCGACCTTTTTTTTTGCTCGTCACCTCCCAGAACGTTACCTCTAAATGTTTTAAGAAAAGAGGGCCTCACAAACAAATTTGCCCCGGGCCCCCCACCGTCTAAATCCGGCCCTGCGTATTACCGTTTGAAATATTCCATTCCGACGTTACACCGTGGCATTCGTTTTTGCGAAATGTATCTCCATACATTAGGGTAAGGTTTAGTCCTGTGTCAAAAGTAGGGGCCAGATAGACAAAACCTTGACTACTGTAAGAACTTAAAGGTGGAAGTATATTCATTAGATGCAAAACCACGAAGGACATGTAGCGTAACAGAGCCATATAGTTTTACTAACACTAACAGTCTCTCTTAACCCTTTAGTGCCCAGTGTCGCCTTTAGACGGGCTTCAGTCAAACCTCTAAAAAGCTTCAATTAATACAAAAAAAAAATATTTATGAAGATTCATAGTGATTTTACCGAAGTTCGCCTAATAATTAATTTGGGCACTAGAGGGTTCAATTGGGTTAGAACATACGACGACTGGCCTTTAAAATCAGCATCGTACCTCCAGACTTGAAGACAGGATTCTCCAGACGGAACAGGATTCTCTAAAAAAAGTAAGTGAAAAATTAACGACTGTACTATGTACTATGTTTTTTGCCGAGAATAGAATTACAAAACAAAAATATTCATATTTTCAATCGACAGCCCGAAACTGGCAATTAATAGCCAGAAATCAGTGCGTCTTGAACTGTCCTACAGATCAGACGTTTTTTCCGTTGCTTGTGGACTGGTCTTTGACTGCCTATAGCTTCAAAGTTTGTGTTTTGTCAGTGTGTCTTTTAAAGACTACCTGAAAGTTATTTCCCATCAGTCTTTCTCAAGACTACCTACTTTTAAATTTAACATTTGTTTTAACTTTTTTCGTATCACCTGAAATGGCTGGACGGAAAAAGAAACCTCGCATCGCTGCGGGGAGGAAAAGAGAGGCATCTCTTTCTGACACATCGAGTGTCTGTAGTGACAATCCTTTTGATATTTTGCCTGAGCAAGAAGCTGGTGAAATGGAAGTTACCAATAATGAAACTATACAAAATATAAAATCTTTAAAAAAGGAGAAAGTTCCACCTATTGTGGTAACTATTTCTTCTGAATTGAATATATTCTAAAAGGAACTTTCAACGTTTGTTTCTGACGTCAAAGTTACCTATCAAATTGGCCGTAGAGGTGAATGCCGCTTATTAGCCGACTCAGTAAAGGGTCGTGATCGTCTTGTCCAGTATTTAACTGACAAGATGTACAAATTTTTTACATGACACCAAGAACGCCAAGCCGTTCAAGGTTGTCTTGAAAGGTCTCACCAACGATCAAACCGTTGATGAGATCAAACTTACTTTAACAGAATTACTTGGCATAGCCCCTACCCAAGTAATTCTAATGAAACAAAAATCAGTAACACACAGTAAATAATGTGCATATTGCAATTATTACTGAAACATTTTTGAAAACTAACATTAAATTAAAATATGATCCCAATTACGTGGTTCATAGATATGATAGGATTCAGGGTTCCGGCGGTGGAGTTGCAATTGTTATTCATCGCCGAATCAAACATCGTGCTCTTCCCCATCTTGAGACGAAAGTTATTGAAACTTTGGGAATTGAAGTTCAAACTGAACTTGGGATTTTATTTATTGCCGCAGCATATTTACCATTTCAATGCACACGCGAGCACAAAAATTATTTTAAAGGTGATTTACAAAAACTCACCAGAAATCGTTCGAAATTTTTCATAATCGGCGATTTTAACGCTAAACATCGTTCATGGAATAATTCTCAAAGTAATTCCAATGGCAAAATTTTATTCAATGATTGTTCTTTAGGATACTATTCTATTTTGTCTCCGAATAGTCCTACATGCTTTTCTTCTGTAAGAAACCCTTAAACAATTGATTTGGTGCTAACAGATCAAAGTCATGTATGTAGTGATTTGATCACACATGCTGACTTTGATTCTGACCATCTTCCAATAACTTTTTCTTTATCACATGAATCAGTTTTAAACCCTATGAGCTCTGTTTTTAATTATAACAAGGCTAATTGGGAAAGATACAAAACTCATATTGAGAGAAATTTCAATAATGAGCTTGATTTGCAAAACGAAGTGAATATTGATTCCGCTTTGGAAGCATTAAAATGTGCAATTGTTGATGCCAGGAATTATTCTGTTCCAAAGGCTCAAGTGAAATTTGATTCATCAATAATTGACGAAAATCTTCAACTTCTAATTCGTTTGAAATATGTCCGCAGACGTCAATATCAACGTTCTCGTGACCCTGTTTTTAAAACTATTTATAAAGATTTACAGAAAGAGATTAAACATAGATTTACTCTTCTGAGAAATCAAAATTTTGAGACTAAAGTTGAAAAATTGAAACCATATTCAAAACCATTTTGGAAGCTGTCGAAGATTCTTAAGAAACCTTCAAAGCCTATTCCAGTTTAAAAGATGGTGAACGTTTTCTTGTATCCAATGAACAAAAGGCTCAAAGACTTGCTCAGCAGTTTGAGAGTGTTCATAACTCAAATTTGAATTTTGTGAGTCCAATTGAAAATGAAGTCACACGTCAATTTGATTTAATTTCTTCCCAGAATTTTTTACCTGCAGAAATAATTGAAACTAACTTGAATGAGATTAAATCAATTATTAAAAATTTCAAAAATATGAAAGCACCTGGTGACGATGGAATCTTTAATATACTAATCAAACATCTCCCTGAGAGCACAATGGAATTTTTAGTGAAAATTTTCAATTGCTGCTTCAAAATTGCATATTTTCCCAAATTATGGAAAAATGCAAAAATTACTCCCATTTTAAAACCGGATAAGAACCCAGCTGAAGTTTCAAGTTATCGACCAATCAGTTTGCTTTCTTCAATAAGTAAACTGTTTGAGAGAATTATTCTTAACAGAATGATGTCACACATCAACGAAAATTCAATTTTTGCAAATGAACAGTTTGGACTTCGCCATGGGCATTCCACAACTCATCAATTGCTCAGAGTTACTAATATGATACGAGCTAACAAATCTGAAGGTTATTCCAGGAGAGCAGCTCCATCTTTTAGATATAGAAAAAGCATTCGACAGTGTTTGGCATAAAGGTTTGATTGCGAAATTGCAAACTTTTAATTTTCCAATTTTCCTAATCAAAATTTTAAAAAATTATCTTACTGACCGAACTCTGCAGGTTGTCTATCAGAATTCCAAATCTGATAGATTTCCTGTCAGAGCAGGTGTACCTCAAGGTTCAGTCTTGGGTCCAGTCCTGTACAACATATTCGCTTCAGATCTTCCTGATTTGCCTCCAGGATGCACAAAGTCATTGTTCTGCGATGACACAAGCATTTCCGTAAAAGGAAAAAGCCTTCGTGTCATATGCAGTCGATTGCAGAAAAGTTTAGATATTTATTTTTCCTACTTGTAAAAGTTGAAAATCTCTCCCAATGCTTCTAAAACTCAAATGATAATTTTTCCTCATAAGCCTAGGGCTTCTTTCCTCAAGCCAAACAATAATCACGTTGTCAAGATGAATGGGGTTATTTTAAGTTGGTCCGACAAGGTTAAGTACTTGGGACTAATTTATGATAAAAAACTTATTTTCAAATAGCACATTGAGAGTATACAAGCCAAGTGCATCAAATATACGAGATGTTTATATCCTCTTATTAACAGGAATTCTAAACTTTGTTTAAAGAACAAACTTTTGATTTACAAACAAATTTTTAGACCAGCAATGCTTTATGCTGTACCGATCTGGTCAAGTTGCTGTTCAACAAGGAAGAAAACGCTCCAAAGGATTCAGAATAAAATTCTGAAAATGATTTTGAAGCGTCCTCTTTGGTTTGGTACACTCGAATTACATAGACTTACTGGTGTTGAACCATTAGAAGCTATGTCAAATAAAATTATTAACAATTTTCGACAAAAATCGTTGCAATCCTCAATTGCTACGATAAGCTCTCTTTATAGCCAATAAGTTAGCAATTAAGTTAGTTGTAAGTTTACTTCCTCTTTTCTGACAAGTAGGTTTAAATCTCTACGAATGATAAGTCCTAATTGCGAAAGCAAACAAATCCTAACAATTAAAATTACAAATTTCTAACAGTGTTGAGAAGTCACCATTTGTGATTGGACACACATACTCATTATTTACTAATATTTATCATAAATACTTAAGCTACTTACAAATCCCCCCTTAAAAAAAAAAAAAAAAAAAAAAAAATAGCCAGAAATTATTTCCATGGGATAGAGAAGTGAAGTTTCGAGAAGCAAAAAAAAAAGATTAGACATTGATTGATTTCACTTTACTCGGACATGTCACAAACATGCCGGAAAGGACAGAAATGGTAACAAAAATCCCGGAAGACAAAGAAAAGGTGAAATATCAAAATAAAAACTAGAAACAAACAAATAAAATATTCCGGATAATCGAGTCTCCGAATAATCGAGTCCGACTTGTATTTTGAAAATATTTCAAAACAAAGCTTGATGGCAGCACAATTCTGTAATTCGGGAAACAAAGCTTCGCTTCCAAATCAATAAATTATTAAAACATTCATAGTCTATTGGAGAACCTAGTAGTACAGGTAGTTTTCGGAATTTATTTCCTCTATACTAATTAAAAGAGCCGTTGATTCGCAAAACACCCTGATGAACGCAATGCAAATATACTCAACTTAAACGAGGCTCGCCAGTCGAGGCTCGGCTTCCAAACTCGCTTTGATAGACTCATATTAAAACAGATTTTCTACCTCCTCCGCAAACACTCGGAGACATTTGGCGTATTGTTCCACAATCATCGATTGCAACAACCAGCATGCATTTTCTTCTCCCTCTCCCACCAACTCTCTCGCTCCACCCTGGTTCGAACGAAATTTCCATCCAACCCGCTGTCATACATTGCGATACATCGCACTAGAATGCACACAGCGCCCGTACAATGTCGCGTAGTCGCACACGTCCTGCTTGCGCTGTACGTACAACACCCCATCAACACACCTTGCTCGGCCGGCGGTCGTCGTCTGCTGCTCAGGTGTAGGTGTTATCCTGTCGCTCCCGGCATGTTTTCGCCTGACGCGCATTTTACACGCACGCGATGCGAACGCCGTCAAATCTTTCTCTCTCTCTCTCACAGCACTTTGCTGTGGTGAATTCGAACAGTTTTTCCTCCCTGGCTGCCACCCACCACCTGCAGGACAAGAGTATTAGTGTTATACGCTTTTACTCGCGCTCGCTCGTTCGCTCTCTCCCTGTGGTGGCATTCGGTTCCGAGGATGCGGGACTGCCAGCCGGTGCAAGGACTACTGCGCAGTGAGCGGAGCGTGCGGAAATCGATGGGTGCTGCCTGGCTGGGGGATTGGGTGGAAAAGATACACCCGGAATGTCCGCGCGGTGGTGGTGAAAACTGTCACACCCGGTGAATGCATCCTGACGCCTTTCGTGCCGAAGCAGGTGGTGATTTGTTCCTCGGGTTCGTCTCTCTTCCGCTCTGTTTTTTTCTTGCTCTTCGTCGCTCTCGCCGAAAGAGGGGAAATTCTGCGTACGTGCGTGCAGCAGTGTGCGTGGTTTGTTATTTTTCGAGTACTTCGCTGCTATTGCTGCTGCTGCTCCTGCTGGTGGTTGCGTTTCTGCTGCTGTTGCTATTTTTCCGCCTTTCAAATGGGATTGTGTTTTATGCATGACTGACGACGGGGGTGTTTTTTTTATTCTAGTTACTGCGGATAAGCCTTGACAAATTTTGGAACCTCATATTGGGTGATTTAGGAATAAATTTTTGATACAAATCAATTTTCACACCATTGGATAATATCGTAAGCTTATGGATCCATCGGAATCTAACAAATTGTAATATTCAAAAGTAAGGCTTTCCACCCACTATCGAGTGGAAGCAGGAAGGACCGTCTGTTGCTGTCCTTCTCGCAATCGGAAGCGTGGTGAATTTGGCATTCGGCTGCCGGGTGGCAAGCCCGAAGTGGCCGTTCGGTGTTCGAAAGTCAGTTTCGAATTTCGAATCACGGCAGCCGACGGCACCAACACCAGCGCAGCGGGCAGGACTCGTACCAAGTCCCCCACTTTGTTGCATTTATATTGTGATGGGCTCAGCCCGGATCAGTTAGTATTCATCGTATCCTCATTCGCTGTTTAGCGCTAGTCGAGTTTGCATCGATCTTACCGTCCTGTTGTTTGTTGTTTTTTCTCATCCAACACTTGGGAGGAGAGAGAGAGATAGAATTGTGTCTGCACAAAGTACTTAGACCGTAGACCGTAAAGGTATAAGTCTTCGGAGTAAAGTAACACAGTAACACACTGTCAACGTAGCTCGACACACAGTTTGTAGTCTTCGTCGAAGTAGCGGTCTATCTCTCCAAGGAAGCAACCTCCAACTTCGTAGACGGAGACAACCCGTAAAAAAAAGGATCGAACGCGCGAGTAGTCTCAGCACATGCAGCAAGTTAGAGTTCACTTTTTCTTCGGTAGCAACAGCGAAACGTAAAGTTCAGTGTTGTAGATTACGTCGTAATTCGTAGATATCTCGAGTATCCGGAACGTCGACTGCAACTCCTGGAACGTCTCATATTCTTCAATTCTAAAACCTCCGAGGGAGAAAACAAAATTCGCAACGACAGTAACATTTATCCAACTTAGCTAAGCAAAAAAAGAAAAACCGGAAACTCAGCAACTTTCCGCGTTAAACCATTGGTCAACGACGAGTGCTTTTATCCTGTGACGACAGTAGCTCAGAATTCGTACAACGGAGGAATCACAGTTAGATAGCCCATGTTAGTTGTTTTAGCAAAATACGAAAAAAGTGTGATTTTTTGTGTGTACTAAGGTCGCAGAGAAAGTGTGAAGAAAGTGCAAAAAACGGTGTCCAAAGCAGAATAAAACATAGAAAAAAAAACATACACAGAGTTTTCCACCCAATCAGCAAGCAAAAAACGGTCGATGTTGCACGCGTAATTATCAACAACGAACGACAGCAGAGAAGCAAATAATTAAAAACACACACAGGCAGTAGTGTTTCATCGTCGACAAACAGAAACAAGGGAACTTCAACAGTGTCACCCCGTTTTTTCACCGCCACCAACCAACCAACCAACCAGAAACAGGTCGGTCCCGACAAAGCAAAGCAAACCGAGCCGAACGCGACAGAAAATCAATTCCAGTTTGTTTTTCCGGCACCGAGTCACACACCACCCAGACCGGGAGTGTCACAGAGCAATCAGCAGAACCCCGAAACGCGGATGAGGGCTAGGCCGAGAAGGGAGGCAAATTGAAAATTTCCAACAGCGAAGCGCTCAATTTGCATCTGATTTAGCGATATTTTTCGATTTTCCACATTTCCTCGTCTGCCAGTTGTCGGTCAGACAGTCGTTTGTTTTTCCGTACAACCGTGTTTTGTGAAACCAGAAGGGCATTAGATCCTTCCGCCAGAGGGAGGTGCAACTTCCTGCAGAGCGTGTGGCGGAATTTCGGGCTCAGATACTCCTCAGTCCTCAGTGCCCTGTGGCAAATCTACCGAGAGACACTCACACAGACTTACACAAACACATACGCATGCCGCGTTCACAATCGGAAAGACAGACAGTCGTATAGAGGTTTACTGCCGAACCGGGGGCTAAAGAGGAAAAATCGAAACTTTTTGGCCGAAGATTGCCTTGAAAAGTAAGCAAAATTAAAGCAATAAAAAGGACCAACCGGGAAGGCAAACAACTTTTTCTTTCGGGTTCCAACGTAGTGCGCGACAAGGTCGTCATCGGCAGGCAAGGCAAGTGAGTGTCGAGGAAATTCTGCTGAAACCACGGCAGCAGTGAATGCGAAAAACAGGAAGTGCTTAAACGGGAAGTGGTTTATCCCACCGCCGCCGTAGCAGTCGTCGGTTTTTTTTTTTTCGAAGTCGTGTTCTTCGACGTCGTCGTCTTCGCCGCCGTTTCCGTAGTCGACGTAGTAAGTAGAAGAAAAAGCGAAAGAAAGAAAGCATCAAGAGTAACGTGACAGTGTGCGTGCAAAAAGGCGTAAATCTTGTGGTAAAATTTTTTGGCCAACAGCAACCCCGGTGTCTTGCGCCCAGTGCTAGTAGTGCAAACCAACGAAAAGTAGAAAAGTGTAGCTGGAAGAGCGGAACAAAGCAACGCGAAGTGTGGTCACCGCAGCGGTGTTAGGAAATTTCGAGCAGAAGCCTGTGCTCGCCAACGGCCTCAAAATTTTCCCGTCCACAATTAAGGAAATAACGGCGCCAGTCAACTACTTCCTGACCAAAAAAGTCATTGTAAGTGCAATAAGCTAGCCGGTTTTATGTTATGAATTTCCGCTTATCTCCCGGGGTGTGCGTGTATGTAAGATCTGAAGTGTGGTGGAAGGGAAGTGGGAACAACAGATGGTGTAGTTTCTGATTCTGGCAAAATTGTACATTTCAGTTGCGCCTATACAGGAGCGTGGGAAAGACAAACAGGTGGGGTCCCCAGGTTTATCGACGACGACGGTACCGAATGGTTGTAAACAAAATTAGCCTGACAGTTAACGGTTAATAAGTTCGGTTAGACTAGGCCAGGGAGTTGACAAGTCTTTCGAGAAGTACATTTGTGACCGACAGTAATAAAATCGGTAGCATTACTCTGGTTTTGCCTTGAACAAAGTAAATTAGTTTTGACAATGGAAAGAAAAAAGCTGAGGTTCTTAAAGTATGTTTTTGAGAATGTGCTACTCTTCTTTCGAAAGTGTCACTAATGCGTAAAATTTCACATGAGCAACAAGTTGAGGTATCCTATATTTCTTCAAGTTTATATTAAATTTTTCCAGTTTGCTTTGAAGATCATTAACGTTGGCGGATAAGCAGTTGCTATACCAATCAGAAATTTGTTCGAAAAATTCTAATTGAACAACAAATTTTTCTTATGATCAAATTTTCCTACGCATTAGGCTACACATTGAGTGGTATTTTGTTCACAATAACAACTGGAAATTCAACCCTGGTTCAAATATTCGTTCAAGCTATAATCATATAATCAGATATACTTGGCTGATCACTTTTTTTGTTGAGACATAAAAAACGCAATTTGGAGCGAAGAAAAAAAAATTTGTGATTTTCAAAGTGATTTGCACAGTGAAATGTCGGTAACCAAAAATAGTGCCTTAGTGCTTATTTTGATCGAGCTCACAATTCACAAAAAATTTTGAACTTTGCTCCAATAAACAGTCGCAAAAGAGAAAGAATCGAAGTATCGCTTGAAAAAAAAGTAATATTTGATTGAATTACTCTGCTCGAAATCCATTGAAAATTGATTATTTTTCTAGCGAATGGCCTCAATGCGTGCGTTAGTATCTTTAAATATTTTTAAAAGGTGTTTAGAAAGCGTTTTTCGCTGTTAAAATGTGTCGACAAAACCAAAGTGATGTGGAAAAATGAACTCAATTTATTTTATATTTTATTTTAGACGATCATTTCAACTTAAATTGTCGAATTTTGTTTATATAGAATGTCATTGAACAAAGTTTCTTCACTCAATTCAGCAAAAGTAAATTGCTTTGGTACGTAATATTCAGTTTTTTTATTATTAAATTTTGTCTTATTTTGCCGACACTAAGGAAATATAAAAAAACGTTCCAAACCTTCGCTGGATAATCTTATTTCAATAAATGTGGAAAAAATAAGAGCAATGTTTCAATTACAGTATAGTATAATCATTTTTGATTTTCTTCATGTTAAATTTAGGCAAAGATATTGGGTTGATTCGGTACACATGTTTAATGTAGGTACTCATCTTGAACCTAATTATTTTTTACTGACAAGCAGTTTGTGTTTAAAAATGGAATACAATCAATGCATATAATCAATGCATCAAGCAATAAATGAGAATGATATCAAAAATTTTTATTCTTCAATCTTTAACCGAAAAACGGTACAAACAATTTGCAGCGAAAATGATAACGATTGTATGCCAACCAAAGTGTTTTACAATGGTAACTTACAAGATACCAAAAGCAAATATTCGAGTATTCATTCTTATTTGGCCCTATTCATTCGGGTTTCGCAATAATTCCAGAGATTTCCTCTCAGTTACGCTGGCCAAATGGGAAATAATTTTCGCTGGAGCCTATAGATATGCATTTTTTTTTATCGAAATCAGAAGGTTTAGCTTTTTAAATTTTTCTTGAGAAAAACTTTGGCAAGATTCACTAAAGTTGTTCAAGTTTGTTGTCGAGTTCAAGTTCAGTTGCAATTTTTTTTGTGAATTTTTTTTTTCATAAAACCGATGATAGTATTATTTATATCAACTCCATTGAGTTTTATCTATTTTTTACTCAAGTTAGTGTACAACAAGAAATTACTTTTTGCATTGAAATTCAAAGTTTTACACCTACACAGTACCAAAAAATGAAATTCACAACTAATGCAAATGAATGCACATGACGGTTTCTAACACATAAAGTGAAAAACATATAGAATTTCACACCGGTTATAATGCACAATACAGAATCGTTTTAAACCATGTAAATTTGTAAAGTTGATATAAACTTAAAGCTTTGAATATAAATATGAATGCAAATTCACAATATATTCATTTACATTGCATATGAATATAATGCCACACGGAATATTACATGATTTCCAATGCTCCATTTATGTGCATTTAAAGTAATGTAATTTTTTTTTCTGTGTACGGAATATTCAAAAAACATACAAATTAAACGTTCTTTTATTATCATTAAAAAAATCTTACAGTAAGTCTGTCTATAATAAGTTGAAGGTCAAATTCCGATTGCGGAATGTAGCACAACCAAAAAGAAAAAAAATCGGGTTTTTTGTTGCCACTCAGACGCCTCTAAACAGATTACACGATTTCAGGTATATATTTTGTTACCAAACCTAAGAATAATACTGCTGATAAATTGATAAACTCATTTAACCGATGATTTACTGAACAGTTATCAGTCAAACAGCCATCACTTCGAAATGTTCAGTCTACTCAGTCGACTGATAATTTAACCACAATTATTTGGAAATGTTCAATTGTTCGAGACCGGTGTTTTAGTGAAATTTTGAGTTAGAAATGTTGACGAGATCGTTACCGGATTATGTTTGTAATTTTTTTTTTTTTTTGTTCGTAAGTTAAAACCTGACAACTTCTGGTTTCTTAATAACAGACCAAAATGGCCATATACCACCCAATATGGGAATTTCCGGAATCAAAATGATACCCAGAGGCCAGAAATTAAGCCTTTTTGAAATCCAAGATGACGACTTCTGCTCTCTGGAAAACATCCCAAAATTATCGAATACCACTAAATATGGATATTTCCTTAAACGGGATGATGAACAGAAGCCTACAATTGACTCCAGAGAATACCGTGTTAATCTCCGACCACGAATTCAGTTTAGCGGGGATGAAATCGAGCTGGTTGGCAAGTGTGTGCACCTAGGCTAACTGGTGATTACCGAGAACGACATTAGCAGAGAAATTCGTCGAGGTCCTATGGCGGAAAATCGTGCCTTTTTTGGATTCGATGTCGCACTGCTCGAATAAAACTCGTCACGAAACGAAGTTGACCATCTACAAAACTTTGATCATACTGTAGCCCTCTAAGGCCACAAAGCTTGGTCCATGCTCATGGACAACTAAAGCGCACTTGCTTTTTGTACGGAAGATGGCAGAGGTCACGAATGCTATTATATTCCAAATCAATTTCATTTCCAAAAAAGAATTGTCGAATCGCTACTATTTGCCTGATTACGAAAAAAAATGTTGAGCGACTTGTCGCATACTACGAGGGATGTACGTCAATGGGTTGTATAAACAGTGAAATAAAAATCGCTGTTTCTACAACAAGATGACGTTTTTCCTTGAAACATACATTCGGCAATGTTTTGTGATTATATTAATGCATTATGTACAGATCAGCTAGTTGAAATTCGTCCTAACACTCATTATACAAACGTTTTTGGGAAAAGCTTCGTACTGAAAATTTTACTCGCTGTCGCATACGTCAGTGTGCGAGATTACGGCAGTGCTTGTTGTCAAGAACTATAATGAGCGGCTCCGGCTGAAACAGGCTCTTATATAGGCCACATGTTTTCAATTGCAAGGTATATGATCCTGTCGACCGTGCTTGGAAGCAACCATATAACGACCAATCAGAGGTCGAATTTTTCGTTTTGACAAGGCTTGATGATTTTCAATAGTACAATAGTGTGAATAATAAAATTACAATTATCTTATTTTGGGAAGAATTTTAGAAGATTTTCCAATCTATTGCTGCAAGAACGAAGGAAATCCATCTAATACTAACCGATTTATTAGCATTTGAAATTGGACATATTTTTCACCCTTTTCGGTTTTAGATTTTCATTTCACATTCCTATGTAGCCGAACTTCCTGAGAGAAGTATTGTACATCAAAACTGCAGGAAAATTCTTTATGAGGTCTATTTTGTGGCTAAACCTGGACTGGTTGCTTTTATTCACTCAATCCAGTATGTTTTTCAAGTTTTAAAGGCAGTAAAACGAAGCCTTTTCATTGTTTCATTTGCATATTCCAATGCCTTATTGAATGAATTGCGTTATTTTATTTTATTCAAAAAACACTGAAATAGTAATCCCGGGCTAATTGATTATACGCGTTATTATTTCTTTTATACTTTTATAATACATGGAACAAATAATTTTAGAATTATCGAATGTCAAATATTCTCTAAATTATTCTAGGAAAAAATTCTGTACAGTATTACCAATTACCTTTTTATGTTATAGGGTGGGAAGGTAATCGGTTTTCGAAAACTAAGCTTTTTTCATTCAATTTGGGGCCACTAACTTAAGTTGCCGGAATTGGATTGTTTTTGTCCCCACTTGCCGCATTGCATTTCAAATTTGTATAAGAAAACCGGTCACACTGGCGAACAACTTTCGATATATTTGGAATTGTTTACAATCACAAACGGAATCAATAAAAAATGCTTTTGGTCCTGTGTTCGTAACATTCTCGTTAAAATTCTTTATTTTTTATGACTGTCAAAAGTCGAATTCAAACATCGTTGGGAAGAGCAGAAAGGTTGAGGATGACATCAACATAATTTCTCATCCAAAAGAATAATGACTTTTATTTTTGGTAGAAATCCCGCCGAAAAATCGATGCTTCACAATATTCTCAACAAATTTGCTTATTACTTACAACACGCGACGTGACGTGAGATAAGACACAACACTTATTGTTCTTACTACATTAAAACATATTTCTCTCTGACGCATACAAACAACGCATAAGAAAAATGTTACCAGTCGGACTTTTTCACTGAAGATAGACGGTATCACGCCCGAAACCGATCGAGTTTAGAAGCACATTTTTAGTATGTTTTAAAGTTTTCATTCGTTCGTTCTAAGAAGAGTGTTGTGACTTGTTTCGCTTCACGTCGTGTAAGTAATGTTAGTTCTTAATCTTACGGTGCACAAAAAATACCAAATATTAAAGTGAAACTTGCTCACAACAAGCTTCTCCATAAGCCCAGTCAAATTTTTACGCTTAAGTAATCGGGAAATTGAGCATTCACTGATTATCTCATTTTAAAACAATATACTTTGGCCAATCAAGTGCAAGTTTGATAATATAGTTGTATTAAGATGTATTTTTCGTGAACTTTGAGACGTTTTTTGTTCATCACTGAACTTTGTAAGTTGAAAACTGTTGTCTTTCATGACTTTCAAAAGCATTTCTTTTGCTATTCTGAGTTTGATTTCTGGGATAGTCTGGGCTTCACAAGCGTTTTATCGCTTTTCTAAGCCCAACTAGGTATTATGATTTTTATTTCTAGCCCTTTCTTGCTATTAGAATCATTTATCATTCATCATCCGGACGAGAACGTAAAGAACACATTCTTTTTTGGCCTCATCTGGCCTCTAGAAGCACTTTTTCACTATGCTGAGCTCAATTCGAGATCGATTTTCTGCCTTTTCTGAACCTAACAATTATTTATTTTGCCGTTTCGAGCTTAACCCTCTAGTTGAGCCTTTAGACGGTATCCAGTGAAACCTCTAAAAAGCTTCAATCAATACTTGAAAAATGTTTATAAAGTTTTATAGTGATTTTTCCGAAGTCCGTCTGAAAATTAACTTGAGCACTAGAGGGTTAATCATTTTTCTTGTTGGACTCGCCACTCTGAGGATAAATTAGGATCATTTTTTATTGGAGTTTATTCTGGTCTCTGGTCGTTTCATTCGTTCTTAGCTCAACTCAGGATTTTTTTATTTTTTTCGCCCTTTTTGGTCTTGAGAAACAGATTTGTTTAATTCGAATTTTACTTTATGTTTGTTTTCTGTTCTAGTTTTGACATTTAGAATTTTTCGTTATTCTTTTTCAGGTTTGCTGGTCTTAAACCTTGGACTTCAATTTAATTGACATTCAAATCTTGGGAAGACCAAACTTAGTTGAGTCGATTATTAAAACGATGATTATTTACTTGTAAATTCATTGTGAGTTGATCACGTCACCTATGTTAGCGTTTGGATTCGAACCCAAGCTTCCCGCGTGGTTGACGGAGACGTTGGCAGTTACGCTAAGCCAACGCTTATTTACAACAATTGTGTATTGTTTTACATAATGAAAAGAGATATATCCTTAAAAAACAGGTAACACATTGTCATTTACTAGTTTCCAGCACACTAAGGTCGTTTTTTACGCAGGGGATGCGTTCTAAATTTGTATGGGCCCGCGTAAAAACAACTTTTTTGAGTTGCAAATATAACAAAGAAAACCGTCTTAAAACGTTAGAACCTCGTTCGAATATGATAGTGGCCAATATAGAGACCAAAATGCATTATTTTAAATTTTGAGTATTTGCACCAAAAATTGTGATTTTTATTGAAAACTATGATCACTCGTGGCCTAAAACGGAGTAATGGAGGAAAGCAACCCGCGTAAAAAACGACCTTACTGTATTATTGAGTTAAAATACTGGAAATCTGGAAGATAGCAAACACCTTTTACGTTTTAAGTTTTCAGTACCAAGTCTTCAGGAGTGTCTTACAACAAAAATATTACCTAAATTATGTGTATTTCCTGCCGAACTTTCTCAAAAATTAATGAACGATGTTCTTTTCCTCTGTTCGACGTTTCGTCATTGATCAGTGACATCTTCAGGGCAAAATATGTCTTTTTCGTTCCTTGTTGCAATACTTTTTAAAGATTAGCGTCAATATTAATTGATAACAGTAAACCAAAAAGATTATTTTGACGAGAAAGGGTCAAATATACACTATTTAACTAAGTTTTCAATCGCTTCACTTAGTATTACAACACCCAGTTTGAATACAGCAGTACTTTTTAAAAAGTTTATCATTACCTGGAACGGGTCGAAATTTGTTGATTCCGATGACTCAAAGAGTTGCGGTCTTTAGCAGATTTGTTCAGAATTCTGCCCCTATGTGGCAATAGAAAGCACGAAATTCATTTTCTTAATTAAACACACTTTAACTACACGGTCATTCAGGTGCTTACGAAATTCATTGTATTTTGATCTCAATTTTTCTCGCGATTCAGACTATCTAGCAAGTTGCAATCTTGAACCGAGTAGTTCACAATTTCAAGGGCTTCTGAATGATGAACACTTTTTCCGATACATAGCGCTGGTGTGCACGCTATTCCTCGTATTTTCACCTCATCTTATCTCGCGATTACGATTCCATAGAATGCTACGGGTTTCAGCAAAGTTGATCAGAAGGTCAAGGGTTTCTGGTTGGTGGGCAGTTTCGTTGAGAATAAGACTGCTACCTGCTTTACGGTATGTGTTTGGTTTTAAGTGGTATGAATTCGATGAAGACCACAGCTTTTTGAGCGGTTGAATCCACGAATTAAAGGTAAATAGAAAATACTGAAAGCTTTATGTAGACTACCACAACGTTGTGGCAGAACTGTGGACAAAACTGTTAGCCAGCCAACAGTTTGACCTTCTTAACATTTTTCTTGACCGCTGCTTTCTAAGTGGTTTATTTCGCAAAATAAATTTAGTTCAAAATAGTGTAATTACGCCAAAAACCGGGTAACCACTTCAATCGAACACTTTTGATTTACCATTTTGTGCTATTAGTTTTATTTTTGAGGAGTTATTTGAAAATAGGTATTGATGACTAAAAATATTTTTAGGTTTGTTTGATCGGTGTAATATCCTCGGCAAAGTTGTAAATAATATTTTCGTCTTTCCGAAAAAAATATTCACTCTAATCTTAATTTTTTTTATTCAAAAAACAAGTTAAAAGAGAAATTGAAAATAAGTTATCTAAAAATGTCATGTTTTAACAATGGATTTCTTTACGAAAACTACAAAAAATTAGCTGAACATTGATGACTGTCTGATCATGGGAAAATAAAAAGAACAGTTATAGTTTCTTTTTTTTTACTTACTATTTCCAAGTTTTTTTTGGAAGAGCAAAGTTATAAGCTACCACTTTGCCAAAGACACTATTCCATTCAAACAAATCATTTTGGCTGTGAAAATATTTTTATTCACCAATGGAGTGCTCAATTGCTGAAGTGATGAAATCCAAAACTTTTAAGTGGTTGGATTCTCGAGTCAATTATGTTCGAAAAACTAAAATACAGGCACACTAGAGCCGCGTTTCGGCTGAATCCCAAACCTTACTATCCGTGGGCTACAAGCCTTTGACCTTCGGCACAACTATGCTGAAGGCAGATCACAAATCCCCAGGTTAACTGAATCACGAGATAGAGTGACAGCAATATAAACATTTTAGGTGTTGTTAAATGTTTTGGGGTTCTGGTAGATTCAATTCAGGTGTTGTAATGCTCAGTGAGTCGATTCCAAAATTAATGCGGATAGTGTATTTTCCCCTGAAAAAGTCACTGATCAGCGACGAAACGTCGGACGGTATGAAAAAACGTCGTTCTATAACTTTCAAGATTGCTCAACCGGAAATTCTCCCAACGTATGTGAAAACATAACTCTTAGCAACAATTATTAGAAATATTACTTCCACTGGATCATGTGGAATATCAACTCAAATTTTGTGAGTTTGTGAGTCTTCCCAAAAACCATTAAATTTTATTTCATTGATATTTTACTTTTTATAACGCAACAAATGATGAAAATGATAAATTTAGTTTTTCCAAAATAAAGTCTTGAGAATGGAAGTGATACCTCGTGGATCGCGTTGAAAAAAACATGGAATAAATTTGTTATAGTGCTGTCATAGAGTTTCAGCTAAAACGAGAAGTGATTAAAAAAAAAATAAAATTATTTGGAAACAATACCCCCGTTATCAATGTTTTCTCCCAAAATTTATAAAAAACTGCAAACAAAAGTTATCAATCATTTTTAACAAAATATGTAATTTTTATTATTATGAATGACGTTAAGACAGGTCATAAGATGTGGGTTCAGGTTCCACCTGCTTAGTTGAAGAAAAATTAGATGAAGTTCCGCCTACTGCTTTTCCGTAGTTTATACTGCCCTGTTTCCAGCTAATTTATGTTTCCGTTGTCATACTTACATTTACTGCCTTTGGATTAAAAAATTGCAAAATATGTAATACAAAAAAAATCCATATTTTCAACGAACTGACTAGTATTGAAAGCTTGCTTGCAGACAGTGAGGAATCGCTGTTCTTTCATATAATTAAATACTAGCGATGAATCAGATTCCGCATTTAGGAAGTACATTACTTTAAAGCAAACTGAAAGATTGCTTGGGTTAAATAAAAATGAAGAAAACGTTTTATCCTACAAAAAAAAAAAAGAAATCAGCACACTTTTTTCATTTCGCCATGCCACAGCCTAATCTCTGCAATACAGGCACATACAACAATAAGTATTATCAAGTCGAACCATTTGATTGATTAGGATTAGGATGATTTTCTTGCTAACATTCAATCCAATAACAACGTTTTTGGATAATGCTGATAAAATATACAAATCACGTGCTTAAGACAAAATAATTGCAAAAGATAAAAAAATAGCCGGTGCTAAAAATGAAAGAAACTACGAGAGCTTCTGAAATTACTTAGTGAGAGCAGTTGTAAAACATATGTACAAAAAATTCAGAAAAAAACAAGAAAAAACTTTATTTGAAAACAACGCATTACATTGTGGTGAAGTCTACGAATATATCTCTATACTTTGAAAGCCCTATTTTTCTCATTTCCAAAGTGGTCGAAAATAATGACCAAGTAAAAAATAAAAATGTAAGCTTAGGTCCAAGAATGGTGCTTCAACCATAACTTGAAATTCCGGGGATTGTAGTAAAACTTCTAGTATGGGCGCAAATAATACTTGACTAGAGCTACAACCTACACGAGAACACACAAGAAGTTTTTGCATTTGTTTTCCAATTGTAGCACCGTGAAATAATGGTGCGGTAAAAAGTCGAAAATTACATTTTTCTCAATAAGTCAGTCAAATTTAACACGATTTTCAGGAAAAAACTTCTGTTTTATTCATAATCGAAAACAGTTTTGAGTTTTTAGTGTACCTATTTGTAGTAAATTTTTTACATAAATAAGTGGCAAATTTTAAGTTATTTGAAGAAAAAATACGCAAAAAACTTAATGTTGGTACAAACGTGTATACAATTTAATAGCTTAAACTGCCAAAACTGTCAAAACATTCAAAATCGGTTGAGAAAAAGCAAACTAAACAAATTATTCCGAAAAACGGTATTTTGACCATAACTCCAAATTTAAGGGGTGTTTGGAAAATTTCTAGTATGAGCGAAAGTTACACTCAACAAAACGTACAATCTACGCTAGGTCACTTCAAAAGTTCTATACCGCTATAGTATCGTGCTATATATTGTTGATATATTTAACTGTTTCTGTTTTTTTAACTCAACTGATGAATCAAATACTGGTGAATAACCAACATTTCTTATTTGAGTATATTATTATTTTTATTGAAAAACGCGTGATTTTACGAACGAGAAAGAATAATATAGGATAAAAGAAGTTTTTTTTCTTAAATTGATTTGATTCCAGTCATATTGAATAAACATCTGAAGATAATTTCTGAAAATAACAGTGAAAAATATTAAACAACAAACTTTCAGCTTTGAACAAAAGATTCAAAAACTAGATCAGGTGAAATAAAAAAAAAAAATATTCTTAATAAAATTTCTTAGTTCACCACGTTTAGTGTCAGATTTTTTTCTTCAATGATACTTAACTTTTGGTAACACTTGAAATTTGAAAACGCCTTTTCCGCTAATATGGTAAATTTAGCTTGTAATATTGAAACATACAGCATAAGGAAATGGAATCTTTCAAATTCTTTAGGATATATGATAAAACTGGTCGACAATTAGTAGGAGGCTGGTATCCAAGACACGACCGCATAGTTGACGTAGGACTACAATAATTTTATATTTTTATTTTGAAGCTATGTTTAATTTGAGCTCGTTTTACTTTTGTAGTTTGCTTGTTTTATTTTAACCAATTTAAGCTTAACATCTTCCAAAAGGAAGGTATTTTGGTTCGGGTGGTAATATCAAGTATCTAGGTCGTCAGCCCAAATTCATCAAGCGACACCTCAAACGACTTGGAACCAAAACTAGTTCATTGGTGGCCGTTTCTACTGTTAAGACGACGTCTTTGACCACTTGAAAAATCAAAAAGTCATGAAAAAAGAACCGTTCATTTTTGGCCCGGTTTGATTTTGGCAACATAAAAAATTCTGGCGTGCTGCCAAAATCGAACGGGGTCTGTATATTAATTATTTTTTTGCAGCACTCTATCTTAGCGGAAAAAATATTCTTTCTAACATTCACAATGGTCCAGAAACCAAATATAGGGGGAAATTTGCGTTTAGAACTCTATAGCAATGTTTTAGAGAGAATCTTTTTTTACAAAAATACTTAAAATTATTGGAGCTATAAAATTGTAGAACAAGGTTTTCTATCTACAAAAATAAAAAAGTTAGATACTTGATAGCATCGAAAATTTTGGTCACCCTAATTTTTGATATTTTTTCAATAAGCGCTTTATCATATGTAACAACTTTGTAGAAGAAAGTTTATCTCTAAAATATTGCTATAGAGCTCTAGACCCAAATTTCCCCTCAAATTTTCTTTAATACGCGAAAAGGCAACCTTCTATTAAATATTTAATTGAGTACGATTTAGTAGTAATTAAACTTCCTTCTATATCTATTTTTTTGTTGAAGTTGGCTCACTCACCGATTACAAAGCGGCAAAGATGTAACATAATTTTTTTACTGCAGTTACAAGCTTGTGGAAAAAAATATCGATAACGATTTACAGTTTTAGTAGAAAATATATATTCACAGAAAATTTAAAATTGACATAGAATTTTACAAACATGTTAACATTCAATTCAGGTCAATTAAAACATTTTATCTGTATACAGATCTCCCAGTTGGTCTCGAGGTACGACGCTGGCCTAACAAGCCAGTCGTCATAGGTTCGAGTCTCGACTCGGGAGAAACTGTCGGTGTCAGTAGGATCGTAGCGCTAGCCCCGCAATTGTCCTGTACACTAAACAGTTGGCTGCGAAGTCTGTGTATAATAAAAAACAGAAGGTCAAGTTCCGAATCGGAATGTAGCACCAAGGCTTTGCTTTTTTTCTATCTGTATTTTTTCTGAATCAATCAGAAAAAAATTGATCAGTTCAAGATACCAAAGAACAACGAAAGTTATATGTCTGTTATCTTCGAAAATAAACTGGGCTAGAGTGATGCACAACATTAGCCTCAGCAATTAATGTTTGCATAGCGTTGTTCAATTACAAGTAAGGTTACGGAAAATAGTATTTTTTTGCAAATGCTAATTCAAAAAAAATTTCAATTGAAAAATACAAATACTAATGTCGGAACTCTAATATCAAGATGAAATGAATTTGGTTTTTCTTCTATGCCGCCACCGCGGGATGCAACTAGTATTGTCATATTGGACTAAATTCATTTAGCTAGTAAAATATAATCTTCAGTACAGCTCGTTTAACTACCTATTCAAAGATCTGTACGGAGCATTTTGGTTTTCTATTGTCTTTTAAATACCCTATATTCAGTTATTTAAATAAATCTGAAAAAAGCAGAGTGTAGAGTTCAAAAATAAACAACGCATTTTGTTGTC
Source organism: Wyeomyia smithii (assembly GCF_029784165.1). NCBI lineage: Eukaryota > Metazoa > Arthropoda > Insecta > Diptera > Culicidae > Wyeomyia > Wyeomyia smithii. The sequence continues at coordinate 10,175,748 of NC_073695.1, forward strand.
CCTGGCGGCGCAGCGTATTTTGCGGCACTCGAAAAATCATATTGAATTCTGATATTTGCTGCTATACGAAACAAGAAGAAGAAGAAGAAGAAGACAATTCAAACGGCAATTCGATTGTGTTCCACGCCATGGCAATGTAGTTTTCAATTCGCTTGACTGCACAAAAATGAATATCGAGTTTTTCTGCACTGATAGACGACGAGTAACCAGCGCTCTGTTCATACATTGCTCGGTGCAGTACTGTTGCCTGTGACATCATATTCTCCTTCAAAACATCAGCTTTATTAACATTAACATATTTATTAACAGCAGAACGTAATACTGTCTGACAGTGGAGGTGGTTACGAACTTTCCGAAAAAGCTTCACCTTCAAGACATCAAAATAGTCTAGGCTCATGGAAGGTAACATTAGTTGACCTATTAAGACGGAGAGATTCTGTCAAATTTTTTTTTTTGCCACTGCTATCCAGGATATCACAGCAGGCAGTTGGTGTCTATTCATGAAGTCTGTGCCAGGCGTACTCGCATATGATTAGTACATTGTTGGTGAAAATTCGACCTTGAAACTTTTATTCGATTTTCACTGTTTATCAATGAAGTGATAATGAAAATTGAAGAATCACAAAATTGTCCATCATTTTATCAATCCAACGACATATTGATTATTGTGATCCATCATGTGGTTACATCAGTATAACCGTTTGAAATCTTTCATTTCGGCGTTACATCTTGGTTTTAGTTTTCGCGGAATGTATCACGATATAGTGCGGTTAGACGTAGTCCTACGTCAAAATATTTTGCCGTGAAACTCAAAATAGAAAAAAAAAAGATGAAAGACTATAGCTTTTTAACCGTTTCTGTGAGTTTTGGTGCCCTTAGCCAACTCGGAAGATAGTAAAGTCTTCAGAGACTTTGAAACCAACGTTAAAGTGACGAACCAGGCATACAATTACTCTGTGGCCCTTTGACATATTTTCGAGTTTGCTCGAAAATTGAATCGAATTTCAAACTCTAGCAGAGGGAGATATCGAAAACTGCAAGAAAATGGTACTACTAATATCGTTACAACTAATTCTACATACCAAAATGTAATAACAACCGTACACAGAATTATACTTCTCCACAATAATACTTTTGACAGAAGGCTAGTTAAGCTACTGTAACGCGTATTGTTTTGATTGTGCCCAGTATGATTGTTGAATGTATTAGGTCTAACAATTTTACCCAGAATTTATAAATTACAAGGTGTTATAGTTCTTTGTTAAAATTGTTTATAATTTGACTTGTTTTATTTAAATTAGCCTCGATTTATAACTCATTAACCCTGTTAATACGCTTCGCCAGCATAATTATTATTACTTCATTAATCAAAAACGGTACAAGATATTAACCTCATTTTACTCTCGTGTTAATAACTTTCGTATTCAAATGAAGCTTAAACATCTAAGGATGGTTTTCTTTGTTATATTTTCAGCTCAAAAAAGTCTTTTCTACGCCAGTCCAAACAAATTTGGAACGCATCCTCCGCGTAAAAAAGGACTTTGGTGTATATTGATTCAAATTAACCCTCTAGTGCCCAAGATAGTTTTCGGACGGACTCCAAAAAAATCTCTATGAATTTTTATTGGCATTTTTTAAGTATTGATTGAAGCTTTTTAGAGGTTCAACTGAAGACCGTCTAAAAGCGGCACTGGGAACTAGAGGGTTAAGGAAAAACAATGGAAAATCATTTAGGTTCGTGTTCCAGTTTTTGGTTATCCGAAGATTTTTGTCGCGTTCTCTGCGGCAAGCAATAGTGAAAAGCTTCCGGCCGATCCTAGAGGCCATTATGCAACTAACTGTGATGAAGTAATACTCGGGGAATCAACGAATTAGAAAAACGTCGGATAGTTTGCTTAAACGTTTAGTTCGAATAATCCAAATTTAATGCTAAAAATTGATGAAAAAACAATAATCATGTTTTTTTTAAACCACAAAAACGGTTCAAAGGATTTCAATAATGTAATTAATGCACAAGAATCACAGTTTTTTGAAACATTCTCGAGTAGCATTTATACACTAGAATATGTTGCATTTTATGGACATACCACAATTGTGCATACATAACCATGCGACTCCATTAGTTTACAATTGATGGAAACGCTCTCAATTTCATCTAATGAAGTTACAATCTAACAATGAGAATATAGAAGTTGAGAAACAACGAGAAGTTGCTTTTCTATCTGATACCACCAGAGGTTGAATTGATGAAACGTACGCTACGCCATCCAAAACGTGCTACTAGTGTATTGACAGTAGCAGGTAATAATAATTGCGATCTAAATTAGAATACCGATTCAATACTTTATGACCAGGTTACCTAAATACCTGACATCTAATTAACCACAAACCATCGAACATTGTTCACCCAGCCCAAAACAGCTGAGTACCCAACCGGCTGGTCGTCGGCCGGAAATGGTCGCTCTTGTTCTCGCGAACAAGCCAAATCCAAATTAAGTGCCCGATACTTGCCCGCGTCACGAACCGGAGCCGTCACGAAAGTTCACTAATCAAATGCTAAGTCAACGCGCGCAGTAACAAAAGTTTTATGTTCGCTAGATTACACCAAGAAGTGCACGAACGGACGGATGGACGGAACGCGCATTGACATTTTCACCACGAGCGAGTTTACGCCATTAAAATCGTGTAATCGGGTCGCCGACACCATTCGAGCGTGCCGCAATATCGCCCCAATCGGAACTCCATCCACGTACGGCCTCTTACACACACATATACTCTCTTCTTTGCTCCATCGAAAACAACTACTAAATAGTAGTGCGATAGCGAAGCGCGTAAGAAACTGCCTACTTTAACCTTTAAAGTTAACCGTTCCCTGGGATGGAGGTGAAAGTGGTGGTGACTGGCATTCAACCGGCAAAACGCATGCTGGTAAAGCAGCAGTAATGTCCAACCGGCTGCCGTTTTCCCTTTACTTTACCCCACTATATCTTTGGGTGGTCTGGTGAGTGTGTATGTGTATGCTCGCGTCAGGAGCCCACTTAGAGCAATGGCAAAAGAAAGCCAACAAAACGTAGGCCTGACGGTGATGCTCGAAAAAAAAAGCAGCAGCTCGAAGAAACTTTATGGAGCATCGTAAAAAAATATTTCTTTATACCTTGCTTTCGTCAGCTTCCCCCAGAAATAGCGACTCCCACGTCACGAGCCGACATCGCCGGAAAAGACGGCTGAGACCTACCCGTGTTCCGTGCTGTTCCGTTCAGACTCCAACTGTCGTCGGTTGTTTCGTTCCTTTCTTTTTTTTTTGCAAGTTCAACCTACTTTTTTGGGATTCCACCCGAGAAAGCGGCTCGAGAAGTTGATATCCTGAAGGCACATACAACATGCACGCACACAGAACCGGTGATTTCCGCCGCTCAGCACAGATATGGATTCCCTTACAGTGCTCCGACAGAAGTCGAATGAGAAAATCTGTCGTTTTGTTTCCACGTTGTGGCATTGACAGTGTTGCCGTGTGCGGTTGTTGCACGGCCGGTCGCAGGCTGGCGCAGGGAAAGTCGGCGAGCTTTAACTTTTTACTATACAACAGCCCAGTCCCAGCGGCATAGCAAACAGCCCCCGAAGTCGTCGTCCTTAGCCGACTTCCGTAACCGTGTGTTTTGTGGTGTATGTGTGCTCGTGAATTATGCGATATCTATGCACTACATGGGTTACTAGGGTGGTTAGGTTCGTTATTTTGAGCTCGGCGAAAATTGCATTTCGATGAAAAAACGCCCAAACATTCAAGGAAATTTCTCCCAAAAATACCAGGTATACCAACCCTATTAAGCTTGAAGGTCTGGCAGAAGCAGTTTTCGAGCAAAATACCTCTTGCGAAAAGGTATAAAAAAGCACTCATGTACCCATATTTCTTCTCCCCCTTGCTGTGTGGTTTGAGACCAGGACCAGGTAGGCGGTATCTGAAATTGCGTAACTGCAGCCAAAGACGACTCCAACGGAAGCAGCGTGGTTCCAGTTGTGGTACCGCAAAGCAGGCAAAATCAGCCGAAACGGGTGGAGGAAAAAGAGTGCAAGATGAAAAATGTGGGTAATTTTGGCTGCCACTGACAGCATCTGAGACTCGTCCGCTCCGCCCGCCCGGTGCATACGCACCCCTGTCTGCCCTGCCAGAGACGAGCAGAACCGAGATTTCCAATTGATTTTCCTTCCACACCAGCAGCGCAGCAGCAGCGGTGCGGTGTTTTTTTTTGTCCCCAGCTGGTATGTGTATGGTTCCGTATTTACGAGCACAAGACCTTCACCCACAAGTTGAGATTTTTTTTGTGTGTATGTTGTCAACAATGCAGCTGTGCGCAGCCGAAGAAATGATAACGGCCTGAAGGAAATTTTTGCGTTATTTTGTAGGGAGCTAATTTGTTGTCAGTGACGCATCCCCCAGGGATTTTGGGTTTGGAGTTCGGCTTTACGTAAAATAAGGTTTAAAATGACTGTTGCATGCTCCAATTTTCAAGCTACAGATTTTTTTTGTGTTATAAGCATCAATAAATAACTCATGTTGAACAATCAAAACGACAATATTTCCCTGAAAAAAATCAGCCAGTATGTAATAAAACACAGCTCTGAAACTTCTATCCGCCTCGCCAGCCGCCGAGGGTTCAATGTTTTGCTATCGCTGCCCGCAATTTGCCCACCCAGAGTCGGTTCCCGCAACCGAACAACACTTTCCAACAAAGTTGACTAACCTGAAACCCACCGTCGTCTGGTTGCCTTAAAACTCGGCCAGTCAACATCAATTGAGTGAAAAAAAAAAAAAAAATATATCTCGAAAGCTGGCACTTCATCCTTCACCCACGGACAATTGTGTACGTACCAGAGAGAGAACAAGGCTATAAACACGAACGAGATTCAGTGACACGCACGAGAACGATGTCAGCCAAAAAAAAAAAGGTTCGAACATAGGTTGATATTTAAAAACTGATAACTGAACGACGACACTCGAGCGGACCCGACCTCTCGGGAGGAAAGGTTATTTCTTCTGTCCCAAAAGACCTTCCAGGAGGCAAACCGTTGGCCGACGCTGTGGTAACGGCATATTTCTACATATAGGAATTTTGTTGGCTGGGGGCTCGGTCTTTCTTTGTTTTGCGAGATTGCGTGGGATAATGATCCTGCTCGAGATGAAAGCTGATTATATTGATTGTTGCTGGTGTCGGACAGATTGAAATAAATTGAAACAGTTGACAAGATTTGAATCGAACGATTTTTTTTTAAATCGAATCGTTGGTTATCACAAGCATGAGCCGGCAACATGTGAAGTGGCAGCAAAAAGTTTGCACCTGAAAACTGTTTGCACTTCGGGAAGGATATCCGTAGTCCGGGAAGGTAATCGAGAAATGGCCCCGACGGTGTGCTATGCTGCTCGCAAGCTGTATTTTAATTGATATTTACCTACCTCTTCACGCAGCAGCTCGAGTGCTCCATCCTGTCAGCTGCCAGGCGCCAGGCGGCGGTAAGGTCCTTCGGTTCGGGTCAGTTCGAGTGATTTGGGGAAGGGGAAGGGCAGGTACGTCAACACTGATGCGAGTTAGCGTGCCTTCTGTTTGCCAGAGCACGGCTTTCACAGCGCTGCTGCTGCCTCGAAGCACGGAGAAGAACAGCAAAGTGTGTTGTCTCTCTGTGTGGGGACAAGTATGCCAATTTACTGGCACCAACCCAGAGGGGAGCGAAATTTGCTCCCAACGCATGACGGGTGGGGCTGAGCGAGCAGGGGTTCAATTAGTTGGAAAAAGCTACTTGAGAATCGGTAGACTGTTATTTATCCGTTGCCGAATCGAACGAACGAACGAACGAACGAACGAACAAACTCTCGGTCAGTGGCTTTCTGTTGCACAGGATAGGTTCGTCTTTCGGGAAGGTCGGGGGTTCGAAATTTGAATTTATAATCACAATGCAATTAGGTCCCATAAATATCGACATACACACTCTCAGTTTGTTCAATTTAGTTTAGCAGCGCTAGCTTCAGTCTGAAGACCTTACTTGAGTTAATTACTAATATTAATGACTATTTCTGCTTTCGCCTCGTATATTTTGGCATATTTTTGAAAGTGTTGTTAGACTGCTCAAAGCCGAGCATATTTTGGATCGCGCTATGCAGAAAACGCAGGATATTAACTCTAACGGCTCTAGAAGGCTATGCCGGAGACCCTACCTAAGAGATTCTTCTCTGAAATATCTACGATAGAGATTACTCAATTTGGTTCTACCGAAATATGATATTTTCCATACAAAAAAATAGATCCAAAAAATTACCTTTGCGGTATCTTCGAGATGATGTTCCGGAAACCAATTTACACAAGTGACAGTGCCATTTGCAAAAACAAGGAATTAAATTATTGAACTCGGTACGCTAGATGCAGCATAGAGTCAAATTGGTGTTGAGCCTCGATCGTGGTTGCCAATGAGATGCTTGAATTATGACAATAATGTGACAATCATTCAATAAAGGCAAACTCTGACAATAATGCGTTTTGTATATTTTCCAAAGAATGTTTCAATAGATCTTTGAGCCAAATGTTTAATTTAAGCACAAATTTGAAAGATAGACATGCAATCTGGGAGATTCAGTTGTTGAACCTCTCACATTTTGATAATAAATGGATAGTCGGCAACGTTTAGTTCCGGACCAATCGTGTTTTACTATAATCACTTGAATCTAATAAAAAACTGCGAGAGTCGTGATGTAATTTTCTTTAAATTTGGCTTAATTTGCAACGGAAATCTACATGCAAATGTTATTTTAATTTGGTTTTTGTTAACTTCTTTTTCACTCTTTGTTCCATTTCATTCAACTAAACATTAAATTTATATTTCACTTGATTTTATTGTTCACTCTTAGTAAGATTCCTGTTCAGATAAATTTCCAATTTAATTTAAATTATGCTATTCTGATTTCTGATTGCGTTTCGTATCGCTCCATCCATTCCGTGGTATGAAGTTAGCACAACTTCTATCCGCTCTTGAAGTCCAAATAACTGTTTTTCATTTTTTAACAAAATGAATTGAAGCCCAAGTTTGTGCAGAAAATCGGCGATCTTTGTGTATTTACACGCAAAAGTTCAAGCTCACATTAACTGATGTGTTCTCTCAAAACGCACATTGAGTGCTCTGGCTTTGCACAACAAATGTGTCAAAAGTATAACGCAACAGTTGCGTAATGAATACATTGATAGAGATCAAAATCTGAATATGTACAATACACACAAAACCGTGGTGTTTCGGTAGACTCCGGTTTTGGGCAAACGATCAGTTTTGGGGCGCCCGAAAAACCGCTGGTTACTTTCGCGAATCGGTGCGTATCAAAAGCTCGTGCATCCCTAATCACCGTCAGCAACCGAAACAGCCAATAGTGAGCCTTGTTGCAACAGAATTTACTGACGCTGGTGCCAGTAACGTGGAATAAAACCAGAGTGGTCGTTAAACGCAAAATGTTTTAAGCAAATCCAATGTATTTTTAATTGTTATTGATTCGATGAAGTTTTTGAATGACCAGATTCATGATAGTTAATCGATCAGTTCATATTTGCCCTAACCTTGTCAGAACCAAGATCATCAGTATCTATTACTGCTTGCAGTGCTTGCCCTGCTTTAACGATAGCAGCATTCTGAAAAATATTATCAATACCAGTACAAATCATCATGGCAATACTAGCACCGGTTAATACTTCAAAATTGTTTTGATTTTGAGCCGTCCAATACATTGAACATTCGCTAGAGCACCAAATGCGTTATGAACAACACACATTCGTTGTACTGGTTCCGAAACAGTACAAAATATGCTCTAAAAAGACGCAATATTGATGTGGTTACGCACAGTTCAACTTTTGCGTTTATAGAAAACCCATGAGATAAACGGAGACCAAATTATTTTTAAAATTAATCTTTCACACTCTTACACTCAGTACTATGCAGACAATGATATCCAAATTTTAAATACCAAACAAGAAAAAATTCAAATCTTACTTAAAATTACTTAAAAACATATCTGAAGTCGAAGCAAAAATATCACCAACAAATCGCTGAAAAATACAGGGGTGGCATTGCACATTTCGATTCGAGCTCGAAACGAGTAGATGGCGTGTTATTGCAATTGATCATCGAGCAAAACTGGCATTACGTAATGGTTTGATCGAACATTTTTTAGCTCGAAATTTCATCACTTTCGATGAGTTAAAGACGTTTGTTTGTACCTAAGTTTGTTGACTAGAACATAAATAATTTCCCTAAATATATATGAAGCGGAAAAACATTAATTTGGTAGGATCCACTAGCGAGTAGATTCAAAGTAGGAGCTAACTTTAACGGAGCAGGAATTATACTGGTGCAGTTTTGAGGGAGATATTTTATTTAAAATATATTTGAGTGCTTCCCGCCTCATCTTGAAATGTTGACGAAATCATGAAAAAAATCTTTTGCATCAGCAAATAACTAACTTTGTTTCATCTAATGTAAGCCTAATACTCATATCTTATTGCTTACGTCATTGTCTATCCCTGAAACCATTTTCATCACTAGAAGAATCGTAGAAAAACATTAAAAGATTAAAATTTTGTTTTAGAGACAAATCTTATTATAAACGTAAAAAATACCAATCTCTAGGGGCAAGACACTATTGATATATGGTGGAATATTTCCAATATTAGATATTACAATGTATTTATCGTTGCATTATTAGGCGTCGGTGTGATATCAACGTGTCAAATCTAAACATATAAAAATGCAGCTCTGTCTGTCTGTCTATCTGTCTGTCTGTTCCATATAGGCTTGGAAACTACTGAACCGATCGGCGAGAAATTTTGTATATAGGGGTTTTAGGGGCCGAGAAAGGTGACTAAGATAGTTTGAGACCCCTCCCTCTTCTGGAATGAAACTCAAATTCATGCACATCTCGAAAACTAACCAAGCAAATGGAACCAAATTTGCCAGGTGGATGTTTTAAGGAGTAACAAATATGTCCATAATGGTTCGACACCCCTCCCTATTATGTGAGGGAGGGGTTCCAAACAAATGAAACACAAATTTCTGCACATCTTGAGAACTAACCAAATAAATGGCACCAAATTCGGCAGGTAAAAATTTCCGGGGTAACAAACATGTCCATAATGCTTCGACACCCCTACTTCTTCTGAAGGGAGGGATTCCACACAAATTTCTGCATATCTTGAAAAATAATCAAGTAAATGGAACCAAATTTGATATGTTGAGGTTTTTGAGAGCAAGAAAATTGTTCGACTCCAGACGCCATTGTTAAATTTTAGATGGAAAATTTCCGGTTTCTATCCGGAAAATGTCTACAAATATCATTTTGAAATCCAAGATGGCGACTTCCGATTTCTGACAAACAGCGGGATATGACCAAATACCACCAAATATGGTTATTTCCGAAATCGTGATGACGGACTGAAATCACAAATCGACCTAAGACAACATTTTAAACGACTTCCGGTGTCTGGAAAACTGCCAAGAATGACCAAATACCACCCGACATGGGTGTTTCTTTAACCAGAATGATGCTCAGAGTCCAGAAATTGACTTCAAATGTCATTTTAAAATCCAAGATGGCGACTTCCGGTTTTTGAAAACTAACGAAAAATGATCAAATACCACCCGGTATGGGTATTTCCGGAATCATAATGATGCACTGAAGCCACAAATCGACCTCAGAAAACATTTTGAATTCTACGATGGCAACTTCCGGTTTCTGCAAAACAGTCTAAAATGACAAATACCACCTATTATTGGTGTGTCTTTAACCAGCATGACTTTTAGAGGCCAGAAATTGTCCCCTAATGCCATTTTGAAATCCAAGATGGCGTCTTTCGGTTTCTGAAAAACAACCGAAAATGACCAAATACCACCCAATATGAGTGTTTCTTTAACCAGAATGACGCTCAGAGGCCAGAAATTGTCCCCTAATGCCATTTTGCAATCCAAGATGGCATCTCCCGGTTTCTGGTAAATAGCCGAAAATGACAATATACCTGCCAATATAAGTGTTTCATTAACCAGAATCACGCTCAAAGAGTCAAAAATTGTCCCTAAATGCCAATTTGAAATCCAAGATGGTGACTTCCGGTTGCTGGAAAACATCCGGAAATGATCAAATACCTCCCAGTATGAGTGTTCCATTAACCAGAACGACGGTCAGAGGCCAGGAATTGTCTCTAAATGATAGTTCGAAATCCAAGATGGCGACTTCCGTTTTCTGAAAAAAAAAAGCGGAAAATGACCTAATATCACCCAATACGGATATTTCCGGTATCATAATGATGCACTGAAGCCACAAATCGACCTCAGACAACATTTTGAATTTTAAGATTGTAACTTCCGGTGTCTGGAAAACAGCCGAAAATGGTCAAATTGTTGCACCCAATATGGATGGGTCTTTAACAAGAATGATGCTCAGAGGGCAGAAATTGTTTCTAAATGCCATTTTGAAATCCAAGATGGCGTCTTCTGGTTTTTTGAAAATAGCCGGAAATGACCAAACACCACCCAATTTAAGTGTTTTTTTTTTAACCAGAAAGACGCTCAGAGGCCAGAAATTGTCTCCCAATGCCATTTTGAAATCCAGGATGGCGACTTTCGGTTTCTGAAATACAGCGGAAAATGATTGGGTATTCCCGGAATCTTAATGATGCACTGAAGCCACAAATCGACCTCAGACAACATTTTGAATTGTAAGATGGCAACTTCCGGTTTCTGAAAAACAACCGAAAATGACCAAATGCCACCCAATATGAGTATCTCCGAAACCATTATGATGCAAGGAGCTAAAAATTGACCTCAGACACCATTTAGAATTGTAAGATTGCAACTTCTGGGAAACTGCCAAAAATGAACGAACACTACTCAATATGCATATTTCCGTAATCTAGATGATGCCTAGAAGCCATTGACCAGCATTGACCCTGAACACCATTTTGAATTCGAAGATGACCACTTTCATTTTCTGGAAAATAACAAAAATAACTGAATACCACCCAATGTGGGTTTTTCCGGAATCAGATTGATGCAAGAAGAACAGCTCAAAATGACCGATTGAACCAATCATTTCGAACGATTTGTTTTTGAGTTTGATCCTATGACTGGTTCGTCGTGCATTTGCAAACTATGAACAAATCGCAAGGAATCAATGAATTTGGAATATTTAGAATTATTTAATTGAACACAAAAATGGGCGGGACGAAGTTTGCCGGGTCAGCTAGTAAACGATAAATATAAAAATTTATCAACCGATAATGTATAATATTACCGAAAATCTTTCATGGAAACAAAGTTGTCTAGCCCCTAGACAAATCTGACATTTATTTTCGAGTCAATGTTTGCTCGAAATAAACTGCAATAAAATTGGGGTTTCGAAAATGATACGCAATACCAACTCCACCTCGAAACGAAATTGATTTCTCTCGATTCGAGTTACTCGAAGCGAAATGCGCAATGTCACCCCAGGGTGTTAGGCAGCTCACTTAAAATCCTTGAAGGGGTGATAAATGAATGAAAAAAATCTTCTACGCATACGGCCAAGTTTAATTATTGCAGAGTTATTCACTTTTTACAGTTTTCGGTTATGTTTGCCTTTAACGAGATCTAGCACAAGAAGTATGGTAGCTAGCTTAATTCTGCTGGTTCCCTTAGAAAGCTGAGAAAAATTAGTAATCAAGGGTGTCTTTTTTTGTTCACACAACATTTATTTGACACGGCACAACACAAATTAATGTTTTACGGATCCAATTAAAGGGGGTCAATAGTGTCTTAAAAACGTTTAATAGAGAGAATAGGTGCAGGAAACTGTCAATCTTACTATACTAAATGAAGACGCAGCTAATTGCTTTTAACGTGAAATAGCAGCTAAACCAAAAAAGTTAGATGCTTGGTGTCGAAGAACAACTTGTATAGTAGACTTCAAGGTTTGATTTAACAACAAACCCCATGTTTATCACACATTTCAGAGATAAAATTGCAGTTTAGTTCTCAAAAAACATTTGACTTCTCATTTGTTTTTTTCTAAGTGCTTCTTATTTTCTCTAATTCGAGGTTTTTAAGAGCTACCTAACACCCTGTATATCAAAAATTCCATAATACGCCAACGTTGAAACAAATATTATGTGGACTAAAGCCGTTAGGAAACCACAGAAACAAAAACCATTTGAGGACAATTTTTGTAGAAACGCACAGGCGCGGTGTTAAACGATATCGAGCCTTATATGGGATTAGTTTTGATTTGATCTTTTTCAGATCATAAAGCTCAAAAAGATCAATTATAAATGATACCAAATTAGTGCAAAATTAAAAACGCTGAAGAGGCCACGAAATTGAATTATTTGTCACTATACTTTCAAATAGATAGCATAATTATATTGAAAGGTACCTCAAGCAAAACCGATTGCTTTAAATCATGGAAAATCGGTTTTAAGGCCTAGGAAACATTTGTTTAAAACATGATTCAGAACTAGATTTGATATCGTTGAAAAACGCAAGTTCATGCCAATAAACAAATTTCATTTCTGGCCATAGTAGCTATTTCTATTAGCGTTGCACCGAATAATAGGGCTGGAAAAAAGTTTTTTCGTGGAAAGTACCGAATTTTCAGTTTACAGAATAATGGTTTAAACTAAAGCTTGTCAAGGGTAATTAACTTTAAGTCAAGAATAATTTGGTTTTAATTTTTTCTCATCGTATCATCATGTTTCGTTGAATATTCGGCCGCCTGTGCAGTCGAATATTCGGCTGTTCAAAACATGATGGTTAAATGAGAAAAATTAAAAACCAAAGTGAATTACTCCTGACAAGCTCAAACTCGAATCATTATTCTGTAAACTGAAAATTCGGTACTTTCCACACAAAAAACTTTTTAACAGAAACTTCGATGCAACTCTAATTTCTATGGAAATTTTTGATTTGTGGTTAAAAATTTCTACTCAATTTTGTAAGCAAATAAATTCAAAATTGTCTCCCAATTTTCTAGGTCGAGCAAAAATTCACTGATGTAGTCCAATTTCCTGTAAAGGCTGACCTATTTGTGATACGAATTATTTCATCAAAAGCAAGAAGATCGATAAACAGGTTATATTGAATTTTTCAAGGTGACATGCTCCGCGGTGCCTGGAAGTTGACTCGCATGCAGCTCTCGTTTCTCAATGCCGCGTACCTCTAACAGCTATACTCCACTTGCTATTGTGTGAAAAACTAGACTGAAGCTGAATTTTCTACACGCAGTCTTTTGTATCGAGTTCAGCGTATATTTTTGCCATGAGGGCGTGGCCACACAGCTTAGAGAAAGAGAAACAAACCAAAACACCTTCGATACAGTCTTTTGTATCGAGTTCAGCGTATATTTTTGCCATGAGGGCGTGGCCACACAGCTTAGAGAAAAAGAAACAAACCAAAACACCTTCGATACTACTGAGTGACTTTCATTAGCATCAAAATAAAGTTTTTGCTTTCTCGATGCGAAAAACACTCTGGTTCTTAGATTAACTAATTTTCGTTACTAATATTTGATTGATAACGGTGTTCGAGTGGGCACAAAGAAACAATTAAACCGGAAAATCACTCAATTTAGCAGTGAAAATTCTTGAAATGAGGATTATATCTTGCTGTGATAATCTATTCATAGGAAACACTACCGTTTATCTTTGGTGCGCCCTGGTCGTTATTGTAAAAATGATTATTGAGCAATAGATGAACATTTAACACTAGTAGCAGTGGTGAAAATTCTCATAACTCTTGTCTTCAAACATTTATAATTCTGAAAAGAACTGATTTCATAATCTTCAGCTCGAAATGTGTGTTACAGAACGCCGATGATCGCACCACGACCGGATTGAATATTTTGTTGGCCGCGCATAAAATTCGCTCTCCGCTGTTCCCCTCAAAATATCATGCAGAGTACGATGGTGTCTTTTGCTGCAGTATGCAAAATGAACCCGAACCGATTCCATAATCTTTATGTGTGCTACAGAACGCTGATGATCGCACCAACGGGAGCTTTGAATATTTTTCTTGGCCGCGCATAATAAAATTTGCCCTCCGCTATGCCCTCCAGTAGCTGTACCAGCAAAATATCTTGCAGCGTACGATGGTAACTGTTGCTGCCCTATGCAAAATAAAGGTAACATGTTCCGCCGTGCCTGGAAGTTGACGTACCTCTAACAGCTATACTCCACTCGCTGTTGTGTGACAAACTAGACTGAAGCTGAATTTTTTACACGCAGTCTTTTGTATCGAGTTCAGCGTAGATTTTTGCCATTAGGGCAAAACACTTTGTTGTGTCAAAATATGTAGGCAGTGGAATTTATTCCGTCCATGTTATTGATATCCGTGCTCGGGAAGCAAGCCAATAGCGTGGGAAATGTATGGAAAAGCTTGACCTTGGAACTTTTCACCATTTTTCACCATTAAGCAGTAGAGCGACGATGTTAAACATTATATTAAACAATTGTTACTTATTTTATCTATCCACCGACATATAAATGATCAAGATGCATTAAGTCGTTCGCTTACTATAATCGTTTGAAATCTGACGCAACATTTGCCAGTTTCATTTTCAACTTCACTAAATGTAATCTAGTATAAAAAACAAAGACGTAGTCCTACGTCTAAAAATCAAGAAACACTGAAATAAAAAAGCTTTTGATGTTCTAATTACCAGTCCTCACAGAGTAAAATGGGCATTTTTATAGGAAGCAATTTTATGGTCTTTTTTCATGTTTATCCATGTGACATTGGTGGTATTTATTGATGTTCGTATGTGTTCTTCATGGTCTTCTTACTAATTTGTAGGAAATACTAATGGAAAACAAAACCAATCAATAACTTTATCATAGAATGACATAATTTCCCGGACAAATACATAGTTTCAGTAAGAATCGTAGGCGTCCTCGATAAGGAATCCTGAATAAAGAATCGCGCGTTTCGCTTTGGCTGGTTCGCGAAGAATGCGAATCACCGCATACGACAGAGGTCTCGTGTCATATACAGTTGAATTTGCATAAAGAATATGTTATTATTTTTTCAAAAAACAGTTTAATCAACAGTTTTTGGAGTAAATCTGCGTGTTGTTCTGCCCATTCGTAAACTTCAAGTTTAGGAAGTATTTCCATTTTTGTGAATAAGACTTACTCTCTTTGCCATTCGTTTGAGCGTTCCGCCGACAGCATCACAAGGTCTTTCACTGTGCGAAGCAGCACACGTTAGTAAATTGTTTCATGTTTTGATAATGCCCAACTACTCCATTTGATATAGAGTAATTAAAGGTATAGAGTAGGAGTGACTAAAGCCGACTATTTCAATAGCGGGAACGACAATTGGTATTTTACCTTTCGAGTAACATATCAGGGACTGCATTTGCTGCTTATTTCATCTATAAATTATGACACGAGCTCATCGGCTTAGTATGGTTTTCCAAGCTACATCAATTTGCTACTAGTTCAATACATTTTTAAGTCCCCGTCTACCTGTAGAGTAATTTATCGTTACCCAAAAAATGAAACTCTCAAAATAATATTGATTTCAAACACTATACGAAATAAAATATTGATGTTCTCAGCAACTATCATAGGAACTTGAGAGGGTACTGGCCGAGTTGGCATGGAATTCAACAATAATAAAATCTGAATTTTATTCAGAATATTGGCAAATAACTTTCCATCAGTGTACTAACTTCCTTTTTTTCTTTAATGACGACAGATCATAGAAATCCTAAGCTTAATCCAGAATACGCCTCCATACACTCTATAACTCGCTCCAGGGCTGCTTTCTTCCCGTAGCCTTTTACACCTGCAGCTCGGGCATCCTCGGCGACAGCACACATGCAACGCGTCAAGGTCAAATTGCTGGAAGCCGTTGTCCTCTATCCGGATGATTGCTGAATATTATCATTGGTGGTCGCTCATCCGCTATACGTGCTACGTAGCCAGCCCACTGTAGCCCGCCGTGTTTCATTAGCTTGATAATATCAGCGTGTTTGTATACTTCGTCCAGCTCAGCGCTTGCACTACACTCCATATTTTTGTTTATTATCGAGTAATGATCGCAGGATTCTACGCTCGAAGACTCCAAACGCATCCCGATAGGCCTCCTTCTACGTCCATAATTAATGTCCGTAGAGCGTCACCAAAAGGTTCAGCGTCCTATAGAGCGCAAGTTTCGTGCGGCTCTGTAGATAGATTGCGGGATCTAAGCTGGCTACGCAATCCGTAATAAGCCCTGTTCACTTCCACAATCCATCTCTTCAACTCGCGGCTTATTTCGTTATTACACATTACGAATGTACGAAAGTACCCCCATCCATCATCTTCTTCGTTTTGGCAGTGTCTATTGGTAAGTCCAACTCCTTCAGGGAGACACAAAGGCCTCCTCCAAAGTTCTACGAGAAATACAATTGAAATCTAAGTCTGGAAATTTCGCTGGTGAAACCGTCGAGAGTCGCACGACTTAGCTTATCAGTTTTTTTCGGGAAACAATGATAATCTGCCACCTGATCATCTGGTCCATTGTGGATCGTCACGCTCGAAAACCGCACTGGTATTCCCCAAAAAAGGCTTCCTACAACGGCCTCAATCTATGGAACAGGATGCGAGAGATAGTTTTATATGCGGAATTGAGGAAAGTTATACCACGATAGTTGCTACAGCCAAGTCTGTGTCCCTTCTTATAGATAGGGTGTATGAAAACCTCCAACAAGTCCGTAGGTAGTTTTTCATCAGACGATACCCTCAGGATAATCAGGTGAACTTGCACTATACAGCCGCTCGCTCCCGACTTTAAAAAGTTCAACCAGTGAGCCGTTCTTCCCAGCGGCTTTGTGGTTCTTAAACCTACTGGAAGCTTTTTTCGGATCCATAGCTCGTCCATTCTTCCCAACTTCTCAATTGCTCTTCATCCAATACCCCATTTCGAGGAGCTGTTTCCAACGCCTGGCTAATCGGTAAATAGGCTTTACCCACCAGTCTATTTTGTTGTTTTTCTACATTTGCTTGTGGTAGTAGCACACAGAGCCTGACAAAGTCATGTTCAATTGATTATTATCAGCTTATGGTGACGTTGTGACCCGTCGCTTTCATTTGAAAAAACATTTGTGTCATTTTCGAGCCCTTCGCAAATCAAATGAAAACTACTCGAACTCTCTTGCTTTGGATTTGATAGCTGAAAAACTTGAAAAGAAAAAAAAAATTCAATTGAAAGCGGAGGTTCACAGCGTCACTCTTACCTAACGGTTCTTCATCTAAAATGACAAAGAGCGCGGTTGGAGACAGGGGGCTTCCATACAGCACTTCACGCATATCGAAGGAAGTGGGAAAAAAGAAAATCGTGACGATATGAAACGGAAGACTCCAACACCAGTTCCACAACCCGAAATGGATACGGAGCGCCAGTTATCAATAGCAAAAGATATCTCCGAAATATTGATCGGAACTTGCGTGACGTGTTTATTGGTGTGAGAAAACTGGCATCAACATACATGATGCGGTGGTTATTTCAAATAACACACTGAAGGAAAGGAACGTCTCATAGTATGGGTCAGTATTTCCATCAAATAAGACAGTCATTAGTTCCAGTTGAAGTGACGCGCTGAATTACAGACGGGAAAGAAACCCGTAATCAAATCTGTGTAGAATGTACCTCACAAACAATTTTGTTGTATAACAGCTTGTAAAGCTTTCGTTCAGCCGAAATCCGCTCAATATCAGCTTAAAAAAATCAACAAAATTGTTTGTTAGGTAGTCAAAATATTACCTGCTCTTAAGCAGGTATTAGACGAAGCAAATATTTGCTATTTTTTGGTACGATTTTTATTTGCACAAAATTAAATCTGTATGAAAAAAAAAAGCAAATATTTGCTTCGTCTAATACCTGCTTTAGAAATTAAGTTCCTAACTTCCTTACAATTCAAGTAGACGATCGTCATGCTAGTGTCTTGATAAAACGCCAAGTTCCCGAACTATTCGCATTCTGCTCAACCGTTCTCCGTTGGTGTCGCAAACAAATGATATACAGTTTTTCTTTGCGATAAAAACTAAAGATACACGCTTAGGAAAACTAATATTGATCCCATTTGTCAAGCAAAGATTGAAGTCTCTCGTAGCTGTAGACAGTGATGAATAACTCCAAATCATAAGCATAAAAAAGGCAGTAGCCATCTCCAATATATTTGATTGCATCGTTTATTGATGGTGAAAATAGACGAGGGCCTGAGTTACTACCTTGGGGCACACAGCGTGTAGATGCCACCTATTTTTATAGCCAACTTGCTCATAGATACGACTCGACTAATCTAATCAGAAGAGCATCCGATTTTGCTTAGTTTAATCAGCAATATGCATAGGTAAACCTTGACAAATGCCGCCTTGAGATCTGTATAAACAAGAATAAGGAAATAGCTCGAAAACTTTCCCCGGTTTATACACGTTTTAAATTCAAGGTACTGCTTTCCTCCTGCTGAAAATCTACGAGAATCAAGCAACCGAACATGCAACAGAAATATTTTCGGAATCAAATGACATCCAGAGACCAAATAGAATTAAAATCCGTGATTCCATAATCCAAATTTAAATAAAAATTTAAATTATGATTCTAATAACAAAACCCAAAATTCAAAATCCAAATTTAAATCCTAGTCAAAAATTTTAATTGGAGTCATATTTTTTAATCCAAACACCAACATAAATTCTATATCGTAAAGCTGAATCTATTTTTTTCCAAATTAAAAAAAAAGAAACTAGAATTTTATCCAGAAAACTTAGAATACAAATTTCAAATTCGAATCTGGAATTTTACTCCAGAGTCTAAACCCAAAGCCCAGATTCGGGTTCAGAATTGAAATCTAGAATTCAATGCAAAAATTTAAATTTTATGGTAAAAATCAGGAATTCAGATTTATTTACCCACTTCAAAATTTTCTCCTTATTTTTGCTCTAGACTCTATAATTAATATCCAAATTTAGATCCAAAATACGACCTAAGCCCAGAATCACAAACCAAAAATTCAAGTACCACGCCCTCAACCCAGAATGTAAACCGAAAATCTATATTCAGGGTACAAGACCAGTATGAAATTGTAGAATCTATATCCAAGATACAAATTCAGCATTTAAACAAGGAATTAAAATTCGGAATCAGGAGTCAGGTTCCAGATTTGAACTCCAAAGCAAGAATTGAAATTTAAAATAAAAGCTCCACATACAAATTTATTCTAGAAAGCAAATATCTCAACCCAAGTCTGAAATCCGAATTGAAAATATAAATCAAGTCAGACCTCAAATCCCGAATCCAAAGCTTGTATCGAATTCAAAAATCTAACTCGAAAATCTTTACTATCAGGTTAAAAGTTCAGTATGCAATTTCAGATTCGAGACTCAGCATCCAAAATGCCGAATGGCATTACTGCTCTAAAATCAGTTCTCCATTTTCCAGCAATCTAGGTTCTGGATTCAAAATTTAAATTATGAAACTATGATTTGAACGAGAGTTTATGTACAAAATGAAAGCCTAATAACGTAATCCGGAATAAAACTTCGGGATCAACATTGAGAATCTCAATCAAGAATTAGAGTTGAATTTTAAATATAAACATACTGGATATATTTTGTTAATATGGATTCTGGATTTGTATACTCGATGATGATGATGGTCCCAGCTCATACCCCTGCATCGGTTTAAGTTAGTCGATTTTTCGATTTCTGCCTTTGGAATATGGAATTAAAATTTAGATAAATGGTTTGTAGACGATTTTGACGTCTTTAAAACCAAAATTTCAAGTCCCGGCTTCTGGTAATTCGTCTGCTTACAGTCTAGAGCACCAAAACAAAAATATTTTCTAAAACGTGTTGCAGAAAAGCAGATCCAAACATTTGTTTCGAATTTTTCAATTGCGGGAAACGCGCAAAAGATAGTTGTGTATCAGGAATGTTTTGATTATCTTTTTTATCCTTAAATATTTATAAGTAACTAGCTGACCCGGCGAACTTCGTCTCGCCTATTTTATTGTTTAATAATTTTAAACATTTCAAATTCACTGATTACTTGCGATTTGTTTATATCATTTGAAATTATTGGTTTTATTGGAATGACAACAACCTCGACTTTTGGCTTTTGTACATCACCTCTATTCCGAAAATATATTGAATGCATTTCAATATAAATATCCATATGTAGTAGTATTTGGTTATTTTCGGCTGTTTCCCGAAGTTGCCATTTTACAATTCAAACTGATGTCTGAGGTCAATTTTAAGCTCCTTGCACCATTCTGGATCCGATGATACACATATTGGGTGGTATTTGGTCACTTCAGGCTATTTTTCAGAAACCGTAAGTCGCCATCTTGGATTTTAAAATGGCATTTTGAGACAATTTCTGACCCCCGAGCGTCATTCTGGTTGAAGAAACACTCATATTAGGTGGTATTTTGTCATTTTTGGCTGTTTTCCAAACACCGGAAGTCGCCATCCTACAATTTAAAATGTTGTCTGAGGTGAATTTGTGGCTTCAGTGCATCATAACAATCCCGGAAATACCCATATTGGGTGGTATTTGGTCATTTGCCGCTGTTTTTCAGAAACCGAAAGACGCCATCTTGAATTTCAAAATGAAATGGCATTAGGAGGCAATTTTTGGCCTCTTAGCGTCGATCTGGTTGAAGAAACGCTTATATTGGGTGGTATTTTTTCATTTTCGGCTGTTTTCCAGACACCGGAAGTCGCCATCCAACAATTTAAAATGTTGTCTGAGGTCGATTTGTGGCTTCAGTGCGCTATAACAATTCCGGAAATACGCATATTGAGTGGTATTTGATTATTTGCCGCTGTTTTTTCCTAAACCGGAAGTTGCCATCTTGAGTTTTAAAATGGCATTAAGGGACAATCTTTGGCCTCTGAGCGTCATTCTGGGTGAAGAAACACTCATATTGGGTGATATTTGGTCATTTTCGGCTGTTTTCCAGACACCGGAAGTTGCCATCTTACAATTCAAAATGTTGTCTGAGGTCGATAGGTCGATTTGTGGCTTCAGTGCGTCATAACAATTCCGTAAATACGCATATTGGGTGGTATTTGGTCATTTGCCGCTGTTTTTCGGAAACCGGAAGTCGCCATCTTAGATTTCGAAATGGCATTGGGGAACGATTTCTGGCCTCCGTACGTCATTCTGGTTGAAGAAACACCCATATTTGGTGTAATTGGACATTTTCGGCTGTTTTCCAGACACCGGAAGTCGCCATCTTACAATTCGAAATGTTGTCTGAGGTCGATTTGTGGCTTCAGTGCATCATAACAATTCCGGAAATACCCATATTGTGTGGTATTTGGTCATTTGCCGCTGTTTTTCAGAAACCGGAAGTCGCCATCTTAGATTTTGAAATGATATTTGGAGACATGCTAAAGAAGCAAGGGTTTCGAAACATTATGGACATTTTTGTTACACCTAAAAACATTCACTTGCCAAATCTGGTTATATTTGCTTGATTGGTTCTCGAGCTGTGCGAAATTTTAGTTTCATTTGTATGGGACCCCTACCTTATAGAAGAGGGAGGGGTGTCAAACCATTATGGATATATTTATTGCCCCTATAAACATTCACCTGCTTAATTTGGTTCCATTTAGTTGGTAAGTTCTAGAAATAGCAGAAATTTGTGTTTCATTTGTATGGAACCCCTTCCTTGTAGAAAGGGGAGGGGTGTCAAACCATTATGGATATATTTGTTACCCCTAAAAACATCCACCTACCAAATTTGGTTCCATTTGCTTGGTTAGTTCTCGAGATGTGGAGAAATTTGTATTTCATTTGTATGGGACCCCTCCCTTCCAGAAGAGGGAGGGGTCTCAAACCATCATAGGAACCTTTCTCGGCCCCTAAAATCTCTACATACAAATTTTCACGTCGATCGGTACCGTAGTTTCCGAGCCTATATGGATCAGACAGACAGTCAGACAGACCGGACTGCATTTTTATAGGTATAGAAATATGTCAATCCAAGCGAACTTCACTGGATCGGAAACTATTGGCCTCAATGGCACAAAAAATCGGAGAATTGACACGTCACAAGCAGCAAAAAGTGTTCCGTGATGCGGGATTTAGACTCAAGCTTACTAAAGTAAGCTATGACAAAATTAACCCCCAGGAAAGAGTGTATTTAGAACCTATCACTCACGCAAAGGAATCATTCATTTAAAACTGTGAATATATTTCTCTCTCGTGCCAAATCACAACTTTTACATGCAGTATTATGTCCAATTCCCGCCCTCGTGAAAGCTGTCACCGAACAATTAGCTCAGCTTATAACTTCTCAAGGTGCCACTTTCATGTGTTGCGTGCGAAAAAAGTCTGTCGCCGGAAAACAAACGCGCTACGGTTCGGTACTAACTCAAGGACGAGGTTTGGCAACGAACAATGAATGAACTGGTGAAATGTTTCACTAACAAGTCGTTATTAACGTAATGTATAGCTACTACTGTTTATTCAGCACCAATGAAGGAGGTTTACTGTGGTAGCAAACAATACTAGCCGTCATTTATTTATAGCAGAAACTTTAGTATTCGACCCTCGATGTCGGCATGACGCACTGGGGAGTAGTTTAACCTTTACAATCGAAAGATTTTTGTTCTTTTTGATGGTGTACATGCAAAGGCAAACTCAAGCCAGAGATAGCCCCCAGCAAGGGCAAACCTACAGTGTACCAACCTTCTCCATCCCAGAGTCACCTTTAAAAACCTGAACAGAAAACGTTCATTATGCAAATGCGAAGCATTTATTCATACCCTTTTAAGTCGCAGCACCCCTGATGGAGAGGTTCAGCGTTTCATTCAATCACTATTACACTTCGGTTCCACGCCAAAGCACCTCCGAGTTTACTTTTTACTCCACCTCCGTTTCTAGCGTTCGTTGATTACTCGAATGAGTTACGTTTTATGACTTCATTCCAACAGCTTTTTAGCAATCATATTCCAACGTTGGTATCTTTCCCTAAAATAATAACTCATGCTTTCTTTTCGCTTTCTTCTTTTTCTTCCAGGTAAGTGATTCCACGAATCCGATTTTCACACGTTCGCCCGAAAACGATAAGTACGGAAAACCTTCCAGGTATTTTCCGCCGCGTTCCGGCTGCAAGGACGTGTGCGGAAATCTTCGAAAATAATAGCGTAGGATCACATCCAAATCCACTTTCAGCACCAACCAAACATTCTTTATTCGAATTTCATTGGATTTTGCTGGCGTTTTTTTTTTTCGATTTCACCGAGGAGTACTGTGCAAGCAGGCGATAATGGTTTTTTAAGCGGAATAAAGCAGCGGAAAATCGCTGCAATCTCGCGGACAGCAGTGGCTTTGTTTTTTTGTCGGTGAAATACTGCTGCAAATGCACTCGTCATTGTTAAAGGCGTCATCAGCGTTATCGTCTATTTGATTAAAATTTTTCCAGTCCCTAAATTTTGTTCAATTTGAATCAACTTCTACTTCTATTTTAGTTAGAGGAACTTGAAAATTTTCCTAATTCCAACCGGTGATGGTTCACAAATTGAATGCCCAACCACGGTGTCACCAGAGTGCCGACACTTTCAGGTTGAAAAAGCACTCCTCCATTTATCATCCCCTGCCACTCTAAAGAAAAGAGTAAACACTTCTTTCAGCAGTGGAAAACCCCACTAGAAGAAAAAATGCACACTCGTTTGCTCCTCAATCTCGGTACCTAGGTACCGACCAATTCAACTGCCTGTGAACGGCGGAAGGCGATAGGCAGCAATCAACTCCTTTCAGGAGTTTCACCTAATTTGGTGCCATTTTTCACTCCGGCGTTTCCGTCTCCAGTTGACCTGATCACCTGTCGTCTGCACCCTCTG
This sequence comes from Wyeomyia smithii, assembly GCF_029784165.1. NCBI lineage: Eukaryota > Metazoa > Arthropoda > Insecta > Diptera > Culicidae > Wyeomyia > Wyeomyia smithii. The sequence goes on from NC_073695.1 coordinate 10,199,633, forward strand.
TCATGGTTTAAGCTTACGAGTAAATTCATCGCATCACCTGTGGGCGCACATGAAACCGAGGATCCCGACCGGTTTGAAATTTCTAATCCTACTCACATGCAGGCTCAGGGGACGAACCCATTTCAAATGGGGCGCTCCTGTAGACTCTCACCATGCGCCCGAAAAACCCCCGGTGAAATTGATTGATTGATCCGGATAGACATCGGTGACACTTCGCCTGGAACATGCCATTTGTGAGAGTTCCAGTTTCAGCTGCCGAAGGATCCATTTCCTCGTGCTAGATCATTCGAGATTACCGCAGTTTTGAAAGTTTAGCTCAAAAGAGATTAAGCATTATCTTCTAACCAAATCCAGTTCGATGATTGACAATTGCCTTACATCGTAGGATTTCTCAACCGCAAACCGGAACCGAAAAAGTAGCTCCATTTTGGAACCACTCCCAATTGAGGCATTATAAATTCCTCATCCTCACGTGGCGGCTTTCATTGTTTGCAGAGCAGTCAATGCCCCGGCTCCTATCAGCTAACCGTCTACGGACGAACGATAAGAGCGACGGCGTTCGCAAAAAAGCGGACACAAATCCAAATGAAATTTACTTTCCATCTTTCCCCCGCACGGCCGGCGGCTGTATTGTCCCTCCTCGGACCTCGTCGACCTTAACTACGCCTTCTAGGCAGAACAACCGGCTTCTACTTATCATTGTTATCCCACATCCACCAGCCCCGAGTTTAGCCCAGTGCAATGCTATTATTCGAAATAACTTTGCTCATATTCCGAACGGCTGCTGCGGCCCGGAGCTTCCCCCGGATTGTACCCGCAAATCCGCAAACACTTATACTTGCACGCACAAACACACACGGACAGCCAGACTGGAATGCGTTGCACGTGGTGTGAGCGCGCATACCGGTGGCGTCGCCAGAATCCTCTTCCGCTGGAAGACAACAGTCCTCAGCCAGGCAGAAGAGACACACTTGCGACACTTGTCCCCGGCAAAAGGCGCAAAACAACACGCGAAATTCCTGCGTAACGAAATCCTTCCACAGCTCAAACACTCACACATACACTTGGCTGTATGTCACACGATACGGCCGAAAATAGCTGCAAGAGAGATAAACTTTCGGGGTTAAACCTCTTTCAGTCGGCTCCACTGCTGCCGGTTACTGCCGCACGCGGACCCGGACACAGGCGTGCTCAAACCTCAAGCAGCTCGATGATAAACGAGCTTCAAAGCTCTGTCTGACAATTGCTCGGTGGGTGGTTTTTCCCAGTCAACTTCTCTCGTTCGTCCGTCCGACCGTCCGTCTGTGGAGAGGGTTGCCACATTATTCTGAGATATTTTTAGAAACAGACACTCTCGGTTGTATGGCCAACACGCATTTTGGTTCTGCGCCGAAATTGCGGCTGAAAAATTAAAATAACGCCTAAGTAATACAATAACAATGGGGGAAAGGTTTCGGGATCTTTTTGTTTTTTTTTGGGAGGCCACTGGAAAGCGAGAAAGAAAACAGGAACAAGATCTCTGCTTAGCTTGAAGCATAATCTCACGTTTGTCCGATCGTTGTTTGCACAGAGTGGTGGGTTTAGATTCTATTCACTTTTGATGGGTGTGACACATGATTATGGTAATGTTTTGTTGCATCCTTTCGTTGAATTCATTTGAAAGTTTGCTTTCAATAATTAACATTTTTATGTGATTTAATTTTGTTCCATGATTCATGATTTACGTTTCTTGAAAAGGTATCATTTCTTATTAGGTTTGAATACTCGTTACGATAAAAGTGTTCGTCTTTTGAGGTTATTCGCGATTCAAGCCATTTTTCGATTTCTTCTTATAAGTACATCTGCTGAACGGCCAGAACATGTACCATCGAACGTAACAAGCAATAATCGGACGATACAGTATCTGAAATATACGGTGGGTGAGTTAGGAATTCCCATTGGAGCGTTTCCATGAAAGTTTTAACAACCTTGGCAGTATGAGGTCGAGCTTTGTCATGCAGTAAAATCACTTTTGGGTGCTTCTGCTCGTATTGTGACCGTTTTTCACGCAGTACTCGACTCAATTGCATCATTTGACCCCCCCAGTGATGGTTTCGTGACCGGGCAGTCCCCGTGACTTGCATCTATTTGTGTTGCTCTAATAAATCCATTTTCGACCACTCATTGCGGTGAAGTAGACCCTTCCTTTTTTGCCGTTGGATTAGTTGTTCATGTGCGAATCAACGATGCTCAACGTCTCTTGGTTTTAAACCATAAAGAATTCAATTTTTTTGTTTTAGAATCATTCTCAAAGAATGATTCCAAATACCGAAGCAAGCATAGATCCTCATCGAAACATTTTTGTTTTTTTTTTTCTGCATGCGGACACCATCTTAAAAGCAACGAAGCCATTCACGGCACGTTGTTTAACTTAGAGCAGCTTGATGCGCTTCAGCCAACGTTTTCTCGGAATGGTATGAGAAAAGTAACACTTTCCGCACTATGTTTGGCCAGACATTTTCACACAACTGAAAATATTTTCGTGATGAAGCGCTTTGTTTACAATGTGCCACAGCTTAGTTAATTACGTTTAAGATATGTCAAAGTTAACCAGCAATCACTGCTGGCGTCATCTACTACAAACATCGAGAGCTCAGTTGCGCTCCTAGTTAACATTGAAACAAATAAGATTTAGACTTCACCAAACTAGAGCTTCACATTGACTTACTTGTTTTCAGTTGTCAAAAATGTCACAAATGTTGAAAAAAGATAAAAAAATGTCGAAAAGTTACAGTAAAATTTAAAAAGTTATCACAAAATGTCCACACAAATATAATGCAAAATGTCAAAAATGTCAAAAATTGTTGATGTCAAAATATGTCAAAAATTGTCACACAAATATGTCAAAAAATATTTTAAAATGTAAACAATATCAACAGTGTAACAGATATCAAAATTATCGGAACGATATAAAAATTCAGAAAATATCTTTAGATTGTAAAACTGTCTATGAATATTTAAAATATCAAAACAAATATTACTGTCGAATAATGTCGCAAAATGTCAAAATATGTCAAAACATGACAGAAATGATGTTAAATGTCAACAGTTTTCAAAGGTATTGATAGATTGTAAAAGTAAGTTTAAAATATAAAATTATGTCAAAAGATGTCAAAAAAATTTCAAAAAATTGTCGAAAATTGTCAAAAAATGTCATTAACTGTCAAAAAATGTCAAAACAAATATGTTGAAAAAACTACTAAAAAACGTCAAAAAATTTCAAAAAATGCCTGGAATATTACTGGTGCAAAAATATCAAAAAAATCAAAATATTTCATAACAAGTGGTAAACTGTAAAAATACAAAAACTTATATGTATGTCAAACAATGTAAAAGAGATGTCAAACAATGTAAAATATATCAAATAAATCGAGATATGTCATATGATGTCAGGATATGTACACTAAATAAATGTACACTAAGGTCACTTTTTACGCGAATTTTTTACGCGGATTCCGGAATTAACACGGGTTTTTTACGCAGCACGTATTCCTCGCGTAAATAGCGACTTTAGTGTGTATATTAAAAAATATGTCAAAATACCCTAAACTTGTCATAAATGTCAAATTATGAGGCTGTGAAATGTAATCAATGCCAGAAATATCATAAATAGTAAAGATCGTTAAAAGTTCATTGAGGCAGACAATGTGTGCAGTAGGGAAAGCGAAAAATAAGCGAACTGCAAATATGATGCATATTTTGAAAAATATACCGCATTGTCTGCTTAATGAACATGAATGTTAACGGGTAAAAGCCGTTGCTAAAAACAGAAATTTTTTTCTAAAAATTTAGCCCTGCGGAGTACCTTCCGTTGTTGTGTCGCACTTGCAAGCACGATTCGGACTGACTTTGGTCTCGATTACACAGGTCTATAAGAGTTATCAGCGTCAGCTGACTCTTCTGTGTGTGATGAGACATTCCATTCAGTCGTATACATTACGCTTGCACAGCAGTGTGTGTAGTTAGGGATGAGCAATAGAACGAGTGGGCAGAGGAATGTGATACGCATATAGATTGTGGAACAGTACTAACGTCCCCCGTAGTTTAATTGGTCAAAACCCCATGCCGGAGACAAAGAGATTGCGGGTTCAAGTCCCGTCGGGATGTGGTAAATTTTTCCAAATGTGTATCATATTTCCAGCTCGCTATTTTTCGATTTCCCTACTGCACACATTGTCTACCTTAATGAACTTGAATGTTAACGGGTAAAAACCGTTGTTAAAAAAAGAAATTTAGTTCGAAAAATGTTAAAAGATTGTCAAAAACTATCAAAACACGAAAAAAATATCAAGTAACGTCAAAAAATATCAGAAAATGTCAAAAAGGCAAAAATAAAAAAAAAACCAAAGTTTGTCAAAATATGTTGACAAATGTTTAAATTTTTCATGAAGTTGTCGAAAACTATCAAAAAATCCGAAACAAATATGTAGTAAAATCTTAAAAATCGTAAAAAATGTAATGAATAAAAGTTAGAAAATGTGAATTATCAACAATGTCAGACATATCTGCAGATTGAAAAAACTGTAAGAAAATATTAAAATTTTATAAAATATGTTAAAAAAATTAAAAAAGTGTCAAAATGTGATAATAAGGTAACCGCTCCTGTATTCAACTCAGTACCTATATTCATCTCATCACGCTTTTTGGATCAATTTATTGTTAAATTTAACCATATTTTCAACGTAAAATTTTCAGCCACTTGAGAAAATCAAGAAGCAAATAGATTTACTTTCAAAAATTTGTAGAAATTTGACGGTAAATTGGACAAATGAGAGAAATAAGATGAATATAGGTGCATCAAGCTGTTGAGATGAATAATGAAGCAATTACCCTATATGTTAAAAAATGAATAAAAATGAACAAAAAATGTCGACAAAAATGTAGAAAATGTTAAATTATGTCAGAATATATTAAACAGTATAAAAAAATATCAAACGATATCAAAAACTGTAGAAAACTGACATTTGTCGGAAAATGTAAAAAACGTCATAACATGACATGAGGTGTTGTGAAATGTCTACAATATTGGCAATGTAAAATATATAAGAACAATCATAAAATGTCAAAAACTGTTATGAATAATCAACGCAAATAAGAGGAAACATATTAAAATATGTCAAAAAATATGGAGAAATGTAATCAAATTTAAAAAAAAAATAAAGTAAATAAATAATGGCAACACATGTCAAAAGTTTGAAAAAAAAATCAAATAAATATGTCGGAATATGTCAGACAAATTTAAAACAGGACAAACAACTTTGTAAAAGATCAACAATGTCAAAACTTTCAAAAAATATCAAAAATTTTGAAAAGTTGTTAAAAAATGTAAAATTAATGTAAGCAGATGTCAAAAACGGTCAAAAGATTGTTAAAATTATCAAAAATGACACTGAATGCTGTGAAATCTAAACAATGTCGGACACATCCATAATATCAAAAAAATGTCAGAAAATGTTAAAAGATTGTTACAAAGTGTTGAAAAATGTAGGAAAAAAATGAAAAAATGTCAAAATAGTCAACAGATGTCAAAAAATATCAAAATATTGCCGAAAAATGTAAAAAAATGTCACGAAATGTCAGACAATGTTAAAACATGACAAGAAATGTTGAGGATTGTCGGCAATATCAACAATGTTAAAAAAATCGAAAAATGTCAAAAAAATCTGAAAAATTGTGAAAAATGTTAAAATGCAAAAGATTGTCAAAAACTGTAAAAAATGTTTTAAAACAATATCAACGATGTAAAAAGCATAAAAAAAATCACGAAACGTCAAAAAATTTCGAAAGATTGTCGAAAACTGCCAGAAAATATCGCATATATTGAAAAATATGTCAAATAATCTTAAATAGATCTGTGAAAAAATATCAAAAAATCTAAAAAAACTCATAACAAAATTAAACAGAAAAATTATTGTAAGAAAATCGGAAAAATAAAAAGAAAAATTAAAAAAATTGTCGAGAACTCTCAAAACAAATATGTCGCATATCAGAAAATTCCACAAAATGTTGAAAGGTTTTCAAAAATGTGTCGAAAAATATCAAAACATATACGAAGAATTATGTTAACAAAATGTATGAAATGTTTGAAAATGTCAAGAAATTTTTCATAAGTGGTCAAACAAATTTGGAGAAATATGTCAAAATATATACTAAAATGTTAAATATATGGAAAAATAGGCCATAAAAGTTCAAAATGTTAGAAAATGTCAAAAAATGTCTAAACAAGTATGAAAAAATATGTTGAAATGGTTCAAAATACAGTCATATCTCGATATAAGGCAACCTCGATATAACATACCTCGATATAACGTAACTTTTTCTAATTTCCCAAAATTAAAGTACAACCATTATTTTTGAGGTATATAATGTTCCGAATAAATGTTTTAAGTAAGTTTGGGAACCAATAAGTATCGTAAAATGGAGTAAAATTGACATTTATTTTTTCAATGTTTTGTGACTAATTAGGTTTGTCTACGAAAATTGTATTAAAGGGACATAAGACAGGTTTATATCTACTTTTAGGTGAAGGGATATTAGTTTCTGCGCACTTTTGATTAACCAACAAGAATTTTGCATCGATAAATAAATAATTTTTTTCGTGCTTCGATACAACGTAACTAACGTAACGAAAATAAAAATAAACTTGCCCTATATCGAGGTATGACTGTATTACAAAATATAATCAAAAATTGTCAAAAATATTAAAACAGAAATGTAAAAATATGTCACTACATGACAAAAAAATTGTAAAAATTAAACAAACAAAAAAAAACATGTCGTAAAATGTCAATATATAGTCAGAAACTGTCAAAACTTATTCGTGGAAACATGTTAAATATGTAAACAAAATTACAAGAAAGTGTTAAAACAATCAAAAAAGTAAAAAATCTCGAAAGATTGTGAAAATTGTTAAAAATGTCACAAAAATGTCAAAAATTTTCAAAACTGTGAAAAGTGTTTTCAAATTTTAACAATATAAACGATGTGAAATAAACAAAAAAATCACGAAATGTCAAAAAATTTCGAAAGATTGTCAAAAACTGCCAAAAAATATTGCCTATATTAAAAATAGTCCGATAATCTTAAATAGATCTGTGAAATAATGTCAAAAAATGTAAAAAATATTTCATGTCAAAATTAACAGCAAAAATATGTAAAAAAATCGGAAAAATAAACAGCAAAAAATAAAAAATTGTCGAGAACTTGTAAAAAATGTCAAAACAAATATGTCGCATATCAGAAAATGTCTCAAAATATTGAAAGATTTTCAAAAAGTGTCAAAAAATATCAAAACATGTATGAAAATATATGTTAACGAAGTGTATAAAATGTTGACAAATGACAAGAAATTTTTCAAAGGTGGTCAAAACAAATTTGAAGCAATATGACACAATATATATTAAAATGTCTGAAAAATTTTAAATATTAGAAAATGTCAATACAAGTATAAAGAAATATGTTAAACTGGTTCAAAATATTACAAAATATATTCAAAAATTGTCAAAATAAATATGTAAAAATATGTCACTACAGGACAAAAAAATTTGAAAACACCAACAATGTCAAAAATAACAAACAACAAAAATATGTCATAAAATGTCAATGTATTGTCGAAAATTGTCAAAACTTACTGTGGAAACATGTTAAATATGTAAAAAAAATGCAAAAAAATCGTCAATAATTCAAAAAAGATTAAAATCTCGAAAGATTTTTGAAAAATACCAAAAAATGTCAAAAATTGTAGAAAAATGATTAGAAATGATAAATATTATATCAAACCCGATAAAAATTTCACAAAAAAATCTATAAATTTCAATGTTGAAAATGTCGTAAATGTTAAAAGTGTTAATAATGTCTAAAATGTTATGCATTTCAAAACTGATGTAAATTCCAAAAATTTCAAATTATATTAGAAGTATGTGGCAAATGTCATTATATAAGAAATCTGTTGCAAATGTCAAAAATGTCAAATATGTCATACATGCTGAAAATGTCAAATAAATCCAAAATGTCAAAAATTTCGAAAATCTTAAAAGTCTGATCTATTACACTGTGCTAGAGCGATTTAGAACTTCTAATGGGACCTAGTGTAGGTTGTAGGTCTTGTTGATTGTATTATTCGCTTATACTAGAAATTTTCCAAAAACCTCCAAAAGTTGAAAAATTGCATGAAAAAGTCTAAAAGTTTAGATTTAAACTCAAATAACTCAACATGTTTTGGTGATATTGTAAATGCTTAATGCTTTGGTGATATTGAATGCTAAATGCTGTTTATTCCCTTTCCAAAACTGCTAAAATATTGAAAATCGGTCAAGAAATGACTGAGTTAGAAAATTTGTATGCACTGAAGTCCAAAAAACCGTATTTTGACCAAAACTTCAGAGGGTGTTTGGAAAATTTAAAAAAATTATAGTTTTCATAAAAAATATATAACTCAGCTAAATATTCACCGATTTTCACAAAACCACTTTTGTTTGATTCGTCATTCAATATTCTTTTGAATTTTTAGTGTATTTGTAGTATTTTTCTCACAAAAACAGGAAAGAAATTTCAAGTTTGTTTGAAAAATTGGGTGGAAAAGTCTAAAAAATTATATTTTAACTTAAATAACTCAACATGTTTCAGTGATATTATTACAAACCTGTATATATTTTGAAAGCTCTGTTTATCTTTTTTTTTCAAAACTGCTAATATATTGAAAATCGGTCGAAAAATAACTGAGTTTAAAAAATTTGTATGCACTGAGGTCCAAAAAATTGTATTTTGACCATAACTTCAGATTTTGAGGGTGTTTGGAAAATTTCTAGTAAAAGCGAATGTTACACTCAACAAGACCTACAATCTACATTGATTTTGGTTATAAAATATTTACATTTAACTTTACCTCAAATAATTTTAAACATTTTTTCATTTATTTTATTTTTCTTTGTTTCGAGTTTTTAATCTAATGTAAATGTGTTTTTGGTGGATTTTACAAAATTGATAACTTTCGCAAATTTTAACACCTACATTTCTGTAAATGTTTTGCTTCATGATCTGACTTACAATTTTGCTTTTAGATTTGTTCATATTTCCCGATTTTTTACAAAACTCTTCATTTCAGTTCAAATTACTTCCTCGCAAACAGTTGTTCATTTTTTTCGCTTTGTTGTTTTTTCTAGTTTTCTCCAACTAAACGTTCAAAGTGAATTCGGCTGACTGGTGTTTCTCAGATACTTATTGTTAAAGTTGATTTTGATTGAAAACACAATCATTTGAATGTTTTGGGAAGTCTCGTATTACTTACATATTCGATTTTTCTTGGAGAAATTTTTGCCGTCTTCTGAATATTGATTTTGATTATTTTACAGTATTTTTCAATGATTCTTATTCCCAACATTTTTATTTTTGGCAGCGTTTAACAGAAAAAAATATAATCGTCTCTAGCGAATCGATAACAACTTTTTTTTGTAAAACTTGACCACTTATTTTGATCTTTTATTGTATTTCTAATATTCATATCTTATAAATAACATTTTTATTTTGTTTTGAAATCGGTCCGATTATAGTTTTTTTTTCAATCTTGTTTTGCAATGCTTCATTAAGCTTTAAACTAGTGTTGTATTTATTTTTTAGGCTCAGTTGCTGTTCAGTTTTATCTCAGCTACAAGTTAGTGTCATTTCAGTTTCGGTTCAGTGAAAATTTAGTTCCGTTAAGTTAAAATTTATCAGTTTGGTTTCAAATTAGTTTTAGTTCAGTTTTGGTTCAGTTTTATTATAGTTATAAGTTGTGTTTCAATTAGGTTTTTAAACAGTTTAGAACAGTTAAAGTTTAATTACAATTCCGTTTCAGTTCTGTGTCATTACAGTTTGGTTTTTGAGTAGTATCAATTCAGTTGAAATTTTCTTTCAGCCTATTTCATACTGAATTTAGTTTAGTTTCAGTTAAGTTACAATTATGTTGCAACGCAGTTACAGTTTCATTTTAGTTTATGTTTAGTATCAGTTAACTTTTACTACAGTTTCATGTGAGTTGCAGATCAGTTTGAACTCAGTTTCAGTTCTGTTTCGATTGATTTTTAATTCAATTTTAGCTCAGTTTCAGATTAGTTTAGGTTCAGTTGCATTTAGCTTTGCTTCAGGTTTGGTTTAAATTTCTACGTAACTATGAAAACGAAGCCTTTTTTGAGTATTTTGAAAATCATCACGCAGATTTAGAGTATCTTAGAGAGGAATTTCTTTCAATTTCGCGTCATCATCAAGCCATCTTTCAAGCAAGCGTCATCATCTTCCCTCAGCGATCGAAGTTCAGTAACCCGTAGAACAACTCGCGTTCGTTCTTGCGTTGCTCTGCCACGGCACGGTGAAACATACGTTCCGTTTCCCAGCTGCGATTAAATCTTTAAATCCGGTCGCCCCAGTAGCCTAAGGCAGGCGCCCGGGCAAGATGGATGAGCACCAGTAAATATTGCTATCTACGCGCCATCTGTGCGCTCGCTCGCAAATTCCACCCGAAAAACTCTCCACCCTTATATCAATTAGACGAAAAACTTGCTGCCAGTACCATTTATCTCCGGGCGTCATCTCCGGTGGAAGAAAATATAGATTAAACTCCTCAATCAACATCAGATAAAACGATTTCTGCTCTTCTCCCCTTTCCATTGCGCTGCCACTCTCGGTTGAGCTACTCGCTAAACACTTGGCCGGAACGATTTTGCGAACATCTCATTTAAATAACAAATAGCGCTGATCCCGATTCCCCGAAAATGTTGGCCCATATACCGCTCCCTGACATACGCCAACAAAGCCCGCACACATACACAAACACTCGGAAAGTCCTCTCGTGTGGTGTACTTCGCACGTGTGGTTCTACTCCCTCCCATGCCGGGGCCAACACTTATAATGCAAACATCCGCTCAATTTTCCACCTTCTCGTACGTTACACACAACTTTGGCAAGCGAGTGAGTGATTTTTTCTCGAAATTTAATTTAGAACCCGAGGAAAAATTCGAAGCCATACATTTTCCGGCAAGCGTTAACGAACTTCAATGGAAACGGATTGTACGATTCACGTGTGGGTGGTTGTAACTTTCTCCAGTCGTTGGCTTAATCAGCTGTTCGCTTTTGTGCCCTGCTCCGGGGAGGTCCGGGATTCGACAAACGATCGGGCTCCAGTGGCCTCTGTTTTCGCGACCTTCACCAGGCGCGCGGACCGGGTACTGCCAAAACGTAATTACTTTCGGATTCTTTGCCGTCGCGGAATCCTGTTTCGTGTGTTCCCGCGGTGCGGCAACCCAAGTCGCTGTGGTGTGGGTGGACTGTTTTCCGCTTTCGCTTTCAAATTGGGTTCCTCCGGTTCGCGCGGTTCATAGCCGCAGAGAAAGTGCGGATTTTCGGGTGTAAAATGATTTATTACTGTTGATTTATAGCTAGCAGATGTTCTAGTTCCTGGCGCGCGCGTTGGGTGCCGTTTTCTTCGGGGGCCGTCTGCAAGCCTACACCGAAGAAGCAAAGGCTTTTTCCCATCGCGGATTGGAGCACCAGTGCCCGAACGGTGGATATTTTAAATACGGCGAGTATATTACGGATGGTTTGCTTTTCGGCGAGCGGCTCAATTTGGCGTTAAAACAGCCGGATTAATTATGAAAGAGAGAGAGAGAGAGAGAGAGAGAGAGAGAGAGAGAGAGAGAGAGAAGAGTCTTAATAGCTGCCGGATAATGGCGGCTTCTTGGGGGAGTGGGAGGAAAACAGCCGGTGGTGGTTTTGATTGGTGGGAGCCTAATAAATGTCGCCGCCTTACCGGGTGAGTACGGTTGGAAGCACCCGCAATTGTGTACGGTTTGACATGATATAAACTCGAAGCGACCTGACGATAGACGGCGGTACATCGAGCAGATGATTAGTGTTTGAGCGATTGCACACCAGAAACGATTAAGTGTGAGGTTTATTCGAATGAGATTGCTCGGAATGCTCGAATGATGGAATGTTAAGCAGTTTACATGGCAATAAACGTTAAACTTCTTTGGGACAAAAATTGTTTGCGGTTTAATTTTGGAAATTAGTTAACGAAAATTAAAGATTGTCAACAAACATCGAAGCGTAAAATTGTACACTTCTTCTAAGCGCCTCCTGTTTCAACAAGCACACAGATTACTCAGTCTCCGCTTGTCTCCGACTTCGTGATCATCAACAACTCTAATCATCTAATCAACAAAATAAATACACCAATTATAGCTCTCCGGCAAATGGACCGAACGGGCCGAAAAGATATCCCCCACGCCAACCCTCCTCGCTCCTCGCGGTAACTCCATCATATCCGTTCCCCTATTACCATCTACTTATTAATTATCCCCGTGCGCGCCTGTTGTGTATTTCACTACATTATTCCTCATCAAGACGGCAAGGAACCATGATGATGCCTTACAATCGACCGATCCGCTCCGATCCCTGCTGCTGCAGTACCCAGCAGCTGCAGGTGCTCATTACTTAAAGGAGCCAACGCGCGAAACCTGGCCAGGCATCCGACCGAGGCCTGACCGACCAAGCGTTCATTTTTAATTAATAATAAATAATCACAGGTCAGTGGCAATTAATTTCATCATTTAAGACCGAGCGCGCTCTTTGGCGTGGAGTTGGTTCGTTCGTAAGTTCCTAATCGCGTGGGCGCGACGCGGGATAATTAACGCGCCCGGTTTGGCTGACGACGGGATTAAGATTAGGATGCCGTGCATTGGCCAGCATCAGCGGGTGCCACCCGCAGGATCAAAACCGACCGCTACCAGGGCGTCATTTATCATGCACTCATCCAATCGCCGTCTGCCTGCCAACCGCTATCGCCCCAAAGATAATGGTTGACTGCCTGACTGACTGAGTGACAGGACAGGACGAACGTAGTTTTCAAAGCGGTGCGTAATGCTTCAATTTTTTGTTCCTCTTGTTATCCACCCTCTCTACTAGCTGGCTGGTGGTAAAAATTCATGCAACGCGCATCGCCCGGTATGAATGTACCTGTGTGTGTGTTTGTGTGTGGGCCAGAACGGGAGTGAGCGGTTCTGTCCAAGATGGATTACCAGACAAGCGCAAGTGACGTTTGAAGACCTTTTCTAGGACACTTCTGAGTGTTTGCGTATTTCGGTCTTTGTTGTTGCGGTTTTCTCTCTAGAATTAGACAGGTTTGCGATAATGCTACTGGAGGGCCTCGAAGGAGGGAGGAGGAAGGAGGAAGGAAGAAGGAAGCGCGCGGTCTGTCCCGGTGATTAATGAAAGTGGAGGCTGTTTTTCTGTCTAGCAAAGCGAATCTGGGAATTTTCGGCGGTATCGCGACATACCGGCACGAGGTGGATTGTGCAACTTTGAAAGCCTGTCAGCCATTGATTTGGCCCCCCTCTTAAATGCTGGTGCTGAAATTGTGGATTAGAGGGCTAAGACGGGACGGGCTGTTTGTCTTCGCGTACATCGTGACATGCTTGAAGTTGTTTTCGAGTGACTTTGCTTGGAGTATTTGACTTTTTGCTTTTTGATAACCGAAACAGAGAAAGATTAAAGCGTGTTTTGTTATTTTTAGTAAAAAGCTTTCCAATAACATCACACTGCCTTTGAAAACAAGGATTTAAAATATAATCAAACAAGACTCAGACAGTAAATATTGTGACGTACAGAGAAAATTATAGCTTTTAACATTTCTGACAATTTTGAAATTTCTGTTATTTAGGACATTAGGTACATTTTTTACTTTATTGACAATTTTAACGATTTGAGAACTCATTTTTCTAGCTTAAAAAAAATCAGAACAGTTTATGAATCGATCATTTCAAACTGAACCTAAACTGAACTGAAACTGAAAAAATACTGAACTAAAACTGAAACTAAACAGAAACTGAACTGTAACTGAACTGAAACTGAATTGAAACTAAAATAAAATTGAATTGAAACTGCACCATACCTGAGCTAGGATTGAACTGAAACAGAACTAAAACTGAACTAAAAATGAACTTAAACAAATCACAATCGAACTGGAACTGAATTCAAACTGAACTGAAACTGAAATGATACCGAACTGAAACTGAGCTGATACCTAACTGAAACTGAATTGATACATAACTGGAACTGAACTGAAACAAATCTGAATCTGAACTGCAACTGAACTAAAACTAAATGAAACTGAAACCTAATGAAAACTGAACTGGAACAGTATTGAACCTATACTGAAACTAAACTGAACCTGAACTAAAAATGGCCTGAAATAGAACTAAAACATAACTAAGACTGAACAGAGACTGACCTTAAACTAAACTAAAATTTAACTGATATTCAACTGAAACCTAATGAAAACTAAACTAAAACTGAACTGAAACCAAACTAGAACTGATCTGAAAAAAAAACTAAAACTGAACTGAAACTGAATCGAGACTGACCTAGAACTAAACTGAAAAAAAATTAAATTTAACTGAAACCTAATGAAAACTAAACTGAAATTAAACTGAAACTGAACTGTAACCGAACTGAAACTAATTTTAAAATGAACTGAAACAGATCTGAAACTAAGCTGAAACTGAACTGAAACTACGCTGAGACTGACCTAAAAGTGACCTGGGACTAAACTAAAACTAAACTAAAAATGAACTTAAATTCAAATGAAAACAAACAAAAAGGCAACTAGAACTAAATTACAACTAAACTAAAACTGAACTGAAACTAAACTGAGACTGAACTTAGAGGGACCTGAGACTGAACTAAAACTAAATATAAAATTAATTGAAATAGAGGTGAAACTAAACTAAAATTGAACGGAAACTTATTTAAAATTAAAATTAAACTCAAATGAAACTGAACTGAATCCCAATGAAAAACATACCTAAAACCTAATAAAAACTAAACTGAAACTGAACAGAAACTCAACTAAAACTGAACTGAATCTGAGCTGAAACTGAACTGAAACTAAACTGGAACTAAAACTTAACTGAAACTGAACTGAAACCGGACAAAAACAAATCTGAAAAAAAAATTAAACTGAACTGAAACTGATCTAAAACTTAACTTGAACTGAACTGAGACTGACCTGAAACTATGCTAAAAATGATCTGAAATTTATCTAAAACCTAATGAAAACTACACTGAAACTTAACTGAAACTGAAATGTAACCAAACAAAAACTAATCTTAAACTGAACTGAAACTGATCTGAAACTGAACATAAACTGCGCAGAGACTGAGCAGAGACTGAGCTTAAAGTGACCTGAGACTGAACTAAAACTAAACCAAAAATATACTGAAATTTAACTAGAATCAAACAAAAAAGGTACTAGAACCTAATTACAACTGAAACTGAAACTGAACTGAAGTTGAACTGAGACTGAACTGAGAGGGACCTGAGACATAAAACTAAATGAAAAATGAAATGAAATAGAGCTGAAACTAAACTAAAATTGAACTGAAACTTAATCAAAACTTAAATGAAACTGGACTGAAACTTAATGAAAAACAGAACTAAAACCTAATGAAAACTGAACTGAAACTAAACTGAACTTGAACTGAATTCGAGCTGAAACTGAACTGAATCTGAGCTGAAACTAAACCTACTGAACTAAATTAAAAAGGAAATGAAACAGAGCTGTAACTAAACTAAAATTGAACTAAAACTAAATGAAAAATTAAATGAAACTAAAATAAAACATAACTGAAACCTGATGAAATTTGAACTGAAACTGAATTGAAACTAAACTGAAATTGAAACTAAACTGAAACCGAACTAAAACTGATCTAAAATACATTAAAACTGAACTAAGTCTGAACTAGAAGTAACCTGAAAGTGAACTAAAACTTAACTGGAAATGAACTGAAATTTAACTGATACCAAACAAACAGGGAACTGAAACTGAATTAAAACTAAACCAAAACTTAACTGAAACAGAACTAAACATGAACTGAAAATGAAATCTAACAAAACACAGCTAAACTTAAAACTGAACTTAAACTGAGATGATACTGAATTGAAACTGAACTGAAAATGACCTGAAACCAACTTAACTGAACCTGCACTGAGACTGAACTGAGAGTGACCTAAGATTAAACTAAAACTGTATTGAAACTGTACTGAAACTGACCTGAAACTAAATAAAACTGATTTGAAACAGTGATTAAACTGAACTGAAACCTATCTGAAACTGAACTGAAAAATATATTAGAAATTTTAAATTTTTGACAATCCAAAACATCATATAACCACTTTTATATCACTTTTTTCTGTAGAATTGCGCTGGAAAACATGAAATTGTTACAAAAAGGAATAATTACAAAAAAATGTAAAACTCAGGAACATCAAACATTCTGGACTTTGAATCAATAATCAGAACATGTTATTTCTTATATGATACTTCGTACTACTTCTAACTTTTCTTTATTATTTTCAAATGATTTTTTTATTTCTATTGTTATTTCATACATTTAAATTTGTTTATTGTTTATTATTTATTGTTTATTGTCTATTGTTAATTGTTTATTGTTTATTGTTTATTGTTTATTGTTTATTGTTTATTGTTTATTGTTTATTGTTTATTGTTTATTGTTTATTGTTTATTGTTTATTGTTTATTGTTTATTGTTTATTGTTTATTGTTTATTGTTTATTGTTTATTGTTTATTGTTTATTGTTTATTGTTTATTGTTTATTGTTTATTGTTTATTGTTTATTGTTTATTGTTTATTGTTTATTGTTTATTGTTTATTGTTTATTGTTTATTGTTTATTGTTTATTGTTTATTGTTTATTGTTTATTGTTTATTGTTTATTGTTTATTGTTTATTGTTCATTGTTTATTGTTTATTGTTTATTGTTTATTGTTTATTGTTTATTGTTTATTGTTTATTGTTTATTGTTTATTGTTTATTGTTTATTGTTTATTGTTTATTGTTTATTGTTTATTGTTTATTGTTTATTGTTTATTGTTTATTGTTTATTGTTTATTGTTAATTGTTTATTGTTTATTGTTTATTGTTTATTGTTTATTGTTTATTGTTTATTGTTTATTGTTTATTGTTTATTGTTTATTGTTTATTGTTTATTGTTTATTGTTTATTGTTTATTGTTTATTGTTTATTGTTTATTGTTTATTGTTCATTGTTTATTGTTTATTGTTTGTTGTTTATTGTTTATTGTTTATTGTTTATTGTTTATTGTTTATTGTTTATTGTTTATTGTTTATTGTTTATTGTTTATTGTTTATTGTTTATTGTTTATTGTTTATTGTTTATTGTTTATTGTTTATTGTTTATTGTTTATTGTTTATTGTTTATTGTTTATTGTTTATTTCCTTCAACCTCATTTAACTTCACAGTCTTAATGAGGGGTGATTGATGGCACATACAAATTCAATTGGTTCAGTATTATAGGAGCGTCAAAAACACCTAGTAACAGTTTTGCCGGGAATATTCCTCTGATGGAGTCACGCCTACTGTAAAGTGTTTCTATTCCAAGAAGCCTGCACCGGATGTCATAATGCGGTATGTTGGCTGCATTGTTCCACGGAAGTAGTCTAAGGGCAGATCTCGTGAATTTCTTCTGGACAGCTTCGAATCGGGCGATCCAAAGATCCGTAAAAGGACCCCATATTACACATGCAGTCTCGAGAGATGATAGTACAAGTGAATAGTACAGTGATCGCAAACTGTATGGGTCGGTTGAATCTTTCGTAGTCCGCATGATAAATCCCAGATTGCGATTTGCTTTTGCAATTACGTTTGAATAATGATCGCGAAAAGTGAGACTTGTATCCAGGATGACCCCCTGATCTTTCACTGAGTCTACACGCTCAATGTGAGTGCCACAGATTTGGTAATTCCATATGATTGGTGCAGTTTTACGGGTAAACGATATAATACACCAGTCTTGAAAGAGATCGATCATCCGCTGAAGTTCCTTGCAGTCTTCAATGTTCCGTATTATTAGATATATTTTCAAGTCGTCAGCGTACACTTAACTAGCTTCAGGTGGAAGCAAGCGGGATGTGTCGTTGAAAAATAACGAGAACAACAATGGACCAAAGTTGCTACCTTGGGGAACGCCAGATAATCGGATTTCGTCGCAGCAAGCTTTACGCAAAGGCGACGGTTAACCAGGTATGATTCTAGGCAACGTGCGAGAAATGATGGGGCTCCTAAGCGGTCCAGTTTTGCAATCAGTATTCGATGGTCGATGGTCAACAAAGGCTGCCTTCAAATCAGTATATACTGTGTCGACGTAAACTGAACAAAATTCGTGTCAATAGAACGCCCGGGAAAGAATCCGTGTTGATCCGGTGATATGTATGATTTGAAAGCAGAAAATATGATGTCTCCTACCAGAATTTCAAGTAGTTTGGAACCTGAGCAAAGCGACGTAATTCCGTGATAATTGGCCTCCTTTTTTGTGGACTGGAAACATGAACGACTCTTTCCGTGTAGAAAAAGTAGATTCTTCTATCGAACGATTGCAGATAACGGTGAGTGTGAAACTGAGTGATTCGGCGCGTTTTATTAAAATCAGAAACAGAATGCCATCTGGACCAACATCAGATTCTTGGAGAAAAACATCGGCAAAATACTTCGGCTATGCTCTAAATCGCAAAAGTTGGTCTTCAGTGAAAAAATTTGAAGTTGGTCAATGAGAATATCTTCGAATCTACATATAAAAAAAATCGCGTAATATGAGTGATATGTAGCGGATAACCAGAGAAACTAACTGACAGAATAAAGTACAGCTTCAATTGGGACGTATATTAAATACGGGCTGGTGCCAAATTGGCCATCAATTCTACTCGGTTTTCATGTTGAAACTTTTTGTCTAAACAAAGCCAGCCAAATTGAAATAAACCTAGTTCAATGCATAATGAAAGTACTTTTTGTTAGTTTTAGGTTGTGTAGGACAAATTTTCGCCAAACTTTTATTTTCATGTAATTCAAGTAATTTTCATAGTTAATACATGAGGGGCTAGTTGGTTCTATGCACATTATCAATGAATTCAAGTAACCAAGTAAATGCAATTCCAGGAACGGCATATTTCGTGATGCATACTAAAACCAAACGAAAACAACATGTGCTCTGCTTAGCAAAACCGTTTATTTTGAACAATAAACAATTTGGTTAAAGCTATCTTCATTTTGTCGTCACATAAATTACATAAATTATAATATTTTAACGGAGGTGTTTTCTCTAATTCAGAGATAGTTTTCTTTAATCTTAACCATCCTCCATGACCACTATGCGTCTCCATTAAAACGAACTCCCTCAATGCAAAAATATCAAACGCAAGAGTTTCTTGAGTTTTGAACTCAAAAGCCATTCTATTCATGATAAACTAAAACCTAATGTTCAATTATGGAATTTTCAGTATTTACAGTTGATTATTGCTCCATTGACATTGACGGACACTTCCTTAATTTTGATTGAAGTTCTTCAATCGACACTCCACTCCGCTCTGAATTCCGTCTGATAGCCGCATTCCAGTGCTCGGCGTCTAAACTTCATCCAACTCCAACAGCCACGGAGATCGAGAAAGCTCGCGCTAATTCCACCTAATCCCGGCCAACACTCGCACTGCTGGATTGCTGCAGCACAGCAGCAGCTATGACAATGATTGATGATTCCCGTACCGGAGCAATAATGAAGCGCCGACTGGACGGCTGGGCCAAAAAGGGATGCTAAGCTGCGGTTGCTGTACGCAGACAGACAACCAGACCGAACAGCCGGCCGGTCGACAAACTTCCGAAATCCTAGTTTAGCCCGAGAATCGAACTCTCTCGCCTCCCCCGACCCTCGGTCAGAATCACACAGCCGCTGAAGGATCCACTTTTTGAATAAATCGTCCCGCATGTGTCCTGCCGGAATTGGACTGGATTTGCGGTAATGACCATCACCACCGTCCGTTGCCACCAGGCACCAGGTTTCGAACGGCCAGAACGAACAGTTTCATTCGAAGAACACTAACTTCCCCCCATATCGGGAGTGTGATATTAACTTCCCCGAAAATTGCGACCGAGTGGAAATCGATACTGTCTCTCGGTCTTCCTCTCTGTCCCATTCGTTCCTGAGTGGGGCGGCGAGCAACGAGAACGACAGTTTAGTAGCACAACTGCTGCTGCTGCTGCTACTGAAATTGCGAGGCAATGGTACCATAAAAGGATCCAAGTCAGTGATTTCTCCTGCTCCCGACCTCGATGCTTGCCGCTTGCCTTACGTTCACAATCAGTTCGCCAGAACAATCGGATTCTTTCTTTACCGCGGCCGAGGGCGGTAAAAACAAAGATGAATGGGCGGCTGGTGGGGAAAAGCAGAAAACTTCGGAACCGTGGAAAGTGAATGAGATTGTATTCAGCAATGGGTAAGGGTGTGTGTGTGTGTTTATTGTGTCGGTCATAAGACGGCAGGAGGTTGGAAAAGTAGAATTGAAATTTCAATTTTTGCTTTATTATAATTTTTTGCAACATCTCGCGGAGGTGGAGGCTGCACAGCAGAAGTTCGGAGGGTTCTTCGTTTAAGTGGGTAGCACAGCAGACGACAACGCGAATAAGAATGAATACTACAAATGTTCGCGAAATGGAACATGGCAGCAGGGGGAGTGAAGGCTGTGAAGGGTGTGTCCGGGAATGGAAATAAATTGTGTAGCAATTTAAAGCGACCATCAACGTACTCAGAACAGCGCAGAATTGCACGCTGGTTACGCTCGAATCCGTTCGGAGGGGTCCAGCCAGGGGTTTACTGCCTTGCAGTAACTACGGCGAAACGGTACTCACTTGTGGACCCCCGAACTACAAAGCTTTCTGCATCACCAGGTCGCTGTGTCTCTGGCAGCATGGACGACGCACTGCAAACCGGAAAACGTCCCGAGTTCATCAGTAGAACGGAGTAGCTGCCGGGGGTCAAGTTCGGTGCAGAAAAAAAACACTGTCTCGATGAAAAATTCAGCTTACTCCTGCTAAAAGCGAAACGGCGAAGAATGCTTCTGCCGCTAGTATTGTACTCTACGGCTTTGGTATAGATTTCGAAATAACATTGTTTAATTTGAGTCCCGTGGAATGCGCATTTGTGCTAACATCTCCATAGACTGTGCCAAAGTAAAACGGGAAAAGCACTGCGTTGGTGGGGCAAAAGCTGTTGGTTCCACAGAGCAGTTAGGAAGAGCAGTCTCACTATGTCGTGCGGGACAAAGAAAGACGTCGGAGATAAAATGTGTGGAAAATTTGAGTTTATGCTACTGATGCTATGTGCGCGCTTCCTACCACACACCACTTCTACGCAATGCCACTCCGAGCAGTACAGAAGAGCTACAGCGGAACACGCCGGTAAAAGGCGACATGCAGGATTAATCGATTGGGATGATGGCCGGATGCTGCCGGGAAAGATGTGCCTTCAGCTGCCTAGCCGCCTGGTAAAGCAGCAGCAGCAGCAACCGGTCTGGTCTGCATTGTCCTGGGATAAGCAGGTATCGGTGATTATATGTACCAGCAGTATTTGTCACATACGAGCAATTGCGTATAATGGAACCAGTCGGTGAGAAGGAATTCTTAATCAGTGCGAGCCGAGCGAGAGCGCTGCACATCGTACGACTGCGAACAGGATTATGGGCGGTTTGCAGCATTATCATCATTGTTCGATAATTGAAATTTTAGTACACCCCAGGGGCGGGAAGAAACGACAACGGCGACGGGAAAGCGTCGGAGACAACCGTCTTCCGTCCTCTGGCGGTCGACAACCGTCAGAGCCGGTGCTCGAAGTGGAGAACTCCGGTAATGAAATAACCTAATTTTATGTGTGCGTGTCGCACCGGTGAGCAACATGACGTTTTGGTTGAGGGGGAATTTTTCTGACGAATATGTTTGAAAATTTGATTATATTCAACAGATATTAAAGGTGTATTTGATCTAGAACGTTAATTGCCGATTTCATTTTCATGTCTCGATTTAGATTTCGTTTTCTTGAAACTTATTTCTTATTTTTACTTTTTACTTTTGACTTTTTACTTCTTACTTCTTACTTCTTACTTCTTACTTCTTACTTCTTACTTCTTACTTCTTACTTCTTACTTCTTACTTCTTACTTCTTACTTCTTACTTCTTACTTCTTACTTCTTACTTCTTACTTCTTACTTCTTACTTCTTACTTCTTACTTCTTACTTCTTACTTCTTACTTCTTACTTCTTACTTCTTACTTCTTACTTCTTACTTCTTACTTCTTACTTCTTACTTCTTACTTCTTACTTCTTACTTCTTACTTCTTACTTCTTACTTCTTACTTCTTACTTCTTACTTCTTACTTCTTACTTCTTACTTCTTACTTCTTACTTCTTACTTCTTACTTCTTACTTCTTACTTCTTACTTCTTACTTCTTACTTCTTACTTCTTACTTCTTACTTCTTACTTCTTACTTCTTACTTCTTACTTCTTACTTCTTACTTCTTACTTCTTACTTCTTACTTCTTACTTCTTACTTCTTACTTCTTACTTCTTACTTCTTACTTCTTACTTCTTACTTCTTACTTCTTACTTCTTACTTCTTACTTCTTACTTCTTACTTCTTACTTCTTACTTCTTACTTCTTACTTCTTACTTCTTACTTCTTACTTCTTACTTCTTACTTCTTACTTCTTACTTCTTACTTCTTACTTCTTACTTCTTGTTTTTTCACATATTTACTTTTTACTTCTCTCTGTCTCAAGCGTCTCCATTCAAAAAACTTCTATAACGCATAAATATAAATCGATAGAGTCTCTTGGGTCTTGAGCCCTCCAAATGGTAAAATACAGTTTGTATCATGATATTTCCCTGTAGTAGCTCCTTTTATTTAGGAAAAAAGTCTTTATTTTGGGTTATTCTATTTCAGAAGTATTACTTTGAGCCTAACAAGAAAAAATCTTTCAGTGAATACCATTTGTAGTGATTTTGAGCACAGTGGGAGCCAAAAAAATGTAATCAAGACATTCCTTTTTTCCATTATTTTCTTCCCCTTTTATCAAGTTTGC
Source organism: Wyeomyia smithii (assembly GCF_029784165.1). Lineage (NCBI taxonomy): Eukaryota > Metazoa > Arthropoda > Insecta > Diptera > Culicidae > Wyeomyia > Wyeomyia smithii. Next base: position 10,222,641 of record NC_073695.1, read on the forward strand.
TGCTTTGAAAATTATTTAGTTCCTGTTGTTCTCATTCTTTTATGCACTGTAATTTGCTCTCGTTCCTTTTCGTGTCTTTCTTTTGATATACTTCTTCTTTTATGATTCTGTTCTGCTTATATACTTTATTCTTATTATTTTTTTTCTGGTTTTGATATTCTTCTACTGTCATTTTTTTATTTTAGTTCTATTCTTTCCTCTTATTTCTTATCTCTGGTTTGCAAAAAAAACATCTTCTTTACTTATAATATTAATTTTCTTTTTATTTTTAGGGTTGCCCGCAGTCGTATTTTTTTATCTTTAGTATTTTTTATTCTTCCATTTTTTTAAATTTTTGCCTTTCTCTTAGAAAGGTATAGCAATCACTGGAAAAACCGAAGGTATAAAAGTGGTCCCAATGGCCGAATGTCATATACCACTCGACTTATTTCGACGAACTGAGCATTTTCTGTATGTATGTATGTATGTATGTGTGTGTGTGTGTGTGTGTATGTGTGTATGTGCAACTTTTTTTTCTCACTCACTTTTCTCAGAGATGGCTGGACCGATTTTCATAAAATTAATTGCAAATGAAAGGTCTAACTGCGCCATAGGTTGCTATTGAATTTCATTGTAATCGGATATTTAGTTTAGAGGTTATGTATCAAAATGTAAAAATCACGAAACATCAATATCTCAGAAACCACATAACCGATTTCAATAAAACTGGTTTCAAATGATTGGGCTGTCCCCAGAACCCTTAACTTTTAAATTTCGTTATGATTGAACATATGGTTCAAAACTTATGTGAAGAAAAGTTATCCTGAGGTTGTTTAAACTCACTCATTTTTCTCAGTGATGGCTGAACCGATTTTTACAAAATTAGTGTCAAATGAAAGGTCTAGTTGCCCCATAGGTTGCTGTTGAATTTCATTGCAATCGGATTGTAACTGTGTCCGTTGTTCAGAAAAATGTGAAATCACATAATGAAAGTAAACATATTGACTTTCTCCTAACGAGCACTGGCTAATTAAAAGGTAGAAAAGTGATCCAAATGGCCGAATGTCATATACTACTCGATTCAGTTCGACGAATCGGGCATTTTCTGCATATATGCATGTATAGGTGTATATGCTTGTGTGTGGGTGTGTACGTGTGTATGAGCACCTTTTTTTTCGCACTCACTTTTCTCAGAGATGGTCTGACCGATTCTTTCTACCTTGGTGTCAAATGAAGGGTCTATTTGCCGCTTAGGATGCTATTGGATTTCATTGTAATCAAACTTTGAGTTTTGGCGCTGCGTCAGAATGTGAAAAACGCTCTTATATCTCAGAAGCTATGAACATAGTTGAATTCAAATACTACGCAGACTGTTTAAAACTATAGCTACGATCAAAATATGTGGCCTCAACATCATTTAAATTTAATATTGTACTATTTCAATGTTTTCGGCCTTGCTCAGGATTGAAGTTGAAATTAAAAGTCATTTCTATCATTTCACTTTTTGCCTTTCTCCTAGAAAGGTATAGCAATTACTGCGAAAAATAAAGGTATAAAAGTGCTCTAAAGGGCCGAATGTCGTAAACCACTCGACTCATTTCGACGAGCTGAGCATTTCCTGCATGTGTGTGTGTGTGTGTGTGTGTGTGTGTGTGTGTGTGTGTGTGTGTGTGTGTGTGTGTGTGTGTGTGTGTGTGTAACGCTCTCCCAATCTCACTCGATTTTCTCAGAGATGGCTGAATCGATTTCAATGAAATCAATTGCAAATGAAAGGTCTAGTTGCCCTATAAGACTCTATTGAATTTTATTGAAATCTGATTTCTTGCTTAGAGGTTATGTATCAAAATGTAAAAATCATGAAACATCAATATCTCAGAAACTACACAACCGATTTGAACAAAATTGGTTTTAAATGAACGGGTTATCTAAAAACTCTCAACTTTTGAATTTTATGAAGATTGAACATATGGTTCAGAAGTTACAGAAAGAAACGTGTTCTGGAGACTGTTTAATCTCACTCATGTTTCTCATAGATGGCTGGACCGATTTTCATAAAATCAGAGACATATGGAAAGTCTTGTTGCCCCATAAGACCCTAGTGATTTTTTTGCGAACGGATTATTACTTTTCCTGTTATGTTTAAAAATGTGAAATCCAGCTATGAAAAGAAACATATTCTGATGACTACTTGGACTCACTCACTATTCTCAGAGATGGTTGACCCGATTTTCATAGAATTAGTACTAAATGAAAGGTCTTGCTGCCTCATAACACCCTATTGAATTTTGTTGTAATCGGAATGTAACTTCGTCTGTAATGTATCGAAATGTGAAAATCACTAAACTTCATTATCTTAGAAACTACACAACAGATTTGAACAATATTGATATCGAATGAACGGGATAGTTAAGGGTTAACTGATAAATTATGATTGAACGCGTTCAATAGAACCTCCTCTGCTTCTTCGTTCAACGTTCCTGCTTCTGTTCTAATTTTATCAATTTGGTTTATTCTGTTAATATTCAGCTTATTTTTTTAATGTTTTTCTTAAAATATGAAGAGCGAACAGAATACAAAAAAGAAAAAATAAATCTACCATTATTATTTAATTTTTTTTCGTATATGCTTTTTTTCTTTGTTAAGTTTTTGATGTCATTTGATTCAAAGATAATGCATATCCTTATATTTTTATTTTTTATTCACTCACTTCTATAATTTTTCATTCATTACTTATTTTAATTTCTTGCTTTTTAGAGTTATTCAAACTATTATTAATCAGCTTAGTTAAATTTTTTTAGTATTTTGTTCTGCAGGATTTTTTATATTCTTGGCAATCTTTCCATGTTTATCTTGTTAAGACAATGCTTTTTATTTGATTTTCTCAACAACACGCTGTTATCCTTTTCGGTTTTCAAACTATATTTCTATTATTGATAGCAATACTCTTAGTGTTTCCTTTTTGCTTCCTACTTTTTCTCGTTCATCTCAATATATTGTTGAATTCTAATTATAATAATCCTTTCGCAACTTTTCAATTTTTTTTCCTTTTTATTCGTTGTGATTTGTTGTTGTCGTTTTATCTTTTTTTTCTTCTGTTGATACAGTGGTTATTGAGTGCCGTTTTTCTGTAAATTTTTAAACCCTAAACCCTATAATAAAGTTATGAGAGTTAGTACTGAGTATTTGTTGTAGTTTGTTTACATTGGACAAGATTAAAGTTGGTCACAGACGCAACTGCCATAGACAATTAGCTATACTAAACTGATTTGTTAATCACTATAATACGTAAAGAATAGTTACTAATCGTTAATAAACTCCTGCAGTTTCCCTTGGAGATGTCATTGATCAGTGACGAAACGTCGGGCAGTAAAAAACAAAAGTTGTTCTACTTGTTTTGAGACAAATATTATTCGAAAATTTGCTCTCCCAGATGGTCTCGAGGTACGATGCTGGTCTAACGAGCCAGTCGTCGTAGGTTCGACTCTCGGCTCGGGAGAGACTGTTAGCGTCAGTAGGATCGTAGCGCTAGCCCCGCAATTTTCCTGTATACAGTCGCCTACGAAGTCTGTGTATAAATAAACAGAAGGTCAAATTCCGAATCGGAATGCAATTTTTTTATTCGAAAAAATACCTAACGCCAGAAAAAAAGTTAATGAAAACATGAAACAACATCATTTTATATTATTATTGTATTAACATTCTTCCAAACCTTTCAATATTTCCGCATATCACAGTTCATTTGAAGTGATTTATTGTTGTTTATCTTATCTTCTTCTACTCTTTGAAATATTAAACTATATACTGTTCAATTTTTTTGACGCAGGACTACATCTAACCGCACTATATCAAGATACATTCTGCGAAAACTAAAACCAAGGCGAACGTTGGAATGAAAGATTTTAAACGGTAATACTGATGTAACCACATGATGGGTTACAATCAGGCTTCCTGAAATCTCGCTCGCACAAAGAAGAGACAGTGTGCTTTGCGCTACAAGTCTCGTTTCTCATTCAGTCGCTTCGTGCTGTGTGCAGCGTGCGAGCGAGAAAACTTACCATTCGTACGAGCCATGTCTCCTCGCATGGGAATTTTTATTGCGACGTACACGAAGATATCTCGTCTCCCAACTTAACGAGTGCGGTGCATGGGCGTCGCGTACTTGAGACAGCTTGCGTGCAAATTCTCGTGAGCTCGTCTCGCGAGCTTGCCTCGCATGTTGCTTTGTGCTAATGGTGCGAGAAGGGAATTGATTTTGCGCAGAAGGAAACAGGCAGGGCATTTTATGTTTTTTTTCATTTACGGTGTTATAGCAGCATGCATCAAAACACCGTTAGAATTATCAATGATATAACCTAGTTCATTCATTTATCAATTCAAAAGTCTATGATTAATTCATCCGACTTTTGTTAACATGAAATAAGAACGTTTTGTTACTATACTTATTATGCTAACGGTACGAAAATGCACCGGATGCAGAGTGTTACGTTGGTTAACAGAAGTGTTCCTTTCGTCGGTTTAGATGTCATTGACTATATTATGATAGAACTCTGTTTTGTAGTTCTAAGGATAAAAAATGTGGTTTGAAATTACAACATAAGTTTTTCGGGAGTTAAAAATAGTAAAACCATTGAAATTGTTTATATTTTCTAATACATGTTGATGTTGGATAGAATTTTCGAATTGAGTACACTAAAGTCGCTTTTTATGCGGGGGATACATGCCGCGTAAAAAACCGCGTAAATTCTGGAATCCGCGTAAAAAAAACCCGCGTAAATTCTGCAATCCGAGTGAAGAGGAACCGAAATCCGCAAGAAAAAAAAAATACCGCGTAAACTCCGGAATCCACGTAAAAAAACCGCGTAAAAGCGACCTTAGTGTATAGCTATTGCAAATTAGGTTCTGAAGGTTCGTGATAATCTGATCGTAGTAATATAGTTTTATGAATTCTTCCGATTAATACACCTTCAGAAGGGTCTGACGGCATATATCGTATGTAGGTACGGTGGGCAGCCTATACACCAGAGGGACGCAGAGACACTCACCGTTAAGGCAACTGTCAACATCAAAACGGATAACGGCAATGCAAAATTATACAGCTCGCCCGTTTTGATGTTGACAGTTTCCTCAACGGTGAGTGCTTTGTCATTTCTCTAATATACAGTTTCACTAAGGTACAGTACGGGCGTCTCGCTCAGTTCGTAAAGCGATAAGACAACGTGTGGTGCGCCGCAGTCTCTTACCGAAGGAAAAAAGAAAAGAAACCTCTCGTCGTTTCAGCGCGTGTACAGGAAGTCTGTGTACACGAGAAAGTCTCACGAGCTGTAGCGCACGAGCTGTATCAAGTATGTACAGTACGGGCGTCTCGCTCAGTTCGTAGTGCGATGAAACATCGCCTTGCGCATCGCAATCCGAACCGAAAGAGAAGCGAAAGAGCAACCTGCAAATTGCATGTGACGTGTCTCGTCTCGTCGCACATGCATGGAAATTCTACGAGCGAGAGAAAGATTTCTCTCGTCGCTTGAAAAAAAAGCGCGTGCACGGGAAGTCTGGTTACAATAATCGAAATGTCGTTGGATTGATAAAAGGGTGGACAATTTTGTGATTCCTCAGTTATCATTATCATTTCATTGTTAAACAGTGAAAATTTCAAAAAAGTTTCAAGGTCGAATTTTCTCCACGAACAATGTACCAATCACATTCGAGCACGCCTGGTACAGTCTTCATGAGTTGACACCAACTGCCTGCTGTGATATCCTGTATAGCAGTGGCATAAAAAAATTGACTGAATCTTCCCGTTCCAATAGGTTAACTAATGTTCGCTTCCATGAGCCTAGACTATTTTGATGTCTTGAAAGTGAAGCTTTTTCGGAAAGTTTGTAACCACCTCCACTGTCAGACAGTTTTACGTTCTGCTGTAAGAATGATATTAAAACTGATGTCTTGAAGGAAAACATGCTGGCACAGTACTGCACCGAGCAATGTATGAATAGAGCGCTGGTCACTCGTCGTCTATCAGTGCAGTAGATTTCGATATTCATTTGTGTGCAGCCAAGCCAAGTGAAGACTACATTGCCGCTGTCGACGCACAGCGGGGCGTGTTGGGTTAACGCGTAGGTATCTTTTTGTGATCTGGAACACAATCGAATTGACGTTTGAATTGCCTTCTTCTTCTTCTTGTTTTATGTATGTAGTAGCAAATATCAGTATTAAATATGATTTTTCGGGTGCCGCAAAATACACTGCGCTACCGGGGACAACAAAATTCTGTACGTGTCGGTAAGGGCAGATAGCAGGGTATATAAATTGGGTTCATTGTACAGATAAAATGCGTTGAACATTTTTTCCACGAACTTGTAACTGCTAGAAATTTTTTTATGAGACATCTTTGTCGTTTGTTGATCGGAGAGTGAGCCATCGTTTACAAGACAAATAAATATTGTTTAATTTCTACTAAATAGTACTCAATTTCGGTCTGTATAGAAGCTTGCGTTTTCGCGTAGTGAATAAAATTGACTGTATTAGACTGGAAGGTATTCATCAATGTTGAAGAGAATATCTTTTCTTCTAAAATAGAGTGCAAAATATCAAAATATTTTGCCAGACACGACACGGCAGAATTTTCTTGTTGCCAAGGTTGAACCATGCTAAAAATGAACGGTTTTCTTTTCGTGACTTTTTTTCATAGATATTTCCATCCAATGAACTAGTTTTAGTTCCAAGTCGTTTGAGGTGTCGCTTGATGAATTGAGGCTGACGACCTAGATACTTGATATTAGAGGCTTAGATCATGATCATTATATTACCGGCACATGTTCCGGTCATATTACAGGAACCGTTTTACTGATTCCGGTCATCCGCTTCGGCAACATTAAAAACCAAAATACCCTTCTTTTGGAGGATATTGAGCTTAAATTGGTTTGAATAATCAAGAAAACTGGGAAAAGTAATTAGACATAATCGCCCGTTTTCGGCACATGTGTGCCAAAATCGAACCGTGCCAAAAATAAAACGAGCTCAAATCAAACAGAGCCTCAAAGGGAAATATAAAATTATTGTAGTCGTACGTCAACTATGCGGTCGTGTCTTGGATACAGGGAAACCAAACCTGTGTGCTCGTATTTTCTTTAATTTGTTCTTGTCAACCTTTGCGCGTTCTTTTTTCATTTTTAAAATTATGCCGCTCCTATTGTTCTCATTTTTTCAGGCACCGAAAACAGCTCTCCTTCGTTTTCCAGATTCTGTTTTTTTTCATATATAATTTTTCTATTCTTGTTCTTGTTTCTTATATATTTTCTCCTTTTTTCTCTTTTTGATAATCTTCTACTGTTAGAATTCCATTCTACTTTTGGTGTATTTTCTTATTTTTAATATTCAATCTCTTTCTTCTGTTTTCTGATATTCTTCTTCTTTACATTTTTCTATTCCATTTTCTTATTTCTAATGACTTGTTGGCAAAAAAATTCTTCAAAAATTTTAATATTTTTCACTATTTCTAGTAGAGTCTGACGGAATACTTATAATTATTTCTTCTGGTTTCTTAAATCACTCTTCTAAGATACTCAGTATAGATTTTTCAAATTCTTCACCTTATTTTTGATTTTTTTATAATCGCATTTTCTCTACCTAATTTTTTTGTAATACCTATTTTCTCTTGTTTTTTTTCTTTATGTCATTTTTTTTGTAATTTTTCCTACATTTGAAATTCTTATTTCAGTATTTTTCCATGCTACAGTCATACCTCGATATAAGGCAACTTAATTTTTATTTTCGTTACGTTATATCGAGTTACGTTATACAGAAGCAAAATAAAAGAACATTTTCAATTTATGCAAGAATGTTAATGGTTACTCAAAGATGCGCGGAAACCTATTTTCCATTACCTATCAGTATTTTTAAATTTTTTCTTATGCCCATTTTTGACAATTTTCGCAAAACTTACTACAAACATTTTTTGAAGCAATTTTTATCCCAAAACCAGTTGCTGTATCATTTATTTTCAATTTAAATACATCTTAAAAAGTAACGCTATATCGAGGATAAAGTTAGGTTATATCGAAGTTGCCTTACATCGAGGAATGACTGTAATTCGTTTAGTGTTTCTTCTTATTGTTATATTGTAATAATTCAACTTCAACTTAACTTATTTTTTAAATTATATATTCTGATAAAAAAGTTAAAGATCGAATCCGGAATACGAAGAAATTTCTCTCGTTTTTCTCTTGGCTGCTAATATTCAAATTTTATTTCTTTTAATTTTTTCTGCCGTTCATCTTCCGTCTTTTCTAATTTTTATTTTGTTTCGTTATTATGGTGACCCTTTTCTTTTATTTTTATTTTTATTTTTTATTTTTAAACTATTTCAATTTTTTATTATTTACCGATTTGTACACCTCTTTTTTTGTAGTTTTGGACGTTTTTATATATTTACTCACCTCAAAATAGTTTTATTAATATTTTCTGTAGGCTCCTCTCTTATGTTTGTCGTCTTTTCTGTTTTATGTAATAAAAAGTTGTAATTGATATTTTCTTAGAATTTATTTCGCTCATCTCAATATTTCTACGGAAAAATCAACTCCGCTCGTATTTTCTTTCATTATTTATACTATTCTTTCAATCGTTTTCCGTTTTACTTATAACCTCCTTGATTTTCTGTCTTTTCTATTTCTTTTGCTTTTTTTCCATTCCTATTCTTAAATCCTTACACTTTTTTGTATTTAAAACTATTTCTCAAAAATTAAAAAGGAATAAAAAGAGAATATTACAAGATTAGAAAATTTTGTGTACTTTTTCATATTAGGCGGCATCCATAAATTACGCAACGCTCGTAAGATGAAGGGAGGTAGGGGAGGGGGGGGGTTGTATCCTTAAGCATTACGATTTGATACAAAAAGGAAGGGGGGAAATAAGATCAGCGTTACGTAACAAAAAATCTCTAGAGACACTATCCAAAAACGAGCAATTTTAATAAGCAAATTTCCCACAGCTTTACGTAATTTTTATAAGGTGGTAGGTGTTGGTGTTACGTTTTGTTACATATGGGATGGTGGAGGTCCGAAAATAGGGTTTTTGATATTCTTTTGGTATTATTCAACCATTTTTTCAATTTAGATTTTCTTCTCTTATTTTTTGCATTTTATATCTAGTTTTATACTTTTCATCTTATAGTTCGTTTAAGATTACTTCTAAAAATTGTAAGATGAATAGAATAAAAATATTAGCGAAGCAGCAAAATTATATGAAGTAATCTATTTTTCTTATATCTTTTTTCTCATTTTCGTTATTCTTATTCTTTATCTTATTTTTCTCTGACTGTCAAAGCCATGCTTGTCACTCTGTTTTCAGAATGAGGTTTGTAATTTTGCTTCTGCAATTGTATCGCTCTGAGTAATACTAATATTTTTCAATTTTGCCCTTTTGTTGTTTATTTATAGCTAATGATACTCATCCTAGTGAATTTTACTATTTTCTAAGATATACTCATACTATCGATATTTTTTTCTCATCGTTTGTTTTCATTTCTTCCTATATTTGCTGAAAATGAAAATTGAGGTCATTTTCGTTATTGTTTTCTTTGATTTCTTTTTCGATTATTTTTTTTACTAATCTCCTCCCATGTTTTTCATTTTCTTCTTCTACTGATGTACTACTACTAAGAGCATTTGATTGAAGCTTGTGATTTTTTTATTTGAATCGGTAATATATACTGCCTCACACTCTTTAAACAACCACTTACTATGTTACTTCTATATTTTTTTTTCATTTTTATAATATTCTTGTTCTTATTATGTATAGGTTCGTCTTTAATTTTTAACTCTTTTTTCCGTGTTCTTCGTTGTTTATTGTATTCTTTTTTATACTAATTCCATTTTTGATATTCTTCTACTCGTCTTATGTGTCTTATTTTGAATTTGAGATTTCTGTTGTCCGGTTTTCGATAATAAATACAAGACAAAAAATTAACACAAGAAATTCAAGTTTATGAAGTCTTGTTTCATTTCACCTTGAACGATTATTTCCCCAAGCCTAAATACTCACCCGCCATAATCCCCAACACAAACACTGCCGACTGCTGTCGATATTAACTGCTTGCGCGAACGTTCGGCAGGCAATCGTTCAGAGGTAATCCGGGGGATTCACTGAATTGATTGCCATTCTGCTCCGCAGCAAACTGCAAGACACGGCGAATAACTGGCGGCGAAACACACCGTCGGCCTCGATGATGGAACTAGCATACATAACAGTAACGGCTTGCTATCGAGGAGAATTTTAATGACTGGAATGTGAAATCAGGGAGAGATAACATTCAGTGTCGGCCATTAATTTTCTAACCGTAGGTGAGTGGCACTTTTCCCCGGCAGAATGCAGATCTCGCACTTCATTCAACTCGAGAACACCATTTTTCATTCCCGTTCAAAGGCCGACCAAGGGAAAAATTATCGATGAAAAGCGGCTTTCTCGGGGAAAAGCCATACTTGATGGGTGGCAACTCGCAAGCCAGGAAACAACACTTCCCACCTCCTCCGAGTGCGCGTTGGACTGAATCTATAAATATTTATGGCGTGAGGGAAGTACAACTTTTTTTATTACTTTCGGACTTCGGGGCGCAGGGATGGAACATGCGAATGACGCACATCGTCCGAATGGTCAGGGGTGAACCTCAATCACGGGCCTGATCACACGCAGACCACGGAAGTGTTGTTTTTCCTGTTTTGCTTTCGAGTTCCGTTCTCTCGGTCTTCGATCCTTGAAAGGAGTTCCTTATATGTGGTGCCGCACTTTTTTAATGGTTTTACGCCGATAAATTTCTAATGGACATCGGGAAATATTATCGCCTATCGACTGGGTAAGAGGTGAAATTAAATTTTCACTGCGAATGGAATACAAAACTGGGTTCTGTCCGATAATAACTTGTGGCGGCCTCCGAATGGGATGAGAGACGGCCAATAAACGCATCTTCGGCCTGGGGAGTTTAGAAACTCACTGGATGGGCAGCCTTATCAGCGGGCTTAGGAATTTATATCCCCGACGGCAAACGCAATTTTCTCATGTCTGTGCTCTTTACTCTACGATGTTAAAAGTAGTTTGCGAAGCGACCTTTAAGAGAGTAGTCTAATAATGCACTAAAATCTGTTAAAAGCAGACTGAATGAGAAAAAATAATATCAGTCGAGTGCATCATCACTTATATGACACGAGGTCGCTCAATCGTCACATGGAGCGACTCGCCGAATGAATGTTTATGATATGCGTCTATAAATGTTTGTGCAGTGGCAAAAAGCTGCAGTCGGTTATGATGGAATAAAAAATATGTGCTCTAGCGCACTCGATGAAATTAGCAAGGAAACTGTTGGCTGGCTCGAAGCCAGAAGTGGTTCGTAAATATTTTTTGACGACTCCCATTACGGAGGCCACCGAAAGTGAACCGAGAGTTCTGAATTAAATAAATGGCAAATAAAAAGTGAAAAAAAAAATCCTAAACTTAGTTCAACAGAAATTATTTTACCGAATGCCTACAAAGCCAATGTAAAGCCAAAAATTAACCAGATTCGCGGCGTAATCGATAGCAACTCCCCCACAAGGGAGGTTCGATTTGGACCTTTGATTTGCGTGGCTGGTTGGAAAACATAACATTTTCATTCCTGCGGATCGATTATAGCGACTATTAACAAAAGAAACAAACGCAACCTGCCGTAATTCTATCCGCTCCCCTGCGGACCAGATTTCGATCGATATCCTCCTGCTCGTTATTTGCCAGAGTCATCATTTCCTGCGTTCGACAGTAAACCTGCAGCGTCGAATACAGGGCGGCGGAGATGCGGGGGCGGGGGCAAAAAATGAAACGTGCGCGATGGCAGTCAGTCATCATCATTAGCGGAACAAAAGGATAAAGTTCCTGTGCCGCTCTCACCCGCGCGCGTCCAGCAACTTTATGTCGTGCTGTGTGGGTTTTTTTTTCTTCCTTCAAAACGCGTCGCCTCCAGAAAGTGGATGTGGACTGGAGGTGGCGGCAGAGGGTGGGGAAGTATTGTGTTACGCACCGGTATTCTTATCGGTAGCTCCTCGGCTTGGATTGTCAATTTATCAATCTGATAATACCCATCAAAATTTTCCGCCAGATGAGCGAGGAGCAGGTAAACAAGATTCTGGGTGGAAGAAGCTGAGAAACCCATTTCTTCTTTGTAGTGTAAATAAGCTTTTCTAATCGAAGTCCATATTCAAGGCCAAGTCCAATATATTAGAACTAAAATGTAAGGTCTTCACTCTCTGTTTCAGTGCTGCAAATCTGAACCTTGAAATCTTGTTCCCTGAGTCCAGATTCCTAATCTTAAGTTTAAAACCACAATGCTTTAGTTATGCATCTTCTGCACTAATTCATATTCTAAAATCTTGAGCTTTAAAGTCAGAAAAAACGAGTTACACGTATTGATTCCGATGTATTTGGTTCTAATCTAAATCTTAAAATGAGCTTGCAGTTACTAGTCCTAAATTATATTTTTGGAGGCCTGAAAAAGAGTCAAATTATAAGTCAAATCGCTAGGCTTTCCTAGAGATTCCTGTTGTCGAATCCCATATCTCAGGTCCAGGTCTTTATTTAAAATGTTAAGACCAAATTTCACAATCGAAACTAGTATTCTAAACCTATGTAATGAAAGATAAGACACAATGTGTCGCATCAAGTACGAGCCATAATTAGAATACATTAATTGCCGACTGCATTATTAAACAGAAATTAAGCTCCATTCTCGTGACGACCAACGGTAAGTATCCATTCCTCCAGTGCCTGATGCTCGGTAAAACGGGCAGTTCTTAGGTAAAGGTCAAAGCGCCCGGCTAGGTGTGTTAGCAGCGGGCAGCGAGCAACAGCAGACCATCCGGTGCCACAAACCGGGCCCAGACCGGAAACCGGAGGTGTGTAGTAGCGACAAAAAAGACAATCAACGTTATAATCGCTAATGATGACAAACGCTATATCCTGTCCTGTCCTGGCGATCCAGGAGAGGCTGCTGGCGAAACCGGAATCGAAATGGACGTCTTCATTAGGCGTTTTTCTGCCTGCCTAGCCAATTCCGGGTGAGATGATGAGCAGTGGGTGGCCACTGCCTATAGCTGAAGTTTCAGCCGTCCATCCGGCTGGCTGTCATTTGCCTTTCGCACACATCTGTCACAAGCGATAATAACGACGACGACGACGACGAGGACAACGAACGATAGCAACGAGTGCATGTCAAGGATAACGACAGCTTACGAAGCACGATTACGGTAATCCGGATGCCGGGAAGGGGTCCCGTCGATGAGATCCTTTCGCGTTGATAACCTGCGGGCCGTCGCGTTTGTTGGAGATGATTGATTTGCTGGTCGTTTTTGACGTAGGACTACGTCTAACCGCACTATATCAAGATACATTCTGCGAAAACTAAAACCAAGGTGTAACGTTGGAATGAAAGATTTTAAACGGTAATACTGATGTAACCACATGATGGATTACAATAATCGAAATGTCGTTGGATTGATAAAAGGGTGGACAATTTTGTGATTCCTCAGTTATCATTATCATTTCATTGTTAAACAGTGAAAATTTCATAAAAGTTTCAAGGTCGAATTTTCTTCACGAACAATGTACCAATCACATTCGAGCACGCCTGGTACAGTCTTCATGAGTTGACACCAACTGCCTGCTGTGATATCCTGTATAGCAGTGGCAAAAAAAAATGACTGAATCTCCCCGTTCCAATAGGTTAACTAATGTTCGCTTTCATGAACCTAGACTATTTTGATGTCTTGAAAGTGAAGCTTTTTCGGAAAGTTTGTAACCACCTCCACTGTCAGACAGTTTTACGTTCTGCTGTAAGAATGATATTAAAACTGATGTCTTGAAGGAAAACATGCTGGCACAGTACTGCACCGAGCAATGTATGAATAGAGCACTGGTCACTCGTCGTCTATCAGTGCAGTAGATTTCGATATTCATTTGTGTGCAGCCAAGCCAAGTGAAGACTACATTGCCGCTGTCGACGCACAGTGGGGCGTGTTGGGTTAACGCGTAGGTATCTTTTTGTGATCTGGAACACAATCGAATTGACGTTTGAATTGCCTTCTTCTTCTTCTTGTTTTATGTATGTATTAGCAAATATCAGTATTAAATATGATTTTTCGGGTGTTGCAAAATACACTGCACTACCGAGGACAACAAAATTTTGTACGTGTCGGTAAGGGCAGATAGCAGGGTATATAAATTGGGTTCATTGTACAGATAAAATGCGTTGAACATTTTTTCCACGAACTTGTAACTGCTGGAAATTTTTTTTATAAGACATCTTTGCCGTTTGTTGATCGGAGAGTGAGCCATCGTTTACAAGACAAATAAATATTGTTTAATTTCTACTAAATAGTACTCAATTTAGGTCTGTATAGAAGCTTGCGTTTTCGCGTAGTGAAGAAAATTGACTGTATTAGACTGGAAGGTATTCATCAATGTTAAAGAGAATATCTTTTCTTCTAAAATAGAGTGCTGCAAATAATTAATCAAAATATTTTGCCAGACACGACACGGCAGAATTTTCTTGTTGCCAAGGTTGAACCATGCTAAAAATGAACGGTTCTCTTTTCGTGACTTTTTTCATAGATATTTCCATCCAATGAACTAGTTTTAGTTCCAAGTCGTTTGAGGTGTCGCTTGATGAATTGAGGCTAACGACCTAGATACTTGATATTAGAGGCTTAGATCATGATCATTATACTACCGGCAAATGTTCCGGTCATATTCCAGGAACCGTTTTACTGATTCCGGTCATCCGCTTCGGCAACATTAAAAACCAAAATACCCTTTTTTGGAGGATGTTGAGCTTAAATTGGTTTAAATAATCAAGAAAACTGGGAAAAGTAATTAGACATAATTGCTCGTTTTCGGCACATGTGTGCCAAAATCGAACCGTGCCAAAAGTAAAACGCGCTCAAATCAAACAGAGCCTCAAAGGGAAATATAAAATTATTGTAGTCGTACGTCAACTATGCGGTCGTGTCTTGGATACCACCCTCCTACTATTTTTTCCCCGGCTGCGTATTGAATCGTCACCGCAGCCGTTGGCTGATTGGCAGGCCTTTTTGTCGAGAGAGTTGAAACCCGGATGTTACTCCAGCGCTCCGATGCATTTAAAGCAGAGCGATTTGCTTACAGCCCTATTTTATTATTATCTATTCTTCACTAAATGTCTTATTCATGAGCCGAACAATCGCTGGAGATATTCATCAAACGACTGTAAATTGTGTTGAAAGTTGGCTCTAATCGACTCTGAAACCGTCCTATTCTGCGAGTAACCTTTCCTTATCTTCGGGCCCGGGCGGTACTTCTCGCGTAGCGGAGTTTTAGATCCTGTTTGGATAATAAAAGGCATTAACGAAACGGTTATACCGTTGAAAGCTTTCACTTTCGCATAAACCGGAAGACGGTTGTTACTGACAGCGGAACGTCCGGATAGTAGGCTTGACTGAGCGCGCGTGTTTCTGTGTGTGTGTGTGTGTGTGTGTGTGTGTGTGTGTGTGTGTGCGTAATGCGTGTAATCGTCCGCTCTCTCTCCCTTGGGCTTGGCAGAGTTTAAAATCCAAGAATCACTCCACGCGAGAATGGAACGATAAAGAAGACAGCATTATAATGACAATCATAACAATCATGAAGCATAGATCTCCATAATCGTAATCATAATGCATAAATTTTGCCTTCACCAAGGGCGGACACCCACCGGTTCGCTCATATATCAAACGGCTACGCGAGCGTGGTGCGGATAGGGTGACTAAAGGTAACCAAAAAAAAGTTTTTCTGTACAATCTAGTTCTATTGTATTCCACTTGAAGGTAAAATCTGCATAGAAGATTTTTCCTTCAAGACTTCAGTTTGTAGTTCGAAAACTCTTTACTACTGGGACATCAATGCAACTCGAGCTCGTTAAGCTAATTTTGATGCCTTGAATAACAAAATAATCTAAATAAGGTTTGCATCCGCGGCAATATGGACACGAAATGTACCACTGGACAGTGAAATATTTAGCACATACAGAGGGTATCTGCACTAAAAGAGAGTATGTTTAATTCCGACTATTCGTGGGCAATGTTCAAAAAATCTCTTGGATTAGCGAAAAGTTCTTTCTCAAACGGGCAAAGTAATATTATAGATAAGTTATATATTGACAAAAGTTTGAGCTAAGAAACAAGAAGACAATTCCAAAAATATGTGGATTTTTCAACAGTCGTTTCGGGAACCACAAAAAAAAACTGAATACTACATATGTGCAGAGTAAAAATTAAAATATGTTGAGAAAGTAGAATTGATTTTCATTGTACGATGGGCTTTTTTATTATAAAAGTATTCATTTCTGAAACTGTGGAACCTAATAAATCTTGTTTTACACCTAAATTAATTTATAGAACACCGCATCCTCCGTATCCTCCGTATGTACGAGCGTTCAGCGTCATAGTACTTATTAGTCTTTCTCATGTTATTATTAACAAGTTATTGATTTTTCGCTACATATTTACCCTTTTATCGGAAGTTTATCTCTCAAAATCAAATGTTTTCTTTTCCAAAATTCAATCGTAGATGATATTCTAATCCATTGATGCCTAAAACTAGTGAACCTGATGCGAATTTAATGAGATATAATCGCTCAAAATCGAACCACTTTCCACATGGCTGCAATTTTATATTTTCGTTGTACACTCGCACTGCTTTGAATTGAAATTTCAATTTAATTCTTACTCTTTCAAACCAAATATTTTGCTAGTCATAAATAAATTGAATATTTTTTTTGTTGAAGTATATTTTAATTTCGTCATTGAGCCTCTTCACAGTTCTGTTCTGTTATTGTTACTTGTTTGGAAAGAAAAATTTGAATCGAGAACTAAATTAAGTTTCATCTTTCAACTTTGTGCGTTGAAAAACTATGCCAATTGGAAAAAATTAAAACTATGATATTATGACAACTAAAATTTGGAGATTTTTATGTGGTTCTCCTGTTTCACATTGAACACGCTTAGAGAGTATAAATTTGTATTGGATCGCGTAAAAAAATACTTTTTTGAGTTGCAAATATAACGAAGGACACCGTCTTAAAATGTTTAAACCACGTTTGAATATGATAGTGGTCAATCTGGAGACCAAGATTCAATATTTGAAATTTTTATTTTCAAGGAACGGATATATGATTCTCTTTAGCTTAAAACGGGAAACGTGATTGAAATGAGGTCGATATCTTGTACCGTTTTTGAATAATTAGAAAAGCAACCCGCATAAAAAAGTGTAAAAAAAGAGCACACTGTATATGGAAACTCTCTCTCTCTCTCACTCTCTTTCTCTTTCTCTTTATGTCAGTATTTTTTGTTTCATTTATGCATACTAGGCTCTGTTAAAAATGGCGTCGAAACAAGAAGCATTGCGCAAGTACATTTCGTACAGTTCGTTAGAAATTGCACAAAAATCTTGGAGAAAAGTCACGCTTATCCATTAGGAAATAAAGCTTTACAGTTTAGACCAAGTAAAATTTCCAGCAATCTTCAACATTATTTGGCCAGGAAGGTAGTGACCAGCCAAAATAATGGCAAAAAATATCTTGGTTCCTCTTGTCTAAATTGGGTTCAAGCTGTGGTTCAACTATTAATCCAGGTTTTGAACCAGAACGAATATTAGAAAAAAGGTGTATACAAAAATAACTGAAGAGAATTGCGAGCAGTTGATTGGTGGAAGGCATTCGAAAAGTCCACATGAAGGCCGTACACCGTTCTCACTCCGGCATCCTGAAAAAGTTTCCTCATAAACCGATTACGGACCTTTCTCAAATGTTCATATTGTATCGTTTATAACACTGGTTCTTCACCATTCCTGTGAATTTCAGTGCTCCTAGCATTTCTACGCTGGCTAGAGGCACAAAATTTTACAGGAATGATTAAAATGATACAGGGTGCGCCATAATAATTGCAACAAGAAACCCCGTTAATCATGTGTTTAGCAAGTTAGAGGAAACTTTTGAAAAAACAAATAATTTATTGAGTGAAAACAAATAAAAAAACAACACCTCATTTGATGTTTCCTCCTTTAGCTCTGATGACAGCTCAGAGACGCTTATGATAAAACTCGACGGCGGACCGAATATCAAATTGAGCAAAGATGTTTCCAACTCGTCCAAACTGGAGTGTTTTCGTGAGTAGGCCTTTGCTTTCAACATCCGCCAAATCGAGAAGTCCATCACGTTGTCCATCGGGCGAGTTTCGAGGCCACTCATCCTTGGTGATGACAGAGTAAGAGTTGAACTTGCACCAGTTTTGAACGGTCTTCTTTGTGTCAGTCGGGGCACCTCTTGTGTTGCATGAAGGTCCTGTTTTGAATGTTGTTTGTTTTTTTTTTTTTGGCAAAAAAATCAACCTCGCCATAATTATTGCAAACCGACTATGTATTTTTGTTCCAATAATAATGGCGCACCCTGTATAATCTTTTCAGGGCAGCTATTTCAAGCTTTAAGGCAGCATTTGTTCTCGCTTTTGTCGACCAGTGTAATGAATGTATCCTTATTAGTAGAGACAGTGGTAATTCGCGGCAAAAAAATTCAAAATTCGCGGGTGGCAAAATAAAAAATATTCAAACATCGCGGTAATTTCGCGGCAACCTTAATGAAGAGATTTTTTAAAGGAAAAAACAAGAAACAACTATTTTATTTAATTTAATATGCGTTAATTTACCCGAGTTTCCGGAAATCGAAAAAATATTTAATTAAAAACCGGGAAAGTTTAAGAAAACGTCCGCGAATCGAATTAAATTATAGAATCAATCTCACTGTCGGATATTAAAAAAATGCTTGCTTGTACGCCCTCAGTTCATCTCGCAACTTGGATTTTATCCTATCATGTAGGTTACCAAAACCATTGCTCGAAGTGGATCTAGCAGACGAATCTCTCGAAGACAATTCAACTCAGGTTAACAAAATCGCGTTGTAAGTGAGCCATTTAGTACTGTTCATCTTTTCGGTTGCGTAGAAAAAGGCGTCGCGCTGCTATCTGGGTGCCTATAATATTCAATTCATGAATTTCGTAGGTTCGAAATGTTTCTTAATTGACATAGAATGTTGCTGTTTTTCATTACTTTCGCGGGTTTTAGTGAATTTCGCGGCCGATGCTGGATTTCGCGGGATTCGCGGCTTCCGCGAAATCGCGATTTACCACTGTCCCTACTTATTAGAAATAAAATATTTTTTTTAAATACATTTGCCTTTTTTGACTGCAGTAAAAAAAGAAAATTTGAATTATCACTCGTTCGGCTAAAATTTGAACAAAACTCAGCCAATATTTAAGAAAAGAAAAACATAGGCTATAAGATTTAAACATGTATAGAAAATGATCACTCTATCAAACAGATTCAGAAGAATGAACAATGAAATATAAATGTAGATAT
Source organism: Wyeomyia smithii (assembly GCF_029784165.1). Taxonomy (NCBI): domain Eukaryota; kingdom Metazoa; phylum Arthropoda; class Insecta; order Diptera; family Culicidae; genus Wyeomyia; species Wyeomyia smithii. The sequence continues at coordinate 10,242,051 of NC_073695.1, forward strand.
ATATTTTACAGAAGAAAAATAGTGAGAATATTAAAGAATATACATCGAAATAAGAAAAGCAATAGAGATAAGCAAAAAAGACACATATGAAAATAAAGAAAAATAGTGAGAGAAATAAAGAGTGAGCGAAGAGATAGAAAAAGAGATAGATAAAGAAATATAGAAAATGGTTGATGAAAAGACAGATTAGGACAGAGAGACAGATTAGGAGAGAAATACAGATTTGGAGAGAGAGAGAAAGAGACAGTTTAGGAGAGCGAGACAGATTAGAAGAAAGACGAATCAGGAGAGAGAGACAGATTGAGAGAGAGAGACATCTCAGAAGTGAGAGAGGAAAAAATAATAGAAAAAGATATCGAGAGGGATAGAGATAGAGAGAAAGATAGAGATAAGACAGAGAGATAGTTAGAGAGAGATAGAGAGAGAGATAGAGAGAGAGAGAGAAAGTGAGAGAGTGAGTGAGAGAGAGAGAGAGATTCAGATCCATCAAACATATGGAGATGAATAGACATATGAAAATGAAAATAAATAAAATGAGTAATTAAAGAAAAAATGGGAGAAAATTGCAGTATGATAAATACAGATAATTTAAATAAAAACAGCAGGATAGAAAAATAAGATAGAAAGCGATAATTGAAAATAGCGAGTAGGCTATAGTTAAAATAAAGAAAAATAAAAAGGTGCAAAAAATACAATGATGAACAAATGGCCAGAAAAGTAACTATAAAGACGCACAGATAGAGAAAAGAAGGATGAAATAGAAAGTAAGATGATAAATGAGAAAAGGAAAAAAAAAATAATAGGGCGAAAGAAAAAAAACAGGAGAAATAAAAAAAAAGTGAGTAATTTGAGGAAAAAATATGCTAGAACTAAGAAGGGCAGCAGAGTTACGAAATTTTTACAGTACAATTATAAAAATACAGTGGTTTATGAAATAATGAAAATGCTGAGAGGAATGAAGAGAGTTTAAAATGAGAAAGTTAAAAAATACAGAAAAAAAAATATTGAGGGAAAAAGTAACGATAAATAGAGGAAAAATTGAGGATACAAAGAGAGCGAGAGATAGAGAAAGAGTGAGAGGAAAACGGGTGAGAGGGATAGAGTGAGAGGGATAGAGTGAGAAAGAAAGAATATGAGAGAAAGAATGTGATGGAAAAATGAGAAATTAAGAGTGAGAGAAAAAGTGGGAGAGAGAAAAGGAGGTAAGTACAGAGAAAGATAATGTGGGAAACAGTTGAATATGTGATAAAAAATAGATGAAAATCAGATCAAAAAGGTCTAAACTACTGGTGGGAAAACAAAAGTGAGCTTTTTTAGGGTAACTTTGCAAAATTAAAATATAACTGTCTGTTTTAAATTTTAAACATGAATTGAGAAAATTGAAGTGAGTTTTATACAGTAATAAATAGAACAGTAAGATAGTAAAATAGAAGCGACAGAGATAATTCAATAGAGAGAAGAATAGTGCCAGCAATAGACAGTAGAGACCTATAAATTAGACAGTAGAGCGCTATAGTCCATAGAGAGCTAGAAATATAATAAAGAGAATATTTAAAAGGTTGATGCAAAAATGGTCAGATTTATAACAATGAAAATGCAAAGATAGAGAAAAGATGGAAAAAAAAAATCGGAGATGATGAGAAAGAAAATAATATGTAGAGAGAAATTTAGGGAAAAAATATCGCTGAAATAAGGAGAGTATTCGAGATAAGAAATTTTTATGGCAGAAATATTAAATACAATGGTTAATGCAATAGAGAAAAATGGCAAAGAAATGTAGAGTGAGCGAAGAAATAAATATGAGAGAAATGAAAAGATACAGAAAAATTGTTGGTGAAAAATGTTACGATAAACAAAGGAAGATGAAGAATACAAAGACAGAGAGAGATATAGAGAAAGAGAGAGAGAGAGAGAGAAAGAAGGAGAAAGAGAGAAAGAGAGAAAGAAAGATAGAGAAAAATAGAGAAAGATAGTGAATTAGAGAGACGGAGAGAGAGAAAGATAGAGAGATAGAGAGAGATGGAGAGAACTAGAGAGAATTATTAGAGAGAGAGAGAGAGTTAAGTGAAGAAATATTGATCGTAAAATATTGCTGAGAAAGAGTTGAAAATGAAATAAAAAATAAATGAATATCAGATGGAAAAGGTACGAGGGATTGGGAGATTGGGAAGATTGGGAGAATTGAGCATTTTCCTTTGTCTAGATCCTTCTGGCAAGGCATATGAACACCGGGATCGTCAGCTGTACCATCATCATTCGCCAAAGAGGAAAAGCTGTTTGCTTGTCGAGGGTGGCTTATCTCATTCCAGTATTTCTGCAAAAGAGCGCTTTGAGGAACGCTTTGGCTTCCCCTCACATTGTTTGTACGCGGTCATGCCGAGGAACTTCGCAAAAAAGCACTCTTCAGTGTTCTCTTTGCAAGCGATCTCAGCATGATTGTTTCCACATTTGCTGCAGCGTGGCTGTGGTAGCTAACTGTTTGCAGTTTTGCCAGTGCATGACCTGCGTTCAAACAGGCGTACAGGCAGACAAACCCTATCCAGCAGGATGTAGTTCGTCAATGCGGATCCGGCAAATGCTACCCGGAGTGAGTCCGAAAGGAAAAATTTCTTCTTCCTTTCATCGATGTATACTGAATGCAACTGCTTGCAATCCAGTATTTTCTCATTTGGATCAGCAAATTCTTAAAACATCCAATCCGATAAGGCAAAATATCATCAACTGTGAAATGTGAAGAAAGATAGAGAGAGAGAGAGAACGAATGAGAGAGCGAGAATGAGGTAAGTGAAGAAAAATTGAGCGAAAAATATTGCTGAGAAAGAGTTGAATATGAGATAAAAAATTAATGAATATCAGATGAAAAACGTCTTAATTAGTAACAAAGAGAGAAAGAAAGACTGATGTTTATGATGAAATTTTTTCACAATAGATCAAAGTTTCTTTTCGCAGTGAGGAAGTCCATATAGGATGACAATATGTATATGATTGGGTAAATAAAAGTGAGCTTTTTAAGGTAACTTAAAATAAAATAAAATAGAACTGTTTTCTTAAGCGCATAGTATTCAAATTTAAAATTTAAGTCATATGGCGAGAACGTTGAAATGAAAAAATAAAACAGCAGGACATAAATATAATAAGATGGTAAAAGAGTTACATAAATAAAGAGTGGGCTAAAGATAAAATAGAGAAAAAAGATGAGATAGGTATTGGCCAAAGAACCAACAAAAAAAAAATTAAGAAAATAAGGAAGAAATAGAAGGTGAGATAATCAATGTGAAAAGAAAGGACAAAGGTAATGGAAAATTAGAAGAAAAAAAAACATAAGACGAAAATAGTGAGAAAATTAAGGAAAAACTATGCTTGAAAAAGAAAATCGGGAGAGATATGAAACATTTATGCCAGAAATGTGGAAATGAAATGATCTATGAAGTAGACATAAATGTAGAATGAGCGAAGAAATTTAAAAGAGAGAAAAAGAAAGACACAGAAAAAACTGTTGATGAAAAATAAAAAAAAGAGAAATCTTGAGAATACAAAGTTAGAGAGAAAGAAAGAACAAAAAGGAAGAGTGAGACAGATAATGAGTAAGACAAAGAGTGAGAGAAAGAAAGAAAGAGTGGAAGAGAAAAAAATTGAGAGAGAGGAAACTAGAGGGAAACTGAATGACAGATAAGGTATGAAATGAGTTAAAACACAGATGATAAAAGTCCTAAATAGAGACAAAGAAACATGATTGGGCAAACAAAAGTGAGTTTTTCAAGGTGACTTAAACAAAATAAAAAAAGAAATCTGTCTGTAAAAGAGCACATTATTTAAAATTTAAAATCATTTCAATTCTCAGTTAGTATACAAACAGAGTTTAAACACATTTTCTGACAGGAAAGCTGAATGAATTGAATTAAGCTTAGACTATAAACTTTAGACTAATATTACAAAATTAAGGCAATATTTTAGAAAATATTCAAAAATAGTGTTCGAGATAAAAAGATAAAAATAAAAAACAGATGAAGAGAGCGAAGGAAAAAGAGACAGCGAGATAGATAGAGATAGAGAGAGAGAATTGGAATCAGATCTTCAGAGCTATCAAACATTTTAAGAGGAATAGTCATAAGAAAATTAATATGAATAAAATGAGATATGAAGAAAAAATTACTGAGGAAAATACTGAATATATCGAAGTGAGATTTATATAGAGAAATGAGAAGAGTAGTAGGATAAGCAGACAGAAGAGAGAGTGAAGAAAAAAGAGAGAAATAGCGAATGAAACAGAGGGCGAGATAGAGATGGCAGAAGATAATAACAAATAGGTACAGAAAACGATAAAAGACTAAAAGAATTGAGAAGACAATAAAAACAATTTAGAGGAAATAGAAATGGAGAAGATGAATGATAGAAGGCAAACAAGTAGAGAAAAACAGAGCGAAAAGAGGAGGCAAATAAAGAAAGAGTTGAAGGCATCTCGAAAGGAAGCAATTAAAAATATATTTGAATTTTTTTTTTATGTATACACATATAGAGAAACATAAATGATACCTTCTAAAAAAACCAAAACAAAATTTGAAATAAGCTGTCATGAAATATAATTAAAAAAGTAAGTGAAAAAATCAAAAATTAAAAAAAATATACAGAGAAATAAAAAGAACAGTGTAGAAAGGAAATTGAAGAGAAGGTGGCGTAACCAAGATTCACCTTATAGAAGAAGAAAGGTGGGCTTGTAAATGTAATTTTTGAGCATATCGGAAAGAGAGTAGTCTAAATCAGTGACTTTAGGGATTAGAAAGACAGTGGATTGACATGCTCACGTTACTCATTCTCAATACAGGTTGCATTACAGCAGGAATATGAGTGCTGAAAAACATTGGAGAGGAAGAATAGGAATGAACAATGTAAAAAATCAAGTGTTTTCCTGCTATCATTAGCGATACTGCTTACCGTGCAACGCACATGTTCAGTAAACCGTTTCGTAGTTCAGTCCAGGGATCAGGGGCCATCCACATACCACGTGGACAGATTTTAAACGATTTTGACCCCCCACCAACTCCCCCCGTGGATAACTGCTCATATAAATTCTAAAAATTTTGTATGGACCGTGGACATTACACAAACCCCCCCAGGCCTTGACATTAACAGTAGGGTGCCAATCAAAATCGATTTTTCAAATTTTATTAAGCGGTGGGTCTTAAAAGATAAGTCTTTTCGAATAAAAACTCCATGCAAAATTTACGCTCAGTCGTGAAGCTGCCTCTTTCCAGTACTGGGTCTAGTCCATTTCTACAGACAGACAGACATTCGATGCAACGTTGTAGTAGTCTGGAATAGTGAAGTTTCCCGATATTTTTATCGCCGAATGCTGATATTAGACGCTTTGTTTCCAGTAGGACAAACAACGACGAGCGGCATGACACAAAATATGAGTAGCGATCGAGTTTTCGTTTCTTTTCGTTTAGGTTTGAGTAGAATTTGATTATCAAAATCAATCTAGCAACAAATTCTGGGTAGTCATTATGTTCTCCGCACGTACGTACGTTATGTATTACAAGTCCCTGGCAAAAGTCTAAAAATTAACTTAGCCTTTGCAATAATACTTCCGGACATCGTGCCTCGAAGCGGTGTTTCAACCGATGAAAAAATAGAGCGTGGAGTTTTTGAAACGAAGATCGAATTCTAAGATCAGATACTCTGGAGGGTGTTTGAATTGTGTTTGTGAAAAAAACAAACTGAGAAATATTTAGAGAAATAGAGAAGTAGAAATTAGACAAATGAAATGAAAAGAGAGCACTTGATTTATGATATATAAAAGACTCCGTGAATCTGTATTTAGATAGATATGTAGCTTCAAGAAATATCTTTTCCTGACAGCGAGTACTAAATCAGTTGAAAGAATTACAGAACTGAAGACAAATATGAACAAACTTTGACAATGTTTTGTGTAAATCTGATAAAAAAAACTACTGGTCACCCTACACTGCACACGTTGCAGACAGATACCGGCTTTAGAATGAATATCCCTCCGTAAAGCTGATCCAGCCTTCCAAGCCAAGATGAAAAAGCACTTTCTCCGCTCCAAACATTCTTGGCCCCATCAGGTGTACCACCTTGTCTGGGGTCTGGGTCTGAGTTCGCCGCCCATGGTGCGTGGAAGAATGGCTAGCACATCAAAAGAAAATTTTGACGCTCTCTGCCGCTTTATTCAAGAAGCGTGGGACGATGTGCGTGTTTGCATGCATGTGTATGTGTGTCTGCTTGACTGCGAATAGGATTAACCACCGTGCCTGTTTTTCCAAGCTCTAGCCGTATCGCACTTTCCGTTTTTTTTTTTTGGTCGGTTGATTTCAGGACTTCTCACGACCGAGGCTCATCCCGGAACGCGAAAGGAAGCGAGAGTTTATATTTTACATACAATTATCTCTCGTTCTTCAAGCGAGCCAGCGGGACGGAAGTGTTTGTTCTTTTCTTCCTTATCTCCTTCCACTCTGCTGTAGGCAACACTGGCTGTGTCCTGGCACTGACGGTTATGGTGTTCTCATAGCTGTCACGCAGAACAGAAAACGAGCACACCTGACCCGGTGCGGAGGATTTTTACATTCTTTTTTTTTTTGGCTGTTTGATGCCATTATATTCCTATTAATAGGGGTTCGTCGGGACCGCGGCGTGTAGACTCCGTCCATCAGCGTCCCAATGGCTCGGTTTGTTTGGCAGAAGTGATTTCGAGTGCGATGGCAAATGTTTGATAACATCTCGGGTGGAACGAGTGCTTTTAGCGTTTTGGCAGATTAGGCACCAAATTATGTCTTCATCCGTAATATCGTTATTAAAGACGATAGCACTTTTCGATGGAGCGTGACCAGCTTGCGAATTCACAGTCGCATGCAACTCGACACGACGGCAAAGCTATAACCCTACTCGACACATTCGATCCGAGGGCTTAGCCAATCAACCTGGCCTTCGTCAACGGGTCTTATTGGCGGTCCGTTCGAAGCCACAATTTTGCCAACACGCCCACACAAACCCATATCAGTTTCTTATCAAATAAATTTTATAATCCATTTAAGTACATAAAACTCATCGGATAACGCACTTCGAGCACCACTTGCAGCCAAGCCCTTGCACTTATCCGTCCGTCCAGGAAAGCTGCCCTTTTTGTGAGCTCTTGCTATCAACGTCATACTTGCTTGCACTGTTCGCTTTGCTCACTTGCAGCCAGGGGCTTGACTTCCGCCTCGGCTGCTATTGCAACTGCTGTGTTGTCAGAGCGACCGACGTTTTTAGAGCGGTTCATGCGACCGGACCCGAACCACTCCCTAAAAACATGGAAATCATCCCGCTGAACAGACTAGTTAATACCCTACTAATCTCTACAAACCAATTAATTTGAACCATCCTATTATCAACCCACCGTTAGTCCGAGTCCTAGACAGGACAACAGTTCACATTCGTCTTACATCGACTAACGAACCGAACCCAACAACAGAGAGAGAGAGCTAGCAAGCCTTCATTTTAATAACTTTCGATCCTTATCACTTTGGGTTCGGTATCTTGCTCGTCATGGGCAGAGCATCTCTACAGTTCCCGAGGCGAACCTCGTTATTCCGCTTCGTTCATATCCACTTCCGGTTTCGGTTTGAGGAAGAGAACGTTCACAGCGCGTCCTCCATACACGTAGCTGGAGCAATGGACGGCTGCTGCTTACATGCATGCGAACAAGGCAAAAACCCCCAGCCTGGTCAGAGTGAGAGTACAGCGGAGCTCTAGGATTGATGTTATGATACAATGCTAGCAGTCAGCTGAAATGATCCTCTTTATCATTATCCTGATACCCATGGGCAAATTGAAGAAGGCAAGCGAACCAAAAGAATGGCTGACCAACATCGGCCAGACCGGGGGCCAGGGCCCTGTGTGTGCTGACCAGTTGTTTTGCAGCTCGCTTCGAAAATATTAAGTTGCAAGTTACTTTCACCCTGGGAGATTTGCTCTTACTGTGAAGCTACACACACACACACACACACACACACACACACACACGTATTATTGGACAGTGCAGCGTCCGGTTTGATGGACCTATTTGCTCTCACCGGCCTTCTAGTCTGTCGAGGCTGCATCAGTGAATGAACGCCGAGGCTGCTCGGCAGATTTTTACGTTTGACGTTTGAATAGAAGATGTTTATGTCTAATAAAAAAATGGAATCTATTATTAATTTTTACTTTTCTCTTTTTTCTTACAGGTAAGTTCAGCTGAACGTCATAATTAATTGCAGTATCAGATAAGTACATTATTTGGAAGCATTTTCAGATCGGTTACAGTGAATATACTCAATACTTCGAATCTGAATTAAGCCAATCTAAGTTTTGAAAAACAGAAATCAAAAAGAGGTACATCGACGTAATATAATATAAAATATATTCCATTTACAAATTGTTGCGGCATATTAAAACCCATCATTTGTTGAGTTGGAGTTCTGCAATATAATAAAACCAATTTATGGAACGAATACAACTAACGAACTTGACAAGTATTGCTGTCAGATTTTGATTTTCAGTTTTTTTTATTTTGCCATCAAACAAAATGTTCATCTTCGATAATACTAGGGGTTGTGACCTGTAGAAAAGATTTCCCTGACAGGTTTTGCTTGAATTTCAAAAACAAGTATCCAACTGTGTCTAAGAAAAATCCGTTCTACAACACCAAAATCCGAGCTCATTTGTTTCCTATACCATCGTAACCCGCAGCGCTCACCGTCTCAGTGCCAGCCAGCATCCCGAGCGGTTCATTGTCTGCCGAAGAGACCAATTTGCTGCTGATACCTGAATGACATTCATAAAACTCATAACATCAGGTCCCGGTTGGTCGGGTCGGTGGGAAGTGCACTGATCTATCGTCCCGGCTCCCGGCAGAAGAGCAAAACAATAAAACCCACAGTGCCACAATAAAAGCCGGGGAAAACTGCTGAGTAGCGCAGTCGTCTGGAAAAACACACCGCAGAAGGAAAACAACCAAACCGTCCCGAGTCCCTTCCGAGTGTTTTTCATCGAGACGGCACCCAAATGGGAGACGACGACGGCGACAACGACGAGGACGAAATCAGATCTGGGGATTATTAAAAAGCCACAATTTAAACATTTTTCCGTACCTACTTCCGTGTCCTTATGGTGCCAATGGCGGAGCTTGCGACGCGACCTTGCACGGAGAACCCCCAGAACCTAACCCGAACCGAGCGGAGAAGAGTGGAACCTCAGCCGGTCAAAAACCATTCCTCTTCACGGCTGCCACTTTTATATCTTTACGTCATCCATTTTCCCGAGCGCTTCCTGTTTGCTGGCGCGATTCTTGTGCTACGAGCTACAACCGCTTAGGTCGAGTCACAGATTAGTGCTGTTAAAACCCAATCCCGTCCCGGCAGCTTTCTGGCGATTTCTTGGTTCCAGCAGCAATATTGACCCACCCTAGGTTGTGTGATCGTTTCTACCCAAACAATCTTGCCGTGGTCGTGGTCGCGCGCGTCTTAGAGCTTCTCTCTCCCGTGCACACAGTCAGTAGTCAGCAGTCGCGTGTGCAAGCAGCAAAATCTCAAATATCATAAATATCACTTCCGGCTGCCGGTCGTTTGTGACGCGCAACGGCTGGGCTGAAGGAAATGGAAGCACCACACCGAAAGCGAGCGAGCGAAAGAGCGAGTGGAGCGCCCTCTTGTAGCCCGGTTTCCGCTTACCGGCAGGGCGATCCAGTCTTCCGGTACGATTAAATTGCATGCGATTGCAGGAACCGATTCCGCAACGATGATGACGACCGACTGGAACGAAAGACGCGATATGGCTGCAGTAACAGTGAACACACATATGGGTGTCATTTGTGTCGAGTAAATCGACGGTGGCGGGGACGAAGAGTCATTGGGTTAGTAACGGAAATGGGTGGAAAATGAGATATGGCTTATAAAATATGAATCGCTAGCTAGAAATGAGGTCTGCCTTTCGAGTGTGTAATGGAGTTCCGATCGGTTTGACAAGGTGCATGGCAGTGAGTGTGTGCTTTCTGGGAAGACCCGAGCGTATAGTGGATATCGACACGAATGGACTTTTTCAATTCAAACGACGGAAGCAGCTGTTCCAGAGTATATTAATTGCTTTGCGAGTGAATTTATTCCCGGAGTAGAGTAGGTAAACGAGTGTTGGTACTAAAATCGATTCACTGTGTGGCAGCTGGTTGGCTGCGTTTCCCATTTTCGCGACTGTCGCCTTCTTGGGCAACTAAATTGCCTCACGCGATAGAACTTCGTGCCCATGATGGGCATTGATTGAAAGGGTGCACTATCCTGTTCGTCATGGTTCCCGCTAGTCGTGGCACATCAGCGCCCGCAGGACGCTAGTTGGGCTCCGTGCCTCCGGCGGAATCGATCGTAAGATGTAAAGTGCTCGTTTAGCGGATTAGCATAATTTATCAATCGGGGCAATTGTTTGACACCCGGAACCTCTTCGCCGTCGCCACCGCTCGGGGTGAGACTGTAGCGCCAGATGGCATTGGTCTGTAACACAACGGTTACAAAACCGTCGGTGGTGGAATAGCAGCTGTATCGGCAGCATAAAACGAATTCTTACAATCGAATACCATCCAACATGTTTTTTTTTCAAATCCAAGATGAAGACTTGAAGCTTATAAAAACAGCCCAAAATGGCTTAATGTGTCATTTAAAGAGAAATCTAAGATGATGACTTCTGATTTGAAACAAAAATAAAATAGAATGGTCGAAAAATATGTGATATGTGTTTCCGGAGCCATGAACTGATCCGAGGTAGGAAATCTGACTCAGATGTTTGCGATTCCTTCAAAAACAGTTTTAAAAGTCCAAATGTGTTGACACATTACCGAAGCGGCTATGAGCACTTAAATTCACAACTATGATTAAAAAGCTATAATCTTTCATTATTTTTTGGTTTGAACTTTAGGATAGAACTTGTGTTGACCAGTGAACAATGGCTCAGAACGACAATTTAGGTGGAAATAGAGTTTTTGAACTTTTTCAGAGCCATTTTTTTTGTTGGGTTTTAGCTACCGCGACCAAAAATTAGATCTATTGTAGCATTCCCCAGCTTTTTATTACCTGATCAGAGTGAAAAATTACTATGAGAAGTAACTCTCAGCCCCTGATTTAGGTATGATCAAGACGGCCAAATTTCAAAGGGATGTCCCTTTTCGAAAAACATTGCTCTTTTGTTGTAAAGTGCTGGACAAAAACATAATAAATGTGCTGAAGACTCGATTTCTGCATTACAAAAACGACAAACATCGTTGTCAGCCTTTCCAATTATTTTCAGATGATAGGGGAACTGCTCCATATTTCATCTCGGCCGTATATTCTTCTCATTCAATATGTAGACACAATTGAAAACAGGAAAGAACGCATATTTTCTTCTTAAACCAATCTGCTAATCCATGCAATGGATTCTTCTTAGTTCACTTTAGATTCCACATAAAGTACTTACTTCACTTTTACTTTTATGGCGACAGATCATTAAGATCCTATCCGAATCCAGAATACGTCTCCACAAAACTCGGTCTTGGGCTGCTACTCTCCAGTCTCCCCTTACACCCGCTGCTCTGGCATCCTCGTCGACAGCACACATCCAGCGCGTGCGCGGTCTGCCTCGAAGTCGTCGGCCTCTATCCGGTTCTCTACTGAATATTATCTTTGCCGGTCGCTCATCCGCCATCCGTGCTACATGGCCAGCCCACTGTAACCTACCGTGTTTCATCAGCTTGACAATATCAGCGTGTTTGTATACTTCGTACAGCTCGTGATTCATGCGCCTGCGCCACACCCGTTCTCTAATTTGCCTCCGAGTATTGATCGCAGGATTCTACGCTCGAAGACCCCAAGCGCTCGTCGATCGGCCTCCTTCCACGTCCACGATTCATGTCCGTAGAGCGCCACCGGGAGGATCAGAGTCCTATAGAGCGCAAATTTCGTACGGATCTGTAGGCTAGCTAAGCTGGCTACGCAATCCGTAATAAGCCCTATTCGCCGCCGCAATCCGCCTCTTCACCTCGTGGCTCACCTCGTTGTCACATGTCACGAGAGTATCAAGATATATAAATTCGTCGACCATTTCGAAAGTATCCCCATCCATCTCCACCGCAGCACCAACACCCGTAGAACTACCACGCTCTCTGCCAGCCACCATGTACTTCGTTTTGGCAGTGTTTATGATGAGTCCAATTCTCGCAGCTTCCCTTTTGAGAGCCGTAAAGGCCTCCTCAACTGCTCTACGGTTAACACCAATTATATCAATGTCGTCCGCAAAGCCCAGAAGCATGTGAGACTTAGTGATGATAGTGCCGCTCCTCTGCACACCTGCCCTTCGTATCGCACCTTCCAATGCTATGTTGAACAGCAAGTTCGAGAGCCCGTCACCTTGCTTCAGACCATCTAACGTCACAAACGCGTCCGAAAATCCGCCCGCTGTCCTGACGCATGATGTGAAACCGTCGAGCGTCGCACGTATCAGTTTAATCAGTTTAGTTGGGAAACCATACTCTAGCATTATTTGCCACAGCTCGTTGCGTTTCACTGTATCGTACGCCGCTCGAAAGTCTATAAACAGATGATGTGTCTGCAGGTTATGTTCTCGAAACTTGTCGAGGATCTGTCTCAAGGTGAACATCTGGTCCGTTGTAGATCGCCCCACTCGAAAACCGCATTAGTATACTCCAACAAAGGCTTCCTGCAACGGCCTCAGTTGTTGGAACAGGATACGGGAGAGAATTTTGTAAGCGGAATTGAGGAGGGTTATGCCTCGATAATGACTACACTCGAGTCTATGTCCCTTCTTGTAGATAGGGCATATGAGTCCTTCCAACCAGTCCGTAGGTAGTTGTTCCTCAGACCATACCCTTAGGATAATCTGGTGAATTGCACTACACAGCCGCTCGCTCCCAACTTTGAAAAGTTCGGCCGGTAAGCCGTCCTTCCCAGCGGCTTTGTTGTTTTTTAGCTCTTTGCAGGCATTCTTCACCTCGTCCAATGTTGGTGGGTCCACAGCTTGTCCGTCCTCCCCAATTTCCATCCTGTTCCCCTCGACGACTCTCCTCCCTTCCTCGCCGTTCAACACCACTTCGAAATGTTGCTTCCAACGCCTGGCCACCTGCGATTTATCGGTAATCAGGTTCCCCTCCCTGTCATTGCACATGGCAGGTACTAGCACGGTCCGGTTCCTGATTCCGTTGATCGTTCTATAGAAGCTCCTCGTGTCGTGCCTGGTGGAGCAATTCTCCGCCTCCGCGAGAACGCGATCGTAGTGCTCACGTTTCTTACGGCGATGAAGCCTCCCGGTCTTTCTCCCGCATCTGAAGCGTTGCACGATTAGCTGCTACTAACGTGTTGGCGTAGGCTCGATTCTTTTCCTCCGTCACCTCTAGGCACTCAGCATCAAACCACCCACTACGCGTGGTTCCCGTTGTCATGCCTATCACCTCTCGCGCTGTTTCGCTGACCGCATCATGGATGTGCTTCCACTGCTCGTTCAGGTCCTCTCCAGCTCGTCCACCGATCCGTCTATCAACTTTCCGAGTATGCTCTGCAGCAACTCCTTCCGCTGATAACCTCTGGATGTCCAGATGTATCTTCCTCGCCGATCTCGATTTAAATACATTGGACAACCGGGCGCGAATCTTGCCTACCACGAGATAGTGATCCGAGTCGATGTTTGGCCCTCGAAAGGACCGCACATCTATGACGTCTGAAAAGTGCCGGCCGTCGATCAGCATGTGGTCGATCTGGGAGCAGGCCTCTCCATTGGGGTGTCTCCAGGTGTGTTTCCGAATATTCAGACGTGCAAAATGGGTGCTACAGATGGCCATTCCCCTGGCCGCGGCGAAGTTCACTAGCCTCAAGCCGTTGTCGTTGGTGGTAGAGTGAAGGCTTTCCCTACCAATAATGGGACGAAATAACTCCTCTCGTCCAACTTGTGCGTTCCTATCTCCGATGACGATCTTTATATCGTGTTGTGGGCACTCTCCATACGTTTTCTCGAGGAGCTCATAAAACTCCTTCTTTACGTCATCGGTTTTATCGTTTGTCGGCGCGTACACGTTGATAAGGCTGTAATTGAAGAATCTGCCTTTGATCCTCAATACGCATAGACGGTCATTAATAGGCCTCCACCTAATAATACGCTTCACTTGGTTTCCAAGTAGTACGAAACCGACGCCCCGTTCCGCACTATCGCCGCCACTGTAGTAGATGTGATACTTGAAAGAAGTGCCCGCGGTTGGATCGACCGCCCGGAATTCACGTTCCCCGGTTTTAGGCCACCGCACCTCTTGTATGGCTGCTACCTCCACTTTTGCCTTCTGTAGCTCTCTGGCCAAGATGCCCACGCGTGCCGGTTAGAGCAAAGTCCTAACATTCCAAGTACCAACTTTCCAATCGTTGTCCTTTTTCATTTGCCTAGGTCTATACCGATTGTTCCGATTCGCTTCATTCTCTGGATTGTTCGTAGTATGTTTATTTTCAGCATGCTGCCTTACTAGGGCTACGACGCCTAGTCTCGCGACGGGGTTGCCGTCTTGGGTGTAGCTGGCGAGACACCGCATTTCATAGTTCAGCCGTTCGCTCCGGATCAGTCGCTGTTTGAGCCGCCCCTGACCTGGGGAACAGATGCTCAGGCAAGCTGCTCTCCAAGGAGAACAACTCCCCCTTCCCTGTCAGCATACGACCAAGTTCCCACCGGTTCACCGTTCACCGATCTTCTTCTTGGTTGCTCGTATCCCAGTTGGTACCACGTGGAGGTAGGGATAGGAGTTGCTGGGCATTATGCTATGGACCACACTGGGGTCTATTTTATGCCAACTAGTACGGGTGTACTGCTGGTACGCATTGCCCAGCCGTTTACCAACCTCTACATAAAGTATAATCCCCAAAAACTCACTTAAAAGCTCTAAATTTGATATTATAGTCGGGCATCTGCACTCGAAAACTCATTTAATTCAATAACCTACCTCAGAAAACAAAATCCGCGCATCGTTCTTTACGGCTACAACGGGACTCGTTCAACAGACAACTAAAGATTTTTTCATCACTAGCGGACCACTTTTTATTCCAACAACTAAACAAAATCACTCACTACACTAAGATTACTTTAATCTTTGAAATGTTCCCCTCAAATTTCCCAAAAAAAAACTGGAATTAGCAGAAATATATGAGATTAATTACTACAATTCCTAAATTTCAACTGTATGTATTTTCATCTGTTTTCACGGCGTTGAAGAGAAACAAAAGTTGCCAAATCAATTTCTGTTAATACGAAAAAATCATACTGGAAATGTTGAATTATTCCGACACAACTGACATAAATTTACAGCACTGTAGTTGTTACCTAGGTTACCAATTTCGCACGTAAACAACTGCAACGGATATCTAGGTAACCTACTACGACGGGCTGCGGCTACGTTCATTCATGATAATGTGATTCGTTCATGATTAACAGAGTGATGAATATGGGGGCGTCGTGAGATGAATAATTGAGCAGTGATTCAAGTTTTGAGATGGATATGGAAGCGTTGTGAAAAATGGTTTGTTTAACAAAATTCAGGATAAATCTAGCTAATTTTTCTAAATATACAATGCTAAACGATTCCATAAGAGCAAGCAAACATATTTAGTTTGTTTGTTCAATGATTACGTGAAAATATGGTGTTTAATCCGTGAATTCTTCGTGAATATCGACTGAATGAGACGAATAATGGAGCAGTTCCCCTATATTTTGATTTGAAATTCGACAATTTTGTCGTGTTGCTGAGAAAATTTTACACGGAAAACACCTATTACGTTGAGGTATTGTGAGAAAAACTCCAGTTACATTCGCATTAGCATTCTTAAGAAACTTTTTAAATTTTACTTTGAGTTCTTATTTTTGAAGTTCACATAAAAACAAGAAAAGCAAATTTATTTTTTGGCACTACAAGACACTTATCATACAGAGGTATAAAGTAAGTTGCGTTTTGGTAATGGCTAGGGGCACCAAAATTCATAAGAATGGTTGGTTAACTATAACCTTTTTTCCGGTTTGAGCTTCTGGAATGTGGTTTTTTTTTCATTTTGTATATCAAAGTTATATATTTCACTTTTTACTTTTTCAGTCTTTTTGAAAGTAATACACGACATTCCAGTTCAATTTCTCGGCATTTCGGGTCGGCCGTTTGTTGGCATTTTACTTTTTAAAATTTAGTTGTTTACCCTTGAAAATGGGCCACCAAAACGGTCGAAACGTCGGGCAATTGGACTAGGTTGTCGTGTATTTCTTATAAACAGACTGAGAAAGCCAAAAGACAGAACAGTTATACACAATGCAGTCAATAATGCTGCCTCAAGTGCAATCAATCCACATTTTTTGTCATACATTACTGTCAGCACAAGCCTAAATGTAAAAAAAAGAAATCTTGAAGCTTTTTATTAAAACATATTTTAAATCATCATTTCGAACCTCATCATCATGATTTTTTGTTACAATAACAAGCTAATAGTTTTCAACTTAGATCTAAAACTGTAAAAAATTTAAAAACTATAGTTTTTTTTTATAAGTTTCGGTACTCCAAGCCACATCGGAGTGCGACAAAAGGCTGCAGAGTAATTGTTCCCTTAGTTTATCGTTTCCAGGTTTGTTTTACGAAACAACTTCTCTAAAGATTTGACGCACTTCTGAGGCGGCTCTTGACACCAAAATTCATAACAGTTTTCAGATTGTGCTCTAGGATGAAACTTGTGTTGACCAGTAAAGTTGGTAGTCTAAACCTGTTTTAATCGGTAACTAGTGGAAGTTGAATTGAAACTCAACCAAATTTAGCAAAATTCAACCACTTGCGAGCTCGCGTCCTCCAGCTTACTTTCGGCAGTCCTCACATGAAACAAGTGCACGAAAATTCACAGCCAAAGTGAAGAATTCAAAGTAAATCTGGTTTAAAGACAACAAGTTAACTGTTCTTTTCAGGACCAATAAATTGTGTAAACGAAGTTGAAGAACATTTTTTCTTACAAATTCTGTTTTGTTTTCAGAAATATACAGGGTGGTTGGCGCTTACGATAATCTTCTCGGAATTATACAACTTTTAAGTTTCTCAGACATTCTTCCATAAAGTGTTTTTAATATTAAATGTATACCACTTAGAGCGATTCAATTGATTTCATTTGAAAGCTAAAAAAATTTTCTGCTAGATATTAATATATCTAGGTAAGTGTAAAAAAAAATATTCTGCTAGCAAAAAAATTCAAAAGTACTTTCTTAAACGTGTTTTAATGTTATCTCGCAAAAAACCATAGTTTATTTTCAGCTCCAATTGAACGGCTTTAACTGCTCTGCAGTTCGATCTTTTACAACAACTCCCCATGTGCTCTACTTTTTGAAAATTGTTATTTTGATGCAGCATATTTTGCAGAGAACTTGCAACTTGCAAACTTCCCTTCCGACATATTAGCTCTATATACATCATATTGAAAATTACTGCTATATATTCCAGACTAAAGTAATATAAAATCGAATCTTATATAATCGAGTCAATAAATAATCGGGTGTCGGACCCATTTTATCACCATTGTGTACATGTCGATGGTGATTAACTGGTGGTCCTGGTCGCTACGTATCAGTTTGAGAATAACAATTTGCTGAATTCTACGTCAGTAATGCGGTCGCTTCTCAGATACAACCCTGTACTCTTTGATAAAAATGTTAGTTTTCTTTTAAAGTAAAAAGAATAATATTCGGGAATTGTATTCAACAAAATTACCGTGTATTGTTTTTAATGCAATATTTTGGCCTCTTAAGAGCTTTCATCAGCGATTTCAGGTCTAATTTGGGATCAATTTTGTACATTTTCTATGGCCTTTAGAAACGTTTATTAGCGATTTTGAACTTGATTCAAATCAAATTCTTTTTGTATCTTTTTTGGTTTTCTGTGTTTCAACGATTCCGAGCGTTATTTGACGTGAATTAAACTGCGTATAGTTCTAAATCCAAGATTTCCGAAATCCACACGAAAAAATTTACATTGTGGGAAGTTTCCAATGGTAGCTGCTGGAAACTGCCAAAAAGACGAATGAGCACGACTTTATTCCACCCTCGAATCAAGATGAAAATTAGGAACAAATAAAAAGTTGAGAACAGCCATTCGAAATTTGTGTATAAAAAGACTCAACCAGTAACCAGTACTGCGGTGCTACACTATATTGAGAACGGTTCTCTTTTTCTAATAACTCCTCATGGATACGCTATTCATGAGGTCTCACATACAGCTCAAGCTTACACAGGCAACGAAACTGTCTTGTGTTGCACACGATAGCTCATACTTGAGCATGTAGGGGAGGATTGTACAAAACGCACCAGTTAAACATTAACGCAATTTACAGTGCTTCTATTCATCTCAAGCGACATTGAACGTGTGAGATGATTGTAGAATCTATATAATGCGAAGTTATTTCTAAAATACTTGTTTTCAACGTTATTTTTGGTAAAATTTACCATTGCCACCAAACAAGCCCGTGACCAGGACGCACCACAACAAAGATCAATATGCCCCAAAGCAGAAGGTTAATATGACACTAGCAGAAATCAGTACGCAAAGTGAGAGGCACTTGAAGTCTCAGAAGTAAAATCAAAAGCAATGGAACATGCACTGAATTGTCGAGCAATCTCCTGCAAGCTCTTCATAGTGCATTTTGCCCTAATTTTAATTTTAATCGTTTTTAGGTAAAAGTTGACGAATGTTAGTGAAATAAGTTGAAAAATTCATAGTATAACCAATTTCAAAAGTGTGAAAGTTAGAGGAACCAAAGTTTTTTGTATTATTTGCAAGTCAGTTAATCATAAAAGTTCATAAAAAATTTATGAATAAATACATGTTGGATAGAGCCACAGCCAATTGTACAGTTTTGTATGAGTATTTTGGGGAGTTAATAGCATGGGCCATCATACCCAACTGGTGCGTTTTGTACAGTTCTCCCGTATTTTGTTCTTCGGACATGACAGCCTAGTTTTTTTTTTCTTTTTGAGGATGTTCTGTTCGTTTGGTCTGCGCTGTTGACAGCTAGAGCTTAAGTTTCTTAAACCCGAAACCTGAACCCGACCCATTCCCATCGGTTTCGGGTCAGATTCGGGTTTCACAATTTCGAAATCGGGTCGGTTTCGGGTTTCATAGAAGTAAAATTTTTGGGTTTGAGTCGGGCTCTGGTTTGATCGGAAAAAAAGTTTCAGGTTTGGGTCGGGTTCGGGTTTCAACCAAAAAAAAAAAATTCGGATTCAGGTCGGGTACAGGCTTGAAAAACATCAAACCCGACCATTTCTATTGACAGCCTGTCTGATCGACTGCAGTTGTCATCGATGATATTAGACTTGCACCCCTTCGTTTCGCATTTTTAGGCCGATTTCATAATAAATACGAAGCAAACCGTTTCATATATTTTTCCATTGCTGACAATTATACCCCACTTGAGAAAAACCGTGATTCGCACCGCCTCGCTTTCTGCATAGCATCAGCCTTACTCTCGTGAATCATAATCACCTGACAACCCGCTCGGATTTCTGCCAAAGAAAGTCGCACAGTAAAGGCTGTCAACTACGACAGCTTCGAAGAACCAACCGGCATAAGTAGAGGGTTTTTCAATAAGAGCGCTACAAAAGTAGACCGACAAACACAGTGCTGTGCTCGTAGAAATATGGCGTCGTTTGCTGTCCCTCTCGGTCTACTTTTGTAGCGTTCTTATTCAAAACCCTTTAGATGAAAAATAATAGCCCGTTCGGTATTGCGTGTGTGCGCTGTCGTCAGTGGCTGTCGAGTTGTGTACCGAACGTAAGGGGAGCAGGAAGAGCCGTGCAGTACCATGAGAGCCAGATTAGTTTGAAATTTGCTGTCACGGAAAGACAGTACTTTTTTGAAGCCTGGACGCAACTCATTATTCCGCAAAAAGTTTTGCAATTGGTTATGTATGAAGTGTTTGCTATAGTTTTAATGTAGCAACCATCGATTTGATATTTTATTTGAGAAAAATAAAAAGAAAGAAGGAATGAATAAGTGAATTTGCACATGTAATTATTAAATATATTAATTGAAGTTCACTGAACTCTTCATTGTGGTTAAGTTTTTCCTTTAAGAATATTTATCACCTCCAACTTGGTCTACCTCTGATTTGTCTAACTTTATCTGCCTGTTTTAAGGTAGTTTTTTAGCGATTACTTAGTTACTTTCTGAGTTGGTGAACTTAAATGTAATGTTTTAACGATGGTTCGATTTTTTTTTCATATCATCGTTGAGTTTAATAAATTTTGTTGATTTCAATGCTTCACAGATTTGCTAATGTTTGCTGATCTACATTGATGAGGTTTGATTTTTTTTATGGTTCGGAATTTCAAGAAAAAATATACCCAATCGAGACGGGTCATGAACTTGCAATCTCCCTGTCTCTGGCATGGTGTTTTATCCCATTAAACTACTAGGACAGTGGTACCGTTCTGGTAATCTTGTTTAATCTTGTTTTTTTTATCTATTCGCAGTGCATTAAAAAAAATTTAATTTCCATGTTTTGTTGCTAATACACGAATTTGAATGTCTTTTATGAACCCCAGTTTGATTGCACTTTTATGTGGATTTTAACTATAAGTTCCAAGGTAAACTTTGAATTAGATACTGATAAATCAACTGAAACTATTTCTTGTGTGTGCAGAATTTTTTGCAAATTATTTCCTAAAATGTTTTTTATACGTAATATTTTTCAAATATTTTTGATTTGGAAAACAAAAAACCCTGTAAAAATTTGTTTTTTATTTTTCATTGTATATTTTTCTACACAGAAAAAAAATTAATTTTTAATAAGAATTATCTAATTTCAATGATGGAATAGAATTCAAGCGGTATTTTCAAATCATAAAGCTTCCTGTGACCATATTTTAAAATGTTGAATTTTTTAAATTATTTGAAAATTAAATTTGGTTCAATTTATCATGAAAATATATCTTTTTTTTTGTAAAATATGGAGGTATGGAATCACTTAAGTAAGGTTAGTAAAGCTCTTGTTAGTTATTTCCACTCTTCTACCTCTGCAAAAAGTTTGTACCTTTAAAATCACTCCCCTGCTTGGGGCCATGGCCTAATGGATGCAATGCGTGCCATTTTATTGTACAATTTAATCGAAAAAAAAATCTCGCGAATTTATGTTAAATATTTTTGAAAAAATCTAAGCCTCAACCTAAAATCTGCCCAGTAATTTAATCGTACATAACACACAGAAAACGCCCTCCAATCTTCCCCGGTTTGCCCTTTTCCAGCCCGCTGAAAAAGGCTTCGAAGCACTGAGCCCTAACAAGTAATCAAATTGTAAGTAAGTGCCACAAATAATCAAGTTATGGGTTCGCAATTCGTCGTCTACGTCCCCACCGCCTGTTGGTAGATACCGGATGAATGCCGGCACCGAATGCGCAGGGAAGGGGTGGCAATCAAGATTGGTGCTACTTTTGGCACGTGACTGCGACCTTCCCGTTACCATGTGTGTGGGTGTGAAGGAATGTAGGCTGCGTCCTTGTGTGTGGAGGAATTCCCGCAGCCAAAGGACGGCTAGAAAGAGATGGAATGCTACATCTGTTGATGGTATGGCGTAGCTCATTTACTACTTAACAGTCGAGTGTGTCGTGGCAGCGAAAGGGGACGCAAGTGCGTGTGTTTGCCGAGTTGCATGGAAATCCGGCAGTTCCTCCTGCTCGCGGCAGATGCACCTCTAGGCTTTCTCGTCATCATCATCATTATCGTCATCGTGTGCAGCCTGTAAGCACCAAGCGGCAAACAGAATCACCGATCGGTTCGGCTGAGAAGGAGCTAGAGCCAGTAAACCATCAGCTCTAGTTCCTCCTTACCCGGTAAACTTCAAGTCATTGTTCTGCTTGCTTCACACTTTCACACACTGGAACCCCAGGAAAGTATGCACTACAAAACAACCAGCCCCATTTCGTTCGCATTTTCCTCACCACCCTCATCCTTACTGCTCAACGATCTATTCTTCTTATTGCACCGAGACTTTGTGCTAAAGTGGCGGAAGTTCGTGCTGAACAAGCCGGCATGAATTTGCGGCATTTTGCTCACCACCAGCCCACAGCCCATCGTCGTCTCCTGGGCGGAAGTGTACAGACTCTTGAAACACGTTCCCGTTCGCCCTGGAGGATGTAATCTAATGGTGGCGACCAGAGGATGAGTACCGGCTTCGGCCGGTCCCGGCTGCTGGGCTCATTCATCTTGGTCTTGAGCTCGAAAGCGCTCAAGTGTGGTTCACACATGCTGGTCCTGCTTACGGGTAAGACGGCTTTGACGACACTTGTCGTGGCGAACCTTGCTGGAGCAATCGGCCACAGCAGCAGCAGCCAGTCAACCAGCCCGAGAGTGGTGTCGATGAATAAATCTTATTTCTTCTCACTTGGTATCACTTCGAGATGGGGTCCAAAAGGTGGAATGCCTCTTGAGATTGGCAACGCTTCCTACTATAGCTGAACCGAGTCGTTCTGGCCGTTGTTGCAAGGACTTCCCGTTAGCACACCGGGTTAATTCAGAGGTTGACGCGGAGTAAAGTGAGCTGTTTAAAGCTGACCCCGGTATGGTACATTTTCAATATTCAACGCGCCGGAACGAACGGGAAATCAAATTTTCCAAATTGAATGGTGTTTCGTTAGGTTCATTTGGGGCCCAATCTGGATGCGTTCCGTTAGAGCAGTTGCGTAGTTCGCAATTATGCGCCCAAGAGGAGTGGAAACCTCTTAGAAATAGGAAACAATCAGAACTGATGATAGTGATAACTACTACCATCTTGAATTATTTTTAATTGGTGGCGAACCAGCCTGTGGCTGAAAGCCACCCTAATAAAGTAATAAAAAAATTATTTTCAATTGATTCGTTCATTCTCAGATATCACTGCATCAGTATCAAAAGTAACCCAAAACTTTAAAAACCTGTTGCTTCCACCTCGGTTCACTGAACGGCGGTCATCTATTTAAAGACTTTCATCGTTTTTCTCTTTCTGCTAAAATCCAAAATTTCTGGTCGAAAATTCTTCTACTCCAGACATGGCTTTAGGGGGCAAAAATGAGCTCCTGCATGCCTCTATCTGCTTTGGGAGCTGATGTGAGCTGAAACCGGGTTGGTCTCGCCATAAGCTCATACATTTTTCATTATCGCTCTTGCTGTGATCCCTCTGCACTGCCATACAGCATTTTCCCAGCATCCACCAGCGAACCAGCTGCTGCACATGACGAAAGAAAAGAATCCCGACCGTTTCACCCCTGCCAGCCAACCAACCAAGCGAGAAAGAGACAGAGGGAGAAACAAAATCATATCCATCATACTTTCTTATCTCACAAAGATATTGGTTTTGATTTCTGCTTCGCCCCGCTGCTGCTGCTGCCAGATTTCACCCGATGAGATTTTCCACCGAAGGAACACACACAAAATCTGATGTGTTTTTATCCCCTCTTCGATTTACGGCGCTAGTGAATCGAGCATTCCGCAGCGTACGCAACCTAAAACAGAAAAAATCAACTGCATGAGCTGGTCCGCAGTCCGTTACGTCGTCATCGCGCAGTTTCTCCCTTCAAATCGCGAAACAGGCGGCAGACTGAATTCGCCGAAAAAGATGATTAATTCTTGTTGATGTTCGATATTTTCATTTCACGCATTTCCCGGGTGCGGGCGGGAGGGGCTTGCGTGGTTCCGTTAGATTGCAGCATTGCTCTGCAAAAGTAAACATCATTTCGCGGAACTTTCCAGCACGGCAGAAAACAATCCCGGGAGATTCGGATCATTGATTTTCGCTCCACGTGATGGATTTCCTGTATCCTCACGACGACGTCGTCGCCAGTCGTTCGCTTCGCTATCTCCTGCCAGATGAAAAACATTCTTCAGTCGAGTCGAGCAGAGCCGAGACGTGCCGCTCCATTCGCCTGCGTGTTTTTTAAACAAATAAACTATTTATTGAAATAATATTATGAAAATAAACATCCATTAACTTTGTCTACGTCGACGCCAGCCAGCCAACCGTTTTTGGGATGAATCTCTCTTTCCGGCGACGGGGGCTGCAGCTTGAAGATTGTCGTTGGGTTGAAGCTTTCAGGACTCACTCACCCATCATTCATGTTGTTTAAGCAAATATCTTCCTTTGCGCTCGACGCGTCTCTCCTGGTTTCGAACACGACATGTGCCAAGCGACCGGCTGCCAGTCGGTGCTCGGTTGGTGTTTGGCAGAAAACTTTCCCCCTTTCATCAATGAAATGGAATGGAAATGAAAGTCACACCCACAGTCCTCCCCCTTCCGACCGACAATGAGGTTGGAGACGGTTGCGAAAATGCTACTGCAAGCAAGTACCCGTTATTTTTTTTTTTTTTTTTGGTTGGAGTACGAATGCTTGTGCGTCAGTTTGGCGAGAAACTTTTCCTCCGAATTGCATTATTTGGCAAATCGAATGATTGCAGGGCCTCACGACCTGCAAACAAACTCACGACTGTTGAGTTCAATTTCGCTGTTCAAGAGTGTGCACTTTTCAGTCGCAGTTTTAGTTTTATACTCATTATTATTTCATTATCATGAAATCACTCATACATTTTGAGTTCACCTGATAAGTTGTCTGAATTGGCAATTGCATTTGAGTCCCGATCTTGAACATGGTCCCGGAGATCCGGACTCACGGTGACCATATGGAAACCAACGGCTCTTTTTGTTCCATATACTAAAAATAGAGAAATTTTCCAATTTTTTTACGGTTCTAGATCCAAAATCGGTCAAGAATTGGAAAAGTTAGAACCATTCAATTTTGTTGGGTACCCGGGTACCCTGCCGAGTACTTACGGGTGTTAAAATTGCCGAATACATAACGGTTAAATGCAAAGATTTTGAGATCTGAAAATTCATTCATACTTCCATAATCAATCTCAAAATTGCCTACATTGAAATCAATAAATCCTGAAATAAAATCTCAAAATCAAAAACTGCACTTAATTTTAAGAGTACAAAAACCTCCAGTCGCGAGACTATTAAGCTAATTTTTTTTCCAAATATTCAGAGTCCTAATGATTAATAGTCACAAAATCAAAGGATAAAAATATCCAAAATTGTTTTATGTTTGTTATTTAACTCATACAACATCAAGTCTAAAAAATTCATAAACACTAAGCCCAGACAATCACGTAATCACAAGATCCAACACAAAAAAATAAAATAAAAAAAATCTAGACTTCTAAAATACATGAACCCTAGAGCCCAGAAATCATACATTCGAAGCCCCCTAAATTCACAATACGAAAATTCTCAAATATTGTTATTCTCGAACTCATCAAACCCAAGTTCAACAAATTATAAAACTGTTGAATCTTGAAATCCCCAAGTAATAGCTTATTGATATGCACCCTTTAACATCAAATGATGAAATTTCAAAGCGTAGCGTAAGCACGATATATTTCGTAGATTGCAGACTGGTGACTAACGCTTCCACTCGGATTGTATGCGGTACAATGTTTGGGAGTAACATTTAAACCAATCTGAGATGAAGTAGACCCGATTGTCATCATTGCTGGCCACGCCCATCAATACCGTAGCTTGGAGATATAAGAAAGGATATTGATGATGTAATACTTACTTAGTGAGAGGCCACCGACTCAGTGACACTCCCGTAAGTAATACGGAGTTGGATTAGGGGGTTAGGCAGGAAGTTGTTGACGGTAAAACTATCTATTAGAATTGAAAAATCTGGCGAAATTCCAAAGCCTTAAGAATTTATAAAAATGCAAACAAGCACCTGATTCAAAACATATTCTTTATTTCGATCTCAAACCGCCAAATTTATCATAATACAGTTATCGTGAATTCTTGTCACGCTGCCACAAAATTTGATCTTAATTGTAAAAACTATTTAGCTGAAACATGTTTCCAATTTTTGCACAATTTGTTGTCCGAAAAGCACATGCATTTTACCCACGGCGATTTGGCAACTTCTCGCATTAGCTACATGGGTCTTCCCCAGGGCTCATGTTTAAGCCCCCTTCTTTACAACTTTTTTGTAAATGACATCGACGAATGTCTGACAAATTCATGCACGATAAGACAACTTGCAGACGACAGTGTAATCTCTGTTACAGGAGCCAAAGCTGCCGATTTGCAAGGACCATTGCAAGATACCTTGGACAATTTGTCTGCTTGGGCTTTACAGCTAGGTATCGAATTCTCTCCGGAGAAGACTGAGATAGTAGTTTTTTTCTAGGAAGCATGAACCCGCTCAGCTTCAAACACAATTAATGGGTAAAACGATTCCTCAGGTTTTGGTACACAAATATCTTGGTGTCTGGTTCGACTCTAAAAGCACCTGGGGTTGTCACGTGAGGTATCTGATGAAAAAATGTCAACAAAGAGTGAATTTTCTTCGTACAATAACCGGACAATGGTGGGGAGCCCACCCAGGAGACCTTATAAGGCTTTACCAAACAACGATACTGTCTGTTATTGAGTACGGGTGTTTCTGCTTCCGCTCCGCAGCAAACACACATTTGATCAAACTGGAGCGAATACAATATCGTTGTTTGCGTATCGCCTTGGGTTGCATGCAATCGACCCATACGATGAGTTTGGAGATCTTAGCGTGCAGCAGATCCCTAAAATTTTTTCCAATAAATATCGAAACATCAACTGCGACAATATGTACTACACTGACGGATCACTTCTTGATGGGTCCACTGGCTTCGGTATCTTCAATAACAATTTGACCGTCTCCCATAAGCTCGATAATCCTGCTTCTGTTTACGTCGCAGAATTAGCTGCAATTCAGTACACCCTAGGGATTATCGAAAAAATGCCCACGGACCATTATTTCATCTTTACGGACAGTCTCAGCTCCATTGAGGCTCTCCGATCGATGAAAGATGTTAAGCACTCTCCGTATTCCCTGGGGAAAATACGGGAACATCTGAGTGCTTTATCCGAAAAATCGTATCAGATTACCTTA
The DNA here is from genome assembly GCF_029784165.1 of Wyeomyia smithii. Lineage (NCBI taxonomy): Eukaryota > Metazoa > Arthropoda > Insecta > Diptera > Culicidae > Wyeomyia > Wyeomyia smithii. Next base: position 10,269,051 of record NC_073695.1, read on the forward strand.
GCGTGGGTCCCTTCTCACTGCTCGATACCGGGTAATGAGAAGCGGACTCTTTGGCTAAGGTGGGCGCAACAAACGGTGATATTTATGAAAGACCAATTGCCTTTAATAAATTTTTCGCATTTGTACGTCAGACTACGATCATCAGTTGGCAAAATTCTTGGACCAAGGGGGAACTGGGAAGGTGGTTACATTCCATAATCCCCAAGGTATCGACGAACCCGTGGTTCAAGGGGTTGGATGTAGGTCGGGATTTCATTTGCGTGATGTCCCGGCTTATGTCCAATCACTATAGATTTGACGCGCATCTCCGTCGTGTTGGGCTCGGGGAAAGTGGTATCTGTGCCTGTGGTGAAGGTTATCACGACATAGAGCACGTTGTTTGGTCATGCCCTGACACCGTGACGCCAGGTCTAGATTAATAGCTTCCCTGCAGGCCGGCTGTTCCTGTTCGTGATGTCTTGGCGAGCCGTGACCTATCCTACATGTCCCTTATATACGTTTTCCTGAAATCCATCCACGCCCCAGTTTAGTCCTATCCCCTTCCGCCTACATCCAACCAAACGACAAGAACACGTTAAGACCCCGGATCCGGAAACAGCAATCAGACCCGCACGATACTCTCAAGGCCCGATGAAAACAACCCAATATGCCAGTCCGTGTGCCGTGTCAAATAAACTATAGATGAAAAAAAAAATATATTTTTTTATTTGCCTTGAAAAAAAGCATTTTGCGGTTCAAAATCGGTTGCTAATAATAACCTTTGAGCTGCCCCAACATAAGGGGAATTAAGATACACGGACAACATGCACTGTGGAAGCTATTTTACATTCAGTGAATTCGACGGGTGCGACAGATTTAAATTGCTAGGATGCAACACAGAATGCTTGCTTGCGTTGACAAAAATTATTAACTTTCAATCACTTGTTTATTTGCCTTCAAAAAGGCATTTTGATTTCAAAAATTGGATTTCCTGATGGCAATCTTCATGCTGCCCCAACACGGGGGGAATAATGGCTGTCTGGCGACACACGCTGAGAAAAACCGCGCTGCTCCTGAGACGTCGTGACCAACCACAGAGCTAGTGCTGCTGCTAAGGAAGGACGACTGCTGTTGTCGCTGTCTAGAACTATTATGAGCGGCTCCGGCTGAAACAGGCTCTTATATAAGCCAAATAGCATGTTTTCAATTGCAAGGTATATGATCCTGTCGACCGTACTTGGGAAGCAAGCATATAACGACCAATCAGAGGTCGAATTTTTCGTTTTGACAAGGCTTGACTATTTTCAATAGTACAATAGTGTGAATAATAAAATTACAATTATCTTATTTTGGGAAAAATCTTAGAAGATTTTCTAATCTATTGCTGCAAAAACGAAGGAAATCCATCGAATACTAACCAATTTATTAGCATTTGAAATTGGACATATTTTTCACTTTTTTGTAACCAAAAGCTTTAAAAATCGAAAGGCTCGCAACCTTTTACTGAGCAGCTCTACCAGCTTGCTGCTCTATCCGAAGGTAGATGGCGTTTCAAGCGCTCTAATAATAAGTTATAAAAACCCTGTAACCATAAAATCCAACACTCAAAAAATTCTTAAATTCTAGACAGCTAAATTTCTAATATCTTAAAAAAAATTACTGAAATTGTAGATTCCTGGGGCTTCTGAACAATAACGTGTGATGACTCCATCCCAAAATGTAAACTCTAAAGGTTGGAGAACCTGCAACACTGGAATCTAAATAAATACTTCAATTTCAATACCCTGCAATTTTGAACTATGGGCAAAAATCTCTAACTCCTGGAACTCTTATGAGCTACTTTCAAAATCCTTTAATTTTTCGATCAATAATTCCTCCAAACCCAAAATTAAAGAATAGTTGAATCTCATTTTTTTATTTATAAACTCTGAATAAAATTATTGGATTTATTTTGAAGTATATTTCGAATCTCATTTCAAAGATTTTGAAATCTTTCGATCTCAAGACTCTAAATTCCTGAATTTCTACATAATCCAGATTCGAGAATTTTGAAATCAATAAATCTAAGATATTAGAAATTCCAATCCTTGAAATTTTAACCTTGCAATTCAAGTCCCAAAATTTAAAAATCACAAAATTTCAAAATCCTGGAATTCTGAAAGCCTTCGAAACTTGAACAGAAAAAATGTCCTGAGTTCATTACATTTATGTCTTTATATCTTGTAAACCTTTAGACCCAAAATTTTGAAATGCAGCAAATTCCCAAATCCTGAACCCATATATTAGAACATTATGGTTTAAGAAGTTTACCTGAGAGGCAAAATGTCGTTTGGATGCAAATGGACAAAAATAAAATAAAAACATGGGTACAAGCAGTTCAAAAATATCGATGAAGTCAGAAGAATAATTAGGCAGTATTGACAATATCACTGATATCTAGCAATAAGCTTCCTGGAAGTCAAAAGATCGATTTTTATGGAAGACTGAAAATTTAAATAACGTCCTGTGCTATTCTTATATTTTCATGATGAATGATGTTATTGATAAACGATTTTTGTAAACATGAAAACAGCATAGGGTAGATGGTCCAGTAATGGAGGGTATAAGCACCAGTGTTTTAAAAAAACGAGAATATCAATATTCATATCGCCTATATCAAACCCATTTCTCTTTGGTGTGATAGAAAATATCATAAACTGTCATGTACAATTACAGTTTGTATATGTTTTCAACAAATTAAGTATGAAAAATGAATAATTGTACACCAATCTTATGTTCCAGCTATGGAGGCAATGTTCCTATAATAGTGGAAACTGTGCCAGTAATGTGGTAGTTGATTTTCTCATAGGCTGCAGCAAATGAATTACGATTTAGTTGTTTTTATGCTCTAAGGTAGCATTCCAAACCTCTTTTCCACCGTGGGCAATTGTCTAGCATGAGCTGTGATAATTATTCGTTTTGAGTTCAATGGTGAAAAAGTTGTGAGATAAAAAAAACTACTTCTTTTGCTTCACATGATGCTTCGCAATGCTAGAAGGATCTTTTCCGATAGTTTTACCCAACTGTACTTTTGATCTTTGTGTCTGGTCAATTTTGTTCTTCAAAGCAAGGGACACTTTACGAGCGCTTGTACGAATCAAAAAATTCGAATGTTATTATGAAAATATGAAAGAAAAAAAAACAAACAGGTCATGTAACAATTGTTTAAATAGTCCAAATCAGAGAAAATCAGCAGTAAATAATCACTGTACTGTATCACATCAGCGCTTGAAAAGCTTTGAAGCTTGAAGAAGCTCAAATTTGTCCTTCAGCATCTCATCAACTTTCAGCTGCTCTCTCATCTCTTTTCTCTGTTATTCATCCTTGCGTTTCGGCGGTAAATACCACTGGTGTAAGGTGAAATAGAAACTTACATATAATATCAAAATGTAAGAATAACGGTAACTGGACTGTATTATGTGAACCAGAGTCAGATTTACACACTAAAGTAGTTCGCGCACCACATTTCGTTTATATCTGCTGAGTTAAAACCTAACCTTAAATGTTAGCTGGAGCACTACCACTATTACTGGAACAGGGGTACTTAAAATTGTTCCTATAGTAGAGTTTCAATTTATTCAGTATTTTGATGATTATTTGTGATTTTTTCGATTAATTATGGTAAGAAAAATAGTAAAGAACAGTTCTACAAAGACTGTTGCCACAGAAATCGTGTTTACATTGATATTTCAAGCTACGAAATTTCACTGATGCGTTACAAATTTCGCAAGAAACTTGCTGTTTTTTTCACTCTTGAATGAATAAATAAATACAAAGTGTTTAAATAAGATTTCAAACCAATATAGTTTACCAAATCGTAGACATATTCCCACAGAATCAATAAAAATTATCTGATAATATATAAATATCCCGGAAAATGGCCTAATAACGCTAAATGCTGGTATACCACTATTACCTGGTACACCCACTATTACTGGCTCATCTACCCTAAAGAAAATCTATGTCTCAAAAAAGACACGTTGTTTTTAAACTTAATTCCGATTCAAAAGGGGTTTTCTTATCAGTCAATTTCAGCTACTTTTGAGCATAATTAAAAGAAAAATAACAGAAGCATTGTGTGCAAAGCTACGACCGCGAAGTTAAGCTAAAACTACATTGAGCTGTTCGTTGCCACAGTTGCATTGTTACTTTCAGCAGTGATTTTTGAATGATTCATGCTGAGATTACGGTGGACATATCCTATCATACCCTTATATTCATAACTTTTTTTTTTAATTATTTATCTATAGATTTATGTAAATCTATAGATATAATGTGATAGCCATGAAAAGATTCAAAGGACCACGGGGGTTTATTTACGGCCCATTAATATCATCCAGGCTCCGGTAATACTGATATAGGCTAGTGTTAGGCCATCCTTGACTATTTTCCAGGAACCAGAAACCAGCATCTTAAGTTGCAAAATGACCGTAAATCGACCTGTTATTTTTTTACTAAAGTGTGGTGCCACCAACGATGCTTATACCCGCTGCTATTTAATTAAGAACGTTCTAGCCGTCATCCACTGGTAAATTGATTGATTCAAGTAGAAGTAGAATCAAATTTTCAACTCTTCAAATAAGTATTTGGTTTGTCCTCAAAAGGGCATTGATTACCTAATTAACTGATTTATTCGAATTAATTCACTGACAAAAGTCTGATTGAATGTTGAGCGGTCATCAATAGAAAAGCCAGGTATTGTTTAGTCTTCGTTTAAACATAAGTGAGTTTTTTAAAACCCTTTTTTTTTCTTCACAAATCATTTATTTGACACGGCACAAATACAATTCAATGTTTAACGGCGCCAATTATATCGGATGACTTAAAATTTTAAAACCCTTATTATAGTACATTATGATTCTAAAACTCCACCTGAGCAAAATTGTTTTTGGATTAATGGCAACAATGTACCAACTCCACTAACCCGGACGAACCCATACGATTCGCATAGATTCTCTAGGATTCCTCACATTGGATTCGCAAGCGTCCTTAAAAAGGATTCCTGAAAAACGAATCCTCAGGAATGCCCTGTATATGGCTCTAGGATTCTTGAATAAGAATCGTGAGTGGGAATCCTTCGGATCGTGTTTGCGATTCCTTTCACGATTCCGTCACCGAGTTTTTTGATATCCTGGGGATTCTTACTCAGGATTCTCTGCGTGTTAGTAAGGGAAGGGTTGGCAACACCTTGGAAGAATTCAATGAAACTATGTGAGTGTGTGGCCCTACTACCTTTAGCAAGTTCGCCTTTTTTTTTGAAAATTTATCTGTACTAACATTTGGAAAGGGCTAAAGGGATCCTATACTGAATAAAAAATCATTTAAAAAAAGGAATTTTGAAAACAAATTATATTCAAAATAATCTTCTTGGTAGACAATTTAATTGCCTAATACTTTTTTGGAAAAATCAAAGTGGGCACTCTAAAGGAACCAAACATTTCTTCTACAAAGTTATTACTTATGATAAAGCACAAAAAAAATAAATGCAATTAAAATTTTTTTTTCGATAAAACCAAGTATTTAACTTTTCAAAAAAGTTACAAAGTACGGTGACCATGAAAAACGGCTCTATTTAATGTATTTTATTTTCGAAAACTCATAACTTTTGAACCAGTTGATCGATTTGGTATCTTTTTGTATCAAATGAGAGGTAATTATTATTAGTTTTGTGAGAAATTACCAAAGAAAGTAAAATTATGTGCTGTAAACAAAATATATAAAATTATCACAGTTTTTGTCATATTTTCAAATTGAATTTACTCAATTCATTGAAAAAAAAATATTTTTTAAATTTCTACGTTTAAAGAGCCAAATGTGTCCTTCAAATTAATACCAAGAGATCTTTTGTATGTTTGCCCCAAAACAGAACGACAAACAAATGAAAACGGCTTATTTATTGATGAAAATCATCAATTACTTTGAGTAGAATTGGAATATTCACGACATCAGCATTGCAACTTGTATTTCTAAGTCCCCAAAGTTGTTCGGAGAAAGTTTTAATGTGAAAATTGGAATAAAAGAGTTAGAGCGAAAAATGTGTTTATTTTTTTAATATTAATCGATTATTTTCAGAGATAGAGAAAAACTTATTTTTACAAAGTTGCCTAATATCAACGGAATTATAAGATTGCAGAACAACTTTTTCTTCTATTCGTAAAGACAAAAAGATTTGTTTTCATCGAAAATTTGGGTCACCATAGTTTTTTATATATTTTCAACGGGCGCTTAAATAAATTTGCAGAAAGAAATTTTTCTCTAAAATATTGCAATTGGGCTCTAGATTCTAATTTCTCCGGTACAAAACGGCAGTTTAGGCGAAAATGGAAACTCCATCTGATATTTTGTTGTGCTTTCAGAGCCTAGGCTAGCTCTATATCACACTTTAATTTAATTGAAAATTGGGGCGGTCCGAAATTCAGCGAAATGAAACAACTGACATTTTTGTTTAAGAAAAAAAGTTGTAATAATTTTTTTTGTAGAAGACTACTTTTTTGTACCTCTTGAATTGGCAGAATTAGAGCAATTACGTTTAAGGTGGCTTTAAAAGGCTAGTTTCTTGCTCTATTTTTCCAATTGCAATTTCTGAGTGAAGGTCTGTTCGGATGAATCTTGGAACTATAAAAGACGCTACTTTTGATGACTAAGTTTTAAAGATATCTATTACAAGTAACAAGTTGTAACAGTTTCAATTTTGGAAATCTGCCCTTTTCAAATGTTGACATCTCTGGAGGAGGCAAATTAAAAAAATATTTTTTGATTTAATTTGAACTTCCCGTGATATTCGTGGTGGTCGTGAAAAGCAACATTGATGTGTACAAAATGACAATATAATGTACGAAACTTGAATTCGATTTGATTGCAGTATTTTGCTGAGAATGTAAGATTCATTTGAAAAAAAAAATCATTCAACTTCATTCGCAAAATTCATTGGCTCTAAAAAGAACAGGTAATCTTTTCTCATCAAACTCTGACTCTGAATTTTCGTACGCTCTTTCCATAGTGATTCATACGAATGCTGAATGTAAGCTGGTGGATCAGAGCTTGTGATTGGTTGGAATTAAATATCATAACTTTTCAACCATTTCTGCGAATTTCGATGCTCCTTGCCACCTTGGAAGTGCGTCAAACTTTCAATGAAGTTTTCCCTTGAACAAAGATAGAAACAATGAACCCGGTGAGCATTCACTCTGCGGTCTTTTGACGCACTTTCGAGGCGGCTAGAGGTACCAAAATCCAACAATGTTTAAGAAAACTGAAACGGTCAGATATGAGAAGGATAATCCAGCGCAGAATTTCCGCCGCTTGTGAACACAGAACACAAATAAATCTCGTTTCAATCCCGCGATGTTCACCAAAATCATAAAACAGACGCCTTAATGCAACTTTCCTCACAATTTACTTCTGTTTAAGTAACCAAAACCGGCCTTGCCGGTCCTACTGCTCTGGCCTCGGCAATGAAAAAACAGCCAACTAACAAACCGGCCAACCAGTGGCCATCGCCACCGTTGTCAGCCTTACGGAATCGGCCCCGCTCAGTTCGGGTCGATGATGTTTCTAGCTGAGGCGTGAAATAACCCATTTAAAACAAAACCGGGCGAAAGCAGGCGAGCGAGGAGCCTTGCCATCGTCGAAACGAAACCAAACGAAACGGAATGAAAAGGAAAACCTTGACGTGTTTCGTCACCGACCGTCGCCGCACTTCTGTTTGCCTTCTGGTGATCTCCAACACACCGACAGCCGTCGTCGTCGTTTTCGTCGGTAGAAGAAGAAGCAAACGTCCCGGCAACAACGGCAGTCAAAATAAGTAATCCTTCCCAAGAACCCGCAACCGAGTAGAACAGTTGCGAATGCGTCGACGGCAGCAAATGGAAGGGAAATCGAACCGGAAAAGTGAAACATCAATCCCGCAAATGGAAATATCAGCCTGCACTGAGTTGTGGAGAGCACCGAAGAATCCGCTATAACTGACATGTGTCTGGTGGCTTGGTTTCGTTTTGGCTTCGTTCGGCTTGGCCACGCTCGATAGTAATAAATACGAGAGGATAGCTCCTTCCCCACCCGCCGTGCACACATTCATTAAATATCGATCGATCCTTTTCCCACGCGCGCTTACGGTCTTAAGCCGTACTACCAACCAAGTGGCGTAGCATTATTGTGCCGATTTCTGCGGAAATAAGAGTCGATGAGGCGGGAAAAATCGCAGCCATCCATCGGCTCGGTTCGGTTCGGTTCGATTCGGTGCTCTGGCAGGAAGCTTGGCATCCGAATCAGCTGACTTCTCCACCGCGTACTGCGCCACACATTCACCCCTCGGAAATTGGTGTGCGTGGGTGTGCGTCGGCAATACGTTCTAAAAATATCTCCCCATGACGGACGATGCGCTACACAGTTAGCCTCTAGCGCGGGTGGCCAGTCCGAGTGCGGTGCGGGGACGGTCAGTAATGAAGCGGATTGTTGTTTCCATTTCCTTAAGGGTTGGCTATCGTTTTTCACAGCCTGTTTCGAGGTGCTGCTGCTGCTGCTTGGTGCTGACTTGCTATATATCGGAAAACAAGGGGCAGAAGGGTTCGCATCAGGGATAATAAATTGATGAAGCGAATCGATAAAATCAGAGGAAACATTGCCGATGTCCGGAAGGTGGTTGGGAGGAGGGGAGGGAGAACGACGTTACCGTGGATTTAGGACCTCGAGCTTACATGCCATTTGCGGAAGTGGTTTATGGGGTGATGTGAACTTTCTTTGAGGAGGGTTGATGTGCTGTGTAAACATCTATTAGTCATTTCACGCAATTTTCTATGTTTTTTATTTGAAGTTATCCGAGTTATTTTATGCTATGTTGTTTTATGTTATTAGTACATATCGCCTGAAGGTTTTACTTTTTCAATGAATGAAACACCATTATGAAACCATTCACAATACAATTCCACTTTAGCTGATCGAATCAATCAAATTTTCACATATTTCACTACATAAAGATTTTCCCCACCACAACGTGGCAGGTCCTTATCGAAACTCACCGTAACGAGGAGAAAAAGTAAAAGAAAATACTGTCAGCATCGCAAACACCGGGGCAAAAGTATGCAATTCTTCACCGCCAAATGATTAAGTGCTTTCCTCGAAAGCGCTGCATTTTAGCATCATTTTCTTCCGAAGATTTCCACACCGACGTCGTTGGTTACGCTCCAGCACACCTTCTGCCAGGTGCGCTCAAGTGTATGCATACATCAATTCCGGTGAAGTACAGAGCACACACACACACACACACACGAAAAAAAAGAAACCATCAACACTAGCTCTCTATATCTTGTTTCGAAGGTTTCATCCGTCTCCGTTGCAGTTCGGTTTTTTTTGTTGATACTTCAGGAAGAAGAAAAAATCATCTTCCATGGGTGAGTAGAGTTAGCAAAACCACACGAAAAAAAAAATTGTATCGAGACGTCTGGCGGATCAAGCACAGCAGAACATAAAGCAATATCGCCAACGACAGGTACAACTTTTTCTTCCCGTCGTCGTTTTCTCCTCAGGTAGAGGGAAGGTAGAGAAGGAGCGCAAGAAAAAAAAAACGCAGTTGAGGCGCTCCAGGAAAATGGCTGAAAATAGCTAGCTGTCTGATGGTGTGTTTTCCTTTCCACGGATACGTTTCCCATCGTGAAATAAAAATGTAGAGAAAAAGAAAACAGTACCCGATAACCGCTGCCGACGACGACGGGTTGAGGGACAGGTGCTGAAATCATCGCCCCATACATAATGCATACGGATTGGAAAGGAAATGATTTATACGTGATTTTGATGAAGAAAAACAAATTTATAAAACTTCAGCGAGCGTTCCGGAATGCTGCCTCGAAGTGACGACGATGATGGCAAACATCTCCTTTCGAGTTGAGGGAGGCCAGTAGAAGTAAAAGGAGCTACTCTAAATTTCTTTCCCATCGGCCGGATTTCCTCGCCCTGTCTTTTCGGTGAAAAAATACAAAAAAAAAAACACCCGATCACGGAAAGAACATATTTTCACGTTCGTCAATTTTTCAGCGTTTGTCTGTCGTTGTCGCTGGGTTGGTGGACCGTTTGACGGTTCTCTCGAGGAGCGGCAGCGGGTAAAGTTGGTGCAAGATTCGTGCCAATGTGATAAAAAGTTTTCCCTTTTTTATTGAATTACGCCTGATTCCGGAGGGATATGCCGATTGTGACAGAGGCGAAAGATCCACGACAACAACTAGCAGCACAAGTAGAGAACACTGGGGGGAAGGAGAATTTAGTCAACTTTAAGGGATGTAGGGAAATGTTTGATAAACGAACAAATCAGTAAGCGAATGACGTTGTTCGGTACCAGCAATTTTGAGAGAGAATCTCCAAGAAGTTTATTTTTTTTATCTTTGATATGTAATCTAAAAGAACGGAGGATTCATTAGCTGAAACCAGCTTAAAACCAGTTGGAAGAAGCGTCAGTACTGCTAACACTCTGGAGGCCGCATTCAGCATTCAGTCACCGCAAGATACATGCAAACTCCGAAACATCAACGCAAAAATGTTTATTCTATTTTCAACTATTGGAATAGTATCGCGAATTTCACGACTCATTTAACCATCTTGGAATTCAAAGTGGTGTTTGAGGTCGTTATTCTCTGATATTATGTTTCTGACAACATTTCTGTTGGATAACCAATGTAGCCTCTTTTTTAGAAGGCGGAGTTCGTAATCTTGGATTCCAAAATGGCGTCTGGCACCGTAATCTGGTCTCTGAGTATCGTCTCGGTTCCAGAAACACGCTTATGGATCGTACTTTGCCATTTCAATCGGTTTACCATAACCCGGAAGTCGCGGTCGTAGAATTTCCAATTGAGTCTGGAGTCAATTTCTGGCCTCCCAGGAAATAACCTCTAAAAGCGAAAAATTGTATGCTTTAAAATGCTACCCCTAGAGTGGAATCGCATAAACTCAATTTTTCCTCGTGATTTCAGTATCTATCTAATTTTCGCTTATGGCCTCCTTCCTCCCACCAAATATCACCAATTACTATTCCCTATAAAAGTTTCGTCGTGCGTCCCTTTGGCCAGTTATATTTATAAGAGACACTTATTTTTGATCAGAGGAAGTTACGTAAATGTGTTATAGATTCCAGTGTAAAGGAAAGGTGAGTGATGGGGGAGCCTGAGATAAAACCCATCCTTAAGTCCTTTTTGACATCGAATGGCCTGATTCTACTAAATTTCGAACGCACGATCATTCGCTTGACAAAGCGGACCCTGTAACCTTGCGGCTACGCAGCTCCCCTTTTAGTACATTATATAGTGTTAAAATTAGCTCATGCTCGAAACATTCCGTCAGTTCTACAGTCGGAATGTTATTGCTGTGTGTATTATTTAAAAAAAAAAAAAAAAAAAAAAAAAAAAAAAAAAAAAAACAGAGTTTCCGTTACATCCGCCCCCATTTGAAAATGATGTAGGTTTCCTTCAGAAGAAAGTGTGTGCACATTTGATTAATTTTGCGCGGCATCTTTGAGGCTCGCATTGAAGATCTCTTATTTTTGTCTTTTGCTGATGTCAGCCATAATCTGTTTTCACATCACAACATTTTTCTGGCACAACTTTTCTTATTGATTTATTTCTTCTATCATATGAAAATGTGAAAAAGTTAGGAATTAAGGAATAATCTTAGATTATAAACCTAATTTCATCGACCACTATAATATTGCTTATGTGAGGTCAATACTGGTATATTGCAGCATTGTGAGGCCTCCTCGTCCAGATGTACACGAAGCAAGAATGGAATCAGTACAAAAGCAATTTCTACTATATGTTCTTTGTGAGCTAGGCTGGGCCTCACGTCGATTTCTGTCATAGAAAGCTCGCTGCATGTTGATTGATTTTAACATCAAAAGACTGACGAGGATATGTAATGGTTTATCTGTAGCAACATTTTTCACCTGTACGATGGCCTTATCGCGTTAAATTTATGGCCAAATTGCCTTTACTTTACAATCACATATGTCTAGTTCAACCATGAACTGCGTTGATTCGCCTTTCTTGTAATTGTCCTTGTTATTATCAAAATTTTCATTTGAATCTGATCAACCTTCTTTTGTGTACTGCGCCTTACCCCTTTTGACCGTCGACACCCGGACGACTCTTCTTTCTTTGTAATATTCTAGGGTTCTATGCTGCAATTTTCTCGGAATTCTTTTTGTCGGCTCCGACGTATTCGTCTCATCATAAATATGGACTTCCTAACATAGCACTACTTGAGGTTTAGTTTTAGAGCGAACTAGCTGCTTAAGCCTTGTTATTTTTCTTATGTGCAATTACCGTTGAGACTGGCACACTATTTATATAATGGTATTGAAAACGATTCAAGTTATGTTTTTTGGAAACCCATGTTGAACAAGTGAAGAAACTGCATTCGGTTGATCAAATTGATGGACCCCCCGTTAACTGGAAACCAATACTTTCTCAATTGTTCCTATGTTTCTCCCTTCTTACGTCTATTTTCTTTTCTTTTAATATACTTCTTTACTAATAAAGTGTACATTTTTTTAATTTAGGTTGTTTTCCTTTTTTCGGTTTTACATAAAACGTTTAATGGAATCAGACAGTTTTTTTCTGATTATATCGGAAGTCCATCAACAATCAATTGCTCAATTAATTTACTTTACAGTTTTTTTACAACTAAATCGGGTTGCAGAAAAAAATTACCCATCCTGAACTACTTTCCAGAAACCGAAAGCCGCCATTTTGGAATTTAAAGCAGCGCCTAGTATCGAATTAGGGTCTCTGGGCATCATCCTGATTCTTGAAACACCCATACACCCGTGTATTTAGCCCTTTCAGACTCTTTTCCAGAAAGTAGAAGTCACCCAATTCGAATTGAAAATGGCGTCTGATGTCGATTTTTGGATTTCGAACATCATTCTGGATCCAAAAACTCTCCTATTGCATAGTTTTTTATTGTTCAACGTTCTTTATCAAAGCGGTCGTCGATCTCTTGAATTTCAAAATGGCGGCATTGTCCTGGTTATTTTAATTGTTTTTTGATTACTCTGCTTACATCGCATGCTGTTGATCAACTGACACACCAGTCAATCGCTCGAGCCGATTTAAAAAGGAAAATTGAACATTCTGGACTGTTTTTTAAAAACTCAAAGCCGTAGATACCCAAATCGAGGAGTTAATTTGTAATATTAGGTTTTTTATGGCTGTCTTCCAGGAAACAGAAACTGTAAACATGCATTTCAAAGTTGGGTCTGGAATCAATTGAAGTCTCTCATCCAGAGGTTCACGCAATTTTTTTCCTTATTACTTTAAAAGCAATAACGCAAAATGCTTCCTTTGATAACGAATCTGTTACTTGAAAATTAAGTTAAGTTCTTCTTTTGTCAAGTTACAACAGATACTTTCATATATTTTACACATGATATGGAAGTGCGACTATTTTCTCTTGTTTCTATAAAAGCAACAAAGAAAAACTTTTCCTTTCCATTTCCAGGCAAGAAACAACACATACTTTCGCGTTTGTTGCACATGTCACTAGTTTCATCTATCTCCAATTCATCCGGTTTGCGTGTATTAACTGATACACGTTCGTTTACGCTCGTATTACGCATACGGAGTAGAGAAGAAATATGATTTCAAAGACTTCATATATGTCTCAAAATCACATCACGATCTGTAAACTGCGTTAAAGAAAAAGCACAAACATTTGCTTTCTTGCAAGCGGATGTGAGCCATGTTGAAAACACATACTCATCCTTTCACGAAACTCATTTGGACATGTTTGAAGATTCGTAACTTGAGCCTATGTAGTAAAGCAGCATTCGAATCTCTGGTCACTCTGGTCACACGGTATTACATTTCAAGTCAACACTGGGGAACAAATTAGTTGTCTTTCAAATAAGACATTTGAAATAAGACATAACACATGCATTGCGGTTCCAGGTGGTATGCTCTCCTGCAGAAACACATACAAGCGTGTGGCCGTCATATATTTTGTTACTTTTTGGTTATTACTTTTTATGTCTAATGCGCGGTTATAAGACAGAATAAGTAATAAAAAGTTGCTCAAAAGTAACAAAATCTTCCCCGTTTGTTCTAAGTCTGAATTTGATTTGCAATTTTTGGCCATCATTCTTGTTCCGGAAATATCCATATTATGTAGCATTCGGTCATTTCAAGCCATTTTTCAGGAATCGATAGTCAGCATCTTGAACTTTAAAATGGCATCATGAGTCTGTGGATATCACTTCGGTTTCGACAATACCCATGTTGGATAAAATTTTGTGCATTTTGGTGAACGCTTAGCTAAATTGCTTATTCTTGCATTTATTTGAAAACCGACTGAGTTATTACTACTGTTCTAAGCATAATTGTTCCAGCGTCCATAAGATTTGCGAAGAACATGAAACATACATTCTTGAAACGACAGATTAGCATTTAGAAATTGTTTTTTACATTTCACTTAAACAGGTATTAGACGAAACAAATATTTGCTATTTTTGGCACGAATTTCATTTGCACAAAACAAAATCCGGACTGAAAATAGCCAATATTTGCTTCGTCTAATGCCTGCTTTAGAACCCCTATGCCAGAATTTTATCGTAAGACATAACTCTACGTCAAAAGATCTATATTGGATGGTATTTAGGCTGTATTCTAATATCGAAAGTCGCCACCCTGGATCATTTTAGGCTATCATCATCCTGAAACTTCACTGTCGACTGCGTCACGGAATTTCTCATTTTTATATAAGAATGAAGAAGAAGAAGAAGAGATGAAAAAGATAGATATCCAAGAAATAGGTTCAATCATCAATAGAATACAGAAAGTAGGGCTCAAAAGCAATTTGCCCTCGAATGTGAAACTTACGTCTGAGGTGTGCCGCAAGGTTGTCATTTAAATCCACTTCTATTTATTTTATTTGTACATAATTTAGCACATCCTGGATGTGTTAAATGTTTTGATATACGCAGATGGCATGAAACTTCTCCTTGAAATACGCAAAAACTGCTGACCTTAGAGTATTACAAAATGAGATTAATTATTTTCACACATGATGTATGTAAAACCTGTTGAAAGTTGATGTAAAAAAGTAATTGCACATCCTTTACCGAAAAACTTACCCTAAGACGTAAAGCAATAACCAAAAACATGATAACTGTTGAAAGATGTAGTCGAGCAAGAGATTTGAAAGTTACACGTGACTCTAAATTTACTTTCGGCGGCTGTTATGATATAATTATCTATGAAGCCCGAAGAATTAATGTTGTCTGATCAAAAATCTAGCACTAAATATACTTGGATCCACTAACGGATTTAGTTTGCAATTAGCAGGTCCATGCACAATTAAATTATTGTAAATTTCAAACATTAGGCTGGAATATTGACGCATAGTCGGGTCGCCATATCAAATTTTATAAAAAGTCGTTAATCTGGAATTTTAAAAGATATCAGTTTCATGCCTTTTAAAAACTTTTAAAGATTTCAAAATCCATTACTTTGTCGAGTGCCACAAAGCTCTAGTGTTTAGTTGAAAAAAGGTAATTCTGCTGTAAAATCAAGAACTGAATTAGGAATTCGAATTGAAGCTCTAACTACACAACAATATATTGCAGAAGATATAAAAACGATTAAATGAACCCTGAGAGCGCTAATACATGATTATGAAACACATATCATCCTTTTAAATTAGTACAAAAATATTTTTCATTGTATGCTCTACGAAAGTTAGGCTGGACCTCGTAACTTTTAACTGCCTATGAACCGCGTTGTACAATCATAAATTTGGATGTACCTTAAAGGCACTTTTATAAAATATGCAAAAAATGTTATGTTTTCCCACTCTCTAAGGAGTAGGATTTTGTTAAACTGCAATAATCATAGAACATTTTTTCATAGAAATAGACCCCATTCAACAGGATGATGTCATGTTGTCATATTATAATCAATTTCGTAAAATAATGGACGCAACAAAGAAGAAAACCACACTTTAGATTTTTTTTTCTTCTTCCTAAAGCTCGTCTTTCAAATCAAATCACCCACGACAAGCATTGTACAAACAAACAGTTTCATTCCAACCAAAAGCTAGATCCACCATCCCTCGCCTTCAACCCTGTCCCGGCCCCCGGTTCACATGTCCAATCCGATGGAATGTGTTGCGTGGAGTGTACCAATTTG
Organism: Wyeomyia smithii; assembly: GCF_029784165.1. Taxonomy (NCBI): domain Eukaryota; kingdom Metazoa; phylum Arthropoda; class Insecta; order Diptera; family Culicidae; genus Wyeomyia; species Wyeomyia smithii. The sequence goes on from NC_073695.1 coordinate 10,285,232, forward strand.
TCGTGACCATTATGGTTTCACCCTGCGCACCCTTTCCGTGGCCGCCGTCGTCGCCTTTAGTCTAAAATCATCATCCTGAAGGTGCGGTCGGCGGAATATACAGAGTGCAGTACCTCCTCCGTCTTAAATGGGGTAATAGCTCTCGCTAGACTCCCTCGTTCGCTTGCTTACTCGCGTACTTCGGGATGACGGGAATGGCGCTGACCGATGGCAGTAATGTCTTCCATTCCGATGCGTGCCTGCAATTTCCCGTGCGTGATGTGGTCGAGCTGTGGCTGACCAGTGAGATTTCGGTCGCCCCGTCATAGTCGTAGTCGTGGTCAACCGAGCGCATTCTTCAAATGCCATGGCCTCCTCCTCCTTCTCCTCCGCCAACAGTTGCGGCCCGATGGTTATCCACATGACCGTGCTCGAGGGAGTTACGACATGCTCGGAGACGGCCGAAGGATGGAAGGCTCTGATTGAAGAAGTGCCCAATCCGAGCGCGTGCAGGCGTGATGTTATGTGTTGTTACGGCGGACGCCACTGGGGAGCTGTTTCTCATCAGATAAGTGAGAGGCCGGGAGGAAACGTGGTGATTAAATTTCGGACTTCCCGGAATCCCAAGTCAGCAGAGGTTCTTCACCGCAGCACTGGGTTTCCGACCATTTTACGACTTTTTGATGCTGATGAATATCGCATTCAGCGGATTGCTGGTTTGTTAATTATATTGGAAAGGATACGAAAAAGTGTATCCCTGCCACTAGAGCATGCCGCAGAAACCATCAAAAAGACGAATGAAACTACTTCTTCCAACTTGTATCGTTACGAAATTTTACTCCATCAGATGTATCCGACCGCCGCTAGTCTATTTTCCATTACCAAACCGGCAGTGTGTAGTGTTGAATTACTTGCGTCGATCGTAACTCTCCCGGCTTCCTCGAGCAAACTTTCACACACACACACACTTGACGACGATTGCCAGAAGTAGTTTGCGGAATTTCAACTTTCCATCGAGCGTCCGTACGCTGACGTAGGTAGGTATATAATTATGATATGATGAAGGAGAAAGCTTGGTTTTCATATTCCCACTCCTCCCACCATTCCGACGTGCTGTCAAACAGCTGCGTTTTCGGTTCTCGAATGAAAAGGCAAAGAAAGTGGAAGGCAGGGGAAAACTCTCATTAAAAGCGGACGGCTAGTGCGCCACTGCTCGGTCGTTTGCCGACCGGGTGGTGACATCAAAAGTTGTTGCAGTCAGCTTTCCTTCTAGGCAGAACTTTTTTTTTTTTTGCTACTGCTACTTAGTCATTCGGATCCGAAAAGTTTCGCTTTTTTTTTCGCCTCGCTAAGGGAAGACGGAAATTCGTGCCACCCCTACGACGTCGTCGCGTCGGAGGGCAACAATATTAGGTTGTACACAACCTTCGGAAACTAAATGGGGAAAACCTGAAACTTTGCGAAACGGTGATGAAGAACCGGCGCCGGCGGTGTGCGAAATGTATTAACTTAACCTCATTCATTACGTATTCAGCAGCACGTGTTGTATCGTTTCTCGGGGTGCAGATTCTTCCGCCGAAAAATTTGCGTTGCGAAGAGTTTTCGGATTTTGCGACCGAGAATGTTTCTGTTTTCGAGTGCGTATTTCCTGCCTGTCGCAATCGCTATTTACTTGATGGAACACGCGTTCGGCAGACTGCGACGCGAAGGGCGGTGAGTTATGCGAAATATTCGGCGGTGGTAAGCTTGAGGTGGCAGCGGAAAAATGGATATTGATTGTTGGGAAAGTTGTTTCGCATTTCGGGTGGAATTAATTGGCGAAAAAGCGTGCTAACACGATTTGGTGTTGCTTCTGATAGCGGCAAGATGTCTCTGTTAGAAGAACGGAAAATCACCACCTGTTTTTATTTTCTACTTGTTCTGGGGAATCTGTGCAAATTTGATTTATTTTTTGTTTGAATTTGTTAAAATAACTTTGTTTGTTTTGTTATAATTTAGGGACAATTTAGACAATTATTAATATTTAACTATGTTCAGTTATTGTCATTTTTGTCATACCATATGATTTGATGAGGTTTTGTCTCAAATTTGGTTGCATGTTTTCGTAGGCTTGCTAAGAATTATACAGGTTTCCCCTGACAGTTTTTTTAAATTAATATGTACCATTTTTTACATTCCATTATTCTCCCAGAGGGGGAAGGTGTAGTACTCCAAAACAGAAATTAATCAAAATCAAAACTTAAACAGCAAGCAGACAATTCTTGGCCAGAAATGCAGCCCCAGAAATACTCCCGATAAATATAGAATTGTTTGAGGTTCCAAACTTGGTTCTGGTTTTTTGCTATCAAGTTTCATTTCTTCCATATAACGACGCCCCACTCTAATATTTATAGAGCCAGAATGATTTGGCTGATTGATGTGACGTCCTAGGCAAAGCTGAAAATAATAATTTTGTCTTTTCGAAAATCAATATTCGTCGTAAAAAAAAGTTATTTCACCACAAGAAATCACGAACAAATATAACGTTAATTATTTTAAAGAGCTCTTTTTTTATTTAGTTTTTTTTATAAAAACTACAAACCACAAGCTAAATATTGATCGTTGTCTGGTCATGGAAAAAATGAGTAGAAGAGAAGTTAGAATTTTTCAAAAAACAAGTTTTGTGTAACTGGTATAATGTCTTCGGCAAAGTTTCGAACAGTAATTGTCTCTCCAGTAAAAATTATTTCCGTTGGATAAAAAAATGTTGAAAAAAAACAACAAATCTATAACTATAAATTAAATATCTGAAAAACCAAATCCGAAAAATCTGATTTTTTTTCTACGATACATTGACAGTTGACTGAGCTTCAAAATAAAATAAAAATAAAAAAAGTTCATATGTCAAAAATAAAAACATATAGGGTAACGAACGTCTTCATCAGTGGTTTTTTTCGGCAGGTTTTTGCATAAGATTGCTGCAGAAAACCTGCCGTAGAAAACCACTGACGAAGACGTTCGATACCCTATTTATTTTAAATTATGGTAAAATAATTATCAAATAATTCAATTTTAAAATAAAACAAAGTTTTATCTATTGCTTTTCCGATGGCACCATGCCAATCTAACAAACCGTTTGAACTCAGAAAATACTTCTATCATTATTAGGCACTCGGTTCAGTCAATTCGAATCAAATGTCAACACAAAGTTTTTTGTGCTAGCGAGAAAACTGACTTTAGAATTGCTTGATTCCGTTTCCTTGCATCAGTGATTTTTTTTTCCAAGTAAACGTGCTAAGGATTGTCTGTTATATTGAAAGTTTATAGATAAAAAGGTGCGATTTGAATGCTGCTATTTATGATGTAGTGCTACATGTGGTGACAGCGGTGGGATTTGAACGCACGCTTTTTTTGACCGGTGCAACAGTCTAAAATGGTTAAATACCAACCAATACATGTATTTCCGAAACCGGGATGAAACCAACAGGCCAAAAATCGAACCCATTCAATACCATTTTGAAATTCCAGATGGAGATTCCGATTACTAGGAAATTACCTAAAATGGTTAAACAATATCCAACATTAAAATTTCTAAAACCAGATCGAAGCTACGCAACCAAAGAGCAACTTCAGTCACCATTTTTAAATTCAAGATGGCGATTTTTGACATCTGAAAAAAATCCTTAAAAGCCAAATACCAACCTATGTATATAGTTTCGGAACCGAAATTTTGTCTAAAGGCCGGAAATCACTTCTAAATGCCAAAGTCTAATATGGATAAATGAGCAGTGGAGTATAGGAAAAGATTTTAAATTTTGAAACCTTTCATACTGAGCAACAAATAGACTTAAATAATTTGAAACTCTATCTTTAAAAAATTAAAAAGCCCCAACTAAATTTATATTTTTAACAACGGCTTTTACCCGTTAACATTCAAGTTCATTAAACAGACAATGTGTGCAGCAGGGAAAGCGAAAAAAAAGCGTACTGGAAATATGATAAAGATTTGGAAAAATTTACCGCATCCGCTTCCCCTGCTGCACATATTGTCTGCTTGAGGAAATTCACGAATATTCGAACTTTAAGTTTAGCTACTCACCGGAGTTTTGGAGAAAGGAGTCAGCAGATTATTGTGAACGGAAGAGGTAACTTTTTTGTTTAAGTCTTAATAGTATGTATAAGTCGCATACACCGAGTTTCACAAAGAACGCTATTAAAATAAGGCATTACAAGTGTCGGAGAGCGGCTCAAGCATCATAAACCTGCTAATAGACGAGTGAAGCAAAAAATCTCCCCCTAAAAAAATTACGACCCTCATATTTTTCAAACCAAAAATTTTGTTGATTCAAATTTGTGTTCGACTGACTCAACACGCTCCCGAGATTTATTTCAAGCTCAGAAAATTTGAATGAAAAGTAGCCTCATAACGGTGTGTTGGTTAGATATATTATAGGATTAAAATTTTACAGAGTTTAAATTAAGCTTTGACAGCATGAATTTTAATTAGTGACTACGATTAGTTGGAATTCTGTTGTTTAACAATTCACGATAACTGTATCTTAATTGGATTGATGTGTAAAAGTAAAAATAACTGCGAATATCAAACTTGATCTACTTCTACAGCTGGCTCTGAAAATATTTTCAATAGAATCCGAGTTCAAAACAATTATAATAGCGGGGGTTTAGCGTAGTTGGTAACGTCTCCGCCAACCACGCTGGTGACCCAGGTTCGAATCCCACCGCTGACATAGGTGTCGATGGTTGTGGGGTGGCGTGATCCACTCACAACCAACCCGACTGGTCTAGATTCAACTCTAGCCGAAATCGGGAGATTTTCTAAGGCGAAAAATCTCTGGGATAACGCCTTTCATTGCAAGTAAAAATGAAAGAGAACCTTACAAGTAAAAATTGGCACATCTTTGTCCAAGGAACTCACTAAGTGGTGGGTGTACCCCAATGCAGCAATCTTGGGATAATACTGTTTTTTTTTTTTTCGATGCTATGAACCAATTCACCGGAAGTTACAAGCTCGCGTATGCTGATGACTTCAAAATGTATGCCGAAGTGACAAGTTGGTATCACACAATTTGTATCAAGAGAATTGAAAGCATTCAACGGCCTCAGGAACCTACGACGTTGAAGAAAAGGCGGAATGTTTTGAAAGTGGTTTTTGCTGTTAAGCTCCTTCCATCTAAGACTGAAGGTAGTTCACTGTTGGAGCAGCTCAACGTTTGTGCTGAAGCCAGGCGTTTGAGATTCAGATTTGGTTTGCTCCGACGTCCATTGGCTAAAACTGAAAATCCTAAAAATTCATCTCTACATTCGATGAGTGCGATATTTAACGAATATTTTCTTCTTTTCGAATTTGGAGAGAGAGAGAGCTGAACTATTTCAGTGTAAGCTAGCTCAAAAATCGTGATTATTTCAAATTTAAACCTTGACTACGATATGACCTTTCGTTGGGAATAAGGACTGTTCCACTATTTTATTACAGACTATAACATGATTTGTAATGTGTTGAAACTTAGATTTGTATATGCTATGTGTTAGAAAATATGGGGTTTTTATGCTTAATTGTTGTCTTTCCCCATCATTATTTTCATGTAGATTTTGAAGGTAGGCGGAAATAGAAACCTGATAATCATATCGATTGTCATATTAAAAGAGGGAGATAGTTCCAATTTTTCGGTACAATAGTGACACGTCCGAGCTCAGCAGTTGATCATCTGGTGATTTGTACTTCGTAGTTTACCACGAGTTGTTTATGATGATTCATACTCGAATAGTTGAATTATACCGTTTTCTCTTGTAAGTTAGGTGCCATAACTCCTCGAAAACGCTCACTCTCACAAAATATGGATAGAGATGGAAAATATCTGATCGCATCACCCACCAAGAATCTGGTTCTGATGGACACGGATTTTTTTTTCATCTTAAAAAATATTTTTATATAGCCATTGAATGCAAAAAGTTCTATCCAAAAATATTTTATATGCTATGCTCAAAATCATCATAATTGGTCTTGACTGAAAAATTTCAGACTATTAATTTTTCAGTGTAGTTCCATAACACTTTCTGAGAAAGAGCGACTAAAAAGCAGTTCTTTTTGTAGTTTTCAAAAATGTTTATCTTTTGAATAGGATAATAGGATTTCGAAATTTTTGACGATAAATTAGGGGTAACAAATGGGCCTTTCAAGGAAAATATAAAAACTGTACTCTAAATATCAATAGCTATGCGAAAATCATGATACAAACCGTATTTTGCCGTTTTTGAGGGTTCAAGACATAGAAGACTTCATTGTTTGTATTTTTTTTTATATCTCCAAAAAATTTAATTTTAAATATTAAATTTTAAAGAAGGAATATTGGTTTTATTTTGCAAATAATTTTTTTTTTCAAACCTTAAATATTACTAATTTGTTAGATGCGTCTCCATCAAGTTTTGTAGTAACGTTTCAATGGAGACGCTTGGTGATTTATTGAACGGCATAAAAATAAAGATTAAAAAAAGATTTAATTCCAAAATGAAATAGATATTCCACTGTCCAAATTTAATATCTTATTTAGAATTACCCGAGAAACGAAAAAAAAAAAGATTGAATCTCCAGAACCTCGGTAAAATACGATGTGCATTAAAATTTTCGTTTAGTTATTGTTATTCCGTATTCTACCTCTTGAGGCCAATTAAAAATAAACGGTTCAAAAGCTACATTTATGTCAAAATTGAAAATTCTGGAAAAAAGTCAATTCTATGGACTACTCTATTTCAGGAAGTGTCACCATGAGATCCAAATAAAAAACAAGTGTTTACAATCATTCAATGAAGATCGACGGTAGTGATTTTGAGCTTGATCTGATAGATATTTTCTATAAAATTATTGAATATTTTTACTCGTCAGAATGAATATGACATCATTTTTGATTCTACTAAAAGCTTTATGAGCCTATTGTTTGTTAATTTCCAGATTGACTATTTTAGAATTGAATTACAAAAAAAAATTTCTATTCCAAATCCTTAAACCATTGCACATTTCATCCCTGAGAATTATTCCCAACGGATCATATGTTAGCAGATTGCAACAAGCACACTCCTGACCAGCCAATCGCCGCTGACATTCGCTCGCGCTTAACATCGCGACTTTTTTTTTCCTGATCGAAAACTCAGAAGAATACCACCGCACTAAGAAACCCCGTAACGGGGTGAAACGCCGAATGACCGTGTGGGGATTTCTCCGGGGGAACCGTAAGCGTTTTGTTACTTTTGTACACATCCGCCGACAACTGGACACATTCCCCCGGATTTCGGTTTAGAATCTGTGCTTTCACTCGCTCCGGTCTCCGAGGAAGGATAAATGAAATTATCGACTGGTTGCGGAATGCGTCCCCCGGGAAAAACTACTCAGGTTGGATGGACAGCAGACGGATAGTTGTTGGAAAAACTGTTTCGTCGACAGTAACAAAAACCGACCTCCTTGGGCAAAGTTTGACTAACTTATTAGTTCGAACGAATAATTCAGCTTAAGGCACTATTAAAAGTTATGAGAATAGAAACTAAACTAAATTTCTTAGGATCAAAAGCGTCCGATAGAGTGACAACCTCGGCCGGTAGAGTGAATAAATACCAACTACGCGGTGGCACGTTTGCGATAACAATGTTGGTTATTCAATTAGTGGCCGGACGGATTTCATTTAATTTATATAATAGCACTTATTTTCTTGTTTTTTCCTTCCACTGCTGGCTTCGGATGGTAACCTTTTTCTCGCAACCCCAATGGCTGACGGATTTTTTGCTTCCTCTTTCACCTTACTAGTGTAACGGTTTATGGATTTGCTAGACGTTGGAATAAACGGAGCAAGAAAAGTAAGAAAAAAATGGGAAGAAAACCGCACCGAGCGTAGAGCTGCAACTGATCTCAAAAATATGATAACGACATCCACTCGTCTTATTTTTTCGCCTCCAATCCGGCCGACTGCCAAGAACCATCCTTCTTTTCCTGTTTGATAAATTAAAAGACATTGTGCAAGCTGAAACTCTCAACCTCAACCCAGATAGAGCTCGAAAACCAGGATGGGGGGAAAGAAAGCTGTCAGCAGCGTTGTTTCCTTATCTGTAGTGAATTCGCAAGTGCCTCCATGCTGTCAACTTTGTCATTTTTCCCGGATAGCCAAGCCGCCCACAACAAGAAATATTAGAACAAGCAGCAGATTTTCGAGAGTTCCCCTCTACCCATCCACATCCCCCTCTGTCCAATCGGGGAGAGTAGAAACAAGCAAAAAATAAGGATAAAAATGCAAAATGTAACAATGCCGGAACAAGAATCGCGAATAGGGAAATTTTTTTTCAACAACTTTCTTTTCCTTCGACTGGCCTCTCGTGAGCATTCGCGCGCTAAGCTGGAACTTCTCGCCGGACAGGCATGTTTCCAGAGTTCGCACTTGAATTCCTCGCCTCACGTCCGGACCCACGTCTCATGTCTTAAGATGTGCTCCAGGCTCGAACAGGCAGTAAAACAAGCAGCCAGTTTGTGTCTCTTCTCACCACTGTCACGCTGCTGCGGATGGATTGGTTGACGGTTGACGACGAACACTGTCAGAAGTGGGGAGGGTTGGGGGGAAAAATCATTGTTCAGCATAATTTTCAACACTCGTTTCTCGATTTATCACCACAGGCGGCCTGGGAAGAGGACGAGACAGAGAGAGAGAGAAAAAAAAGAAACTTTCCAAAACAACTGTTCGCTAACCAGAGACAATTACTTTCCGATCAGTCACCAGTGGAGTGTTTCTGGGGGACGAGAATTATGCACTCACTTCTGTGATGATGTCCACAAGAAAAAGCCGGGAAAAATAATTAAGCTAATCACGTTATGATATCTAAGGGCTAGTTTCAGCGGGGATGGAGTAAAGGGTAAATACTCGCTGATAGCGATCGTTCCCCCGCGTCTGTCTTCGGCCAGCGTCAATTCGCGACCGAGAAAGAGACAGGCAAACCTCCCTCCAGTGTACGTGACAGATTTTACGAAATGGTTTATTGCCAGTTTTCGACTAGTTTGTAGCAGCTTTTCAGCAGTTGCGAGTGCGGGCAGCGAAAGTTTTGCTTCTGGAGTATTTTCGAAAGATATGAAAACTTTCCACAAACGATGTGCAACGGTGTGAAGCGAATCGTGAGCCACTGTCATCGTCAGAGCAGTTGGAGTAATTAACTGGACGGACGAGGCACGCAGCATTATGACAGTTTAATTACTGAGCCCAATCGACCAGGGAACGGGAGGGGAGCGCAGCGGCGGGAGAGCAAGTGGGCCATTTTGAAGATGGATGCCTTAAAGAATTTTTGAGGTGGAAGAGAGTTTCCAAAAATGCATTTAAAAGAGGTGAAATTTTCTAATTCATTCACTTCCACGGTCACCATATAGAACGAATTTTTTGTTAATCCCATAATCTTCCTTTATTCTTTAGATCCTATATGACGGTTAATTCCGACAAGATGTTGGCAACTCCTTCTAAGCATTATATGAAATTTTTTGGGTGTAAAAACCTTACTTTACTGAGCAACTTTGTGTACTTCTTTCTTCCAAAAATGAAAGTTAACTGGAGTAACATTTGAAAATGTCAATTTTACAGTGAGTGGTAATACTCTATCAAAACAGTTTTTCTAAAGTTCAAATGCCCTTCAATGACTGTACAAATTATTACAAACTTTGCCAAGTCCCTACTTTACACACCGCCATGGACATCCAAATGCACTCATCAAAATTAATTTCGCCTCTAGGAGGAAAGTCTTACGACCATAAATACTACTTCTAGAACGGTTCCGTTCTGACCTCCTGCCCTGTGCTCGATTCCGTGAGTGTCCTTTATCAATAACCGACCACGAGGCGGGACATAAAAACTTTTCCATATCGATTCCGTGCCACTGTCTCATCATTGAATATTTTAAACCGTAATTCTTGTCTGATTATTACTCGTCATGTTTCGGACGGTTTCTTTTTTCTCCTACCCTCGTTCGCCACATCCAGCTCGAAACTGTCGTTGCCGGTACCATCTTCGATGGTCGTCGAAGTTTTTCTTCTCCTCTACCCTTCTGTTTTTGTCCTTTGGCGCTTGTACCAGTTGTGTAACGGACTCTGATACACAGCACATCGATCTAAAATTTATGATAAAACTCAATACAGAAGTGCACTTAAGCAAACAAATTGATTGACCTTGTTTTCCGCCACTCGCCCAAGCTCCGCCTCCTCGCGGGTATGGGAAGGCAAGCACGAGCACTTGGAAACTTGTTTTTCCTTCCTTCGAGGAGCTGTTTTCCACGACGACGACGGCGGCAGGAGGACGATCGTATGTGTTCTATTGAATAAAGAAAAAATCCACTAAGTTTCGTTTCATGCACTGGTGTTGCAAGGCAGTACAGCTTCTACTGTTGCGAGAAATATTCTGCTCGTTGCTAGTTTATTTCTCAAATGTACCAGATTAATCGATAGTCAAAACTGAAATTGGTAAGTAACAATGCGCCTCCATCGATGGAGCTACCTTGCCGTTGCTAATTTAACAGCCATTCAGAGCATTATTTCTGTTTGTGCCAATTTCCGGGCAGATTTGACAACTCCATTCCTGCACAAATCGATAGTTCTTTCATCGTTCCTTGCCATGCTCCCTTCGGGCATGGGGGAAAACGAGGGGAAAGTTTTCCATTCGATCGCTCACAATTTGACTAACGGCGACAGTGTGTGCGTTCGTCGTTTGGGAAAGTCATTCCGAGCAGGCGAACGACATTTGCTGCCTCCTGCAGGCCACCCTCCAAGGGTGTGCCTTGCGAGGGGCCGAAAAACCTACCCGGCACTGGCTGCCTACGCATTCAGTGGCTTTCGAACCCGGGTCGTCCGAAATTGGACCACTGCACAAACACTGAATTTTGATTTACAAACAACTCTTTGTCGGAATCGAAAAGAAAGGGTTCAATTGCTGCTGCAGTACACCGGGCGGTGTGAGCACGACGTGCATCATATGCATCGTCGACCCACGTTGAGTTCCGGATCTCTCGCATAACCGTAGACGCTGCTGGTGAAAAAGCTTTGAACTCCATCGGCTGCAGCGCAGCACAGCCAGCATCACAGCACAGCAATGCGTCCCAAAGCTCATATTGATTTATTCAAAATGGCTTCACAATTGCATTCGAATGTAAATATCACGTTCACCTCGGAGAGCCGTCGTCTCCAGCGTCTGCTGCAACGGCAACGCAACCGAACACTGGAGCCTGGATCGATGGTTCATTCAATGGCACTTTTGCGACTGCCGCACTGATTCTCCTGAAATATGAGCTCGACTTGTGCACAGTTTGTGACAATTGAAAGGTTCCTATCGTGCCGAGAACGGAAGCACTCTTTTTTAGCCGTCTTACGGTTGCCCCGTCTTTCAAATCGGCCAGTGAATTTCGTTACAGCATGTGTCCACAGATATCGGCAGCGAATGGCAGCGTGTGGAGGAGCAACCGCACAGATTAATTTTACCCCTGTCAGGACGGACTCTAGCAGAAAACACAGCGGAAATTGTTTCACTGCAGCTTTCTACGACAGGCCGGCAGCAGTTGGTAAAATTTTCCAGCAAACAAGGCCACACTATCCGAGGGCTGTGTGATTATTATTGTTATTACTATTTTATATTATCAAATAAACATGTGGGTGGAAAGGTTCACCGGCAGCTCGGCGTACGAACGGGTCGGGGTTCAATTATTCACGAAAGCTCTTCCGGTTCCATCATAATATATGAGACCGGGTGAAAGAGTTTTGCTCTGGAATGCAGGGTGTCCCTGAGCGCGGGGGATTTCGGAGGAGGTGGATGAACGAGGGGAGAGGGTTATGCTACGCCTGTGGCCTCTGTGTTATACGATACCTGGAGCTTGAAAGTCGGTACGACGGAAGCCGGCATCAAATATGTGGCTTTCCTGTGGTACCGCAGGTAGCATCACACGGTTGCAACAATGAGGGCTTAGGTTCATCGCTGGCTGGGCTGCCAGAAGAGAGGAAGAGGAAGCTGCTGAGGAGGACATTTTTCTGACTGGTTTGACTGAAATGTTGGCAGTGAACAAACGCTAACACTGCTGGTGAGCCGAATTTTAATTATTTCGAGGCAGAAGATCTAAGCGCTATGAATATTTATTGAATGGAAAGTTCAAAATTATTGGATCATCTTCGTGGTTTTCTATCTACAACAAATGTATTATTAAAACGTACGTGGTTTCCGAAAAAGACTTTGGAACACATTCCGAACACAATGAGAATCTCTAAAGGAATAATTAATAATTATTAATTATTAATTTCACAACACAATTTTCTTCTGAACGAGGGAAACAGTTCAAAATTATCCTCAGCATCCTTTTTACGAATAATAAAACATTACCAAGTCAGAGTTTTAAGCCTAATTTTAATCCTAATCTGTAAAGCTGTTATTTTCCGGATTGAAATTTCAATAAAAATCTTAAATTTTAATTTTATTCTATCTCTTAAGCTGTCCCTGAACCTGAAACTAGATCTTATCTGCATCTCCATATGAATTCGAATCTTAATTCGAATTTCAGTTTCTTTCTAACTCCAAATCGAATCCAATGTTTTTGTCTCATTCTTGAACTTAATTGTGAACCTGCTCTGCACGCTTCTAGTTTGTGATCTAAAATCAAATTGACATACTTGCTTTTGTTATCTTTACTCTAAATCCTAAAAACTCAGCTCGAAATTTGGATGATGATTCCGATCCGCGTCCAAATTTTAATTTTATTTCAATATCAATCCTATCTCGCAGCCCATTTCATTTTTTTAATCTCAAATCAATACTCTTCACAATCCTAATCCTAATTTAAATCAAGATCTAGGCCATAGCCAAGCCCGGTTTCAATTGCTATCGTATTCTCAATTCCATTTGAGTTCCAACGTAATATTTTATTTTAACTCCCAATAAGAATCCAAAATCACATCCTCAGTATTTGTTCAAATCTTATATCCAACTCTATATTTTAATCTCAAACCACCAAAATTTCTCCAAACCCATTGATTCCTATCTAAACCTTAATCATCATCCAAATTAATCTATGGAGCGGGAGTTTAGCGTAGCTGGTATCGTCTCCGCCAATCACGCTGAAAACCCGGGTTCGAATCCCACCGCCGACATAGGTGTCGACGGATGTGGGGTGACGAGATCCACTTACAACCAACCCAACTGGTCTAGATTCAATTCTAGCCGACACCGAAAGATTTTCTAAGGCGAAAAATCTCTAGCATCACGCCTTCCATCGCACGAGGAAGTAAAACCGTTGCCGCTGGTCCGTTGATCAACAGGTCGTGAGTTAGGGTCCTGGGTGGAGTCAATCCTGACTGAACTCTACTGTGTGTGCTTCTGATTTGCGATACAATATCAAATTGAAAACTTTAGTCATCTCCACTTTCAATCCTAATCATGCTACCAAACCGGTTCCGGACTAGGATCATAATTCGAATCCGAATTCGAACTGAATCCTAAATCCAATCTGGCATCTAACTTAAGCCTCGATCTAACTTCCTCTTTAAGTTGAATGCAATGCTTGTGAATCCTCATTCAAATTAAGTTTTAAACCACTGCTCATTCTAAATTCCGTTGTGTAGTGGCTTTTGCAATCGAGACTGAAACTGAAATTTAAACTTCAATCCCAATAGGAATCCAAAATCAACTCCGTAACCGCAGTTGGACCAGAGTAAATCCTCGTCCAAAACTTGAATCCCAATTCAAATATTATTCTCAATAATATTCCTTACTAGAATCCTAATCCAAATCAAAAATTTGAATTCGAGTCCCAAAATTAAAACCAATTTTAACAATTGTTATCCGAAAAGTAGTGCTAATACCAATTGAGAATATAAAAACTTTTTGAAGTAGACCTACGTGTTTAGACTAATGTCCCAAAAATTACTCATGAACTTCGAGGGCCAAATTCAACGCACTGAATAAAAAAACAAGATCCATTTCTAGATTTTAAATTTCATATTTAAAGTGTAGATTTCCTAATCTAATGTTTGAACGTCTTATAGCGCAAATAAGACCGTAAAATGAGTTACCTTCACGCATGATATTGTTCCATTCCCTCACACACCATGATAATATGATGACCCGAATCTTACTTTCCGTCGCAGTCGTGGAGATGCAGAGGTTATCTAGGTATTTTACAACAACGACTGTTAAATCTGCTTCCTTATTACCTCCTCCTTTACTCTAACGACTGTAAAGACGTAGCCAAAGTTGTCGATCTAAACAAAGTGCAAGCTATTGTAATATTTTACATTGAAGATAGTAAATTATTTCTTAGTAGCCATCTACGTAGTTCTTTGTGCAACCTCACTAGCTTAGGCCCATCTCGGAATAGCAACTACGAAATCTGCAGCCGTCAAGCCCAAAGCCCAAGACAAATATAAATACTAAAACTGACTCCAAGTAATGACCCATACCTATATTTAATTTTGTGAGTCAGATTTTAATTCCTCTTTTGATATCGTTCAAAAATCCTCGTTTTAACCCAAATCTCAATCTCAGTTACAATTTCAATTCCAATCTAAATTACATTTACAATTACAATTCCAAACCAGTAATTGCAGTTTCAATGAGAACAATGGTAGAAATAGGGAAATTGGTCCTATTTTCATCTCATCAAGTAGATCATCCCAAGGAGTGTACAGATGAAGCATCTAATCCCCGCGGAATCATCGAACAAATAAACAAAATACGCGCACCTAGTTTTATAAAATTTACCAGCAATGAATGTATAGTAAACGTGGCGGAATTCATCGAATATAGTCTAAAACAGAGCGTGTTTCAGAACGTTCCTGTTTTTGTCCCCCCTCCAAAGAAGAAAATTATCACTCACGCTCATTTTCTTCGCAAGCCAATAGATCATTTGATATGCACATTTTTGAAAAACTTTGTAAGACGAACTTGAAGTCCTCAAGTAGTACTACAACTTTGTCGAAGAAAGTATTGCTCGCACTCAAACACCGGGGCCGTGAGAGCAGATTTAAAAAAAATATCGCGAAAATTATCGCGATCGTGATAATTATCGCCATAATTTGCCAGAATGTCTTGTCATAGCTCCGGTGGTTGAGTACGAGCAATACTCTCTCCGACAATGTTGTAATGCTACTTGAGAACTTCAAATTCATCATACATAATTGTTCAGAATTGTGGTTATTAAATGAGCTATCGGCTTGCGAAAAAAATGAACGTGAGGGATAATCTTCATCCTTGCCCACCTCTATTAAACTGGCTTAATGCTCTATTCAATAATTGAAATTATATTTTACAAATTTTGAGCTTTCAACTGAGTTACTGAGGATTCCACTTTAGAAGGTCGTTGAATATTCTCAGAGAATCTCCCAGATGGTCTCGAGGTACGATGCTGGCCTAACAAGCCAGTCGTCGAAGGTTTGAGTCTCGGCTCGGGAGAGACTGTTAGTATCAGTAGGATTGCAGCGCTAAGCCCGCAGTTGTCATGTACACTAAATGGTCTGCTGCGAAGTCTGTGTATAAATAAACAGATGGTCGAGTTCCGAATCGGAATGTAGCACAAGGCTTCTCTTCTATTTTCAAAAAAATCCAGAGTAATAGAGAGGGAGAAGGAGAAAGTGCTAGTAGGAGATGGAGAGAATAACAGAGAAAGAGTGATGAAGAGAGATGAAAAGAGTCACAGAAAGAGATAGAGAGATACAGATAGAATGATAGAGGGAGATAGCAAATGTGATGGAGAGAGAAAAGGAGAGTGTTAGAGAGAGTTATAGAGCGATACAGAAAGAGGGATAGAGAGTGTCAGAGAGAGAGAGAGTGAGGAAGAGAGAGAGAGAAACATACAGATGGTGATAGAGAGAGTAATAGAGCGATAGAGAAAAAAGAGATAAAGAAATTTATTGAAAGAGAGAGAGCGAAAGAAAGAGAGAAAGAGAACGATAAGTGAAAAAAGAAAAAGTGATAGAAATGAAGAAAAAGAGTTATAGAGATACATTGAAAGAAATAAAAAGAGAGAGATAAATGGAGAGAAAGAGATAAAGCGAGAGCGAGACAAACAAAAACAAAGAGTGATACGGAAAAAGAAAATAAATAGAGATAAAGAGAGTGAAAGAGAAAGCTATAGGAAGAAACAGAGAGAGAGAGAGAGAGTGTAGAGAAACTGAGAGAAAGAGAAAGATAGAGTGTTTTTTTCCTGTATGTCTGAAGGACACTGGGTACTGAAATGCCACTGCGACATTCTTGCTGATTGTCTTTTGTGGCGGAAAATTTAGTTTTAGTGATTAATATTAAAAAAATTACTAGAGAAAGAGAAAGAGTGAGAAAGAGAGAGAGAGAGTGATGAAGGGATAAAGAGAATGTGATAGAGATAGTAATAGAGCGATAGAGAGAGTGATAGAAAGACATAGAGAGAGTAATGAAGAGAGAAATAGGGAGAGATAGAGATAGTGATAGAGAGAATGAAAGAGAGATAAAGATAGTGAAGAAGGGAGAAATGCAGAAAGACATCAAGAAAGAGGGAGAGATAAATAGAGATTGAGAGAGATAGAAAGAGATAGAAAGTGATAGAAAGAGATAGAGAGATAGATAGAGAAATAAAGAGATAAAAAGAGAGATAGAGAGATAAAAAGAGAGATAGAGAGATAAAAAGAGAGATAGAGAGATAAAAAGAGAGATAGAGAGAGCTAAAGACAAAGAAAAAGTGAAAAAGAGAGAAAGTGAGAAAGATTGAAAAAGATAATCAGATATAAAGAGAAAGATAGAGCGATAGAGAAAGAGCGCGAATCTTAATAGTGAAAAAATAAATTCATAGAGATGAAAAATGTTGCTACAGAGAAAAAAATAAATTTGAAAGAAAAAAAAGTTATTGAAAAAAGTGGAGATGATAAGAATCGATAAAAAGGAAAAGATTAGACAAAGAAAAAAACTGTAGTGACAAAAAAAGTTGATAACCCAGAGACAAGTTGATTACATAAAAGTATGAACCATGCAAAAAACAAATGATAGAAAGGAAAAAAAGAGTAACAAAGACAGAGAAAGATAGCGGAATAGAAAAAAAAATACATGATAAGAGAATGAGCGATGATCAGAGGTAGTTGAGAAGAAAAAGATAATAGAAAAGTAAAATATAATGGAGATCGAAAAACAAATGATAATGGAGAAATTTATAAGAATTTCTTGCTATCAAAAATCTCACAACGAAAATCATATCGCATTAGTAAAGTTAATAAAAATAGGAAAAAATAATAATTTTATTTTAATTTTTTTTCCAAATTACAACCAGAACCAGAACCAGAATCAGAACCAGAACCAGAACCAGAAAACAGAAATCAGAAATTAGATTACAAAAACAGGAAACAGAAAACAGCAGCAAGAAACAAGCCAGAGACAGAAACAAGAAACAAGAAACAAGAAAGAAGAAACAAGAAACAAGAAACAAGAAACAAGAAACAAGAAACAAGAAACAAGAAACAAGAAACAAGAAACAAGAAAAAAGAAACAAGAAACAAGAAACAAGAAACAAGAAACAAGAAACAAGAAACAAGAAACAAGAAACAAGAAACAAGAAACAAGAAACAAGAAACAAGAAACAAGAAACAAGAAACAAGAAACAAGAAACAAGAAACAAGAAACAAGAAACAAGAAACAAGAAACAAGAAACAAGAAACAAGAAACAAGAAACAAGAAACAAGAAACAAGAAACAAGAAACAAGAAACAAGAAACAAGAAACAAGAAACAAGAAACAAGAAACAAGAAACAAGAAACAAGAAACAAGAAACAAGAAACAAGAAACAAGAAACAAGAAACAAGAAACAAGAAACAAGAAACAAGAAACAAAACAGAACACAGGAAACAAAAACCAGAAAACAGAAAACAGAAAAAAGAAAACAGAAAACAGAAAACAGAAAACAGAAAACAAAAAACAGAAAACAGAAAACAGAAAACAGAAAACAGAAAACAGAAAACAGAAAACAGAAAACAGAAAACAGAAAACAGAAAACAGAAAACAGAAAACAGAAAACAGAAAACAGAAAACAGAAAACAGAAAACAGAAAACAGAAAACAGAAAACAGAAAACAGAAAACAGAAAACAGAAAACGGAAAACAGAAAACAGAAAACAGAAAACAGAAAACAGAAATAGAAAACAGAAAACAGAAAACAGAAATCAGAAAACAGAAAATATAAAACATAAAAAATAAAAGAGAAAATATAAAAGTGTGTAAAAAAGTGAAGGAAATAAAGAGAGAAATAAAAGCGAGAAAGAAACTAGGAAAAAAAGAGAGAAAAGAGAAAATTAATAAAAAGAGAAAGAGAATAAGAAAAATAATCAAGAGAGAGAGAGGCAGTTGGTATAGAATATAAAATTGACAAAAGAAAAGTTAAAGAAATATTATAAAGTAAATAAGAATTGATAAAGCTAAAAAGATCAAGCCAAGAAAGGAAAAGTTATAGTGACAAAAATTGATAGTAAAATAAGTTGATACAGCAGAGTAGAGTTGATTGAATTTACAGAGAAGAAAAGAGTAGAGCAAAAAAATTTCCATTACTGTTTCACTTCGATATGCTATATACATAGTAAATAATATTCGCTTTAATGAGAAAATATTGATAGAAAATATGATTTTTTTCCAGTTTCAATTACATATGTAAATCATAGAAAGAGGGGATGATAGAGAGAAAATAAATTAGAAGGAAAATAAGAATGGTAAAAACAGCAAAGAAGACAGAAAAAGAGACCCAAAATATACACTGAGAGATAAAAGGCAAAAAAAGAAAAGATAAAAAAAACGTGATTATTGAGAAAGGAATTTAAAGAGAATAACTTTCTAAACAGCACTAAAATAATATTTCATTAGTATAGTAAAACAGAAAAAAAAATTCAATAAAAAACAAAACTGATCAGTGCCGAAACGTCGAACAGTCAAAAAAAATCAAGGCGTTCTACTTTTTTGAGACTGCTAAGCCCAAAATACACTTAACACTCAAAAAACGCCAACATCATAAAAAATCGTTTTGAAATAGGACTTGAATACTAGAATAAAACAGTTGATAAACAACTGTTTTACAATGCTAGTAATCGATAAAATGAATTTTGATGAAACCAAGTGTTCGGATTTATTTATTCAAATTTTTTTTTTACACCCACAAAATGTCATAGGATTCTTTGAAGTCTCTTGAATGCATCGAATCACAACGATTATTTCACTTTTTTATGCTAGTAGTTTTGTGGCAGTAATTTGCTACACTCTTACTTTATGAGAATTTGAACATTTCAATATCCGTAGAATAAAATAACCTTTAGACCACCTCTTGAATATTACGCCATCTGTTTATCGTTTCCTGCGCTACCTGATGCAAACGACACTCGCAGGATTGCTACCGGCAGGAAGCATTATTGAGCGTAATGCTGGTGGAAGGAAAACCGAGGGGAAGATTGAGTTCCTGCAGGCGGGTACCGGCCGCAAACTGAAACAAAACTGAAGTGCATAATTTATTAACATTCATACACGGTGTCGGCATACAGACACACACACACACATCCACACCAGCTAGCATAGTAAACGGCTTTCAGACAAACTTTCAAACGCTTCCACCCTTCTCGCCAACCGCTAGAGTGGTGTGCTGGCGTAGAGGGAAGGGGCGTAAAGAAGACCACATGCTCTTTTGTTGTTCCCACCACCCCATGCCACCCACTCGTACCTGTCTGTCTCGCTATCCTGAATCCGACGCAAAGTCAATTCAAATATTAATGGCAGACCTGGCACCGACCGACTGAGCGAGTGGTTTTGAAAGAGTAGTTTAATTTCTGTTGTTCCACTCATCCTACCGCACCGTCTGCGCTGCGGCTGAGGATCACTAGGGAGGCTGATAATATGAACCTTCTCGCCCACCCCCTTCCTAATCTAGCACACACACACATAACTTTCGATGAGAAGGAGCCATATGTGTTTGAATGCTTTGGTGTTTTAACAATTCATCATTTTGCAACAATAATACTTCTCTGGCAGTAGTTGCTGTGGCGGCCTCGGTAAGCGGTAGTTTTAGAACTAGCAGTAAACCGGACCTTCTTGGGCTGGGGATTGGTTTTCTCGAAAAATGTGTGCTGATATATAATTCCAAAGATAAACAAAACTGACCGGCGAGCATGCTAGCCGATAAATTTTTGCCCGTTTTACTCACTGCGGGTTCGGTTTCCATCCGGTAAACTAGCCACTTCTTCGTTCTGAGAACGGTTACCTTTCATGGTTTATTGATTAACACCGATGAGCTACAATTTGCTTGCCTGCCATCCTATAAAAATCTTTGGGGTGGAAATGAGTGCACTAGAAATGGTAACTTAAAGTGAACTTTCAATAATCGTTATGATTTTAGTAATTTTTTTTTTTTTGTAAAAATAATATTGAGCTTACTAACAATCATTTTTTTCTCTTTTCAGGTAAGCTTCCTCAACCCACATTTTGAAGTCGGATAAGTACAAATCTATTCATCAACTTATGCTGCTTAGAATACGACCACGAAAGTTTGCTCAGTAAATTTATTCCCATGAGGGTTACGCCTCCACTCTTCCCACTCGGAGAGATAATCACACACGATTAAAAAATTCATCAGACAAATTATTTCTCTATTCACGCTTCCAATCTGTTGACAAACGGCTCCATTTTTCCCTTCCATCTTCCATCAGGGACACAAGTCGGGCCAATTTTGTTGAATTATCGAATTATAATACGTTTTGCTTCAATTATGATTGGCTTCACGTGGCCCTGAATGACAAACGAACGCCGAAAGCTGGCGTCGCGCCGATGGACGCGCGTATGTTCTGCTCCCTGCGGCACATCGCCTCCTCCTGGCACCGTTCGGCAATCTGACAAGTGGGCCATTAAAAAATAAACATGTAGCAACGCGTTCGCATCGTCATCACCGAGAGCGGAAAAAAATAATATCGAAATTTTCATCAATAAATTATACCGACATGAATATATAATGTTACTACTTCTCAGCTGCGTCCCGCTGAGTCTCACACACTCCCCGGGAGCCGGTAGCGTAGCCAGATGGGGTCCACTGAATCCGAAAATGTTACAGTTTCGAATGCATCCTCCGGCTTCACACACACACACATGCACCGACATACAACCCTTTCAGCCAGGCAGTCAGCCGATCAACGGCCCGTCGTGAGGTGCATAAAATATTTAAATTAACATATTTTCCAATCACAGCAAAATTGAAATTGCATGAAAATTCATACATGAATGCTAATAATAAATAACAAGAATATCAATAAAAATATTCCCCTGCCACAATAAACGGCTCACTGACTACTGGCTGGCTGCGAGTGAACCCGGCTCTGACTGCAACTCAATCACGCGCTGATTTTGCAAAATTCCTCCCGCCCGGGTGAGGGGAAGAACGAGAAGCAGAACGAACGGGAAAATCCTGTGCGCTCCCCCATCTTCCACTGCCACCTCCGCCGGCATCTTTCCTTCGATCCACCCGGTAGAGAAATGAAATGATTTATGCACCAAAAAGCCAGACACGCATTTTGAGTGTGCGTCCAGCGTGGCAGGCAGGCGGCTCAACCAGGCGGAAATTTCAGGAATTTTAGGATCTGCCACGCAAGTTGTAGAGCTTCCTGTCTGGTTTACGGTTGCAACTGTTAAAAACACGGCACTGCTGCCTCGGTGACTTTGGTGGTAAAGCGGTGGGTTTATGACAAAATAGTTGGCAAGCGTGCTGTGCAGTGCGGTGCGGTTTGAAGGAGATTTTTCGCTCGATACGAAACGGAATAATTCCTGAGGGATTTTTTCGTTCCCGGGTATTGTGGAAAATCTGAATGTATAGGGATTGTTGTTTTTATTTGCGAAAATTACTGTCGTGAGCTCAAAGTTCAACCCGAAGTACTTTTGGACCAATAGTAACCAAGAATTTATATGGGTTTGGCTGTCCAGTCCTGTAGCTTTAGGATTTTCTGTTCCAAAGACTTCGATTCGATGTCAAATTGATAAAAATAGTTCATTATAATCAAGAGAGTCGTTTTAAATAAACGAAACAAAACATGGAATCAGTATCGTGGAGAATGGATTTTGCTAGTCGAAAATTAGCCTTAATGAAACCGGGTGATATTTTTTGTTTCTACGTCCAAGTAATTTCAAATGTAATCATTTTCGCTGTAGCAGAAGTTAAGATAAATTTTAAATTTCCCTGGTATTCAGTATATTGATTTTACTCGACAAGATGAACTTTGCAATCTTGGCACTGGCGATTCTTAAATGAGTTTTCACAGGTATAAACATTGTTTGTGGAGTTTTTAATAATTCTTGATGAATTATTTACCGGTTCAATTCTTTCGCGATAGTGTACAGTTTTGGCATTTTCTCAGTAACCTTGCGATGACCTTTCCAACAGTATTTTATTACTTCCGAAGCATTTCACCTACAGCTTCGAGTCTTTTCGTGCTCATTTTTATCAATTTTGCGATGGTTATCTAAAAATAATCATAATTTCTTTGGTCATTTTATACCAATGCATCACGATTATATAGTGTTTCGCAATATTTTTGAATCTCTGGACTTGCTTGCGTTTTACTTGAGTGATTTCTTTTGTTTTTTTTCCGTTTTTTTTTTTTTTGACGTGGGACTACGTCTTTCTTCACTATACTAAGGTACCTTCTGTGAAAACTGGATTGAAAATGTAACGTTTTGAGTTGACGGAATGGAAGATTTTAGATGCTAATAGCGCTCGAACAACTGTTCCAATTTGAATAGTTAATATACCGTTGAAAAGCTAAAACATGCAAGATTTGTATAACATGCTAATTTGAGGTACCATTTTCTTATTACTCCGTGAAAATTGCGGAAAAGTTTGAAGGTCAAATATCCACATACATTTTTCATACGATTGGTATATTTCCCTAACGCAGACTTCAAAAACATAGACGAAATGATTTCACGCATTCAGTCATTGGCTAGTAATGCCAGCCAATTGGATCGGCATTCATCACCCAACGTAAACGACGAAAAAAGAAAGCAGAGATGCTTCCACGTGATTGGTTCTTTCCCCAATCACCCAAGTTCCCCACACTGAGTGACGCTATAAAAGGACATTTCGTGTTGAGAGAAGTTCATTCCCTGGTCGACCGTCAAAGCGAACAGTTCGGCTTCCCTTCGATCTGAGTTGGACCCCACCAGTGGTAATCTAATTCAGATATCGTTGTTGGAATACAGCCCGAAACTGGACGTGATCGGCACTGGGGGCCATTGGATGCCGTTGGAAGGGACCATTGGAAGACTTGAAAGGCGTTTGGATGCTGCCGATAGTAACTTGGGTAGGTATAGTGTGTCGTATACCAAGTGTGTGTGTGTGTCTGAGTAGCGTTAGCGTTTGTATGTGTGTGTGTGAGTAGCGTTAGCGTGTGTATGTGTGTGTGAGTAGCGTTAGCGTGTGTATGTGTGTGTGTGTATGTGTGTATGTGTCTGTGTGTATGTGTGTGTGTATGTGTGTGTGTGTATGTGTGTGTATATGTGTGTGTATATATGTGTGTATATGTGTGTGAATGTGTGTGTGTGTATATGTGTGTGTATGTGTGTGTGAATGTGTGTGTATGTGTGTGTTAATGTTTGTGTGTGTGTTAATTTTTGTGTGTGTGTTAATGTTTGTGTGTGTGTGTTAATATTTGTGTGTTAATGTTTGTGTATTAATGTTTGTGTGTGTGTGTGTGTGTGTGTGGGTGTGTGTGTGTAAGGGTGTGTGTGTAAGGGTGTGTGTTAATGTCTGTGTGTGTGTGTTATTGTCTGTGAGTGTGTGTGTGTGTGTGTGTGTGTGTGTGTGTGTGTTAATGTCTCTGTGTGTGTTAATGTCTGTGTGTGTGTGTTAATGTTTGTGTGTGTGTGTTAATGTTTGTGTGTGTGTGTGTTAATGTTTGTGTGTGTGTGTGTTAATGTTTGTGTGTGTGTGTGTTAATGTTTGTGTGTGTGTGTTAATGTTTGTGTGTATGTGTGTGTGTATGTGAGTGAGTGTGTATGTGTGAGTGAGTGTGTGTCTGTGTGTGTGTCTTTGTGTGTGTGTGTACTTTTATAGGCAACAAGTTAATTATTTTTCCTATTAGTTTGTATGCTATGGTTTATGACAGGTGTATGTGTTTTTTAGTGGAGTGTTCATGGATTGTTGTGTTTGGTATTTGTACGTTTGGTGTGTGTTATATACTGTGGCTATGGCAGAATTAAATCTTTACACCAACAATAGTCCCACGTCAAGCCTACGTTTGTGCACTCAAGCACAAACCCTTTAACTTTTTTCATTATAAGGTGACTAGCTGTGACGATTTAGTAAAAGTCTGTAAACGATTTTATAATAATTTTCTACGAATTTTCAATGATTTTTATAACTTTAAAGGTGATTTATTGATTCATTAGTTCATAGATCTGGTGAAAGCTCTGAACCGTTTTGTATGTTGCGTCATCTAAATATTAAACTATTTTTTATTTTACTATACTCAAGTGATGATTAGGACTTCAGTACACAACCGCTCTATTCCCGAGTGGTAAGGTGCCGAGCAGTGTATTTTACTGCCCACGTTTGTTTCTCCTGCTGTCTTTTTCACACGACATTCGTCATAGGCAAATAAAAAAGGGGAACTGCTCCATTATTCATCTCAGCCCATATGTTCATCTCATACAACATGAAAACACAATTGAAAACAGAAAAAACGCATATTTTCTAACTAAATCGATCTGCTAATCCATGGAATGGATTCTTTTTAGTTCATTTTAGATTTCTCATTAAGTAGAATCCTCAAAAACTCACTTAAAAGCTCTAAATTTGATATAATAGTCAGGCAACTGCACTCGAAAACTCATTTATTTCAATCACCTACCTCAGAAAACAGAATCCGCGCATCGTTCTATACGGCTACAACGGGACTCGTTCAGCAGCCAGCCAAAGTTTTTCTCATCACTAGCGGGCCACTTTTTATTTTAATCACTATACATAATCACTCACTACACTAAGAATACTTTAATCTTTGAAACGTTCACCTTAAATTTCTAAAAACCAGCTTGAACTAGCAGAAATACATGAAATGAATTTCTACAATTTCTAAATTTCAACTGTATGTAATTTCATTTGTTTTCACTGCGTTGAAGAAAACCAAAAGTTCCCAAATCAGTTTCTACGAAAAAATCATACTGAAAATGTTAAATTATTCCGATATAATTCACATAAATCGACAGCACTGCAGTGGTTACCTAGGTTACCAGTTTTGCAAGTAAATAACTACAGCGGATATCTAGGTAACCCACTACGACGGGCTGCGGCTACGTTCATTCATAATAATGTGATTCATTCATGATTAACAGTGTGATGAATATGGGGGCGTCGCACGGTGTCAAAATTTCGATTATTATCGAATTTTCATTTACCTCTGATCTTTTTTCGCAAGAATGTTGCCAACAGGATAAGAATCAAGGATCGGGAAGTTAAAAAATATTTCATCGGTGATTTTTTGAAAAATTTGGATTTTAATTTTTTTAGCGCAAATCTACAACAGAAATTCCCTCTAACTTCACTAATGTCAGTCATAATAACATAGTCAGCTTCCAGTGCATTTGACGGTAGTGCAGTGTCATTTAATTTCAAAAACTCAACAATTAAGTCAGTCATTTTACCACAGACAAACAGACGTACCACTCCATACAAAATTCTAAAAAAATGTGGTTCCGATTAATTTGTGCGACACGTACTGGACATATTCCGCAAATAATAAACTTTCAGCCTTTCTGCTGTTTCTGGCAGGACGGCACGCGACTGTTTACTGAGTTCAAAGGTAAAAGGGCTCATGTGCACCACCGCTGCGGCAGGAATATTCCGCGTAATTGAAACTCATTTGAATTGGCCGTTATTTTGATCCATGAATAAATTTTCAAGGTACCTCACGCAGAAAAAACGTACGGGAATCCAGCAAACCAATCAATGCGATTTCGTAACGAATAATTGAAAACTCTTCAGTTCTAATTTTCTCTCACTGATTTATATTTGATTTTTTTATGATTCTTCTGCAATCATTGCGCATAAATTGCGAAAAGTTTTTGATCAGTGTTGTAAAGTTCTGCTTTTTTTGGCTTTTTAGTCGCATTAGAATTTATCAATTATTTATCGATTATCCAGCAGATTTTACAATGATTTGGTACCTCGTTTCAGCGTTATGAAAATGCCCACAAATTTTCTTGAACAATTAGAAACAAATCAATAGCTACCAGTGGAGGTGCCAGAACATTCATCTTGAATTTGATTAAAAAAATGAATCTTACGAATATCGAAGAGAGAGGCAGATTGAGTAAGAGTAATGGTTATTATGTAGAAGTGTGGGATTACAAAAATAGTCACTGACTCTTTTTTTCCGGTGTGGACTCATCACTGCGACCAGAGATTAGATCTATTGTGATATTGCCCAGGTGTTTTCTGTACTCCGCACTTAATATTATTGACAGAATCACTATTGAAGTGAGTGATACGCTTATCATTCATATCCGTGCTTGTGTGTAAGTTTTTACCTTTCCGTTTCAAGCTTACTACTCTACTATACCGAGCCTTTGTCCATCCTAACAATATCGCCTAGTTACAATTCCCTGGAGAGAACTGTCATACGTTACTCACACCAGTTTTACTAAAACAGGAACCAATTTTTGTTAGAAGGAGAGTCAACAGAGGTACATACTGTAGAATTCAGATTGAAGGAAAGGTACTTGGTGGGAAGCTTGAGAATAAACCCATGCTAAAGTCCTTTGACAACCAAATGGCCCGATTCTACTCAGATTCGAACCCACGACCACCCGCTTATCAAGGCGGATTCTGTAACCTTGCGGCTACGAAGCTCTCCAGTCACTGACTCTTACTACGGGTTACATTGAAGTAGGGAGATAATATTGAGGAAAATTAATTAGAGAGAAGAACGTAAAAAATAATGTAATGTGTTTTCCTGCTGTTATTGGCGATACCGCTTACCGTGTATCTCACGTACTGCTCCAATGAACCGTTGAGTATTTCAGTCAATGATTAATTAAAGAACAAGATTCGAATTGTTGTTTAGTGCCGAGGCTCAAAAGTTTCGTCTTCTAGAAAAAGGTCCCCATGCAAAATTTCAGCTCAATCGTTCATCAGGCTTTTTCTAAGAACCTGGGTGATTCGCAAAATTCCATTCCAATAGACGTTCCGTTACATAGTTCAAAATAGAACATTCCTTTGCCAGAATTAAGTTCTGACACTAGACACCTTGTTTCCCACGGAAAACAATGATGGCCGCATAGCACCGAAATGAGTAGGCAATGCAAAGAGTAGTTAGCGATAAAGTTTTTCTTTCTTTGGATATTCGTATTATGATTGATATTTCCATACTCATACATGTCATACAAACTCGCATTTGTTGCACACTGTTTTAAGCATAAAATCGTAAATCAGTCAAGTTCCTGCATGATATATGATTAAAAACTAACGTCTGCGCATGATAATATGCAATATAAACGATTCCCATGTCATTTAGATATGTTTACGATAATTTTCAGACATTTATATTTGATTTGTAAGTGCCTGCTTTTGTTTAAACCAATCATGTTACTAGTGGATGGCAACTAGAACAGTCTCAGGTAAGGCGCAGCAGATAGCACCAGCAGTGGCATCGGGTATCAGCAGTAAGAGTGGCAGCGATAGCTGCAGTGGTAGTAGTAGCAGCGGCGCTTCCTCTATCAAAAAGCTGCCTTTGTGCGGTAGTGACAGTCGTAGTAGTTGGGTCGTATGTAGTTTTACGTCAACCTTTTACTTTCTGGGACTGAAAGAGTTCCAGAAAGTCATTTTTTTTGGGATAACACCAGATGTCGTAGTTATAAGCATCTCTGAGACAGTTGGCTTTAAAAATTGTTTGATTTCAACAGGTTCGTGAATTACTGTCTGTGCAGTTTTTATTGGTCAAAAAAGTAAAACTCTGAACGCTTTAGATTTCACATCCATAGGTCTAATTGTGCTGTTATATCGCATGTGGACTTTTTTCGGGAAGATGAAGGTTTTGAGCCCTACCGCTCAACGAAATTCAAAGGTTACATTGTTCCATTTGGCACCCTAATGAACAGTAATGCATAATAAAGTTTAGCAGAATGCATAAAAAATATCAGTAAATCAATCAGTATAGTAATCGACAGTTAGAGCTAGTTTTTTTGTTTTTTATTCGTTTTAATTTTATTTTATTTCTTTTTCGTTTTTTTTTTATTTTTGAATAAAATATATTAGTAAAATCGACGATTCTGGGTAGGTGTACACGGGTTTGTAATGGATAGTTTTCTACCGTTTATTGTGCATTTTTGTGTCTGATTTTTCTCATTTCGCTCAAAGCAAACGGCAGCTGAAGCGCATCGAGGGTTCAAAAAAGCTTACAGAAATACATTGCACAGTGGTCCAAAAAGGCAAAAAGTGGAACTTAATTCCATAGCGCCTTTTACCTTCATCCTAGCTTAAAAGTGTCTTCGGAACAATTGTTTGTATAAATGACCCGCAAAATCTCAAATTATCAAAAAGTATAAAGAGTTTACCATACTAAAAATAAAAAAAAATAACTTTTTAGTGTTAAGAGATGAAAGAATAGTTTGTTCAGCAAAGTTGTTGAAGATTAAGAAATATGAAACTTTGTTAAACAAATGAAAATCCTATCTTCTTTCCGTACAAAGTTATAATTCATATTAAATGGAACTTACTTAAAAGTTAGCTTTTTGTACTTAACTTTTGTTAGTTGCATTTTACACGAAAGTATTGTTCGGAGTAATTATTAAGGCAAACAAAACACACATTATTGCCAAAGGTCATATATATCCAGGACTTTTTCTTAGAATGTTATATCATATTTTATCTTATTTTTTCGATAACTTCACGCACTAATAGGTTAAAAAGGGGCAAGTGGAATCATGATGTCAATACTTTTCCTTGAAACTAAGCTCAAGTACTATGTACCCTTTAGGTTCCATTTGTCCCAATACACCCATATTAGAGTACGGCGAGCATATGTTACAGTAGGTTTTCATATATCCAAAATCCTTACTTTTTGTGTTAAGGGATAGAGGAATAGTTAATTCGGCAAAGTTTTAGAACGTGCAAAAATATGAATCTTTGCTGAACAAACAAAATTCCTATCTTCATTGGGTACAGAGTTACAGAGTATTTTCTGTAAAAGTTACTTAAAAGTTTTTTTTTCACTTAACTTTTGTTAGCTACATTTTACAAGAAAACGTTGTTCTGAAGAAGCATTTGGGCATACAAAACACACGTTTTTGTTACAGACCACACATCTCCCAGACTTTTCCTTACAAAGTTATAGCACATTTCAGCATATATTTTCGATAACTCTAACAACGTATAGAATAAAGATTAGGTGGATTGGGACAGATGGAACTTATAACAGTTTGTAACTCTGTACCCAATGAAGATAGGAATTTTGTTTGTTCAGCAAAGATTCATATTTTTGCACGTTTTAAAACTTTTCCGAATAAACCATTCCTCTTTCTCTTAACACAAAAAGTTAGTATTTTGGATATATGAAAACCTACTGTAACATATGCTCGCCGTACTCTAATATGGGTGTATTGGGACAAATGGAACCTAAAGAGTACATAGTACTTGAGCTTAACTTCAAGGAAAAGTATTGACATCATGATTCCACTTGCCCCTTTTTAACCTATAAGTTCTTGAAGTTATCGAAAAAATAAGATAAAATATGATATAACTTTGTTAGAAAAAGTCCTGGATATTTATGACCTTTGGCAAAAATGTGTATTTTGTTTGCCTTAACAATTACTCCGAACAATACTTTCGTGTGAAAGGCAACTAACAAAAGTTAAGTACAAAAAGCTAACTTTTAAGTAAGTTCCATTTAATATGATTTATAACTTTGTACGGAAAGAAGATAAGATTTTCATTTGTTTGACAAAGTTTCATATTTCTTATTCTTCAACAACTTTGCTGAACTAACTATTCTTCTATCTCTTAACACTAAAAAGTTATTTTTTTTTAGTATAGTAAACTTTTCATATTTTTTGACAATTTGCGATTATTCGGGTCATTCATACAAACAATTGTTCCGAATACTTTATTAAACTAGGTTGAAGGTAAAAGGCGCTATAGAATTAAGTTACACTTTTTGCCTTATTGGACCACTGTGCATTGGAACCGTCGCTTTAAAGAAGGTAACTATGATGTAGAAGACTGTTTGAATTAAATTTGCTGAATTGGAGGAACAGCTCGATGGGGATCCATGACAAACGCAGGAACAGCTTGCTTCGGTATTGAAACTTATCTGCGTAATTTTTTCGCACCGTAACGGGTAACAAGAATTGGGTGCATCATAGCAATGGGGACTGCCTGGTCATGCTTCTACATGCTTTGTATTTGGTGGGACCAGATCAGTGTTATTTGTTATGAGCGGTTGAAATCGAACGAAACCATCAGTGAAGTGCGATAATGACTTCAATTAAGTTGGACACTGCATAAATTACGGCCACAGAACGAGCAGAGACACGAAAAAGTGATTCTACCGCATGACGACACTCAGTCTCTTACTGCCAAAGTCCTTAAAACTTACATAGAAATGCTCAAATGGGAACTCCATCCTTACTCGTCATATTCCCCAAATTTCACGCAGTCAGATTATTACATGTTCCGTTCGATGGCACATGGTCTAGCTGGTTAGCAGTTCTGCTTATATGAAAACATCGTGAGATTATTTGTTAGTTTTCTGTGTGTATTGGAATGTAGAATGATCAAATATCCAGAATGATGCTCAGAGACCATAAATAAACCTCAAGTACTACTTGGGAATCCAATAGGGCGCCTTCCGATTTTTAGGATACAGCCCAAAACGGGCGAATACCATCCAATATGGCTACTCTCGGAATCAGGACGCCAAAAATCAACTTCAGGCACCACTTAAAATTCCAATTTGGCGACTTCATGTGTCTGAAAAACAATCTACAATGTAATTTTCGAACCCAAAACACCGTTTTTAAATTCAAGATGCCTTTAGTTTCTGGAAAATAGTCCAAGATAATAAAATACCATCTATTTTAAGAGTTTCCGGATTTGGGATGATGTTCAGAGGCCGTAAATCGACACCAGCTGGAATTTTGCAATTTAAGATAGCTAAAATGGCGTTTTCCCCGAAGAACGTCGGATACGTTGAACTGGTTTATATAATTTTTTCAAATTTTTTTTTTAAATTTAGTTGTTCTGAGATAGATTTCCGTAAGAAATATTTTGGATGGAAACGTGTAATAACCAATAAGCTCAAGTACACCGAACATCATCGAAAAAGTTCAATTAGCCAGTACAATTAGTTCAATCACCGTCATTTCGCCACAATAAGGCCCGGCAATCCGAGCCGCGTGATCCGGTTCACCTTCGCAGCAGGCAGTACGAAGGCACGAAACCCCGCCGACTCCGATTCCGCGCGCGCCGTGACCCGCCTTGGAAGCCACCTGCTGGCGAATGTTATTTATACCTAATCAATGTCGATCGTGCGGCGTGTGATAAACGCTTATGGCTTCGGAACTGGCTGCCCTTCACACTGTTGCTATTCCTGTTTCCACGAATAAAACTCATATTACCACCCCCAAGACCTGCCTCGGCATATGCTGCTGCTACACCTACATTACACCCCGGAAAACTCTTGACAGATGATACGGATATATGGGGCTCAAAGCTAGCGCGGGTTGCACGGTAATTAATTGCCAAGGCGCGCACTGTCTGCTCGCTCGGCTACACCTGACTTTAGCGCGCCGGTTGGAAGACAAGAAATAATTATTTCTCATTAAATTAATTTGAATTTAAAATTTTTCACCGACTCACTCACTGCTGCTGCGTCTGATTTGCCAGCACAGCTATTTTGTCCATTTTTT
Source organism: Wyeomyia smithii (assembly GCF_029784165.1). NCBI lineage: Eukaryota > Metazoa > Arthropoda > Insecta > Diptera > Culicidae > Wyeomyia > Wyeomyia smithii. The sequence goes on from NC_073695.1 coordinate 10,317,122, forward strand.
GCTGCCATCCTACTTGCAGCCGAACTGTGAAATCCTTCTTCTGTCTTTCGGCGTGGAACGATGAGCGATTTTCCGCAAGACTGTCAGTCAGTCAGTCAGTGGCGCCTCCTCTCGGGAGATATGTACACGACGAAAGATGAACGTTAAAATTAGCGCACATAACTGGTGGCATTTTGTACAAAGGCAATATTGTGATTCAAATTACCAGGGTTTGAGGGGTTCTAAACAGGCTTCGAGCCATAAAATCACCATCCGGCTAATGTAATATTTATGATTTATTGTTTCAATCATTACATGTAAATGAGCCTGCCTCCCGGAGCCGCGTAAAGAATCTAAAAATCGTCAAAATACCAATCAAATCATGTCCGCTGTTAAATCGTTCCCTTCCCGTCAGATTCTACCTTCCTTTTGATGGTTGTCTGGTTGTCATTTCAATCGAACCAAACGGGCGAAGACAGCCAGCCAGACCTTCGTTATGTTTCGCCATTCAGCAAAACGGCAATCCAATTTTGAAATACAAATAAACCATAAACATAACGAAGAAAAAACAAACGCTCCAGTGCCGGAAAAGACGCATTTCGTACAATTTTTTATTGGTATAACGTGGCGTCATTCCACTGTGGGTATCGAAATGTACCAATAAGGGTTTCACTCGTTACCCCAACTGCTGGTCCCTATTAATGTGGCTAGCGGTAGGAACATTTACGACGCCTGGTGGCGACAATTTCGCGGTAAGCCGATTGCTTATATTGATGCTGGGCATGATCTATGGGTTTTACTATTGCCGGTTGTGCGCAGTAAATTGCTTTTCTTTTTCGTCACTTGGGAGCAGTGTGTCGAACAGTTGACATTTTTGCATGACACCGTATCGAAGAGTACTGTTGCCTCTCTTGCAGACTGCGACAGCAGCAGCGTTCAACTGTACGCTTCTCTATTTGAGCGAATCGTGTGACTAGAAGCCAACACGGACGGTTAACGATTTTTTTTTTTTGTGTCGATCTCCGGCCGCTTCAAAGTCTCGATTGTCGCACTGTGCGAATGACAATAATTAGCAATCATGCAACAGTTTAGCACAGAAGTAAGATGAAAAATAAATAATTTATATATATGTACTGCCGAAAAATATCATCACTCGTGTACACCAGAAGATTTGAATCCCAGCTACTAAACTTTTTTATTCGGAAACAGTTCGCTGTAGCGAAAGTCTCATCCAAATTTAGCATATTTAAGCAAAAGTAGGGCAATAAAAACATGAATCTTACAAATTCAATTAACGTCCTCGGACCCAAATAAGAATCGATGCTAAGTAAATTGATACCACTTCAATTCGTAATAAATGCAATAAATAGCACAGACAGCTACAGTCAATAACACACGAGCCAGAGATTGTCTATACAATGACAACAATATCAAGAGAAGTGAGCGAGAGAATTGTTGTTCATATTGAATTCGTGACAAAAAGCAAGAGATAAAGCAGATCGTATGAAACTTCGGTGGCGGCTACTGTCGCGTAGTGTTTCATTCCACAGTGGTAATTACAAAAATCTCGCAACTGTCGTGTGAATACTGTAGCGTACCAGTACATTCCCCCACCTTGCTTGGGAGGATTTTTCCCGTTATTGCTCTTAGTTGAGAACAATGCGTATTGTGAACTATAAATGACTTCGCAGCTTCATGATAAAATGTAGATTATAGCGTACCGAACTGTGTGCTTAAATTAAATTAATTAGACAGCCCACGCCCGAGAGTGTGGCAAAAACAAAACTTCATCCTACGCAGGCTAAGATTATCCTACTAAGAACTTTTGAGGTACATCGCAAACAAGATTTTGCACTTATTCTGACGTCCGTGTGAAGATCCGAGTGGATTCACTGGCATAAGGGATGGCCTTATGCCCTCCGTCTGGGTTCCTTAGGTTCCTCCACCTCCTGTTACCAATGTTTGTGTAGGCCATATGTAAATTTGCTCATCATGGGAAATAATTTATGCATAAATGTATTATTATTTATTTACTAGCAAACACATCAGCGACACAGTTCCCAGCTTAGTTTGATGGTTCAAACATTTTAGCGAGAGTCGCATGCTGTAGAGTTTTACTGCTGAATGTGCTTACTCACGCTTACTGGCGAAGGAGACGACGCCTGGCACACCGAAATCTCGTTGCCCGGTAGGTACGGCGTCGCCCCGAGGAACCTGAGCAAACAAATAAAATTAAACATAAATTCTATGTAAATATTAACCCAGCAGAAGTTGCAACAGAACACGGCAAGTGCCGTGTGTTCGGGAGATTGGGTCAACTTGTCCCGCGCTGTTTGCTTCTTAAAGGCACGAGTGCTACGTGTTAAGATTTACTGCGGCCCGGCCTTCCGAGCTGTCCTGTGCTGCACAGGGAACAGCCGAACTGACAGTTGAACATAGGAATGCTTTCGGGGGCTTTACTTTGGAGATTATTTCCGTGCGCAGCCTGCGACCGTGAAAACGAAGACAACGACGACGGCTCAGACGGTTTATGCGGAAGACAATTGCCCTATCGGCTGTAGTGAATAATTAATCGACTAATTGTAGAATACTGTTTTCGGCGAAAAGCAAGCAAGTAGGGAAAAACTTTTTTCTGCGTGAGCAGGGTCAGTCAATTTGCAGGTTGGCAGCACCTGCCGCAGGTCGGTGGCTAGCTACTGGCTCTCTCAGCAGATGACAAAGTCAGTTTCTTGGCGATCGGAAGTGGAAAAGCGAATCATAAACCCTTTTACTACCCCAATCGATAAGTTTTCCGGAGCCGGTTTGGTCGTAAAGTGTTACGCGATGTCACAACCAGTCAATGTCAGCGAGCTGATAGCGCAGTCGAATACTACTTGCAACAATTTATCACGAGTCATAAGTACTACGGTTGGATGGTTGAGAATGACGCAAAACGTAACCAATTGGTAACCAATCATCGACAGAAAGTTTTAGGGGCGTGAGTATCCGCGTTTAAAACAAAACAATATCTACAACAGTAAAAGGGTCACTGGAGGGGTTTAAATATAAAGCCTAAAGAGTACTTAAGTTAAAGAATTGCTTATACAAGCCAGGAAACCAGGAGTCGAGCTTTTCGTTAAATACGTCTAAAAGTTATTCATAATAAACAAACAAAGAGCTAATATGTTATTGTGAAGCGAAACAGTCAATGTAGAGTGTAGAGACCTTGAAAAAATAAAAACTCTCGTAAAGAGAAGATGTCAGAAATTTACAAACGACACTCTGAAAGTCATCAGAAACTTCAGTTGTAGCTTTGTTTTTAGAGAAACGGCAAGCAGGAACGTTACAGGTTTGTACATATCTATACAGAGCAACACACTTCAAAAGACTTATCAGAGCTCCAAAGTTGTGACAAAGTTAAAAAGTAGATGTTAGGAATCGGAGTGATTTTTAATTAAAGTTGTTGAATTCTTCCAACAAATTCATCAAGACTGAAGGCATATTTCCACACATTTCACAGAGTGTTGTTAAAGCAAATTAAATGAATTCAACTTAGTGGATGAATTCAACTTAGTGGAATCAACAACCAGACTAAAGCAGTACAAGACTTACGATGGTTGAAAAACAACCATTTAGACAAATACGACACAACTAAGTGAGTGACTATGTTAAGTTCTGTACTATTGTAGCTTGTCGTGTGCTTCTTTTTTGAAAAAGACTGTAGAAGTCACACTCCCAGAAAGTCGATTTTATTCCAAATAAATTGCTTCTAGGTAACACTTAATCTCGATAGTTCACGGATTTTTAAGACGTTTCCAATAAAAAAAAACGATATCGAAAATGTCATGTTATTTATTTTCATTGGTAGAAAAGTGAAACGACTTTTCGAAGTTCGATTGCAAATGCTAAGGTTATCTTATACCAGGGACTTGTAATAATGACCGCTCGGAATTAAGCCTGTTGCCAGATGGATTTTATTAAACAAATTCTAATTAATTCTAACTTTCTGTAAAACCGGAGAGAAACAACTTTTGTTCCGAGTTTTCTCCCTGTTTTGACTTCGTTCCTGTCACATGTAGATCCAAAGAAAGCAAAAACCTACTACTCCTAGCTACTCTTCTTTTTGCCTTCTTATTTTGCTGCTATACGGTCGTCGTTGTTTGCCATGGGAAACAAGGTGTCTAGTGTCAGAACCTAATTCCGGCGAAAAAAAGTCGGAAAAATATATTACACACACTTAATTTTTTTTTGGCTGGGTATCGGTAATTTATTGCCGAGAACGGCTCCACTGAGTACTTGGTTAGAAAAATTATGACAGCTGTCACAATTTTTCGTTAATACATTATGAAAAATGTATCAGTCAAACTGCTGAGAAAAAATCGGATAGTATGTCAGTTTCCATCTAAACTGATCAAATTTTGTTACGTAATTTTCGAACGAGCCTTCGGATCAAATTGATATTTTCCATCAACTAACTAGAGCTTCGTAGCCGCAAGGTTACAGAGTCCGCTTTGATATACGAGTGGTCGTGGGTTCGAATCTTAGTAGAATCAGGCCATTTGGTTGTCAAAAGACTTTAACAAGGGTTCATTCTCAGGCTCTCTACTACATACCCTTCCTTCAAGCTGAAATCTATAGTACCCTTGCTGACTTTCATCCTAACAAAAAAATCCCTCTTATAACAAAACTGTTCTGAGTAACGTATAATAGTTCTCTTCAGGGAACTGTAATTATGACGCGGTCTTGGCTGGAGGAACGAGGTTTCGATAAGGCTCCTTCCTCTTGACAAAATAGGTCCTTCTTATAATAAAACTGATTTAAGAAATATTTACCCTCTACAGGGAATTGTAATTGGCGATATTGGCACGAGGAACGAAGTTTCGATAAGACTCCTTCCTCTTGACAAAAAGTCCCTCTTAGAATAAACCTGGCCAGAGAGGAACGTTAGGTGTAGCCTCAGTTCAGGGAATTGTAATTTGGCGATATTGATAGGATAGAAAAGAGGCTCGGTATAGTAGAGCAGTAAGCTTGAAATAAAACGGTAAACTCTCACACACAAGCACTGATATAAATAAAAAAGCGTATCATTCACTTCAATAGTGATACTGCCAATAATATGAAGTGCGGAGTACAGAAAACACCTGGGCACAATAGATCAAAATGTCTCTGGTCGCAGTGATGAGTCCACACAGAGGAAAAAAAAAACTAGACTCTAAGCTATTTCAAACGCGACTAAGAACAATCGAATCGGTTCAGCCGATGCTGAGAAAATCGAAATATATTGGTCGTAAAAATGTAAGCAAAAATGTTTGTGGCAAAATTAAGTTGTTTCTTGTTCAAAATAAATTCAAATGTTGTATGTGTGGAAAACCACACACCAGGGTAGACAACGTAAAAAACGTTAAAAAATCAGCCCTACATGCAATAGACCGCTAACCTCATGCCCTGAACGAGGAACGCTACCTTCAATTCCTTTGAAAAAGGCCACAATCAACGTCCGAAACGTTGGGTGTAAATTGAATTGATGTTCCGATTATTTACCGAGCAGTTTTGTACCGATTTATAGACCCCTCCTTCACTTTTTGCGAATTTATGAAAACACCTTTTTGATTTTCGGGAATTCCGGGACCCCGAAGAGCTACAAGTGATCTTGATGTGTAATTTTGAAGGATTTTAAAAGTAGTATGGAATTACGTGGTAATTTTTTTTTTTATTTAAAAATTAATTTTCAATTTCTTCAAAATACCCCTCCAGGAATTTGTCTACGCACGAAAGCGCTTCTACATAAAAAGCTGCAATCGTAATGGTATCCTAGCAGACGTTTGTGTAATCGGAAAGGAGCATCTGTTAATGATGTAACACGAAAAATCCAGTTCTAGACTCATCTTCACGACGAGGCTACAGATGGGTGTTGGTTACTCTTTTCATGTCAGTCTTCTTTTTATTTAACCGAAACTGAACTGAAACTGAATTGTAACTGAACTAAAACCAAAAAAAAAGGCGAACTGAAACTGAGTTTTAATTGAACTGGAATTGAAATAGAACTAATCTGAAAACTAACTGAAATTGAACTGAAACCGAACTGAAACTGGACTGAAACTAAGTTTTAACTGAACTGAAACTGAACTGAAACTCAACTGAAACTTAACTAAAACTGAATTGAAACTAATCTGATACTTTAATGAAACCGAACTAAAACTGAGTTTTAAATAACTAAAACTGAATTGAAACTAAATTGGAACTGAACTGAAACTGGACAAAAACTGAATATAAACTATACAGAAACTGAATTGGGACTGGACAAAAACTGGACTGAAATTTGACTGAAACTGAATTGAAACTAAACTGAAACTTAAATGAAACCGGACTGAGACTGAGTATTAAAAACCGAAACTGAAATGAAACTGAAATTAAACTGGACTAAAACTGAATTGAAACTAAATTGAAACTAAACTTTAACTTAAATTGAACTGAAACCGAACTGGAACTGGACTGAAACTGAATTGGAACTGGACTAAAACTGAATTGAAACTTAACTAAGAAAGAAGAAATTGAACTGAAACTGGACTGAAACCTATCTAAAACTGAACTGAAACTTAACTAGAATTGAACTGAAACTGATCCGATACTTAAATAAAACCGAACTGAAACTGGACTGAATTTAATTTCAAGCTGGACTGTAACAGAACTGTAACAGAACTGAAACTGAGCTGAAACTTAACTAAAACTGAGTTAAAACTGATCTGATACTAAAATGATACCGAACTGAATCTGAGTTTTAAATAAACTTAAACGGAACTGAAACTGAATTTAAACTGGACTGAAATTGAATTGAAACTGAACTAGAACTTAACTGAAACCAAACAAAAATTGAACTGAAACTGAACTAAACTGGACTGAAACTGAGCTAAGAATGAAGAAATTGAACTCAAACTGGACAGAAACTGAATTTAAACTGAACTAAAACTGAACTGAAACTGATCTGATACTTAAATGAAACCGAACTGAAACTGGACTGAAACTAATTTAAAACTGGACTGTAACAGAACTAAAACTGAGCTGAAACTTAACTAAAACTGAGTTTAAACTGATCTGATACTAAAATGACACCGAACTGAAACTGAGTTTCAAATTAACTGAAGCTGGACTGAAACTGAACTAAAACTGGACTGAAATTTGGCTGAAACTGAATTGAAACTGAACTGCAACTCAACTTAAACTGAATTGAAACCGATCTGATACTAAAATAAAACCGAACTGTAACTGAGTTTCCAATTAACTGAAACTGAACTGAAGCTAAACTAAAATTGAACTGATACCGAACCGAAAATTGAGCTTGATTGATCACCACCGTGAACTGAAACCGAACCGAAACTGGACTGAAACTGAATTAAAACTGAACTAAGAATGAAGAAATTGAATTGAAACTGGACTGAAACTGAACTGAAGCGCGACCAAAATTTGACTGAAACTAAATTGGAACTGAACTGAAACTTAACTAAAACTGAATTGAAACTGATCTGATACTAACATGATACCGAACTGAAACTGAGTTTTAAATGAACTGAAACTGGACTGAAACTGAATTGTAACTTTACTAAGAATGAACTAAAACTGAACTGAAACTGGCCTGAAATAGGACTGAAACTGAATTGTAACAGGACTAAAACCTCACTTAAACTTAAGTGAAAACGAACCATAGCTGAACTGTAACCGAATTGAAGCTGATCTGATACTAAAATTAAACCAAACCGAAACTAAGTTTTAAATGAACTGAAACTGAACAGAAACTGAATGAAACTGGACTAAACTGAATTGAAACTGAACTGAAACTGAACAGGAACTGAACTAAAATTGAACTGAAACTGAAATGAATCTAAATTGGAAACCTACTAAACATGAATTTCAACTGAATTGAAACTGAACTGAAACTTAACCGTGACAGAACCAAAACTGAAATAAGACTGAACTGAAGTTATACTGAGACTTAACTGAAACTGAACTGAAACTAAAATAAACTAAACTGAAACCTTATTGAAACTTACTTAACTGAAACTAAATCCGTTCAACTAAAACAAAATTGAAACTATAGTTAAGGTAATGTGGAACTTAACCTTCTATAGATAGTGTCACAAGTTATCAAAACATTCGCAGTATTTAAAAAAATAAACAGGTTTGAGATTTGTAATGCAATCGTCCAAAATGTTTTGAAGTAAAAATTATATTTTCTAGCCGAAAATGGTGAAAAAAATTTAAATTGAAAGAACTATTTAAAACCACTTACGTCTTCAACGTGGTTAACGTATCGATATCGAATCTATCAGAGCACTTTGAAATGACTCTTCAAATAATTCTAGTGAATTTTCAAATATGTTTTAGAGGTTTTTATTTGAAGCCCTAACTACTTCGAATTTTGAAGAAAACTAGAAAATTTATGTTTTTTTACAAATCTACAAGTAGTTTTTTATTCTCCACGAAACCAGAGAACATTTAAAAAAATATAAATGATAAACGAATTTTCATCGAATGAAAAAATGCTCAAAAGATGGCGTCATAAATTTCTAGAACACTCTTGTGAAGAATTCGTGTGCTGAAGATTGTTTTGCTAGTAATTTTTTTTTTTTTGGGGAATGAATTAACCCTCTAGTGCCCAGTGCCGCCTTTAGACGGTCTTCAGTTACACCTCTGAAAAGCTTCAGTCAATACTTGAAAAATGTTTAAAAAAAATTCATAGTGATTTTTTGGAAGTAAAGTGTCGTTAAAAGATTCTGTAAGATTTGTTTTAAAAATGTATTATAATATTTTTAAATCCGTCATCAATATATTTATAACTCGTCGAACGAATCGCCCTAGGCGACCCGTTTATTGCTCGAGTCGCTGCGTTCACCTCTCATGCTGATGCAACAGGTGATCATATCGGCGTTTCATGCTGATATGATCGCACAGCTTGTATGTTTGCTCATATTCTGAATGATGCTTGGAAGAAGTCTATTACTGGTCAATACAGGTTTTGCCCCGGAGCTGACACTGGACGAATATGAAGGATTATAACTCTTTAACCTTTAATTTGAATTTGGGTGAGCCTGGCCAGCTCAGGAGTGCCTCCAAAGGCCGCAAAGTAATTGCTTACCAAGTTCGTTGCCTCGACGTTTTCTAGCGGAAAAATTTCACTTAAGTCTCTCTTAAGTTTGGAGCAGCAAAATTTACAGGAGAGGAACGGTAAAAAAAAACTGCAATCTTCACTTTTTTCGGTTTGATCTCAAGGTAATTTTTTTCGCTTTTGTCGACCAATCTGACAATCATTATAAACCTAAGAGTAACAAATGCCAAAATTAGTTCTGCTGCTTTATTGTTTATTAAAATATATTGTCTAGATACATGTTGGTATCATTTTGCAAAAGAACGCCCAGTTATGATGCCGCGCCGTAAAGTTCAATACAGTTTAATTTAAAGTTTATTTCGTGCGTAATTTCGTGACCTGACTCCCAGATGACTTTTAGTGTAGAAAACACTCCGAATCAGTTTCACAGCACTGCAATGGCAAGGTTTCACCGATGCGTCAATATGTTTCATTCAATTTCAAACCTGATTCCCTCCTTAAGCTCAAAGCAGTTCCTATATTACGACTACCCAGTGATCCTTTTATTTGCAACTTCTGTTCCCCTTTACGTAGGGGGTAGCAGCAGCGAGGGAAGCAAGCAAGTTCATCCCACTCAGCCCACTCCTACTCATAGGTCATTTCGAGGGATTTGCATGCCCTGAAACGTGCTCTGGGTGCAAAACAAAGCTGATTCCCGCTGCCTCGTTTTTCTTTTCCTGTTAGTGTTTTCTACCATTAAAACAATAACAAAGTTAGGTAGCGAAACAAACAATCAACATTTTTCTACCCCGAAAAATGGATGGGCGGCAATATCGAGCACCTCGTTCAGTCCAGGGGTTTGGGCTTAAATGGGATGAACCCCAGTTAGTTAATTTATATTCTACAGCAATTGGAGAGTAATTTATATTTACATTCGGAACGTAAAGGCAAACATTCGTTGGATCGAAACGCAGGCCCCAATTTGCACATGCCGGATTTGGGGAAACTAAAATGCATGCGAATGTGATCGGATGTTTGGAATGGAGGAAGTGGAAAAAGTTTGCCTTATTGATTTTTTGAAATATATTTTAGGAGTAAAAAAAACTACCAAACTAGTCGATCAAGTTGTTTCGCTTTAAGTTACGTAAACTGAATGAAGTTGAATTTGCATCGTATGATTAACGCATTTAGAATCACTGAATAAATCAGCACTGTTGGCGCCTTAGTGACCGGCAATTGTGAAAGCAATTTTCAATCAGCCACCAACGCCCCGGAGGAAGCTGACAGTCGTAGCCTAATTAGTCGTCGAGGGTAGCTAATTGAATTTAGGTCTCATTGAGTGGGCACCTGCGGAATTATTTCTTCGAGTATGCAAATGCACGTTAATTTCCCTCAGGGACTCAGGTGCGACGATGATTAGAACCAGCTTCAAGATGCCGGAAAGAAAATGCTATTCCGAGGAAAATTCAGCGGCTAAATCCATCACTTCCATTCGTTCGTCATTCATGCAAACGCCTCCGTCAGCTGACTAATCGCGCTGCGTGTCTTCCGATGTGCCTCCCTTCAGGGTACGGGCACGGAAAGTAATAAATTTCAACCTTCCGTTCATATAAATTTTTTTCACTCCTCGTTCGGGAAACGGCAACACCTGCCACGCGAGGCCGCCCGGTTCGTGCCGATGTAAATCTGCGCCGCTGACATTTGGCGTAATTTATTTCGGAAAATAATGTTCCATGTCCGAGCGATGGTTAGATTTCTGTGTAACTGAATTAAGCAGATTCGAGCCGGGCTCGGATTCGGTGGAACGATGTCAATCATCCCACAGTCCACACGCTCGCTCGCCGCTCAGAATGGAAACCCAATTCGAAAGCTCTGTCGGAAGCCGCTCTAAGCTCTCCTGTTATCTGATATTTATAGTTGTGTGATTTTTTATAAGGGTGAAATTGAAAAATAATAATTTGAAAAATGTCTTTATGAATACTTAATAGTATTAGCCCCGACGCAAGAGCTCCAATCGAAGCCCTTCATGGGAAAGAGATAGAAGACGGAGGTTTCCAATCACATGTGTGTGCTTGTATGTGCGCACGCTGAAAACTGTAAATGGATTTCGCCAGTATCTGGCTGTTGGTTTTTCTTGCTGGGAGGATTCCACCCACTCGCCACCGAAACGACTGGAAGTGGAATTTCATATTGTACTATGATAATATTATGTTCTGGGATTTGGATGATGAAGTCGAATAAAGACATCACTTCGACCCGCCATTCGTAGGTGGGGCCCGAGTGCTGAAGAATGATTGGATTGAAGGAGTTAGTCGGTCTCTCGAGCTTTCGCTGGCTAACTTTCAGGATAAAAAGTCGGGGCCACTCGTTTAGAAGGGATTCTTTTTCAGCCTTTTCACTCGTCGAGAACTCGGATGAGCTTACTTTTCTACTCATAATGTGTATATGCTACACTGTGTATTTTTAATATTCCATATCATACCGGTATGAATTTGTTTCCGGTTTGTTACCGGGGAAAATGAGTGCTCCGGCGGCCGGCACTTGAATGTGTGCTTTTCCCAACCAGAAAGGTTGATTGGGTTCCATGTTTCACACCATTAGGGGGTTAAAGTACGGGTCGAGGCACGGTGATGGTGTCGAGTGGCCAGGCTCAAAGTTGGAAATCAATATTCGCTAGTGTGTAAAACAAGAGAACCCTCTTTGGTAATAATCGTAAAAAAGTTGCATATGCGAATTGGTTCCAGGGGTTTCTTCGCTGTTTGTCGTTAGAGATTTGGCAAATTCATGTGAGTCCAATGAATTTTTGATCTGGCATTCGGCTTGAGCAAAGGTAACGATGTATGACTAGAACTGATATAATAGTTATTGATAAACGCATCATGTTATTGGTGTTACTCTTCCGATTTTGTATTTAATTCAGTTCTAGCTCACTTTCAACACAGTTTCCGGTCAATTTCAGTTTAGTTCAGAGAAAATTTATTTTCTCTAATCGCGATCATGAAAATGGTCACGGTCGCTATGTAGAATTATAAAATTTGACTCATAATTCTACGATCTCTTTTGATCGTTCGCAACCTGCGACAAAATTGCGAAACCAGCAACGGAAAATAGGAAACCCGAAAAAACGACTACCGATCCCTAGCGATTCTAATCGACTGAGTGCAAGCGTCCGCAAACCGATTCTGCACACATTCCCTGGCAATCGAAATAAATAATAATAAAAAAAACTCACTTGTCGACCGCCGAGTCGCTAGCCACGAGCGGCAAGAACCAAGTGCCATTATTACGTCCGGAAAACGTCCGTTGCCCCCCTTTCCAGTCCCATTCCACCTTCATTACATACTCATGAGCCACACAATCGGTCACGATTACACCATAAAAATATGTTCGCCATTTATACTCACTCACTCTCGCTGCTAGCTTTCCAGTCCAGAACCGGCTGGCAGGTTTCATTCTTTTTCCGACGCTCACACACACACAGGGAGTGAAACTTGTATTTCTCTCGGCCTTTCTTTTGTTTTATTTTATTTTATTGCCTCGCCAATCGAAGATAATTTATCACCATTTCCAACATTGAGACGTCTTTTGCCCCGAGTCGGATTCTCCTGCCCCTCGATTGCAGCAGCGCAGATAATTTATTGGAACCGGACGGTCGTTGCGGCAGCATCGTTTTTTTTTTACGTATACTGTTACGCAAACTTCAATTGCTTCCACCAAACAATCAAAACTCCGTGAAACTCGGCAAAACGCTGACTGATCAATTTTTTCTTCTTTTGTTTCCCCCTTTGCAGATGGTGACGAGAACGAAGAAGATATTTGTGGGTGGTTTATCAGCGCCAACCACGCTGGAGGACGTGAAAAGTTACTTCGAACAGTTTGGACCGGTAAGTATTCGTTTGCACCTCCCCGTTGCATGTGCTTGAATCAGTCGGCTTATCAGAGAATTACAGAGCAAGCGCATAAAACAACAGCATCACACAAAAAAAAAATCGAGCGAACAGCAGAAAAACAATGTTTCCGCTTGGCCGAAGCCGTAGGCAGGCCAGTGTGCCGGCGCGCAGTCGGGAAAACAATTTTAAAACTCGGCTTAAAAGTTTCGTCTCGCTGATCCAATTGTCCAAGCGAATTCCCCGAAGCGATTTGGTTCGTTCAGACAAAGTCGTTGCAAACAACCGAGAAACTTTTTTGTGAGCGCGCGATTTTTTTTAGTTCTTTTGCGGTGATGCCTGTATGCATCGGTCTCCACCGGAAACCGGAAGAAACCGAGTGGGAAACCCTGTTTTACCTGCACCACTAGCGAAGTGAACGAAGCGGTAAGAAACCTTGTTTCCGGCGCGATCAGACTTGCTGTTTTTTTGTTGTTGTTGTAAGATTCCCTGTACTGGGAATGTAGTAAGATTTTCGCACAACTAGCTTTCGTAAATCGCAACTACCCTTTCCACAAAGTACCGGACTGCTGCTCCACCGGCAGAAGGGTAAGCCTGAACTAAAATGTTTTAATGTATTTAAAACTAAAATTTAATTCGTATTAGTTTAACTTCATTATATTTCATATTATGAGAAGTGAAGGAGTTGAACAACAAAACGACTGTGGAAAGGTGAGGTGTATGTTTGTCGGGGAAAAACTTTTCTCCAGAGGCAAACGCTGCTCGCTTACAGCAAGAAAGGTAAAGAGACTTCGGGTGTAATACAAAACTGGCTGCTCGGTGAAATCCACCTCTATTATGCTGCGTGGTAAGAGGGGGGGGGGGGAAGGGACAATTTCTCCGAAACACGATAATCACCCCTGGAGAGCGGCACACCTTTTATCATGCCAGCGCTGTTGTCGTCGCCGTTGTCGGCAAGTTGTTCCTTCGGAAAGGAAATCGCAACCTAAGCCAGATACGTGCGTCTTCCGGGACCGGGCGGGATGTGGGCGATGTTCAAACATACCGACATGACAAAAAAGTGGTAAGTAAAACCGAAACCAGAGCAATAACGATGCGCTGCTGCCGGTGCTGGTCCTGTCGGCGCTGCTGTTAGAGACTCTCCGGGGCTCGGGAGAAGCTGTAGAAGGTGCTAAAAACCCCCTAAATGATTCGCACTTAAATCGAGTTGGAAGGATATTTGGAAAACTACTACAACTCGTGGCAGCACCGAGGCAAGTTTCCTGTTGCTGCTCGCTTACTCGCTTGCAAGCGGTCGGAAGCGCTGAGATACCCACGAAGTAGGAGGGAGGGAAACTTTTCCTGTACTGCTCGTTCAGAAATTGTTATGAACAGGATATCTAATTTAATCATGTCGTTTCATTTGTTACAAGTTACGGACGATGATGGTGCGAAAGTTGCTGCTGCGAACAACGAATTACAGCGCGCAGCGGAAGTTGACGTTGATGAGGCTAAACTTCAAATGGGTATGGTAAACAGCACGGTGAACAAATCTTTTCCGCCGTTTAAGCCCACTATAGTTGAGTGATCGCGGGTCGATGTTCACGAGTGGCAAATGGCGTATCACTTGTGATTGTGATATGCTCAACACGCTAGTAGTTATTGGATGAAATTCAGTTTGATTCAGGGAAAATATCTGAGTTCGATGCTGTCTCTCTTCAAGATAGCGTTAAAACTCGTTCACAGAACTAAAAAACAATCACTGTTAATTTGGTGAAGCTCTACCGTGTGATGAGACCCAAAATTGCAATATCTGTTGATTTCGCTGATTGCTTACGAAAATACTACTGAAATGGTGATGCAGGACAAGTATGTGTATATTGATTTTAAATCTTGTTTACCATATTCCACTACGCCGTGTACCTCCAAGAGTTATAAGGGCTCCACTTTCTAACGCGTTAAGAACAAGAATGAAAGCGAATTTTCTACATGCTGCCTTTTGTATCGAGTTGAGTGTAGATTTTTGCAATGTGGGCGGAGCGACGCAGACTCGAGAATGAGAAACGGAACAAAACACCTTCGATACTAGTGAGTGATTGTCATGAGCACCAAAAGAAAATGCAAACGAGTTTGTAGCTTTTAAAAGTTAGTTTTTCATAAATCACGCTTGGGCATCCTGAAAACAGTTTTTTAAGAAAATCGAAATGTTCTACAAAATTGATATAAATAACATTATCTTTCAATGTAGGGCTGATCGCCTTGACTTTTTCAACATCGATTTTTTTGGGACACCCTATTATACAAAATCTGCACGAAAAATACGGTAAAAATCTGTATAAATACAGATAAATCTGTTTGTGTGGCATCACTGGTAGGCAGCGAAATTTATTTCGTCCTTGTAATTGTTATATGTGCTCGGGAAGCAAGGCAATAGTGAGGTAAGTGTATGGCAAAACTCGACCTTGGAACTTTTCACTTTTTTTCACCATTAGGCAGTGGAGCAACAATGTTAATCGTTATATCAAACAATTTTCACACATTTTATCTATCCACCGACATATAGACGATTAAGATGCACTAAGTCGTTCGATTGCTATAATCATTTGAAATCTGACGCAACATTTGCCAGTTTCATTTCATTCATAATCTGGTATAGAAAACAAAGACATAGTCCTAGTCCTCATGGAGCTCCGTTGCCGCAAGGTTTTAGAGTCCTCCTAACAAAAATGAGTCTCTATGATAATTAAACTAGTGTGAGTAACATGTGAAAGTTCTCTCCAGGTTGTTATTAGGCGATATTGTTAGGATGGACAAAGGCTCGGTATAGTAGAGCAGTAAGCTTGAAACGGAAAGGTAAAAAAAACACACAAGCACTGATATGAATGATAAGCGTATCACTTACTTCAATAGTGTTACTGCTAATAATATGAAGTGCGGAAAACAAAAAAACACCTGGGGAATATCACAATAGCTCTAAGCTCTGGTCGCAGTGATGAGTCCACGCAGAAAAAAAATAGTCCTACTTCAAAATTTAAAGTGAGGTTTCCAAAACAAAACAAAAAATACAACTTCAAAAAGGCATTAATGTACTTATACAGGTACACTAAGGTAAAAGACAGACTGGATAAATACAATTGCACACGTGTCACAATCCAGAACAATGCTGTTATTTTAATTTGTAAAAACTGAATCAAAATTGAAGGAAACTATGATTAAAACAAACACAAAAAAAATTGAATAATAATAGCCTGATATTAGAAAAGGTGGATTACATGAGATCAATTGTAAATCAATCTGAGACAAAATTTATGAGTTTTTGAACAATGACTTGAACAATGAACAATGCAATAGTTTTGCTACTTGATGTAGATCAACACTAATTTACACTAACACTTTATTTATTCCCACTGCGGTAGTTTATAGAACATAAAAAGCATTAGGAATATTAAAAATTGCGAAACAATTCTTTTTAAAATTAATTTTGGATAAAAGATCCAATCTAGGAAGGAAGCCAAAACAACACCAGAAGAAATTTGATTAAATAAATAATTATCAATCCGATACTGTTACGGTCGCCATGTAGGAATAAGAATTTATGAACTGTACTCCAGTTCGTGCCAGCTTCATTGCAATGTCGTTTTTCATGTTTGGAATTTTATTTTATTTTTTTTTTATTTATGAATTTACATACTGAACTTTCATTTCCGTCGTGTGTGTGTGTTTACAATTCATCTCCCACTGACCGGCAGTGCTTTTATGGAAAAAACCTATCTGCATCCATTCCTATTTGAAGCTGATTTATATTTTGATATTCAATACATTACATAATATACAGGTGCAAATATTTTTAGCCCTGGAGATGAAAAGTGACAGCTCTAATGTTCATCCAACGACCCATTTCAAGAATGCCTGGTAATACACGTACATTCCGAGGTCACCTTCATAAACACTAAGCCCCGCATGAATACGTTGTCATCCCTCACTAACACGCAGAGAATCCATCCCCAGGATACCTATAACTCGGTGACGGAATCGTGAAAAGAATCGCAAACACGATCCGGAGGATTCACACTCACGATTCTTATTTCAAGAATCCTAGAGCCATATACAGAGCATTCCTGAGGATTCTTTTTCAGGAATCCTTTTCAAGGACGCTCAGGAATCCAATGTGAGGAATCCTAGAGAATCTATGCGAATCGTATGTGTTCGTCCGGGATACCTATTGGATATAACATTGTATTCACACTTCCATACTAATTTGCATTAGTGGCGCGTATTTAATAATACTTTATCATATGAACTACTCTAATATATTTTAGAACGATCTTACCAACTTCTTCTTCCTTACTTCTGTTATGCATCTAAGCATCTCGTTGAGTATGAAATAAAAATTTATTTCGTTATTAGTGTACGAATCTGCCCGACTTTGCCATGGCAGTTAGTTCGTTCACCCGCCAGCGAACGGCGGTGGCGCTGCGAGCGTATCTAATTTCACTTCTTGGTCGTCGTTCTTGATCGTAGAACAAACAAGAAACTTCGAAAATATAACGATACTTATCCTGCCTAGAACGGACCGTTGATTCTTCTATTCACTTTTCTGGATAAAAGGGGAACCCGAACTTTGCAGTTTCACTAGTTAGTCCATTATCACTTGGCGGAAAACACCCTTTATTACAACAATTTTACGTTGAGACAGAACGCGCACAAAACTTAGTTGGCCTTGTTGCCAGTCAATCACCGTTGTGTTTACTGTATCGCAGTTGTGTCAAAATTCAATGTCGATTTCTGTTCCATATTCGAGGTTTTGTAACAGTTCTTGATATTTTATATCACAACATATTTCTATGTTAGGATAGATGACAAAAAATATTAATAAACTTATAGGTGTATACAATTCGCATTACTCAGATGAAAATAAAATTTTATCAAATTTTTTTCATTATACAGGTTTACAGACAACATATAAAAATAAAATAAAACTTTAAGATAAGAATGATGAAGCCAGATGAAACAATATTTCAAAATAGAATCTTGATAGCTTATGCTACAATCGTTAGCGAAAATATTTATTTCTAGTTCAAGCCATATCTCGCGATAAATCTGTTACTGTACTTTATTTTGTTTTAATCTATAAATATAAATTTGATTTTGGAAAGTTTCGTATGATTTGCCTCTCAATTTTTCCCAAGGTTTTTTATAAATTTTAATTCAATTTACACGCGTTGATGAGCCAAATTTTACTTCATTTTACCGCTTTTATTTTTGAATTATCTATGTTATTTCGATCATGTTAATAAAATTAAAAAAAAATGAAATCAGATATATTTTAATAAACTTTTAAAATTTCTTTAATATGGAGAACTATGAATTTACGTACTGAACTTACATTTCCGTGGGGTTTACTGCAACGCAGTTAAGTTAAAAGTTGATTCAATGTCGATTTCTCTTTCATACTTGGGTTTTTGTTTCAGTTTTTCAATATTTTCATTAAAACATATATGTTTACATTGTGAAAGATGATAAAAAATCCTAAAACAATTTATAAGTGTATTAAGTTCGTATTATTAAAATGGAAGTAAAATTCTACCAAATTTTTATCTTCATAAAAATGGTTCTGATAATGGAAAATCGATAATTGATGACAATAATACTGTATTGTGAATTTGACTCTTAAAAGCAAAGCAATTTTTCGGAACTCGACATTCTGTTTATTACACCCAGACTTCGCTGCCAACTGTAAAGTGACACAGGACAATTGCAGTGTAGTGCTACGATCCAACTGAGTTTCTCCCGAGCCGACACTCGAACCAACGACGATTGGCTCGTTAGGACCTCGAGACTATCTGGGAGATTGACTTATTTTGTTATAATGCTGTCACGGTCGCCATATAAAAGCACGAATTTACGAGCTGAACTCCAGTTTCGTTGCAACGCAGTCGTGCCAAAATTCGGTCGTTTTTCATAGTTGAATTTCCGATTTAAGTTTCGTTATTACTTTTGATCAACGGATTTTTGACCATAATATATTTTTAATCTAAGACAAATCACAAAAAAAAATAATTAAGAGGAATATTTTGTTTGAATAAGATAAAATTGGAAAAATTTGGAACGCATCCCCCGCGTAAAAAACGACCTTAGTTTACTACTAAACTTTCGTTATTGTCAGAAACAAGAGTAAATATCATACAAATTTAAGCCCAGTAGCGTGATAATATTGTTCCATTGTTTTCTTAGTATTTATTGATTGAATCTTCTACGACTGGTTGTCCATTGTTTTGTATAATTTGTTTTCAGTGAATCTCTGCTTTCTATGACTTTCCTTTGAATTTCAATGAAGTTTGGTATTGGGCGAAACGTGTTGATATTTTACGCAAATATCTGACATAATTTTATTTCATTATTCCTCCTTTATTTTTCAATTATTCGTTTTTACTACGTAATTTTCATCAATTCCATGAATCTAAAATGAAATTTCAATGAAATCTCATATATAATTATAAGCTTTTGGAATGACTTTGATTTGGTAAGCTGCATTGAATGAGCATTTGATTTGAGAAACCATATTCGGAACCGTCACGGTCGTCATGTAGAACTATGAATTTATCTTCCGAATTTCAGTTTTGTCGGGTTTACTGTAAAGCAATCGTGCCAATAATTGAAGCGAAAGCGATTTCTCTTTCTTATCTGTTTTTTCATTCAGGTTGAGACTAAAATGAGTTTTCCTGTGAGGAAACAAACAAGTGGCGAGCAACTACTCTACAGCCTTTTGACGACGCATTTGAACATTTATTAGTGACGCCAAAATTCACAGGAATGTTTGAAAGAAAAAATCTCCCATTTTTTCCAGTCTGGGCTTTAGGAAGCATTTTTGATTTGATTTTGTAAATATTTTTATTCATAATATATTCTAATCAGATATAATCGAATTGAAAATAAATGAATCATCTTCTTTTTTTTAATTCTATTATTCCTGATTTGAATATATTACGATTAAAAATGTTCACAAAATAAAATGAAAACTGCGAATAAGAGAGAAAATGCGGCATTAAATAAACTTGCGTTGCAGTAAATCCGACAAAAACTGGGGTTAAAAACATAATTTCATGGTTCTGCATGACGACGTGACTTTTACGAGTTCAATATAATTCCTCAGATCCAATTTCTCAGCGCGCATGTTTTGGTACGTTTTCTCATAATAATGGTCTATGGGAGCACCATGAGACAATAAAGGTTTATATACTGAAAACAAAACGGTACAGTTTCATATCCCCTGAGGAAGGCCAAGTCCTGGAGCTGAAACGTCGAATAGAAAAATAAAGATTTGATCCACCGTTAAGATTGAAAATCCGTATTTCCCTATAAATCAAAACAATTGCATGTACAAGTTTTACTTCAGAAGTAAGCTAGTAGAAAATGTTGAACAAAAAAAAATTAGATAAAAAGAAAATTGGAGAATGAAAAGTAAAAATGAACTTGGTATAAAATAGAAAGAACGTAGAAATTTTCGCTATAAATCAAACTTTTTTTGAAAATGTTTGGGTCATTCGATTTGCGATATTATATTTAGTTTGTTACTGTCACGATCGCCATGTGGAATTAGAAATTTGCGAAGTTAACTCCAGTTTGTTTCAATATCAATGTTTTTTTTTTCATGTTTGGGTTTCTAATTCAAAAATATAATAAAGAACTAAAAGTAAAATAAAGTACAACTTGGGTGTTTTCCAATAAAAAGTTAACTTAAATTCATGGTGCAATAGAATTCAAATAAAATTTGGATAACATTTATTTGAATCGCAGAGTTTAAACTCAGTTTTAGAGAAATAGAGATAAAATAGAACAAAACAGTTTCTGGAAATATCATCAAACCATATCCATATATTTCTGGTACCGAGTCAATATCCAGAGACAGAAAACTGACTTCAAATATAATTTTAAAATTCAAAATGGCGATTTTTGGATTCAAGAAAACAGTCTGAAATTAAGAAATACCATCCAAATTTTTTTTCCAGAACCGAGATGGTGAACAGAGACCGGTCTCTGATATATAGTTAGTCCAAATATAGTTAGTTTTAGAACCATTTTTATGTACAAAGATCGTAAATCAACTACAGATGTCATTCTAAAATCCAAGATGGTGACCAAAGGTTTTGGAAAACAGCCTAAAATGACCAAATACCACCGTACATGGGTATTTCAATAATCGAGATGATGCCCAGGAACCAAATAGTAGGAGGGTGGTATTCAAGACACGACCGCATGACGTTGACTACCGTATTCTTATATTCCATTAAAACAAATAGTATAGGGAATTGCAGCGCTTCTTTCACAAAACTTCGAGGCACCAAAAGGTGCAAGTTGCCAATTATTCTTGTTTACTGGTTAGTCCGTCCAGAATTCTAGCCACTCTAGTATTTTGCAGTAGCCATGTACTACTAACAGCAACCAGCATTACGGGAGAACCGGCACGGGATGACCGGTATTATTTTGTTTTTCCTTCTTTTAGCTACTAACACCTAGCGTCCGTATGTAACCGGTACGGTTTAGTAATGAAACTGATGGGGTGAAATGTTCGAACGGTACCTTTATACCAAGGCTTCGTCAGTTAGTTAGAAAGAAGGAGGGGCTAAATAGAAAATAGAATGACAAGGAACGTTAATAAGCATCGGAAACAGAAAGTGACAACAACAATAACAACAAATTAAAAACGATTGTATCCGTTAGTGTCGACTGTGCTCGGGAAGAGAGGTAGTGATTGGCTGCGCGGTATGATTTAAACAATCGATATTTATTACCAATTTTTCAATAGTGTATCTCAAACAATTGTTTTTTTTTTGTTACATAAATTCAACCGCAAAAGAATTTCTGATCGAATGATACCAGAACCGCGAAAACCTGATTATAAATGAGTGGAAAATAAGCGCTCAAAACCTGACCACTTTTTCCTGGTTTTCTCTGGTTAAATTACTAGATTTTTAAATTCAAACGCCTAACTTCGATATAGACGTTAGTCAACGTCAATTTGAAATCCAAAATGGCATTTTCCGGTTCCAAAATGGAAGCCAAAAAAGGTTAAATAGTAAATCTTCTAATGATATGCAAAGAACACTAATGGAAATTGAGTTTTAGTCGACAAACATATTGACTTTACCAAGAATTTTCAATATTGTCAACTGCATTTCCTTGAGAAATGAATTTTTTTCACTGTTTGAACATTTAACAAAACTAAATGAAACGAACAATCCCTACACTTTTTCATCATTTTTAAACTCTCCTAAAACACTCATCAAAGGATCTATTGTCAAAATACACAATTTCTGTTTTAAAGTTACATAGAAGTATGTATACAATCTCCACGAAACATATTTCGCAACCAGCAAACGTTGGTTGTTCCAACAAATAACAACGCAAATTGCAAACCTCAAGCTGGGAAAGCTTGCTGGCGCTACTTGAACAAGCAATCAAATCGAAGTCGTTCCATAAATGCATGCGATGGTGGCGACCAGCAAAAAGAACCCGAAAAAAGCACCAAAATCCGCCTGCTCGCTGCAACAGTGCAGAGTGTAAGTACGACTGTTTGTGTGTAGGTATACTTACTTATACGTAGATTCATACAACCATTCGCCATGCTCACGTCGGATTAAATTCATGGTGCAATTGATTTTCTCAATTTACACTCTATTTACCGGCAGTCCGTGATGATCGCACTTCCTTACGTACGAGAGAGTTCGGGACGAAATCGAACGAGAGAAAAAAAAGAACAAAAAAGTGCATGCACACCCGAACGCCTGCATCCTGCCGAAGTGACGCAAACTGAGCAAGTTCATATGTGTGCCGGCGGAGCACATTGAAAGTTGGGAAGAACAAAGATTTCCACAATTTATTGCGGTTCCGTATCCTCCGATGGCATGCCCCCGGAAAACAGAGGATGGTGGGACGGCGCCCGCCTTTGCATATGGTTTGCACACTCAAACGACGACTAATGAATCAAGTTGCCTGCTGGTGCTGCTGCGATCGTTTCCGTTGGGCTCCGAGGCAGGGAAGAAAATGCAAAATAGGAAAGAAAAATGAATTTTCAAAACTCATTAATTAAATCCGATGCCATGCTCGATTGAACTGGCACTTCCTCTCGTGTTTTCCTTCTCCCTGCCTCCCTGCCTTGGAGATCTCAGAACGAAAGAGAATGGCGGTGTGCCGGTTCAGTGGGCTCCTAGCCAGGACGGATAGGTTTGTGTCACACCCAGATTTTTTTCGTTCAGAACGGACCCTTTCGCTCTGTCGATTTAAATCCGCAAGTGTATGTGCAATCTGCAGTTCTAGCGGAATCTGAGCAATAGGACCTTGTACCAGCAGCAGCAGCAGCAACTCCAGTCTGATTTGATTAAGGTGAACCCAAGCGTTAAGCTGCTTGGGTTTCTTGTTTGTGTCGGGTCTTCCGCTCAGTGGCACCGCCGGTAGTGGTGCTGCGATTTGCCTCGGCTTTGATTACTGATGTGGTTTCCAGGAAATAATTGCTGCAATTAAAACGAAGATCGGTTCACCGGAAACAGGAGGGTGGCTCGGGTGCATTTGCTGCCCGAATGATTTGTGGCCGGTTCGGGGCGTGATTCGTTCTAGGTGATGGCTGAATAATGTTTTTTTTTTTTCTGCTACTGATTTGAGTTAGATTTGATCATAAACATTTTGTTCATATTTCCGTGAAAATGATGACAACATTACGGTGCCGGGAGCTTTCTACGCGCCCCAATGTTGAAAAAATTTTATGGTAATTTCGATTCCTAATTGAAATGATCATTTATTAGCGAAAACCCAATGGGCCAATCCCATGCCATCTATTTTTCCTAAACGATGTCCTAGACAACATAAAAAACGAACAAACAGACGCAATCCATTCCAGGCATGTAGTTAATTGAATACAACAACTGCAATCCCAAAATCAACCCGAGTAACCCCACATTTCGGCCACTTCAGTTGGTATTGGCATGACATTTGAAGGGGACATTTCCACCGATGATTACCATAATCATCATCGTGTTGTATACTATCCCGAACAACATTCTCTTCCACCGCAGGGCTGACCTTCTTCCATCCAGTAGTACTTACCCACACTCACAACAAAAGTACAAATGTTAAAACTGAAACCAACTGGGGCATCTTTTTCTGCCTCTCTCTCTCGTCCCCCTTCCCCGATTACTCCCTCCAGCCTGGAAACAATAGACATATTTTCTGTCCTACTCTTCAAATAATGCCAAATGGCAACCTTTCCGATGCTTTCGGCTTTCCAGCGATTCCAATTACCACCATATCGAGCTCTCTCTCTCTCTCTCTCGCTGTCGGATACGGGATTTTTCCGTCCTTTGTGTCACAGACACACAGCGTCACTTGACTGTATGGGCTACTTGGTCCAATGCTAGTAGTGCTAGTGGTTGCTATACCGTGCCGTGCCGTGCCGGTAATACAGCAACCAACCCACGAAAGAACCGAAAGAAATATTGTGTAAAGTGCCTCCAGAAGTGAAAGAGGCGGAACGAGCAGGAGGCGCAGTGACCGGGCCGCCCCGGTGCGGGTGCTTGGCAATGTAGAAAAGTGCTGATTTTTCAAGAATGAAAAAAGCTTTGTTACCTTATACGATCAGGATCCTGTTTGTGTGGAAGGGAGGGGAGGGGGAGGCCAGAGAATACACGTAATAAAATGGAGAATAACGGGGGTCGCTTTCCGCGCTGGCGAGGGGTAAACTAAAGGCTAAGCTTGTCACACATGTTACACTTCATTCATTGTTGCCTACGTGTGGCGTCGGATCGCAGCGGGTGAAACCTTCTTAGCTGCTCTCTACGGTCGACCGTATCAAAGTCGGTGTCTTTGTCATCCAGCCAGCTTGGAAAGCAGGTTGTCAGGGCTGGTACAGAGAAAAAAAAAAGAACTGCAACCCAGCGCCAGCGCCGGTGGTACTACAAATATGTATTTTTATGTTTCAAGTGGCACCGGTACGTGCCGAGTCCCTGCCGGCACGGACTGGGCGAAAGAATACCGGTGTTAACAGTGTATGACAAACATAAAAGAATAAGGATTGATGGGTGAAACCGACCTTAGGACCAGCATCGGCAAAATATGTGTAAGTGTGTATGTGTATGTGTATATCTGTGTGTGAGGGGGTATTATTCTAAAAGACTCATAAAAGGAGAGCATCAGCATGTCACACACCGATCAGGTGGTAGTCGAATGGGAGAGTTTCCTATCTTCAGCAAGACTGGAAACCCCTGTCTGCGGTCATTCGACAAAAACGGATGGCTGGGAAGATTTGTATTATTTTTTCTTGCTTTCGTTCTAAGCCACGCTCACAGCAACGTCGTCCACAGCAAGGCGTAATTAACTGCACAATGTGGGGAGTTGAATCGTATAGTGTACCGTACACCTTGGGGTTAACCAGGACAAACTAACAGGCAGCGGAGGCAAAAGGAATGGTAGGTACAGTTATTGAGCGAGAAGCTTTCACCGCTCAGTGCGAAACTGCCTGATGACGAAATAAAACAGAAAACTTCTAGTGCAAAAGAAAGAGAGAGAGCTCTATGACAGATCAAAGACTTCGGAGCTCAACACTCGAGGGTGCTACGACTGATAGTGAACCAATTAGCTGGAGGGTTTGAGTTCGCTTTGTGGATCGAGTAGTGCACTTCGCACATTTTTCATTGTTTCAACCAACTGGACCCAATGAAGATGGATAATTATTGCTTAGGTCAACGATTTTGAGAATGAAATAAAACTACTGCGATTTTTTGATATCTAAATTGAACATAGAAAACTTTTTTTTCTCCTAGTGTTGACGCTTACAATTTGACTTCTCTTTAATACACTTGAGGTGTTGTTAAAAAATCATCATTCAGTTTTGTTTTCCTTAGTGAACTAAATGAGCGTGATTGAGATAAGGGAATGTTTTCAATGTTCTTGTGGACAAAAATGGTAATGGCTGCTTCCAAAAGGTCACTCTCCGTACTATTCACAAGTGATATCATTCTTTTTCGTTTATGGTTAATAGTTACATACATTCTGTATAAAAATCTGAAACACAGAAGTGTGGATAATATTCACAACGTTCAGACAAGCCGCGCTATTGGCAAGCGAAACAAAAGAAAATAAACCTTAATGGGCTTTTGAATCAAACCATAAGTCGTTAAAATGGAAATGTAACCATCGAGTGAACATTCTGCCTTCGAGCTACTTCCACTTCCACGGAAAAGGACTGTTTGGAAATGCGTAACATTAATGCGTTAATGTCACTATTGGGTTTTGTCAGATTGGCAAAACCGATAAAAAGTTACTATGTTAAGCAACAATTTATCTTAATGAAAATCTTATTTAAATCATATTTCATTAGGTTAGATGAAAGACTGCAATTATACCACATCTTCCCCCAAAGAAAAAAAAAATGATGTAACTATGCGAAACCATCTCCGATCAATCAATCTGATTCCAGAAATAATTATATTGAGTGATATTCAGTCGTTTTTGGTTGTTTTTTCAGAAGCCGGAAGTTGTTATTTTGAATTTAAAAAAGGCGTCTGGAGTCAATATTTTATCGCAATGATGGATTACGGAAAAATTGATTGAAATATTCGTTTCATTTGTATGGCAACTCCTCTCCTCCTTTCAAGGACAAACCCGCGCCTTCGGGCATGCCAAATTTGATTTCATTTACTTTATTAAACCTTGAATTGTGCAAAAATTTGTGTTTCATTTGTGTGGGACAACACTCTTTCAGAATAGGGAGGGGCCTGAAACTTTCCTTATCACTTCACGATGGTCCAGAAATCAAATTTAGTGGGAAATTTGTGTCTAGAGCGCTATAGGAATGCTTTAGAGAAAAACTTTTTTTTACAAAGTTGTTACGTATGATAAACCGCTTTTTGAAAAATTATCAAAAATTAGGGTGACCCAAATTTTCGATGCAATCAAATAGCTAACTTTTTATCTTTGGAGATAGAATAAAAAGTTGTTCTACAATGTGATGGCTCTGTTAGTTTTAAGTATCTTTGAATAATAGAAATGTTCTTTTTTCTTTGAAAAACACCGATTAATACATTAATTTGTATTGTGCCGTGTCAAATCAATGTTGTGTGAAAATACTAACACCGATTTATATTTGGTCGGCGTGTGACTAGACCGAACCAAGCGCCACTTTGTTTAAAAATTGAGTTTTTAACACCAGTGGATGTCAAAATTGATAATCTATCTTTCATGAAAGAAATAACAAATTTGAACAGTTTTTCTTGGTATTATAAAAAAATTTCTCTGTAGCAGTTAGCAGGAAACATACGGGGTGGATAAACGTTGATCGCCGATTACTGGAAATAATGTTTTTGGCGCTTGGTTCGCTCTGGTCGCACGCCGACCATTTGAAAAACACATTTTTCGCTTAAATTTTTTTTTTTATTTTACCTTAAAACTGTCTTTAAACAACGTTTAGGGCTTTTTAAGAGAAACAATTTGCAATGCTGACATCGTGAATATCTCAATTCTACTCAAGGTTTTTTTTTATTTTTTTTATCAAAATATATGCGTTCTTCATTTGTTGGTCATTCTTTCTGGAGCAAACATAGAAAATATCCCTTAAGCAGGTATTAGACGACGCAAATATTTGCTATTTTTGGTACGATTTTTATTTGCACAAAATAAAATCTGTATTAAAAAATAGCAAATATTTGCTTCGTCTAATTACTGCTTTAGTTTCAATTCAAAGGGCACCTTTGACTCTATATTATAAAAAAACAATATCGCACGCTAGCCTGGGGGCGAATTAGTTGATTAGTTGACTAGATTAGTTGAGAGAATTCTTTATCGATATTGTTTTCGGGACATTTTGCATGTGTAGGATAAATACAACGATACATCGTGCCCCAGTGCTGAGTCGGGAAATTTCCCAGCTCGAAAAGATCCTCGACCTGATCAGGAATCGAACCCAATATCACAACCTTGTGGGAGAGCTAGCCGACCGAAATCGCAAACCACAGAACCACGGGGACCACACTCTATATTATATATATTCTTATATTTGAAGACGATTCTAAAATGAAATTCCAAGAAAAATACGGTTTTCAGTCTTTGAATCAAAACGCTACTAGGTTTTATGTCCGACGTTTCGGCCTTTGAACTTAGCCTTCCTCAGGCGATAGTTCAAAGGCCGGAACGTCGGATACATTCTTATATTTGAGTTAATTCACTTTAAAAATATGATAAAAATTTCAATAATTTTAAACATTATGGATGTGACAGCACACAGATTTATTGTTTTACTATTTCCTCTTAAAACTGGAATTAATTACCTTTAATTTAATTCTAAAACATCGAGAATCGATAAACTGGTTGAAAAGTAGTGCATTTTGGAAAATAAAAGTAGCAGAGTGATTTAAGAAATCAATGAAATAATTATCGGTTTCTGTTAGACTCTACTAGAAAATAGGATGTTCTAAAAGAGTCTAACGGAAACCGATAATTATTTCTTTGATTTCGCATAATCGCAAATTGTCAAAAGGTATGAAAAGTTTACTATACTAAATTAAAAAAAATAACTTAACTTTTGTTAGTTGCATTTTACACGAAAGTATTATTCAAAGGAATTGTTAGGGCACACAAAACACACATTTTTGCCTAAGACCATATATCTGCAGGACTTTTTCTTACAAAGTTATATCATATTTTAGCTTATTTTTCCGAAAACTTCAAGAACGTATAGGTTAAAAAGGGGCAAGTGGAATCATTATGTCAAACTTTTCCTTGAAGTTAAGCTGGAATACCATAAACTCCTTTAGGTTCTATCTGTCCCAATTCACCTATATTAGATTACGGTGAGCAAATGTTACAGTAGGTTTTCATATATCAATAATACTAACTTTTTTGTGTTAAGAGATAGAGAAATGGTTAATTCCGCAAAGCTTTAGAACGTGCAAAAATATGAAACTTTGCTTAACAAATAAAATTCCTATCCTCATTGAGTACAGAGTTACAGATTATATTCTATGAAAGTTACTTAAAAGTTAGTTTTCTGTACTTAACTTTTGTAAGTTACATTTTACAAGAAAACGTTGTTCTAAAGAAGCATTTTGTCAAACAAAACATACATTTTCGTTGAAAACCACACATTTCCAGGAATTTTCCTTACAAAGTTATAACACATTTCAACATATTTTTTCGATGACTTCAACAACGTATTGCGACAGATGGAACTTATAACAGTTCTGAGCACCCGAGCAAAACCTCGAGAAAAAGTATCAACATCATGATTCTACTCGTACCTTTCGACTTTATACGTTCTTAAAGCAATCGAAAAAATAAGCTAAAACATGCTGTAAATTTGTAAGAAAAAGTCCTGGAGAATTGTGGCCTTTAACAGAAACATGTGTTTTGTATGCCTGAACGCTTCTTTAGAACAACGTTTTATTGTAACAAACGTTAAGTGCAAAAAATTAACTTTTAAGTAACTTATACAGAAAATACTCTGTAACTTTGTACCCAATGAAGATAGGAATTTTGTTTGTTTAGCAATGTTTCATATTTTTGCACGTTCTAAAACTTTGCCGAAAAGACCATTCCTCTATCTCTCAACACAAAAAAGTTAGTATTTTGGATATATAAAAAACCTACTGTAACATATGCTCGCCGTACTCTAATATGAGTGGATTGCGACAAATGGAACCATAAGGAGGTTATAGTATTTCAGCTTAACTTCAAGAAAAGTATTGACATCATAATTACACTTGTCCATTTTTAACCTATACGTTTTTGAAATTATCGAAAAAATAAGCTAAGATATGATAAAACTGTGTGAGAAAAAGTCCTGGAGATATATGACCCTTGGCAAAACTGTGTGTTTCGTGTGCCCTTACAATTCATCTGTACAATATTCTCGTGTGAAATGCAACTAACAAAAGTTAAGTAGAAAAAAATAACTTTCAAGTGAGTCCCATGTTATATACTTTATAACTTTGTTCGAAAAAAAGTTAGGGTTTTCATTTGTTCAACAAAGTTTTATATTTTTGAAGCTGCTACAACTTTGCTGAATAAATTATTCTTCTATCTCTCCACACAAAAGAGATAATTTTTTATTTTTAGTATAGTAATTTTTTCATATTTTTCGACAATTTGCGCTCATGCGGGTCATTAATACAAACAATTGTTCCGAAGACTTTATTAAGCTAGGATGAAGGTGAAAGGTGCTATGGAATTAAGTTCCACTTTTTACCTTATTGGACCACTGTGCATTATGCACTCTATAAACCAATTTTCATTTAATGTCATTAGAAAATTTGAGAGTAACAGTAAGAAATAAAAACGGCTAAATTTTTCCCTTTTTTATTCTTCCCTTATAAAAAAATTTTTCCCTGCGTATCAACATTTTCTCTGCGTGGCTGACAGCTCCAGACTCACTGTTGGCCAGCGCGAAATGGAATTCATTTTCGGTACATTCGTATAACATCAGAATAAAATCTTTTTGAGTCTAGGAAATATGGGAAATCACGTAACTTGAAAAAAGGTGGAGTCATTTACAACACGAACGCGAACAGAAAACGAGCTTCTGATTTATGGTCAATGTCTGCATTGTTTGATAATTGAAAAAATGTAATAATCAATATTAAGTTTGGAACGACCGTCTCCTTTAGATCAGGCATTGGCGTTTAAAATCCATTCAATTGCAGTCCATAGTATGCCACTCTTCTAAATAAAGACGTTGTCCCACGTCAAAATTATTTTTAGGGGGTTTCATAAATGCTCTGAAAGAAACGAAACATTGGAGGGCATACCAAAAGCTCCAAAAAAGCTGCTACTAATACTAGAAATGATTTTGATGAAAAAAATACAAAATTTGAAATATGTATTTCAGTTACGAATAAAATATTCCTGTTTATTGCGTCTCGTCAAAGATGTCAAAACTGTCAAAAAATGTCAGAATTGTCAAGTTGTTAAAAGTGTGGAATATATAAAATTTGTCATATTAGGGAAGCACCCCTCGTTACTGCGAAACTACACGCAAAAGTTGGATGGAGGAAACCATGTCACGAAAGTAATCAGCGGTTTTTTGGGCACCCCAAAACTGATCGTTCACCCGAAACCGAAGTCTACCGTAACATCACGATTTTTGTGTGTATGATACATACTCTGATTTCGATCTCTGTCGATATATTCGTTGTACAACGGGCACATAGGTTGACCAGGGCTTGAGCTTTCGCGTGTAGCTGACAATGACCGTAGGAGCGCCAGCTGCTGAGGTGGGTTTGATGATGTAATCTTCGGTGAAAGTGATAAAACGAGGCAGGCTGGGGGCTGGGCTTGTGGCCAGAATGCCTGACTAAAGAGCCGCCAATTTATACTCAAGAGAGAGCCAGGAAAAAACCGTAGACTCCAGGGTAGGCCCCGTACCCGGTGATTGTGCCCTGTATAGGAAGACGCACAACCGTGGCTTTGGAAGAGATTGAAGAACGGCTGCCTAAGACCGACAAACCTGGGCATCTATTATTCGTTCGGCATTGAACTACTAGGAGAACCGTTGCCATTAGAGTAACATGAAGTGAAGTAGTAAAAATATGCTTCCAAGTTTAACCTTTTAAAAATGTGTCTTACTTTTCTACATCATGGTCATAATTTCAAACTTTTCTGGGTCAATAAACAAAATATATATGGTCGGTTTTTAAAATTTGACAGGATGATTTCCGCGGCCACTCTTATATGTGTTTTGCAGTATATTTAGCAAAACATTATTAGTTACCTATAACTTGTTCACGGATAGTTTTCGTATACAAGTTACAATACTATAAATAAAGTGTATGTTAAACTATATACGCTGTTAAGATTTGAGTATCAGTTTGAGTTCCTGTAAACGATAACCTTACATTACGTGCTCAACATTCCTAACAATAGCGCCGTATTCGGGGCACATGATTAGGCATATCGTGTAATATGCATACTACACCCTCCCTCTTTGGGAAGAATGATGTAACCATTCTTTTATGTGTTTTTTTTTCAAAAATCTTTTGCTTACATTTAATTCACATGATTGTAATAATTATAATTTCATTAATGTCGCAAATTTAGCTACTTTTACCCTTTTTTCGCGCCGTTTCGCATGCCAAAGATGTTACAAATGAAAATTTGCAATGAATTGGTATGGAGCAATGTGATCGAGACTTTACTATTTCTTAACTTTACAAGCCATAATCTGAATTAACGTGATAAGCTGAACGCCAACCTTCCAACTGTTCCGATTGGTCGAACAGCCCCCTTTCGGAACGGTCTCTTTCGAGTCACAACAAAATCATTTAATTCGCCTGACGGCAAACACATTAATACTGCAAACGATCGCTTGATTTTCCACCCCAAAATGTCGATTGTCTACCGACTCCTAACATTCTACCTCAACCCCTCTTTCTACCACAAGACAACCGCACTGATAAATTGAATTCAATTAAAAATATCCACAAACATTGACAATCCATTACGAAAATGAACTTTCAATCGGAAAAGTTCCGCGCGGACGACGTCGATGTAAAACCGCTCTCGCATCATCAATCCAATTTCGATCGCTAGGCTAATATTTAGTTTGCCACTAACGCGCTTGCACGGTTGTTTGTGAGAAAAGAAGCGAGAGCAAAAAAAATCCATCATTGCCCACATTCACACAGATCGGTTCGGGATGATTTTTTTCCTCCGCCTGCCGCCCCATTACAACACAATAGAATCAGTTTCGATCGCTTGAGTACACAGATAAAGGACCACCCTGCGCCTCCTTCACTCTCTCGGGGTTCCCGAAAAGGACACACACACTGGAATTATGCCTCCCATCACCGTCGACGGATATGGAACTATTAAGCCCCGATACAGAGTTTGCCCCGCTTGTCCGCACAAAAGCCTAAAACACAACTTCACCTTCCGGCGTCGCGTCAACGACGACGATGACGATAACCCGATGGTAGCCGCTAGTTTCTAACGTCCGCCGCTGCTGGTGTTACTGCTTTCTGTTCGGGCCAGGATTACAACCCGATAGAAGCCCGTGATACGGCAATCAAACAGAATCCGATGTGGAACGGTGAAATAGAAGAGTAAAAAAAAAGGGTAGTACCTACTTCTTGTGTTCAACCGGGCAAAGCAAACCGCCCTGGCCCGGTGGACGATGCACAGTTGGGACGACGACGGGAGGACCGTCAGCCTCAGATGCAGCAGGACAATAGTTCTGAAGCGGTTCCTTCAATTGAAATGGGAGCACAGCAAGCAAAACTAACGGGCATTACATGATTGTCGGCTCATCTTCGACCGATGTAATGGCGATGGCAACGATGGTTAGTGAGGACAAGGGATCGGAATGGGGGTGTAGAATTTTCCACTTTTTGTTGCAAGGCAAAGCTTTTCTCCCGAATCGTTTCTTGTTGTGGGGATCTGTTTCTGGCGCTTAGTGGCAATATAATCTTTCACGGGCAAAGTGTGGGCCTTGACAACGGCGACAGCAGCACAGCAGCGAAGCCATCAAGTGCTGGTGAATTGAATGGCTCTTGTATTCTTCTGCGCTTTACTTTAGCCCAGCAGAGACATCGAGGACAGGGCCAGGAACAGGAGGAGTTTGGCGTAACAATTGTGAGAGCTTGTTGGGCTTTCGAGAGGAATTGTTTTGGTCTGGCAAGTTAGAGTGGTTTCGAGGATTAATTTGAGAAACTTTTGCCGGGATTGAATTTCGAGGAGGTTTCTCGAAACAATTGATAGTGTCACACAATCGGGTTTTGTTCGGCACAACTGTGGAGGTAATTGTTCAGCCAGCGGGAAGATGAATCACCCAGATTTATCACAGTGACAGTATTTGCTCTCTCTCTCTGCCATTCTTTCTTTTCTGTGTGTAGTTTAAAGTTCACCCCTCAAAACAGTGAGTCTAATGGATGACAGGGACTGACCCGTGACGATAAAAGCATTGAGACTATTGGACCGTAGTCCAATCCAGGGCTTAACACTAACCAATTTCTGAAAAACACATTCAATTTGTGAAGTAATGCTCATATTTTCTACCAGCAAAATTCGTTATTTACTTAGCTAATCCGAGGCAACAAAAATGCGCTCCACTTCCTTCCTGCTCCTGTCCCAAAACCCAACCATGTCGAGGGGAATGAGATGATTAAAGAACCTCTTTATATGCTCCTGGCTGTGATACATCCATCCGTTGTCCGTTCAACTGACCAACTAAACTAACAGGCCCCGAAAAAAAGCGTATAGTATTACACCGGATAGCGAAGAAGGATATATCCAGATTAGGCAGTACGAGCCGTGGGCGGGGAGAAACGAGAACCGGCCGTGTTATGATAACATCCCATAAAATGGGCCCATCAATCATGTTCGGAGCTCGGCCTGCCCGTGGGCAAAATTCTACCGCACATTCCGGCTGGCCGGTCAAAGTGAATATCGCCCCGTACATTTTTCAATAGTAAATTGATTTCACTGGCGCTGGTTTGGCCAATGGAACTGTGCACATGCTTTGCACGGTTTTTTTTTTCGCTGTGTTCTGGCGACGTTATCCCTTTACCTCGTTTGAAGCCTTCTGACGGGATGATAGCGTTTGCCAGCGCGCTGGTCTTTCCGATGAAATATGCGAAATGAATGTCGAAAACTGAAACTTCAAAATCGAGGGGCATTTGGGCGGCTCCGGTTCGGGTTCATGAAGAGTGAAGTCCAAAAAAAAATAAAAACGTGGGCTATTCATGAAGGACCATTACAGGACAGCTCTTCTGTGGTAGCCAAGACCGGGATTTCTGACAGCGGCGCTTGGTTTTGCGGGTGCTGGCGAACATACTTTTAATGAATAAAATTGATACTACACTAGCCACTCGAGATCTGCCTGCCGGACCGGGGTTAGCAACATCAGTTTCGGCCGGTATTGGTATGCTTGTCCATCTATGTCCGCTCCTGGCACCCGCACCAACAACAACAACAACAACCATCGGAATATGATGAATAGTCTGCAGACTGTCCGGTGAAAAATGACGCTACTACTGCTGATGATGACGACGATGACGAGCACCAAAAATCTGGCAGCTTTCCGATTCAGCACCATTGCGAAACCCGGAATATACACAAGTACACAAACACTTTGCTAACTTTTCTCCACCACCGGTGACGGACGGAAGCTCAGAGCGAGGGGTGGAGGGGGTGTTCAATATTCATATAAATATTGAATGGCATTCCGTATCGAGGCGCTGATACCCAACGGATTTGGCCCGGGAACAGTGAGGTCTTACCACCGCTGGACTGGTAGCTTCCGAATCAACGATGGCCTATTGCCAGGAGACAAACAGAACAGATGAAAAAAAATGACGACAGATGTCATGCTTTGGGTTCGTTCGGTAGCCCACTGATAACGCGGGTGTTAGAAGTGTTTGTTTAAGGACTGCCTGGGACCGCTATTTTAGGAGAAGAAGAGCTTTAAAATGTTACCGACATTAAATGTGTGATTTTCAGTGCCACTTATAACTAGAGGTCAAAAGTTAATTGGCAAAGTACAAATAAAGAGAACATTTCCAAATGTTCCAAGAGCTTGATCGAAATTCAAAAATGAAATGAAATACTCTTGAAAAAATTATACCAAAACAACTGTTAAGTATAATTGAGTAATTTTTTTGACAAAAGATTAAAGAGGATCTAGTGGAATGTTACAAGTATTATTCTTCATTATTCTCTTTGACTCTCGTTTTATTATGAGGATATAGCTTTGGTGTGAAGCATTCTAGATTCATGATATACCTTTTCGCGGTAAGCGTTCCTTGGCATTAAACTATTAGGAATCTAAGTTTTTTGTTTTGAATCAAAGGAATGCTTATAAAGGATGATTGATTCAATGTTGGGAGTATCTAGGGGATTATAGAGGACCACATTTCTAGATAAAAACTCTTCTACGCATATGCCCTAACGTTAATGTACTCAGAGTTATTCAACTTTAAAGTTTCTTTAATACTCCACACTTCAACCCTTTATAAGACAGGGGCAACTATATTACCACCAACAACTTTCGTTGTTTTCTGCTTGATAATTACGAACTATGATCAATAATCAGAAATAAATTAAAAAAAATATTAACATTTTTTGAGCCTCGGCCCGTTAAAGGGTTAATACACTTGAATTCGTTCAAAGTGTGCCATTTATTTTTTTTTAATTTTTGCTTCCAAAACTTTATTTATTACATTTCTTTAGATATTTAAAGGCTGTATCATAAAAGATTTTCAGCTTTCAAATGTTAGCAATAAAATTACTCTAAGCGGTATACATATTAGGTGAGAGCCACTTCGAGTAAAGGTATTTAAATAACCTAAAAGTTCAATAACTCTGAGTAGAATAACGATAGAGCATATGTGTAGAAGAATTTTCTGCAACAAATGTAACCTTTTATTAGCCCCTGAAATACTTCCAACTATGAACTAATCATCCTGTATATGGCTTGACGGAAAACTCCTTTTATCAAAGCGAGCTGTTCCTGCGCTCGACATGGATCCTCATCAAGCAATTTAACTAATTCTGCGTCTTCATAGGGTTTTGGCCATCTTTCACGCCGACTGACCGAAATTCCCATCTTTGAAGCGACAGTACCAATCAAAGCGAGAAATTTAACTTAAAACGGCATTTCCGGAAATTTTTTTGAACTCTCGGATCGTAGCCCTAGCCTCACAATTGTCCTGTACAATAACAGTTGGCTACGAGCTTTGTGCATAATAAACAGAAGATCGAGGTTCGATACGGGGAATGTAGGACCAAGCCTTTGCTTTGTTAGTGATGGATTTCTGAAATATTGTGGAAGTATAGACCTTACTTAACTAAGAAATTTTGCATATCTCGTTTCTAAAAATTATGGTTTCAGTTCTAGTTTTATTTTCAGCTTCTTGTTCAGTTGAAGGTGAGCTTCAAGTCAAGTTTAAGATTCAATTTTGGTCCAGTTCCAGGTTCAGTTCCGGTTTTAACTTCAGGTCAAGTTTATGGTCTAGTTTCAGTTACAGCTTAAGATATTTTTAAGGTCCACTTTAGGTCATTTTTCAAGACGAGTTCCTGGTATAGTTTAAGCATAAATTTCAGGTTATTTCTGGTCTACTCCTAGATCCAGTTCTAGGTTTAGGTTAAGGTCCAATTTTAAGTCAATTTTCAAAACATGCTTTGAGACTAGTTTTAGGTTCAGTTTTAAGATAGATTTCAGATGCTATTTCAGGAGTATTTTTACGTTTAGCTCGAGGTCCAATTTAGTTCCACTGCAAGCTTTAGTTTAAGATCCTTTGAAAGGCCCACATTTTGGTCTATTCAATACAAGTTTCCAGTCCATTTTTGGATCCAGTTTAAGAATAAGTTTGAGGTTTAAATTTGGTCCAGTTTCGAATCAAATTTCAGGTCTATTTTTAGGTTCAATGTCAGGTCAAGTTCTAGATCCAGTTCCAGCTTGAGTTTCAGGTCTAGTTTGGGGCTGTTTCGGGACCAGTTTGAGGGTAAGATTAAGGTTTCAGTTAAGTTTCAAGTCCAGTTTTTCAAGTCAAGTTTCAGGTCCATTTCAAGGTCCAAATCGGTGGATTTTAAATCAAGCTAAAAATCCAGTGTCAAGTACAGTTTTTGGTTAAGTGATAGGTTCTGTTTTAGATCAAGTTTAGCGTCAAATTTCAGGTCTTACTTTGGTCCAGTTTTAAGGAAAATTTCAGGTCAAAGTTCAGGTTCAAATTTAGGTCTACTTTTAGGTTTATATTCAAGTCCATTTTCAAGTCTAATTTTGGTCCTGTCATGTTTTAAGATCATGTTTCATGTCAAGTTTAAGGTTTAGTTTCAAATTCAGCTTGAGACACAATTTCGGTCCTGTTCAGGATTCAATTTAGGGTAAGGTTCAAGGTCCTGTTCCAGTTTTAGCTAAGACTCTTGTTTAAGGTCCATTCAAGGTCCATTTTCAGGGTAAGTTCCAAGTCCAGTTATATCCAGTTTCAGAATAAATTCGAATCGTTTAAGGTGCAGCTTTGATCCTGTTTCAGGTCAAGGGAAGCTCGTAGTCTTAAGGTTAAAGAGTCCGTTTGACAAGCAAAAGGTCATGAGTTTGAATGACAGTAAAACTAACGCATGGGTTTATTATCAAGCCCTGTCCCAAGTTCGTATTTTCAACCTTTCCTTACGCTAAACTCCAGAAAATCAGTTTCTGTTAATACGAAAAAATCATACTGAAAATGTTGAATTATTTCGACATAATTGACATAATTCGACAGCACTGCAGTGGTTACCTAGGTTACCAATTTTGCACGTAAACAACTACAGCGGATATCTAGGTAACCTACTACGACGGGCTGCGGCTACGTTCATTTATCATAAAGTGTTCATTCATGATTAACAGTGTAATGAGTATGGGGGCGTCGCACAATGCGTTGAATGTATGGGAACGCGGGACAAAAATCAAAACAGCCATTCTAGTTTTTTGCCTTTCTCCTAGAAAGGTATAGCAAACACTTGCAAAACCGAAAGTATAAAAGTGCTCCAAAGGGCCAAATGGCATATATCACTCGACTCAGCTCGACGAGCTGAGCATTTTCTGTATGTGTGTGTGTGTGTGTGTATGTGCAGATTTTTATTCTCACTCACTTTTTTCAGAGATGGCTGGACCGATTTGCATGAAATTAATTGCAAATGAAAGGTCTTGTTTCCCCATAAGACCCTATTGAATTTTATTGTAATCGGATTTTTAGTTTAGAGGTTATGTTTAAAAATGTGAAAATCACGAAACAACGATATCTCAGAAACTACACAACCGATTTGAACAAAATTGGTCTCAAAAGAACGAACCACCTAAAAAACCTTTAACTTTTGAACTTTATGAAGATTGAACATGTGGTTCAAAAGTTATGAAAAGAAACGTGTTCTGAAGACTGTTTAATCTCACTCATGTTGCTCAGAGATGGCTGTACCGATTTTCATAAAATCAGTGTCAAATGGAAGGTCTAGTTGCCTCATGAGACCCTATTGATTTGTTTTGCAATCGGACTGTTACTTTGCCTGTTATGTTTAAAAATGTGAAATCCAGCTATGCAAAGGAACATATTCCGAAGACTACTTGATTTCCACAAAATTAGTGTCAAATGAATGGTCTAGCTGCCTCAGAAGACCCTATTGACTACTGTAATCGAACTGTAACTTCATTTGTAATGTACCGACTCGTGAAAATCACGAAACTTCATTATCTCAGAAACAACACAACCGATTTGATTATTATTATCAGATGAGCGGGCTAGTTAAGGGTTAACTGATGAATTATGATTGAACACATGGTTTCAAAGTTTGGCTGCCCTACACTTTCCCATTTCATTTGATTATAATCAAACTTAAGCAACCGTTATGTATTAAATTGTTAATAAAACAACGAAAGTCTATTATCTCAAAGATTACATGACTTATTTGAACAAAACTAGTGTCATACGAACGAGTCATCTCTCAAACTTACAAATAACAAACTTCATAACAATTTGATATGTGGCTCAAAAGTTATGGAAAGAAGAGAAATTCAAATGCTATTTAAAACGATACCTGCTTTGATCGATATATGTGGCCTCAACATAATTTAAATGTGGTGTCGTACTATTTGAACGTTCCAAATTCATTGATTCCTTGCAATGTGTTTAAAATCTGCAAATGCACGACGAATCGGTCATAGGATATGATCAAAGTCAAATAACAAACCGTTTGAAATGATTGGTTTTATTG
The DNA here is from genome assembly GCF_029784165.1 of Wyeomyia smithii. Lineage (NCBI taxonomy): Eukaryota > Metazoa > Arthropoda > Insecta > Diptera > Culicidae > Wyeomyia > Wyeomyia smithii. The sequence goes on from NC_073695.1 coordinate 10,356,746, forward strand.
AAATGACAATATTCTCAACTTTTGGCTTGTGTCCATCGCCTTAATTCTTAATATATTCATATTGGGTGGTATTCTGTCATTTTCAGCAGACTTTCTGGCATCAATCTGACACCGGAAATACCCGTATTGGGAGGTATTTTTGGTTATTTTCCAGAAACTAAAAGTGGTCGTCTTTAAATTCAAAATGGTGTCCAGGGTCAATGTTTGGTTTCTATGCATCATCTCGATTACGGAAATATCCATATTGAGTATTATTTGGTCATTTTCGACTGTTTCCTTTAAGTTGCCATTCAGCGCTTCAAAATGGGGCCTGAGGTCAATTGTTAGCTCCTTGCATCATTCTGGTTCCAGAGATACTCATATTGGATAGTATTTGTTTATTTTAGGCTGTTGTTCACAAACCGGTAGTCGCCATCTTGGATTTCAAAATTGTATTTAGGATACTGGTTAAAGAAAAACTCATATTAGGTGATATTTGGTCACTTTGGACTGTTTTTCAGAAGCCGAAAGTCGTCATTTTGGACTTTAAAATTGCCTGTGAAATCAATTTCTGTCATCTGGGCGTAATTCTGGTTCCGAAAACATTCATATTGAATGGTATTTGGTCATTTCCGGCTGTTTGCCAGACACCGGAAGTCACCATCTTAAAATTCAAGATTGTATCTGTGATCGATTCTAAGCTTCTGTGCATCTTTCTGGTTTCGGAGATGCTCATATTTAATGGAAATCGTCCATTTCTGGCTGTTTCCCGGAAACCGAAAGTTGCTATCTTACAATTCAAAATGTTGTCTGAAGTCGATTTGTGGCCCCAGTGCATCATTACGGCTCCGGAAATACCCATATTGGGTTGTATTTGGTCATTTGCCGCTGTTTTTCCGACACCGGAAGTCGCCATTTTGGATTTCATAATGACATTTGGAGATAATTTCTGGATTTTGAACGGCATACTGGCTCCTGTGTATTATTCTAGATCCGGATATTATTATATTGGGTGGAAATCGGCCATTTTTGACTGTTTTCCCGAAACCGGAAGTTTCCATCTTACAATCCAAAATGTTGTCTGAGGTCTTTTATGGAACATATCTGTTACCACTAAAACATTCACCTGCCAATATGATACCATTTAGTTGATTAGTTCGCGAGATGTGCAGAAATTTGTGGAGAAACATGTACTTCCAGAAGAGGGAGGGGCGTAAACCATTATGGACATATTTGTTACCTCTAAAAACATTCACATACCAAATTTGGTTGTATTTTCTTGATTGGTTCTTGAGCTGTGCGAAATTTGTGTTTCATTTTCACGAGATCTCTCCCTTATAGAAGAGGGAGTCGGGTGTCAAACCATTATGTACATATTTGTTACCACTAAAAACATTTACCTGCCAAATTTTGTTCCATTTGGTTGATTAGTTCTCGAGATGTGCACAAATTTGTGTTTCATCCAACTATTATGGACATATTAGTTACCCCTTAAAACATCCACATGCCGAATTCGGTTTCATTTGCTTGGTTTGTTCTTGAGTTGTGCAGAAATTTATGTTTCATTTGTATGGGACCTCTCCCTTCCAGAAGAGGGAGGGGTCTCAAACTATCATAGGAACCTTTATCGGTACCAAAAACCCCTACATACAAATTTTCACGTCGATCGGTTCGGTAGTTTTCGGGCCTATATGGATCAGACAGAACCTAAAGAGTGAATATACATTTATTGGATTGAAGCGGTCATGTTAATCTATTTTTACAAATAAAAAATTTAATGAGAAAGGCTGGGTCTGACCGCTAGGTGGATTAATTTATGTTCTCAATTGGTGTGACACGAAAAATTTTTAGTACTAATGAGAGCTACTATTTGCATAATTTGCGAATTTCAAATACGTAATCGCAAAAATGTCTCAAACGCCATTTTATGTACATATGCATAAAATGATATTTTTCCAAGAATATTATCCATTACGAGATAAAAGACTTGAAAAGCATTTCAAATGAAAAAGTGACCTAAACTCCCCTTATTTAATACCTTTTTGATTTTGTTTGTATACGGTTTACTGCTGCAAAATATTTAGACAACATTGATCCAGGAATCTTTTATGTTTTTGCACATAAATTACGTGTTATACATAAAAATAGGGGACATATGTACGATAAACTGCTCACTCTTGGTTCCAGAGGTATCATTCGAAAACGTGAATTCCGGTTGAAAGAGCAAACTTGAGCAATGAGAATCGCTTCCAAAGTTTGAGGAATTTTCCAAATAAGGGGAAAAAGTGAAATTCAGAGAGGTACTTTGGTGTACTTTTTTTTGACGATCGATTTTAAATCGAAAGTGTTTTTTTTCTTCAAGCATGACCAAGAAGCCTTTAACTTCCAAATGCACTACGTTGTGTCTCAATAGTAACATGTAAAATGTAGTAGTTACATGCCTCTACCGTTGCCATATTAGTTTTAACTTGAAAAGATATAGAGTATATTAAAAAATTATTTTGAAAACTATGAGAATTTTTCAAAAATAACGTATCTTTTGAATAGTTGAAACCACTTCACAGTAGATGCGTTTCATAATCGTATGGGTGAACTTACGGAGTTAATAATATCATTACAGTACGTCTCAAACATGTTTAAAACATATCAGCATATAGAATTGGTTCAATAAGAAATCAATTTTTTTGATTTTTGTCTATGGAACGTTGCACTGTGCGTCGTGAGATGAACAATTGAACAGTGATTCGAGTTTTGAGGTGGAAAAATGGTTTGCTTTACAAAATTCAGGATAAATCTAGCTAACTTTACTAAATATACAATGCCGAACAATTCCATAAGAGCACGTTAGCGTATTTTGTTCATTTGTTCAATGATTTCGTGAAAATTTGGTGTTTAATCCAAGCATTTTTCGTGAATATCGGCTTAATGAGATGAATAATGGAGCAGTTCCTCTATGTTTTTTTCAATTTGAGAACAAATTATCACACATTTTTATAAAAACGTTCATTAAATGCTCTATAATTGTTACATCTACGCATCAGAAGTTATTGCATTTTCTTTCATTTGTATCACCGTTGAATAAACAGCCCAAATATTATTGTTCGATGAAAATAAAAAAATCTGATTTCCTTAAAAACATGTTACTTAGCGATTTATCAGCCGATTTATAATAAAAGCTTCTATTTTATAGTTTAAACTTAAATAAATAACTGACAAATTTCAAGTGAAGTTAAAAATTTGCGTCGAGAAGTTTAAAAAATTAGATTTACGCTCGAATAACTCAACATATTTTAATGAAGTTAGTACAAACCTGTGTATATTTTGAAAACTCTATTTTTCCCCTTTCCAAAACGGCTAAAACGTTCTAAATCAGTTGAAAAACAAATGAATTAAAAAATAATTTTCATGCGCTGATGTCAAAATACCAGCATTTTAACCATAACTTCAAATTTTAGGGGTGTTTGAAAAATTTCTACTATGAGCGAAAGTTGCACTCGACAAACTTACAACCTTCACTGTGTCACTTCAAAAGTTCTTGCATTTTTATTTTCATTTGTAACACCGTACAATCCTCTCGGTAGTTAGACTCTTTGCTGTCAGAGCACTTTTTAATGAAAAATATTAGGAGGGCGATATTCAAGACACGACCGCATGACGTTGACTACCGTATTCTCATATGCCATTAAAACAAATAGTATGTAGAGGGAATTGCAACGCTTCTTTTACAAAACTTCGAGGCACCAAAAGGCCATGTACTACTAACAGCCACCAGCATTACGGGTGAAACCGGCACGAGATGACCGGTACTATTTTTTCTTTCCTTCTTTCAGCTGCTAACAACTAGCGTCCGTATGTAACCAGTACGGTTTAGTAATGAAACTGATGGGGTGAAATGTTTTGAACAGTACCTTTTATACCAAGGCTTCGTCAGTTAGTTAGAAAGAAGGAGGGGCTAAGCAGAAAATGGAATGACAAGGAACGTAAATAGGCATCGAAAACAGAAAGTGACAACAACAACAACAACAACAAAGTCAGATCGATTGTATCCGTTAGTGTCGACTGTCCACTGTAGTGATTGGCTGCGCGGTATGATTTAGACAATCGATATTAATTACCAATGTTGCAATAGTGTATCTCAAACAATAGTTTGTTTTTGTTACATAAATTTAACCGTAAAAGAATTTCTGATCGAATGATCCCAAAACCTCGAAAACCTGATTATAAATGAGTGAAAAATAAGCGCCCAAAATCTGACCACTTTTCCCTGGTTGAATTACTAGATTTTCAAATTCAAGCGCCTAACTTCGATATAGACGTTAGTCAACGTCAAAAAAAGTTGTTCGAAAGCCCGCGATGGATGATTTTCCGGAGTGGGTCCAAATGAAAGGTAAAAAGCTCAAATGAAAGGTAAAAAGCTATATTCTTGAATGGTGAAGATTTTGGCGATGCCCATTCTTTTAAAATAAAGTTGCTCTTCGATACACGCCGTGACTTCTGCTTTATCAAAATATCATTAAATAGTTGATACCATCCAACTCCGCATGCCATTTTCACATCGGAGATAGCCTATAAGAAACAATCAAATATTACCCTTCTAACCCGTGACTTATCAACCATCACTTCCGGGTTAGAAGACAAGTGTTTCTTGGGTTTCGAGGAAACTTATTCAAGAAAGATTGTTCTTGTGATCGCCATGGAATGGCTACGAAACAATGGGTTTGTATGGCACAATCACACCCCGGCTTACGGTACCACCAAAAATGAGTATTTGGAGAACATGGATGATGCCCTGAGACCTCAGAATTTGACACCATAAGCTATTTTCAATTCCAATATGGTGACATCCGGTTTCTGCAAACGACCTTAACTGGTCAAGTGTCACCCAATACCATTTTTTTGCGGGAACCGGGAATATGCCTACTGGTTGAAAACTAACTCTAGATACCAAGATGGCGACCTCCGGTCTCTGAGAAATAACCTAAACGGCCATATACTATCCAATTTGAATATTTTTGCCATCCCAAACGAATCCCATACTTCACTTCGAAATTCTAGAAGGTGACTGTTGGTTTGTGGAAAACTATTCTGGATATGAGATGATGCTCTTAGGCCATAAAACAACACCATAAGCCATTTTGGAAAGGCTATGTGAGTAGGTAAATCTAAAACTGATTCTAAATTGTGAAATATTTTGTCCCAAGCAACTATGAAAAACCATAATAAAATGAATTTGTTATGGTACTTTGGATATGACCGGTTCTGGCACTAAATAGTAAAAAGGCCTGTTCAAGTAAAACAAACTGTTGAGTAAAAAGGTAAATCTTCCAGTCCATCTTTCGGTTGAACGAATATTTTACGTTAGAAATAAAGCTAAAGTTTTTTCAAGCGTTCTTGGCTGGTTATAAGTGAGAAGAAATATTTGTAAAACACCTTAAATATTGTCAAAACTCATTGCTTGTTCATTGCCCAAAATCCAACCGGCAATGTAGGGAGGGGGATGCGTCAGGCTAACAGCAACAGTAACCGCCGAATTGCCGCATACTGGACATATAACCAAAATTACCTGCTATAGATCCCTGCTTGATACTGCACCAACAAGAACAATAAAAACCTCTCCTCTGTAAAAGAGAACTTTCAAGCGAAATTCCTCGCGAAGCCTGACCGCAGTATTGCACTCGCGCCTTCTCCGGTACGATGCAGCGCAAATAAACTAAATCATTTTAACGTTTATGACCATTATAATTATTGCTTCTAAAGTATGTACAACCATTAGGGCACGTACAAGCTGTTAAAGCTTTGCTTGCTGTTTTTTTTTCTCCTTCCGCTCCAGCAAAGCGATCCTACGCACATGGTAACCGCGTTGATTTCATTGCCTCTGCTGCTGATGGTTGATGATGACGATAATGACGAGCTCCGATATTTCTCGGGGGTCGTCCTGTAAAGACCATCGACCGGCGCACGTACTTACCGGCGACCGAACCGCGGCAGTTGTTTTCTGGGTACCAAATTGGCCGCCGTCGTACACGGCGAAACCCCGGAAAAAAGCTCATTGACGTCGTTTCCACCCCCTGAGCATATCAAGGCTAATAGTTCCCACCCAAGTTCTGCTGGGCTTTTAGGGTGAAACGCGCCGTGAGATCGTGAACATGGGTTTTTTTTTTTTCAGAACAAGCTCACCACTCTCTCTCTCTCTGCTGATGGTTTTATATTTTGGACAAGGCTGTGTGGTGTCATAATGAGGTTTCACGAACACGGACGTTTTGATTGCAGTGGTTTTCGAAGGCAATAAATTCGAACGTGAGTGGTTTTAGTAACTCGGAGCCCCACTCGTGCTGGGTTGGTCGGAATGTTGATAGAGTTTTTGGCCCGCGTTCTGTCTGCCCGATTGACAATTCACCTTCTACGGTAGTCGCTGCGGTACGCAAAAGCTCGACGAACTGCTGATGATGATGACCCAATAGAAGTGAACCGAGCGAAGCAGTGCTCGAAACGAACCGAACTAATTTGATCGTTTGGCACTCTTTCGTGATATAACTTCGTCAAAAAAAAAGGAAAACATAACAAATATTCCTCCACTCATCCTTCGTTGTTATGATTATTATTATTCATGGAACAGCAGATTAATGCCTTTGTATCATTTCATCACCCCCCCCCCCCCCCCACTGTTCCTTTCGCCGGCACGCAGCTGCCGTGAGAGAGACTTTCCATCAAAACGTGACGTCTATTTTTTCCTTCCCGACCCTCAGTATCGGAACGTCGCACAGAGGAGTTATTCGAGTGAAAACCTGGCCAAAACTATTTTCGCTGCTATTTAGCAATGTTTTAGGGTGATATTTGAGTGAAAAGTGGAAATAAATGATTTCAGAATGATCAGATGTAAAATAAGTTCAATTAACCCTTTTAGGACCAAAAAAAAACAAGTTTTACAATTTTGGAATCTGATATTAATAAATTTATTTTTTTTCCTTTACAGAATAGAAAGATTGAACGTATATACAACGATTTTACGTAAATTATGAAGCTTAGGAAAGACAAAGAACTAACATACATACATACATACATATATAATATATGTGATTAAAACGACCGGCATTTTTGCTTCGCAGTTAAAAACATGTTTAATGAAAATTTTTACATCAGTTTCACAGTTATTTGGTACCATTTATTTGTAATTTGTTTGAAATTTTAACTTTATGATATAACCGTGATAACCATGATTTATGGGCTTCTAATGCCCATGGGAAAAATGTTGTGTTCGTTCCAAATTCCAGTCGCCGCTTTGTTTCGTGTTCTTGTCCTGAATTTAGCTAATCTAACACTCAAGCGAAATAAAATGGACAGTTGAATGTTTATTGAATTAAACTATACAAAAACTGAAATCCCTTGACGTGTTGAATCTACACAGCAGTGTTAATTTGGCTTTCATGCCAAAAAAAATAGAAGACTTCTCAAGTTTAGTTTATTTTTATTCTGCGGTTCAGGTATCATGAATTTATTACAGATAAGACGGAAAAATGAAAGAAATGCTTGACGATTGCAAACCTGAAACGAGAGAAATGTTAAAGAAACTGCTCAAGTTAGAGATGAATCACAGTTGTTTACGTTCGCTTAGCTGGATTCTTCATCAGAGTCGCTTCGAATTTTCGCAAAGTCTTTATCATAGCTTCCCACGACGTTATCTATCTTAAGCATATTGAGAGTTTCGACGTTGAAAGGTTTACTTTTTCTCACTGGATTCTTACGGGAGGAACTCAAAAACGGATCCGAGCTTAGCAGCAGCCTGTTTAGCATATCTCGATTGCAAGCCGTTCTCGAGAACTTTCTCGTAAAGTTCTGGCGATATACTCTAAAATGTTTATTACGTGCCTCTGCAGCCTCCTCAAAAAGTAATCCAATCGGCAAAAGAGCGTGCTCTATGACACTCTTCCCGTGCACTGAAATCTTATGAACGGTTGGGGTCAGGGGATGCCAAAGATATAGTGATGTATACCTCCGTGCTGTATCCATCGCGTATCTCGAAAATTTGTCAGGGTCTATACTGTGTCCACAAGTTATAACCTCTATTATAATTTTGAATCGGTGAATCAATTCTTTATCAACACCAGTTATTTCAGCAACCGCATCAACTTCCTCAAAAAAACGCCTAGCAGTGTTGCCATCATTTGTATTTCCGCAACCTGCTTTCGGCACATCCACCAGAAGTCCGAGCTTAGTTTTCATTTCCGTTTGAATCTGTTTTTTCCTCTCCGCAACGATCCCTTTTTCTTCGTCAAGACGAGCTTGCCATTTTTGCAATGGTAGCTTGTAGCTCAAATGAAGTATGAGTTCAAAAAAAAGAATTCTGGCATGTAACGTTGATAGGCCGAATCTAAATGTATCTTGATTCTCATTCGAAATTTTCGAATCATTGAATGTCTTTGATGTCGCACCACAAATGTAACACCGCATGGTAGATGAGGTGTTACACTCTGCATTGCAAACTTTTGCATCAACCATCGTGGGTTGGAGAGTATGCTTAATTTGAATCAGGTGTCCATTGCTTGCATAGTATTTCGATTTTAAAAGTTGTGAGATTTGCTTTTCGACATGCGACATTTCCTTCACAGTTGTTTCATTGGTTTCACGTATGAGCCGGCCCCGAATCGGGCGACAAAATCTAGGTGATGATGGAGTTGGATTTTGCCACACCAACTTGCTTTTGTTGTCGTTGTTGACAAACAGTCTTAGGGGTACGAACGAACTTAAAAAAATGTTACTGTCACTATCGCCACTGTTTTTAAATTTTTGTTTAAATTTGTCTTGCTGTGAGCCGTCACAACCCCACCTGGAGTATAGTTCCAAACTTTGTTGCTCTTTTGTTGCTAAGGTTGTCAATATTTCATCCAGATAAAGACATAATCTGGTTACTGCATGGTCCAGTAAGCCTTGAAGCTGAACCTCTAACCAGACTTCAGAAACCGAAATAAATTTTTCTTCGGGGTAGCATTGTGCCTTAGCCTTTTGCAATGACGAATATGATGGATAGATAGACTTATTTGAAGCATTAAAAGTCTCCCATTGACTCCTTGCCAGATCTGCTTCAACGAAAATAGCCAATGCTTCTAAAAGCGAATGTCTATTTACTTTTGCAGTTTCTAATTTTACCAAAGCTTGTTGATAGGTATGTGCTTTAGATGGTAATTCACTAACATCTTTGATAATTGTTGCAGCCGCAATGTTACCAGATGCCCGTTGACTCATCTGCGTTGCATAAATTAATTCTTCAATTGGTACACTTTTCCGAAGTTCCTGTGTCTTACGCCGTTTACTACGTTCGCTTGCCTCAAAAAATGTTTTGTTGGGGCGTCCAGCACCAGAAGTTCCCACTTTTCGCCACATAGGAAAACATAAAAACCCCATTAACCAACAAGAGTGCTTTTGAACAAACGTCTTTGTATTGTAAGAGCAACTAGACCATCTTTTTTTAAACTCGGATTTGAACTTAACCAATTTTTGCTTAACAGTGTGCAGTTTATCATGGGGACAATTAAGTTCTTTTAATAGTTTCTTTCCCATTAGGTCGATTTTTTTGAATATTGAACCAGTATTCCGTTGCATTACCTCATAAAGACACTGCCTTGTCACAATTTTGCAACCTTCACTATAATCTAGAAACGAATGTGTAAACCTATGAAACCCATGATCTTAGATTCTCAGTATATTGACAACTAGGTTCATTTAGACCAAACAAAATAATACAACGATGAACTAGCTGAAAATGGCACTTAATAATATACAAATGACTGACTTGATTAAACTTACGTTCAACAGTACTCATGTCTAAACAGGCAGTTGTTCGGAACTCATGTAATGGAACTAGTATTTTTTTGTAAACTGTAAGAAGCTAACTCAGAGCTCAGTTAAAGACTTGTTTTCTACAATGGTAAAAACACATTGACCTTTTATAGCTGGTTCGAGTATTGTATCAAAGAGTAACTCCAAATATCGCACACACAACTTAGTGTTTACATTTACATAGCCTAATGTGTCTCCATTAGTGTTAGTGAGCAGATGAAGTAATACGCTCGTGCAAATCGAAGAATTTACCAGAAAAATGATGTGGCAAAATATTTTCATTTCGAATTTTCAATTTGATGCTTACCGATTATATGATGCCTGCGTAAGTTGGAAAAAGCCGGAGTGTTTTTTACCCGGATTATTAATTCTGTGCATCGAGCGCCAACACTTAACGTCAAAATTTATCAAAAACAACATTTTTCAAACGGGTCGCAAATGTCAAGCCGGACGTTACCGGATAAGCTATTAGCAAGGATGTGTTCGTGGTGATATGAACTTTCATTCCTCCGAAGATGATATGATCGGATTCCGCGAGATTTTATAACTTTTTCAATATTGAAAATGCTCAAAAATACATAAAAATCACCCATTTCCAAAACTTCTAAAGAGTAGTTATAATTTTTAATTTCGGAATTTCTATCAACCGGTTTATTAGCATTGAACAGAGAGAACTCATTTGCTGCAAAATATTGATCAATTATCATTTTGTTGACGCCTGGCACAAGTTGTTACTATCAATGGTTCGATTCCCAAAAAAAATGCCTGCACTGAAAATATATTTTAGTTTATTCCACGAAAACGTGTGTTTTATATACAAAACCTTTTGTTGTTTTCTGCAACGAAACCAATGCGTAATAAATATGAAGGTACTTTCGTCAGAACTGTCAAAGTACGTATTCGTATACGTAACGAAAGGTTTTAAAAATGAACGCAAACGAACGCTGCATAATGTAAATAGTACGAAAAATTATTGAGCTCACGCAAGTAATTCGTACAAAGAACGCTGCATAATGTGAATAGTACGAATAATAAGTAAGCTTACGCAAAAAATTCGTAGAAAGAACGCTGCATAATGTAAATAGTACGAAAAATTAGTAAGCTTACGCAATAATGTATACATTATACGAAATAAAAAAAAACCGGTTTGCCACAACGCGATTCTAGTTCTATCGATTGCGAGAGAACGACGAGACGACGTGCACACGTTCGTCTACCCAACTCAACCCCAGAGACGTACAAATGTTCACGAAAGTTATTTCTATTGATGCGATTCGATGCGGTTCTATTGATGCGAAAGCGATGTTGTTCCAGAAGCGAATAAATGTTCCAGAAAGCAAACAGATTCGGAGTGAAGTGAAGTGGTGGTGATGAGGAAAGTCTGACAGAATAAACCCGTGCCTAACCATACCTAATCAGAAATGGCCTGCTTCTATCTAAACAAGATTTGAACTCACAACCACTTGCTTATCAAGGCGGACTCTGTAACCAAGTGGCTACCAGCTCCTTTCATACGAAATCAAAAATAACAGAACACATTCAAGTAATTACTCGTTGTAATCCACGTTCATACGAAAGTACATTCGTTAATTGTACAAATTATGCGTAATGTTGCAATTATATTCGATATTTTGCAATACGAATGTTCTATACAATCAACAAAAGTGCTGTACAATCTACGAATTCCACGCTTACGAAATGTGCATGAGTAGGAATAACGAAAAAATATATGTATGCGCGCGTAATAAATATGAAGGTACTTTCGACCGAACTGTCAAAATACGTATTCGTATACGTAACGAAAGGTTTTAGAAATGAACGCAATCATTCGTACAAACAAACGCTGCATAATGTAAGTAGTACGAAAAATTAGTAAGCTCACGCAAGTAATTCGTACAAAGAACGCTGCATAATGTGAATGGTACGAAAAATTAGTAAGCTTACGCAATAACATGTACATTATACGAAATCAAAAATAACAGAACACAAAAATTTCGTTCAAGTATGTATATACTCGTGCTTCCATTTTTTTGTTCGTTGTTATCCACGTAATGTACGAAAGTACAGTCGTGGATTGTACAAATTATGCGTAATATTGCAATTTATTCGATAACATGAAATACGAATATTCTATACAATCAACAAAAGTGCTGTACAATCTGCGAATTCCATGTTTACGAAATGTGCGTGCGGAGAATAACGAAAAAATATTTTCAGTGTGAAAATTTGTCAATGTTTACAGCGCTCCCAGCCTATGTAAACACCGTATAATGTTAATCGAGTGGTGGCATCTTGTGAAGCATTTATTTAAGATGCTGAAAAAAATATAGTGGCACCAGAACGCTCAAAATTTTTTTTTTCTAATTTTGGCCAGCTTTTTGTTCTAGGTACTCCTCTGTGCGTCGGCTGAACAAAAAGCAACAAAGGATGTACAAACGAAGAAATGGCAGAGAAAACTACTGCCCAAGCTACTATGATACTTTTGCACCGTAGTTTGCACCGTCGCGTCACACTCCTTCCTGCTATCCTCCACCAGTTCCCTAACGGCAGCAGTTCCTCGTTTTTTACCGAAGAAAGAAAAGCTTCAACCAGGCGGAAGAATAATACGAACTTGGCTGCTGTCGGTGCACTACTCCCCGGTCCGTCTGATCCGCTGTCACTGTGTGTTGTATACTGCGTGTGTCTGTGCGCTGCAGGATTTGCTGTATTATTACGAAGTGATCCTGTTTAGCAGCAGGAGCAGCCAAAGGCGTCGGAGTACGAGCAGAAAACATGAAGAACAACATTGCAAAACTAGATTTGAATGGAATCGTTGTTGCGTAATAATATGCTAACAACAACGGATGGAAGGGCTGGAGCAAGATTCAGAGAGAGAGAGAGAGAGAGAGAGAGAGAGAGAGACAGAAAGAATACTGGTAGGGTAAATATATACGAAGTATTCTAATGAAAAGAAATGCGAAATGTAGGCATCGGCGGAATTAGGATCTTAGCCCCGAAGGAGCTGGGCCCGATCGAACCTAGGACTGGCTTCCTGTTACGTGCCAGTGTGCCAAGGGAATGCTGTTGCGCTAGTTCTTTTTTTCCTCATTCTAGCCAAAAGGAACAACAAAAAATCTCCCCGTAAGCCGATGACTTATCCTCCGCACAAGTATCAAGCCAAACTCAACAGCTCAGAAGCCTAATCAACTTACACAGGTTTTCACCATCCGACTTCAACCCTTCACTGTGGGATTTTCCAAGCTGAGGTAAAGTGGAGCGGAACTAGAACGTAGGAATTTGATAATCCTCCATGCTGTTTACTGTTGAATGCTTGTAACTCTTCATCTCGTGTTTTTTTTTACTAACCTAACCCGTAATAGTCACACAAGAAGCGAAAAGCTCCTGCAGAGTGTCTGTTTGTGTGGATGTTCATTGCCATGAATACGAATGTTTGTTTGCGTTTTTAGGGTCGTTATTGCATTGTTGTCGATTTTTTCCCACCGCCTCGGCGGGCGCGTGAACACATACTCGCACACACACACACACCCGCACGTGCACACATACGTCAGAGTGTGCTTTTTATGCGAAATTATATATGATAATGTGCGAAATAATTGTAACGATTTGAATTCCCTCTATGATGCCATTCCGCAGTGGCTGTGGAGCATGGCGAAAGTTCGCACAGAAGTAACAAGTCTTTCTTTCTAGGGGTTTTTTCTCTTCTACTCTATATTGGCTCAGTGAATTGTTCCGCTTTGCTCGCAATTTTTTTTTTTTTTTTGCATACACCAAACCGCCAGCCATGCGAGGAAAAACTCCGTTCGCACTAACATCATATCATATTCGCATATATAGTTTTCTTGCTTTATTTTATAGAATAATTTTATTTGCATATCTTATTGCTGCAATTGCGACTTGCGACTGTTGTGGCTCAAGAGTTTGCCGACGTGGACACCGACGACGGGGGGTTCCTAGAATGGGAGAGAGACGAGCGTGTGTGTATACACTTTTATTGGCACTTGTTGGTGCGGTCGGAAATCAATTTTTACGAGATAATTTTCCGAGCTTTTCTGGCTGCTGTCGGGTGGTGCTGGTGGTGGCAACGATAGTAAGGAATTAAATTTATGGTTTGGCAAAGATTTTTCAATAAATATTTTTATTCCTTTAGCATTACGATGGAAGCGCAGTTGGATAGTGAGTGGTTGGTGGCGTGGATGGATGCTAGTAGTTTATTATTTCAAATCGTTCGTCACTAATCGGTGGTAATATTTCATTCGCTGGAAGACGGTAGATTTATTGGGAAGCTGAATTGAAATTAACTAGAATGGCACAGCAGGAAATGTTGAGAGCAAGATCACAATTGCAGTTTAGCCTGCACTCTGAACTGTGCTTTTAAGGTGAAACGGTATGGGAGTTAAAATTGACCGACTCCGAATTTTCGAAGGCATAAAACTTAGAAAAAAAGGTAATAATTCACCTGTTAAAACATATTTTTATGTTTGCTAAGGTGATGCAAACATGAGGATGTGCTTTCACAGGCGATGCATTTTCATTTTTTTTTTCAAGTCTTGTGCCTTTGAAAATTTAAAGCCAGCCAATTTTGGATCCTATACCGTTTCACCCTAATGTAGCTATTTGAATAATTAAAATTTCGGGCATTTTCTGGAATTTTGAAGTTTTCAATATTTTTCTTGCATTTGCGGCAAAACTTCGAAATATTTGACATTTTTGACATTTTGATTTATTTTTAAATTTTTAAAGTTATTTCCATTTTTTTAAATTTTTCCAATTTTTTCAAATAACCGAGTCTATATATAATCGAGTTCGACCTGTATACAGACAAAGAAGAAAAAAAAATAAAGATTATTTTTGTGCTACGTAATGAATGGTCATTCCTTAATGGATTCATAAATTTAAAAAAAAAGTAAGAAATTAAAATAATTCTAAAATTTAGGAAATTTCCAAAATCTTAAAATAAAAAAATTAGGATTAAAAAAAACACTAGTTCTTCGTTCTCAAATTATTACTTTTTACTCAATAAGAATATTTTAGAACTGCAGTGGCTTCAGCAATGTTGTTTGATCAATTATTCTCAATTTTAAAGCCTTTGGAATTTTGTGAATAATCTACCTAAAACTGGTTCTCTTATTTTGGAAGAAGGAAATCCGTTTTGTTCGCCAAAGTTGTAGCATATTTTATATGAAAATTGTTTTTCGTAGACATCATACTTATATATGGCCATTAAAATAAACTGTTATGGAGTTTTCTTTAGAATGCCTCTAAAAACTTTTTTTTCAATATCACTTTTTGTTCTAATTAAAAAAAATCCAATGTAAATTAGTTCATTATTGTATTGAAAATTGGCACTAACCCAAGAAATGTGACAGATAAAAATTAACTTACTTTGATGAAATTGTTTTTTTATTTCTTTCGGTATAGCGAACAACGTTGTAGAATAATACAAAAAATGTAGAAAACCACTATTAAATGTTATATCAAAAAAAAAATTCGTGGCTATCTATTTCAATAGGCAAATAAAAGTATGGTGTCTTTGACAAAGCTGTTTCTCAGGTTTCACAGCTTTGCTGAACAAAGTGAATTTTTTACATGCAAAACTGAAAAAAAAAATTCGTTTCCCAATTTTAGGTGGATTAGTCACAAAATTGCAACTTCGATAAAATGGAGTATAAATATTGGATTAACCTTGCTGAAAGGGCTCTAAAATCATTTTTTTTTTTGGATCGAAACAGTTTCGATCACGTTTTTGCAGTCTTAGAAACAGTGTGCACCTGTAAAAATATGCACCTTGTTAAGCGTGTGCAAGGTTTCATTCAGATCAAAATTGGTCGATTGAATTTTTGTGAATTTCCCGGTCATATGGAATGGCCTTTCTTTTTAACTAGAGTTTTCTGAGCCACAACGTTTTGAACAAAACATATGCCAAGGTTCATACACTCTTTTAGAAAATTACTCTTGAGTCCTAAAAAATCCTACAACCGTGAAAAATACTCATTTTTCTAAGTCAAATTTCTTGGACCTACACAAAAAAATTGTTACACCATTCTTTTGAAAGGGGGAAAGTGTAGTATAATTATCACAAGACGTGTCTATTCGTATAACCCGAATACGATGCTGTCGCTAGAACCTTGAAACTTCCGCACGCAATTTGAAGTTCAGGTTTACGCGTGCTGGCGTGAAACGCTATGCCATATAAATAATTCTTCGTAAAAAGAAATGCTCGTTAAATTAAGTGTTGCATGAATGTAGCAAGGGGTGTCAATACCCAGGTAAATCCGGTTTGGTTTACCAAACCAAGTATTTATTGCGAGCGTTTGTATTATGGCACACACTTCATGAATGGTATTGTAGCTTGTATGCAAAAACTGTCTGGGAACGAGTTGTAACGAACTAATAATACTTTACAAATTACACTATAAAACACCCTAAGAAATTTCTTTGGGCAAAATATCTATTCGTAATATAAATATTAAATTTTAAAATGAGAGTTAAAATTTCTTGCTTTTTTGTGGGTTTTTTTCACATGCGCAATTCCAAATTAATACCAAAATTTTATTTAAATAATGAAAGACAGCCCACACAACTGTGTGAGTAAACACAAAACCTAAATTAAAGTAATTCCTATATAAATACGTTTGTTTGCTCCGTTTTTTCTTCATTAGCGATGTGGGCAATAAAACAATAAATTTGACTTTCAAATGCGACAAGTCTTCAGAATCTGGTATTTGCACAGGATTAGCGAGGAATAAGTTTGTTTTTTGCTGTCTTCACCACGAATAAAAAATAAGTAAAACCACCGATCTTCCGAAACAGCATTTTTAAACCTTATATAAAAGTGAGGAGTTTTTAGTTAAGATTATTATTGTATTGTTCGTTTCGTTTCTGCAGTCTATTCGTCTCTAAAAATATCAAATTTTATCCCATGCGGCGGTTTATATCGACGGAATCCTGTTCAGAGGCCAGAAGTCATTACTATACGGCAGTCACTACTTTTAAATCCAAGATGGCCTCTTCTGCTTTTTAGAAGCACTCTGAAATGGCCAATTACTAACTAAAGTGAGAATTTTCGGAACTAGAGCTATGCCCATAGGCATTTTCGAAGTGCAAGTTGGCGCATTCCGTTTTCAAAAAAAAAAGCCAAATATAATCCAATATGCAGTTTACAAAAACGAAGTCCAGAGGCCGAAAATTAACCCCAGAAGACATCTTGAAATCCAAAATGGAAACTTCACGTGTCTTGAAAACAAATTGAAATCATCAAATATTTTCCAATATGCATTTGGAACTGGAATAATGTCCAAAGGCTGAAAATCAACTCCAGATGCTAGTTAGTAGTCCAAGATGGCAACTTCCAGTTTTCGGAAAACAACCTAAAATGGTGAAATATGCTTTATTCGGGACCCCGGGTACGGTCAACTAGTTTTAAATAATGATTATCAACTGTTATCGGTTTTCGATTTGAGACACAATTTGCAAAAGTGGGAGCTTGAATGTGTTTGCACAGGGATTCGGTTAAACTAATTCTTCAATCGAAATTATATTTGATATTATGTAATATGGTTTTTCAAGCATAGCTTTTACAAGTGATGGACTTCAAAGAAAATTTTGTACACACAGGATACTGAGATAGTTTCCAAATAAAACCAGGCCTCCCTCTGGCTTCAAATAACTCTTACTGTTGGATCGCATTAAGGTCAGAATAAATAATAAATAGACTTACTAACCCTTATACTCGGTAAAAGCGCTAACAACAATTGTCCGGCGATTATTTCCATGAATTTGCACTCTGGAAAACGCTCGATAAAGATCTGCTAATAGGATCGCAAATCCTAATTGCCTTCCAGGTGTGTGCGTTTGCATACCAGGGCCACCCTCTAAAATAAACGCTCCAGTTCACGGCGAACCCTGCCGTCCCAGCTAACAATCCAAATCCTTGTTATTTCCAACCAAACAACGGACGGTAACGAAATCGACGCCCGTCTTGTGATAGAAGCTCCATCTTGGGTGCGAATTCTAGGAACGTTTCCTTTTCTTCACCAAAACCGAACCGCAAGAGCGAACAATGAAAGGACGTCACCTAACACGAAATCTTAACCCATTTATTGCGCTCGCTAGAGGGACCAGAAGAACGCGTATAATGAGCAAGGTCGTTCCGAGCTTTCTGCCGGTCCACCGGAAAGTCTCGCCCCATTACACTCATTGTCAGCCAGTCAACTGCGAGGACCATCCTGTGACTGTCTGCCTCTTATAGCTCTTGCCTGCAAACTGGCTGTAATTTAAATTTGTGCACATCTTCGGCACATCGTTCTCCTTCCCCCCTGGAGCGAGCGCAACAATTTCTAACGAGCTGCCGCTGCTATTCTCTACCGTGCCCAGAGACGGGATAGTTGTCATTAACGAGAACGACCAGCTGAAACTACACACGATAATAGTAACGATATGGGACAACTTAACGAACCAAAAGCAAATTTGTACATCCATACGCAGCGCGACGCTCGCATATTTGCAAATTGTGAAGCCTGCCGCCCAAGGTATGGGTTATGCATGCGGAAACTGCGGCCAGGCTCCTGTGCTGTGTCTGTCTGTCAGAAATTTCTCTCCGTGTCACGTTGTCAACCGAACCGACAGCCAGGCCAGGCAGTATAAACAACAGCGCCCGAATGAACAAAGGTAGATAACACAGTATCAAGCGTCGCTGTTGCCAACCTACAAACAACCAACCAACCGGAGAAAACTTTCTTCCTTCCAAAGAAAACTTTGGCCTGGCTTGTAAAGCAGAACGGGGTGCGGAACGCACATAACACGACACACAACAATCTAATTAAAATCTAGTTTATACCATCGCAGTCAGCTCCTTTGGGTGAGGAAATTCTTCAGGATACTTTCATCCCTCACAGGGAAAGGTAGCCAGCCATCCGCAGAGATAAAGCATCGTCTTCTCGGCCTGTTTTGCATTCCCCTTTTCAGCCATTCACTCCGTAAAGTGAACACATTATCCGTAATTGTATTAATAATCCTGACAGGTTAAAAGCACTTGAGAACAGTTTAGCCATGCGAAGGGTGACGGCTTTCGGACTGTGCGGTCCAAAGGGACTGCGAAATCTGATACCGTCCCAGCCACTAAGTTGATGTTATATCTTTGCCCATCGAAGCCAGGCCGATTTAAGTTTGAAAATAGTCGGTTTTCCGAAATTGCTACAACAAACGCTACGTAACTCCTCAGGGCAAACCGACCGTATTTAAACATACGCGTCCAGTACCTACCCAAAAGCCCAGATTTGCTTCTTATCCGAAGATTTAAAGAGCAAGAAGAAAAGGAAAAGCTTTGGACACCGTATGGTCGCACCCGAGCAGGAGTTAATAATGGCAAAATCCGACAGTATCTGAAGTGGTTTTACCGCAGCCACAGCTGGTGCTTCTGCGACGGCTGCTGCTGTAAAGGAAAGCCTTTGCGCCTCCGAAAGGAAAGAAGAGGGTCATTGAAAAACCACGCACTTCTCTCCAGAATAATCCTCGTTTTTCACAATTTTTTCTTAGCACTTTTGGGTGGAACAAAAACGCTGGCTGCTCCCGACGGCTCCGGTCAGTTCTCTAGCGCATGCATGCTCTCCGGGATCTGCGAGCTTGCGGTACTCCACACTTCGGACACACAGGACGGACGGAGCAGGAAACTGCTGCTGAAAAGACGAAAGAAAGTGTGCTTAAAAAGAACTTCATTATCCCTTTCTTCGCTTGGCTGATGAAGAAGCAGTCACTACCGCTTCTGCTCCGGCGCTGGTCTGCCTGCTGGTCATGAAGAGTTAATATTTCTCCCTGTGTGTCGTCGTACGTCGTACGTGAATGGGTGTGAGTGTCTCTGTATGTGTGCTTTCCCACTTCCACCAGCCAGCCGTCATTATTTTCCATTCCGAAAGAAGCTCCTTAAACCTCAAGTGGTCCGGTTGTAGCCCACGAAGCATCCTCTCCGTGCCAGAGATGATCCTTACTCGAGGGGTTGGGAGGGGGGATCTCTTTGCTAAAGTGGAGAATGGTTCTGTTGATGATGGTGATGATGACGGCGATGACGTTGCTAGTGATGTGGCTTTTTTACTTTAATTTTTTATGGAGCTTTATAATGAGGGTTTTGTCTTGAGGATTTCACCGCCAGAAGAGGGGCGGACTTGGATCATTTTTCTTCCCCGGGTTCCGAGTCCTGGGAAAACATTCGATTCTGTTGTGGAAAACGAACCCTGGGGAAGGGGAAATATAGGCCTTGCTCGGATGTTCGTACTGGATGGTTAAAAGAAGAGTTGTGACTACCACCAGAGCCAGAAGATGAGAGAAAAATCTTTGCCTCTGTATAATGTTTCAAAGAGCTGGTCGAGCTGACGAAAGCATGATTAAGGAGTTTTTTTATATTTTTTTTCACTTCCCAGACTGGTCGCGTGCTGTGTGCAGCTCGAGAGGCTTGTGAAGTTTTCCTTTCAGCGGATGCTATTTAATCGGATTTATAACTGTGGAAAAGAGAGAGAGTGAGAGATTTAATGTTCCAGTTTACACCTGCGAATACACTTTACACTGGGAATAGTTGAATAAAAAGCACTAACAGGGCAACTAGGTTTAATACTAATTAGAAAGCAGCACAAACTGAATAGCAAACATGAAACATGAATTACACTTTGCATGATAATTCTTGCAATAAAAATATATGTGAACAGAGGTGAATTTTAATTAACATAAATCAGTGTCTGGGCCATTATGAAATTCCCTAGGACAATTTTGTTCCGTATTCCCACGTGTATTCCCATGTGTTCTCTCAATTTATTACATTCTTAGCTCTATCTGAAATCGTCATCATTATCAAGTTTTTATTACTGTTTCTTTTTTTGATTTGGTGATATATTGTATAAATTAGAAAAACACAAGTTCAACTGAAAGAAATTTGGGGAAACATTCAAAACCAAAATTATACACAAAACAGACAACTGAAGGAAGAAAAGATGTGAAAGTATTAGAATCCGTCGATGACCACGGTGATAAAAAGTACTTTCATTCCCCATTATAGTCGTTAGAGATGCAGATTCTTCCCTAACATGGCCGGTGGCCGGTGCCGTAATCGATCTTTACAAAACGGAAGCTTCTGAATTGTCGTACATTGAAGATGGTAAATTAATCCCAAAAAGCCATATATACGTGGTTCTTTGTGCAACTTCACTAACTGACCACGGAGAAGCAACTACGAAATTTGCGGTGGTTCAAGCTCAAGCTCAAGCTGTTCATTGGAATAATATATCCAAAAATAACAAAATGATTGCTTACAACCAGAGAAAATTTTACTTTATTTTCTTATTTACAGTATTTATTGGAGTTTTGCTCATCATTCATTGATATGATAAAACTTTTCATGTAAAATTTTCTCAGAAACACGTTAAAATTATCGAGTTTAAAATTAAAATTTTCGCAATTACCGAAAAATGCAATTTAATTTTCAAATGCTAAAAGAAAAAAATTCTAGCGATACTGCAGCTCATAGCCGATATCATTTTTAGATTCCTTGATTATTTTTTTTTTACAAATAATGCATTGGTTTCTTTCTCGAAATAATTTTCTTGTGACCATGATTCAAAAAACCAAAGGTTTTCGATAATAATGACACTTTTAATTTAAAAGGAGAGGACCCCACGGAGAGAAAAGTGACGATTCAGCACCAAAGTTGTGATTTTTGCATAGTGACCCTATACACGGGGTAGACAAAATGATTGAGACAGGTAAAATTTTGTCAATCTCTAAATAGCCAGAAGTGTGTGTGTCAAAATGTGCATTCTTGCAAAGCTTAGTACTTCTTCTGACATATTGTTTTTCGTTTGGGTTTATATAGTTCCAATGAACTATAACTTATTCCGAGTTCATTTGTATTCAAAGGTTGAAAATCTGTCGAAAAACAATCTCTTGAAGTTTGAGAAAACCGTTGACACGTTTGTACTTTTTTGCACACTTGAGATGGAATGACCCATATACAGTTGTGTGAAAATGTCTGATTGTTTACAACAACAGTGACTGAAGCGCATCGAGAGTTTAAAAAAAGATTACGAAAATGCTGATCTAAGCAAAACAGCCATGATTGGTTCCGTCGGCGGGTATTCCGATGTCGTGAAGAAATGCCTAAAACCTTCAGAGACGTTAGAGGAGTTAGAGGAATTACTCGATGTGATTCAAGCCAAACGCGGGAACGGCTTGTTTCGGTATTAAGAATTACCCGCCAAGCTATTTCGAAGCTATTGCATGCTTAATGAACGATTGAAAAACAGAGAGCTTAGCTTCCTTATTATTTGAAACCAAGCGACGTTAAGCGTCGTTTGTCGCCTGCGAACAACAGTTCCAGCGGTGAAAAAGGAAGTGTTCTCTTCAGCGCAATGTAACGAGTGACGCAGAATGAATTTATCACAGCAACTCGAAGTAAATAAATTCGTGGCGTCGTTTTGACGAAATAAACACGCTGCAAAGTTATGATGTGAATTGGATCAAATCGGTAGGCCCTATTGAAAACGAATGCAACCATCATTGGGAAACGATATCGATTCCAATTGATGCGATTTAGCCTACCACAACGCGAAAAATGGCCGCAATACGAGCAGTGACACGATAAAGAGATTCTATTACACGACAACGCTAGGTCTCATACTGCCAAAGTCGTTAAAGTTTGCATAGAATGGCTGAAGTGGAGAATCCTACCTCACCCGTCATTTTCCCAGATGTTGTTCCGTTCAATGTCGCATAGAACCCCTAGAAAATAGAACACTTCTTTCGTGACAGTATTCGAGCCCTGCCAGAAAGATGAGACAAAGTTGTAGCTGGCAATGGGAAATATTCTGAATAATTCGTAGGTAACTATTTTTGACGTGAGACGACGACTTTGTTTTCTATGCTAGATTACATTTTGTAAAATTGGAAATGAAAGTGGTAAATGTTTCGTCAGATTTCAAACGATTATAGCAAGCGAACGATTTAATGCATCTTAGCCATTTATATGTCGGTGGATACGTAAAATGTGTGACAATGGTTTGATATAATGTTTGAAATTATTGCTTTACTGCCTAATGATGAAAAAAGGTGAAAAGTTTCAAGGTCAAAATTTCCCATACATTTACCTCGCTATTGCTTTACTTTCCGAGCACAGATAACAATAACATGGACGGAATAAATTCCACTGCCTACATATTCTGACTCAACAAAGTATTTTGTTTCGTTTCTCTTTCTCGAAACTGCGTGACCACGCCTTCAATGCAAAAATCTACGCTCAACTCGATACAAAAGACTGCGTGTAGAAAATTCAACTTTATTCTTTTTCTTGACACGATAGCAAGTGGAACTCTTATACCTGTGTGAGATACACGGTGTATAACAGGCGTAGTGAAATATGTTAAACGAGAGCTGAAATCACAATATCTATATTTGTCCTACGTCACCATTTCATACAACCCCAAACAAAGCTGTACACCATGTAGTATTTTAACATAAAGTTGCATTTTCATTGACAAAACAACAAAAACGCGCACTAAATGAAGTATTACGTTTTATTAGTTTGTTCTAGAATGAAAATAATAACACAAATAACCAGTGATAAATAGGTACAAAATCAATTGAAAATCTAGCTTGGAACTTTGACTGAAGTTAAAACTTAATAATGTTGAACTATCAAGATTATTACAGTATTATCGTATTTATATTTTATTTTAAGATGTTCTCAGTTGTGCTCAATTATGACGCCTTAAATTTTGAATTTCAAAAAAAGCATTATATTTTCAGATTATGGATTTATTCTCGCTCAGTAATAACTAATTTCGTCACAGTTTTTTCAAAAATGTTTCTTTCAATAACGATTCTTTTACAACCTTTCAATAGTATCGATTTATTACAAATTTTTAATGACTTTCAACAAACTACATAATAACGCAAATAAAACGATAATAAACCATATCAATTTTATTCACCTCCAGTTGTCAATTTTCAACATTATTTCTGACGTTTTGCCTTGCTATAGATGTTTTTTTTTTTTTTTAATGATTGTTCTTTAAGCAAAAAAAATAGTCATCAATTAACTAGCTAAAATTTAAAACTAGGAATAAATTTCAATAAAATTGAGCACAGCAAGGTAAACAAAAGTTGAGCTATATTTTAATGAACATGAAACAAATAATTTAAAAATATTTTAATAATATCTCTAAAAAATATATTAAAACACTTACCACTCGTTAATCACAAGCTAAATTAAAGTTAAAAATCGGTCCATTCCAACTCTTTTCCTATCAATTTCACAATCAAACAGATCGAATTTCGTCACAGTTATATCGATATACGCAAAATTATTTTGACTATTATTTATTTGAACCAAACTTTGCACACACGTATTTGGTTCAGCAACCTAAGCAATTTCCGCGGGTGGAGAAGTTTCAACGTAGGATTACGTCTTACCGCATTATATTGTTATACATTTCGCAATAACTAAAACCATGATGGAACGTGGGAATGAAGGATTTCAAACGGAATTAACTGTACGATAGACTACAATAATCAATATGTCGTTAGCTAGACAAAATAAAGGAAATTTTTGCGACCTGTCAGCTACCATTATTACTTCATTACTCAGCAGCGAAAATTGATGAAAAGCTTCATGGTCAAAATTCCGCGAACAGCGAACCAAACACGTGCGAGCATATCTAGCACAGACACCATGAGTAGACACCTACCGTCTGCCGTGATCGTCTTTATATCAGTAGCAAATTTTTTTTTTGACAGAATCTCCCTGTCTGACTAACTAAAGTTCGCTTTCATGAGCCTAGCCTAGTTTGATGTCTTGAAGATATAGTATTTCTGATTAGTTTTTAGCAGCCCCTATTAGTAGACAATTTATTGATCTGTTGTGGCAATGTTATTTAAAACGATGTCTTGGAGGAAAACATGCTGGCTCAACTGAAATGTTTTATCTAACATGCATTCGGTGCTTGATGCTCGTCTTTGGATCGGCACGCAACGAATGTAGAACGACACCGCACAGCAACTATTTCTTTTTTGGTTCTTTTTTCGGCTACATTTAAGACATTTTTATACATTAAGACATTTTTTTTCTTCATCTAATATTTATTTGACACGGCACAAATACAAATTAATGTTTAACGGCGCCAATTATAACTTATTTCTTACTCTCTAAAGTATCTTAATAACTAAATGCAAATTTTTTATCCTCGCTGCCGACTACGAGCTAAAATTAAATCGAACTTAAGTTAGAATGGTTTGTTATTTGATGGTTTTCCATTGCCGTAGGTAAGCAGCATATGCAATATGTTCCGCTGCTGGGCCGAGATATTACGGACTGGCATATAGAGTTGTCTCCCTCGGGCCCTGGGAGTGTTGTGCGGGTCTGGGGTTTGGTTCCGGATCCGGGGTCTTAACGTGTTCTTGTCGTTTGGTTGGATTCAAGTTGTAGGCCATTCAGGATGTAGACGGAATGGGACTAGACTGGGACATGGATGGATTTCAGGAAAACGTATATAAGGGACATGTAGGGACATGTCACGACTCGCCAAGACATCACGAACAGGAACAGCCGTCTGCCTACCTTCGGCCTGAAGGGAAGCTATAAATTTAGACCTCGCGTCACGGTGTACAGGGCATGACCAAACAACGTGCTCTATGTCAAGATAACCTTCACCACAGGAACAGATACCACTTTCCCCGAGCCAAACACGACGGAGATGCGTGTCAAATCTATAATAATTGGACATAAGCCGGGACATCACGCAGATGAAATCCCAACCTACATCTAACCTATTGAACCACGGGTTCGTCGATACCTTGGGGATTATGGAATGAAACACCCTTCTCAGTTCCCCTTTAGTCCATGAGTTTTGCCAACCGATGATCGTATTCTGACGTACAAATGCGAAAAACTCATTAAAGGCAATTTGTCTTTCATGGGTTTTGAGACATTGTTTGTTTGCCTTTCTGTGCTTTGTGCCGTGTTCTGGTATTACAATTTTTGTTTGCTTTTTGTAACGTTTTTAGCACGGACGTCGCACGCAGGTGACCATATCGTCAGTTGACAGGGTTATTGTTTCTTCTTAGAGAATGTAGGAGAACGCAATGCGAAAACAACTGCTCTCACACATGTGGGTAAAGCGACGCACTTGCTTGAAGAGGGCAGCGAATAATTTGTATCTGAAGAGCTCGCAAAAAACACCGCACTGAAATCTCAAATATTATTCCAGAGAGAAAATAAATTGGTGTATTCTCACTGGAGTGTTTGGCTCAGCTGTGGTGTAAGCAGCAAGTGAATTATTTTTTTTTTCGAGTGGCAGAAACACAACACAAAGCAGAATAAAGTAGTTTGGTGCGAAAAATTGGGGATTGCAGTGAGCGGATAATATTTGTTCTGCTTCTTCCACATATTGAGAAGAATAACAATCCTGTCAATTGATTTCAAGACTGGCACAGGTCAAAACGGATACGATACTTAAAACTTTAGATTTTTGCTTATAATTCTGAAACGAGTTTTCGTGAGATAAAACTTAAAAATATTCAGCTGCGTTTGCCACCAATAACAACAAATTGTAAAATTTCGATTTGTGCTTGTCTTCGCCGTGTTTGCCGTATAGCTACGTCAGAACTACACTTTTACACTGTAACTGTTCGTTTTGACGTAGAACTACGTCTTTCCGTCAGCGTCCATTTTGAGATTTCTCTCGCATCTTGTGAAAGGTTTTTATATGTAACATTTCAAACATCTATAGCGATGTATAAATCAACACATATCTTTATGGTTTATACATCATTCGGTTCCTGAATTTCAAAGATTTATTATTAGCATCAACAGAACGACATATTATTTTTTTTTTGTTCACAACATTCATTTGACACGGCACAATACAACTGAATGTTTTTTGGAGCCAATTATATCTAATGCCTTATGGTCTAAAATATCTTATAAACCAAAGGCAATTTTTTTATCCTCGCTGCCGACTACAAGCTGAAACTAAATCTATTACTAAAATTCACATGGTTTGTTGGCTTGTTCTTAATTAAGCAGACAGTATGTGCAGTAGGGAAAGCGAAAAATGAGCGTACTGGAAATATGATACAGATTTGGAAAAATATACCGCATCCCGACGGGACTTGAACCTGGGGAGGTTACGGGTTCATGTCCCGTCGGGATGCGGTATATTTTTTCAAATCTGAATCATATTTCCAGTTCGCTTATTTTTCGCTTTCCCTACTGCACATACTGTCTGCTTAATGAACAAGTCCTAATTGAATTCAAAATTAATATTCAACGAACAACGTGTACACTTCCCATACACAGATATCGCAAAAATGTACCGTACACTGGGGTGACTTTGATCAGCGGGGTGACTTTGATCACTCTACTTCTTTTTCGAATTCGTGATAAAAAGTCCTTGAAAAGCTGGATATTTGTCGTTATCTTCACTGATTGTGTTTAGATACGTCTGTATTGCTACTATCCATACATTTTCTGCTATTAAAATAGTGTTTTTCATGCTAAAATATTAATTTTAAAATAAAGTGGATTTTGAGCGATTTTTATTGCATACAAACGATTGGTTCAAGCAGATACAAAAAAACAAGCCGCGATACGTACAGTTTGTTTATTTTGTTCCCAGATTAGTTCCTAAGATAGAAAAATATTAGTACAATGATTTTTATTATTGTTTTTCTAATTTTTACCTCAAAGGTAATGTTGAGTTGCAATAACCTCAATGGTTTATTACATGTTTTCTTCTTAACGACAACCCAAGACGTCACGTAACGTGCAACTTTGGATTTTTTGATAAGCCATATTCCACGTGGACTAGTTTTTGGTGATTTTAGACCCCTTTCCCTCTTCGTGGACAGTCGTTCATGTATATTCGAAATTTTTGTATGATTCTCGGACATTCGCCAATATAGACTGTTCACGTGGACTGTGAATAGCCCCTAAATTGTTTTATTCATATTTATAAACTCATTTAAGTCGTTTTAGATTGTTGAAATTTGTTAGAGCAGCAAAGTTTCACTCCAAATTCATCAAAACAATGAAGTGATCAAAGTCATCCCGGAATGATGATTGATGTGAAAATTTTAGAGCACCTTTAAAAACTGCAGAACTGTTGCTAAACTTTTGAAGTAGTGACTGGATCTTGCTCAATGCATGCCAGTACTTATTTAAAAAATATAAAAAAAATGTATTCAATATATACTCAAAATATTTAAGATAATTGCAAAAATGTGATCAAAATCACCCCGGTTTACGGTACCAAATATTGTCTTTATTCTCGCATCTTCATCGCTACCACATAATTGGTCGTTTAATCAATCAACCAACTGTTCCCGTGGAAGAGATGGTCTCATTTTCATGCAAAAAAGCAGTACAGGCATGCGGCTCACGTTCATTTTAAATCTTGCTTCTGAAACAGGGGCATCAGCAGCGATAAAGAGTTTAATTTGTGCCGTGTCAAATAAATGTTGTGTGAACAAAAAAAAAGAGTTTGTTTGAATTTTCGCTTTAGTCCGGTAGGCGTCGAACAGCATGGTATATAAGCCCTCCATCAGGTGTATATTTGTTTATAAAGGATATCAATTCTAGTGGCTGAAGGGTAAGCAGCAGAAAAAGGGCCTATTAACTACTAATCGGAACGGAATTTGGTTTTAGTTCAATGATAGGGGCAATTGTTACAAAACAAACACTGTCCTTCTCATGACAAACAGATCTACAATTGAAAAGTTATTGGATTTTCGCTTTTGGGTATACGCACAATGGTAGATATAGACCGAATTGATACAAGCTTGAAGAAATATTTTTTCTTTTGTGGTGGAAAAAGCTCGAACACTGGCATACTTTCCTCTACAGGGCAAATAGGATTGTAAATTGAAGAGTTGGTTTTCTCCTTTCTATAATATATGCCGTTATAGCCAAAATGCAGAAAAGCTCACAAGTTTGAAGATAAGTGCTCCAATACAGGGTGGTAATAGCTCGAGTATTGTCACACTGTCTATTTTCTACTCGACAGGGTAAAACTTAATTTATGACATAACGAGACATGTCAGTAATTGCGTTCGCAGTGAGGGGGTAGGGGAAAGTTATGTGCTGAATATGTTATTACAAAGAGATATAATAATAATAATGCGGTGATGAAATTAAAACCAATGACTTTGGCTAGTAACAATTCTGGACGTGGTAATTTTAGTTTTCTATCCTCTTGCTCACTATGTTGTGAATTAATGAATGATAGCTCCTCGTTGTCCTACGTCAATAATGCCCCTATGTGTTAGAAATAACCTTGTACTTTTTTGTTTTCGAGCTGATGAAATTTTGAGTGCCCTTTTTTCAACCAAAACAGCCACAATATCAAAAAGTGTACACTGGGGTCTTTTTACGCGGATTATTTTTATGCGTTTCTTCAATCGCGATTTTTTTTACAATAACGCGGATTATTTTTACGCGATTTGGAAGATTATTTGTAAGTATCAAATAAGTTTAGTGTAAGTAAATCTAACTTAATCGTTCAAACGCGGTCAACCAACTACGTAAAAAGAGACTCCAGTGTAAATATAATTCAAACTTATGACTACGCGCTATTCAAAGTAACTTAATAACTGAAGCACTCCAATTGGCTGTATGCTTTTTATTTATTTAAAAAATCAACAGTATTTTTTTCGAAAACCATTCTTTCTGTAGAAAAATTGCTTTGAAGAAAAATACTCCATAAAAAATGTATATCAAAAAACTTTTTTGAACTATGAAAATTTAAACTGAAAATTTAAATTTAGAAAAAAAGGGCTTGAATTTGTTTTTTTCAAATGGAAATAAATACTTGAATTATTCAAAACCATTACAGTACAACTATCCTCAGGAATGTTGAAAAAAAAATAAATTTTAAAACCTCAAACTCATAACCTATAACTGTTTCCTGAAAACAGCCTAAAATGGTTGAATGGCATCCAATAAAGAAAATAAAGAAACCGAGATAATGACTGTTCAAATGTTCAGACGCCGTTTTCAAATTCAAGATGTTTTTGTTTTAAGTATGCTTGGGCTGTTGTATTCAAATCATCATATCGGACCTAATTATTTTAGCGCGCATGAAATCTCTGATAAATGAAAATTAACCTATTAACCTGTAATGTACTTAGTCCTTAGTTTATTGACATATGTCAAATTTAAATAGCCAGGATAAATAGATCTTTAAATAAAAGCCTGAAATCAAGCATGTCACTAACAGTTTATTCTCTCTTTTTTGCAGGTATGTGCTAAACATTCTACCAATCCCCCAGGTTATCAGTTGGATTTAATCGATAAGTATTTATTATTTCTTATTACGACCCACTTTTATCTGAAATGTTGAATAATGTTGTATGAACTATATACGTTCTTCCAAAACTGGAGCAAGGAAAAATCACATCACATCAATACCATAACAGAACACGAACCTGCTGTCTGCAAGTCATAATTATCCAATAGCCGTTAAATTGTTATTTTTTCGAACTAATTTCTATTTTTAACAACGGCTTTTACCCGTAAACAGTCAAGTTCATTAAAGGCAGACAGTGTGTGCAGCTGGGAAAGTTAGAAGTAAGCGAACTGAAAATATGATAGAGGTTTGTAAAAATACCGTCTCGTCTGAATATGGTATATTTTCCCAAATCTGTATCATATTTTCAGTTCGCTTATTTTTCGCCTCCCCAGCTGCACACACTGTCTGCCTTAAATGAAGTTAAACTGGTAAATAGTATCATCGAACCGAAACTAAATGAAATTCTACAACTACTAAATTGTAATCCTACACCCTTCACTTGGCAGAAAAATGAGGTCAGGTAACAACTCAACCGAATCAAACCAATCAGACATTACAAACTTTCTGCGCACCGCGCACGGCGTGTCGGCTTGAAATCAAAAACCAGCCTGCCAGCAGCCGCGGATGGCAGTGGAAAATTACCCGGAACCGGAAATAAGAGACGGATGGAAACTAAATCGTGCAAATACAGCCAGGCAAAGCTTCGTGGGCGCTATCTGTGCGTTTCCTTTTGGATCCGCGGGCGGGTTCAGCTGGTAACGGCCCCCGACCCGAAAGGAATGAATTGCTTTATTATGCGGTGATTAAACGCAGTCATGCAATCAAGTATGATTCCTTTATGGCACATTCGAATGTCAAACTTTGTGTGTGCCGAGCCTGTGCTCTCTGCCAGGCGCACGTGAAGAAAGGATATAAGTAAGCTTGAGCAATCTGTTCGGTGCTTAGTTTCAACTTTCATATGGTTTCCTGGAGATTGGAGCAAGGCACGAGCTTGATGTTGTCTAGGAAAAAAAAAATCATCACTTGCTGCAGGTGTGCTGCATCCTAACCGGTCTGCGTATGCACCTCGAGAAGAGGCAACATTTCTCCATTAGAGGGCTTCCCAGTTGGCATGGGCTAAACAGAAGGAAGAACGAATTGGACCAGCACCGGCGCAAAATCTACATATGTGCAAATATTTTTCGAGTGATTTGCTTTCGCCGAGAGTCAGATACATTGGATTTTCCGCCTCGAGTTTCTCTTTTTTCCCTATTTGCTTGCTGGCTGCATGCTTCTACGCCTAAAATTTATGACTACGGGGTACACGCTAACAGCCGAAGCCGAAGAGAAGACGCCGACTGGCAAGCAGGCAAGTCGTCCTAAAAAGAGCGAACGAGACGCAAGACGGATGTACCCTGATGGACGGAATCCGAGGAACGGCCAGGAAATGAGTTTGACTGACTTTGCATAAAAGTAGCAGCTTTCAACTACACCTGGCACACATATGCGTACGTATGTGTGTGCGCAGTCTAGTGAATGTTTTCGGTGCAGATAGGAAACGTAAACGAAGGCCGTCGTCGAAAGGCGTTTGGTATTGCCCGCAGGAAAAGCTCCATCCTACTGGCTCCTACTCCTTCACCTACCGTGGAGAGTTCTAGTAGCAGCCGCCACCGACTGACTAGAAGGGACTTTGAAAGCTTTTCGTGATGACGCTTCTTGGATTGCCGTGCCGGTGCTGCCGGAGCCACGGGTTCTGCGTGAGCAGACGTGTGCGGAAAATCGATCAACATTCCATCACCGAAGCTATTCGCATTATGTCGTAAAATTGAAGCAATGAAAAATCGCTTTCAAGCGCCAGTAATAGCTGACGCAGGTTTAGAGGGCGATTTCGAGGTTTGAATGCAATGCAATTTTTTTTCGGTTGGTAGCTTCAAATTACTTTTCGAATGGAATGCCGGAACAGAGGGCGATTTCTAAAGTTCGGAATGAATGTAGTTTTTTTTCTGTGTGTGCTCTTGTCCATTGTTGTAACTTACGGTTTGGATGGGAATAAAAACGGCTGAAGTTTCAATAGCCATTCAGTAATTTCAATTTGCGCTTGGCAGTAATAAAACTGTGTGGAATTGTCAGTCGAATGGTACTAGATATTAGAATGTATTTCTACTCGGAATAGGTAAATGACAAAACATGATAATTTTTTATTTGAATGGAACTTTGTATTGGCTTTCGATTAGAAAACACTTAGAATGACGCTTAGAAATTTGTCCACAATCAGTGGATCAGTAAGCTGCTGATTTAAATGACATTAAAAATTGTTATTTGCAGTCATAGAAGTATAATTTTTGTATAAAAGATGAGTTTTAATGCAGTGCAAAAATTGTTTCTTCCACCACATACAAAAATAATGTTTGCTCCAGATATGCATGGGTAAAAAACAATCTTGCAAATTTTGCCAAATTTATTTCGAATTTTTCACTATTGGAAAAGTGTAATCTTAATCCTTGTCACTGTGAGTCGCAAGTTTAAAAAATTCGAGAGTTAAAAAACTTAATGAAAAACCAAAAATCAAGATTTTTGTTATTAAAAATAAAAAAAACAGTTTCAGTTGCCTTAGGTATGACTGTACATATGGATGGTTGCTATGGTCTGAACAATTGAAGATGCACAATGAATCAACTGAAAAAACTACGAGGAAAGATCATTTCTCCTTACCGTACATCGTTCCCAGACCCAGTTGTTTGAAGACGGCACCACGGTGTCTCTGGTTGAAGAACTTATCCAAAAAAAAAATTAGTATCGCTCTAATACTCGTCATTCGAAAGCTTGAGCTGTCACCTTTAATATCCTACCAAAATTGAAATGTTCTATCGGGGGGTCTAGAACAATTTGTTTTCGAACATATATTTGTAATTGAAAAACTAGTGAAATGGAAATAAATGATATGTTTCAGAAATACAAAAAGTTATCAGGGTTGTTTTTATTTATATAACAAAACAAAGCTTTACATAATATCAGATATTTTGAAAAGTGTTAAGTGGGGTCAAAAAACCCTTGCAAATTTGGAGTTGAAAATCAATTGAAAACAAATAAAATGTTGTGACTTTGATTACATTTTAGATTGATGATTTTAATTGATGATTGATTTGATTGATTTCTTAAAAATCGACATTCTATCCTATAAAAAAAATATAAAATACCGGTTGTTAAGAGTTGCTGTCATGGTTTCATTATAGGACATTTGCATTTTTCCTCAAAAAATGGTGATTATTGCAGCTCTTTTTTGCAACAAAACTGGACCCTGCATCTAAGCTATACGTTTTATACAGCAACTCAAGAGCTTTTATTTGATGTTATTAAAAAATGCGCCGTTCTAGTAACGACCGAGAAAGTTTCATTATTCATACTTGTTTTAAATCATTATTTAAACCCATTGTGTTAGGAGCGCAACTCCGTTTTGCATCGATGTCCCCCAATCGAGCTTGAATTTCCAGGGTTTGTTCATCCATTGAATAATTTGTACATATAAGTTTTTTTTGGGAAATGAGTTAGTGGGATGAAATGCAGAGTGGGATTCAGGTGTTGGGGGCCCGGGACAGAAATTTTCGTGGGGCCTCTTTTCTCAAAAAAATTAGTTGAAATGATTTAACGCTAGAAGGTGACGAGCAAAACAAATAAAAGGTCTCCAACCTGTATTCACGTCTGGTCTAGAACCAGGGGGGCCTCCCTCGTGTCGAAAGGTCCAGGGAATTGCCCCCCCCCCCACTTAAATCCGGGCCTGGTGAAATGGCATTTTAAATTCTAATGTCCAGGTGCTGCTAAAATCATAATGTTACTGTAACTTTGAGTAGAATGCATCATTTTTTCTGCAATTTGGTATGCTTATTGTACCATTAAGAATGTTTCTAGTACTGGCTACTAGAGATGGTGGGGTTTGGCTTTTTTCAAACCCGTACCTGACCCGTACCCGAATTTAGTTTTTCGGTTGAAACCCGAACCAGACCTGAACCCGAAACTTTTTTTTTTTTATTAAACCCGATTATTTTCGGGAAACCCGAACCCGGCTCGAACCGGAAGCTGTGAAACCCAAACCCGACCCGAACCCGAGATTGATTTTTTGGAGGTCAATTTTTTAAACCAATTTGAGACAGGGATGTTATAGAGCTATAGCCTGCTATAGCCAGCAAATTAAATGTAGGTACAAAATGGAGTTGCGCTCTTTGTGTAACAGGTTCAAATGATGGTCTAAACCTCGATATGAAGAAAATCGATTTTTTTAAACGATGCACTTTTTGAATACGTCCAATGAAAACTCTTGAGTTGATTTATAAAACGTATTGTTAAATTGTAAGACCTAGTTCTGATGACAAAAAAAATCCAAAAATCACCATTTTTTCGAAGAAAAATGTAAATATCTAATTATGTAACCTCGACAGCAACTTTTAATAACCAACATTGTATATTTTTATAGGATAGAATCAATTTCAATTTATTAATTTACCTAGTAGCGTAAACGCGAACCTTTTTAATTTGCTACCTGCGCGTTACTTAGTTTTTCACAACAATTAACTTAACTAACAATAACCTTAACTACTAACATAAATTTCAGTTCCAATATTCGAGACAGCCCCGTTTAAAACTGTTTCAGAAGTTGAGCGTTTAACAGCAGGAGGTATCGAGTTATAATTAATCACACCTCTAACAAACAGTGAATTGGAATAGCAAGTCGAGTTGTTAAGAGGAATTATCAGGTTCTGCACGCGACCATATCAATTTTCAGAGAAATCGATTCAGCGTACAAAAAGTTATAGCTTTTCTTGTCTTTTCAGCAATTTTGGACTCAGAATTTTCGAATCTTTTCTACCCCACTTTACCCTTTTCAAAAAATCTAAGATTATGCCAAATATTGTTTCATTATATGAAGAAACAAAACTTGAAGGTTTCAACACTATCTGATCGGGCCCCCCGGCACCTAAATCTCTTGATAAGTATACATAGTTCCCATTCCACCAGCTTTTCAATTACAAAAAAAAAATGTCTGAAAAAAAAATGTTCTGGACCCGCCGATAGAACATTTCAATTTTAGTAGCATATTAAAGGGGACACCTTGAGCTTTCGAATTATGAGTATGAGAGCGATACTAATTTTTTTCGGATAAGTTTCTTCTACCAGAGACACCGTGGTACCGGCGACTTTCTTACACAAATCGCTTACTAAAGCACAACGATTGTTGCGCTTGGAACAGAAAATTTACTCGATGGTCATGAGAAACGACACTGCAACGTAAGTCCAGTCGCACTGTGAAACAGATTCAAAAATGGGCAGACCTAATTTTGTGATGAACCCGTTGGTTTTTCGTCCCTAGTGTCTTGACAAAAGTTTTATAATTCTTCAAGTATTTTCGTAAAACAGTATAATACTTGTTCCATCCCAGGAGATCGAACAACAAAGGACTGTAATTTCTCAGGTTCGTTACTCTCAACGATTCATATGACTCATATTTAAATCTTACAGATAGATTGGTACGGAATGTTCCCGTTTTAAATTATATTATATTATGTTGCGCATTACGCCTGACCGACAAGAAAAATATGTGGAAATCCGTTTTTAATATGAAAAATGATCGATTTTAGTTTCCAGGATTTTCAAAGCTCTGCACACTGAACGAAAAAGGTACATTTTTGTGTACCCTGAGGAAAGTCAAGTCCAAAGGTTGAAACGTCGGACATAAAACAAACAGGCTGAAAAGCCGAATTTCCCTGAAGCAAAATTTTACGTTACAGTCGCTTTTGAATTAGTAGTGATGGTGTTGCAGAGTATTCATTGAAAATGATATTATTTAGCTTTTATTAAACTCTACTGTGTTCTCCAAGTTTAATGTAATTAGATTTGTGCTGAACCTGAGCTTGAATGACAGTATATTTTTTAGTTACTTCTCCGTTATGGATCTTGGGAATTTCTGCTTGGGTTTGTCTTCAAAGGAAAAGAAAGGAGGTGTACAATCGTTGTTGTCGAAGACGGAGTTCTTCTTTGTGTCTCCATGACTGCGACGGGAACGAAGGGTTATGTCACCGTGGTAATTGAACATTGAATTCGAACAATGTTGCGCGCGCAGTTAATTCATTACCTAGAGTACCTTTCTTGTCGAACATCGCGACTCTAAGCATGTGACGCACACTGGGGCCAAATTGAGAAACGGACAGAGGTATAAAATTCTGATAAGTCCAATATTATTAATGTCTTTTAGGAGGTTGTTTCGTTTACTGCTGTCCTGTATATGATTCAATGGAATTTGTTTCAATTTTCACCGTATAGAGGGCACCACACCTAACTTTTGAACGTGACTTACTCGACAAACAGTTTCTTCGGGTTTTGCATGCTCATATGAGGTTTTCGAAATGCATTTTTTATCTATCTTATGAACTTTCTATCAACCGATGGATAGTTCGCGGTCTACAACAAAGACTGATTAAAAAGTATATACAGGAGCAGCTTAAATCGCAAATGCAGGCATAAAATTGTGAATCATACTACATTGAATGAATTGCTTTAAAAGTGAGATAGCAGTCAAACTAAAAGAGTTAGATGCTTGGTGTTAAAAAACAACTTGTAGAGTACACTTCAATGTTTATTCTGGTTAACAACGAACCCTCATTTATCAAACATTTCAGAAAGAAAATTGCAGTTTAGTTCTCAAAAAACATTTTATTTCACATTTGTTTCTCTCTAAGTGCTACTTATTCTCTCTAATATGACATTTTTAGAGACTATTGATTACGAAATTTTCTCAGCTTCCCAAAAAAACTAATCAAATTGAGCTATCTATCATACTTTTTGTGTTAGACTTTTCTAAAGGCAAACATAACCGAAAACTGGAAAAAGTGAATCACTCTGCAATAGTTAAATTTTGGCCATATGCGTAGAAGGATTTTTTTTTATCATATTATTACCTATTATCCCTTAAAAGATTTTAAGTGAGCTACCTAACACCCTGTATATCAACCCACAATTTACATGCTTTTTGATGGGGTAACTTGGAAGGAAAACCTGTTGATAGCGATTGATGTTGATGAAACCGATTACAAAGCTTTGTACGCTGAACGAAATACAATACAACTTTATATACCCTGGAGAAGGCCACCAAAAACCGAAACGTCAGATATAAAACATAGTAGCGTTTTGATTCACCATTAAGACTGAGCAGCCATATTTTATTTGAAAAAATCACGTTACAGTCGTTTTCTAAATTTGAATTGATGGTATGGTAAATCTTCGTGGAAAATAGTATTTTTCGTTACTTTCAGTTAACTCTACTTAGTTCTCCCAGTTAAAGGTAATTGAGCTTGAGCTTGCACGACCGTACTTTTTGTAGTTGCTCCTCCGTTATGGATCTGAGCTAGTTGAGCTGCACAAAGAAGAACAAAAAAGTAGATGGCTAATTAGGATTAATGAACTTCTGCTTTTTGTATAGCTCGATAACGACGCTGGCTACATCCTTGCGACCAATATGGAAGAGAAAATGGTGTAACAGTTGTTGTTGCCAGAGAAGAAGTTCACCTCAGCGTCTCTATGGCTGCGACGGAAAGAAGGGTTGTGTCACTGTGATAAGTGACGAAATCGAACAATGCGCGCAGTTCTAATTTTTTCGTCAAACACCGCAACTCTATGTAAGCAACCAAATAGAAAAACGGACGGCGAAATTATTTTTTCGAGTCCTATGTTATCCATATCCTTTTGGGAATTACTTCGTCCGCTGCTGTTCTTCATATGCTTTAATGGAATTAGTTGAAATTTTCACCATATCGAACGTTGAACGGGAAACTGAAAAATTGTGTAGAATTTCATTACTAAACTCTTTGCCGAGTACACTTAAGTCGCTTTTTACGAGGAGGATACGTGCCGTGTAAAAAAAAACCGCGTAAATTCCGGAATCCGCGTAAAAAAAACCGCGTAAATTCCGGAAACCGCGTAAAAAAAGCATAGTCAACATATTATTTCGGTTAAGCCTACTCTCTCGTGTTCATTAAACAGACAATGTATGCAGTGGGGAAAGCGAAAATAAGCGAACTGGAAATATGATACAGATTTGGAAAAATATACCGCATCTCGACGGGACTTGAGCCCGCAATCTTCCTATCTCCGGCATGGTGTTTTGACCAAATAAACTACGGGAAACGGTAGTACTGTTCCACAATATTTATGCGTATCACATTCCACTGCCGACTTATTCTATTGCTTATCCCTAAATACACTCACTGCTGTGCAAGCATTATTTATAGACTGAAAGGAATGTCTCATCGCACACAGAAGAGTCAGCTGATGCTGATAACTCTTATAGACCTGTGTGATCGAGACCAAAGTCAGTCTGAGTCGCGCTTGCAAGTGCAACACAACAACGGAAGGGCTAAATTTTCCGTAGGGTTAAATTTTTCGAACTAAATTTCTATTTTTAACAACGGCTTTTACCCGTTAACATTCAAGTTCATTAAGCAGACAATGTATGCAGTAGGGAAAGCGAAAAAAAAGCGAACTGGAAATATGATGCAGATTTGGAAAAATATACCGCATCCCGACGGGACTTGAGCCCGCAATCTTCGGCATGGTACTTTCTCGTATTGGATAAAATTGAATTTGTTGAAGACAGCATGTTGTCTTCGTTTGTTTAGTGCTAGAAATTTTTCGAGAAAAATTTGCTCTGTAGGGAAGAACCGTACAAAACGCACCAGTGAGGTAACATGACCCTTGGCTGTTATTTTCCTTGAATACTCTCACATTTCTTCGTTTTCATCATATAAACCCAGCTGTCCTGAAGGGCTCATATGAGAAAATGCGTTATAACGGCTAAAACACTCAAAAACTGCACAATTGTCTGTGGCTGTTTAACGTGTAATTAATCATGAATTTTCTTTAGACTGGTTAATTTTATTTCAAGTATGGTTAACAGACTTGCAAATAATACAAAAGAACTTTGGTTCCTCTAAATCCTACACTTTTAAAATTTATAACAATATGAATATTTCAAGTTTTGTCACTATCTTTCATCAACTTTCAACTTTTGGTTTTTCGTGTATTGACAGTTCACGCGGGAATTCTGACAGCTGTCAAAGTCTAATGTACTCAGTTTGGTTTGCCCTTTCACCATGAACAGACTTGCGCCTGAACAACGCTCACAAATAATCGAATTTAATTACCAAAATTCGTCCTCTGTGAAAAATTTTTTCGCGCATTACAACCACTTCAGTGACGAAGCTCATTTCTGCTTAAATGGGTATGTTAATAAGCAAAATTGCCCCATTTGGATCGAAGAGCAACCATAGGCAATACAAGAATCGCTAATGCACCCAGAAAAATGCCCGGTTTGGTGCGGTTTACACGCTGGAGGCATCATTGGTCCGTACTTCTTCAAAGATGATCAAAATCGCAACGTTACGGCTATCGCGCGATGATTCCTGATTTTTTCGCCGGAAATGGAAGAGCTGAGTCTTGTTGACATGTGGTTTCAGCAAGACGGAGCAACGTGCCACACACCGCGCGAATCAATGGACATATTGCGGAATGAGTTCGGTGAGCAATTCATCTCATGAAATGGACCGGTGAATTGGTCGCCTAGATCATGCGATTTAACACCGCTAGATTATTTTTTGTAGGGCTATGTTAAGTCTCTCGTCTATGCGGATAAACCAGCAATAATTCCAGCTTGGAAGACAACATTACACGCGTTATTCGCGAGATACCAGCCGAAATGCTCGAAAAACATTTGAATGAAATTATCTTTAAAAAGTAAATGGCATAAACCAATTTATCAGTTTTTTTAAAACGAAAAACCAAATTCCTGAGAAATCACCCTTTAGAACGCTCTATGAAGCATTACAAAAGATTAGTGGGAATCTTAG
This sequence comes from Wyeomyia smithii, assembly GCF_029784165.1. Lineage (NCBI taxonomy): Eukaryota > Metazoa > Arthropoda > Insecta > Diptera > Culicidae > Wyeomyia > Wyeomyia smithii. The sequence goes on from NC_073695.1 coordinate 10,396,749, forward strand.
GGTATGATCGATTGCTTTTGCTTTTACTTCCGAGACTTCAACCGCTTCTCACTTCGCGTGCTGATTTTTGCTATGGGCATAATTACCTTCTGCATTGGAGCATATTGGCTTTTGTTGTGTCGCGTTTTGACCACGAGCTTGTTTGGTAGCAATGACAATTTTTACCAAAAATAACATTGAAATAAAGTATTTTGGAATAGGCTTCGTCATAAACATACATTGTATAGATCCCATAATCACCCTACACGTTAAATGTCGCCTAAAAATGATTAAAAGCGCTCAAAACTGTTCTAATGCTTGACTGGTGCGTTTTGTACAGTTCTCCTCTATCTGTTGATTTCTGCTAGCGCGTTAATAAATACTAGTCCATATATTGAAGTTTTGTGGACTGTGGGAGTCATCGGGTACCATGAGTAAAGACCAATATACTCTTTGGCTGTTTCTTTGGTGTACTTCTTGAATTTCTATACGTCGATTTCATTTTGTCTGAAAATAACACTTTATATCGTGCTGAAACCCTTAAGTAGTCCTAAATTTATACCGGTAATTTAAGCTGTGAGTTCTGAATTTCTGAATACCTAGCGAGTCGCATTGCAATCGTTGGTGTTGCCTAATCCTTGCTTTAGCTTATAAAACCATTGGGCTCATCTCCGATTTTAACTGCTCTTGTATACACTTTTTGCGTTTTACAACAACCAGTTTATGCTGTGGGTCGTGAACTATCCATTGATTAATAGAAGGTTTTCAAGATGGATCAAGAATGTATTCCAAAAACCTTATATGTGAATGCTAAGTCGATAGCCAAACTTTGCAATTTTGCAAAAAAAAGTTTCATTTCATTGAAGTATTCGAAAGACAGCCGTAAATGAAGCATCTTCCTAGGAAATATGGATAACATAGGACTTGAACAATTTTGCCGTCTTTTTTTCGATTTGCCCCCAGTGTGCAATCAGTAGCATCCACGTATTTAAATATTTGCTTATTATCAACCCCGAGTACCCTCGAGAAGGCAAACGCACTTCGACAGACACGGTTCTTTGAGAGGTTTACATTGCACAAACCTACTTCGATTCACGAATCTTTTATATAAAAACAACGTGCGAGCAATCACCGGCTGAACGATCAGACCGAATCCAAATTTATGTCCGCATTTCCCCGAAAGCAGCGGAAAGCAAGGTTTGTGTTATTATGTTACTTCTTGATTAGTTATTCAAGTTTCACGCAATCAACCCACATTCCGCTGTGTCTCAAGTTAATTCTTGGCATTTTGAAACTTGTTTGATCGAACATGATTGAGTTGGCTTTCTTTCCGGATATCAATATTCGTTTTGTTTTAACAGTAGGTTGCTGTTTGAGAATGGAGATTGTCACGAACTTCTCGAGAAACTTTTACTATCAAGACATCAAATTAGTCTAAGCTCATGAAAGTGACCGTTATGTGACCTGATGTACCAGGATGACTTAGTCATTATGTTTTTTAATAGTGTTTGTTTTTACTTCTACAGAATGTACCCCAGTATAGAAAAGCAGTCCTACGTCATGAAACTTTCTTCCGATGTGGAGCGCTTAGAGTGTTTTTTTTTGTTTTGAGCAAAATAAACTTACAAATCCAAAATTTGGAGAACAAGCGCACGTCCCTTTTTTTAAATTCAAACGCTCTTCTATTTCAACATCCAATCTATATTTTAAAATTTATAGAAAGTACTTCCACTACATAGTGAGGCCTTCAATTTTTCATTATCGGTTCACCGAATTGCCAACATATATGCAGTTTATCACCTTCAATCCCCAAGCGGATTGCACCGGTGGCACCTAGAGCTGTGTCAAATCGACACTAAACCACACACACACTGAATTTACTAAAGCAATTGAGGCTGGGGCTGGGTTCGCTAATGCGGAAACAGCTGGCGGTTAACGATTGCAGTTACTGCCAGCAGCAACCGGCGAGCTGTTTCGGATTTTCGGCTGACCAGCCGGAACCCCGTGTCCCTGTGAACTGATTTTTGTTTCATCGAAGGACTCGTTCGGTTAAATTTAGGGGATTTTATCCGAACACTTGTGCTAGCCGTAGATTAAAACAATCGAGATTAGATCAGGCAAAAATCTTTAATTCAATATTTTCGATAAAATATCGAAAAAAAGACGCACTAATTAGTCCGGGTTGTGTAACGGCGCGAGACAGGTTCGTAAATATTGGTGAACCTGTCAATCTTGATCGAATTATCGGAACTCTGCGAATGACACGACGCGCCACCGCATTGTCAATTATGTCGAGCTAATCAATTATCCGGTTTTTGGTGGGCGGAAAAGTGTCACGGTTTCGAAACTGTTCTCTACTCTGTTTTTTTTTTGCGGTAGAAAATTCCCTGCATTCTTTGGTGAATAAATTTTCGATTAATTGCGATTCAAAATCGCTGGAGTGGAAACCCAGCCGTACCCTTGGCGGTGATTGGTGATTTGGGCAGCCATTTTAAGCCACAGCGGCTGCACATTCTGCAATCGCACAGCCCTCTGTCTAACGCGCATCCACATTTCAACTGAGTCGCGGAAATAATAATCCATAAATTAAATCCAATTTCAGAGTCGTTATCACAATTGAAATGTGTCAAGTGCAGGTAATCCATCTCGGTTGAATTTTTCGCCCCAACATCGGGCGGTTGGGAAATTTGCACTTTGCCTGCACCGGGAACGTGCGTGTTAGCTTGCCATTTGTGTGTGTATGTGCGGTTGATATCTGCCAGATGTCACTCAGCGGACGAGCGACCGGTCAACCGGCGGCGTCGCCGTCGTCGAAATCGTCGTTGTCCTGGCGCTTTTTTTGTGTCCTTTGCGCGGGGCTTGGCTGTTCAGTCTGGAAAACGGTAGTTTTATTTTCTCACTCCAGCAAACCACGTTACGTTTCCTACAACCTATAGGAAAAACTGAATTAGAAGCCTAGACGACACCAGGTGCAGTGAATCCAACTAAAAGCATCCACTGGCTTTATTCGAAGCTCTCGTCTATTTTTTACCGTCCGATAGCAGAGCGTTTCGGAGGGCTAAAACGATACCTGCTGCCAGACGCGTCATCTGACAAACGGCCGGATGCTATGCCAAAATTAACCCTTCACACAATTGTAGCGCTCTGGACAGACGTAAATCGATCGGAATTCAACAGAAACGCAGGAAGCAACGCAACACAATTTCCACCAGCGGAAGCGACAAATGTCGGATTAATTATATACCGGTTGGACTTCTTTTTCGGTACGTGCAGAGTGATGACCGGGACATTCCGCACGTGGTTACGAATCCGGGTCCCGGGATGTGTTGAAATCCTCTTAAGTTCGCTCAACTGAACGGTTTCGAGAGCTTCTGTCAAGTGTGCGTGTGTGTGCGTATTTATTGAGTGTCGCACTCAGCAGCGGCCGAACAGAGGACCGATGCCAAATTGGATTTTAATGGCCCTGTCGGTAATGGAGAACGATATTTGAGGAATTTAATTTCGCGGAAATCAAAGTTGGCGAACTTTATGGACGACATCGGGGGAGCTTAGAGCCAGTTTAATTGGGGTCATATTTTATGTTTTGTTTCTGATTCTTATCACAGGATAACCGAGTGTCCGTCTATGACATCCCACACCCGAACTCGCCTTCAACTTTTCCGTAATCAAAAGCTGCAAAAATATCGTCTGGATGATGAAAATCCTTATTATAGATCACCAAACAAAACCACCCGTGCCATATAGCAAACACTCAGTTGCAGACAGATGGGTAGAGCCTGCAATAAGTGATGATCTCATCCAACATGCTGAATATTCATATCTGCTGGGTCTGTGTCACAATATTTATCTGCAAGTGTCCTATCCTCGCAGCCGGTCACACACATATTTTTCCAACAGCTATACGAATTGTTCGTTGTTTGCAGAGAAAACATTCAACTCGCTCGAGTAAAGGCAGCAGCAGCAGCAAAAAAACGAACCCAAGAGCCTCTCGACTGTGGTCTACATGTTTATCGTTTTGTTGCTCATGAACCTACACACCGAAGCACTTTTGTTCTCCACATATATCCATGCTCTGCCGGCTTTGGTCCTGCAGCCGGGGCCGGAGTAGAAAATGATAAAATTATGAATAAGCCATAATCATAAAGCTAATAAAAATAATCATCATTGTGCCACACTGCTCCGGTTGCCAGCCAGTGAAATCTACGACGGCTCTCCTTCCCGTTTTTCACCATGCGTTGGTCGTTGTACGGAAAAATGAATCGACATGTTTCCTCCCCCAAATCTGCCTCACAATGGAACCGAAAAAAAACACCACATGAATTCATGTGTGTTTCCCACACACAGTTCCACTCTAACCAGACAGTGAAATAAAAACTTTATCGGCGACTGTCCATGCGATTCAAAAAAACCCCACACCCCAGAAAAAAACTACTGTCCAACTTTCGTACTTACTGCCGATGCCGGAGTGGGTCCCAAAACTACTTGCTCCGGTTGCTGTTGCTTGCTCTGCTGGATGCAGAAATTTTATTGCATTGCCAATTCGAGAGCTAATCCTGCGGTAGGTCCACACACTCGAAAGTTGACAGTGAGAATTTCGGACATCCAGTGGCACTTTCTAGCCGCACGGAACGGAACCCGGCCACTCGGTTCAGCAACGTGGATGTTTTGGTTCTGAATTTTTTTTTCTGTTGTTTTGTTGCTGGTGGCTGCTGTCTACCAAACTAACACGATACTGAATCGTGCGATCTGATTGTCGACTAAGTTGAGTTTATAGGTTGCAATGGATGGAAAGCTTGTAGGATTAGTTTTACTGATATAGGGTAAAAATTGGAGAAAATAGTCGAAAGCCAGCGTAGGTGGTTTTTCAATTGGATTTGATATCTCAAGGTGACGGTAATTGTTTGAAATTGTTTGAAAAGACGAACTCCTTCTAAAAATCATCAGTTTAATGAATTTATCATATTTTCCAATGTTATACCTTCGGCTGAGCAGTCACAAAAATTAGAACGACTTCTTTTATACTATCCGACGTTTCGTCGCTGGTCTGTGACATCTTAAGGGGAAACTGCGGGAATTTATTACATGACACATTACATTTATTACATGATACATGGGGCTTTCAACATAGTACAATGGTTAACAAATAGTTATAGTCTCGCTGATTGTCTGTAGTTATTGTGTCTGTGACTTACATATTATTTGTTAATTCCTTGTCAAGATGCGCTTTGAAGCTTATCGTCAACATTGGGGCGATTTTGAATACATTCTATACTCATGGTGGTAACAACATTTATTTAATTATTTTCGACAAAACAATATTTTAAATTAGCTTACTCTGTTTGCTGTGGACCTATTGCTATAGCGGATGGTAACTGATGGGTTTCTGTCTTTCAATCTCCACACTAGCAATAGCGATGCCCCAAAAAAGGAGAGCATCATGGTTGGAAAGCAGATTGCGTTGGTTGCGTAGCATCTCAAAACAGAAAAAAACAAAATTAAGCCGCCCGTCACACACGTTTTCTCTTCGAATGTTATCGAATTTATCTTTGCAGTGTGCACCGCAGTGTAACACTGTGTATTCTCACTAGAGTTATTCACCACTCTTGTTTTACTCAGCTGTGGTGAAAGAAGCAAATGTATAATTTTTTCTGCGAGCACGCAGAAACACAACACAAAGCAGAAAAAATATATGGTGCAAAAAATTGCTACACGCAGCGCTCATGCAGGACAAGAAGTGAGCAGTGGATATTCACTCTGCTCTTTTTGTAAATTGAGCAGAAAGAAGCTTGTGTTTGCGAAGGGCCCTGAAAAATTAAAAAATCCACTTTATTTTGTTTTTTTTTTTAATGTGCTAACAAATCCTTTAGGAAATTAAATTGTTCGATTAATACAAATCTTTTTAGCATTTCACACTATTGCAAATTTTCAACGTTGAAATTTTAAACTCTTAGTAAATAAGTTTTTTTATCGCCAATTCAAGCCTTCGCGATAAATCGAAACTTTTTAAATGTACCTTTGAATACCTAAAAGATGACTTTCGGCATAAGCTTTTTGGACTTTTTACTCTAAACTATGAACTCTGAATTCTGAACTTTGGACTCTTGACTCTTGACTCTTGACTGTAAACTCTGAACTTTTAACCTTCTGATTTTAGACTCCTATCTCTTGACGACGCTTGATGACTCTTGAAGACTTTTGACGACGCATGACGACTTTCGACGATTTTTGTCGACTCTTGACAATTTTGACGACTCCTAAGACTCTTGACGTCTTTTGGCTATTAACTCTGGACTCTGGACTCTAGACTCTTAACTCTTGACGAGTTCGAACGAATCTAGATCACTTTTGACGACTTCTGACAACTCTTGACAACTCTGTTCGACCCTTGATGATTCTTGACGACTCTTGACAACTAATGACGATTCTTGACTCTGAGTCAGAGTGAGTACTCTGCACTCTGGACTCTTGGCGACTCTCAACAACTCTTGACGACTCTTGACTCTTGATGACTTTTGACATTAGACTCTGGAATTTGGATTCTTGACTCTGAAGAACGCTTGATGACTTTTATCAACTCTTGACAATTTTCGACGACGCTTGACTTTGGACGACTCTTGATCATTATTAACAGTTTTTGACGACTCTTGACGATTTTGGACGAGTCTTGACAACTCTTGACGACTTTTGACTATTGTTGAGGAATCCCTATGACTCTTGACGACTTTTGATGATTTTTGTTGACCCTTATGACTTTTGATGACTCATGACAACACTTGACGACTATTGACAATTTTCGACGACTTCTGACTTTTGACTTTGGACGACTCTTGACGATTTTGATAACTCTTGACCACTCACTTGAAGACTCTTGATGACTCTTGATGCTTTTTGACGACTCTTGACGACTCTTGATTCTTGATTCTGAATCCTTGATTGTGGACGACTCTCGACGAATTTTGATGACTCTTGACGAAAGTTTTTGGATAACTCTTGACTCTTGACTTTGGACAACTCTTGACGATGCTTGACGATTTTTGACGACTCTTGACAACTATTGACTACTCTCGAGGGCTCTTGATGACTCTTGCTAAATCTTGATGACTCTTGACAATTTTTGACTACTTTTGATGACTCTTGGCAACTCTTAGCGACTCTTGACAATTTTCGATGACTCTTGACTCTTGACTTCGGAAGCCTCTTGACGATTCTTGACATTTTTTGACGACTCTTGATGATTTTTGACGACTCTTGACTCTTGATTATTGATTCTGAATCCTTGATTCTGGACGATTCTTGACGATTTTTTTTAGTCTCGACGCCTCTTGATGACTCTTGAAGACTCTTGACAATTATCGACGACTTTTGACTTTGGACTTTGGACGACTCTTGACGATTCTTGATGACTCTTTACGATTTTTGACGACTCTTGACAACTCTCGAGGACTTTTAGTGACTCTTGACGACTCTTTATAATTTTTGACGACTCTTAGCTACTTTGGATGACTCTTGACAACTCTTGACAGTTTTCGACGACTTCTGACTCTTGACTTCCGAAGCCTACTGACGATTCTTGACGGTTTTTGACAACTCTTATTGATTTTTGACGACTCTTGACGATTCTCGACGACTCTTGACTCTTGATTCTTGATTCTAGACGACTCTTGACCCTTGACTTTTGATGACTCTTGACGACTCTTGACGACTTTTGACGACTCTTAACAATTTCCGACGATTTTTGATTTTGGAAGACTCTTGACTATTCTTTACGACTCTTGACAATTTTCGATGACTCTTGACTCTTGACTTCGGAAGCCTCTTGACGATTCTTGACAGTTTTTGACGACTCTTGATGATTTTTGACGACTCTTGATTAATGATTCTGAACCCTTGATTCTGGACGATTTTTTTAGTCTTGACGACTCTTGATGACTCTTGAAAATTATCGACAACTTTTTACTCTTGACTTTGAACGACTCTTGACGATTCTTGACAATTTTCGACGACTCCTGATTCTTGACTTTTAACAACTTTTGACAACTCTTGACCAGGAATCTTGCATTTTGCATAATTCGCTCTGTCATTTCGATTAAAACAGTTTCATTTTCATAAGATTTCCTGCGGCTACTCTCATCGAATCACTTCTTCCCCTCTTTCCCGTCTGTTGTTCATCGTATCATTTCAAACGAAACTGATGAGTATTTCAATTGACAGAAAGTCAATTAAAATTAGCTCTGAATCGCGTCGTTTGTTGATAGTTTTTTTCACATGGCAAGACGCTATTGGAACAGAATAGCATCCAATGCATACGTCACACAAGTTGCGACAAATATTTCGGAGATTGTTTGCTGCTGATCATTTTTTAGATGTTGACCAACTAAATTCTCGAAAACAATACAAAAGCCTTTTAATTGAAAGCGTCGTGTCAAAGCGTCATTTTTATCTAACAATTGTCAACTGAAAAAGATTTTGTCAGGCTCTGCTCTTGACTACTCTTGAGGACTCTTGATGATTCTTGATTCTTGATTCTTGACTCTGCGTCCGTAACTCTGGACGAATTTTGACGAATTTTAATGACTCTGGACGACTCTTGACAGTTATTGACGATTCTTGACTATTAGTTTTGGACGAATTTTGACGATTCTTGAGGGTTTTTGACGACTCTTGACGATGTTTGACGACTTTTGACAACTCTTAACGACTCTTGACGACTCTCGACTACTCTTGAGGACTCCGAATGACTCTTGACGGCTCTTGATGACTCTTGACGATTCCCGACGACTCTTGACTTTGGACGACTATTGACGATTCTTGACAACTTGTGACGTCTCTTGACAACTCTCAACTCTGGAATCTGGATTCTTAACTCTGGATGACTCTTGACAACTCTTAACGTCTTTTGACGACTCTTGGCGACTCCTGACGATTTTTGAAGACTCTTGACGACTCCTAACGACTTTTGACGACTCTTGCGGACTCTTTACAATCTTGATGACTCTTGACTCTTGTTGATTTTTACTCTTGACTCTGGACTCTAGACTCCGGATGCTCTTGACGACTTTTATCGACCCTTGACAACTCTTGTAGATTCTTAACGACTCTTGACGATTTTTGACGACTCTTGACTCTTGATTCTTGACTCTGGACGACTACTGGCGACTTTAGATGACCCTTGAAGACTCTTGGCGACTCTTGACAACTCTTGACGACTCTTAACGTTTCTTGACGACTCTTAACGTTTCTTGACGACTCTTGACTCTTGACTTTGGACGGCTCTTGATGACTTTTCACGACTTTTGACGACTCTTAACTACTCTTGAGGACTTTTGATGACTCTTAACTACTTTTGACGATTTTTGTATACTCTCGGCGACTTCTGACGATTTTTGACGACTCTTGACTTATGATATTTGATTCTGAAGTCTTCACTCTGGATTCTCGACTCTGGACGACTTTTGACAACTCTTCAAAACTCTTGACGATTCTCGACGACTCTTGACTCTTGATTTTTTACTTTGTACTGTGGACTTTCAACGACTTTTGAAGTTTTTCGACGACTTATGACGCCTTTGGACGACTCTTGGCGACTCTTGGGAACACTTGACTCCTAATTTCAATGGAATGTTGAAAAGCAAATAATAATACATATATCAAAAAGTTAATGTTGACCTATAACATTTTTAAAATCAAAAGGTCAACAAGTGAAGAAGTCAAATATAAAAAAGTCAAAAAATCTTAACGGACACATGTCCAAAACTCAAAGAGTCACTAAATCAAATTGTCGAATGCTCAAACAAGAATTGGAAAGCAAAAAACAACTAGAAGAGCACCGAAAGTACTTGTCGTCGAGAATTCCAATGTTGAAAATTCTAAATGTCAAACAATATAAAATTTATAACTCATTACGTCAACAATTCAATAAACCAACAAGGCAAGAAGTCAAAAAATTACAAAGTTAAAAAAGCCGAAAATTAAGAAATTTAAAATTTCAACTAATTTTAATCAAAAAAAAAATCACTAAGTACGAAATAGCGCCTAAATGTTAAAATCTCAAAAACTGAAAAATATTAATAACTAAAAAAAATTAAAAGCGAAAATGTCTAGGAAGCAAAAGGTCAAGAAGAAGAAGTCAAATAACCAAAATGACCGAAAGTCGAATAGTGAATTGGTAAAAGCTAAACATTTGAAAAACCTCAAAGATTTATGAGAAAATTAACGTAAAAATGTCAAAAAGTTGAATAACCAGAACATATTCAAGGGGCCATCCACATACCACGTGGACAGATTTTTACCGATTTTGACCCCACCCCCCTCCCCCTCCGTATGAATTGTATGGACCGTGGACATTAGCCAACCCCTCTGTCCACGTGGTATGTGGATAGCCCCAAAGTCAAAATGTTTAGAAATCGAAAAAATCGAAAGTAATTGAAACTGATAAAAGTCGTGTTTACAAAAAGCCAAAGCGTCATAAGTGAAAAATCAAATTTTAAAACAACATGAAGCCAAGAAGTAGTAACGTCAAATATTCACGAAATCAAAAAATCAAATAGTTCAAAAGTAAAAAAAAAAAAAACAAAATGTCAAAAAATTAAATCAAAATTCACCAGGAAAAACAAAAATGATACAAAAAATAAGAACAAATTCAAAGGACATATGAAACAATTGAAACTGATATTTATTGAGAGGTAAATTGAAGTGAAAAAAATATTGAATATCGAATAAAAATTCAATGTATTGCAAAGAGGGAAAAGAGCACAAAAACATAGAATTGAACAAGCAAGTTAAAAAAAGCATTCATTATGCATCAAAAGCAGGAAAATGTAGTAGAATGTTATCAAAATGACGAAAAAACAGGTTAATTCAAAAACAACATATTCAGAATACATTGAAACAAGCAACCACGTACATGCTCAAAAGAAGCACAAATAACTCAAATAAAAATTCCTATATTTGACAAATTTAAAACATAATAGCATCCTAATTAAAAAGTTGTGAAATGTCACAACGACAATACAGACAAATAAGGACGACGGAAAAAAGGAACGATAAAATACTTAACAAGCCAAAATTACATGATCCGCGGATACGAAAAATAGATCAAGAAGAAATAATAACTAATGAAGAAAAAAGAAAACGCAAGGAAGAAGCCTCAAAATATTAAAAAAAAGCTAAAACAAGGCTAAACTTAAAAAAAACTAGCAGCAAAAATAAGTCAGAGGTAAACAATATCAGAACTGTTTTAGTAAATCAAAAGAGTAAATGGACATAAAAAGTGAAAATACAAAATATAAGAGTTAATACATCAAAGATCCAAAAATTGTAAAAGACAGAATATCAAACACTTAAAACGAAGAAAAATCAAGAAGTCAGATATACGAATAGTCAAAAAGTCAAGAAGTGAAAAAATCAAAATAATAAAATTCCAACAGTAGAAAAATTCTCAACATAAAAAGACATAAAGTCAAAAATCAACAGCGTCAGATAGTCGTATAGCAAATAAAATTAAAAAAAAAAAAGTTGAAAAATAGTTTAATAATGACCAAAAGGCTCAAGTCTAAACGTTCGACCGATGAAAATCAACGAAAAGTTAACAAGTCACAAACTCAAGAAAAATAAAAAGGTAAAATAAAAGAAAGTTAGAATGTCAGAACAAAGGTAATAAAAAAGTTTGGGAATACGGAAAACAAAAGTTAAGAAATCTTAAAGAAAATAATACAAAAAATTAGAATGTCGAATAAAAGAAAAATATTTAAAATTATCAGGTCGGAAGTCAAAAAATCAAGATCAAGACTGTTCTTGATGAGAAAAACCAACAACAGATAAGAAAAATTGTAAAATTATCAGGTCGGGAGTCAAAAAATCTAGATGACCTCAAACCAAAAAATGTAGTAAAAAAAAGTTTGCGAAATTGGGAATCAGACAGAAAATACAAAATAAATAAAAGCCAAACAGTCAGAAGGTCAATAAAATTAAAAACATAAAGTCAAAAGCTCAAAATTTCATTTCAAAAAATTGATGTCGACAAAGTCTAAAAATCAAAAACCTGATGGAGGGAGGCAAAAATGCAGAATATTTTAGTGTTGAAAATCAGAAAATTAAACTTACTTTATTACCTAAATGTCAAAAAATCAGTTAATCGAAAGGGATTGTTTAAAACTAGTTCAAAATAATTCGAAAAAAGAAGAAGGAAAAAATATATTAGTAACTAAAAACATCAAGAAAGAGGCACTTTGACTCTTGACTCTGTTAACTTCTGACTCTGTGAACCTCAGACTATGTTGACTCCTGACTATGTTGACTCCTAACTATATTAACACTTGATTTTGTTGACTCCTGTTGTTCTTGACTCCTGACTTTGTTAACTCCTGACTCTGTGGACTCCAGACTATGTTGACTCCTGTTTCTGTTGACTTCTAACTGTATTAACTTTTAATATTGTTGATAGCTGACTGATTTCCCTGACTCTGTTGACTCCTAACTCTGTAACTAGTGACTTTATTGACTCCTTGCTTTATTGACTCCTGACTCTGTTGACTACTGTCTGTATAACCTCTTGATTATGTTTACTCCAGACCATGTTGAAACCTTGGCACTGTTAACTCCTGCCTTTGATGCTTAACTTGTTTTTCACAATTTTTGATATTTGAATTTGGTTTTTGACCACAGTATTTAGTTTCTACACATCTATTGGTCTGTTCCACTGTTTTAATTCAATAGCAAAGATTGTTGGGTCTTTTTGAGTATCACATTGCAATAAAGTAGTATCACTTCTGGATCAAATCCAATTACTAATACAGAAAATAACTAATTTTTCAATTGACCTCACTTTTCTCGAGCAATTTAATGCTTCGAAAGCATATTGAAATTACAACTGAACGGAAAACCTCCCAAAAGAAACGCATATCCTCCACAACTCTAAATGCGCTTCTGTCCAAAGCACAAATTGAAAGCAAACGTACAATCGAAATTAGCTTCCAACCGCACCAACAGAGTACTCTCGATTGGAATAGGTACCCCTTAGTCGAGGTCCAATTGCGAACCACTCCGGGAAGATTTTAATAGATTTCCATATATTATTGCGCGAGCCACCTTTCCGGGTTTCACGCGCGCATTCAGAAACCTGCCGAAGCGCCCCGTTGGTACTACTCGTTTCAACTTTTTATATTAGTTTAGAACTGGGAAGATTCTCATCAACCAAACTCCAAACGAACGGAAACGTTACTTTGCACTCACAACCGTGCTATCTACTGTGGCAGGAAGAGCAGCGACTGGATTTTATCCATCGCCGGATTTCGAATTTCAAACGACAGGAAACTGTGGGTTTCTGTGGTAGTGAAAAAGGTGAAACGCAATATAACGGAGTACACCCGGGATAGTCGGGAGCACACACCGTCGGCGTCGCCAGCGTTGTCGTTGTTCTCGAACCCGGGGTTCAGGTATCATCATCGGATTGGATCTGGAACGACCGACTGCTGCCTCAGGGACACCGGGAAGCACCGGTGGAAAATCCTATACATAATATATGATCCCGACATTCATGGCATCGCATCCTGGTACTAGTCAGTATGTGTGTATGAGTGTGTGGGCGAGAGAGACAGAAAGAGAATGGGTACTAGGGGGCATATTATAAGCTTTCCTTCTCCTGCCATTGCCATCAGCGGCAACGTTCATGCAAACCAACGACCGAACGTCAGGCGGCTGCCAGCGGCAATGGAATGAGCCATAATACCTACTATATTATTCAATCAATTTTGAGGTTATATCATACTATTTGATACGCTATAGATTGAAATTAAATTTGACTTTATGCTCAACATTTCAGGGGCCTCACCGCAATGGCAGAAATCGCCTGCAGTGAATCAGTCAGGCAGTCAGTCAGTGCAGTTTCCCGTTCAATTCCGGGAAACTCCGGCGTTCGTCCGGCAAGTCCCTTCCGCATGAGTTTCTCCGCTGCGTTTTATTCGGATGAATACCGAAGAGTATCCAGCAACAGCAGCAGCACCAGCAGCAACCCGCAGGATCGGGATACATTTTCTTTTCTATTATTCAGTGTTTGTATCGGTGCTCTGTTGGCTCTTGCGATGCTTGCGCGCCTGGCGCCACCAGTGCGCGGGCGGCATGTGAGACTCCGGGAGCAACGGATTGTTCGGTTCGATTATTACGCCACGTACGGATGGGTATGTGTGTACATGTATTTTCCGCAAAACTTATGGTCCACAGCTGCTGCGGCAGCAGCAGCACAGGACGGAGATTTTTTTACCCTTGTTCCGATTACTGATTGCTGGTTTCGTGCGACGACTTTTGCGAAGGACGATGCATTTTGCGTTCGACGACAGAGAGAGAGAGAGCGACCGGATGGCGGGTACGATCTCGCGTAGGATTCAATCAGTAATGACATGACCGGTGCGGAATGTCTCCCGGTGCGGCGAGCGGTGGACCGTGGGATTTTCGGTTTGACAGCTGAGTTCGCTTGCGGATTTTCGAGGATTATTTGAAATCAGCGGGGATTAATCCGGGGAGATTTTCAGTGGAGCGGTGCGGTTGATAAAATTTGTATCCCATCATAATATTGTTTCAGCTTTGCGCTGCCGCGGGAGGAATTAAAATTAGGATGTATTGGTGCGGCTCTTACGGTAGCACCAAACTAGCGTAGTGACTTCAAAGTTTTAGGTTCTTTATCAAGCTCGAAAAACCTTGAAACCGAATAGAATTCACTAAACACTGATCTCTCTGCGCATTTGAATATTTATTTGTTTCTCAGTAGCAATATTTCTATCGATTTGCTGCCTCTGTTAAATAAGTAATTATTTTTTACAATTTCTTAGAAAGCCAACCACATTTACTGAAAAGTAACTGGAATAACAAAACCCTATTGAACCAGTAAAAAATTATGAACAACGCTATTTCTTCTGCTCCAACTCATCGATCCGTCTATTAACATAGAAGATTTGTATGTATAATTGTATGTATGTTCAACCCGATTTCCCGGAACCGATTTCCATGAAACTTGGTATAAGTGTTTCTTAAACAAATAAAATAGTTAAAACTACATTGGAAAAGAAAAAGATAATCCTTTGAAAAGAGGGGTTTCAATTGATCAATTATTCAAAAAGCTGCGATAGCCTTGTTGCGCTTAAACTAGCTGCTGCTCTGCCGATTGCGGGTCGAGCTAGTTTCCGGTAAGAGTTATCTGTCCTCTCGCTGCATCGGCTATACAATGAAGACCAAACTTTTGCAAGCTGGAGCTTCCATACGTGACTACTGAGAGTTATTTTTCAGGTAGGCGTGGCTAGTAAAACAGCAACAAAACAAATCGTTTACAAAGCCAGATCGGTTCTGAGTTCTAGTGTCGGCTGTACTGGGGAAGAAAGGAAGTGATTGGTTGCTGGGTCTGATTTATTTACCAATTTCTCTATAATGTATCTCATTATGTTTGTGTTACATAATGTTATTGTTGCCAAAGCTCAACCGTAAAAGAATTTCTGATCGGTTGATGCCGCATTCTCGAGAACCTGATACAAAACGACTGATACAAACGACTGATAGCGCTTAAACACTGACAACTTTTTCCATGGTTGAAATACTTCCAGATACACAACGTCAAAAGACCAGTAGTGGTCTTTCTATATAAACAAAATAATCTAAGGTTTATTTGTTATCGGTGTCCGACGTCATTAAAGAATTCAAGATGGTGACTTCAGCTTTCTATAGTATGCAAACATCAAACCTTTTTGCATGACAACACAATCGAAAACTGACTCATTGTCAAATATCTGCAAGATTTTGAGATTTGTTTGCCTGCCTTGCGTGGAGTTTGAAAGAATCAGGATGATGGTTTGAAACCAATAAACAAAGGAGAGGAAATGAGAAAGTGAAATAAAAAAAAGCAAGCAAGGAAAACATAAGGAGAGAATAAAAGACGGAAAAAAAGAAATTAGATAGCGAAAAAATAAGTAAAAGATGTCGAGAAAGCTTGAAAGTGAGAGAAAAAGAAAGATAGCCAAAAAAGAGTGCAAAATAGCTAAATTTAGTAAAGTAGAGGAAGATAAAGTGCAAATGTGAGAAAAACAGGAAGAAAAAAAGAGAGAGAGAGAGAGAGAGATAGAGAGAGAGAGAAGAGAAGTAATAAGAGAAGGAGGGAAAAAGCGAAAACGAATAATAGAACGAGACAAATAAAGAGAGAGAGAGAGAAAGAGAGACAAAACGATTAAAGGAGAGACAAAAAAGAAAAAGAGACCAACAAAATAGAAAGAATGACAAAAGAAAATGAAAGAGATTAAAAAAAGACAAAAATGACATAAAGAGAGAAAAAGGTAGAAAAAGAGACAAAAAAGTGAGACAAAAGAAAAAAAAAGAGAGAGAGAAAAGAGAGATAGACAAAAGAGAGAGCGAGAAAAGAAAGAAAACGAGACGAGATAGAGATTGAGTGTGTGAGAGAGAGAACGGGAGAGTGGAGAGAGAAAACAAGAGAAAGGAGAGAGATAACGAGAGAGAACCAGAGGGAGAGGAGAGAGAGAGAGAAAAGAAAGAAGGGATATATATATATATATATATATATATATATATATATATATATATATATATATATATATATATATATATATATATATATATATATATATATATATATATATATATATATATATATATATATATATATATATATATATATATATATATATAGAGCGAGAGAAAAGAGAGAAAGAGACAAAAAGAGGGAAAATGAGACGAGAGAGAGAATGAGTGTGTTAGAGAGATAACGAGAGAAAGACAGAGAGAGAGGGGAGGTATAACGAGAGAGAGAGAAATCTATAGAGAGGGAGAGAACGAGGTAACGAGAGAAAGAGATATAAGATAGAAAAAGCGACAATAGAGAGAGTGAAAAAATAAGATAGAAACATAGACAACAGAGAGAAATTCTCTCTGCTCTTGACTTTTTATTTTGTGCATGTTTTAGATTTAGTAACTTTTAGTGACGTGGTTTTCGTTTGAAACGATATACTGGACTAGCAGCTTCTTTAGAAATATTTGCAAGGATCTAAAGTCAGTCTAATAATCGTTGCAAATAAGAACACTCACCATTTCAGATATTTCTAAAGAGTCAATATTCACAGGCTGAATCCACTTTTGTTTTTTATACAGTTTATCGTATAACGTCGATTCACTTGTAGTAGAAACTTTTCTAGAGAAGTAGGAGGTTATATCCAAAACACGACCGTATAACTGACTTAGGACTACGCACTATATTTACAGATGCATTGTTAAGGGTTTTTATTAAAGAATCATAAACTCTACTATTGCTTGCTCAAATCAAGAAACTCTTCATCAAAAAAACCCTGCGAGTCTATTGAAAGATAATTATGCAACACTTCGAAGTAATGCTGCACTACTTGAAGCAAGATACATTTATTACGTTTTGTGCCTTGCTGGTGTACGAATATGTCTGAGATCGGAAACCTTCACATGGTTATGAAAAATCCTGTAGCTACGAACCTTTTTCTCTAAGCAATATTTCAACTCATCACAACGGCAACAATAACCGTAAAAAATAAGATATTATTGACTTAAAAGAATGAGAAAGTATCTACTTCCAAACTCTACCGCTTGAGACCTGTCGAAAATATGGTGTATCTTCAATTACTCATTAAGTTGGCTTAAGAAGGGCATTTTGCTGTTTAAAATTGGATATGATGTTGATCACAACCCCGACAATGGAGGAATAAGGCACTCTGACAACACACACTGAAAAATACCGCGCTGCTGCTGAGATATGTGACCAACCGGCAAATAATGTGTTTGAGCCGAAAGCAAATTCTGAAAGCCAGCTGATACTGCCGCAATCTGCTGGGGTAGCGCTTATATAGGACCGTACATCCGTCTGTACTTAGTTTGACCAGAAACAAGCACTTTCATAGCCCAAAGGGTGCATTCCCGGTTAACTAGGTATACTATTTTGTCGCCCTTTTTAGGAAAAGCCAGCAAGCGACCAACCAGAGGACGCAATAATCGTTTCATCAAACGTTTCACAGTTTTCAATAGTACAATAGTTCACTTGCGTGTATAATTTTTCAATGGATTGCTGCTAGAATGAAGGAATTCGGTTGAAAGCAAACCAACTTGTGAGCATTTAAAAAGGGACAAATTTCGTTTCATTACCGCAATAGAGTTTCAATTTACACCCCTATTTAGTAGGCTAAAGAGAAACGTAGTTCTACGTCAAAAACGTCAAAAAATGTTTGAGAAAATACCGCGTGATAAACGAATTTTCTGAGAAATCACGTCGCGTAAATTTCGAAGTGTTCATGGTTAGATAAAATCCCGCCAGCTTTCATCTAATATTAGGTATTTGAACACACAACTCTTTTGTCTGTTTGTTAAGTTTTTTTTTACAAAAAAGGAAAAAAAACCTTTTCAAATCTGACAAAGTATGCGAATCTGATTCGAAGGGCCGTTTTACAACAGAACCATAAATTATTTTTCATTATTTGTTCATCGCAATCAATTCGGAGTAATCACGTAAACCTACTTCAGTAAAGTGTTAGACAGACTTGACCATCACAAGGCAATTTTCAAGCTTGGATAAATTCAACAGGTTTCAATTGTACTCAACCAAGCAACAAATTGTGTGATAAGAACAAATCATAAACTCCTCAAATCACAATCCCGTGTTCTCCGAGGGTTACTTAACGAACCGCTTCTGTTTGTGTCATATTACTAATCCCTGAGAACAACTTAAACAAAAAGCTAAAATTTATAAGAAATAAAAAATAATTAACAAACGTCAATTGACTGACTGCCTAGCTGATGCTGTCCAAACAATCATATTTCCAGCATCAAGAATTTGGGAACTCAAATCAATTCATCTAGAGCGAATGCTTTCAATTCATCTAGAGCAAATTCTAGAGCAAATTCTAGAGCAAAATTCTAAGCTAAGTTACCTCACGACTCCATCAAGGCCACCACCCGAGTGCATCCGAAAACACCGATTAGCGGTGTGGTGTTACCAAGTTTGTTATTCTGCCAATCTTCCAGTTTGACTGACTTCCTTGCCCAGCACTGGCGAGCAGTCCGAAACCATCAAATCACTCCACCTATGACAGCAGCCTCCCGTAAGCCCGCACCTAGCGATTACCGGCTCAGCGCAAATTGCGATGCATTACGCAACGATAATTACGTAAAATCCATGCTCCGTCAGGAGGCGCTCGCTTGCCACGCATTGTTCCGCCCGATATCGGCAGGTGAACAACAGCCAGCTTTCTCCGGGATACAGCCAGGCAGAACTGGAGGATAATATTATGATTACGTGCGCGCTCGGCACTGGCTGGAATGGGTACCGAAAGGGCAGCCAGCATATTAGTGCAAGGTGGAATCAATCCACTGATTGGATTGTGGCGGCATGTGCAGATACGCCGGGAGATGAAAAACGTTCTACCGATCAGCCTGCAACAGTCGGATGGATGCCAAACGTGTCGGAAGGCGATAGGATGAAGTGACTCAGCTCTTTTCCAGGCGAGCCTCGTTCTGCCCCCCCCCCCCCCCAACCTCAAGACAGAGAGGGCTTTTCGATTATGATGAGCATATTAGAAGAAGCACTAATGGATTATCGTAAGAAAACCTCTGGCTGCCGTGGCTGTTGATGAAGCCATCCGGAAGCGAAACCACCTTACCCGACGAACTGCTGAGTGCGTTAAGGGAGCAGTAGTAAAAAAAAAAAAACAAAAGAGGATATATCGAAACCCAACGGAACTGGGCAGCTAAGCTGCGGCATCATTCACTGCGCTACCGTTCGAATCAATTACATTTGGACAGCCGGGCTGATCCCATCGCTGTTCGGAATGGGAATTGAATTTGGATGCCTGATCAAATATTAAACCTCGATGTGGATTCTTTGACCTTCGAATGTTGCCAATTGAAGGTAAAGCTTATGCTTGTTTCCAACGTGAAAACAGCAATCCTTTAATCTTTGCACACCGAAGCGACATTTATTGCGGTACAATATACTTGCACTCCCAGACCAGCGGGAATTGCAGTATGAGCAACATCAACAAAGACTTTTCGATTTGGCAAGCAAAGCCAAAATTCAATTGTTGCTTTTATTGAATTCAATCAGTCCACTTTTACAGCTTCCATTCCGATCTCCGGTAGCGTAGGAGAAGGAGGAGCAAACACACGATTGCCATATTGTTCCATAGCTCTACACACAGCGTGGGGAGCAACTGGTCGGAGCCTGGCATCGAGTAAACAGAGCTCCCACGTTGATGATGGAGTTTCTACAGGGTGCTAAAAATTGCTTCAACGTATGTGACTGATTTCATTTGCGGTGAAATTGTGCACCGAAATGGTTGTATTGTAGCAGTTTTGCCCAGATCCTTCGCTCGGGTGACTTTGGTCCGTCCCAGGGCGAGGAGCGGCAATGCAATAAGCCGTCTGCAGGTGAAAATAATTTGGTTCTCTTTCTAGTTGCAAATGTGGCTGGGATTTAGATTGTTGAGCTGACACGGTTTCATCACTCACAAATGAACTAATTCTTTCGTTTGGTACTAATTGGTATCACGGAAGCTGGAGCAGGTGGAATTGCGCTACGCTTGTCTTTCGTGGTTTGTTTGTAAGTTTGTAAATGACATAAAATTGGATCAGCGATGATTGAATTCCTTTTTTTCTGTTTTTAGTAAGAAGCTGTAAGAATGTTGGAATATATTTTTCAAAAATAATAAGTCTGCGAGTGATTAGAGCAAGGCATTCAATGAAAAAGAAATACTTAGTTTGAGCTTTCGTATGCTCAAAAAAGAAAATAATTTCTGTAAAATTAGCTTATAATAAGCCCTCTCACAGCAAATGATAGCCTATTCCTGCACATATATACTCACACCCGTTAAGGTCCCAAAAAATGATAAGAAAGCCAACGTACCTAGCCAACTCGCTGAATAAATCCTCTGGAGTAGATCGTGCGTGCTTCATTATTTCTTCACTCCTTGCGAAAAGGTGAAAAGTATAAAATTAACATTTTCATCAAGTTGAGTTCTATTTTACTTTTTCTACCTTAACTTACAAATCGACGGTCGAAAACAATCCAGTTTCGTCAAGATTTCGATTAAATTAAACGAAATCGTGAAGCCGGCAAATAGGTGGTGACTTTTTCACCGGGCCCTCTGTCACCCGCATACACTAACACACGCACAACCAATCGGTGTCAGTAAAAACTCCAAATAGGCGTGTTAAAATTTTAATGAACTTTACCGGCTTGGCTCCGGTCGGTTCCGTCACCGGGCATAGAGCTTGAGAGGAACCAAAAGCCAGCTCTCCCCGTCAAAGTGTCGATGTTCGGGCGAAATGGGTCGTCGCACTGTCTCCGGGTCGTCTGGGCTTGAGGTGTGGATCATTTTGCTTTTAATTTCACGCACTTGGTGCTGGATTTCGTTCCACTCCGGTGGCTTCAACCCCGGACGGAAGCTCTCCCGGTGTGTTAAGAAACAGGAAAAATGGATTATGAACAGCTGCCAGCAATCGGCGATGGAAGGGAAAAGCAAGATGGCAAAAAAAAAACAGCCATCATTTGTCTTATGGCGGCTGTTTTTATCCTCAGGAGACTATAATAGCATCTTATTTCTCCGCACAGAACTCAATCTTCGGTTGAGCTGATTCTTGTAAGAAGCAAGAAAGTCCAGAATGGCCAGAAGCAGAAATTAAAGTTTTCCTCATTAATTAAATTAACCTCATACCTTTTGTTTTCCCGACTGTGTCAGCCGACTCTTTTATCAACTCTAACTCAATCAGCCACCATCAGTGCAGTGAGGAGAGGGTGGGGGAGAGTTTTGCAAGTCTGCTGGTGGCCAGCGGAGTTTCGTTCCAGTTGCAATTAGATTGAATATTTCTGACATTTTTTCCGACATAATAGGAAATTCTTTCCTTACTCGGGGCCCAGCAGGATGGCAACGGCTGCTTCCTGTGGCCAACGAAACGAAACCCATAAAACACTTCCGACCAGCTATCGGCATCGACCCGAAGCGTTCGTACACTGATTCGGTGCCCTCGGGCGAGTGTAAGTCGGTCTAAATTGTTATGAGAGACTGCGTAGCCGGGCTAAACCTTCTGTGAAGGGTGCTTTTGGCCTGGCAAAAGTGAAAGCGAAAGTGAGAACGGAATGACGTAGCTTCCCTTCGTCACACCCAGCAGCTGCTGGCCAGAAAGTAGCTGAATTAATTATAACTTTTCCTTTTCGGATGGCATCGGGGCGAAACGAGGGCTGAGGGGTGGTAGGGTGGAAACGATGGAAGGTGGTTTTCCTCACCTGTAATAGAAATTTATTTTGACTGACCCACAGCTGCTACTTCATGTTGGTGTTTCGGGGCCAACATACAATTTCAGTCGGCAGTTAACAGAGAAGGCCACCACCGAAGAACCAGCAGATATCAATTTACGTTAATTACAACTATTGCGGACCACGTTTTAGGTCGTTTACCGGGAAGTCCCGTCAGGAAGTATTATTCTGATGAAATTAAGGTCAGTGTTCATCCGGTGGAGGTTACCAAAGTTGCTCGTCCATTCTAGATTTGAAGACTGCCTGGGTATGGTCTCGTTTCGAAACCGCTAAAATTGCTAGATCTAATTAGATTTTCTCTCACATTTTTAATAAGTCGATTTACGTTCCAACTTCACATTTTCGCACATCTGGCCCACTCACTTCACTTTACGCGGCTCAGCAGCTGATATGCTGTAATTTACGCACAGCTTGATACTCACACTTTTCCACAGGAGAAGGCTTCCGGTAACCAGTCACCAGCACAACAATTCTAGAGCTGTCTTCCGCGAAGCCGGTGAGTCCGTGCTCAAATGAGGGAATGAAAAATATGAAACTGTCAGCTTGCCCCCCAACCCCAAATCGCACTCGGGTCGTTCCGAAAATGATACGATAAACAACGCCGAGTCTGTTCCCGTTCGCTGCTCTCGAGGGCACGAATTTATGAAAAACCAACCTCTCACCCACCGATCCCATCCTAGAGTTCGCCAAATCACCACACCATGACGATGTTGATGATGACGACGACGACGACGCTTACACGTTGTTGAATCCCTAGAACGGGAAACGCGGACCGGGCTGGAAGCTGGCAGAAAGTTGAAAGCGATTTGTAACACTTGCTCTGAAATGCACTAATCCTCGTAGCATTCGTCGTCATCGTGTTCCGACTGGTGCAGCAAGTTGGTGTCGTTCTGCCTCGCAGCGTCCGCACAGTTACTGCGACCGTGGAGGCACATCCATTCTGGTTGTCTTCGCGGGAAACGTATGCACTTAGCCAGCACGTTTTTATCTTCCTACGAGAAAGGTATAGCAATCACTGTGGAAAGCGAACTTTGGAATGAGATCGAGCGGGCCTAAATGTCATATAGCATTCGACTCAGTTCGACAAACTGAGCTGTTTTTAAGAGTATGTGTAACACCCGTCCATTCCTCGGCGATGGCTGTACCGATTTTTCTAATCTTAGTGTCTAATAAAAGCTCAAATTACCTCATAGATTGAAATTGAATTCCATTTTGATCGAAATAGTAGGTTGAAGGTGTTATAAGCAAATAGTATTTTAGATATTTTAAGACCAATTTGAACGAAATAAGTGATCAATAGAAGATGTGACTTCAAATTTAATCTGACTTTTCATTATAATTTGAAAAATAGAGATACAGCATGATCAGGCAATTTTTCATATGCGAAATTGGTCTACTATTTGAAGATTATTACTTCATGTCTTACCCGCATTATCGAACAACTTCTTATTTTTTAAGTAATCATAATAGTTACCATGCCATAAAAATTATCCACATTCAAGGACTTGTTTTCAAGTAGTGATAACAATATCAAATATTGCAAGATTGCTGTACATTTTTCAGTAAAATGCTTCTATAATATTTGAATTTCATGTAGAAACACTTCATGTGAAGAACAAATACTTTAAAACCTGCTTTGTATCATGATGATCAGACCAGTTTACTTCTGAGACTTCACCCATGCACTTTTTCTATGATTGATATAATGATACGATTTGATTACGTACAATTCATGAAAAAGTTCTGTTCTGAATACTTTTTAGGAGTGCGCATTTTGAAATGTTAATAACAGTTTAAGGTAACTAAATTGTCTATCTAAAAATTGTCTTGAAAAATCTCTAAGTAAATGTCAAATAAAATGACTGGTACAATGATGATACATTTTCGGTCAATCATTATTCTGACTAGCGGTCATGATACAAATTCTAAGATTAGAAAAACCTTTATAGGGGAACTGCTCCATCATTCATCTCAGCTCATATATTCATCTCATACAACATGAAAACACAATTGAAAAAAGAGAAAAAAAGCATATTCTCTAACTAACCTTTTCTGCTAATCCATGGAATGGATTCTTCTTAGTTCAATTTAGATTTCTCATAAAGTAGAATCCTCAAAAACTCACTAAAAAGCTCTAAATTTGATATTATAGTCGGGCATCTGCATTCGAAAACTCATTTAATTCAATCACCTACTTCAGAAAACAAAATCGCGCATTGTTCTATGCGGCTACAAAGGGACTCGTTCAGCAGCCAACTAAAGTTTTCGATGTAGAACTACGTTTTTTTTTAGCCTACCACATAGGGATGTAAATAGGAAAACTATTAACGAAAAGGGGACGAAAAATGTCCCTTTTTAAATGCTTATAAATCGGTTTGTTTTCAACCGATTTCCTTCATTTTTGCAGCAATTGTTTGGAAAATTATACACGCATCCACCCAAATGTAGATTGATTATGCAAACTATTGTACTATTGATAATTGTCAAGCCTTGTTTAAACGAAGATTACGTCCTCTAATTGGTCGTAATATGATTGCTTCCCAAGCACGGTCGACAGAATCATATACCTTGCAATTGAAAACATGCTATTTGGCCTATATAAGAGCCTGTTTCAGCCGAAGCCGCTCATAATAGTTCTGGACAGCGAAAAGGTGTCAACAGCAGTCGTCCTTCCTTAGCAGCAGCACTAGCCCTGTGGTTGGTCACCACGTTTCAGGAGCAGCGCGGTTCTTCTCAGCGTGTGTCGCCAGACTGTCATTATTCCCCTGTGTTAGGGCAGCATGAAGATCGTCATCACCAAATCCAATTTTGAACAGCAAAATGCCTTTTTTTCAAGGCAAATAAACAAGTCATTGAAAGTTAATAATTTTTGACAACGTAAGCAAGCATTCTGTGCGGATTCTAGCAGTTACATCTGTCGCGGCCGTCTAATTTACAGAAGGTGAAATAGCTTCCACAGTGCATGTTGTCCGTGTATCTTAACTCCCCCACTGTTGGGGCTGCACAAAGGTTGCGATCAGCAACCGATTTTGAACAGCAAAATGCCTTTTTTCAAGGCAAATAAACAAGTAATTGGAGGGTGAAAATTTCCTAGCATCAACACAAGCAAACATTCTTCGCGGGATCCTAGCAACCAAATTCTGTTGTAGTTTATTTAGTTAACACAACCCGGTGGCATCGGCCTTGTTTCCCGAAGCTGCCGTGAAAGACAGTGGCGCTAGTCTCATCTATGTTTTTGAAGGTTTGTTCACATATACGTTGAGATGTTAATCCCTAAATCATCGCGCGATGTCAGCCGCAAGAAACACCGCCGTTCGAAATCGGCAAGAATAAACGTTGTGTACATTCTATAATGATGCAACGCATTCATTTTTGACGTAGAGCTACGTTTTTCTTTAGCCTACCACATAGGGATGTAAATAGGAAAACTATTAACGAAAAGAGGACGAAAAATGTCCCTTTTTAAATGCTTATAAATTGGTTTGTTTTCAACCAATTTCTTTGATTCTTGCAGCAATTGATTGGAAAATTATACACGCATCCACTTAAATGTAGAAAAGTGTTGATTGATTATGCGAATTATTGTACAATTGAAAATTGTCAAGCCTTGTTGAAACGAAAACTACGTCCTCTGATTGGTCGCTTGCTGTCTTTCCCAGAAAAGGTCGACAGAATAAAATAATTAGTTAGCCGCATCGTAGCGAATTGCGGAAGTAGCAGCAGCGGGTTGCGCCAGTAAACAAATCACATCACGTATCTGAGCAGCAGCGAGGTAGCACCAAACGTCTCGATAAGCCAGTTGAGAGCTTCGGCCTTCTTCCCGCAATAAAGTTTTGCTTTATCTTAGCAACAACACATTCTGTGCTGAATCCAAGAAAACAAAATTCTGTCGCGGCCGTCTTATTTACTGAATGCTAAAACAGCTTTAAAAGATTTTGAACAGCAAAATGCCTTTCTCAAGGCAATAAAAACAAGTGATTCAAGGTTAATAAATTTTTGGCAATAACACAAGCATTTTGTGCTGGATCCTAGCAATCAAATTCAGTCGCGATCAAAAAATTTACTTTATTTATTCACCTTATCCCCCCCACTGCTGGGGCAGCACAAAGGCTGTGATCAGCATGACCGATTTTGAGCAACAAACCTTAACATCAATTCGACTTTACAGGAATAAATTGAAATTCAATCAATCAGCATAAACAGAATTTCGTCGTATGCCAGCTGCTCAGTGGCAACATGATGCAACACGCAACAACGAGCAAACGGAATCGCTTGATGTTCCAAACCGCGACACGATGAGGGTTAAAATCGTTGCGTGTGTGAAAGCACGATCGGTGTTTATTCGTTGTATACAAAAATCAAATGCGAATTGTGGAATAATTCGTCTAAAGAACATTAGAGAATGGCAAAAATGAACAGAAAGGCGTGGCCTGTTTCGTAGCAACCTTGAACTATAAAAGAGTGTTTCTGGTAAAATCAGCTACATTCATTAGTCGGAAGGTGAGCTGGCTAGACCGCCCACAACGTTGACAGCAGTATTAGCAGATATCAGCACTCAGCAGTCATAGCGGATTGCAGTGGATAGCAGCGGGTTGCACCTGTGGCTGCATTTAAATCAAACAAATCACTTGCCCTGTGGTTGGTCACCATGTCTCAGGAGCAACGCGGTTCTTCACACTTCTCAGCGTGTGTCGCCAGTCTGACGTCATTGTCCCACTACTGAGGTAGCATAAAGGTTGCCATCAGCAAATCCAGTTTTGAGCAGCAAAATGCCTTTTTCAAGGCAAACAAACAAGTATTTGAAAGTTAATAATTTTTTAAGAACTCAAGCGAGCCATCTGGGCTGGATATAAGCAATTTAAATCTGTAGCGGCCGTCTAATTTACTGAATGCGAAACAGCTTTTACAGCTCGTGTTTTCAGTGTCTTCATTCCCCCACTGTTGAGACAACAAAAAGCAAGCATTAGTAGACTTTATGACTCATTAATGAAACACTTACAACAATGCATTTGTTAATAGTGTGCGTAGTTCCACGTCAGTTATGCGGTCGTGTCTTGGATACAACCTCCTGCTTTTTTTTCATCACTAGCGGACCACTTTTTATTTTAATCGCTAAACAAAATCACTCACTACACTAAGAAAACTTTAATCTTTGAAATATTCACCTAAAATGTCCAAAAACAAGCTTGAAGTAGCAGAAATATATGAGTTGAATTTCTACAATTCCTAAATTTCAACTGTATGTATTTTCATATGTTTTTACTGCGTTGAAGAAAATCAAAAGTTTTGCCAAATCAGTTTCGGTAAATACGAAAAACTCATACTGAAAATGTTAAATTATTCCGACATAATTGACATAAATCGACAGCACTGCAGTGGTTGCCTAGGTTACCCATTTTGCACGTAAACAACTACAGCGGATATCTAGGTGACCTACTACGACGGGCGTCGGATTTCCAATTATTCATTATTTATGTAAGCTAGAAAAAATGATTGTTCGCATGCGTATTTTTTCACTGTCATTACATGAAATGATGATAGTGAGAATGTGTCACGAAAATACTATTTTGAAATACCTTGTAAATTATCTAAATTGGTCCGTTCATGTTACATTACGTCACTAAAAATAATTTTCGGGTTGTATAAATGTCCCTCTTTGTTGAATTTTGCGCAGTTTTAAAAAATCATTTTTTTTTTCATTTCAAGATCACGAAATTTGTATTCCGAATTATTTCACGAAACCGAAGCAAAGGTGAAATTTCGTTTACTTTTATTCCGACTTCATAGCAATGTTTATATATTTTGAAAAAAAAAATGATAGAAATTTCTACCGCTTGAAATAAAACTTGTTGAAATTTAAGCTCTATGATAGCTGGGTTCTAAAATCCATTGGTAGGAATAGGGCTGATTTCAACTTTACGATGAATTCTCGATTTATCTACTGTGACTTTAGCGACACATAGCTTGTAAATAAATTAAAACATATAATTTTGTTACGTTTATTTTTTGACGTGGGACTACGTTTTAGTTTCCAATACTGGAAAGCATTCTATTAAAAAACGGAAATGAAATTGGAAATTTTTCCAACGATAATAGCAACATAACCACATGAAAGATAACAATTACCAATGTTTTATTGGATAGATAAAATGTTGGGCAATTTTGTAATACGCTAGTTATTACAACTGTTTAATTACTCAGCGCTGAAAATTGATAAAAAGTTTCAGAACAAATTCAGGCGAACAAGAATCAATCACATGCGAGCATTCCTAGCACAGACAACATGAATAGACATCAACTATCCCCTCTGATATTTGAAAATTGACAGAGTCTTTCCGTCTCAACAGGTCAATTTATGTTTGCTTCCATGAACTTAGACTAATTTGATGTCTTGAAGGTAAAGGTTTTTCGAAAAGTTCGAAACAACCATTTTTCTTGAACAATTTCTAAATCAGCTGTCAGAACGTAATAAAAGCTAATGTCGTGAAAGAAAACATGCAACATTATAAAAGCAACTGTACCGTACAGTATATGTGTAGCAGAGACCAGAGAGCCGCAGGTCTCTCGTCGTCTATGATTGCAGCGGTACACTTCTATTCGAACATTTTCATACGTGTGCAAAAGAGGAAATTGTACATTTTTGCAACGGTTATAATTTTTTTTATTTCATTTCTCTTTCGATATCCACTAAATAATCGCGACTGGATAGTATCGAAATAGTGAATTCCTTAATATACAAATTCATAGAAGGGTAAGTACCGGCGAATGCTTGTGAATTTTTTGTTCATTGACTAAGATTTATTCAAAATCCTTTTCTAAATTTGAACATTGTTAGATGTTTTGTTTTTTTCATTTATAACCTGACAAATAATATACGTATATTAGCTGTCCTTGTAATACAGTGAATGTTGTTGTTAGCAAGAGGAAAAAACTTGGCGAGCAAAATTATAAAAATGATTCTTTTTGAGCTTTAACTTCGTTCTAACTGTTGATTGCTACGAATTTTTTGCTGGAACTTATTGATAATTTTTTTCAACATATCTTTTTATGTTTACCTACTAGAGAACCTATGTAAAGTTTTCCATATTATTTTGAAAGTAAGTCCATATAATAAATTTGATTTGATCAGAGTTTAATAACACCAAACCAGAGTGTTGTTAAATATATTTCTAAAAAAAGATTTTGATGAAAGGCTGAGAATAAAAATACTTGAGTCACTGAGCACTGAGTAAAAAAATATAGTTCGAGTGCAAAAATATCAGTCTAGTATACAGCCCTAGGGTTGTATAGAATCGTGACGTGGGACTAAACACTGTAACTAGAGGGATTTTGTTACAAAAGTTACAGAGTTTTTCCCAGGACAATTTCCTACAAATATATATTTTAGGAGTCAAAAGGTCATCTCTGAAGAATAAGTTTTGAAAAGTGGTTTTTCCCATATAAAATCGTATGGAAACTTTAAAATCGGGCGATACACAGTTTTTATAGAAGCCATAAGGAACACGAAAAGTGCATGGGAGCTAACATTTATTTTTTGTCCCACCCTACTGTATACCTTGTAGTATTTATTTCAGAAAAAAAATATCTTTATAATCATTTAACATAACTTTATTATCGAAGCCACAGATACAATGAATCAAAAAAACAAAAGATGACTTATTTGTCCATAATATTTTTCTTCATATTAATTCCACGTACTTTGCTCCATGGAGAAACATACGAAATACTAATACTACTTACTTTGTCCCATTCAAGTAGATTGCTAACAGATTTTGTTTGTTTGTTCAGAGACATGTAGTGACAAGAGGTTAAAATTTGTTTACCATTAAGGTTTATCATTTGTAAGCATTTAAATCTAATTTTCAAGAAACTTGGTTAGCCACCTATTGACTATAGAGAGAGCTTATCGCAACAACGTGTTTTGTCGAAAATTGGTAATAAATCGATTCGACATAACCTGAGCCAGGTATCCCAAGAGTACAACCTTTACGGGCTCTCCTCTCAGAATACTTTTTCTGTTTCTGTTTGTTCGTGATACCTATCCGCGCCCACAGCAACAAAAAAGGAAACGAAAAATGCTCTTCGTGTTTCGATTTGGTATTCTTTGGAGGATGACTTCAGAATGGCGAATGTAGAAAAGAGAAGAAGCTGTTTTTCATACAGACGTTCGTGTCAGCACTACACAAACAGCGCACTTCGGTAACAACCCAAATCCACCGGAGACATTATGCCCTTTTTTTATTTTTATAAGACGGATGTCGTGTGGCGGCTGTTCAAAAAGGATTCATTTAACCATTGCCGGGTATTATATTATTGTATTATTATTATTATTTCTGTTTTAGACAACATACATCTCTAATTTCAACATATTTTATGTATAAAAGCAGGAATAATACACTTTGAGGTAGATGGGTGGGCACCAATTCCAAAATCAATTTTTCTGAAAGAAAACAATATGGCGGCCAAATCCAATATGGCGACTACCTACTTTGATATTCGCAAATGACGGTCCTTTTTTTCCCTTTCTAATGAATGCACGTTTAGGTGATTTTATATGGAAATTCAACTGTTAGAGCAAATTTGATGAGCCAAGTTATAAATAAAAACGAAAATTTTTAAAAAACTATTGATATCCAGTTCACGGAGGGTCCATCAATTTGATCAACCAAATGCAGTTGCTCTACTTGTTTAATTTTACATAATGCTTTTTCAAAAGTTATTCGTGATTAAAAAAAATCTAATGGCACAAAATGCCCATAGGAATATACGTACAAAGTTTCAGCACATATGTCAAACTGGTACTTTTTTGGAATTGCTCTGCTTCTAACCCGCTGTCGTAGCAACTCATAACCCATTTAGTTTTGGTAGCCAAGAGGTGCAATCTAGCAGAACGGAGCGCAAGCTATAATACTGCTTTGGAGTCTACAGATAAGTTGCTTTTCTCAAGACCATCAAGTTTGTTGAGTTGCAGGATTTTTCCTATGCGTTCTCTGCATTGTCAAAACGGTCCTTATCATGGCTACCACAAACGTAAAAGCAGTTTGATGAATAAAAGTTTGGGTAGTCTTACCTCAATGAAGCTTTCAAATAATCAATAAAGGCTCAGATACAACCATCTACTTTTGTAAAACGCGACACTATGGAATTGCCGTCATTAGCTTAGTTTTGAAAATTTTCCACTGGAATTTCCAAAAAAGATGCATGACATGTTTTTCTACAATATTGAAATTAGCAATACCTATGTTATATTCATCGAAATGAGTTCTTTATCAGACGTCTGACCAATATCGCAATATGCAGATACAGGGTGGCAACATAAAAATATTATTTTCTGTCCCAGCATGACAAACAGGTGAGCATGTTTTAAAAGAGTAACGTGTTTACTGTTTATACGGAATTAATACAGTCAGTTTTCAGGGGAGCTGGCAACACGACTAACCGATAATACGTGCCCCGAAAGCAATCCGTTAAAGTTATTGATTTATAAGTGAAATGAGGGGCCAAACTTGCTAAAAAGTGTACAGTTGTGATCTGTGATGCTTTGTTTAAGTGAGAAAAGTGGAGGTTTTTTGAAAAACACAGTGTTCTATGCGTGGAAGTTAAAATTTATCCACGAAATCAAATTGAAAATTGTTAGGCCAGTTAGGTTGCGTGAGTGTGAGTGCCTACTTCGTGCGTCGCGCTAACAAGCGGTTCATTATTAACGTGCGATAATGGAGTGCATATGGTGGTGTGAACGAAGAGAACGGCACTTCCTGGAGAGCGGAGCGAATAGCGTTGCGCTGTGCTAGTCGGCGTTTGTTTCGCTGGCATAGGCATAACCAAACTAAAACAGATGAGTATATGTTTTTTGTATCAAACATTTCATGAATGTAAGGCTATGTGTGTAGTGGCTTTTAGCGGGCTTTGGACTTTGGCAGAAGCGTGAATGTGTGATCTGTTGGGTGCACGAGGTGTGGTAGCTTTTCGGCTGCGAGTAGGGTTTTTTTTTGTTTGCACGATGAGTCTTGAAATGTTTTACTTTTTTTCTCCCACAAGTAAAAGCAATGAGAATCGTCAGGTGAGGTAGGTTAACTTATCAACGGGCTCGATACGACATACACGATTCGCTTTTGGAATTTTATTTTTTTTTTCCTAATTGGTCCGCGTTCGAATATGGTTTACATCATGTGATGATCCACCGGATACCACGTAGTTGCCAGTTTGAGGAACGACGTAGCGTGCCGTTTCGATTGCGGCCGTTATGAATGTTTAACTGTTACAGTTTCGATTGTCCAAATAGAAAACAGAGTGCAATTAAGATGTTTTTCTGGAGACTTTTTTCGTGTGATTTTGTGTAATAGTGTTGTTTATTAGAATTTATGGTAGAATAGATTAATTAAGTTGTATTTACTGATGTTTCGTGTGCCATGGATTTTTAAACGCACTGACTCTCGCATGACAGGTAATAGAAAATTCAATGGAGTCGAGTTTGACTTTCGAGGATTATTTAGTCAGCCTGAAATAATCATGATTGGTTTGGTCCTGTCAATAATTTCAAGACTTTTGATTAGTATGTACATCTACACCTGATGTTTGCACTTATTGTTTTAGATGCACCAAACTTTGCCATTTTTCTATCTTTCCAACAGTATCACACCCATTATAAGGTAATGGGTAGCTCAACTTAGTAATGAGCCAATATGACGCATAGTATACTTTGAATCCGTCATCTACCACGGTTTTGCACGGTCAGGCTTCAAGTAGGGTTTTATTAGCAAACATGTTCTCACCTCGACAGCAATGGTGTGGTTTATGGAAGCTGGGAGTATGGTGCAGTGATAATACATGAAATCTTATGCTTCACTTTTCCGATTTTTCTAGCTTTTGGGCTGTTTATGTTTTGTATACAATGTTCCAAACATGACTAGTTCGGCATTTTGTTAACAAACTTAAGACCATATATTGGTCAATATGGAAATTTACATTTTTAAATTATTAAGGCTTTGCATGCATGAAACTTTGCCAATTTTTTTTATTCAATAGGCAACATTCGCATCGACAACTAAGATAGAATCGGCGTGAAAAGTCGTGTTCCGAGTTTCTGCGTCGGTAGGAGGGAATAGAGCGGTCGTGCATAGTGCTTCGATGTAAACTGCGTTTCCGGCTCGGGAGCATTTTACTTATATGAACGTTTTTAGAATATAGTGATTTCGAGGGCTATATCCAGATACTTGTTCATGTCTCACTGTGACTGTTTAACCGAAGATTTCGTCCGGTCGATAAATATCGCGATTAACGAAAACACAATGTATACCCTCTAAAAAATCGCGTCGGCCGACGTGCAGTCGTTTCTTCGAAAGTACTCGGGATTGACAAATAGCTGATGGCTACGAGTAGTAAAGGCTACATCGCGGACCGTTTGGCAAGAAATTTACCCATGGTTCGTTTTCGTAATAAGCGCGCATCATTGTTATATTCTGTTTTTCAGGTGTGTTTTTCGCGGGATCGTATCGTTTTTTTAGAGCAGACAAAGTGTATACGAGAAACGTCGTTGGTCGATTTGTTAGGTAGAAATGTCCGGTTGAACGAACCCCTAGACTCCGCGTCGATACATTCATGAGGTCGAATTATCTAAAGCTAGATCAACAACGCGCCCTTGATTTCGGTGTAAAGAGGAAAAGAGGATCACCTTACGAGGAGATACCATTTCATTTGAAGTTGTCCCAATTTGATCAAAGGTCTAGTATTCTCGCGTACGATTTATTGTTGCGGTGTTACATTGTCAAACTGAATAAGTTCGAATCGCATTATGAATATCGTGGCGGATATAATGAACTTGTTCGCGCGATACTTGTTCTAAAGAACCCGACACTCGAAACCAGCGCATCGTTTACCAAAACGAACCCTGCTGTGTACCTTGTCCTTTCTCCAACATCCCAGTGATTTCTCGTGGAAGTGCAGAGGTGTTCTCGGCTTCCAATAAGCGAGTATCACGTCAACATTTTCCTATACAAATTCCTTCTTTGACCTACATTCGGATGCGGCCGGCGCTGGTATTGCCTAATACAAAGATTAAGGTCACCAGTTTTTATACATTGAGGATGCATGTTGGTCCCAAGCATCATCTGTTGGTTCTCTGTGTAATTACAGCTGATCTGGCAATAACGGAGTAGCAACCGCGGGCGGTCAATCATGCTCATGCTCATGCTCAATTAATACAGTCAGTTTTCAGTTCCGCTCTCATAAAATCTGCAATGGATTCAAATAGAGAACAAATAAGAGTCTTGACTTACATCGAGATCAGGAGGGAGCTGTCGCATATGAATTTAAGCAGATTATGCATCTACAAGCGTTTCAAGGATACAGGCACGGTTGCTCTCAAGAAGAACCCTGGTGAAAAACGAAGTGTTCGGACTCTAGCGATCATCAAAGCAGTGAAGGGTCGTTTTCGGCGAAATCCAGCCCGTTCGGCAAGAAAAATGGCGTATGAGATGAACATGAGCTACACACACCATGCAAAATGTTATCATTTGCACCCTTGCGCTAAAATGCATTTTGGGAAAGACAATTTTTGCTTTAAACAGGACTCAGCACGAGCGCATAGATCGTCCTGAAATGGTGTAAGCAGAATTTGCCTGGTTTCATCCGTTCATCTGAATGGCCTGCATTGTCACCGGAATTGAACTCGCTAGACTTCAGTATCTGGGGATACATGCTAGGACGACGTTAGGCATTTGGTCACATTTAAAAAACGTTTGGTTAAGATTTGGAACGAAATGCCGAACGAAGTTGTGCGTGAGACTTGCAATGACTTCGAAAGCGTCTACGGGCCGTTATCGAACACAAAGGTGAAAGATTTGAACTCAACTAAGTACATAATACTTTTACTACTTATCGATTTTATTGAAATCGATTCCGGAGGGAAAAATAAACTGTTTTGGTTTTTATGACATAAATAAAGTGTATCACTGTCACGTTACCACCCTGTACCAACTGTCACTTTTCATCAGATTCATGATTTTTCAAAATTTCTCGATCAAAAATGTTACTGCGATTGGACTCCAAGAGAAGTAGAAAAATTTATTTCAAGCGATACACTGTTAATAAATTGGTAAGAAAGTTAGAAATTAAGGTGTTATTACGAGTCTTTCTTTCACCATTTTTTCTAGTGTTCCTTAAGGCAGTAATTTAGGATCTCTTCTGTTAATATTATTTTTCAACGACAAATGTCACTTCGCCCCTTTAATTTTCTGCTCACGTCCTCATATAGATGATGGTTCTCTGAAAATTCTTCTTCATTGTTATTACGAACATTACTTCCCTCATAACCGGTATCGGTTGAATCGGCACAACTCGTGTGAAGGGAAATTTCAATTCCATTTTTTTTATTCCAATATGATACTTTCATTTATCGATATTTAGTGTTTTCGGGAACTACAACTAGAGCTCTGAAATCTCACATTCGATGCTTGAAATACACCTGAAGTGAAGTCAAGTGTGCACTCACTTTCATCCTTTACAGTGATACTGAACCCTTACCCCAAATTTAACGTTTTACTGATTCGGCTGTTGTTACTTTTTGTCCAGTCTACATCATATTGGAACAGAGTAAAAAAATTCAAAACGTTAAATTATGTGCATTTCAGTAAAAAACTCCCCTGCGTCGTTCGAAATTATTAGTTGATTTATTATTTACACTTTGCAAAAGCCTACCGGCAAGTCTGATGTACTCTTGTGTTTGCCATTTCATCATCTGCGTGACCCCGCCTATTTGCAAAATTTTTCATCACGGTTAAAATCAATTTAACAAGTATTAGAATTCATACGTAAAATCCAGCCCAAACCACTAGCTGGATTAATTTCGAATTTTTCCCTCCTCTTCCCTAATGCGAGCAAGATAATAGCATGTCAGTTTGCGTTCAAACGTGAGTCCCGCCATTCCCGGTGCTTGTAATGGAGTCACGATCGATGATAGAGTAGAAACCATCACTGACTGACGGCACTGACAGTTTTTTTTTCTTTCATTTCGTCGAATTCAAACCGATAACATTCGGAAGAAACTCATTCGCAACCGAACTGACAGCCCGCTCGCTAGTGAGCGAGCAAAGCGTAGCCAAACGAGACAAATTGAGATTGAATGCAGCGTTTTTCAGTGTTTACGTGACCCGGTGTTGACAGAAAAAATCAGATAACTTCCCCGCGGAAATCGAGACAGCAACAGCAGCAGCAGCACCAGAGACACGTGAGCTATCATTTCATCCGAATGAATGCCACCAAGTATGCTTCATTCATCAGACAGGAACAAATATCACTATATCTTGCTCCCATTCGGTGAATGAAAGCCGGAGAAAAATCTGCTCTGTTTTCTATTTAGCAGATTGGAGCTAGTGCGGCATCGGAGATGGAGATAAAGAGAGTGAAGAAAGAAAAGCCTTGCACACAGGAAGCGCTCGTGTGCTTCGCCAAGCTGACAACGGCCATGGCGAACGGCGATGACTGGAGATCGCCAGGACAGCAGCAGCGACATGTAATAATGATAATGACTGCACATATATTTGTGTCAGCGCGAAGCATACACCGCTTTTTTGTTTGCTTTTCCGGTATTTCGACTGGTCTGACGTGCAGTGGAGCTTCCCCGTCAAGCCGCTTATCGCGGCCCGAGGAATCTAGCGGATTCCGTGTTTCTGCGGAGGGAGTTGCCTCAGCTGTTGTTACGGTTAGTGGCGTTGTCGTCCTCTCGGCCGTTTTGTTTCCCAGCATCCGAGTGAATATATTTCAAAGAAACCCCTTTTTACCCGGCGCTCACGCTCGAGATGATTGTATCTTCTCAAATGGTGATTTCGGATTTGTCTAAGTCTTTCTTTTTTGTGTGTGTGCACCCATTCCGCCTCCGCCAAGCTACGAGAGGTAGGTTGCAATACTTTGTTGATCCTGTCGCTGCGCTGTGTTTCTATACTTTGCTACCGGCTTCTGGTTAGGATGTGATGAATTTCCATTTTTAAGCTTGTCAAGTTTAGAAGACAAAGGAGAATTGCTACGGAAAATTACATCAGCTAAAAGGGCTGCAGTTTATTGCCGGAGCGGGTGTGCTGTGCGAGTGCTGGCAGTTTGAAATATGGCAAAGTGTCCTCTCGGAGAAAGCAATCATTTCAGGGCCTAGATTAGACGAGGCTGTGAGCGTGGCATTGTACAAGCAGTCGCATCACTTCCAAAGAAGGATTTCTTTAAAAGAAAGAAAAAATCTACCCCAAATCCGATTCGGTCGACCTTGAATCGGAACCGCTTTGTGCCATCTCCGTGCCAGTAGATGATCCCATCGCTCAATTTAGTCCTCTGTGCGCCCGCAGGCCTCGATATCCCGGGGCTGACAGTATTTCTTCTCCAGCACGCGCGCAGCACATCAATTTCACTCTGCTACAACTCAATTTGTAAGTCATAAAATTTGCAGCACATCAATTTTGGCTTTCTTCGCTTGTTGGCTGACTGGCTGGCATCGAGAACCGGGTTTGCCATTGGGTCAACCGAGCAGGATTTAACCCCGTTTTGTAACCATGTCGAACGGCTGTCTACCATCATCAACCTCACTTCGTACACCCAAAAAGCAAATAAAAACCGAAAGAGACACGGAAAAATCGACAGAAAGTGATCGTAAAAAAATTTGATTGATTTGGCTTGCGCGTGTCCTGCTGCTCGGTGCCGTTCCTGCTTTTCCTGCAGACCCGGGTACAATGTTTGAAGATTGTTCTTACACACGTTTTTGATTTTTTTCCCGACTTCTCTTTTACTTCAACGACGGAGAGGGTTGGACAAACTGACTGCTGGCCCGGTCCGGTTCGGGTCTCTTTAGTTGCGAAATTTAATATGCAGAACGCGTCTATAAGGGGTAGCTTTCGGTTTTGGCTCCTCTGATCCTTCCCGTACTGGTCACGACACGACCCGATGCGATGCGTTCCAGCAGCAGGGGCGGTCTTCGTCCCGGTCTGACAGGCCGAGTGTCTTTATGTTTGTTTAAAATGAGTGATTGTGGGTCAATTGCGTGGGCAGGCAGCAGCAGCAGGATGTGACCGCAAGAGCCACAAGAAACAAAATGCTTCTGTGTCGGCTTGATTGTGGGAGCGCCCTTCGGCGAGGGGAGAATTTTGATCGGAGCTTATTTTTTTGTTTCGTTTTTAGCTCGGGATTTCCGACGCTGGCTGGGCCGGTTGTGAATTGAATGTGACGAGAGAAAAAGTTGCAGTGGGATTTTACTTTTTTTGTATGATGATGATGGTCCCACCTCTTACCCCTACAAAGGTTTGAGAAAGACGATTTATCTACAAGATAATTATTATAAAACAATTAAACCAGATAAGCAAACAAAACGAACTGGTTTTCATCACAGATATAATTTTCTTCACAATTGATCCAATGCTTTGCAGCGATTCAAATAGAGAAAATATTCGTCAAAAATCAAGTAATTCATCGACAAAGCGTTGTCGGTATCAATTTATTTGCAACTGTCAGCCAAAAGACATTAATTGCATCTGAGTTAAGCCAACATCCAGTGTAATCATCCACAAAGTCGATACAATCCCGACGAGGCCATTCCTGCCGTGATCAGCAAGCAAAGCACAAGTCCAGCTGTCAACTTCGATGTGATTTATAAGAGAGCCCCCACCTAGGGAAGTCGAAAATATTTCCAACTCGAAAATATCCTAGACCGGCTAGGAAACCAATGTCCAATGACAACCAACAGAACTAAAATCGTTCCGATTACTCTGACGAGTATCTTGATAATGTCAAAATAAAATAATAAAGGTATTCTCCATCTCAAATGATTAAATTTCTAAATTCAGTCCTTCATATCTGATCATCGCGCGCGATTTTCAAACCTTCGTAGACTTCTCTTTTTTATTTTATACTACATCAATAATTACAAAATCCATCATCACCCTCGTGACGAACATAATAGTTTTTCAGTGCTACCATATTCCTTTAAAAAGCTATATAAGCAGAGTCCACAGAGATCATCCGTTACAAGAACTTCGTCAATTACAGTTTAGCTAAATTAAAAAAAATTAAATAACTGCTTAAAATTCAGCTTTGACGTGTGAAATGCATAGTCTCTTGAATTCTGATAGTGTCGCCGTACGTCTGATGTGTCTAGGCATCGAATTGTATACATTTATTCCTTTAAAGAACAATGAATTTTGTGAAGCACTAGTTAAAAAATGTGGTGTTCTAATTTCTCCCGCATTTCTTGTGTT
Source organism: Wyeomyia smithii (assembly GCF_029784165.1). NCBI lineage: Eukaryota > Metazoa > Arthropoda > Insecta > Diptera > Culicidae > Wyeomyia > Wyeomyia smithii. Next base: position 10,436,271 of record NC_073695.1, read on the forward strand.
ATATCTATGGATGTCACTTCCTCTAACAATTCGATCACACAAATATCGGGGCAGCAATCCATTAGCTACTTTAAAAATGAACACCATTGTCAGAAAAACAATTCGTTGCTTCACCGATAGCCATTGCAAAGCGTCAAACATCAAGGACGAGGAAGTGTATCTATTGCATCTCAAAATCAACCGCATTATTTTATTTTGCAAACGCTGCAATCTCGATATTTGTGTTTCATTTGCCAAAAATAAAATGGAAGTGCAAAAGTCTAAATGAGGAGAGATGATTGATTTATAGAGATGAATCTTGCTGAAAGTATTCAACTCCTTTTTCAAACGACAGAGGATTCCATATTTCTTGGCAATTTTCTTGATGACATTATCAATGTGAGCATTGAACTTTAGCTTGTCATCAATAATCACGCCAAGATATTTGATCTCACTCACGCGATCGATTGTCTCACCATCAATTTCAACTGAGACATTTTCATTTACACGGTTTCGCGAAATAATCATGAATTTTGTTTTGTTGGTATTCAATTTTAGCTGTTTGAATTTCAACCATCCGCTCAGCGATCGCAAATCTTTGTTTAAATGCAATATGGCTTCTTCGAGATTTTTAGCTGCAATGAACAATACTGTGTCATCAGCAAAAAGATTTATGTCACAAAAACGTAAGACTCTTCTCATATCATTAATGTACATAATAAACAAAATAGGCCCTAATACACTTCCCTGAGGTACACCAAGAGTGTTCCTTATGGGATCAGAGGTAAAATCATTGAAAATAGTCCTTTGAGTTCTGTCACACAAGTAGTTTTCAAACCATTTGTATGCAGTACTCGTAATTCCAAAGCGCTTTATAGTTTGTAACAATAAGGGCCTAGAAATCGTTTCAAAAGCGCGTTTAAGATCCAAAAACACCGCAACAATAGTATCCTTACGCTCAATGTTTTCTTTCCATTTTGCTAACACCAAATTCAATGCAGTTTCACAAGAATGGCCTTCCCGATATCCTGATTGTTCTGGTATCAGCAAACCGTTAGAGTTCAAATATTGTAACAGTTGGCCTTTTACAGCAAGTTCTAAGATTTTCTCTAAAGTGTGCAACATATTGATAGGACGAAACTCTTCGGCTTTAATCGTCCCAGCAACTTTTTGTATCGGAATCACTAACGACTCCTTCCAAATTTGTGGCACGTGCCCCGTTTGTAATGATTCGTTTATAAGGCCAAGTAGATCGTGCCCAATAACATGAAAACAATCTTGAATAACTCTAGCATTAACGTTATCAATTCCAGCCGTTTTATGAAGAGAAAAACATATGTTTTTGAGTTGTTCTAGTGTAAGTTGGTGAAAGCTTTCAAAACTACAATTAACATTATACGGCCGTTTTATTTCATTCGGTTCATTAACCAATTCAATTGATTTATTGATCAATTAAACACTTTCGATGAAATAATCATTGAACTTACTTGCAATTGTTGCTTCAGAATGTTCTTCAATGCCATCAAAAGTTATGGACCGCGGATTAAAATTGCAAGGTTTCAGTAATGACTTCAGTATCTCCATAACTCTTTGCTGTTGTTTTTATGTTGATCAATTTTCCCCTGTATATATTCGCTCCGTGTTTTGTTCAGAGATTGTGAATATATATTCCTAGCAACTGTATAATTGTACCAATCATTATCATTTGTTGTTCTACAAAACTTCTTGTACAATTTGTCTCTTTTTCGCCTGAGGCGCAAAAGATTTAGATTGTACCAGTTGTTCGAGTTCTTAACAACAACATTCTTTTGTTTGACTAACTGATTAGTACAGTTTTTTAAAACATTGTTCAAAATAGTTGCTTTATCATCAAGGCTACGAGATAGGGAAAAGTCCAAGTTTCTTGCAACAAGCTCCGAAACCTTTCGTTTCGAGTAATTTTTCCAGCACTTAAATTTCACTTGATTTATTTTACTTCCCGTACCACAATTATTTATAACAATCGTTTCATGATCGGTAACTTTTAAATTGGGACTCACCATTGCAGAAACGGAGTCAAAATTAGTATAAACGTGGTCAATCAAAGTCCTACTATGTCTGGAAATACGGGTATACTCATTGATTATTTGTTTCAAATTGTAAAATTCGGCTAAGCGCTTCAAATGATTTGAATTGAGGTTATCGCGCCAATTCATGTTAAAATCTCCGGTAATAAGGTTAAATTTACTACAATCCACAAAAACTTCGAACCAAGTTTCCAAAATCTCCATAAAACGCTGGTCACTTGAACTGGGAGAATGATAAACAACACCATAATTACCCATCTTCATGCCACCTTCCACCGTAATGCCCAAGAACCAGTTTCCATCAATTGCTTCGTTGTGGCGAAGATTGAATCGAATTGATTCCTGTGCATAAATAGCAACACCGCCAGTATGTCTGGAATGCGAGCAACAAGCAGCTATTTTGTATCCCGGTATAGAGTATTGGTCGAACGCATCAATATCTACAATGTGAGTTTCTGATAAAAATACCAAAAATGGACGCTTTTCCTCTACAATCTGTCGCAAAGCAACGTAGTTTGTAGATAACCCTGCAATATTCAAATACATCATATCGAATTGATTCACATTCCACTTGGAACTTGGTTGCTATTTATCGAAACGCAGGCTGCTTTTTTTTTGCTCATACAATTTCTTGTAAACCGAGCATTCCGAGCTAGATGCTGCGTGGTTAACGTCCAAATTCATTTTGCGTTCTTTATTAAATTTTAAACAGTTAATGCATTTCGATACAGTGGAAGAACATTCAGATGTCTTGTGTTGCCCGCTACACAAGGAGCACTTTTCATCGTTTTTACATTCTGTGCTCTTGTGCCCAAATTCTCCACATTTGAAGCATCTCAAAATGTTAATCGCTGGAATGATGTGGCACCGATCCCACCCAACATTCACTTTTTTCGCGGTCAACAAACTATTATACGACTTTTTATCGACTTCAATTACCACGTTGAACTTGTTATATTTGAAACGTGGATTTTCGTACATACTAATAACCTTGATACTATCGATAGAAACCGCCTCGTTTTGACTCTTTAAAAGGTCAATGAAGGCGTCAGAAGAATACTGATCACTCATACCCATTACTTTTAATCTTGGCACCGGGGGAACGGGTACAACAGCTGTGTAGCTTTCACCAAGGTTGTTTTCAATACCACTTTTCACGATCTCTATGTTATCATTTGTTGCACACTCAACAATAACTGAGCCATCTTTCCCGTTTCTAAAGTTACTTATTTTGTGGGTCTTCGGATCTAAATTCGACTTTAAAAATTCCCTTGTAGCTTCACTACTCTGGGAGGACTCTTTTGGCTTGATCACAATGACTGGACCAGCCTTACGTTTTTTTATATTACCACGAACTACACTCGCAAAAGTTAAAACTTCTGTTTCGTTATTCGCGCAATTACCATCATCATTTAATTTACGTTTTTTAGTCTTTTTTGCCACATTCCGATTCAAACTATCAGAATCCGACACATTATTGCCCATTTCAACTAACTCCTGTCTACGTTTATTTTCTAAAAATGAACTAGTCATAATATCCATTTTTCCACTAATAAATTTATCAAAATCATCGCCTCTTTGCTTTAGAGTACTGATTATATTTAAGCTCATTTCTTCCATCCCGCTCTTTAACGCGTTGCCTATCTGAGCAGTAATGTTGTTTTGGATATCTGCAACCAAACTTGAAATCTGTTTGATCTCCTGTCTTAGTGCATCAACATCCAAAACTGAAACATTCTGCTCGTCACAACTCTGAACTGATAGACAGTCGTTGCATTTAAACAGAACATTATCGCTTGCATTGATTAATTTCACTGAGGGTCCACTTATTCCACCGCAGCGAGAGTGAAATCTCCCTCCGCAGCGAAAACAGCAAACGAGATCGTTAATCAAGACAATACATTTACACTTTACACATTCCATTTCAGCCTTACACAGTGGACGCTACGTACGGCGTCGCACAGGCAACAGAGACAATAGAAAAAAAAACAGCACCAAACAAACCAGCTCACACCACAGTGAGTGGCGGAAAGAAATAACAAATTTATATCAAAACAGGTAGTAGTTACTACTGCACTTCTACTTATCCTGATTGAGATCCTTAATAGGTACACTTTGGAATCACAATTTCCACTGTATACACACAATTTCACACGTAAATTAGTTTGAAAATTTCACAGCACGCAATAAATAAACTATGATGTTCGCCATTACAAAGAAACTTGGGATTTAGTGTAAGCTTTTTCCGAAATCTTCACTAAAACAATTGCTTGGCGCTTTAAGATATTAGAGATAAGACTTTCTTTATTCTTTACTTTATTTCGTTAACCGTTATATAGTCTAGCACAAATATATCATGCAATATTTCACGCAACTGTTTGAATTGCCGTGGATGGATAATTTTTTACGAAAATGCTTGTATCGACACAGAACAAAGTTCTCACATCTTAGTCGTAAATTAAAAGAATCAGAAGTACGAGTATTACGTAAAATTGGACCCAAGATACTTCCTTGAGGTACACCAGCCCTAACATGCAATCTACCAGATTTACCATAACAAATAACTTTTTATTCAAATAAATTTCTTTTTGAGCGTCTTAGTAGAATGGAATTGAATATTGAGAATGCAACCATCATCAGTGCTTATGTGTACTGTTGAAGAGCATAACTGAGTAACCCTTTTTTATATGCGTATAAGTAGAAGTAGGTAGATTGAAAATTTCTAGGAAAATTTCTATTTGAAGTTAGGTAGTCATATGTTGTGGTTGTTTTTGTCCTGCACTGGATCTAGGGTTTTTAGGTAGGATTTTGAAAAGCCATGAAAAATGATTACCTACCTCTTTATTGAGCAGTGTGGATGGATGTTGTTTGTAGATTTCTAAACTTTCAGAAACGTTCAATTTCCATAAAATATTAACGAGGCGAAGCAGGTGAATGATTCTTTTCAGGTCTTCTGTAATTGGGATGAGTGTTGTAAAAGATCTTCTAAATTGAACTCGCTTCTTCGTTGCGCGACAAACAAGTATTCTACCTAAAAGCAGACAAGGGTAATAAAACTGTCATCATGGGCAAAACTGACTATGATGAACAGATGACCCAAAAAATTGATAACGGTCCATATTTTAAACTACGAACTAATCCACTTGCTGAGATAATAAAACGAGTTGAGAACACAATTAAAGACTGCAAACCCACTTTAGGAGATACATTACAAAATCTTCGAGTTTCAAATCCAGTTCTTCCAAGATTAAAAGGCCTACCAAAAATCCATAAACCAGGAAACGGAATGAGGGAAATTATTTCGGCTGTAGGGGCTCCAACAGAAAAAAACTATAAAAGTAGGAGGGTGGTATTCAAGACACGACCGCATGACGTTGACTACCGTATTCTTATAAAAAAAAATATTCCATTGAAGCAAATAGTAGAGGGAATTGCAACGCTTCTTTTACAAAACTTCTGTAACAAAATTTCGAGGCACCAAAAGGTACCAGTTGCCGATTATTCTCGTTTACTGGTTAGTCCGTCCAGAATTCCAGCCATTTTAGTATTTTGCAGTAGCCATTTATTACTAACAGCCACCAGCATAACGGGTGAAACCGGCACGAGATGACCGGTACTATTTTGTCTTTCTTCCTTTCAGCTGCTAACACCTAGCGCTGTCGTGAAATAACAATCAACACAAACATGCATTTTTGCAAGATTTTTTCCGCTAGCAGCAGCATTTTGTAAAACAGAAAATTCAACTAACCGCTTCTATTATAAAACTTCGAGGCACCAAAAGGTACCAGTTGCCGATTATTCTCGTTTACTGGTAGTCCGTCCAGAATTCCAGCCATTTTAGTATTTTGCAGTAGCTATTAATTACTAACAGCCACCAGCATCACGGGTGAAACCGGCACGAGATGACCGGTACTATTTTGTTTTTCCTCCTTTTAGCTGCTAACACCGAGCGTCCGTATGTATCCGGTACGGTTTAATAATGAAACTGATGGGGTGAAATGTTCGAACAATACGTTTTATACCAAGGCTTCGTCAGATAATTAGAAAGAAGGAGGGGCTACATAGGTGATGGAATGGTAGAGACAAATGTTTCTTGAAAGCTGCGCCGGCCGCTGTCGTAATATTAACACCAACACAAACATGCATTTCGCAAGGTTTTTTCCGCTAGCAGCAGCATTTGGTAAAACAGAAAATTCAATTAGCCGCTTCTGTACCAAAATTTCGAGGCACCAAAAGGTGCCAGTTGCCGATTATAGTTTCCTGGTTAGTCCGTCCAGAATTCCAGCCATTTAAGTGTTTTGCACTAGCCATTTACTACTAAAGCCACCAGCATAACAGGTGAAACCAGCACGAGATGACCGGTACTATTATGTATTTCCACCTTTCAGCTGCTATCACCTAGCGTCCGCATGTCACTGGTGCGGTTTTGGAATCAGAATGATGGGGCGCCGGCCGCTGACGTAAAATTAACACCAACAAAAAGATGCATATTTGCAAGGTTTTTTTCCGCTAGCAGCAGCATAAACATCGGAAACAGGAAGTGACAACAACAATAACAACAAAGTCAGATCGATTGTATCCATAAGTGTCGACTGTGCTGGGGAAGAGAGGTAGTGATTGGCTGCGCGGTATGATTTAGACAATCGATGTTAATTACCAATTTTTCAATAGTGTATCTCAAACAATAGTTTGTTTTTGTTACATAAATTTAACCGTAAAAGAATTTCTGATCGATTGATGTCAAAACCTCGAAAACCTGATTATAGATAACTGCAAAATAAGCGCTCAAAACCTGACCACTTTTCTCTGGTTTTCCCTGGTTGAATTACTAGATTTTCAAATTCAGGGGCCTAACTTCGATATAGACGTTAGTCAACGTCAAAATAGCAAAGTGGTTAGTAAAAGAGTTTCAAGCTATGCCTATTAAATTCCCAAGTTGATCGGTTAAGAGTACGGAAGTTTTCGTTGAAAATTTGAAATCTTTGGGTGACACTGAAGCGGATGAGATAATGGTCTCGTTTGACGTGACGGCTTTGTTTCCGAGTGTTCCAATGAATGAAACCTTGAATCTTCTTGAAGACTGGCTAATTCCCTAATATACTGATAGCACTTGGAAAAAGAAAGTCGTGAGTCTCATGAAACTAACCCGCCTTTTTATGAAAGAAAATTATTTCACTTTTCAAGGTAAATTTAACGAACAAATAAAAGGAGCTCCAATGGGAAATCCTCTTTCTCTCTGCTTATGAGAGCTATTCATGGCAAACATAGAAAACAAATTAGAAACCAATAACCTTTTACCAATCCGGTGATGGAGATATGTGGATGATTTTTTTGTATTTTGAAAGAGACGGAACTTGAAACGTTTTTCACATCCCTTAATAATATTCACAGAAATATAAAATTTACGATTGAAAAGAAACAAAACAATAGTCTTCCCTTTCTAGAAGTTGTTGTTGTTAGAAAGTCTAAAGACTTAGGATTTGAGATTTTTAGGAAGCCCACGAACACAAAACAGGTAATACCCAACCTCTTCTAGTCATTCCTTCCAGCATAAAATGGCATCCTTCAACCACATGATACGTCGGATGGATACCCTACCCCTCAGTGAAATAGCCAGGAAAAAGTAATTGGAATTGAAGATTTTTTGACAATTTGGAATATTTGGCCCAGAAAAAAAATATTGTTACAGTGTATATATTTTTTTAGAATCGCAATTTTATTACCTACAACTTTGCTGAAGAATGGAGTCTTCAGCAAAGTTGTAGGTAATAAAATTGCGATTCTAAAAAAATATATACACTGTAATATATACACTTCAATCAAACAAGATGTTTTTCTGATGCAAAATATTTTTTTCATCAGTCACATTTTTGGATAGACCCTTTTGAAACAGTAGTCGTGAGTCTACATGAAGAACTGATAGTGTAAAATGACCTCTTTATCAATTGTAAACAACTGTGCAATGTTCCAGCGAAATCGTACAGGACATCCTAAAAAAATATTGATTTTTATTTATTTTCCATGCCTCATAATGTATTTTCTTTTTCGAGTGAAAGGAACAAGAGTTGTTTCGGATAGATTCACGCTTAATCCCTCTCGTCTGCACCATTGCACAACGGTCCAGAAACCAAATTTAGGTGGAAATTTGGGTCTAGAGCTCTATAGCAACATTTTAGAGAAAAACTTTCTTCTACAAAGTTGTTACATATGATAAAGTGCTTATTGAAAAATTGCCAAGAATTAGGGTGACCAACATTTTCGATGCATTCAAGTATCTAACTTTTTTATTTTTATAGATAGAAGAAAAATTTGCTCTACAATGTTATAGCTTTATTATATTTAAGTAACTTTGTAAAAAAAAATGTTCTCTATCTTTGAAAACAACCGATTTATTTTTAAAAAAAACAACACATTTTGCGCTCTAACTTTTTTATTTCAAGTTTTATCTCAGAACTGTCTTTGAACGACTTTTAGAGCTTTTTAAGAAAAAGAATTTGCAATGCTGACATCGTAAATATCCTCATTTCACTCAAAGTTATAATTATTTTTCATCTAAAATTTGCGTTTTTCATTTGTATGTCATCCTTTTTGGAGCAAACATAAAAAATATCTCTTGGTCTCATTTTGAAGGGCATACTTGACACTATAAATATAGGAATTTTTAAAAATATGTTTTTTTTCAAGTTTGAGTAAATTCAATTTAAAAGCAAGACAAAAATTTCAATAGTTTTATACATTATGCATATAAAAGCACCCAGATTTAATTTTTGGTACTTAACTTAAAACTAGAAGTAATTACCTTCAAGTTGACCCAAAAAGATCGAAAATCGATCAACTGGTTCAAAAGTTATGAATTTTTTTGAAATAAAATAAATCGAATATAGCCGTTTTTTATGGTCACCTTAATTCGAAGTTGGTCACGCAAAGGGCTTCAGTTGTGCTCAAAATCGCAGGGCTGCATCTATATTGAAAATAATCAAACCCGTATTGTTTCGTTGAGTTGTTAAGGGGACTAGCTCAGAAAAAGGGTGACCATAAAAAACGGCTATATTCGATGTATTTTATTTGAAAAAAATCATAACTCTTGAACCAGTTGATCGATTTTCAATCTTTTTGGATCAAATTAAAGGTAATTATTCCTAGTTATGAGAAAAAATACCAAAAAATAAATCTGGGTGCTTTTATATGCATAATGTATAAATTAAATAAATAAATTATTGAAATTTTGCCTTGTTTTAAATTGAATTTACTCAAATTTAACAAATAACATATTTTTTAAAATCACTCTATTTATAGAGTCAAATATGCCCTTTAAAATGAGACCAAAAAAAAAATATTTTTTATGTTTGCCCCAAAAAGAATGACATACAAATGAAAAACTCATATTTTTTGATGAAAAATAATTATAACTTTGAGTAAAATTGAGATATTCACGATGTTAGTATTGCAAATTGTTTCTCTTAAAAATCTCTGAAAGTCGTTCAAAGACAGTTTTGAAATAAAACTTGAAATAAAAAGTTAGAGCGCAAAATGTGTTTTTTCAATATAAACCGGTTGATTTCAAAGATAGAGAAAAACTTTTTTTACAATGTTACTTAAAATCAATGGAGCTACAACATTGTAAAATAATTTTTTTTGTATCTACAAAGATAAAGAAGTTAGATACTTGATTGCATCGAAAATGTTTGGTGACCCTATTTCTTGCTAATTTTTCAATAAGCGCTTTATCATATTTAACAACTTTGTAGAAGAAAGTTTTTCTCTAAAATGTTGTTATAGAGCTCTAGAACCAAATTTCCCCTCTCAATTTGGTTTCTGGACCATTGTGCATCGAGCTGTGAGATTAAGTGCAGTTTGCACTCTACTATAAATAACGCAGTCGTGCTTCCCCCTAACTAAAATCACTACGTCGTCTGCAAAACTTATCCCTTCGAAGCCGTTTTCCAATAGAATCCGAAGAAGATCATCTACGATTCATGACCATAACATGAGAGATATGTCCCTCCTTGAGGGCATCCTTTTGTAGTTTTTGGTGTTCCTGTCTATGCCATGCCTTTCCATGGCTATTTTCATTGAGTTGTGAGACGCATTATCAAATGCTCCCTCAATATCAGGAAAGGCTACCAGAGAAATTTCCTTGCCATGGATGGATTTTTCGATTTTTCCCACTAACATATGTAGCGCGTCAGTGGTTAATACGTTGTTTTTGTAAGCAAACTGAAATTTGCATAATGGATTGGAATTACTGTTTTAATATGATAGTCGATTAGTTTTCCATAGTTTTCAAAGAGATGAAAGTTAAACTAATTGGCCTAAATGCTTTCGGGATTGTTCTACCCGTTTTTCGGCTTTTGGTATGAAAATAACTTTAGTTTGTCTCCAACTAGATGGAATGTAATTTAGTATTAGGCTCACCTTACACATCTCCCTAATAATTAGAATAAACAGCTTATTTTCAGTACCTTCTGCGAAAAAAATATTTAAGTGGTGATCTAATAATACTTTTTTAATACTTCATTTTCGATAGGACTCACTACATTCGACTTGAAAGATGAACACTTACGAACTGCTGAGCTAGTTTTTGACCTTTTTGTTTATTTGTAAATTGAATGTCATCATTTTTGAGAACTTGAATGTGTTTTGAAGGTTTCTTAATATCCTTCGAAAGCTTCCAAAATGATTTTCAATATGATTTTAATTGTTCAACTTTCTCTCATGAAATTTTGATTTCGCGAGAGAGTTAATCTATGTTTGATTTCCAAGTTCAAGTTTCGCTCAATTTAGGGAGAGCAGCAAGTGTGTTAATTGTTTCTGCGAGCGACAGAAGCACAGCACAAAGCAGAAGACATAAGTGTGGTGCAAAATGTTGCCACACGCTGCGCTACTGCTGTAGAAAAAGTGCGCAGTCAATTTTAACTCCGTTCTGTTCACATATAGAAAAGAATAACAAGCCTGATGTCCGGACATGTCCAGCATTGATGTGCAGTGCGGCGCACAGAGTGTCCATATCGAAAAACGGACGGCAAAACTATTTTTCAAGTCCTACGTTATCCATATCTTCTAGAAAGTTGCTTGATTTACTGCTGTCTTTCATATGCTTTTATGGAATTAGTTAAAAAGTTCGCCGTAGAGAGGGCGCCGTACCTAACTTTTGAACGTGACTTGCTAGATGAATAGTTTCTTCTGCAAAGTTATGCAGAATTTTATAGCAAAACTGTTTGCTGAGTAACTCGAACCTCGTTCCCTCTATACGGCGAAATTTGTAATTAATGCCATTAAAGCATATGGAGGACAGCAGTAAACGAAGCAACTTTCTAGAAGAAATGGATAACATAGGACTTGAAACAACAGATTCGCCGTCCGTTTCTCGATGTGGACGCACCGTGCGGCGGTCCGTCGGATTCCTCTGTGATGTGGCTGCGATCGAATGAGCGGATACAAAACCCAAATATGCTTTTGCAATCGTGAGATTAGCACTGAGATTAGCCGCTGCTGTCAGAGAATAGCAGCAAACAGATCCTGGAAAAGTCGCAGCACAACAAGCAGCGATTTCAAATATCTTGCTGCCTTCCATAGCGAACGGATCAACAGAGGAAATCGGCTAACGAACAAAATTTTGGATATTCCGTCTGTGTGGGAAGCGTTGCCATACAGATACGTTCCTAGCTTTTTGAAAACTAAAACCAACCGTCCTTTTAAAGACGACCACATATATTTGATTAAAGAATTAGAAAGAAGTTTTCCACATCGCAGTACCACAGTACTCGTGAGTTTACTATCGTGAAACGGGGTGCTATTTACTGTTAGAAACTTTAGGAAAACACCTGTTCACAAAAAGAATAGCGAACAAAAAAGTAGCGTCACAAAACTTTAACTACTTCTTTCGACGCTACGAAAGGTGCTGGACCTGACAGAATAGCTCCAATTTTTCTCAAAAACTTGATAGAAGAACTATCTACACCATTACCCCTCTTTAATATGTCTCTGAAGAATGGAATTTTTCCAGAACTCTGGGAAACTTCATATTTAGTGCCAATTTTCAAATCAAGCGCTAAGTCTGACATTCGTAATTATCGTGGAATTGCCATTATTTCATGTATACCAAAATGATTTAAAACAATAATTAATGAAAAAATCTTTCAGTAAGTAAAACACCTAATTACAACTCAACAGCACGGCTTTTACAAAGGCCGATCAACTACCACAAATCTTTTGGAATACATAACTTTCACTTTGATTGTAATGGACAACGGCAACCACGTAGAATCTCTTTATACGGACTTTATCAAGACATTTGAACGAATCGACATACCTTTATTGCTCTTCAAGCTCGAAAAATACGGAATGGAAACAAAATTTTTGGAATGGCTGCAGTCATACTTAACAAAACGAACACAAATAGTCCGCTTTCAAATTTTTTTTTTCAAACCCAATAGAAGTAACTTCTGGGGTTCCTCAAGGTTCTCACCTAAGCCCTCTTCTTTTTATATTATACGTAAATGACATTTCCTTTCCAAGTCAATACATGTGCTTGTATATGCTAACGACATGAAGCTCTTTATAGATATAGCCAATGCAGAAGACTTCGAAATATTCCAGAATGAAATTAATGTATTTTACACTTGGTGCAACAAAAGTCTATTACAACTCAACATTAAAAAATGTAACTTAATAGCCTTTAGCAGAAAAACAGTAACACCACCTACAAACATTTTCTTAGGAAACCAACCAGTAGAAAACTTACCAAACTTACATTCATAGAACATTATAACACAATAATCAACAAAGCAAATAGTATGCTGGGCTTTATAAAACGCTTCGACCATAATTTTGAAGACCCATATACAATCAAACTATTATATATTACATACGTCCGACCAATTCTGGAATATTGTAGCATTGTATGGAATCCTTATATTGTCACACATGAAGAACGCATTGAATCTGTCCAAAAACAATTTCTTTTGTACGCGCTTCGTAAGCTAAATTGGACAGCATTTCCCTTACCATCATATGAAGCACGCTGCATGCTTTTAGACATACAAGCACTTAAAGAACGCCGCGAACTTGCAATGCTTTACTCTATCAATGGCATTATTTTTCAACGCGTGCAATCTTCTTAATTATTATTGCAACTAAATTTTTATGTCAATTAAGAAATCTTAACATATTTTCGGAAAACTCTCACAGAACTAACTATTCAAAAAATGGCCCAATAAATCGCATGATGCGTCACCATAATCAGCACTGCGAAAATATCGACATCACTATGGGCAGATATCAAATCAAAAAACGACTAGCTACTGGAAATAATGTATAGAATATAAGAAAACATTGTATTATTATAACTGTAGTCTACATTTGCTTGACGAAAATGAATAAGTAAATAAACTTCATAATCAAATAATCTCGGGGCGCTAAGAAGCGCCATTGGTGTGACGTAAGGGTAACACCCGGCAATGTTGTTTAATTTCTCGTCACTAAAGATCGCCATTTGTATATGACGATGATTCTCGTTCTGTTGTTATCTCGGCAGCATTTTCCATTATTTTTAGAATTTCATCAGCTACTAAGTATTCTAGGACCCCGGCACGGTATGAACGGGATTTTTTTCCTTTTACTGTCAAAACTTCAACTGACAGCATTCTAGTTTCTAAGCTTCAAAAATACATTATCTTTCCTTAGCATCGATCATAATGCTTGGGACGCACCTGGAATCTTAATAACGGCCTTCGAACACCAGTAAATATTTCTATTCGTACAAAATACGAGCAATAGCGTGCATTGCAGTATTAACTAGTACGCGCGCGTGTTATCGATCGGAAACCGATTACCTCCGTGTAACGACTTGCCGTGAGTCCGCACACTCATCATTGAAGGGCCTCACTTGCCGCACAAAGCGAAAGGCTCTCTTTTCCCGGCCCGCTGCTGCCTATTTTGCAGAGATTCCAAACAATGCCAAAACGTAGGCAGTAATAAAATCTTATTACACTAGGACTTGCCTGGCCCCGGGAGCAGCGCAGAGACTGCGGAAACAAATTGTGCTCCGCATTCAAGGCTAATGGTGATAGTGGTTCGGCACGCAAAACGTCCTCCAACATGCCTCGATAAACAATTCCAACATGTGTATTTTTTTCCAGACCCACAACCACCGGGTCCGGGGGCCGTTCAAATACAGAACCAGCAAATAAATTACCACAATATAGGCCTGAATGAATATTAATATCCTATCGGTTTGCCGCCTCGTTCGATTCCCCTATCGTGCCACAGTGTTCTGCAAAGTACACCACGTGATTGTCAACCACACTGCTCCCACTCACCTCACCTTTCGTCGTAATGACAAATGATAACTCTCTCAGCACTTACGCCCGCAATCACAACAGTCTTGCAAGTTTCCGAAGAAGAAGAACCGAGCTTGTATAAATATAAATTGATAAATTAGCCTTTCCTGCTTAGTTCCAAATGAAGAGAGAGAGAGTAGGACGGAATCTATTGCGTTGCGACTCGGTTCTGAAACTCGGTTGGCTTTACGTTTCCTTTCGTACACACGCACCGAGCGAGAAAAAACACAGAGGAGAAATTATTGGCATCCTGTGCGCCACATCATCGGTTCGAGTGTGATCGATAACCGACGAGGACAAAGACATCGATTGGCATCCGTTACGGAGCGCTTGATGAGCAGCCACTGTCAACTGCCATCGATTCCTTGTCCGCCGGCAGCACGAACAAAACAATCATTCTCTGATTTAACTGTCAAGGTTCAGGCTCTGTCAATGCCCTGCCCGAACCAATCCGGGTGGAACAAACGGCGAGGGGGCCACCCCCTCCTTCTCAGCAAAACCACTGTTATTGGAAACCCAATCAATCGAAGGCGGGGTATGGAAATGGCCGCCCAAAGCAGACAACAACATTGTCATGTTTGAGTTTCCGCAGTTGACAGTAGTGTGGGCTGGGAAATGGGACTTTGAAAGTGTTGCATAAATATTTTCAGTTTATTGCTTCATTCGGGTTGAGTTATGTGGAAATAAATATTTGAGGAGATTATTTGCGCTTCAAGCTGCGGGGATGTATTGATAAACGAAAATGTATTCAACGAATTTGTGCGAACACGGCTTCGGCTTCGTGAAATGTATATTTAAGTCTGACAACATCATCAGCTTCGAGCGTTTAATTTCTCCGAAGCCCGCTTGGCGATGCGAAGGAGAAGTTCCACCAGTAAGTGTCTTCGAGGAATGAACTGAAGAGACGCGATAAATATGCCCCGGCACGCTTGGCAAATAGTTTACATATTTACCCAAGAATTCCGGGACGGTTCGCTGCGGGTGGAGTAACAGCATTTCTTCCGAGGCAATGAAGTGGAAACGAAAACACACTGCAGCTGCAGTGATAATGGTTTTGTCGTAAACTTTTTACAGTCAAATTCCTCGGCACATGAAGTTTGAACAATGTTGAAACAGAGAGACAAAAAAAAACAACGACGCCATGAACTCCACGTTCAGCCAATTACAGAATAATTATGGCAACCAAAAGCCAACCCAGCCATTAAATTTAACTCCTCCAATTACGCAACCCGCAGCTGGAACTGCTCTCAAAAAGCAATAGAAACTTTCAATCCTGCAAGTACTGCGCGCCGTGATCCGCGCGTCCTCGAGAACGAATAAAACCGCAGCAAAAGCCACTTCACTGCCTGACCGAGATCCACGTGAGCTCGTAAAACTGCACTCATCCCTCATCCCCCGACCTTCCCGGAAAGCCACAACCGATATCCCGTGGCAGTGCAGATAAATCCTTATTATTTCCTTCTACGTAATTATCACACTCTAAAGATTTTTTTCTTCCGTTGTGTTATTATAATTCGCTCCGGACCGCTACTCTACCCTCCATCCTCACTCCAAAACTACCCTAGAGGGAATGAGCGCAGTTTTCAGCCATTTCTCGGTAGGTTTTTTTGTTCGCTACGCCTCGCCCCCCATCTAAGACCAGTAAAACTTTTTCACTGTCGGTCGTGCTGAAAACCATCCAAGCCAAGCAAGCGACTTGGGATGAAGTATTTTAGGACGTGCTTGAGCCTCCGCAGAACGCGACGTAGCATAAATTTAATAAGAGTTTTCTTTCACGAGCACCACCAACCAGAAAATCATCCACGGTCCCGGACTGGAGAATGCGTACGCCCGCCCAGCGCGTTTCACACTCGAGCCTCTAGCGTGGTTGATCCACTGCGCTCAAGTGAGGGAAAATCGTTAAAACAATAAAATCAAACCTTTCCACTACCGCGGAAGCTTTCGGTTGGGTTGTGTATATTTCTAAACGCTCCACAAATTTTTATCGTTCCCTGCCATCGTGATCTGGGGCTGAAAATACTGAAATCAAACAATTGCAGCTCATTCCTCAGAATATGCGCTTCAGAAAAGGCAATTTTCCTATTCGGATTTCATTAAGTTAAGGTGCCACTTTTCGGCCGGGTCACTCTCTGTTAGTCCGGCGATTATTCATTTATGCTGCTCTGATTGCGTCATGCAGCCCTGCGGCATTTACGACACGATACGACTTGACGTCTCGGACTTTACTGCTGCTGCTGCTGAACTGGTGGAATATAATATTTACCAACTTCTTCGTTCGCGTTTTTCTGCCACGCTGCTGCCCGGAGCGTCGGTCGTCGTCCAGCTGCCGGGGTAATTTCGGTGCGGACGAAATCAAGGATTAATAATCGCTGGTTTTATTTGCCCGCCTTCTGTCGTCGTCGTCGTCGCTGTTGCCGGGCTGCAGAGTTCCACTGGCGATCGGAAGCAGAAGCTTTAATTGGGTTTTCTGAGTGCTAGGTTGAGCGACCGTTTTCAATTTTTAAGGGGAAACAATCTGGCAGGCTCAGCTTTATTTGGGAAGATTTTAAAGAGCGAAAAAAGAGTGTTGGAAAATTAAAAAAAAAAATAATATTTTTCGAGCCATAACTCAAAATTTTAATATTTTTCGAGCCATAACTCAAAATTTTGCTCTAAAACCCTCTAGAAACAGAACATCATAATGCAGGAAACATCTAGGGCTTTCATAGAAAGTGCTCAAATTTTTAGCCGCCGTATTGGACTAGCCGCCACCTTGAATTTAATCCGTAAAACGCGTTTTTGAACAAGGATTTTTTTTTAATTTTTAGACCGGCATTCGAATACTTAGATACGTTCACAAAATTGGGTACAATATCGCACGATTAGCCTTGGGGCTAAGAGCGGTCTCGATCAACTAGATTAGTTGAGAGAATTTGCTATCGATATTATTTTTAATACATTTTGCATGTGTAGGATAAGTACAACGATACACCGTGCCCCAGTGTTTCTGCTTTGAAATTTCTATTTTGAAATTGACATTTATGGTTGTTAAAAACGTGTTTAACTGATTAAATTTAAGATGGCGGCCCAATGTACGCGACTTTAGGAAACGAGAGCTGCATACGAGTCAACTTCCAGGCACTGCGAAACACCTTACCTTTATTTTGCATGCGGCTGCAACGTACACCATCATATGCTGCAGGATATTTTGCTGACTCAGCTACCGGAGGGCAGCGCGAAGAGCGAATTTATTAAGTGCGGTCAAGCAAAATCTTCAATGCTACCGGTGGTGCGATCATCAGCGTTCTGTGGCATGCATTTCTAGCTGAAGATTATGGAATCGGTTACTTTCAAAACTACAAATGCTTTGAGATAAGAGTTATGAAAATTTTCCGCACTGCTACTAGTGTGAAATTTTCATGTATTCATGTATTCCTCAATAATCATTTTTATAATAACAACCAGGGCATCAAAAATAAACGGTAGTGTTGCCTATGAACAGTTTATCGCAGCAGGATATTAGCCACATTTCAAGAAGTTTCACTGCTGAATAAGAGTTATTTTCCGGTTCAATTGTTTCTTCGTGCTCACTCGAACACCGTTATCGGTCAATTACTAATAACGCAAATTAGTTAATCTACGAACCAAAGTTATTTTCGCATCGGGAAAGCACAAACTTTCTTTTAATGCTTATGAAAAACACGTAATATCGAAAGTGTTTTATTTCGTTTCGCTTTCTCAAAACTGCATGGCCACGCCTTCAATACAAAAATTTACGCTCAGCTCGATAAAAAACAGTGTTTCGAGAATCTAACTTCATTTTTTCCTTGACACGATATCAAGTGGAGCTCTTATACCTGTGTGAGATACACAGTGTATAACAAGCGTAGTGAAATATGTTAAACGAAAGTTAAAATCAATATTAATATTCGGCCTACGTCACCATTTCATAAAACCCTCAGGGCTGTGCACCTTGTAGTATTTTTTTTTTCTTCACGAGTACGCCATATGTAGAAAAATCTCAGTCAAACTTCATTTTAAACATTTTTTTTCCTGGAAAAATATCAACAATGTCAAAAATTTCAAAAATGCCAAAAATGACAACATTATTAAAAATGTCAAAAATGTCAAAAATGTCAACATTGTTGAAAACGTCACAGAAGTAAAAATGGTAAAGATATTTCAAAAATGTCGAAAAAGTCCAGAAATGTCAAAAATATCAAAAATGTCAAAAATGTCAAAAATGTCAAAAATGTCAAATATGTTAAAAATGTCAAAAATGTCCAAAATGACTTAATGTCTAAAATGTTTTAAATGTCTGAAATATCTATAATGACTAAAATGACATACCATAAGAAAGCTGTTGGGGCCATGCACAAGTGTGTGGTTCTTAAAAACCCGACTTAAGTCAGCAGTAAAAATGCAATCCGCTTTTTTATGCGGATCCCGGAATTTACGCGGTTTGTTTTTGTTACGCAGATTCCAGAATTTGCGCGGTTTTTTTACGCGGATTCCGGAATTGACGCGGTTAATTTTTTACGCGGACTCCGGAATTTACGTGGTTCCTTTTTACACGGCCCGTATCCCCCGCGTAAAAAGCGACTTTAGTGTATATAAATTTCTTTATGTTTGCATGGGTAATTCACATTGGGCCGTTATGTACTCGGAAATTTTAACATTCGTAATGCTCGGCAGTGTTCCCGGATACCGAAATGGAATGATTCTTACTTTTTCGAATTTTGACCGATTATAAATCATAACTTGTCAAGAGATTGGAAAGTAGAGGGGACCTAGAGAACCATCGAACCCCATATGGTTTCCGTAAATCCGGATATTAGAAACCACGTTTAAGATTAGGAATAAGTTCCGGAATATCCATTGCTGATACAACTCACTACTATCTGAATGAAATGCAAGATATTATATTTCATGATGTGGACTCGATTTACATCGACATACCATGAAAAAGCTGTTGGGCCCACGCACAAATGTATGTGGTATTTCCTGTGAACAACGAAAGTGTTTATGGTTCTATGACTTAAACCAACAGTAAAACGGTTTGTTCCCACTAGTTAGAAATATTCTATGAGCTTTAACAGACTGAGTTGTGGTTAACAATACAGGCTACAGTGTACCCTACCGAGCACATAACGGTTAAAAAAACTAATATGGGTAGGGATAAACTGCCTTGGACAAACCACTTCCTTTAGTGGACCACAATCAGATTAACTCAATGTATACGAAAACAAAATCAAAAATATTAAGGATGTCAAAAATGTTAAAAAAGACCAAAACGTCAGAAATGACAAAAATGTCTAAAATATAAAAATGTCGGAAATGTCTAAAATGTCAAATATTTCAAAAATATCAAATGTTTCTATTATATCAAAAATTTCAAAATATTTAAATTATTTTAAAAAAAAATTTTTTTTTGTTAAATATATCAAAGATTTTTCAAATTGTCAGAAATTTCCGAAATGTCCAAAATATCGGAAATTTTTTGAACGCCAGAGATAGTAATACGAAACAATGTCATCTGTAACTATGAAAAATATATTTGCATAAAACGTCAAGAAATAAAATATTTCAAAAATGTCAAAAGTATTTTTGGTTTATTTTCTGTTCAGTCGGCTGATTATAGAAGCACAATAAGCTTATTAATATATTTGGTACCGCTTAAGACCAACAGATAGTAAAAACTCTGGTGGGGCCATGCACAAATGTGTATGGTTTATTAAACTAGAGCACGCCTTGAGCTGCTGCGTGCTTGGGCCCCCAATTTTTTAACATAAATTCGTTAAAGCGTACCTCAAGGCAGCGCGCTCGGACTCTTTATATTTAATATATTCGTTAACGATCTGTATCGCTGTTTCGCTGAAGGTCTGAAACTCTATCGTGTCATCTCATCCTTGGCATACTGTTGCAAGAAGATTTGAACATTTTGATGACTTTGTGCGATAACAATGGCATGCGTGTTAATTGCTGAAAAGCGATAATCACTAGGTTGTGAAGGTCTCGACCGAGTGCCATATATCCGCGACCTGGAAGTTATTTTAAATTCAAAGAACGCAGAACGATTTTTCTGACATTTATGCTCGATAGAGTACGCTTTTCTGTTTAATGGCCGCGGATACAATCAAAGTGTTTTTCACTATCTCAGTAAAATGCAAAATATTATTCACACTTAAATGTATTGCCGGGTCTCGGTAATTTTTGCCAAGAACGGCACCACTGAGCGCTCGGTTAAAAAAATGACAGCTGTTACACTTTTACGTAAATCTCGGTTCACCTTACTGAATCTTCGGCACAAAATATCCGTAATCTCGGTAGTGATACTCGGTAATATTTTATGTCGAAATTTCAGTTAGGTTGAACCAAGATTACGTTCTCGGCAAAAATTACCGAGGCCTGGCAATAAATTTTAAGTGTGTACTACATGATGTGGATCCGATTTCCGGGAGAACCGTACAAAACACACTGACGGAGTAAAAAGGCCCATGCTATTAATTCCGTAGAATATTCACACAGGTGGCATTGAATGATGAACTTCTTGGTTTTTGGCTCTCTCATGGTTCCTATATGAAAAAGTGCACCATAATTACTAAAATACTTGAACTGTAGAATTGTCTGTGGCTCATAAATTTTAAATAAGCTTTTGTAGTGAACAGGAATACAAATAATATAAAAACTGTGGTTCGTCTAGCTCTCACACTTCGGGAATTTATGACACTATAAATATATGATTTATTCAACTAACTTTCATCAATTTTTACCTAAAAACGATCTACATTAAAATTGGGGTAGAATGCACTATGAAGCGCCGCAGAAGATTGCTTGACAATTCAGGTTAGGTCCCATTGCTTTCGATTGTACATCTGAGACATCAAGCGCTCCTCACTTCGCGTGCTGATTTCTGTTAAGGGCATATCAGCTTTCGGCATTGGAGCTTATTGGCCTTTGTTGTGGTGCGTCACGAGCTTGTTTGGTAGCAATGGTAATTTTTATCGAAAGTAACACTAAAACCGAGTATTTTAGAATAAGTTACGTCATAAAAATACATTATATAAATTCTACAATCTACACGTTAAATGTGGCTTAAAAACGATGAGAAACGCTGTAAATTGCGTAAACTCGTGACTGGTGCGATTTGGACAGTTCAGCTGTTGGGGCCACGCACAAGTTTGTGTGGTTAGTCTAGTGAATATCGAAAATATATTAGATTCCATGTCTTTAACCTGACTTGAGCCAACAATAAAGATGCTGTCGGGGCCAGGCATACGTGTGCCTGTGTATTTAAAATAAAATTTACCAATTTTTGTATGTTTTTATAAGTAGTTCACAGTTAGGAAAACGAAGGAAACTACTGTTTGAATCGTGAATAAAAGAAGCCATCCGACACGGTATAATGTGAAATTAGAACAAATAATCTCTACACGAGCTTTGCTAGATTGTTATTTTTTCGAACCTGTGCCAAGACAATCTTTGAACTTTTACATATGTTTCAAAAACTTGCCCGTGGGCGTAATCCTAAGCCCTTTGTCAATTCAAAGAGAAAAAACTCAACCGTACCTCCGACTACATTTCTTGACGATGAAAAATCGAGTTGGGGCGCAGATACATGCGAAAAGTTTGCTCAATTATTAACTTTTGTGTTTACGCCAAATATCGCATAATAGAGTAAGCTATTACCGATGTTCCTGCTGATATTGTTTGTCTGGACACGTTCGAGATCACGTAACCGATGATTGCCACTGCGCCAATTAGCTCAAAAATTTTTATCTCTCTCGAACAGCATAAATTCCCGAAATCTATTAACAATGATTTCTCGTTCCTGTGTTCAAAATTGGTCATAGAAATAACTTCCGCGGAATTACGAACCTCTCAGCTGCATCAACATTGTTCAAAATTATTGTGAATTGAAGCCTTCTCGATGGAGTGAAGGGCACGGATCACACCTGCTTTTATGCCTGGGCGCTTGGTTAGAACGTATTTGTTGGAATTCACGCATACTTGTTTCACACAACAAAAAGCGAAATGCCCAGTGGTTGAGGTATAAACGAATTTAAAAGCCGCATTCGTTCATTTAGGTTCAGTTCATATCTGTGTGACCGATCCCTTCAAGTGAAATCGTGAGCGTGTATCTCAATCCCGTTTATTAGCTTGGGCAATGTGCCGCAAGGAGGCAACTTGGGGCCGTTACTTATTACACAATTTTTGAATGATGTCGGTATTTTACTTGGTGATGGATGCAGACAATCTAAATGATCTAAAACTATATTTCGTCTATCTCGGGCACTGCTTCTCAGTAGATCGTGTCATCGATGATGAACATACAGCGCAACAGAGAGAGAAAGAAAAGATATCATCTCTATACTACACTGCGATCTCAGCCACTCTCTGTATGCACAGGATCATGCCTCAAACATCTCACCAATGTAATATTGCTCCGTGAGAGCAGCTGTTTTTATAGCAATGCATCTTTAGAAAGCCGGTAGCAGAATCTAAATCTTTTCACCTGCAATTCACTTTACATACACAGGACTTAGAATGAAATACCTTCAGTTATGACAACAATACGAAGTTCATTTTTCCTCGCATTACACACTTCCATTAACGCCTAATAAACTGAGTATCTACACACACTTTTTTTACTTTTTATCAAGTGAATACCAATGTTTCATAGCTATCGCATGACATTAAAAAGAGATCCAACATGAAAAACATTCGAAGAAAAACTGCCTTCCAAACACTTTATTCAACTCAATCCAATAACAGTCAATAAATCATGCATTTTTTATTCCACATCTTTTCCCCACGTGAACATCCGGTCTGTTCGGTTGCGGAAGTGATTCGAACGATCTGCAAAAATCTTCCCAAGCTCCAACCGAATCCGACTTCCCCAAGCTGGTGTGTCTGCTATCGGTTGTATAATGCACGTTACATACGTAAACAAATTCCTGCATTATAACGTGTCACAATTTGCTGCTTTTGATCTTTTTTCCCTCCCTTCTGTGCGGACGAATTGCAGGATTCGCATATATCTCATGGCGAACGCAACACTTTTTGCTTCCATTTTTTCAGTTTTTTTTCAGCCGCAAAGGAAGGAAAAACATGAGTTCGTGATACATTTTTCTGTCTTTTATGCTTATGCGATTGCAATCATCTAGTGCATAGAGGTCTTGCCCGTCAGCAGTTCATAAACCCAGGCCGGTGCTGCCGTCTTCTCCCCGAGTAGGACTTGACCTTTGCATCTTATATCTGCGATTTAAACGCTTCAGCTGGTTCGAACCCCTTTCATTCGGGGAGTTTGTTTCACATCCCTTCAGCAATCGAATGTGTGGGTGTGTAGTAAAATCCGCTTCGGGCATCCTTTTCAGTAACTTCTCTTACCATCGTCGTCGTTTCTTTTTACAGTTCGGTTGAACGCAATACAATTTTGATGCTGCAGATATTTTCCACCTTTCTTCCGACAACTCTTCTCCGGTGGTGGTGGCCTTCAATGCGAACGAACAAGCCAGCATTTATGCTAATGGTTTTTAACGTCGCTCACATCAGGGCCATGTGTAGCGGCGGCAGTTAATGTTACTTTGCACACTAAAGGGCCTCTCCACTTCAAAGGCAGCCAGCAGCCCGTTCCCAGCTTGCTTCTTTATTCAATAGAAAGAAAAATGACAACCTACAATTATTCACCGTTGAGCGTTCAGGTAATTCATGATGCCCCAGCTTCCCTCAATGGCTTGGCGAACAAAAAAAAGGGACTCCAGTAAAAATGTGTAATTCTATTCTCGGTTCTCGAGCTTTTCATTTTACGACTGATTTGCTAATGCCTTCGGTGAATGTTTGCCCTACGGCGACGGGGAGTGGAGTACCAGCAAGAGGGAGAATCGTTTATAATACAATAAAAATTTCGTCTGATTACACTGCGCAAAGTCCCACTTTTGCCGGGAAGGTCAGATTGAAATTCTTTCATCTCTCATTTCGACGACCCTCGGAGACTTATCTGCTCTGCTTCTCTGTCTCTCTCTCCTGGCTACATCCTCTGCCACGTGTGCCACACCGGTATTCCGAATCCGAACTAAGAAACGGTCGACGAATGTGAAAGCATCCGTGGAAAATGTGGGCGATTTGGCGGCGGATCTCTAACCTGAAGTAGAAGCAGTAGCAGCAAAAAAACTGAAACGATTGCAAACGGATCAATAATCCCTACTCGTATCAGAAGATTTGCACCGCTCGCGGAGTGGATCCACTTACTTGAGCAACACCCACCCACACACCCGCTGCCCGGTGCGTTCGGATGAAAAGGATTCTTCGATTGCTCGTTTCACTCCAAGTGGATATTCTTTACGATCGACACCCGCGGGCGTCCAGCGTAAAGAGCGAAAAAAAAACAAGAATCCAGCAGGTGAAAATCACTTTCCCTTTCCCGTTTGCCACCGCATTTTTCGAAGCCCATCGCAATGCAACTCCGCTTCGGCACGAGAATAAATAGCAGATTTTACTTCCAACTCGAGACGCGCATATGGAATAAACGCTACCAAAGCGGCCGGAGAAAGCAGGGTAAAATATTTCCATAATCACGGTGGTATTAAAAGATATTATAATTTTATATCAGCGGAAAATTATGCTCGAGAACGGTTTGTTGGTAGAAGCACCAGCGACGCACGTGGGGGGGGGGAAGGCGAGTATCAATTTACTGGCAAACGTGCCATTCTCGGAGGTTGGGCTTTTTTATTACGTGCGTGTATGAATGGGTGTTGAATGCTGCTGGGGTTGGCAAGGAGGAAGGGGAAAAAAGCTACACCGCTTTGCCCCAGGTAAATTGAAAATCAATGACAGGCTTCTCCGAGTGGCTTCGTTTATACATGCGAGTTCCTCCCCCGTTGGCTGCGGCTTTCGGCAGGTGATGGAATCGACAGCAGAATGCGGAATGAGTCTTTCTTCGTCGAGGCGCAGGCGAGGGCAGTGGCGATACTTGCGAAATTTTGGTAAAGAGTGTAAGCGAAGGTACTTTCCTTCTTCGGGGCGTTAATATCGGATTTTGGCTACGTGAGAACGTAGCCAAATTGCGGGGGTTCGGAAATAAACCATTCAATGGGCGCATCGATTCTTTTTTTCCTAATGGTTAGCGTGAGAGTGATTCGAATTTGCTTGCTTGTTATATTGAATTTGTTTCGTCGGAATCGTTGACTGAGAGTAGGATGATCTATTTTTATCACCCGCTGCCATCGTTCGTATCGTGTACTAATTATCAATGATTTCCTGTACGTCATGTATTCGTTCATTTTTAGCACAAATCGTGACTTCCGGCATTCAAATTCAGTTTCAGAGTTGCCCGGCGAGACGCAAGCCACCCGATAGCGTCGAAAAACGGCAAACTCCATTCAATGAATAACATTGATTGTCAGACGTTTTCATTTCCGTTTCCCCCGCCGGTCTGCGTCCAGCACCGGCAGCGCCATCGGTACCAACAATGACACAATCTTCACCCGAAAGAAAAGATCTCTAATGAAATAAATATTATAAACTGACTCCCAAATCGAGGCAAGAGCCATTCTCGGCTGCTTCCTGTGCTGTCACCAGAAAACTGACAGCGGAAGCACAATCCAAAACCGGGTGGGCGAGGAAACTGTTGCTGTTGTGTCCGCACATCCGACGGCACCCCGGACAATGAAAGCCAAATGCCCAAACACACATATGTTCAACTGGGTTGGCAGCAACAGAGCTCAAATCCGCTCCCAATCCGACTCATTTGTGCGGTGTTTTACTGTTTTGTTAATGTATAAATGTATACAAATAAAACAATAAATACAGGTCCCCATCTGCTCCACAAAAAAATAAGAATCAATACTAGAGTGAGAAAAAATTCCATCCCGAAGCCTCCAACCTACAGGGGAGGGGGGAAACAACCCACAAGCAAGTAAGATTCCCAGCGTATCGGTTGCGTTGTATCGGGGAAAGTTATCTTATAAAAATGTAAATCGTATTCTTGTTTGTCACTGTTAGTCGGCGCTTCGATTGCACTGAACTGCTACTGCTGGAAGAAGAAGTTCGATCTGACATCGATTTTCCCGATGTGTCTTCGTGTTCGGTTCTCGATGATGGTTGACTCTTTCCAGCTTTGGTATGGGAAGAGTTTACTGTGTGCGTTGATAGAAATACAGCAAGCCTAACAAGGGCTGTGAGTTATATCCGACTGAAACAGCAAATATTTATTATTCTGTTTCTATTTATTAATGTCGTATTTAATAGTTTCATTGCATTCTCTGATTCAGAAAATAATATTTTATGCATTTCATTTTGTTTCAAAATTGGAAACTAGTTATTACAATACAATTTGAAACTTTTTACTAATAAACCGTTTCTCTCTTTTCTCTTTACAGGTATGTATTCATGAATTCTCTCAGTAAGTGAAACTTTGCGAGTCGAAAAAATCGATCGAAATAAATATGGAAACACCGATATTTATATCACAGCAACTCTGCTTCGCGAAACTAAGCATCACCCCAATAGTCATGTTTTGGTTTGGGACAGACATCGGGGCTTGGATTTGGAATTAGATTACAATTAATACTCGAATTAGGGAACTGGATTTGTGAAAATCGTTTTGGGATTCTCAATTAAATTCATATGTTAAGTTTGAAATCTGAGCTCTGTTTTACATTGATGGAGGTTAGGGTTGCGACTCCGATCGGATTGGAATGTACTGGTATCCGGTGTTAGGAACATGTTATTGATAGAAAATTCAGATTTGGAGTCGAATGAACATCCAACATCGAATTCAATTTCTTCAAGGAGTGGGATGAAAAAGAACAATACTAGTTTTAATCCTATAATTATCCAATGGACATTATTTATTTACTTAAATTATCTACTTTCCAAATACCAAATCCAAATTGACATATATCTTTCAGAAGATATTTAGTACCGTCTCTCTGGGTGACATCGGGCCACGGGGTGAGAATGAGCTGAAACGGGAAATGTTTGCTTGTGAAATGTGATATTCATATGAAATGGAATATAGACCATATTAGTACAGGATGAAAAATTCCCACAAATAACGTTACCAAAAAATTTTCAATGTGAACTGACCCGATCAAGATATAACATGAGCTTACTGCTCGAATGGTACGTTAGGATGTTGAATTAGCAGCAAGTGTCTTCGGCAAAAATTTTCGTGAAAATATCGTCTACAACTTTGATTAAGACACTATTTGTCTAAAGTGTAAGACTGAAAAGTTAGATTTTGAAGTGACAGCGGCAGAGTTCTAAACTATAACTCCAAATTTCTTATGAAAATAGTATGTCACTAAAACCTATATTTGGGTGGGTGAAAAAAGAATCACTAATTTAAGCTCACATCACAAATCGAGATTCAGGTCCATGATTAGAATTCCGGTTGATTTTGAGAATGAGATTATCAATTGTTCCAGAATTCGAATAAGGAGTAGGACTAGAACTCAAAACGGACCTTAACTTGTAGTAAGATCCAGGTTAAAAATGGGATTATGCTCAGAATATATATCAGATTTGAGATAGGGAATCGGTTTTGCATTCAGGTTCTCAAATGAGGACAACAACTCTCATCGGATTGATTGAAATCGAGGTCTGCATGAGAATAAGGATTGTAATATAAATTTTGAATGGGATTCCAATGTGGTGTCGATCCCAAACCTGGATGGGAACTTCATTAAGAATCAGAGATCAGAATTAAAATTTTGATTCGGGTTTTTATTAAGAACGAAAACTTTTCTGAATCCTCACTTTTTAATGTTTCTAAATCATCAAACATTGTTGCATGTTGCCTACGTATTGTTACTCGCTCCAATCAAATATACGAAATTGGGATTCGGCTCAGACTCTGATTGCTACAAAAGTTTCCATCGGATGATTTAGAACTAGGGTCTGGATGAGGATAATGATTATAATAATGATTTTTAATGGGTTCTAAATTTGGTGTTAACTCAATTGCATTGTAATTTAATAAGGGAGCAACAAGTAAAAATGGAATTGTATTTAGATTTGGGTTTTCTATTTCAAATACTCAAAGACTCATGTCTCATAGTTTGTTCTATGTTTGTTATATGTATTTACTCACTCAATCAGAAATTTAAGATAGGAGCTACACTCTAAGTTATAGAACTTTCTCAATACTCAAGTTAGATTGCGACAAGGGCCCCATCGAATCAAATGAAGCTGAGGTACGGATATGGATAGAGATTATTATGATGATTTCGAGGTGATTCCAAATATGGTGCCAACTCAAAACTTGAATTTTAATTTCTTGTAGAAGCAACGATTGCAATTGCAGATTCGATTAGGTTTCGCATTGGAATCGGGGTTTTTTTAATTCATCAATTTTATGTTTCCTATGTGGTTTTACTCACTCTCATAAAAATACAAGATAGGAATTTAGCCCTAAATAATTAGACTTTCGTAATACTCCTTACTTATTTACTTTGTGCCGAATTCATTATACGTCGCCATATCCCTCGGTCTTGGGTTGCTATCCTCTAATCGCCCCTAACAACTATTTCGCGTGCATCCTCGTCGACAGCACACATCCAACGAGTGCACCTATCGGTATTTCTGCTAAATATAGCCTTCGCTTGACGCTCATCCGGCATTCTCGCTACATGCCCAGCCCACTGAAGCCTGCCGTGTTTTATCCGCTTGACTATATCCGCCGATTTGTATGCCTGGTACACTTCATGGTTCACGTGTCTGCGCCAAACACCATTTTCTAGTTTGCCGCCAAGGATTGAACGCAAAATCCTACGCTCAAAGACACCAAGAGCTTATCGGCGAGCCTCTATCAGCGTCCATGATTCATGGCCGTGGAGAGCCGCCGGAAGAATCAGTGTTTTATAGAGTGCAAGTTTAGTACGGAATTGCAGACTGCGGGACCTTAGCTGGTTACGTAATCCGTGAAAGGTCCTGTTTGCGGCTGCTATCCGCCTCTTTATCTCACGGCTAACCTCGTTGTCAAATGTCACTAATGTTCCCAGGTAAATAAATTCGTCGAATAATGTCGATATCATCCGCAAAACCTAGAAGCATGTGCGACTTCGTAATGATGGTGCCGCTTCTCTGCACACCAGCCCTCCGTATAGCAACTTTCAATGCGATGTTGAACAATAAGTTCGACAGCCCGTCTCCCTGTTTTAACCCTTCTAACGTCACGAAAAATTCCGATACCTCACCGGCTATCCTGACGCTTGATGTAGAACCTTCAAGGGTGGCAAGTATCAGCCTAATCAGCTTTGTTGGGAAGCCATGTTCGAGCATAATCTGCCATAACTCATTTCTCTTAACTGAATCGTATGCTGCCCTGAAGTCTATGAACAGATGGTGCGTCTGCAAGTTGAATTCTCGAAATTTATCGAGGATTTGTCGCAAGGTAAACATTTGGTCCGTCGTGGAGCGTCCCCCTCGAAAACCGCATTGGAACTCGCCAACAAAGGTCTCCTGCAACGGCCTCAGTCTGTGGAACAGGATGCGGGAGAGAATTCTGTACACGGTATTGAGAAGAGTTATGCCCCGATAATTGCTACAGTCCAGGCGATGACCTTTTTGTAGATCGGGCATACAATTGAAACTCTCTCACAGTATGTTTCTGAAGATAGCTTCTAAAAATTTAAAAATTTTACACTATGAAATAAAAACCTTTCGTTTAGTCGAAAATTAAATTTTTCGTTCTCTCAGCTGATCTTATCGTTTCTTCTATCTCTAAGATAGATTCAAAGTATTTCGAAACTCGAAATTATGTATAGAGAACAAAACGCCATTTTGCAACCCCCGGATTTTGAAAAATTGCTTAAATTTAGCAAATATATGTGAATTACCAGAACCGGAATAATATCCAGAGGTCCTATTTCGACCATTTAAAAGACCAAAAGGACGACTTTCTATTAGTAAAACCACCTAAAATAGCTAAACATTAATGATAATTAGGATTTCTGGAGCCGGAATAATATTCAAAGGCCATAATCCGACCATAAAAGCCATCTGTAAATTCAGGATGCCGACTCTTGGTTTCTACAAAAAAGTCCAAAATGGCCAAATATCATCGAATATGATTTTTTTCAGAACCGGATTGCAGTCCACTCTAGACTACATTTCTAAGTCCGAAATGGCGACTTTCGGTGTTTTAAAAAAAACTACCCTAAATAGCCATATACTATGCAATATGGGCATTCCTAGAACCGGATTCCTGCCAGAGATCGAGAACCAACTCTAGACGCTATTCTGAAATTCCAACTACCGGTGTCCAAATACAATCCAATGTTGATTTTTTTGGAATTGTTATGGTGTTCAGAAGCCAGAAATCTACTCTGAACGCCATTTTTAAATCCAAAATGGCGACTCCCAGTTTCTGGAAAACAGCTGAAAAATGCCAATTATTAACGTGTATGAATATTTCCTGAACCGGGATGGTACCCAGAGGGCAGACTACATTTGTGACTCCAAAATGGCGACTTCTGGTTTCAGAAAAACAACCTTAATGCGTTGATATCGTTGGGTATCTCTAGAACCATAATGATGGTCAGAGGTCAGACTAACCCTAGACTCCATTTTGAAATTCAATATGACGATTACCGGACTCGGCAAACGTGCCTAAAAAGGCCAAATAATATCAAATGCGGGAATTTCCAGATTCCGATTTGAAATTCTAGATTGCAACTTTCGGTGTAAATATTATCCAATATTATTGTTTTTGAAGCCGCGATAGAGGCCAGAAGCAAGAAATCAATTTATCATGCCATTTTTCAATCCAAGATGGCCTGGACTCTGGCAAACAGAGAAAAATGGTCGAATGCCATCAACTATGGATATTTCTTAAGACTCAAGACTTAAGATGATGTCATAAATCCAAGAACCAACTCCTGTTGATACTTTTAAATCTAAGATATTATTTTAAGGTTTCTGAAAATCAGTCCAAAATGTCCAATATAGATGTTTCTGGAATCACAATGATGTTCAGAAATGTGAAACCAACCCCAGACTCCACTTTTGAAATACAGTCAAAAATGAACAACATCCAATATTCTTCATTCTCTTTGGATCGATGGTGCTCGGAATCCAGAAATCCACTCTAAACGTAATTTTTTATTCCAAAATGGCGACTTTCGGTTTCTGGAGACAGTTTGAAATGTTAAATATCATCACAAATGAGTATTCACAAAACCAGGATGATGCTCAGAGGCCGAAAATCGACTTTAGACTACAAAAATCCAAGATGCACACTTTCGGTTTCCAAGATATAACCTGGAATGGTCCAATAGCATCTAATATGGGCATTTCATGAACGGTATGATACCCAGCGGTCGAAAATCAATCCTAATTTCAAGATGGCAGCTTTCAGTGTCCGGAGAATAGTCCGAACGACCAAATATTATCTATTGTGTATTTTTACAAGACCGGAATAATTCTCATTGGCCGGTATATGAGTCTAAAACCATTGTAAATCTTAAACGGCAACTTTCGGGCAGAGATTCCAGAACTATTTCGTGTGATTTCGTAAATTCTACAGATTTCTACGGATTTATCCGTATGTTATATATCCGTAGAACTAAAACAAATCCGTAGATCTACGGAGAAGTCCGATCTAGCAACCCTGCTTCTGGGTGATATAAAAACACTCTGAAATGGTTACATAATAATCATACGCGTATTTCCAGAGCAGGAATCATGCCCAAAGAAAAAAAGTCGACCATAGAAGCAATTTTAAAATAAACAGACTAAAATTTGCCAAATACCATCGAATATGAGTATTTCCTCCAGAACTGGGATGATTTCTAATGGTCGGAAATCGACTCCACACTACATTTTGAAACCAAACTTCCGGTTTCTGGAATATAGCCTACAAAGGTGGAATACGAAGGAGTCTGGGTTTTTCCGGACCCGGGATGATGCCTAGAAGCCAGCAATCAACTCTAGATACCATTTGGGAATCCAGAATGATGACTTCCGGTTTCTGAACTCACCTTATAAGGCTGAATACCATTTTATATAAATATATCCGGGATCAGGATGACTGAAAACGCCGTTTTGAAATCCGTTTTGAAATATTTTGATAACTTCTTATTCCAAGCAACGCCGGATGGGATTGATTAGGCTTTCTCCGTTATTTTTTTAAGATATTATATGACAATCTGTGTAAATTGCTCGATGTTTCAGCCATTTTGGCCACCTTCTTCATGGATAATTATATATGTCCTTTGAAAAAGACCGCCAAACGGCCGAAACTTCGGGAAATTTACACAGATGTTGTATAATATCTTAAAAAAAAAACGGAGAAAACCTAATCAATCCCACCCACATATTATGCATATGTATTTAAAAAGGATCGTTAAACAAAACTCAAAATTAAAATTAGTATTAATCTTGGATCAACAATGTGACTTCAATGATAGTAGAAAATCAAACATCGTTGCATGTCTTCTACGTGTTTTTACTTGCTCTCATCAGACAGGTAGGATAGGAATTCAGCTTCGAGGAATTATACTTTCCCAATAAACGAGTTCAGTTCATTATTATACGTTACATAATTACATAAAAAATCAAAAATATGTTACAAATAATACCGAAACATTTTTCTGATGACATAGCGTGAAAATTTGAAACTTTGACGTATTTTCATGATTATATGATGGATTTATATCCCACGTTAAAATTTCCAAAAATTCAAACATTTTCACTTTGTTTTGTTTTTTTTCTTTCTATGAAGTTATACTATTTTATCTCTGTAAAATAGAACTTTTTATCATTTTAACTCCAAAAAAATTCAATAAAACATTATGTTAGAGCGTTTTAGAGCGCGACTTGATGCATTGTCTCTAACAGGCTCGTTATTCTCCTCAATACGTGAATAGAGCAGAGTTGAAATTCACTGCGCACTTCGTCTCCGGCATGAGCAATTTTTGCACCACATTTTTTTCTTCTGCTTTGTGCTGTGCTTCTGCCACTCGCAGAAAAATCAACACACTTTCTGCTTACATCACAGTTGAGCGAAACAAGAGTGATGAATCACTCTGATAAGAGTACACAGGAGACTGCACATTACGCACTGTTGAGATAATACAACTGAGACAGCTTAAATTTTCTCGTAGAAGAATGCAATGCGGAGTGAAGTTTGGATTTTTTTTTTCAATTTAAAAATTCAAAGCAGTGCCAATCTACTTTCATACCAGGTGCTCCCCTGATTTCATATATGCTCAAGAGACTCACGGTAAAAGCACTGCAGTGAGCCCTGTTGTGTAGGTATTGGGCGTAATGTCCTGTCGTGTGAAAAAGTTTACCTCAATTTATTATCTCTCCGGAGAAATATTTCAGATTCCACCACGGTGTTTTTTTAAAGCTTCTCAGATAAGCACAACTCGCTGCTCTCTTCAAGCACATGCTTCGATTTGCTCACCAGCGTGGGGGAATATGTTTCCGCAGTGAAAGATATTCTCCTACACACTAGTGGTTCTCTAAAGAGAAACGACAAGCCTGATCTCTGTGTTATTTTTGAGTGTTGGTTGTTAACGTTGTAAACTACTACGACTACTGGGACTCAAGCAGGTATTACACGAAGCAAATATTTGCTATTTTTGGTAAGATTTTATTTTGTGCAAATAAAGTTCGTTCCAAAAATAGCAAATATTCGCTTCGTCTAATACCTGCTTCAGAATAACCCTTAGCTATTTTTTTTTTTATTTTATTGCATACTTCAGTTGACCTGAAAGTCCATCGCAATCATCAGTAAATGTCTCAAAAAAAAAAAAAATTGAAAGAAGTTGTGTGTGATTTACGACTGGTACTAATGATTCTAATTTTGATACTACTTATCCCGAGCAACGCTGGATAAGATTGATTTGGCTTTCTCAGTTTTTTTTAAGATGTTATACGACATAAAATGACCGACGTTTCGGTCATTTTTGATGGCCTTTTTCAAGGGAAGTTTATTATGTCGTTTCATTTCTGGGTGGTTGTTTGCCAACGATAGGAAGTCCAACAGTGCAGTGGTGTAGTCTAGTGCTCGGTGACGACATATATTTGGGATGGTTCGTCATCAAGAAAGTTCTCACTTTGATCATATACATTAAACGTTGAATTCAAAACGCGGTTTATATATATTTTTTTTTTCTTGGATAAAATCACCAAAACGGCTGAAATTTTGGGCAGTGTACACAGATTGTCGTATAATATCTTTGAAAAAGACTAAGAGACTCAATTTAATCCCACTCCCTTTATAAACAAGTGTTTATTTATTTTTGAAAATGATGTATCATAAAAATATAAGCTATAAAACAATGGAAAAATCATTTATGAGGTCCCGATTCTTCTTTATGATTTTCGAGCAGAAAGGTAGATAACCGCTTAAAAACACATCGGACGAGCTAGAGAACTAATAACCGCCTCTAATCAAATTTATATGAGTCTCAAAACTACCTCAGACAAACATAGTATCATCTCGGCCATATATTCGCAACACCCTCCCAGATTTTATACCCTGTGAGTTAGTTGGCCTTACAAAATTTAGCAACTTTGAAAAATATCTGGACTAACATATCAAACGGGCTTAGATTTCAGTTTTTTTTTCTAAATACCTATGTAATAGAAGAGAAAATTTAACTAGGGATTGTCTGAATTTGAATTTGCCAATAATGTTGAAAATAAATTCGAGCTTCTCCGCTATGAAAATAATTTTTTTTTACGAAAAATCAAACACAAGCTTGGTTATATACTTCTCAGCCTTTCAAAATATGCACTGCTAGGAAAGAAAATAACAAAACCTTGCTATGTCCAAATATATTGAGTGTATCAGCTTCCAAATGACCGTGTCTCCATAGCATTACAGTATTAACTCTTCCCACTGATGAAATCAACCATGAAATAAACTTTATCAAATTCACACTAAACTAAAAATTTACTTTTTTATAGATACCAAATGCATTCTGAAAAAACTCATTCTCAGTAATTTTTCACGTTCTATGAGAATTAAATGTTGAGTTTCTGATCGTAAAGTAAAACATAAAAAATATGCTTTCGAAAGCTACGCCCGAAATGCAGAAAATAAATTCTTATTAATCTCAAGATTTTTAATGTGGAAGGAACTTTGCTGAAATGTTGAATGAAATCACTTTTCCTTGTTTTTTTTTTTTTCTCTGTGTGGACTCATCACTGCGCCCAGAGACATTTGATCTATTATGATATTGCCCAGGTGTTTTCTGTACTCCGCACTTCATATTATTGGCGGTATCAATATTTTAAGTGATACGTCTATCATTTATATCCGTGCTCGTGTGTGAGAGTTACCCTTTCGTTTCAAGCCTACTACTTTACTATATCGTGCCTCTTTCTATCCTACCAATATTGCCAAATTACAATTCCCTGGAGTGAGATTACACCCAACGCTCCTCTCTGGCCAGGTTAATGCTAAAAGGGACTTATTATGTCAAGAGGAAGAAGTCTTATTGAAATTTCGTTCCCCGTGCCAATATCGTTAGTTACAATTCCCTGGAGAGGATAAATATTTCCTAGATCAGTTTTATTCTAAGACGGACTTATTTTGTCAAAAGGAAGGAGTCTTATCGAAACCTTCTCCTCCTCCTACCTCCTACCAACACCGCGGCATAATAACAACTCCCTGAAGAGGCACCTAATGATTCACCTCTGGTCAGTTTTGTTATGGGTAGGACTTGTATTTTGTCAAGAGAAAGGAGTCTTATCGGAACCACGTTCCTCCAGCCAAGACTACGCCATAATTACAATTCCCTGAAGAGAACTATTAAACGTTATTCAGACCACTTTTATTATGAGAGGGACTTATTTTTGTTAGGATGAAAGTCAGCAAGTGTACTATGGAGTTCAGCTTGAAGGAAGAGTATGTAGTGGAGAGCCTGCGAATAAACCCATATTAAAGTCCTTTGACAACCTGATTCCACTAAAATTCGAACCCACGACCAACCGCTTATCAGGGGAGCTTCGTAGCCGCAAGGTTACAGAGTCCGCTTTGGTAAGCAGGTGGTCGTGGGTTCGGATCTTAGTAGAATCAGGCCATTTGGTTTTCGAAGGACTTTAGCATGGGTTTATTCTCAGGCTTCCTACCACGTACCCTTCCTTCAATCTGAATTCTGCAGTACCCCTGTTGACTCTCCTTCTAACAAAAATAAGTCCCTATCATAATAAAACTGATGTGAGTAACGTATGAAAATTCTCTCCATGGAATTGTAACTAGGCGATATTGTAATGATGGACAGAGGCTCGGTATAGTAGAGCAGTAAGCTTGAAACGGAAAGCTAAAATTTACACACAAGCACGGATATGGAAGATAAGCGAATCTCTTACTTCAATAGTGATATTGCCAATAATATGAGGTGCGGAGTACAGAAAACACCTGGGCAATATCACAATAGATCTAAGCCCTGGTCGCAGTGATGAGTCCACACAGAAAAAAACCGCTTATCAAAGCGGACTCTGTAACCTTACAGCTACTAAGGTCACTTTTTCTTGTTTTTGTCCTATATTTTTTATATAACAGTTTAATCCTTACATCAATCAGATATTTAAGTAAAATTAGACAAATTAAGATTCCTACCTACATTCTCAACAAACTTACTCGGCTCCAGAGAATATAAAATTAACACCAGTGGTCCTTTATTACTACCTTGCGGAACCTATATTTAGTTAGACATAAACGATAGCTGTGAACCAGACTTTTCTACATGGTTGCAATGAACCTCAATTTCATGATGATTCATTGTCGACAGATTTTGGAAAAAGAGCAGTTTTTCGGTGGAGTTGTTTGATTCTATTAACGATCCTAAAATTACGTATAGTGTAAGTCACAGTCAAATTGAAATTTATGTTATCAATATTTTCCCAAAAAAAAGTTGGATTTTAAATTTCGATCAAAACGAAACACCAAGTTTATACAACGATAAAAAGTAATGTATCATTCAATACCTTAATCCATCCGAAACACATTTCAATACCTTAATCGTACCCACAACAGGAAATGCCTCGACATAATCATTCGCTCGGCTTAATTCGCAGCAAATCACATAAATCACAACCCACCAAACACCAGAAAATAAAACCGGGAACCGGTTGTACGAGATCTCGACTCGTCGGATAAATATTCAATCAATGACAATGCCATCTCAGTCAGTCTACGCACCCCCTGGCCGGGTTTTATCCCACCTTACCCCGCCAGCAACCAATCGCACGACTGGATTATGCAAAGTCAACATCGGAATCCGGCGTGCGGTTCGGGTGACGGTAGCAGCGTGTGTGGGTGATATATTTGCATATGTATGCCTGAAACCTGCTAGCGGCTGTCTGTCTAACTGTTTGTCTAAAGGTGGGTCGGGGAAGTCACGTGGCGTTAGCCCCCGAGAAAAGAACGAACAGCCAGGGGGGAGGTGGAATCTGGGATGAAAGATTAAAAATGCGGTATATGTTTGCAAGAAAATAATGAGCTTTTAGAATTTTAATGATTATGTTAACACAATGTACCCCGGCAAGGCCGTCGAGCGAAGGGTGTCTTTTGCATCAGCCAACAATCCGGGGTTAGGACCTCCGGTTAATGTGCCGCCGCCGGAGTTGTCGGCAGTTGTCGTTCGGGGAGTTTCAGTTGTTTCAGTTTGTTCGTTGGATGTGAAACGATTCTGACTGAAATATTAACATATCCGTGCGTGCTCCAGTACGAAATGAGGGAATCCCGCAGACGTTGATGCAAGTGTTTTGTTTCTTTCCCTGTTTTTTTTTCCCCGGTATTTCTCTGATGAGCGATCGGGTACAACGCAACGAATACACATGCCAGCATGAATACAAGTCCTGAGACGTTCCGAGAAGTCAGGGATAAATATGCATATTGGGATTCGAAACATGTACGCACTGATCTTGATGGCTTCTGTACCTTTGATTCTGGTGCGAGTGTTCTGCTTTCACCGTTCCGAGTGTGGACTGAAGATGGAAGGGGTTTCTGAGGGGGAAAACTTTACCCGCCAGCTCAAGATGGTAATGTGTTGCCACTCATCAAAGTTTCATTCTGGGTGGGATTTTACCATCTACCGGCGGGAGTTGGCGGACCGCATCGTGCCTGCCGCACCGCAAACTTCCGGTTTTATAGAGCTACGCTGTGGCCGTAGAAATGGAAATAAGTTGCGGTTTCATTTGCAGCCAGGTACGTGTTCTGCAAGTCTTGGCTGCAATCGGCAGAAATGTATGGTTTTCATTAGCAAGTGTTTATAATCGGAACCTCTGTGGAGCGCAGACAACGGCACCAGCATCACTCACATCCTGCCTGCGAGTGTGTGTCAATGTGGATGCGAACAGATTCGCCTTTCCCATTACATCCTTCTCTTACTCGCTTGTTAGGAGTTGAAACACACCGGGCTTCTTCTGTGTAGTGCACTAGACGTCCAACCGCAAATGCACCCGCACCCTTTTTTTTTTGATAACGATAGTTCGACGGAGTGAAAAAGATTTTATGATTATTAGATGAAAATGGTTGCCAACCTGTTTGCCCTCATGAGGTTTTCGCTGCGTTCTGTAGCGGAAGCTGCCGTCACAGGGTTGCAACCCAGGATTTGTTCCAGAAAGTAAAAAAAAAATCAGGAGGTAGCGGTTTTCTTGTTATAAGAAATACAACAAAACTAACGAAACGATAATGAAAAACAATATTTTCAAAAAACTGAGGGTATACAAGGATGCAACACTTTCCCCTAATAGGTTGACTCGCCACAAAAGCTCCGTCGACGGTCGACCAAGACGGTAGCTAAAAGCTAGACAATTCTCGTTATGCACTCCCGACCCGACTCGACTCGTCTGATTCACCTCCGCTGCCGGGGACCAGGATATTAAGCGCTACCTGTGAACGCAGCAGCCCCGGCGACTCTCGTAGATATTTCGTATTCCAAGCGGCGACCGCCAACGCCAATCTATGTTACGGTTTTGTGTTCGGTCCGGTTTTGATTCGACAGGACGGTGTGGGGTGGTGCACTACCAGGTAGGATGAGCTGGGTGTACGTGTCTCAAATCAAGCCAAGTGTTTGGTGTAGTTCTTTTTTTCACTCGCAATCGAGCTGGGAAATATCCCGGGGTGGATAATTATTTGCTTCAAATGATAATGTTTATACAATATGATGAGTCCACACAGAAAAAAAACCGCTTATCAAAGCGGACTCTGTAACCTTACAGCTACTAAGGTCACTTTTTCTTGTTTTTGTCCTATATTTTTTATATAACAGTTTAATCCTTACATCAATCAGATATTTAAGTAAAATTAGACAAATTAAGATTCCTACCTACATTCTCAACAAACTTACACGGCTCCAGAGAATATAAAATTAACACCAGTGGTCCTTTATTACTACCTTGCGGGACCTATTTTTAGGAAGACATCGATTTGTTATTTTTTCCTTGTAGAATATGCGCTTTCGATTTTGGCATTGAGAATTTGAAATTATAACGTTATTAGTTTAACTCTGTTTTCATTCTTTATTAGTACAAAATGCGCCATCTCTATATGAACGTTAGAACTGTTGGATGAAACTGACAGTTCGCGATCGACCGACGTGGCGAATTCAATTCAATAGAGTTTCAGCAGTTCAGAACCACAAAAAAAATTAAGAATAGACAAAACTGTTCTGAACTAGAGCCGTGAAATTAACTTAAACTTTCATGAAAACCTGTGAGAAAATCAACTCGCTAGAAACCGTTCAATTTAATTTTCTGCATCGAATTCGAAACAAAACTTTCCCGATCTCATCGCAATCAACCCACGCCCACCCTAACCCGGGGAAAAAACCGACCAAAACAGCACTCCACGTGTACACCAAGCTATTATAAGTAATTAGAAAACGGTGGAATATGGTTTTGTTCCGTGGTGGCCATCGCTAGCAAACAGCAGCAGCAGGACAGCGTCGTCGTCGTCGTCGTCGCTTGGTGTGAATCTCGGTTCTTTGCTCTGCCGGGGCGAGCATCTTCATTGTCGGTTCGGCTTGTCTGTCGTTGTTCCTCCCCGCTGGTTTCTCGCAAGCTGTTGAGAACTTGCGGAAAATCGCTTTTTTTGGTGCCCGCTGCACGTTTCGAATACAAATTGAGCTAATTTTTGGTCTGTTGTGTATGCGCTGCCTGTGTAGTACCTCGGCCAGAAGTGTACGGTGTATATATGAAACGTAAATGCTTTCCGCAATTGCGAACCGGATTGGCACAGAGACAGAGACAGAGAGAGAGGATGGGGCGCCGGTCCGGAGGCTGGTGCTGTTGCTACTGCACCAAACTGACAACGATACCGTCGCCACTGCTTGCGGGTGGTGGGTGGTTGGTTGGTTGGGGGAAAGCACACAAAAAGCTTCGTGTTTATTTTCATTTCCTTCTCGTTGGTGAATTAACACGGGATGATAGCTAAGCTGCTGGATGCCGATGGCAGGAGGTGCGATATTATGATGCCAAACAAGCAACGAAGCAAAAAGCCGAGACGGAGATTTTTGTTCCGACGTGATTTTTACGATTGTAGCCCCAGTGGACCGGAACGATTACGGAGAAAGCTGACTGGCTTCGGCTTCGACTTTCGTTTCAGCTTGCCGACCGGGCGCACCCGCTTTGGGAATTGAGACTTCTTGAAAGGGCGTGCCACTAGTGCATAGATTCATTAGGAAATGGAAAAAAACTGCAAATATCACCGGGAAGGTGACAACGCAAGGGATGGTAATAGTGCAATCGTGCTCGAGCTAGTACTCACCTGTTGGCAATCAGAATTCTCTCTGTTTGATTAGTCGGTGAAACATGGAAACACTTTTATGCACTGTATTTTATATGTATCTAGTGCAAAACCTCGCCAATTCGTCAAACACCTTGGAATCGTTCCAAAAGTTAGCACCGCTTTCTCAACCATAAACTTTTCAAAAGTGCACGACTGACATCATTTGTATGTTCCATTTTCCGCTCTTGCTGCCGGATTCCGCCCGGAAAGCTACGTAATAATCATAAATATCAACCCTGGGAAATGTTGCTTCGAACTTTACGCTCACGTGTTCTGTTCTGTCTCGCGTCCAAATCCATCCCAGTGCAGTGCAAGGAAGCGCGATAGGGGGAGAGCAGAAAAAAAAACTAACATCTTCCGTCACAGCAGTACACCAGTTGCAGTTGCTGCTGTTGGGATCCG
Organism: Wyeomyia smithii; assembly: GCF_029784165.1. Classification (NCBI taxonomy): domain Eukaryota; kingdom Metazoa; phylum Arthropoda; class Insecta; order Diptera; family Culicidae; genus Wyeomyia; species Wyeomyia smithii. The sequence continues at coordinate 10,477,793 of NC_073695.1, forward strand.
CAGCAAAGAAGGATCAGCACCCGGATGGAGTTGTTCCCGGAAATCATCGCACAGAGTAGAACGAAGTACGCGAGTCTTGGCAGCGCGGAACGACCCGATTGCAAAACAACTTCTCCTGATGGCTTGTCATGACAAATGTTGGGAAAAAAAGTTCTCAATTTTTCATTCTTGGAGCAAAGTTTGCGGGCGGTTGCGATACCCATGTTGGCGCCGTGACCGCTATCGACCGAACCGACTGCGAACCAAACCGAAGAGAATCCCTCGGCAGAAATGTTTCGTTTGTTGCGGTTACTTGGGCGCACTTTACCCAGGGCGAGATAGAGAGATAGAGACAGGAGAGGTGGGGTAAAATGCGGGTGTTTCCTCTAGAAAAGGATTAACGATCTGCTAGTGGCTTGTTTGCGTTCCAAGAAAAGGCTCTTCCCGTTCACTTCTCGTAGGATGCGAGCGATGGGAGAAGACCACTGGATAAACAGCTCGGCCTTTTGTTTTGCGGGAGGCGTTCCGGCTGGAGGATAATCAGTCGGAAAATATATGCGTGCTGTGGGAGAGTGTACTCCGGAGGGAGCGAGGAGTGGGGAATGAACGGACGAATGCACTGCATTGTACTCTTGTTACCGAAGACTACCAGTGGATGGTGTTTCGAGGTAAAACTTGAAACCCTAAATAAATATCATTAACAGAAACTGTTGTGCTTGTTCGATATCGCTTTCTGCTTGGGGCCGTCAAACGGGGGAAGTTTGTTCCCTTGCGGCTGGGTGAATGCGATTATTGAAATAATTTTAAGATCATTGGAGCGAAATTTTAAACCAATTAGTCCCATTATCAGCTGGATGTGGTTTAGGAAAATCTATAAAATAGGAAAATAATAAGAATTGGAATTAATGGTGTATTTTTTTATAATTTACTTACAGAATGTCCGAGGTTCGCTACGAGAGTTCACTCGATTTAGCCTCGTTGTTTCCTCAACTGAATTTCTATTTGTGCTAAAAGATCTATAAAATGCAAAAACTACATAAAGTAGAGAAAATGTTATCAAAAGTAAGACAATAGCGTCAGAAAAGTCCATTTAGAAATTCTCAACAATCCATCGAAGAGCAACCACAAAATTGTAAACAAGGAAAAATTTGTGAAAATCGTTGAAAAGTCATCAGTTAGAAAGGAGTAGAATTTCCCATTCAAAACTATAACAAATTCTATAAATCAAAACAAATCGTCAAAAGGTTGAAAAACATGTTGACAAAGAGCATGAAAAATTGACTCTTTTTAAGTCGTCAAAAAATCATTCAAAAGAGTTCTTGTATTGAGCTTGAGTTTGAGCTCGACGACAGCACATTTTCGTAGTGCCGTGAAGTTGCACACAGAATCACATATAGATAACTTTTTAGAATTAATTTACCATCTCCAATGCACAACAATTCAATAGTTTCTGTTTTTTTTTGTTGAGATCGATAACTGCGCCGGCTGTGAAGAAGTGAAATGTTACCATTGTTGTTGCCAGAGACCAAGTTTACCTCTGCATCTCTAATGAACGTTACGGAAAGAAAAGTAATTTGTCACCGTGGTAAGTGATGGATTTTTATACTTTTACCCTTCTCTCTATGCTTAAACTCTACTGCTTTTCTCTGACGAGCCTCGTTAGTTACTCTTGCCAACTATAGGCAATCGTGTATCCATTATACTTTTTTGCTGAAATTCAGCGTGGTAGAATAGAAGGGAAGCTTGAGAATAATACCATGGGTAAAAGTCTCTCCGACACCAATTCGACTAAGATTCGAACTGATGACCATTCACATGTCAAAAGCGAACTGTGTAATCTTGAGTCTAATTTTGAAGGATTCAGGAGTGTACGAAAGTTTGAAATCTGGCAGCATGCATCAAAAATGTTAAAAAAATCCGAATTATTAAGAGAATGGAAACCTATTAATATCGGCTGAGGTCACAAGAAAACGATTAAAAATATTATTTAACCGATGCAGTTTCCGATCTTTCTACCGGAGCAGACCGTGAACGACTGTTGCTACGTCGAATACTTGGTTGTTTTCCGTGTGACCTGCCGTGGTTCTAATACTGTGATATTTGCTGTTACTGTTGCACTGAACAATCCCGCACGCAACGCAACTAAACTGATGACTGAATATACTTTGGATTTAATTTAAGTATGAAGAGAGAGGTAAGAATTCAGAACAAAGGCGGAGTTAAGCTTGTTGTGCAAACGAAGGATTGGAGTACTACCGACTTCTTCTTGTACATAAAAATACGGCATCACGTACTGAACAGAAATGGAAGCAGCACTATGCAGCGCAAACAAGCTTTAACAGTCAAAATGCATGCAAAATAAGAAACATTCACTTTCATATCTAGCGCTAAACCTACTGAGATAATGTTGAATCTTCACTAATTTATTGGGTTGTCCTCGAAACTACAGTCTGTTGTTTAACCCTCTAGTGACCTTTTTAGACGGACTTCGAAAAAGTCACTATCAAGCTTTATAAACATTTTTTAAGTTCGTATTGAAGCTTTTTAGAGGTTCAACTGAAGACCGTCTAAAGGCGGCACTGGGCACTAGAGGGTTAATTTAAAATTGAATAAAATGCTGATCGCACCTTTTTGCAGCCCCGACAGTGGGAAAAATGCACTCTACCAACACAGTGTAAATCTGAAAGTCGGAGCCTCATCGGAGGCAGTGACCTTTCATCCCACCATTCGCTAATAAATGGTTTGTTTGAGCTGGAAGCAGATTCGAAAGGTCTGCCGTTGCCACTAAATCAAGACCGACCGTCGTACCATCCAATGGTAAAATGATCGGTTTGAACAGAAGAAGACTCCTTTATAGCCCAAAAGGTCCTATTTCAGAGATATGTTGTAAGGGGCCATGTCTGTTTTGTAACTGGTTCCACCAGTTAAACTAAACGCAAGACGCAATAAATGGCAACCAGCGAAAAAAAACGATGAGCTCTCATACTCGCAACAATAAACACCTTATCGTGCTGTGGTTTGATACGACAAACGAAACCGCTGCTGTTTTCAAATTATGACCGACCGTCGCAGCATCGGATGGTAAAACGATTGGTTTAAGCAGAGCCAGGCTCTTTTATAGTCTAAACTACTACTACCGATGTTTGTATAACTGGTACGTGAAACGCATTCAGACGTGTTTTCATATCGACTGCCGCTCATTATTACAGAAGATGTTGTGCACGGAGTAAGCTAAAAGCTCACCAATCATCGTAGCATAACATCCTTGTGCACTTGCTCTAAGTTGTTCGAGGTAATTAATAAAAATACTTCATTCGCTAGCTATAAACAAGAGTAAATCGGCAAAAAGATCAGTAACTACAAAATCAATGCAGTTCGTGTCTCGCTGTGTACAAACCATAGATTGTGATTTTCAAACTGATGCTATTTACCTGGACTTGAAGACTGCGCTCGAAAAAGTGGACCACGGTATCCAATTCAATAAATTCCTTAGGCTTAGTACGACATCAGATTCCGTATGCTGGTTTAAGTGCACTTAAATTTGACCATAGAGTTCATGTTACGTATGATCTGTTGTTTCTGACCACTTCTACAATGTGTCATAAGTTCCTCAAGGCAGTAACGTGGGTCCGCTACTCTTCTCCATCTTCATGCTTCTCTTCTGTTGCCACCAGGCTGCCGGCTGTTTTATACTGACGATACGGAATTGTTTAAAAAAATAAAGCATTTGCGTGATTGCTAGGAGCTACAGAAACACCGGGGCACGTTTGTGAGTTGGTGTAAAACGTATTTCTTAACACTAAGTATAGATAAATGCAACACAATTTCTTTTGATAGAAAGCGTTTACAAATGGAATTCATATATTCTATAGAGAACCAGCATCTTTTCCGTGTAGAGTGTATAAAAGACCTCGAATAATTTTGGATCGCGAACTGAACAGCATTATCGCTAAGACTATCCGACAACTTAGATTCACACTCAAGATTGTTGATGAATTTCGTGATCCGTTATGCTTCAAATCACTGTACTGTTCCCTCGTGAGATCAATCCTAGAGGCCAGTTCTGCAGTATGGGGTCCTTTCTCTTAAAAGTTCCCCCAAAGAATGGAAATGGAACAGAAAAAATCATCCGCTTTGCTCTGCGCTTTTTCCCATGGCGGATCCACAGAAATTACCACTGTACGAAAACCACTGACGAATCTTTAGTATTCTACCATTAAAACTTAATTAATAATAAAGAGAGCAGCAAACAAGGTATAATATTCTGTCGACCTTGGTAGGGAAAGCGATCATTCAGAGGTCAAAATGTGCGTTTCAACAAGGTTTAACAATTTTTAATAGATATGATTCTCATGAATAAATTACATTTTTTGCACGTACCCGTCTAAGATGATTTTCCGCTCATTTGTTGCAAGAAAGAAGGGCATCCGCTGAAAGTAACCGACTTTTGAGCATTCAAAAATGGACAAATGTTATCCTCTTTCTTGATTTCAATTTTTCACTTGTAGTAGAACTTCTTGATAGACATTTTTCACGTCAAAACCAGGACAACTCGGCTTAGTGATGAAAAAGCGCCCTATTCGCAATCAAGAGGCTATCAAACTCCGTACTAAACTAGTTTTTAGTTTCAGGTACAGGAGTATGTCCTATTATTTGCTATTAAAGAACTCGTGAGAACCAAAAGCGGAGTCAGAAAATCTGCCGATACCGTTGCTGTTACCGATACCGTTACAGCGTCGGATAGTAAAATGACTGGTTTGAGGCTTAGAGTAGTTTAAAGAGTGCATTCCCGATAAACTAGGTATAATATTCTGTCAAACTTTTTGGGGAAAGCAGACATTAAGCGACCAATTGAAGAAAAAAATCTCCGTTTCAACAAGCCTTATCAATTTTTAATAGAACAATAAAACGCATAACCAAATTATATTTTTTGCATTTGAACGGATCCGTAGATATTAATTTTCCAATCGATTGCTCCGAGAACGAAAAAAATCTTTTGAAAACTAACAGACTTATAAGCATTTTAAAAAGAAACTATTTTTGTCCCTTTTTACGTTGTTTGATTGCCTCTTCGCACCTCTGTAGCGGATCTTCCTGAGAGACGTAGCTCTACGTCAAAACCAGAACACTTCGTACAATGCGGCGGGGCAACGAAAAAGTGCCCCACTCGCAGTCGAAAGATTATCAAACTTCCTACAGAATTTCTTTTTGATTTTGGGAACAGCAGTTAGGAGCACGAGCCTTCTACTGAAGCCATCCGCTCACTGCGCTTGAAACATCAAATTTACTCGATGCTTATGAGAAATAATATTACGTCGCTTGCCTCGAGGTGCACTATGGGACATTTCCATACAAGCAAACAGACAAAAAATATTTTCATCTTTTCTTCAACACTTTTGGTATATTTTTTTTAATTTTTATGATCAAAACAAGTTGCTTAACCCTCTACATGGTGGTCCCCGTGGCTCTGTGGTTAGCGATGTCGGTCGGCTAGCTCTCCCACACGGTTGTGAAAACAATATCGATAACGAATTCTCTCAACTATAATATCTAGTTGATCGAGGCCGCTATTAGCACTAAGGCTAAGCGTGCGATATTGTTAACCCTCTAATGCCCACTGCCGCCTATAGTTGAACCTCTGAAAAACTTCAATAAAATTAAAAAAATGTTAATAAAGGTTCATAGCGATTCCACTGAGGTCCGTCTTAAAAATAACTTGGGCACTAGAGGATTAAGATCATTTGTAACTATATTACGGTCAAAGGCGTTGACCGTGTATTTAATTTTTTTTTTGTATGGAAGTTTTTATCATTTTTTTTGTTATGCTTCATCTTCTTTTCCATTCATACAACCACATAACAAACATTTTTCTCTGAAAGTCCAACTAATAACGTTTATAAAAATATAATATACTTGACAATAAAAAAGATCCAACCGAAGAGCTGTCAAACATCGTGTACCACCCATTTTTCTAGCTACCAATTTTACAATTTAAAAGCGTGGATAAACTGATTACTCTCACGTGAAGAATATTCTGTTTTCCTTCAAATTTGTCATGTAAATTGTGAAGATCGCATTCCTGTCCCGCGAAATACTTGTGATATCGTTATCTGATAAAGACTATAGGATTTGAGTGATTGGTGTCCCAACTAGGAAAGTCCAGTGTAATCGGGTTCAATGCCAGAAGTCAATTGCCTCTGGACTCATTTTTTAGACCTTTTATATTATTATAATGTCAATTCTGCTCATTTATTAGCAACTAGCTGAATGTACCCGGCCTTGCTCGTGTAAAAATTTCTGCTTTTTCAATAATTTTATATATTTCCATATTATTTTTCCAACCCATCATTTCAAATAATATTTCTATTTTAGTTATAAACTTGCTTATCTACCACCTTTTTCGTTGATAACTAATCGATGCGGAGGTAATTCAGCTGGGTCGAGTGAGTTCAAAAATTCCGTTGGAAAACGGATTGCCTCATCAGCATCTTCGACGGTATCGATTAACTTATAACAAACTCAAATTAGACTGAAATTACATAATCAATAGCCTAAGCTCACCTCTGATAGTTGAAACTTTTGCTTGCTATGTCGTCAGTCTTCATGAAATAATTAACGATTTGGAGATACGGGGACTATCAAGTTTTGAATAACTTCCAATGCAGAAGAACAACCCCCACTATACCAAACGTTCGAACACCAATTTTCGGTTTTGGGGAGTCAGCGCTGACCTTTGAGCCTAATATCAGGGAGTATTTGATTATTTTTCTTCTTGAATTTGAAAAAAGCGTGGGACACCCGTTGTCCTTTTCTGGATATAGTTCTCTTTCTAGAAATATTGACATTATTTAACCATTTTACTAAGTTTTACACAGCTTGACAGAAAGCAAAAATCGCGGAATTGATTTCAAAACAACGTTTCAATATTACGTCCAAGCCTTCTTCTGTATTCTAGTAACTTTTCCAGAAAATGTAATCCGTCATGTACGATTTAAAAAATTTGCGCCGGACATGAATATTTAGATTCTGGACGTCATCTTGATACCGAAAATATACATAATGCAGAGCATATATTCGTTTTTCACAAAATTCTGAAACCAGAAGTCACCATATGGAATTTAAAAAATGTTGACATTTTATATCTGGTTTCTAAAGGTCATCCTGGTTCAGGAAGTTGCATGTTTGGAGGTTTATAAACGTTTTCTACAGTTGTATACAGCTTCCCAGAAACCAAAAGTCGCCATCTTTGTTTTAGAAAAACATCGGACATCATATTCCGGTCCCTAGACATAAACTTCTGGCCATGACCGACCGAGGGCATGAAAGTTATCGTACCTTTTCAAAAAGTTCCCATAGGTCACTATAAGACCTGATTTTCTCATGAATTAGGAACCCCTCCCTCTTTGATAGCTGCCCCTTTCTCTTTTCGACATCATGTTCCGGTCTCTGGAAATCAATTTCCGGTCTCCAAACATGATTAAAGGCCTAAAAACTATCGTATTCATTAAGAAAGTTCCCATAATGCATGAAAAAACTTGATTTTCTGACCAATTACGACCCCCTCCTCCTTTGAGGGTTACTCCTTCATCTTCCCAATATTTCTATGACTATTTCCTCTTTACAAAGAATACGAATGCCAAGTTTGGTTAAAATCGGTACAGTCATTCGAAAGTTATACTGGAACATACATACTTACATACAAAACTTTTTTTAAATAAATAGCTGGATTTTAGGAGCTCTTTTCTTATTTGATCTATGCTCTTAATCAAATTTTGATTCGGGAATAGTTGAGCTTCAGCAACTTTTCCAAACATATTTTTTTATCAAAAACGCTAGATTGGACTCTCCGTTATCAAATTATGCAAGAAATATGTCAAGAAATGGTTACAAAAAAGGATCAAAGCAGGTTGGATGTTTTGAAACACTTCTCTAGAAACATTTGCACGAAAGCCGATTTTCGGCTGCAAACAGACGTCACTACGTTTCAAAAAGGCCAATATTTGGAAATATATGATCGATTTTCGTTTGACGACGTCATTCCGATTCCGAAAATACCCATATTGCCAAGTATATAATTCAATGATTAATTTTCGCTGATTTCCAGAAACCGCAACCCAAGTTCCAAAATATCGTCAGACACCGATAACCGGTTCTTAAGAGTCATTTTAGCTCCGAAAATACCAACATTGGGGGGTTTGTGGGCGTTTTCCACAGTTTTAAATGGCCTCCCGGAAACCGTAAGTCGCCATCTTGGATTGAAAATGGCATCGAACATCATGTTTTGGTCTCTGGACATCAACTTTCGGCCTCCAAATTTGACCAAGGACCCAAAAATCATCAAATTTCAATGAAAAGTTTCCATTATGTATGAAAATTTATTACTTTTGACCCCCTCCTTCTTTAAGGGTGACCCCTCCCCCTATACAATATTTCTATGACCACTTCCTATGTACAAAGAACACGTATGCTAAGTTTGGTTGAGAACGGTTCAGGCCTTCGAGAGTTATGCTGGAACATACATACATTCATACATACAAAACTTCTCTTTTATATAAATAGATTATTGGTATGTACATAACTGAAACAATCGGACTGATGAACACGAAAATATGCATCTTCTGCGCTTTACATAGTCCAACGCTTTGCCGTTCGATATGGGTAATTGGATGCCTCTTTTGCAGTTGTGCTAAAACTTTAACTTTACATCGTAAAAAAGGCTGAGAGCAAGAGTGCAAAACGGGTCTGTCTAAATTGCAAATTGCTTTGTATTGCAAAGCGGAGTATTTGGATTTACTAGTTTATATTTTTTACGCAAAGTTTAGGTCGTACAGCGAGACTCATATTATTAGTCACCTCACATTCCCTCTTTTTAAAAGAATAATGAAATTTTTGTTTATATTACACTTCTAATTACAATTTAAAATAATAAAATCTTGAAAAAGTCATGATCATAATAATCGCAATATGAAGGTTATTGTTATTTATGCTTTGGTTTTCTGTTCATAAGTACTTTCCCTGATTACCCTGTAGTCATATTTGTTACTTGCAACTTGGCAGAACACATCTTTTTTGTCAACAAATTTTTCATCAAAAATCATTTGAACAGAGAGGTTTTTAAGTTCGTACCATCAATCAGAGAAATTTTGATTTTTTGTATCTGTAAAATCTGTATAATCTGTAGAATCTGTTATTTGATTAAAATGACGTGAGCAAAAATGAAAGTATTTCCAGAAAAAACATACTGCAAAAATGAAACCACTAAATGTATATTTACCCCGAAAAACTCGTCTATGATAGGCTTAAACAATAGCTTTTGATATACCATAAAATTTGACACAGGGATATTCATCAAGCGTTCGGCAGATTATTGGTAGCAGAACCTGACAAAGTCATTTTCAATTGACAATGTGATCTTAAAGCTATACCAGAGTTTTCTGAGCAGAACGTGATTTTCAACAAATGTTTATAGTTTTCCTTCGATTTTTTAATGAAGAATAAAAAAACTGCTCGAAAGGTCTTAAATGACATTCATGGGAGAACTATCATTTAAGGCATTTCGAGCAGTTTTTATTCTTCATTTAAAAATCGAAGGAAAATGATCAACATTTTTTTTTTAAATCACGTTCTGCTCAGAAAATTGCCCTATTTCAGCTGTTATATAAAAATCAGAAATCCTTGTAAAACTTTAGGACCCAATTATCAGGTTATTGTGACGCTTTGACCAGTCGCTTTCAATTGAAAAGGTTCTGTATTATTTTGTATCGTGAGTCACATGACACTCAGTCGAAAGCTCTTGCTGTGATTCTGACAACTGAAGGGCTTGAAATGGATACAAATGCTTTTCAATTGAAAGCGGAGATTATCACCATCACTCTCACATGACGATTCTCAATTGAAAATGACAATGAGCGCTGACGGAGACAGAAGGCTTCCATACAGTACTTATTGAAATATTGATCGGAATTTGCGTAACGTGTTTATTGGATGCCATTACCGTTCTAACTACGGCTTGCGGTATTAGAAAACAACCACCAAACGACGCGATGCGGTGTTAATTTCAATTGAGACGCTGAAGGAAAGGAAAGAGTCTCTCTCTACGTCACTCTCTCCGTCGATTGAAATAGTCATTAGTTTCATTCAAAACGATCCAATGAACAACAGACGGGAAAGAGAGAAAGAAATGATACGTTGACAGTAGCCGAAAGGAATCAAGTGAAAATGAAACTGTTCAAATCAAAATGACAGCGCGAGTATATCAGTTTCATTGTTTTGTTTCGAAAATGTAGAGCCCTGATTGGTAGCTTGAAAAATCCTAAATATTTTAAAATAGGCCGAATGTAAGATAAAATCTCCATTGGTTTAACCAGAAAAAAAATGGATTTTTTTTAGTGTTTTGAACTAGTTTGGTTCAAAAAGGTAGTGTTATCTGGCTTTTTTTTTTTCAAATCAACAGAATACAGAATAATTTTTATATTCCAAAAAGTTCTCAACGTTGGAAAACTTTATTATAATCCCATAGCAGTAAAAAAAGTAATTGAAGTATTACATAGTAAACAATACGAAGAAACAAAATGTTTTCAAGACCACTTTTCAGTTTTTAAGACGAGAGTTCTAAACAAATCAAATTGCTATATTCCTCAACATCGAACCTATTTAACCTCACACCACGGTAGCCGCACACACACACAAATCGGCTGTCCGCTGCCGAGCGTTTCCCAAAGTCTGCTGCTGTTGTTGCTTCATTTTTGCTTATCAACTCTTGAAACTTGTTTGTGCAGGATAAGAAAACTCTCGACCCTATCGCCATCGTCGTTGTCGTCTTCGCCGTCAGCATCTTCTTCGTCGTCGTCGTCGTCGTCGTCGAGACCAAGCACACCGTTCCTACACAGTTCCTACACAGTGCGTCGCTCTGAAGTGGTGCTAAAGCTCCAAGCTAATGGATGTGCCCATCGATGTAAGCACGGGTCCAGGTCCGGTGCTTCAACAAACACGACGCACATATGCGCCCTCGACGGCCGGCCAGTGGAAGTAGAAGGATCTTTCCAAACACTATCTACGTATCTATCCCGTAGCATAGAAAACACTTGATTGCAGAGAGCATACAATACTCTCCAGAGGGGCCGAAGACGGAGGAAAAGACTTGTGTTTAACTGCTCGTTAGAATGTTTGTACATCGCAACAGGACCGTACCATCCGTCCCCGGGTCCGCTCTCGGGTTAGTGCGTGAGGATGGCGACCAGACCCAGGGTACGATCCTTTCTCTGACCCGTCCAGTAACAAACTCTCACACCCGACAGCAAGATGCAAATATTTAGTGAAATTATCGATTCAGGCTAACCTCAAAAGATGTCCTGGTTGAAGGAGAAAGCGAGAACAAGCCCATTGCGTGTACCACAGTCGGATGGCACATCACCATGTTTATGTTGGTGAGATTGTTCGTACATATCCCCCTTATCCTCTCCCAACAGACCGTACTGTGAGTGTCGTCCAAGTCCAGTAATCGAATACTTCTGCTTAGTTGGTAGATTTTCCTGCCCCGATAGGACCGTTTTCTCTTCTTCCCTTCTCCAGCTTGTCGAAAATTGACGACATCGTATCTCGAACAGGTCAAAGGTTCGAAACTATCCATCGAGCCTTCTGAAGTATCGCTCCAATTTCCGATATCGTTAAGCCCGAGTGTACTTTGGGTGGCTTTGTGAGACCAGTAATAGCATTCCTTTTTTGGGTAAGCGAAACTATTTGTGCAATGTTCGCAGAAAAATGTGCTCGGTTGAAGTGAAGAATTAACCTAGAATAGGAGTTTCCCATTTGTTTCTCTCTGATTAACAGGCATTATTCATTGGCGTTAAAAAAAATATCATCACTCTCCCCAGTTTGGGGTTCGAAGAATGCCACCCCAGCTGAGTCTGAGTATTACCGGTCATAACTTTTCCATTCGCAGCAGCAGCAGCAACGGCATTCCTCTCGAGCGCGAACAGGAATCCGCAGGAAACAATCCGAAAATAAAGTCTAATGAACATCGAAAATTTTTCCCCGCCGTGCCCAGGATAAATCTTTTCGGTGGAAGATTTTACACTAATTCCGGTGGGGGATTAAATTGGCACAAAAAAAAAACGTTAACAATGAGGGGTGCGGGAAAAAAAGCGGTAGAAAAAACAAATCACTACACAGCGCGGCGCGGGAAAAAGTGATTCTGCAGTCCGTTTCCTGCCGATTGTTTCGTGCAAAACCAATTAACGAAATTCTCACAAATCGCGTCCCTATTTTTCGCGCGGTTCAGACCGTCGCCGTAAATTCTCATTTGAAAACAAAAGCAAGCGGAGGCAGAAAAAAAATCACTCCCTGCAGATATCGGCCCGGCAACAGTTCCGGGTCTCTTTGTCAGGCGCTTGAATTAAAAATTGGCCCATTTTCGGATGTTTCCGCGCATTCGAATTTGTCGTTTTGCTTTACTGTTTGTATTTTAATTTTTTTTTGTGAAATTGAAAAAATAAGCGCAATGCAATTCAACTTTCGCAAAAATAGTTTCCAACACTTCACAAACTCATTAATTTGTAACTTGTCCATCTTTCTCGCGCAGTGGCAATGAGGCCGCACCACGCCACTAGACGCCACTGGGTGGGCACTTTTGTTCACCTCTGGACTGCTGCAGTACGACACCAACGACAAACAAGGCCAAGGAACAATGCAGAAGCGAAATACACAGCAAAGGAAAAAAAAACACAGCAGAATCTTCGGTGCCGTAATTTGCCATTTAAATGTAATGACGAGGAAAGTTTATTGAAAAGTTTTTCATTTTCAAGTGATTACACTCATCAGATTGGAAGCAACATCTCTGGCACGGTTTCCGGTTCCGGGGTCGGCGCTCGGCTTGGCCAGTCTTTTCTCATGCTTAATTTTTAATTAGCAAAATAAAAATGAACTTTTCTCCCCGCCTTGTTTCAGCTCGCTTGATTATTACGAACATCCCGGCGAGGTGGGATGGAGGACGGGAAAATACTGCAAGAAAAGAAATTGTTATCATTTGTTCGGTTCCCCCCTCTCGCAAGCAGTAGTGTCAGAGGGGAAGACCGTACATTACGAGATTTCTTTTATTACTGACAAAAGTCTGAGTGCTAAGCGAAGGCGGCGAAGCGGGAGGGGGAAGCACCTTGTTTCAGTGCTGATAAAACTCAGTTAGAGTGGAGTGCGAGCTGAAAAAATAATGATTTCGATTTTTCCTTTGCATGCTACACAGTGGGACGATTGGGCGGATAAAATTGTAATACCGTGCTGCTGCAGCAGCAGTTCTACGCTATTCTGTTATTCATTTGATTGGTAATTTATTTGTTCGACTCTGTTCAGTTCGTATTTTTACCGTGCTCTACTCCATGTGGCGTTGCACTGTTTTAGTTTTCTCGAAGGGTATTTTTAATTTCTATTCATATTTGAATAATCGGTGGAGTTTTAAAACTCAATTCCACCGGAAATATTTATCTTATCGCTTTGGTAGCATTTGCCCCCACAAGCGCCACTGTCCCTTTCTTCGTCGGCTGCTGCAGCGTTGATAGAATTTCCATGCGAACAATTAAACGTCAGTTTTCGGTTATTGTCAGTCCCCGGGAAGAGTGAAACTTCCACTCTGGCGCGTTTGAATGGGAAACTTTTGCTCGATCCGATTGCCGCCAATTGCTGCATTCGCATTCTGACACGTCCCACCAGCAAGCAGCAGCCTACCGAAATTCCAATCCCAGCAACAACAACAACAACGGCAACGGTGTCTGAGTCTGGCGGCTGACGGAAAAGCGGATTAAATTTTCTTCTGCTTCCCGGTGGAGAAGACGATTGTGCTGCTGCTGCTGTAGGCCGTCTCGAAACGAAGAATCGCTGAATTCGAAGAAATGCATGCTGAAGGGCGCACAAAAAACTAATCCTATTTATTATTGTTGTTTGGCTGCCTGCCGGAAGAGTGAGCATCCTGGGAAAGGAGTTTTGGCAGCCGGCATTGCAGTGTGCTTTCTGATGATGATGGAAGAGCAGCACCAAACCGAACCGTGGCCGATGCTGTTCCTTCGCTCTAATCTAATCCTCTTAAAGTGGTCTCTGAATTGCTTTTTACTCTGATTATGATTTTCCCCTTGAATTTCCGAATTTCACAGTCTGGATGCTGCTTACATGAACGGCGGCGGCATGATTGATTGCAACCGGCAAAACCCGTTTTGTTTCGCTGAACGTTCTAAATTGGATCAATTACAGAATAAAGATGTTCCCGTAATTGGATTCCGTACAGTTCACTTGTCTCGAAATTCGATTTCTTTCAGCACACGCATCGCAATCATGGCGAAAAAAACCCCGACTCGAAAAAATATTAACAAATTTCCACGCGCGCCGGTTTTGTTTTATTTCCCCACTTGCCGGTCATAATCACGTTATAGCCTGTCTGCCATTTGCAATACGTCTTAAATCGCTCGCAAGCCCATAAAACAAAACCCGATTTAGGAGCCCGGACGAAATCGCAAAACAAAGACCTCACCACATCCGAGGAGGCAACCCTAACCGACGCAAAACAAACGATGGCCCATTTACAATCGGAGAGCAGCTTTTAGCATAATTTTTATCATCCCGTTCACGCCGGTCGGTCTGTTGGTCGTGCCAGAAGCCGGGCCCGTGGTGTTAACCGGGCTTTCTGTCCTGAAGGGGACATCCAGTGCGAGCGCGACGCTCGCTCTACTGGGAATAATTTTATCGGAATCAATAACCATGGCACTATGGGCCGGTTCACATTCCAAAGTCCTAGCCGAGATGATGATAACATAAAGAAAAAAACAAACCAAAGAAGCGGGGGAATGAAAAATTAAATCTCACGCTGATTTCGCCTCGCCCTGGCCGCACGCGGGAGATGCTCCTCGGAAATGACCGTTGGGACTTGTGTCGACGATGTACGATGGAGAGGGGGAAAACTCTAAAAAAAAAAAAAACTAGGAAAAGATTAATGGCAGAAGAACAGATTGCTTTCCTTTTGCCTTCGACGTCGTCGACGCCGTTTAAAGGGAACGGGGAAAAGCGGGACAGGACAGATAAAATATGCTGATCTATATGAGAATTGGTTCGATTTTTGCTGCTTTCTTTCGCCTCCGAGACTGGCACTGACCGGTATTACCTTGCATTTTTTTTCGCGCTGAAATTTATGACAGTCATAAATTTCAAATTGATTTTGGCTTCCAGTGCTAGCCTCATTATCGAGAGCTTTAAGCAACCTTCAACCTTGAAGACTATGATCGGGTCATTTCAGGTTTTGTTTTTCACCGGTGCTGCTGCTGAGTCACGTCCCGCGAATCCACGGGGTGAGAATTGTGACAATAAACACTTATTGTGCACCGGCTTGTAACATCGTTTTCCGAGTGCGACCAGCGAGTTCTGAAAATTATTATTCCACTGCTGACAGGGCCAAATAAGGTATTCGCTTTCGTCCGGGACATTTATCTGCTTTTGCCGTAACGTGGCAAGTGGTTTTTCAGTACCCACGACCTCCTCCCTGTTGTAAGAGAACGAATGGCTTTTAACCTTTCTACCAGCGTCAAGTAATGGGCAGTGGGGAAAGGGGGACAACCCGTCAGGGTGAAGATATGACAAAGAAAGAAGCCATGCAAAGTACACTCATAATTCAAGTTAAAGTTCGTGCTTTTTTACAAAAATGTGACATCGAAACCTGGCGGGTGCAAACAAAGGAAGGAAGGTGCAGGAAGATGGCAAGTGTGCATGGGATGACTGCGTAGAATTGGCAAGGTAGGCACGTTCTGGCTCATTTAGCGCAAGTGGAAAAGCTGTAATAAGCATTCTGGCTCGCTAGGGTAAGGTAGAACGCGGGGATTACTTCTTGGAGGAAACTTAGCGACGCTGACTGGCGTTGAGAAAAATACGTCACTAGGTAAGAGTGCTGGAATTACAAGAGAGATTCACAGATTCAAGGCAAATGTTTAGAAGATTTTTACGTAGAAAATCATATCAATCTTCATTTCAATGACAATCACTCAAAGCCACAATAACACCATGGGTCAAACTTTTATCACGTGGATCTAAAATGTTTAATATGCGGAAACTCTTCTCACAAAAAATAACACATGTCCAGTGGGGGAGATTTAAATGATCGGAGTACCAAGTGTAACAGGAACCATGTGACAATTTTATCGTCTGTTTGGATGTTTTTGAAGCAAAGCCGTATATGAAATTGGGATTCTAAGAATATAGTTCTTTCTCACAAAGTTTGTATTGTAATTTGATTCCTACTTCTATTCAAACTTCTATTCAATTCTAAATAGTAACGCTCACTCATTGAAGATAAATGAAAATTAGTTTTTTAATATTTTGACAGCCAAATGCAAGAAATTATAAAACATTCCTTACAATTGCAAATTAAAATTCATCGTCGCATTGAACATCTTGCTATTTCCCATCTTAAAACGACAGTTATCAAAATTTTGTGGAGTAGTCTAAACAGAATCCGTGACTTCATTTATTACCGTAGTTTATTCACTATTCTAATGCTTACGCAAGCACTAAAACAATTTCAAAGCTGATATACAAGAATTCATTGGAAATTGCTCAGACATGTTTAGCCGGTGATTTTGAGACCGATCACGGAATAATTCTCTGATCAATTCAAAAGTATAAAATTAAAAACACAGCAGGTTTGTATGCAAAACCCAACAACAACACTGGAAACCATTTAAAATTTTCCAGTGTTTTCTGGAGTCGAAAGACTCCTTCTGGGTATCTTCCCTATTCCATAAATACTCATTTAGAGCGGTATTCGGCCATTCTAGGTTGTTTTTCATAAACCATCTTTGGATTCAAATTGACGTCTGGCCGCTCTATATCATCCTGGTTCCGGATATATCCATATTGGTCAAAATATTTGAAATTATTTCGAAATCAAACAAATCACAACAATTCTCGAATATAGCTGGGAAGTTACAAAACCAATAATAGTAAAATTATCGATTGGAAAAATTGAAAAAAAAACTGCTTAAAAGAACTCAACTTGCAATACACAGACGATTTTTAAATTATTGTTTGAACTGGAGTACATTCGTCGAAAGCGAGAATAAAACTGCTACAAACTGTTACATCAGATTTCTAACAGTAATAACTGGTGACCCATTTGCAAGGGCACTACTATGAGCAATACTTTTTGATCTTATGTGGCTTTGTCCGAATGTTTTTTAAGTTCGCACTTTTTTTTTTCTTAACAACCGCCCTGATTCAAGTCTATTGCTACATTGGTTTTACTGAACAAATTCTACTGCAACTTAACCTACTGAAACCCCAATAAAGGTGTCTAGTATTGGCACTTTATTGTAGTTGAAGAATGCCGGGAAAATATACTATGCAACAGAAGGTTGCATCGAATATTTGTCTGTCTGTGGGAGTAGAATTTCATACTATACCGTGTTCTGGGCTGCTACACGACTGAGCTGAAATTTTGCAAGGGGACTTCTTTCGAGAAGACAATACTTTTGTCACCTACCGCTAAACGACACACTACGGTTACGGTCATGCGATAAACCGCAGTTCGAATTTTGTTCTCGAATTGACCATTGACTACACTACGCAACGGTTGACTTAAACAGCATGTGCGTTGCACGGTTGGCGGTATCGTTAATGATTGTAGGAAAACACATTATATTCACTTTATTTCTCTCCTTGTCTCTCTCTTCAATACTCTTTCTGCTCTCATATCTCTACAACAACGCAACCCGTATTGAGCGTGAGTAACGTTGCAATCACTGAGTTTCTTATCCCGTTTTGTTACATGATAGTCATTGATTTCGGCTACACCTTCAACATACCCCTTACTTCAATATTCTTAAAATATAAATTTTTTGTCAAAAAAAAAGATGGAAGCAATTTCTAGTTGAATTACTCGATTTCAATGTTATTGTTAAGTAGAAATCACCTTTGCTGC
Source organism: Wyeomyia smithii (assembly GCF_029784165.1). NCBI lineage: Eukaryota > Metazoa > Arthropoda > Insecta > Diptera > Culicidae > Wyeomyia > Wyeomyia smithii. Next base: position 10,495,716 of record NC_073695.1, read on the forward strand.
TAAACAAGGCCGTGGACAAGACGCACCACAACGAAGGCCAGTATGCTTCAAAGCAGAAGGCTAATAGGCCCTTAGCAGAAAATAGCACACGAAGTGAGGAGTACTTGAAGTCTCAGAAGTAAAATCAAAAGCAATAATCTAAATTGTCAAGCAATCTTCTACCGCGCTTCATAGTGAAACCACATGAGAGAGTTTTAGAGAATTAAGAGCATGGGTCATCTTACCCAACTGGTGCGTTTTCCACGGTTTGAATGAAACATCTTGACGAAAAATGTGTTCCAAGATTGTTTTTGGGTTTTTCCAGGAGTGTGAATGTATGTATTAGGATGGGACAAGAAAATGAATGTTAGCTCCCATGCACTTTTTGTGCTCCTTATAGGTACTACAAAAGCTGTGTGAATTTTCAAATCGATCGGTGGAACTATATTTTTGCGCCTGATTTTTAAAGTTTTCATACGATTTTATATGGGAAAATCCACTTTTTTAAAACTTATTCTCTAGAGAAGTCCAGTTGGCTCCTAAAAATATATCGATACATGATATTTGTAGAAAATTTTCCTGGGAAAAACTTTTCTTAAGATCGTAAGGCACTACGATGCTTGTAGAAAAAGTTATTCAACCCAAACTGATTCAATGTCTGACGAACGGCTCACGGCTACAGCATGCTGCCATTGCAAACTTGCTTAAGGATGAGAAATATTTTCGCGTGGAATTAAGCTTAAAAGGATGATTTTTACTCATAGTATCTTCAGAGAAGCCTCCAAGATAAATTTTACGCGATATCGTTTCTTATCACATGGTTGAATTTGTAACAGCTGCATTCTGTAGCAGTATTGCTAGAAAAATTTAATGGTGAGCCGTTCGTCAGATATTCAATCAGTTTGAAAAAAATAACTTAATCCACCAGCATTGTAGCGCCTTACGGTCTATAGAAGAGTTTTTCCCAGGAAAACTTCCCGCAAATAACATGTATCAATATATTTTTAGGAGCCAACTGGACATCTCTAGAGAACAGGTTTTGAAAAAGTGTATTTTCCCATTCAAAATCGTATGGAAACTCCAAGAACGGGCGCAAAAATATAGTTCAATCAATCAATTTGAAAATTTACACAGTTAGAACAAGAAAAGTGCATGGCAGCGAAAAAATAACACCTTCGATTTTTTCCCATATAACCCATATAACAGTCTCCCAGATGGTCTCGAGGTACGATGCTGGCCTAACAAGCCAGTCATCGTAGGTTCAAATCTCGGCTCGGGAGAGACTGTCGGTGTCAGTAAGATCGTAGCGCTAGCCCCACAATTGTCCTGTACACTAAACAGTCGGCTGCGAAGTCTGTATAAAAATAAACAGAAGGTCAAGTTCCGAATCGGAATGTAGCACCAAGGCTTTGCTTTTGACCGTGTCCCAGTCTAGTATGTATGTATATGTACTGACGCAAGAAGATTGACAGTTTTTTTTTTTTTTTTTATAGCGAGTGGGTCATTTTTTGTTGCCAAGCTGAGTTTTGTGATGAGCCTCCTTTTTTTTTTTTTTTCAATAGTGAATATGAATTATTTCCGACTGATTTCCAAACTAATGTTTTAAAAAGACGGATGACTTTATTTTATTTTCCTCTTTTTTGGTTACTTAAACTTTTGCACAAGATTCTGGACGAAGATAAGTCCACTGGTTTTATTATTCATTTTTCACTTATGTTTCATAACATTATTTATAGGATTGCCAGAACGATTTTTTCTTCTAAATCAACTTATTTTATTACATTATATTTTTATATAATTTTAAGCGGTGAATGATTTTATGCAAGCACAGCACAGTGTTGTTTTTCATAAGCATCGAGTAAATGGGATGTTCCAACTGCAGCGCGCGTTACGTTTTAGTCATCTGGCTGCCCGCTTGGTCTTGTGCCGAAGGATGTCGCGCTGTAGAGGCTGTCATAGCATGTCGACAACTTAGAAGATCCAACAGTTATAAGGGGATGAAAAATAACAGCCCGTTTGACATTGCATGTGTGTGCTGTCGTCACTGGCTGCCGGGCTGTGTACCGAACGTATGAAGAGCAGGGAGTTTTGTGCACTACAATGAGAGCCGAATTAGTTCAAAATTTATTGACACGGAAAGACAGTCATTATCAGAAACCTGGTCCTAACTGAAACTTGAATTTCACTTATTGCCGCAGCCTGTTCACTATTCCAATGCACAAACGAGCTCAAAATTAATTCAAAGATAATTTACAACAACCTTTGAGCGTCATTCTGGCTCTGGGAGGAAATACCCATTTTGGTGGGTAATTGGGTGATTTCGGTAGTTTTCAAAAATCGAAAGTCACTATCTTGAATTTTAAAGTCGGATTTTAGATCGATTTCCGGCCTCTGGGTGTCTACCCAATTCCAATTATACCCGTATAGGAAGGCGTTTAGCCATTGATGGCTGGTTTTCGTAGCAGTAACCTTTTTTAAACTCAAAATGGCGTCTGGAGTTGATTTCCGATTTACGGGCATCCCGGTTTCGGAAATATTGGGTAGTATTTGACTATTTTAGAAGCCGAAAGTCGCCTTCATCGAACTTAAAATAATAATTGGGACCGTTTTTTGGCCTGTGGGCGTCTTTCCGATCCCAGAAGTACTGATATGAAGTGCTATTTAGCCACTTTAGGATGTTTTTCATAAACTGGAAGTTTCCAACTTGGATTCCGAAATGGTGTTTAGGGTCTATTTCCAGTTTAGGAAATATCCATATTGGAAGATTTTGATTTTTCAGCTCTGATTGGTCAAACCTGTTGGTGAATAGACCAAATAAAAATAAAAAATAAACCTTTCGAAGAGGAGTCATTCCTTTTTTATTAATAAATACTGTATCAAGGATTTTCGGCTCATCAGTCAGCAAGCATTGGTGAAACGAAAGTGTCGGTACTTCTTCTCCAACGTTTCGACAATTTATTTTGTCTTTATCAAGGAGTATTAACTCTACGTTTTGTTGTTATGTTATTGTCTGTGTTTTAATACCGTGTCACAAAAAAAAGTCACTGTTGTTGCAGAGATTGCTCTTAGTGTCACTAACAAACTGTTCTATTCGTTCGCGTAGGAATTTACATGTTATACTAATTTGCACGTCTCTTTGAAAAATTAGATTAAATAGATTAGATTACGCTGTTCGGTTTTTGTCGTGTACGTTTAAAAATCTTAATACATTACAGTATGTAATAAGATTTTAACTGTAACTGTAATCTAAGGGTTCGTTCCCGTCATTGAAATTATCGATATTGATCAAAATTCAGAAGTCATTGCTTAAACCGTTCCTTACCCTATATAGGGAATAATATGCTTCACCTCTAGCGAAACTAAGGGGAAGACATAACTTGAAAAATAGTAGGAGGTTGTATCTAACGATCACATAACGGACGTAGAACTACGCTCAACAGAGTATTTCATTATTGAGTTGCACAATCTACTACCTATTGCTTGCTCAAATCAAGAAACCCTTCATTATTTCTTCAGTTACCCTAAGAAGGGCAGTTTGCTGTTAAAAATTTCAATATGATACTGATTGCAACCTTTGTGCTGCCCCGACAGTGGGGGAATGAGTTACTCTGACAAACACACACTAAAAAGCTGTTTTCCAAATTAGAAAATTTGAACGATCGCGGCAGATTTTGATTGCCAGGATCGAACTCAGAATGCTAGCTTGTGTGACTAATCGGGCAAGTGATTTATTTGAGCCGAAAGAAAATCCGGAGAACCAGCAGATACTGGAGCAACCCGTTGTACTGCCAGAGCCCACTACACTACTGCAAATATAGGGCCGTACGTTCATCCCATCATCCAACATAAGAATGTAGTTAGTTCGACCGGAAGCACTCATTTATAGCTGAAGGGTGCTTTTAAATAGGCTCCGCTATTTTAGCAAGTTTAACCACATTTTCTCATATTCTTTAAACGAAAAACACACGCGATGACCTAACCTGTATCGTGTTGCGGCTTTGAACACCAAGTGATTTTTTTTGCTCGCTATTGCGCGTTTTATCATGTTGCAACTGAAAAGCTGGAAGTCGACGAAATTCTGTTCATGTTGTTTGATTGAATCGACATCAAATTGTTTCTTAAAGTTGAATAAACCACCTTTGTTAAGAGCGGTTTGCTGTTCAAAATCGAATGTGGTGATCGCAACTTTTGTGCTGCCGACAGTGTTGAATAAGGCACTCTGAAAACACACACTGTAAAACCTGTTTTCACACTTGATAAATCAGACGGTTGGGACAGATTTTGATTGCCAGAATTCAGCACAAAATGTGGTGTTGCCAAATGAAGCAAAGCTTCATCGTGGGTAAGAAGGCCTTGGCCCTTAATCGGTTGCTGCTACCACACTGCTGCTTAGATGTGTGAACAACCAAGAAAGTGATTAGTTTAAGCCGAAAGCAAATTTGAAAGCCAGCTGATACTGGCGCGGCTCGCTGCTGATAAAATATTGCATGATAGCATTCCTTGTTGCGTTCAAAAAAATTGTAAATCTGATTTTATACGCCCACTAAGACTATTATTTAATCTTCATTGAACCCTTGTGTGGAAAACCCCACAAATGAATTTTGTTTTGATTTTTTTTTTTTTCGAAAACTTCTCGATCGATTTTGATGAAATTTCTTGACAATTCCTAAACCACCAATCTTACACAAAATACATTTTCTCCAAGGTAAAAATATTTTTTGTTGATGAGATATTCAAAAACTTACGTTGTTTACCCTGGTGTGTGGATTTCCACACATACAACATTCGAATTTGTTTTGGACAAGAAACAACTTAATTTTGCCCCAAACATATTTTTTTCATTGAGTGCATACCTACCTGAAGCTATAGGTACCAATTAATCCTGTTTCAAAAATCGAATAAGGTGTGTATGTGTGCGGAAGTATGTGTATGTGTGTATATTTTCATTCTTACGACCAATATATATCGATTTTCTCAGCATCGGCTGAACCGATTCGATTGTTCTTAGTCGCGTTTGAAAGAGCTAAAAGTTTAGTTATTTGATGGAAAATATTGTTTTGATCCGAAGGTTCATTCAAAAATGACGTAACAAAAGGTGATCAATTTACATGGGAACTGATAAACTAATTGATTTTTTTTAACGGTTTGACTGATTCTAGAAATGTATAAAGGTGCATTCTTGTTATTCGCATCAAAATCAAATCAATCAAAAGGCTACGTGGGACATGTGTAAAAGTATGTGTTTATTTGTTTCATCCCAGTGTGAGAATTTTCACACATATGCATGCTTGTCTTTTCTCCTCAGTAAACCTCTAGAGTGCAGGAGAACATCTTGCACTGCGGAGACAACTGCCGTCACACTAAAGAGCAAAACAATACGCTCATGCTAGAAGAGAGCGACAAACGATTTTTATCTGTTGAGCTACCTGAACGCACTGCGGTGAAATCTGAAATCTCTCTCTTGCAAGACAATGAACTATGGTGTACCTTCTCACACGTGTGGACATCACGCACAATAATTACACTGCAGAGCTATCTGCGGTGCGTTTCACAGTTGATTTCTTGAGCATGGCAGAAGAGGAAAAGAGATTGGGAGAAAAAAAATAGACTGCGTTGCTCATGCCGGTCGAATTTACTCTGGTGGAATTCGCTCGTAGCTACACGAGGACTACATTTTTGCCCCGTAGGTTTTTTTCACCTTCCGGACTACTCGCCAGTGGACACTGTTGTGCACTTCTGCGTTTTCTCTGTAGAGTGATTCACCCCTCTTGTTTCTATCAGGTGTGGGGTGAGCTGGAAGTGTGTTTGTCTCTCTGTAAGCAGGTTGAGACACTTTGGAGTGAGAAAGAAGCAGTGTGGTGAAAGCATTTGCTACACGCAGGCACATACTGGAAGGGAAGTGCGCGGTGAATTTTTTCTCCTCTCTTTTCACATACTGAGGAGAATGACAAGCATGCACATATGGGTTACGAATACGCTAATGCTAAAAGTACCTATTTAGTGTTTGCACAGCCTGGTTGAGCAGTGTTCAACATTTACACAGTTTTATGTCTACTGCAAGACAAGTATACTCGCACTTTTAGGTATATTGAAATAAATTTAGAATGGATCTCCCGAGATGGTCTAACAAGCCAGTCGTCGTGGGTTCAAATCTCGGCTCGGGAGAAACTGTTACTGTTAGTAGGATCGTAGCGCTAGCCCCGCAATTGTCCTTTACACTAAACATTCGACTGCGAAGTCTGTGTATAATGAACGAATCGGAATGTAGCACTAAGGCTTTGCTTACTTTGCTTAGCATAGATTTCAGAATATTCTTACGAACATTCCCAGCACCAAATTGCTTCATTTGGTCAAACCGATGTTAACACTTTTTTTGTTCAATTGCTATCATAGCATGTTTAATTGGTCTCATATCATGAAAACACGTTTTGTTTTGTAACTTTTGCATGAACCATCGGATCAAACAAATGTCCGATGATGACCTAATGGCCTTCAAGTCCTTCCAATTGCAGCCAAGGAAATCAAATCAATACATCCATTGCTGAGATAATCCAAATGTATTTTACAAGATTGTTTTTGTACACTACGCATGATATCATTCAATTGGTTACCTCCAAACTACTGCAATGTACTAGGCGTTTCCACAAGTTTTGTTTTGTTTTTTTTTTTTCAACGTACCTTTGGAAATTATCATTTAATTTAAAGTATATTTTTGAATATAAATCTACCCTCCAGATCCTAACAAACGCATCTAGCACCAAAAGGACTCAAATCAGTCAAACCGCAGGAAGAAAAAATCGGTTAGTTTATCAGTTCCTATATAAGCTGACCACATTTCGTTACGTCATTTCTGACTGAACCCTCGGATCAAAACGATATTTTTCGTCAAATAACTAGACTTTTAGCTTTTTCAACGCGACTAAGAACAATCGAATCGGTTCAGCCGATGCTGAGAAAAACGAGATACACATACTTCCGCACACATACATACCTCATTCGATTTTCGAAACAGGATTATTTGGTACCTATAGCTTCAGGTAGGTATGCACTCAATGAAAGAAATAAGTTTGGGGCAAAATTAAGTTGTTTCTTGTCCAAAACAAATTAAAATGTTGTATGTGTGGAAAACCACACACCAGGGTAAACAACGTAAGTTTTTTTTAGAAGTCGCTTAGAAATGTGTCTTCCCCACCAGTTGAGAACTTTCGGGTATGTTCCCTGTACACAATAAAGGTAACAAACGTGATGAGGTCTTTTCTCTCTTTGTCTCTTTGCGCTTGTTCGGAAGTATTAGAGATAATCATTTGTAATACTCTTTTCGCTAGCTGCAGGCAGTATACAGTGCTTTTTCGATTTAATCAACAGTCAACAGTTTTTATCATTACTGGCCAAATTCACGTTCGATTTTCTGGGTTAACCAAGTGCCATACATGTTACAATTTATTTGTGTCATAATTTTGAGAAAAATGAACTGTGAATAACGTATTTCATCGACTTTGGAGCAAGAAATGCGTATCATTCGAGCAACTCGAGAAGATCTGGTAACAGCTCAATCATCCAAATATTATACAATCTAGCGGTTCCAGAATTTCTCATAAACTAGCATTAGACTCTTCTAGCTATGCTCAAGAATGGGCAGTACAAATCATATTGATTTTGCATGTATAATTGCCGTGAGAAAGTTCGTGAAATTGCTATGGAGAACTATGTACTTTTTTTTTTATTCATTTGGATCTTGAACAAATATTCCATATAACTATGAAAGTGCATCATTCTACTCAAAATATCCTAAACTTCAATTGAACCCAACACAAAAAATACAATTTTTATCATTTCGTTAAATTCACGGTTTCGACTAATTCACGGCGAATATTTTTTTGACCGTGATAAAATCGAAAAAGCATTGTACCTCGAAAAATCAACACGATTTCTATCCAAAACGCTCTACTTCCACCAGTCTTGTACTACATGCCTGCAAAACATGACCGAAGATGCTCAAATCGATACGGTTTATACGGACTTGAAAGCAGCATCGGATCGCGTTGACCATAGTATCCTGCTTGCTAAGAATAAAAAACTAGGAGCACTCTGCTATCGTAAAATGGTCTTTTTTGGTTGATAGAACTCTATACGCTAGGATTGGATCAGAGAAATCTGCATGTTTTTCGAATTTATCGGGCGCTCCGCAAGGCAGTAACTTGGGACCACTGCTTTTTACGTTGTACTATGTTAAGCTGTTAAAGATTTTATGGAATAGCGCAGACTCCAGCGGCTTGTCTACATTTTCCACGAGGTGACAAACGTGATGTACAGTATTACAGTGGCATATTCAGTCAAATTTTGACTAAAGTTAACCAAGTTCGAGATTTGTGTGTTACATAGGACGCAGCGCTATCGTTTAGACCGCACTATAATGAAATTAAAGGCGAATCAACAACTTGAACTTAAATGATCCTCAACTCGGGTTGGCAACCAGCGGAAAAGGACCAACGGACTGTTTGTTACGCTGTAGTGTGTCTCATATTGCACCTTAGCGACTGGGGAACAAAATTCTGTTCGTGTCGGATGATATTTGTTCGAGCTTAAGGCAGACTCTTATTTAGCCTGAGATTTTCATTGTAGACTAACCGCGCGATATGCATTTCAAATTGATTTCGTCCCCTATTTCGTATGTCGCCTTGAAGTCTGTAAACAGATGATGAGCTTCTCTGTACTTGTCATGGATTTGACGCAAGGTGAACATTTGGTCCGTTGTAGATCACACGGGAGCTTGCCTAGGGAGTGGTGGGGTCTCGGGCATTGGGCAGTCGATTCCCCGTAAAAGCCACGGCCACCCGCAAGCAGCTTCGACGGGGCGAGTAGTGCCGCTCCCATCACCCCAATGCACTAACCTGCCTATTGGGGCTGATACCAGTAAGGTCCCAATTATGGTGTACTGGTCGCTGTGTTTTTAGGTTTTTGAGAGGGAATATGATTTTATACCACGACGTTGGGCCGGCACCTGCACCGAGCTCCCTTAGTAAAGTCGTGTGACAACGGCTTGAAACGGCGAGGTGGCATACGGCTGCAGGGGTCTCCGTCCCGTAAAACCTGGCAGGCCTTCCAGTACGTTCCGCGGTCATTGCCTGATGGGAATCAGGCAGGAGTGGGATCAGATGCCCTTTCCTGACTTACGCCGGTCGGGAGGCGTCATAGTTGCTCATGAGGGGCTATGGCGACCTTCACTAGCCATGACCTCACTGCTCCGGCATAGGCCACCATGGGACCATATAGGCGACCACTCCACCATGACCAAGGATAGCGGCTGGAAGGGGGACCCTTTTAACCAAAATGTTTTCTTATAAAATCGACGAAGAGGCGAAGGTAGTGGATGGGGCGGACGGGTTAGTTAACCCGTTTACAAGGCGGGGCATCGCCCAGTCTCCACCGAGACTGGCCGATGCCGGTAAAGGCGGCGCACAGGTTGGTACACCTTTTGCGACACCGACAGGGGAATTCCGAGTTGGGGCAAAGGCGGGCACGCCTAAGCCAGCACCAACCGGAACGGCGCAGACTGGTGGCAAGGTGGAAACACCTAAAACCGCCAAGGAGCGGGAACAGATATCTGGGGCTATGCTACTCTCTGCGGTAGAAAGCCACATGAACAAGTTTCCGAGCGTGGAGGCGGTGTCCGTACAACTTGATGAAATACTCAAGTCACGGACGAACGTAGCAACATATCAAAAGACCTGAAACAATGTCTTCTGTTGTTACGTATGAACGTTAGCAGCGCGAAGTCCGAGCTTTCGGAAGTTCTAGGCGAGGAGGTTCAAATCCGAGCACTCACTCCTGAAGTGACTCTCCAGCTTAAAAACCTGGACGAGATCACCGAAGGGTGCGACATAGCACAAGCCTTCGAACGAGAGTGTGGAGCGGTAGTGACCGCAGAGGCAGTTCGTCTCCGCAGGGGCCCGGCCGGCACCCAGGCTGCTACCATAAAGCTTCCACTAGCGGAGGGTAACAAGGCCCTGAAGAAGGCCACGTTGAAGGTGGGTTGGTCGGTCTGCCCTCTGGGCACCTTCCAACAGCCTGACGTTTGCTTCAGGTGCTTTGAGCGGGGGCATAAATCCTGGTCGTGCAAAGGGCCCGACAGGTCCAATTTATGCCGCCGCTGCGGTGGCGCAGGCCACAAGGCACGGGACTGCGGTGCACCTCCCAAGTGTCTGGTATGCACCGGTAAACGGGACGCCAAACACGCCATGGGAGGCCCCAAGTGTCCGGCTGCACGGCCGGCTACTAAGCCGCAGGCCTGAGGGTGATACAGTTAAACCTGAACCACTGCTATGCGGCGCAGCAGTTGCTACACCAAGCGGCTGCTGAGTCGTTGTCGGACGTGGCCATCGTCTCGGACCCATACCGCATCCCAACCGGAAACGGTAACTGGGTATCGGACAAGTCTGGGAAGACGGCCATTTGCTCGACAGGCAGGTCCCCGGTTCAGGAGATTGTGTCGACCTTGAGAGAGGGGTACGTTATAGCCAAAGTGGATGGAGTATTCTACTGCTATGCTCCGCCAAGTTGGTCTACCGAAACGTTCGCGCAGATGGTCGATCAAGCAACCGTGGAACTGACGGGCCTATGGCCGTTGGTGGTTGCGGGTGACTTCAACGCTTGGGCTGTCGAGTGGGGAAGTCGCTGTACAAACCAGAGGGGCCAGGTCTTGTTGGAAGCTTTGGCAAAGCTCAACTTAGACTTGGCTAACGTTGGTACAAAATGCACCTACAGTAGAAACGGTGCCAAATCGATTATCGATGTGACGTTCTGCAGCCCGGGACTGATCACGAACTGGAGGGTAGACGACATCTACACGAATAGCGATCACCAAGCGATCCGCTATGAGGTAGGCGTGCGGAAGCAAGCAGCGAGTAGGGCCAATATTCCATCCTTCTACGGCTGGAAAACATTGCATTTCGATGCAGATGCACGTGCAAGACGGAGGATGCAACGCGCACGTTCCGACGAGCAAAGAGCGGAACGCGGTGTCGCATTCAGATCCGCTAAGGCAACGCTTAAGAGCGCAATCAGAGCCAGCAAACGAGCCTGTTTCGAACGACTCTGCGCCAGTGCCAATTCGAACCCGTGGGGTGACGCCTACAGGATCGTTATGACCAAGACTAGACTCCGGCTGACGAGTCACCACCTACCGTGAGTGACGGCAGCCGTGCAGAGGCTAACGATGCGGTAAGGGTGACGGAAGATGAGTCGATCGAGATCGCAAACTCCCTGAAGGTAGGCAAGGCTCCGGGATCAGACGGAATCCCGAACTTGGCCATCAAGACGGCCATCAAAGAAGCCCCCGGGTAGTTCAGGGCGGTCATGCAGAAATGCCTTGACGACTGCCTCTTCCCGGACGTGTGGAAGCGCCAGAGGCTGGTGCTGTTGCCGAAGGTTGGGAAACCACCAGGTGACCCATCGGCATACAGACCAATCTGCCTGCTGGACACGGCGGGCAAGGTGCTTGAGAGGGTAATCCTCAATAGACTGGTGAAATATACAGAAAGTGAGAACGGTCTATCAAGCAACCAGTTCGGTTTTCGATAAGGTAGGTCCACGGTGGATGCAATTCTCTCCGTCACCAGAACGGCTGAGGTTGCAATCCAACGCAAGAGGAGGGGCATTCGTTACTGCGCGATCGTCACGCTTGACGTGAAGAACGCGTTTAACAGTGCCAGCTGGGACTCCATAGCCTTAGCGCTACAGAGTCTCAGAGTGCCGACGCCGCTGTACAAGATTCTGGGCAACTACTTTCAGAATCGAGTGCTAGTGTATAACACAAACGAGGGTCAGAAAAGCGTTCCGATTACCGCAGGTGTACCGCAAGGTTCCATCCTGGGTCCGGTACTGTGGAACGCTATGTATGACGGCGTGTTAAAACTAACACTCCCTCCAGGGGTGGTGATCGTGGGCTTCGCCGACGACATAACTCTTGAGGCCTATGGCGAGTCTATTAGAGAGGTAGAGTTAAAGGCCGCGCTATCAATACGCGTAGTGGAAGACTGGATGCACTCCAGGAAACTGGAGCTAGCGCACCATAAGACTGAAGTTATTGTTGTAAATAACAGAAAGTCTGAGCAGGAGGCATCGATTAGTGCCGGTACATGCACTATCGCCTCAAAACGCTCGTTGAAGCTTCTGGGGGTTATGATCGACGACAAGCTCACGTTCGGGAGCCACGTCGATTATACCTGCAAGAAAGCTTCCATGGCTGTGGCAGCGCTATCTCGCATGATGGCAAACAGCTCGGCGGTCCGTAGCAGCAGGCGCAAAGTCCTTGCTAGCGTGACCACGTCCATACTCAGGTATGGAGGACCAGTGTGGTCCAAGGTATTGAGTACCTCGTGCCATCGCGGCAAACTCGAGAATACGTACAGGCTAATGTGCCTAAGGGTCGCGTGCGCATACCGAACAGTGTCGTACGAGGCGGTTTGCGTCCTGGCTGGCATGATGCCCATCAGTATCATCGTCAAAGAGGATGTAGAGTGCTTCGACCAACGCGACACGAGGGGTATTCGCAACACCATACGGTCATCCTCAATGGCCAGGTGGCAGCAGGAGTGGTCAAACACTACAAAAGGTAGATGGACACACCGACTCATTCCAGAGTTAGCAGGCTGGATTAATAGGCGCCATGGGGAAGTAACCTCCCATCTGACACAGATCCTGTCAGGCCATGGCTGCTTTAGGCAGTACCTGCATAGGTTCGGGTACGCCGAGTCCCCTATGTGCCCCGCTTGTACGGGTGCGGAAGAAAGCGCAGAGCATGTGCTCTTCACATGTCCGCGCTTCGAGCGGGTACGGTACGAAATGCTGGCAATAAGTGGGATGGACGCCACGCCAGAGAATATAGTGCGTAGGATGTGCGAAAATAGGGAAATCTGGGATGCGGTCATCACGGCAGCATCACAGATCGTTGGTATTTTGCAGGGCACCAATCGACGGGAAACCATCGACGTGCCCCAGTTAGTTAACGGTTAACTAACTGGCCTGTATAGGCTGCTCTGCTACCCACAGAGGTAAGTGCGAAAAGCACGACGGGCCCTCTCCCTGAAGTAATGCCTAACGGCGGTCCCGGGAAGACCAAGGGCTTTAGCTGTTCAGCTTAGGTTGCTCAGCATGGGTAAAAGCAGATCACACTGGTACCCACCAACAGAGATTTCCAGCAACGGCCTCAGGATGCGGTAGTAAATTATAAGCACGATTGGAGAATTTTATGCCTCTATAATTACTGCAGTCGAGTTGGTGGCCTTTTGAAGTAGAATACTTCTCTCAGGAAGTTCGGCTACATAGGGATGTGAAATGAAAATCTAAAACCGAAAAAAGTGAAATATATGTCCAATTTCAAATGATAATAAATCGGTTAGTATTCGATGGATTTTCTTCGTTCTTGCAGCAATAGATTGAAAAATCTTCTAAGATTCTTCCCAAAAGAAGATAATTGTAATTTTATTATTCACACTATTGTACTATTGAAAATAGTCAAGCCTTGTCAAAACCAAAATTCGACCTCTGATTGGTCGTTATATGATTGCTTCCCAAGCACGGTCGACAGAATCATATACCTTGCAATTTAAAACATGCTATTTGGCCTATAGACCCTGTTTCACCCGAAGCCGCTCATAATAGTTTTAGACAGCGACAACAGTAGTCGTCCTCCCTTAGCAGTAGCACTAGCAGTGCAGTGGATACCAGCGATGGCGGAAAGCGGCCACAGCTGTGGCGTAGCAATGGATAGCGCCCTAGTTGCAGCGGATTCCAGCAACGATAGCAGCTGGGCCAGCTGATGCAGGGACAGTGGATACCAATGGCAGCGTATAGCGGCCACAACTGTAGCATGGCTATGGATAGCGAACTAGTTGCAGCGGATCTCAGCATCGATGACGGCTGATGCAGTGAGGCATTTTAGTGAGATGCAGTCTCTGTGTGACTAGTGCCCACTGTGAATGCATTCAATGAATAGTTGACTCATTTTGACAACACGTGAGCCGTCTAGTTTTGAGTGTCATATCAGCATTTCATTATTTACTTTATCACAAGGAATACTTTATTCGCCCTGTCAGTGATAACGCAAAGATGTGATCGGCATCTTTTTTTTTTATTCTCGCTTATTTTCCGTAGGTCTAGTTCCGTCACTGTTGTGGCCAATCACCGACGTCCAGGGAGGCGACTCCACACCCAGGACCCTAACTCACGACCCGTTTATTAACGGACCGGCGCCAACGGCTTTACTTCCTCATGCGATGGAAGGCGTGATCCCAGAGATTTTTCGCCTCAGGAAATCTCCCGGTGTCGGCTAGGATTGAATCTAGACCAGTTTGGGTTGGTTGTGAGTGGATCACGCCACCTCACAACCATCGACACCTATGTCGGCGGTGGGATTCGAACCCAGGCGTCGAGCGTGGTTGGCGGAGACGTTACCAACCACACTAGGCCCCCGCTCTATCGGCATCTTATCCGATACTAAAATGAAGGACAAATTGTCCTTTTCAGGATGAAATAAAAACTTGATTGGAGAGTTAATATTTTCTAATGAGTTAATTCACATTTTTACTTATCTCCGTGTCTCAAAACGTACTGATTTTTTTTCCTTTAGTCATGATCACTACATCCGGAAAAATTTCATCTCAAAATTTATCTGGGATACATTCTGTACAAATGGGAGTGAAACTTTCAAAGATATTACATCGGATTTCGAATGGTAATAGCTGTTTAACTATATAATGGATTGCAATCATCTTTGCATCGTTGGATAGAGAATGTATTTTTTTGTGAATTTTAGGATTTCTCTCGAAAATGTATGTAAGAAAACTATTTCAACTTGGAGTTGGTACAACTTAGATGCAATAATAATAATACTGAGGAAGTGTTGCCTTCGTAGACAACATTGCGTAATCTAAGATTTCATACATTAAGTAGCAACATAAAGCAAAACGTACCCCCGAAGTAATGTCAAAACCGAAAAAGACCTACGAAAGCGTTATCGGTGCTTATTCCACTCGTAATCATAAATGGAAGGGGAAAAAATCATCGTTAAGGGAGTGTACACAGGGCTCATTCCGTCGAGCGTTTCCAAATGAATTCTCCCAATAAAAGCTATAAATTACTTAATAGTTGGGAGTGGTAATGTATGCGTGATTTTATTTCTACTGATACTGATTATTTACCTGCCCTTGTATGGGCACAACAAGTACACAACAGCACAGTGTGGCAGTTCAGTTTAATTGCTCACTAAGCAGCAGACAATAAAACATGATTGGTTGACATTCATTGGCGTGATTTAATTACCATTAATACTTCTATTCATTGATTGCAGGATAGAAAAAAAAACAGAACATGTTTCGAAGCACTAGCGTCAATTACACATTAGTATTTTCCGCGAAGCTAATAACACGATTAATCACGCAAATTGTGTGAAAGATGTACTCTTTTCTCGCCGTATAAATTTTAAACAAATTATCAACTATTCAGGGTAAATTGTAGATAATTCGAAATATTTAATAACTGCTGTACTTTTTTCAAGTTTTGTTGCTTTCAACGTTCATAAATTGTCCGTTTAGACAGTGATTTTTTTCTAATAATGATGATTTAGCTCGTTTTTTATTAATTGCATTTCGAAAAATCGATTGTTCATGATATTAACTCGAGTTTAGCATCACGACGCTCTGTTTCCTTCGGAATGCAAGTGAGTTTTAGTTACAGAAAGAGAAACTGAAGAAATATGTTTAAGAAGTGTTTTCAAGATAGACAAATTATGCAAAGTTTTTTTTTAATAACCGATGCCACTAAGGTTACAAAGGTTTACTGGATCTAAAAGAAATCCAAAGATTGAGTGAATTAGCAAGAAATGAACACTATGTATAGTTTCGAATGTGTGAGTAAAAACACAACAAAATCCGCTTCAAATAACCAAGCGCAACCTTCCAAAAAATGCAAGTCGACCTTTACAGTGAACTTTCTTGGGCGTTCTAACACGTGCATCCTGCATCCTGCTGAACCATTTAAGTGCATTACCCCAAAAAGGCAATAACATCATAACTCCAAAACCCGGCGCCCACCGCGACTCTCGTGTGTTTGGCAACCCAGGCATCTCACAATCACGCGCCCGGTTCGCATTTTCCCATATTTCCACCGTAATGATATTACACATAAATAATCATATTATCATAAACGTGGTTATATACGAGTATTCTTTTTTCTGCAGCACTTTGCTAAAGATTTCCGCTCCCCGCAGTGTTCCACCGAAGCTCAAGGCTCTCCATCAATTCCCCGCCCTCGTTACCCCCCACACACACGCACGTAACATTTTTATACCGCTGCCATGTTTAGAATGCGATTTAGATAGAGCAGCAACAGCAGCAGCCAACCGTGGAAATGGAGCAAACAGAAGCCCGAAAAAAGAAATCGCGACAAGCAACTTCATATATTGCTCCCGATCGCC
This sequence comes from Wyeomyia smithii, assembly GCF_029784165.1. Taxonomy (NCBI): domain Eukaryota; kingdom Metazoa; phylum Arthropoda; class Insecta; order Diptera; family Culicidae; genus Wyeomyia; species Wyeomyia smithii. The sequence goes on from NC_073695.1 coordinate 10,512,169, forward strand.
ACCGCAACCCGACCTCTCACTCTCTCATCACTAACTGGCAGGTGGCAGCTGAAGCATCGGGATCCTTCTCTCGGACGAAGACGACGGACGGAGATGTCGCTATCGATGGCAACATAAATTCACCTGTGTGCCACTTGCTGCTGCCTGCTTGCGAGCTTCAACCGGGATACCCAAATAGGTGATACCCCAGTCTCACACGTTTTCGGGGAGGGCCGGGTGTTGCCTGCCACACATATTCATGTCATCGGAAAACTCACGTTCCATCCACACCGCGCGCTCTCAACATTAAGCCCGTCAGCCCAGTTTTGTGCTTTTGCGAAGCGGGTATGAATTATTATCTTTATTAGTTTATGGCATCTATAAGTACTTTTTAGGTACCTCTACCTGGCGGCGCAACCAGCTTCCGTCAAAGGCTTTCGAACGGGGAAGTCATTTGGATTGTCAGTGTAAATTGTGCAGGGCCGGGTGTAGCAACCTGGCGACATCCGGGTAATGGATGTGCTACAACACAAACGTGGCACTCTGCCGAAGCCTGGAGAGCGGCTTATGTCGTTACTGCATAAATCAAGCAAATGGCTGAGGTTAAGATGAAATTTATGGCAGTTTGATAATAGAATTCGTGTTCGCGTTTGATAGTAGCGAAAGGGAGGTTGTTAAGTAGAAAACCGCTGCGCTGCGCGGTGAACCTGGTACACCTGAGATAGTTGATTATTACGGGGGCTTCTTCACTTGGGAATTTGCGGCGTGCATTCGGAGCGTTGTGCGTCGTGACGACGATCAGAAGAAGATGGGTGCCATTCGGGGTGCCGCCGGCAAATCGTCTTCGCAGCACATGGCTCGTAGCTGATTGATCAAAGAGAGGGAGAATAATTGGATGGTCCGAATTATATTCCACGCCGGTATTAGATTTCCACCTGTTTAACCTCGTACATTTGTATTTAATGATGTATTAAACTGGCAAGTAACAGGTGCAGAGTTGTGGAATCTTTTCCTCCATCGTTGCTTTAATTCACTGACACTTTTAACCTGATTTCTCGTCACGCTGTCACATCTGCAATTGACTTTGCATAAAATCGACCCCACGGCATCACTTTCGTGCGCACTCGCTCATAATTCGTTCAAATTGTAATTTTCCCGACGAGTGAAAGTTGCTGAGTGGCCCCGGAGCGGCGACACCAGACCTGCCTTGGCGAAGGGAACATCAAACGAAAAGGTTCGCTAACTTTTTTCTACACCTCCTCACACTCACACGTACAAACTGAGCCAAACCAAATAAACAAGCTGGACCTAACCTCGGTGGCGAAAGAACTGTGGTTTGAAATCGGTGGCCAGAACAGGGAAAAAAAATACCGACAGATTATACGACAGCCCACTGAACAAGTCATTCTAGCTGTAGAAAGCAACCGGCGAGTTCATCGAGCGAGCATTCAGGCACATTTCACACCATTTAACCGGTCTGATCGACCCCAACAGGATCGTTTCAAATGCCCCACGAAGGACCCCCCGTGCTGCAGGTACATTGTTTCGACGGGGAAAATTACCGCCATTAACATGCAAATTGAATTGTCACTTTTTCGCGCGCGCGTCCCAGTGGAGGTGGTGGTACCTGGCTGCCTGCCTGCCTACGGGGGAAACGCATGCGAAGTGTAACGTGGGCGAACTCATTTGGATCCGCTTAGTTACTGCAACAAGGGTGTACCTACCGCGTTTGACAAACCGCTGCTGTAGGGGTCAAACTACGACGACGGTCCAAACGAGCGCACGGAATGAGTAAGCACTTAGTGAATAGAGGCTCACTTCGAAGGGTATAACTGGTGGTAGATTGCCTACCGAGAACGGGGAAATACCGTTGAAGGGTGGCTTTTTGACACAGTTTTTTTTTGTTCATCATCAATACCGTCGAAGGGCGGAGTTTCATGATAGTTTTTGTATACTATCACTGGGGATGAGGTCTAACCAGAATGACCTGAAAACGTGCTCAGTTTTGATCGAACTATATTGATTTGAATAAAACATTACCCTCGTGTTTGGATTAAAAAAACTGAGTATGTATTTTAGCAGCTGAATAAATTTTCTAAACTCAAAATTAATTTGCATTTCAACCCGAATTTCATCGGGAAAATTTTAGCCCAAAAACCTATGGTTGCATAGAAAACTATCTATGAACGAGTTGTAGGAAACTGCTATTGCTTTTTAAAAAGTCCACACTTAAGAAAACTGTTTTTTTTAGAAAAAAAAAATTAAATGAATAAAATAAAATAAATTAAATGCATGATTTTGGATAATGTTAAAAATCGGTTGTATTAAATTTCAAAAAAAAAACTAAATGAAGAAATGTAGGGAAAAAAGGCTAAAGGTAACGTTTTTGATTTATTTTTTTAAATTTAGCAAAGAATTCAAAGAGTTACGGTATTTCGATAATCCGATACTATTTTAGTGGTCATTTCAAATCCTAAAAATCCATAGTGACGAACTTATTCATTAAATTAAAGTTATGTTTTATATCCAACGTTTCGGCCTTTTCACTTCGACTTCCTCAAGAGGTATAAGGTTTTTTCGTTCTATGTACAAAACTGTACGACTGATTCTCAAAATAAAAACCTTCTAAAAATTATATAAAATTTACTAAAGTTCCAAGGAATTTGTCACTAAAAATCGTTGAAGAGGAACAGCCAAGAACAATAGAACGAAAAACAGAGATGAAATAACTAAATTTTTTATATCTACTAACGGTTTTCCAAAAAACACGTCTGCAGTTGACAGATAGACAAAAATTGTTGAAAAATTAAAAAAGAGTCACGTTCCTACAGTTTCACATAAACAAGCATTAGACTCTCTTAACTAAACTATTTTTTTTTTGTTTATTCGTTTGTATCTTGAGCTCATATTCTATTGATCTACGGAAAGGCATTGTTTTACTCAATACATCATGAATTCCAATTGTATCCAACAAAACAAAAACGATTTCAATCATTTCTCCGATATCTCGGTGGAATTTGGTTTGACAATGATAAAATCGAAGCACCGCTCCGAGCCACAACGAGCGTAATATTTTTTCATGTGACATTCGTAGTAAGCACCAACTCAGTCCAAGAGCTGGAGAAGCTACGTATGCAGTGCGGTAACCTTCGGTTTGTCACCGGGAGACACTTTGAGTATTTTTTTTTCTTTGTTTAAACCTTTCTGCGTCAGGCTGGTCAGTGCTCACGCTCGGTCCATCTCACCCACTTTTATTGAGCTTTGTCGCATTCGATGTTTGTCTACACACTGCGCTAGCTACATTATGTGATATAGCAACGGAGTAGAGACACCAACAAGCAAAAAAGGCAAACAAAAGAAAAGACACCAACAAAGAGATTTTCGCTGTGTTGCTATTCTTTATTTGTTGCGTGCCGAATCGACGACCGAAACACCCAGCTCGAGTGCATTTTCCTAGGAAGCTAGTGCTACTTTTTTGTCTCTGCTTCTATTGCAGTGCGTGCTTTGCCAAGTTCGCTATACATTCCGAATTGTTTTTTGTTCCGATTATATTTAAAATCGCTAAAGTTGTTTTCTATCGAAAAATATTAGATCCGTATTTTTTTTTTTTGTTTGGTCCTTAGAGTGACACTTTGTGAAATATGTGGCCCAAAAATCGTTTTTTTAGAATTCACAATTCTTAACAATTTTATTTTTACTCTTTTGACATCGAATTGAAGGTAATTAATGAGCCTTTTAAGGACAAATCTGCTTTAAGTTGAAGCGGTGCTGAAGCCACAAATGGCCGACTTCGATAATAAATAATAGCTATGCGAAAATTAAATGCGGAAATATAGGGTGTCCTGAGCCTTAAACCGTCATTGCAGTATCTTTTTTCAATGGAGACGCATAGTGGTTCTAGTGAATTTTTTAGTTAAAAAAAGTCCATCCTTAAAATAAAAAAAAAATATACCGCCGTTATAAATCGATGTTTAAATAACTTTTCCTTAAGAATCAAAATAGAAATCAATCGATAGAGTCTTTTCGATGTCAAATTCTCCATAACGGCAAAAGAACGGTTTGTATCAACTTTTTTGTAAAGTGATTGTAATTTAAAAAAAAACAATTCGATATTATTTCTCAATAGTCTCATTAAATACCTTCACCTTTATGCAAAAAATTTTAGATCAGTTGAATAGTCGAAAGTTATAAATTTATGAAAATTGAAAATTATGAAAAATGTCAAATTTTCAGGTCACCTAATTTTAGAAAGTGTTATCCCAAGGGCCATGCAAAAAAAATACGGATCTAAAGTTTTTCGATGAAAATTCATCGTAATAATTAATAGTATTATTGGAACAAACCAAATTTCGGAAAGAAGCAAAACAAATTTCGGAACTCCGAAATAGGGCGACCATAAAAAACGGCTTTATACGATATATTTTATTTTTAAAAATTCATAACTTTTGAACCAGTAGATCGACTTTCGATCTTTTTGAATCAAATTAAAAATATTTTTTCTAGTTTTAAGAAAAATACTAAAAAAAATCTTTGTGCTTTTAATGTAAAATAGATAAAGTTTTTATAACTTTTGTCTTGTTTTCAATTAGTTTACTCAAATACAGAAAGTAAAATATTTTTGAAAATTTCTCCTTATATAGAAAGACAAATGTGCCCTCTTAATTAAGACCAAGAGATATTTTTTCATGTTTGCTCCAAAATGAACGACAAACAAATGAAAAAGGCATATATTTTATGAAAAACAGCAATAACTTTGAGTAGTACTGAAATATTCACGATGTCAGAATTGCAAATTGTTTCTCTTGAAAAGCCCAAAAAGTCGCTCAAAAGCAATTTTAATGTGGAAATTTAAATAAAAAATTTGAGTGAAAAATGTGGTTTTAAAATCTAAATCGGTTATTTTCAAAGATAAAGAAACACTTTTTTCAGCAAATTTGCTAAAAATTAACGGATCTATAACATTGTAGGACAGGTCACATACTTGATTTCATCGAAAGTTGGATCATCCTAATTTTTGATATTTTTTCAAATATTTCTATCAAGCTCTAGATGCAAATTTCCTCTATATTCGATTTCTGGATCATTGTGCAACGGTGACGTGAAATTACCGTGGACAAAGCCACGACATTAGCTTCATCAGCACAACATCCGACATATGACACACTTGAACATCTCACTATTGCATCCCGTAGTCATTGAACGGTAAAGCTGTTGTATAGGAAAGGTGATACCGAGCACAATTATAATAGCGCTCGTGGGAATCTCATGTAAATTACCCACTGTTAAAGTAATCTAAAATGTGTTTGGCTTTGCTAGGCCTAAAGCGAAGCGAAGCGTTTTCAAACAGGCCCATATTATTGATATCATTCCTTACGTGAGTGTTTTCACGAAGCTAGAGCCCTCAGCTCCGATGTTTGTCGAAGTATGATATGGTGGCCAAAAACCGAAGAAAAAACGACTCAACTCAAGTTCGAAAAACTGCAAAGGCTTCCTACTACTGCTATTACAAGGGCAATGAGTACCACTCCTCCCAAAGCCTTAGATGCTCTTCTCAACCTTTTGCTCTTATCCCAAACTATTCAACAAGATGTGGTTAAAAGTGCAATTAGACTCCGTCGCACAAAAGATCTTTTTGAAGGAGACCTAAATGATCACCTACGCATTCTAAAGGGGTTTTATATAAACCCTCTAATTCCTAAAAATTAAAATTTGATGTAAAAAAGTATGAGTGGAGGGCCCAACACTCGAGATGGTTCTATAATTTTTTACACTAACGGCTCGAAAATGGGAAATCAAGTAGGAGCTGGCATATCAGGCCCTGGAGTAAGTTGTTTAGTGGCGATGGGCAAATGGCGTACGATATTCCAAACTGAAATCTATGCCATTTGGAATGAGCTTCGATTTGCTTAAAAAGGAAATATAGAAATGCTAATTTATGCATTTTTTCTAATAGTCAAGCAGCCTTGAATGCTTTGAAATCTGTTACTTACAAATTAGATTGGGAATGTATTGAAATGCTTCAGCAACTAGCTACACGTAACAAGGTAAACCTTCTCTGGGTTTCTGGACACTTTGGCATCGAAGGAAATGAAAAGGCGGATGAACTAACAAGAGCTGAATCAGCCACGACACTTATCGGTCCTGAACCATTCTGTGGGGTTTCCTTTAGTGCACTAAAGATGGAGCTATCAGAATGCGAAAAAAGTCCGGTGCTGCTGAACTGGGATAGCACTACAATATCTCGTCACGAAAATCGATACATCAAGCCCAACGCTTCGGAAGCACAAAAATTGTTGAACCTTTCAAAGAAGGATCTTAGTACTTATACCGGACTGATCACTGGTCACTGTCCGAGAAAGTATCATCTCAAGCTAATAGAAAGGCTTGAAAACGACAGTTGTCGCTTCTGTTGCACAGAGAGTGAAAGTGCTCATCATTTGCTGTGTGAATGCCCAGCAATATTCACCAAACAGCGCAAATTTCTTGATAAGGGACTTCTATAACCTTGGGAAATATGGGCTAGTTCACCGAACAATGTTTTAATTTTATTCGTTACATAATACCACATTGGTACAATGCCTTCGATCACGATAGTGACTAATAAAACATATAATAGTTGTCTATACAAGAAAAGGCTTAAAGCAAAAGAAGACACACCACAATAGATCTAAGTACTGGTCGCAGTGGTTTAATGTCCCCAACAAGGGACAAAATGAAACACTGGGGCCAAAAATATAACACTGATACTACCAGCGGTGTTAAAATCGTTGCCCTGCGTGCCGTCGATTTAACACTAACACTGAGGGCATCTTCAGCGGTGGTATATTTTTGAAACAACTTTATACTAGATTTACACCAGCGAAACCTGAATAGAACCAGTTAATATAGACCAACTTTTCGTTCTCCGCACCGGTGGTGTATATCTTGTTGTTTTGAACCGCAAACTTCTGTCACACTGTTCACAATTCGATACCCCATGCTATCAGTTTATGAGACTTGTTATAATAAAAAGCACTCAATATTTAACAAACGGAAATTCGCTAATTTTTACGCACATTAAACGATTACTTTGGCAAGACACTTAATACCTACAAGACTTTATGGATTTGACGGTTTGACCCGAGCGTCAGTGACATTTCTCAGGATGGATTGGTATGATCGAAAAATTTCTGCTACAAGTAGGGCTTCGGAGCTTAGCGAAAAATATTTGATCGCATAGATGTTCATCTTCCATTCATCTTGCAGCTCTTTAAACTTAGGTTCGGTTTTGAAGATATTGAAACAAGCCTGCATTTTGAACGTTTTCAGTTCAGTGTCTTCAAGGAACATTTTTCTGGCCTCTTACGGTCTCCTCTAGTCCCACTATAATTAAGGCGATTAACAAAATGGCCAACATATTTGTTATCCTAGTAGCTGATGGTTCAAAACCAAGTAGTTGAACCTACGGTTATGGTCTTCCAGAATTCCCCCTTTTGCTGGTCGGTTTCCTTGAAGCCAAAAACGACAAACCTTTTTATTTTCTTCTTCAGAAAATCCACAAAAATGAATTGTGAATTGTCATAAAAAATCTTTGTTTTGTTTATTCCCCAACACTCGCAAAATGCTTATATGGAAATAGCTAAAAATGAGGAATTTAATTAAAATATGACATTTTACCCACCTATTGGTAGCATACAAAGGGTTTTAGAACGATCTATTTCGTGTTCCAAAAAGTGACAAAAATAGACCAAAACGTATACCAGTTTTAAATTTCTTCAATTTAGATCTGGTATAAAACAAAATTTACACCACCGGTGCAGCAGTGAATTTGAGTTTGTTCTAAAAAAAATAGAACAAATCAACGTTTTTGACCACCGCTGAAGATGCACTGAGTGGTAGTTGCAAACAAGGCTGATAAAAAGCATTTCAACTACCGGAATTCTGTGAAAAATTACGATTAACCTTTTTTAATTTTCAGTTCCGATAAACGCAGAGCCCTTTCAAACACACTAGTATTTTATCCTTAAAACGAGCTGCCACACTCCGAAGACAAAATTCACGCGCATCGTTCACGGTCACGAAATAAAATCTTCTGAAAATCCAATCAAGTGATACTCACCGTTCCTTTGGTAGAACGAAAATGACGGACGGTAGCTGTCTTTATCATAATGGAACGCTAAAACTTTTTTCGTGGTAGCATTTTTCTTACCCATCACTAGTCGCGTAATGCTGCTGTACAGTACACAAACCAAGTTTACAACATTACAGTTCACACAATGAAACTCAGAATATTAAAATTTTCAAAAATTTTAAAACCGTGAATATCAAAAAAAAACACGTTTTCACTGCGCTTAACGGACGACTTGGCTTTTATTTTTTCACGAATACTAAAAAAACAGTGGAAGAGAGAATGAAGCTCGAAAGTGAAATATTTCCTGTGATGGTAGAAAAAAGGACTATACAGTCAGGTTTTTATACGCGGTTTTTTTATTCGCAGATTTTTTACGAGGGTTTTTTTAATTACCGCGGCAGATTTTTTAATGAACGTGTTTTTTTACGCGATAGCGCGCTTATTCAAAATAAAGTTTCGGGAATTCTAGAGCTACCGTGGGTTTGGAACCAAAAACTTCTAAGTGTTAGTTTAGTAGAAAACTCCTCCGCCCTCCGAAAGATCCGGCATGACCGTCAAATAAGACAATTTTAAATACTGGTTCTAGAGCATCTCGGATTTTTTCTAAAGCCCCTTTGCTGATTTAATTCACGCAGATTTTTGAATTACGCGGTTTTTTTTAAAATAAAGGGTTTTTTTACGCGTATTTTCGAACTACGCGGTTTTTACGAGGTACGTAACCCCCGCGTAAAAAACCTGGCTATATTTTAACTTTTATGCAAAAGCGCTGAAAATTTTCAGCTGCAATATACGTCGCGTCGTATTTAAAATATATCATTCAGTGTAGAGCGTGGTGTGGACATGGCTGATTGCAAAAGCAAAATTATGCACATGAATGATCCTTGTGTTTTCAACTATCAATGTTTTTTTTTTTTTTTTTTTTTTTCATTGAAGAACCGCTGTTTTCCTATTTAATGTTAATAAAAAATAGAGACGAGACTAGCATTTTAAATTAGGACAGACAAATAATACAGAGAAAAGGTTCACACAGTACTCTAACTATGAAATAAATTGCAACAAAACTAGAGAGAGATCATCAACCAAGGGCAGGCTTCGGAAAAGTACTGCGGTGCGACACTTTTTTGACACTGGGCTCTCTATTTACCAGAACAGAATTACGAATAAGCTATCAATGAGAGTTCACAAACAACTAAAGCTTACACAAGCTGTCTTGTGTTGCACACGATAGCTCATTCTTGCGCATATATTCGCACTCCTTCGTTCCTCCTTTTATTCAGGCCGATGCCATAATGAATACGAAGCAAACCGTTTCAAATATATTTTCCTATTGTTGATATTTTTCCCCACCCTAACGTGTTTCGCACCGCCATACTTTCATTATAGCATCGGAATTACTGTCGTGAATCATAATCACCTAACAGCCCGCCTGATTTGCGCCGAGCTGTAAAAGTGTCATAAGCGACAGCTTGGAAGAAGCAAAAGACAAGGAGAGCAGAATTGGTTTAAAATTTGCGATCACGGAAAGACAGTACTTTTCAGAAGCCTGACCAAAGGTGACAAAACAAGCCTGGAGAGGAAAACAATGAGACACATCACGAAACATCGGACTACGGAAACGACAAGCAACAGAATCACAGACAAAACTGAAAGCATAAAACATGAGAAAAAAAACAACAACAAAAATAGAGTTATGAGTACTGGAAACTAACGTAAGCCGTAGTAGAACTTCAAATGTTATTCAATTAATACGAAAAAAAGCAAAACAATATGCGTCTCTAGCGATTGTTACAGAAAGAAAAGGGTACTTTTGTCACTGTGGTATTATTATTATTTATTGAATTAAATCCATCCGACTAGTAGTCTTAATGCATAAGAAAGTATGTATGGGCTGGGGAAAGCCACCTTGAAGACACTGGAAGGCGATTATCTTGGCGGTATAAAAAACCAGCATGTTTTCAAAAACAAAAACATATACAGAGATATTACAAGATTCCGATACAGATAACATAAATAGAGTCAAAACAAACAATACACTTCAACTAATTATACCAGAAATTAAAATTAAAGTTATCGTTGAATCGATTATAAATCAGGGCAATCCGACGAACAGGTTCATGCTGGCCATAATTCGTGTGGTGTGCGTTTGTCTGCAGTAATCGCTGATGACGTTGTGGACGAAGACGGCATTGCAGCTGAAGCATTGCCAAGATATCAGGGCTATCATAGCAGCCAGTGAAGATTTTGTGAACTATCCTGGCCAGTTTGTCCTTGCGACGCTCTTCAAGGGGTTTTATCCCAACCAGCAGGCAAAGGCTTTCGTATGGCGGCAACTTATCAGGGTTCTTCCATGGCAATCTGCGACAAATCCTTCGGATTAAGAGCTTTTGAATGCGCTCGATTCGCTGAATCCAAAAATCGTAGTACGGATCCTAAACAACGCAAGCAGTATCTAAAATTAAGCGTACCAGAGAGCAGTAGAGTGGGCACAAAGTGCCAGGATCGTGGAATTTCCTTCCAATCCTGAATATTAAACCAAGCTGACGATTGGCTTTGTTGTTAATCGCAAAATAATGTAGCCTAAATACTAGTGTCTAACAAAACACCCAAATCAGTAACAACGTCGCTACGATGTAATGAAGTGTCAGCAATACGATATTCAGACAGCAACGGCTATTTTTGCGCTGGAAGCTGATCACGCTACATTTGGGGATGCTCAACAACATTGAAAAAATCAAGTAACGTTCGAAGTCTACAACAATCATCATGGTTCACGACAATTTGGAATATTTTTGTATCATCAGCGTACAAAAGTCGTATGCCAGGTGGTAGAACTTTAGTAACATCAATAATGTACAAAGAGAAAAGCAGCGGCCCAAGAATACTGCCTTGAGGAACACCATAATTGTTGCTAAACCAGGCGGATTGTGACGTTCCCAACTTAACAGCGATCTGTTGGATGCGTAGATAAGAACTGAGCCATTTTAACAGTCCAGTGAAGTTCCAAGCCTGTCGCATTTAGCACAAAGTAATCCATAATCAACACGATCAAAAGCAGCTTTGAGGTCCGTGTAGACAGCATCAAACTGAAGATCACGATCCATACCGCGCAAGAAGAGTGAAGAGATTTCCAGCAAGTTGGTGGAGTTGATTTACAAACACGAATAAGCCTAGTAAAATACCTGTTTCCCCAAGTAGGCTTACAGCGAGGACGAACTTTGGGAATATAGAAATGTATAAGTTCCTGAATCAATATAGTAAAGCCTGACACGGCCTCATCCAAATTTCTACACTGGTTGATAAAGCTCTAATGGATACCTCTCAGAGCTAGTTAGTGTTAGTGACGGATTATAAAATTTGACCATTCCCTGTACGCCCAAATCTATTGCTTTTTTTAACCGAGCTTCGTTGGATACTCCTACCAAGTATTGGCAACTATAATCGTATTCATGAGTCTGACATTATATTTTATTTAAGCACGAGGGATGGGTCAAAGTGAAGGGAATGAGGCTGCGCGCGCTCTCTCTATCTCTCTCTCTCTCGCTCTTTTCCAATTTATTCTGATTGATTGGAAAAAAAATGTTTTCGGTGTAATTAATCATCTTTAATTACCTACATTAAAAACGCTACTGATGCGTAGAAGGACAAATACAAAGCAAAGAAAGAAATTGTAATCAAGAACAAGAGAGGTTACAAAAATAGGAAGAGAAGCAAGAATCAGACAGATGGAATAACTAGGTAATACATTAAGGACAAAACTAAGATAAAGGGAGCTCCGTAGCCGCAAGGTTACAGAGTCCGCTTTGGTAAGCTGGTGGTCGTGGTTTCAAATCTGAGTAGAATCAGGCCATTTGAAAAAAAAATAAAGGAGAGACCAGGAACAAAAATAAAAAAAATAGCTACAAAACTGAGCACAGTGCAACGGTCTTTGTGATGATGCAGGGTTCTAGTGAGCCCCCTGCACTCACATATCTGCCGAGTTTCTCTGTGAAATTGCTGCCTCAAATATTTAATTGGGAACGCCACTGTTTTGTTCTCTTGCTCCGTTTACCGTTTACCGCGAAATGAAAAAGAAATAAACGAGAGCCTTCTAGAACGCACCAGCGGGCAAGATGGCTAATAATTCCTCAAAATACTCACACATGATGAATTTCTTCATTTTCCTCATCAAAATCAAGCTCTCCTACAGTCCTCATTTGAAAAGTGCGTCCTAATGACTGAAATATTTGATAAACTGTATTATTGTCTGAGGCTCTGTCCAGCGTGTAATTATTCATGAATTTTATATAAGCTTTTATGGCTGGCAAATAATACAAAAACCTTATGGAATTTCTAATCCTATGAATATTTTATTTTATTTCACTACCTTTCATCTACTTCTACCTTAAAACGATCAAAATTAACGTTGGGGTAAAATATACTAAGAAACCCTGCAGAAGATTGTTTCACAACTTTTAAGGCCTAAACACAATGGGTACGTTGCGACTGCGTTTGCGGTAATTTGACAGTTAGTCCATACATTTTTTGTCAAATTAACGTCAACGCAACGCAAACGTATCCATTGTGCTTGAGCCTTTAGGGTATGCTCCTTTGCTTTGCTTTTACTTCTGAGACTTCAAACGCTTCTCACTTCGCTTGCTGATTTCTGCTAGAGCATATTAGCCTTTGTTGTGGTGCGTCTTTGCCACAAACCTGCTTGGTAGCAAAGGTAATTTTTATCAAAAATAATTTTGAAATCGAGTATTTTGGAATAAGTTCCGTCATAAACACACATAATATAGATCCTACAATCATGCTACATGTTCAATGTCATCTAATATGATTGGAAGCGCTGTAAATTGCATAAATACTTAGCTGGTGCATGTTGCACAGTTCTTCCCTACATTGCGACCAGAGTTGCCGGAAATAGACTAAAATCATTAGAAAGTGAATATAAGTTTTCTAGATTGGTACGAGTTTCATCCTATCAAACAGGTCAAAATGCGTCTTTTTCGCGGCTGAAGTTCTGGGAAAAAACGAATCTAGAGGTGGAAAAATTTTATACTTGTGGAACTTTAGATCTGTTTGGTTTTCAGGAAGCGATGAGTCTGTGTTTCCAATATGGGTTGTATCCGTTTGCAAGAAAACATATGTTTGTGTTTTGCTCTAACGCAGTTTATGGGTTGTAATTTCCATATCAATATACCTGGCAGCTAATGTCACACCTTTCACTATTCCGTATGCGTGCGACGAACCAGCTAACACACGTACACCAGATGAATTGGAGATGGGAAAAAAATAGTAACTGACCGATTTCCCAAGAAAGGCAAGATTCCGAAATAATTGTGCGTCACCAATGAAAACACTACCTTATTTTTGCATCACCCCAGCAAACATGAGGTAGTGTTTTTACAGGCCATTAGTAATCTTCTCCTACTGAGTTACTGATTCATTTAATGTGAATAAAAAAAAAAGTCTCGAGGGTATTCAATGCCCAGAGACGTATAAATTTCATGGAATCACACCCAATGCTTCTAATAGAATATTTGTGTTCATACATATTATTGATTAGTGGAATAGGATGCAGACAAAGTTAAATGGTCCTAGGACCTAATCTATCAGTTATCAGGAAACAATATTCACAAAACACATCCTCCCTGTGAATAGAAGACAGGGATTTAGACAGATTAAACACCTCAGTTTGTGGAAATGCACACTGCATTTACTGTAACTATCGCTGTATGACGGTAACAGCCACGTAATTCTTTAACTTTTTAAACCCCTCATCCTACACTCACACATACACCCAAATACATCCCCACACTACAAACCAGCCACTTTGATGTCAACTGACTGAAGGAAAATGAACACACCGGAGGGAGCCCAGCCTGGAAAGCCTGGAGAAAACAAGCAAAAAAACACCGTTGCGGATGGTAAGCATGGAGAAAATAAATTATTTAGAAAAGTACCAACTCCGTCGTCAAAGAAGGTAGATAGCAGCGGCACCACCAGCAGCTATGTGCCGTGCGTTCGTTCCGGTGTGGGTGTGGCGCTACACATTATACAATCAATTACCTTTCCCGCTGGAGCGTTCTAATTTAATTTACTTTCCCAGTGCGCAATTTGATGGCAAACTTATTCACTGATTGGGCGACGCGACTGACTGGTGATACCGCTTGACAAATTTATACTCCCAGGAAGACAGCGATTGCACTGAATATGTCAGCTCTATCGCAAATCTCCCATTACGTAGATAAAACCAGCGCAAAAAAAAAATACATTTCCCCATCATATCACGTAATCTCCGATATTTACCAGCACCGAGTGATGGTTGATGGCAGCAAACAAACAAAAAAAAAACCCAACGTCCATGTCGTTACGGGTAAGCACTCCAGATAAGCCTATATATCCTGTCCTGTCTCGTCATTGAGTGTGAGAGATTTCAGTTACGTCAGCAGCATCCCAACGGTGCAATGGCCCTTTCTTCGAAAAACATGTTGAGATAAGGCAGCTGTTCTTTCCTCCTTCTTCCTCCCACGTTTGAATGTTCGGAACATTATGAGCAACTCTTTATTTTATTATAATCTATAAATAAAGTGAGTGGCGCGATCCTCGCTGACTCCTCGCAGTCCTCTGAGCCTGGCAGTCGTTAGCAGGAATGCTTTCGTCTTTATCCCCAGATCAGCAGCGCCAACGAAACTTCGGAGAGGTCGGTTCTGTCGGCTTTGAATATTCTACATTTCAGTTAAGTTTTTTTGCTCCTCTCCTCAGTCTATGGATACACTTTAACTTGCTCGACTCTGGCCGAGTTGTGCTTCTACTACTACCGAAGTACTCGAACGCCGTCAGTTTCCTTATCAAAAAGCTTTTCTTTCCCCCTAGAGGGGGGCATAGAGGGTAGGGTAGAACAAAGTGCTTTCGGCCAGCAATTTTCCGTTATTATGCTTTCGGTTTTCGCTTCTGGTGATTGGGAGGCAACCGTTAACATAGAAGTGAACTGTTTGCTTTTCATCGAGCTGATAAGTCGATTTTTTCACCCTCGCCAGGGTTCGTGCTTGGCAGCGAGGAACACACAAAGTCAGCCTCTACTCGTTACTGTTGCTTCTTCTCTCCACCCCTTCCTCAGTTCTAGAATGACCCAGAATGTGAGCGGGACGGATCCACAGCCACAAAGGCACACACCCAGGCGCAAGCGGTTCAGAAATTGACTTCTTGATACTTCTCGATGTTCCGTTCGCTCATTGACGGGCGGACAGAACGGAAGGAAGAGTACAGTTCCCGATTCTTTTTTTCGGGAGCTCTGCTCACTTCGAGAGCTGTCAGCCGTCGCAGTTCACGGAGCTATTAAAATTTTGAAGCATTTCCTGCCGACGACAAAAGGCACTATATTCGCACTCGCAGAACGAAGAAGAAGACGGAGGCCAATCCCAGCCCAGCAGCATCTGTCATATCGCACGCTCGAACCCCTGTCAGCTCCAAACAACGGGACAGGGTCGTCTTCCTTACCGATGGTGTGGGGTGGGTGCTTCTGCTGCTGTTGCTGCTGCTGCTCATCAGGCCGGATGTGTGCAAATTTGCTTTTCGCTTGGCGAAAATGGATTATGTGTGTTCAGTTGGAGTGATTTGAAATTGAAAATGCGAACCCGTAGAAGCGGCGACCGACGTCGTCGCCCAGTGAATGACCGGATTCGGTGTCTATCATTTTCTATTTTTGTTTTTTTTTTTTGTGGAAAAGTGGGTGAAAGAGAGGTTCTTGGGAGTTCGGAACGTTGATACGGGTGATGAGTAGACAAACGAGGGAACGTATTGACATGCAGTAGCACTAGGTAGCAGCTTGACGGACACTTGGCTCCTTCCGGATTAGCCACCCAAGTGCGTGTTTAGAAAACGAATTTTCCTCGGCACATGCGTTTGTTTGGTTTCTCAAAGTCTCTTGTTTTGATAAGAGTGGATTTATAGATTACACTATTTACAGTTGTTTGACAGAAAGTGTTTCAGAAAAATAAACAAAAAAATATTCAATCTTTTTTTTTCTTTAATTATTATGTTAACAACTTATTCCAAAATGACTTGTATTAATATTTTAGCAGGGTCCAAATATTCATGACCAATTCTAAACAAAATTCACATAATTAACCTATCCATTATGCTGCCTAATGTAGGCAGTATGTCTAATTAAAAAAGAGAATTGAACTTTTTTTGCATCCCAGAAAGGCAAACAAGCTACTGATGATTCATGAGCTTCGAGCTTAGCGTCGACCCTTCGCTGAACTGGGACTACAAGAGCATGCCACTTTTTTCTCCACCATCCCGAAAAACATCGATACCACTACTCATTACCGGGTATTTTCCGTCGTTTCAGCGAAAGTTTCCATTAACACTGGCTTTCACCGATCCAGCATCCTGTTTCTGTTCTCCTGCCAACTCCGACCACTTTTAACATCATTACGTAAAGTGTGCCGAACGGGGCTGGCAGCACAAGCCTGGTGGCACAATAACATACACACCCACTTCCCCACCCACTATTACACACTTTCACACATCATGCAAGTCCCTTGACTGACTCAGGGCTGGAAGCCATCGCAGCACACTTTAAAACTATTGTCATTTACTACCAGGCAGTAGGTACCTACACGATCGACGGGCTGTCGCCGACGTCATTTAGGAACCTGGAGCTACTGGTACACACACACACGATAGACGCCCGCACAAGACAAACCCACTGCTGCCGTTGGCCTGGCAGTGCGGCTGCCAGTAATGATGACGGTGTTTTAATGAATTTTAAAACGATGACTTTGAGGAATATTTCAATATAGATAATGAACATCGCGCGTCATTATCGAAGGGGCGAGAGCTGAGCAAGAACAGCACCGGAAGCCATAACGAGTATCGTGTTAGCGGCACACACATACGATCGGATAATGTGTGTACAAGGGGTAAATAGAACGCAGGTACCACCCGAGCAAGCTCAACGAGTCTCGATTATCAGCACCGACCAGTGAATACGTGTTCCTTTTTAGTAAAAAACCGCGAAAACCGTTCTAGGTAAAATTATTAGTGAAGGGGTACTAGATGTTGGATAGTCCCTATCCCTGGATAAGAATGATTAGTTCAAGAGACAAAACTAGTTGAATAGCCAATAGAGAATGTAAGACAGTTAATTCTTCTACCCACACTCAGCCCATCAGGACACGAGATGATGTTGACTGACTGAGTGACTTGCTGGTACGGCATCGGACAGCATAGTTTGTGTTTGTATGGCTGTACGTGTGTGCGTACGTACGGACAGCAAAGCAAGGCCTCTCCCTGGAGCGATGTAATTAAAGCGATAGTTTAGTATTATTATTGTGTTCATTGTTCGATGCCGGTTGTGGTTTGGGGGCTGAATGTTACGAATTGTCGGTCGACCGCTCGTCGTCGTCGTCGGAGTCCCGGCCCCGGGTGGATGGAGAAGGGTCTCGCAGTAACAACCGCGCGTTCCATTGATGACAGGTTGATGGAGTGTTTCTTACCTCGTTGGTGACACCCGCCCGTATGTGGCTGTGTTTGTGTGTATACCGTTGCCATTTCTGCAGATACCCAACCAAGAGAATCGATCTTTCATGCTACATTTCCTCGAAGGGAAATTGTATATCACTCCGGTGCAAAGCGACGAGAGAATGGCTCGAAGTGGATCGGGGTCACTCCTCCCACTCTGCAGGGAAGAAAACTAATGGACATGCGAAATTGGTTTTCTTCTCTGTGGCAGCACCAGCAGCCACAGTATCGGCTGTGGGCTATGTGTGTGCAAATTGATGCTCAAATTGAAATTTTCCACCCCGAATGCTTCGAAGATTACTGATGGTTTTTCTTCATCTTCTCTATTGTATCGTTGCAGGTAAGCCTATTGTCCCAGTCGCTTTGATGTGGCCAGACCAGGTTGACAGACATACAGTGAGTAGACCTTACGGAATCGAATAGCAATACAGGATGCGACAATACCGGCGAATGAAGCTGCGCTTTGGGACCACAAATTAATCATCGGAAATTAATTTTTGGCTGGGGAAAAACTACGACCACAAAAAAGAGGCAATAGTGACCAAACGCTTTGTTTTGCTGTAATTTTTAACATTGTAGACATTTTTGTTGTGACTATGTAACATTTTTGGCATTGCAATTTGAAATTTTTGACACTTTTGAAGTTCTTGAAATTTTTACCACAATTGGCATTTTTGACATTCTTGATATTTTTGCCATTCTGAGCATTTCTGGCATTTCTGACATTTTAACATTTTTGACACTTTTGGCATTTTTGACATTTTTGTCATTTTTTACATTTTTGACATTTTTGACATTTTTAACATTATGACATTTTTGACATTTTTGACATTTTTGACATTTTTGACATTTTTGACATTTTTGACATTTTTGACATTTTTGACATTTTTGACATTTTTGACATTTTTGACATTTTTGACATTTTTGACAATTTTGACATTTTTGACATTTTTGACATTGTTGACATTTTTGACATTTTTGACATTTTTGACATTTTTGACATTTTTGACATTTTTGACATTTTTGACATTTTTGACATTTTTGGCATTTTTGACATTTTTGACATTTTTGACATTTTTGACATTTTTGACATTTTTGACATTTTTGACATTTTTGACATTTTTGACATATTTGACATTTTTGACATTTTTGACATTTTTGACATTTTTGACATTTTTGACATTTTTGACATTTTTGACATTTTTGACATTTTTGACATTTTTGACATTTTTGACATTTTTGACATTTTTGACATTTTTGACATTTTTGACATTTTTGACATTTTTGACATATTTGACATTTTTGACATTTTTGACATTTTTGACATTTTTGACATTTTTGACATTTTTGACATTTTTGACATTTTTGACATTTTTGACATTTTTGACATTTTTGACATTTTTGACATTTTTGACAATTTTGACATTTTTGACATATTTGACATTTTTGACATTGTTGACATTTTTGACATTTTTGACATTTTTGACATTTTTGACATTTTTGACATTTTTGGCATTTTTGACATTTTTGACTTTTTTGACATTTTTGACATTTTTGACATTTTTGACATTTTTGACATTTTTGACATTTTTGACATTTTTGACATTTTTGACATTTTTGACATTTTTGACATTTTTGACATTTTTGACATTTTTGACATTGTTGACATTTTTGACATTTTTGACATTTTTGACATTTTTGACATTTTTGACATTGTTGACATTTTTGACATTTTTGACATTTGACGTAGTGGTGAGGCAGTCACCACCCTCTAAAAGTTCAGTGAACCTTTATGAGCATATATTTTTTGAAAATTTATCTAGACTAACATTTAAAATGGTTTGAAGTTTTCAAACCCCTTTTTCATAATCAATAACGATAACGAAGAGAGATAAAGCCTGTGGATACTTTTTGGTGAATCGTCCGAACTTCAATTTAAAAACATTGGATAAATTTAATATGGGATCCTACACTGAAAAAAAAAATTAAAAACAAAAAGTGATTTTGAAATTAAATTCAAAGTAACAAAAATATATTTAAGTCTATGAAATATTTTCAACGAAAAACAGTGTTGGCTCTTCCTAAGTGTTAATTCGGATAGTTGAGTAAGGGGAAAATAGTGTTTTAATGACATTCGAGAGCGTTTCTCTATGACAATGGGACGCTTATTCTTCCTACAGCCATTTTTAACAACCGTCATAGGCACATCTGTCATAGGCAGACTTCCTGAAATCTCGCTCGCACAAAGAAGAGACAGTGTGCTTTGCGCTGCAAGTCTCGTTTCTCATTCAGTCGCTTCGTGCTGTGTGCAGCGTGCGAGCGAGAAAACTTACCATTCGTACGAGCCATGTCTCGTCACATGGGAATTTTTTTGCGACGTACACGAAGATACCTCGTCTCTCAACTTAACGAGTGCGGTGCATGGGTGACGCGTACTTGAGACAGCTTGCGTGCAAAATCTCGTGAGCTCGTCTCGCGAGCTTGCCTCGCATGTTGCTTTGCGCTAATGGTGCGAGAAGGAAATTTATTTTGCGCAGAAGGATACAGGCAGGGGATTTCATGTTTTTTTTATTTACGATGTTATAGCAGCATGCATCAAAACACCGTTAGAATTATCAATGATAAAACCTAGGTAACTTATTTATCAATTCAAAATTCTATTATTAATTCATCCAACTTTTGTTAACATGAATTAAGAATGTTTTGTTACTATACTTATTATGCTAACGGTACGAAAATGAGTAATATTTTTCTTTTCACCGGATGCAGAGTATTACGTTGGTTAATAGAAGTGTTTCTTTCGTCGGTTTAGATGTCATTGACTATCTTATGATAGAACTCTGTTTTGTAGTTCTAAGGATAAAAAATGGGGTTTGAAATTACAACATAAGTTTTTCGGGAGTTAAAAATAGTAAAACCATTGTTTATATTTTCTAGTACATGTTGATGTTGGATAGAATTTTCGAATTGAGTACACTAAAGTCGCTTTTTATGCGGGGGATACATGCCGCGTAAAAAACCGCGTAAATTCCGGAATTCGCGTGAAAAAAACCGCGTAAATTCTGCAATCCGAGTGAAGAGGAACCGAAATCCGCACGAAAAAAAATACCGCGTAAATTCCGAAATTCGCTTGAAAAAACCGCGTGAATTCCGGAATCCGCGTAAAAAAAGCCGCGTAAAAAGCGACCTTAGTGTATAGATATTGCAAATCAGGATCTGAAGGTTCGTGATAATCTGATCGTAGTAATATAGTTTTGTGAATTCTTCCGATTAATACACCTTCAGAAGGGTCTGACGGCATATATCGTATGTAGGTACGGTAGGCAGCCTATACACCAGAGAGACGCAGAGACACTACCGTTCAGGCAACTGTCAACATCAAAACGGTTAACGGCAATGCAAAATTATACAGCTCGCCCGTTTTGATGTTGACAGTTGCCTTAACGGTGAGTGTCTCGGCGTCTCTCTGGTGTATAGGCTGACTAGGTGCGCCGCAGTCCCATACCTAAAAAAAAGAAAAGAAACCTCTCGTCGCTTGAGTAAAAAGCTCGTGTACAGGAAATCTGTGTACACGAGAAAGTCTCACGAGCTGTAGCGCACGAGCTGTATCAAGTATGTACAGTACGGGCGTCTCGCTCAGTTCGTAGTGCGATGAAACATCGCCTTGCGCATCGCAATCCGAACCGAAAGAGAAGCGAAAGAGCAACCTGCAAATTGCATGTGACCTATCTCGTCTCGTCGCACATACATGGAAATTCTACGAGCGAGAGAAAGATTTCTCTCGTCGCTTGAAATAAAAGCACGTGCACAGGAAGTCTGGTCATAGGCAAATAAAAAAAGATAGGAGAATGTCTCCGGAGGCCTGCTACCAGAACGCGTGTAATGCTGACACGAACGTCTTAATATAAAACATCTTCTCCTCTTTCTAAAGCTTGTTCCATTTGATATTTGGTCGCACTAAACGGAATTTAAGCCAAGCAAAGCCGATTCGGAACTCGACCTTCTGTTTCTTATACACAGACTTCGCAGCCAGCTGTTTAGTGTACAGGACAATTGCGGGGCTAGCGCTACGATCCTACTGACAGTACCTCCCGAGCCGAGACTCGAACTCAAGA
Organism: Wyeomyia smithii; assembly: GCF_029784165.1. Taxonomy (NCBI): domain Eukaryota; kingdom Metazoa; phylum Arthropoda; class Insecta; order Diptera; family Culicidae; genus Wyeomyia; species Wyeomyia smithii. Next base: position 10,533,886 of record NC_073695.1, read on the forward strand.
CACCTGGCTTGTTAGACCAGCATCGAACATCGAGACCAACTAGGAGGGTGCAAAATCGGAACTTATCTTCGTCAAAAAACACGTAGAAAAATCTTGAGATATCATTTTGCAGCAAATTTCTTTAATCTTTAGAAGAAAAATACAGAAACAATTATTCATCTAAGTTTTGGATGAATTCACGTAGTTTTCGTTTCACACCACCCATTACCTTCTGCACAGTGGAACTGTCAACTCGATCCACCATTTTCTTCCACCATCTATGTTAATTAGCTGTTTTGACGTTGACTAACGTCTATATCGAAGTTAGGCCCCTGAATTTGAAAATCTAGTAATTCAACCAGGGAAAACCAGAGAAAAGTGGTCAGGTTTTGAGCGCTTATTTTGCAGTCATCTATAAACAGGTTTTCGAGGTTTTGGCATCAATCGATCAGAAATTCTTTTACGGTTAAATTTATGTAACAAAAACAAACTATTGTTTGAGATACACTATTGAAAAATTGGTAAATAATATCGATTGTCTAAATCATACCGCGCAGCCAATCACTACCTCTCTTCCCAAGCACAGTCGACACTAACGGATACAATCGATCTGACTTTGTTGTTATTGTTGTTGTCACTTTCTGTTTCCGATGTTTATGCTGCTGCTAGCGGAAAAAACCTTGCAAATATGCATTTTTTTGTTGGTGTTAATATTACGAGAGCGGCCGGCGCCCTAATTCTGATTCCAAAACCGCACCAGTGACATGCGGACGCTAGGTGATAGCAGCTGAAAGGAGGAAATACAAAAGAGTACCGCTCATCTTGTGCCGGTTTCACCCGTAATGCTGGTGGCTTTAGTAGTAAATGGCTACTGCAAAACACTTAAATGGCTGGAATTCTGGACGGACTAACCAGGAAACTATAATCGGCAACTGGCACCTTTTGGTGACTCGAAATTTTGGTACAGAAGCGGCTAATTGAATTTTCTGTTTTACCAAATGCTGCTGCTAGCGGAAAAAACCTTGCAAAAATGCATGTTTGTGTTGGTGTTAATATTACGACAGCGGCCGGCGCAGCTTTCAAGAAACATTTGTCTCTACCATTCCATCATCTATGTAGCCCCTCCTTCTTTCTAATTATCTGACGAAGCCTTGGTATAAAACGTATCGTTCGAACATTTCACCCCATCAGTTTCATTATTAAACCGTACCGGATACATACGGACGCTCGGTGTTAGCAGCTAAAAGGAGGAAAAACAAAATAGTACCGGTCATCTCGTGCCGGTTTCACCTGTTATGCTGGTGGCTGTAAGTAATAAATAGCTACTGCAAAATACTAAAATGACTGGAATCCTGAACGGACTACCAGTAAACGAGAATAATCGGCAACTGGTACCTTTTGGTGCCTCGCAGTTTTATAATAGAAGCGGTTAGTTGAATTTTCTGTTTTATAAAATGTTGCTGCTAGCGGAAAAAAACCTTGCAAGAATGCATGTTTGTGTTGATGTTAATTTCACGACAGCGCTAGGTGTTAGCAGCTGAAAGGAGGAAAGACAAAATAGTACCGGTCATCTCGTGCTGGTTTCACCCGTTATGCTGGTGGCTGTTAGTAATAAATGGCTACTGCAAAATACTAAAATGGCTGGAATTCTGGACGGACTAACCAGTAAACGAGAATAATCGGCAACTGGTACCTTTTTGTGCCTCGAAATTTCATTACAGAAGTTTTGTAAAAGAAGCGTTGCAATTCCCTCTAAAATTCCCTCTTCAATGGAATATAAGAATACGGTAGTCAACGTCATGCGGTCGTGTCTTGAATACCACCCTCCTACTTTTTTTTTATCGTTCTGCTAATTTTCTTCAACTTGCTCTTGATTATCGCCCAATATTTTCCAATTGGACAAAAATCTGGGGAATTTGGTGGGTTGATAGCTTTTTCGATGATATCGATTCCATTCTCCTTGTACCAATCCGGCTGAAGTGTCAGCTAACCAAGTCTCGTCGACACCGGACGGCATGTAAAAAAAATTACTGCTAAATGATGTCACAAGATTTTTTCTACGATTTTTTTTCGACGAAGATATGTCACATTTTGTGCGACCAAATATTAAATAGATCAAGCTAGTAGTAATGCTAAATCGACACACGAAGTACATTTTCCTTTCCTTCTGTGATGCTCTGCTGCCAGTACGTTCTCAATGGGATTACCCCACTGCTACTGCGGATAAGATTTACGAATAAACCCTGGCCTTAACACCCACCAAATTTAATTGAATTTTAAGAAAGTCGTTGAATTGACACGAAAGTTTTATTTTTTTACAATTATCACCAAACATGTGAAAAGGGCCTATGTGCCATATGTAAATAAGTCACAATTTCACTTTTTTCTATAAATATAAGCCTAATATACACGCACAAATAGGTTCTCAAAATTCAATAAAAGTTTGTGGGTAGGCCTCACTAAATACCTAAAATATTTTATTTTCAAAAATTTATCCGGACTAACACTTAAAAAGGGTATCCTTTTTTATAAATCCATATATCTGAATAATGACAAGCAATGGAATCAAATTATCAAGGGAAATCCACCAAACTTTTATTTTATTGTATTTAAAACATCTAATAAAAGATACGACAGTGAAAAAAAATATTTTAAAAACAAAAACCGATTTTAAAAAAAATTCTCTTTTCAGTTTTTTTTTCAAATGTGTTTTTAGACAAACAATTGAGTTGCCTAAAAATTCTCCCAACTAATCCTTTTCTAACAAAAGCTTTTTCGTGTCTAACACTGATTTACTTTGAAAATTTTCATAGACAGGAACATTTTTTTTCCTCAAGAGTATTCAGTTTTAGTTACTTTTCTTTTTAGAACTACGTCTTTAACGTTCTGCGGTGGTGTAACGGAAACACATCTGACCGAAGATTGGAAGCTGTGGGATCGAGTCCCACAGTTTTGTCAATCATATTTTCAGTTAATTTAATTTTCTGTCTTCATTACTACATTTACACCTTAAGGTGAAACCTCATTGAATCCAAAAATGTCCGACTTCGAGTTACCACTTCGAATTTTCAAAAGCATAAGACTCGGAAATACTCATTGCGTTCCCTACGAAAATTCTATTTTATGTTTGCTGCACCAGAGCAAACAAAAAATAGCATTTTCACAGGGAACGCATTAACTATTTCCGAGTCTTGTGCTTTCGAAAATTCGAAGTGGTGACTCGAAGTCGGCCATTTTTGGATTCAATGTGGTTTCACCTTAAACAAAAAAAGAAGTATTTAAGGTAACTAAATTTTCATTTTAAACCCCTAATTCAACAGAAATCTGTGATTATCGTTTGTTCTATATTACCTTTAATTGAAAAATGGTTTATTTTTCAGTAAAAAATCTCAAGCTAAAAATCCTAATTAAAATGTAATCTTAAATTGATTTTTTTATTATTTTTAAATAAAATTTCAGACAATTGCCCATTAGTCATCCATTGACAATTTCTCTCTATCCCTTGTCATTATTAAGATATATCGGTTGTATACAATAGCTTTTGAAATTATACAACTTTTACTTTTTTAGTCCAGATAAATTTTCAAAAAAAGATTGCAAAGTTCTTTCGGGTAGTAAAACCTTTGCACCCACAAAGTTTCATTGAATTATAAGAGAATACTGTCAGGCTACAGTGTACTGTGGTCGGAAAAGGTTAAAAGTGGAACCCTATTCCATAGCTGCTAACTTATTTGTTTTAATAGATAGATAAATGGTTTATTTGGCAAAGTTGTGGAAAATATAACAATATGAAACTTTGCTGAACAAATAAAATTTCCATCTTCATTGGTTACAATGTTATTAAGTATTTTGTGTGAAAGTTACTTGAAATTTAATTTTACTACTCTGTAATCAATAAGGATGGGAAATTTGTTTATTCAGCAAAGTTTCATATATTCACATATTCTAGACTTTGTCAAATAAACCATTTCTTTATCTCTTGACACAAAAGAGTTGGTGATTTAATATAAAAAAAATCTATTGTAGAATATGCCTACCGTACTTTGTAGTACTTGAGTTATACTTCAAGGAAAAGTACTGGCATCATGATTGCTCCTTTTTACCCTATGAGGCATTCCATGGAAAATAGGTAAAATAAAATATTTTTTTTCTGGCATGTCATTTCCGATTTCGCTGAAACTTTTCACAGTTGTTTCTTTTTGATAAAGAGGTCATTCTATAATATCAGTTCTTCGTGTAGACTCGCGACTGCTGCTTCAAAAGGACTTATTCAAAATGGTAGCTGATAGATAAAAAATTCTATAACAAAAAAAAACGACTTCATTGATTCAAATGGTATCTTCAGCAAAGTTGTTGGTAATAAAATTGCGGTTCTAGAAAAAATATATACACTGCTTAAATTTTTTTTCTATGCTGAATTTTCCAAATTGTCACAAAATCCCAATGAAGATGGAAATTTCGTTTCTTCAACAAAGTTTCATATATCTATAAATTCTAGAACTTTCCTAAATAAACCATTCCTTCATTTCCCAACACAACAAAAGTAGTTGTTTTTCTCAAGTTTAATACAGTAAACTTTTCGTAATTTTTGACAATTTAAGATCATGCGGATCATTTCTACAAACAAATATTCTGTTTGAACTTCTCCAGTTCACAGTCTAGCAAAAACTAGCGGTCGAAATTCGCATAAAATGAGATTTTGTGTCTTCTACAAAGTTATGTGTTTTGATCATCAAATATATGCTGAACATTGTTAAACATTGCGCCTCCTAAATGCTACAGTTTTCTTGATATTTAAAAAAAAAATTAAGTCTACTATATGTTAATAATTTATAAGTTCAAAACAAGGAAAGTTAGAAGAAAAGTGTCTTCGGCAAAGTTGTTTTTGTCAATATTACCAACAACCTAGATAAAGACAATATTTCTTCAAAGCGCAACATTTAATAGTAAGAATATGATTATTCGATTTATGAAGAAAAAAAATATGTTTATTTGGTTACATTTTTTATTAAAATTCACAAATGTTTACTAGTTTGAAGACTTCAGGTCAAACATACAATATATTATGTTTAGAATTCTAATTGATTAAATTTGACATTAAATCTTCATCTTGTGGGGCTTTTCGTATAATTTTTCAATGGATTTGTGCTCTATAATATTGTGTTTGTCTCTACAAATCGTTTTTCCCCAAAAATGCATTATGACATAATGTTAAACAGAAAACTGTACCCGAATAATTGGAAGTAAACATGGCGCCAGCGAGAATACCATCGGTTGCATGATTGCTGAGAAAAGTGCTTCGCGATCCATGAATTATAAAAGCTAGCAAACCAAGGGCATTATCCTGTGCTAACGATTTGCTGAATCGTCCGATTTTCCCCCTAAACTGAACGAAACTGCAACCTTCGCTCACAGAGACGAGCTAAAAAGATGAAGAAAAAATAACGCAGGATTTCAAATTTACAAGCATGAAATTGTTTTCCTAGGGCTTGTAATAATTTCGCCAGACAAACCGATGACGTTGCTCCTCCGCCCGGACCAGAAGCCGATTCCGAGGGCGCGCAATTACTCTAGTCCGGATGACTTTTCCAGCAGAACTTGCTGCTTTTTCGCACCGCCAGCAAGCGACTTCTTCAAACAGACTGGAGATAAAAGGTTCCCGAAACCGAATGTGTCTTTGACAAACTAAGTTTTCAAAGTGAAATATCAAGCTGAGAGCAAATTCATCAGCAGCTCGCAATCTTTTTACCATCTTGTGTAGGTACCGACTAAGAGACAAGATTTGGTAAGTTTTACCATTTACCGGAAAGATCCCGTCAGCAGATGGCGGCGCCGTACACTTTGGCTACAGTTCATCACCCTGTGAAAAATACAAACATCGCAAACGACCGCTTTTAATCCTCGATCTCATCATCCGCGCACAGTCTGCCCCGCGTCTAAGAAGCATATGCTTCACTTCGGGACCGCCAAATCTTAGCATCCCATCAGGAAAGTTTGGTCGGTGAACGACTACGAACGCGAAAGGAAAATCTGTCGTCGTCGTCGAAACGATGACGGAAAACTTTGCTCTAAAAATACAAGAACTGGCATTCTCTGTGTACCAACCAGTGAACGAGTTTAGTTCAAACACGAACAAGTATACACAATTATATATGCTTTCGGGGGATTTTCCCGTTTGCCACAGCCGACCTCTGTTCTGTACTGTTCTGTTCTGTGGTCATGTGCATGAGCGCCACCCCAGTTCCAGCTTCCGTCCCCATTCGACCACCGGCGTCTGCCGACAACAGCAGCAAAAAAAGAACTTAAAAGAAAATAAATTTTCCTAATATTCCTACTAAAGACCGGAGTGACAACGCACTCTTCTGCCACTGCTGGAGCCAGAGACAGAGGGTTAAAAATAAGAATGACAAGGGCCAGGAGGAGATTCTCGGGCTATCTCTCGACTGGGGCTAACAACGATGTACACAGGAATAGGAAAGCTGCATCATGCATAAAACAAAAGCACAACGGGTTGCTGCTGCAGCGCAACTGAAATGAGACGACCGAACCCCGAACTGTTTAAACTTTATTATCAACTTCAACTTTGATTGCCTTTTTCTTGGCTGGTTGTCTGTTCCGGGCAGTCTGTGTGCAACTGAGGCTAAGGCAAAGAATGCGACCGAGAGCAATGGAGGAAGAAATTTGATTCTGACGAAAAATGGCGACAGAATGGGGGTGGGACGAAGCGGTAACTTTCCTGCCAGTAATAATGATACAACCTGCGGAGATGAAAAGTTAAATTTGCTCTGTACAAGCCGTGCTAATTTCGAATCCAGGACCGGCGGTTGCGCGCCATTGTGGTTCGTTTCTGGGGCGTTAACTTTTCGAATAAAACAAGAAAGACTTTGTTCGAGTGAAGGGAAAAATAAATAGGAGGAAAAAATGCAAATTTCTTGACTCGCTGCTGGAACACCTGAAAGCTATTTACTGGCTCGAAAGTTGTTTTCCCGCAAGATTTTGGCGAAGAAAAAAAAGTGCAAGTATCACAAACAACAAGTGAAGGGTTCTAGCGTTTTCTTCTTCTGCTGAACTACGACACGCTCTAGAGGATATGTCACGGATCTGTAAAGTTCCAGTGCTTTTATTTTTATTCAACGCTTAACTGTTTCGAAGAAACGTGCAGCGATTAAGTAAATATTTAGTTTCATCTAAAAGCATCTGTTTGAATAAAACCAAAACCTCTTACTCGGAGACAGAAAAAACATCTTTTTTTTCTGCTGAACCCATTCCGGTGCCAGTAAAACGAAGCTCGGAAGCGCCAGACGGTCATGAATGCTAACACCCGGTATATTTGTAACAATTGAATTGAATTTATTAAAATTTAATTCAATTTGGGAGCGATATTTTATTAAACAAAGCTGATGCCGCCTCCCTGCACCGAGACAGTCGCTACCGGCAGACGGTCGTAGCTTGGTGAAGTCAGTGAGCTAAAATCCAATAATATTTATTCAGATTTGACTCACTCTTCCGAACTCCGGGTTAAAGCAGATGCGCGGCGATACCTTGGCGACTTGCGGCTGCAGCGTGGCGTGCAACACTAGACTAACATCGGCAGCTGTTGACTTGTGGCCGCGAGCGCTTGTCTTTCAGGTTAAAACTCTACTTCCGCTCGTCATTGCAAATGGAAATTTATGGCGATGCCAACGGCTGTCGGTCGATAATAACTTTGACTTCATGTTGCTTCAAACGGAAACTAAACGTCAATTTTTGTTCCATGGGATTTCCACTAAATTTAATCAGTCCAAGTATTATTCGAAAAAATAAAATTAGTAGCATTGCTACACCAGCAATCCCACCCGGAAGGCAGCTCTTAGCGGAACACGTGTTTTCAGCTGCCCCGGGTAATACCTCTGCATATGAAAACACGCAAGCCACTCCGTTTGCAATATCCAGATGATGGGTTCTGCCGTTTCTTTCAGCATGTGCCAAGTTTGCCTCGCGCCACATATTTGAACCCCCGTGCTTCCGCATTTACAAGCCCCGAGTGGGTTGAAAAGCAGAATCACTCGTCATGCAAAAAAAAAAACACGAGAGAAAAAAGTATGGAAATGAATACCTTTCCTCCGTGATGCGAACAAGCGAACACATGCCGACAACCCGACCGACTGCCAATAGCGCAAAGCCCCCGAAGTGGAGGATAGCCTGCGCTTGCCACGTACACATCCAGCTCTGTCCATTGCCGCACTGTGCCAGCCCACCGGAAATGATGGCTGTTCAAAAGTACATACAACAATTCATCATCCCTCTAACGAACCGGAGAAGTGAGCCAACGTTTGGCCAAATCCGGCACAGGGTGATGGAACTTTCCTTTTGGCTGCAATTGAAATAAAATTATACAAATTGCCGAAACCTTATAAAGAGGCTTTTTCCTTCATCCCTACTGCTGCTGCCACCGGGCGTGTGGGAGGGGAAGCTTCGACCGTTTTATGTGTGTGTGTGTCTGTATGTGAGTGAGAAAGCTAGCGATATTTCGTTCAGTTACCGTCAGCGTCGTCGGTTGGCTCTTTGATGAAACATCAAAAATATGATGAGCCATTTTGGAAGGGTTCCACCGCCGGAGTTTTTTTTTTTCTTCACCCTTCTACCTCAGATTATGCGGTTTGCCGGTACGAGATGAAATACTATGTGTGTATTCACATTTGTACATCCATTTTCGGTGGATTATTATGGCAGGTTGCGGGATGCATCACGAGGCGTTGCGCGCTCGCTCACCCACTCCCACTGCTCGGAATCGGGATGCTCGTAGCCGTTTTTCGTTCGCATAACGAGATGGATTCATGGCCGCAATCTGACGATGTTTGAGACGCTTCCGGGTTTTTTCTAACCATACTGTCGACGTTGGCGATGCATATACTCTTGCCAGTGCGATTTTTTGATCTTTTGTAAAATTTGATAATGTTGAGCTCGAAGAGGACATGGGAACTAGGAGTTTTTTTTTTCTGCTTCACTGCCCAGTGCTGTTGGTTATGTGCGAAAAGCAAACTGGGAAACGTGGAATCATTAGGCAGAGAAGCTGAATCTTCAACAATGACAATCAATAGCAGACAAATTTTCTAGAAATTGAACATGCCCAATTCAAAAACTGCTAAAACCTCAATAAATTAACTACAGCCACTGTTTTATTCTCATATAAGCAATTATAATTTTAAAATAAACCATTTTACCATTTTAACTATTGCTTTTCCCTGAATTTGTCTTTTCGATTGTAACAAATTTCAGTGCCTTGGTCGTTTCAACCCCCTGTTCAAAATTGTGTTACTGATATTTCCTAAATGTAATTATTGGCGACCCGACCATTTATTTTTGTCAAACCTTGCGGGTAGTTTCAGTTTTTCGAGTTTTACTTATTTATTTTTCATCCATTTCTTATCTGGAACTAAGCCGTTACAAATTTCATTTTCATTTTATGTCACCCCTTCCAGATACAGTGAAAATGCGGTTTTTGTCTCTTTCGTTTGCAGCGTCGAAAATTTGCACTGATCAACCTAATTAATTTTGTTGGGAAACCATGTTCGAGCATAATTCACCATAACTCATTTCTCTTAACTGTATCGTACGCTGCCCTAAATTCTATAAACAGAAGGCTTAACTCTCGACATTTATTGAAGATCTTTCACAGAGTATGTCGTTGGGACTACGAACAAACGAATCTAGAAGCAGTGGAAGAGTCGTCCAAATCCAAGCTGCACGAAATGAAATAATGTGTTATTTTTCTACATTCATTTCCATACAAGTTACAAACGTCGTAGCTTGCATACAATTTTATATGCAATTTCAATTAGCTCGCTAATTGAAATTGCATATAAAAACCCTCACTGAAAATATAACTCTCAATAGTCACGTATAAGAGCTAACATACAGAAATTTAGTCTTCAGTGATTATCCGGTCTCTGTGGCAAGATGATTTTGGTACTGGAAACTGGATTGACCAGCAGCAAGCAGAGCTACGACAAGTCGCAGCGAAGCAGGCGGCAGTTTCAATTATATAGATTTGTTTTCTCCGGGTTCGAATCACCGTAACTTTAATCTTTTCGGGTTTCAATTGATTTTTTTCGGTGAGATTTATTAAAACAAAACAACTAAATAGTTTACGTTTCAGCTTACTAATTTTTCAGCCATCCTCAGAAAAACTATTTTTTTTTTCGTGTGCATCACCGTGTGGATCCCTCTAACTTCTGAGGATGGCTGAAAAATTAGTAAGCTGAAACGTAAACTATTTAGTTGTTTTGTTTTAATAAATCTCACCGAAAAAAATCAATTGAAACCCGAAAAGATTATATAGATTTGCATGAATTTGCTTTAAATTCCACTCATTCAATCGCAGCCTTTCATGGTGGACGGCCCAACAAATAAAACCGGTGGACTACACTGCACAGCATTGCTGAGCAAGTCCAGGCATGTTAGTGATCCTGTTCGGATCTAGCGCGTTTCAGCTATATTTACTTGTAACTTGCAGTGTATGGAAAAATAAAAGCAGAACTACCACCACCCCGAGTCATAATCAAATGATAATTTAAAATTACGGGTCGGACTCGATTATCCGGAGACTCGATTATCCGGAATAATTTAATTGTCCTGTTTGTTTCTAATTTTTATTTTTAAATTTTACCTTTTCTATCCCTTTCGAGATATTTATGACCATATCTGTTCTATTTGGCATGTTTGGGACATGTCCACGGAAAGAGAAATTGATCAACTTTTAATTATTTTTTATGTCTCTCAAAACTTCAGGTTTTTCCAGATGGAAATAATTTCTGCATACGGCGCTACATCATACAAGTAAAACAACACAAGAAAACAGTTGTTTTAGGTTCGTTGATTGCAAAGTTGGTGCTGGTACTCCTACTTCAAAAGTATCGGGACCAGAAGAAAATTTTGCCAGAAATAACAAGCAAACTAAAATCATAATGTATCATCGGCAAATGGTAATCCAAAATGACTTATAAATTAATCAAATCTGCCGGTGTCACTCTTGGGAATCACCAATCTCACTTTCAAGCGGCTTAGAATCATGTAATTGAAGTAGTTGACATTTTTGTTCCACTAGCCAAAACGTTGCTGATAGTGATGACTCTTTAGTAGTGCTACGTCAATCATGCTGTCGTGTCTTGGATACGACCTTCCTTCTACTTTTACGGCAATAAATTTCTGTGCAGGTAAGCGAAGCTGAGAGAAAAACTGTGTTCAAAGCACAATTTCAAGCGAAATCTTCCTGAAAATGTCAAAATCTGGAAAAAATATTTATGATTCTGATAAAGCTTTTCATGTTTTTGACGAAAGAACAAAATTTGTCATGTAATTTTTGTTTTTTTTTTTGGTTCGAAGATTTTTTTTTACATTTGCTTTTTTTTCATGATTTTTGTTTCATACCACCAGTATCGGAAAATTTCAAAGTAGAACAATTCTCAAAAACAACAAACAGGTACAGTAAACTGGGGTGATTGATCACTTTTTTTTTTAATATATCTTGAATATTTTTAAAATATACCGAATACAAAACTGTTTGATATTTTTTTTTTAAATGAGTACTGGCATGCATTGAGTAAGATCCAGTTATTACTTAAAAAGTCTAGCAACGATTCTGCTGTTTTTAAATATGCTCTAAAAGTTTTTCATCAATCATGATTATAGGGTGACTTTGATCACTTCATTGTAATGATTTATTTGGAGTGAAACTCTACTGCTTCAACAAATTTAAACAGTCTAAAACGACTTAAATGAGTTTATCAATGTGAGAAGCAATTTGGGGTCATTCACACTTCACGTGAACAGTTTATGTTGGCGAATGTGCAAGATTCCTTCAAATTTTTCTGAAAAAATACCAAAGATTATCTACGGAGAGGGAACCATCAAAAACTGGTCCACGTGGAATATGGCTTATGCTATTGTCCAAATTTGCATGTTACGTTGCGTCTTATGTTGTTGTTAAGAAGATAATATGTAATACGCTGTCGAGATTATTGGAACATAACATTGCCTGCGAGGAAAAACTTATATAAATAAATATTGAAAATCGTTGCTATAATATTTATGCTATAATGTCCTAAGATATACTTAAGAACTAATTTGGAAGCGCAATCAAAAACCTTCACGTATTGTAACTTGTTTTTTTGAATCTGCAAAAATCGCCAAAAATACACTTTATTTTCAATTAACATTTTAACATGAATAACACTCTTTAAACAGCAGGAAATGCATGAGGAGTAGCAATGTAGACATATTGAAACACAATCAGTGGAAAATACGACAAATTCCAAGCAATACGAAAACTTTTTTATCACAACTTCAAAAAAGAGGTACAGTGTTCAAAGTCACCCCAGTTTACGATAGCACATTTTTTCCAATGTACATTTTTCCAAGTCTTTTAATGAAATTTCTACTTCTCTTCGATTGACAATATTTTAAAAGGGATCAACGTTTTTGAGATACAGTTTTTCGAAAAAATCCTTTACTGGAACTGATACGCCCTTACCTAACCAAAGTCGATTTATGGCTGACTTCACGATATAGTATTTGTTGTAATGTTTGAAACAGACATATTGTCAAAAAACTCATTCTTTCCAAAAGTAGCCATCCTACAATGTATGGATTCGAACAATTTCTATGTACAAAATAGAAAAAGAAACAATATTTTAGTGAGATAGTTTTAGGGAAAAAGGTCTGATAGAAGCACAATAATTCGTTCCAGAGTTCCAAGCAAACTGTTTTCTTGTACATATGCAAGATCTTTTAAAACTAATTCAGCATAAAATTAAGTATTTTCTTAAATTATCGATGTCACCAAATACACCAAGTTTCTCTGATAATTTGAGAGAGAATTGCACCTCTGACACAAATTTCAAACTAGATAAGTTGCTGGAACTTTTTTTTTAAAATCAGATTAAAATAGTCAAAATTACAAGAATTTCAATTTGTGGGTACCGTCGGACATGCGAGGGGGATTTTTTGTCGAGTACATAATGGTTAAACAACAAAAACAGTACATTTTTTGTGAGTGCTTTTTAAAAAAATAATGTAAGGATTCAGAAATGTTTTGTGTATTTCGAAAAATGTTTTATTAAATTTGTAGATCCCCTGAGGAAGGCCAAATCCAAAGGCCGAAACAGCGGTCATAAAACTTAGTAGTGTTCTGATCTACCATTGAGACTGGAAAGCCGTATTCCCGTAAAAAATACAAATTCACGTTAAAAGCGTTGACGTTAAAAATTATACAAGGCAGGACAGACTCTGGATTGAGATATTTTTTATTGCAATTCGATAGTTTTGTTGAGTGGAAAGTATTCGTATCTTTATTCATGTAGAGTGTTTTGACGTTGACTAACGTCTATATCGAAGTTAGGCCCCTGAATTTAAAAATCTAGTAATTCAACCAGGGAAAACCAGAGAAAAGTGGTCAGGTTTTGAGCGCTTATTTTGCAGTCATCTATAATCAGGTTTTCGAGGTTTTGGCATCAATCGATCAGAAATTCTTTTACGGTTAAATTTATGTAACAAAAACAAACTATTGTTTGAGATACACTATTGAAAAATTGGTAATTAACATCGATTGTCTAAATCATACCGCACAGCCAATCACTACCTCTCTTCCCCAGCACAGTCGACACTAATGGATACAATTGATCTGACTTTGTTGTTATTGTTGTTGTCACTTCCTGTTTCCGATGTTTATGCAGCTGCTAGCGGAAAAAACCTTGCAAATATGCATCTTTTTGTTGGTGTTAATTTTACGACAGCGGCCGGCGCCCCATCATTCTGATTCCAAAACCGCACCAGTGACATGCGGACGCTAGGTGATAGCAGCTGAAAGGTGGAAATACATAATAGTACCGGTCATCTCGTGCTGGTTTCACCCGTAATGCTGGTGGCTTTAGTAGTAAATGGTTACTGCAAAACACTTAAATGGCTGGAATTCTGGACGGACTAACCAGGAAACTATAATCGGCAACTGGCACCTTTTGGTGCCTCTAAATTTTGGTACAGAAGCGGCCAATTGAATTTTCTGTTTTACCAAATGCTGCTGCTAGCGGAAAAAACCTTGCAAAAATGCATGTTTGTGTTGGTGTTAATATTATGATAGCGGCCGGCGCAGCTTTCAAGAAACATTTGTCTCTACCATTCCATCATCTATGTAGCCCATCCCTCTTTCTATTTATCTGACGAAGCCTTGGTATAAAACGTATCGTTCGAACATTTCACCCCATCAGTTTCATTATTAAACCGTACCGGATACATACGGACGCTCGGTGTTAGCAGCTAAAAGGAGGAAAAACAAAATATACCGGTCATCTCGTGCCGGTTTGACCCGTGATGCTGGTGGCTTCTGCAAAGTACTAAAATGGCTGGAATTCTGGACGGAAACCAGTAAACAAGAAATCGGCAACTGGCACCTTTTGGTGCCTCTAAATTTTGTTACAGAAGCGGCAAATTGAATTTTCTGTTTTACCAAATGCTGCTGCTAGCGGAAAAAACCTTGCAAAAATGCATGTTTATGATGATGTTAATTTCACGACAGCGCTAGGTGTTAGCAGCTGAAAGGAAGAAAGACAAAATAGTACCGGTCATCTCGTGCCGGTTTCACCCGTTATGCTGGTGGCTGTTAGTAATAAATGGCTACTGCAAAATACTAAAATGGCTGGAATTCTGGACGAGAATAATCGGAAACTGGTACCTTTTGGAGCCTCGAAATTTTGTTACAGAAGTTTTGTAAAAGAAGCGTTGCAAACGTTGCAATGATTAGACCTTTACGTTGTTTGTTGTTTTAGGGGCCCCTGAACGTCCACTTAAATGGAAGTAACCAATAGCTTAAAATTAAAATGCAACTGCGAACCAGAGAAAAAAAACCAAATCTATATTAAGTTTAATTTAAAAGTAAAAAAATCTCTCGTAAATGTAGCTTCAAACTTTTCAAAACCCTTCGAAAGACATGAAAGAATAAACAAGAATAAATTATGAATTCAGTTGAAAACTGTTGCAAAACTTCTCTCAACGCCAGAAAAAGCCAACAATGGAAGTATTAAAATTAGTCAAATTAGCCAAAAAATGCTTTTTAGGTACAGAAGAATCAGAAGGAAAAAAAAATCATTTAAAATTACAAAATCCGATGAAACAAATTAGATTTTCCGAATAAATTAAACAAGCTTGGGAACGAAACTAAAATCCCAGGAAGATAGAAACAAATATGAAGAAAATAATCTCAAACTTGGTTAAAATCAACTGTTGAAAAACGCTTCTAAATAAAAGAAAAGGGCAAAGCAGAAATTGATTTCCAGTTTAACCAAAAGTGGTTCCTCAGATGGAGGCGACTAAAGACAAAACTGATTTCAAAATGGTCTCACAGCTTATTCGAAAGTGCACCAGAAAATAGAACAAAGCTCATGAAGAATGATTTTGAATTCGCCTAGAAAAATTCGTACATTTGCTAACTAAGGTAAAAAGAAAAGAGAAATATTTTATTTTACCTGATATTCTTGAAATGTTTCATCTTTCCAAAATCACAAAGTGTTTTATTATAGGCCAAAAAATATCATGTCCACATGGACATTATCAATACCCCCTATAACGGTTCATTTTTGTCCACTTGACAAAACTTGTAACTGCTGCTACTTTAGCTTAACCTAGGTAAACACAATAGGAATCTGGCAATAGTTTGTATCAAGTTTTCCGTTGAAAAAATCCGATAGAAGGCCGATTGGAAGAAATGATGAGCGGCGTTACATCCGCCCCCACTTCAGAACGATGTGAGTCACCTTGGAGAGAAAGCTTAACGATGGCCTGTTATGTTTGCCTCTAGGTATGCGTCTTTTTCTTATTGTTATAAATGATAGTCTCTCTCTTCACTCTCTCATTCGAATTCTGCTGGACTGCGAATTCTTACGATGTGTTACGGGCGAGGTAAGGCGGCAGAAGCGTGTAAATAAGAAATAAATCATAAAATTAAATTTGTTTGGAATACTTTTCATCACACATAATTGTTTTTTTTTTTCACCTATTCAGTTTTTGTAGATATTCTCTCCAAGATTATCTATTTTTCAAAATTACATGGAATATTTCACAATAAATCTATATACTGACATCAATTTTTCGATTCACGGTGTATGAGTCACGAGTGTGTGCAACGTTTGTGGAGTGAAAAATTGTCGGAGTGTATTTCAAGTTTAGTAGAATCTTTAAATTATAATACCTTTTCTAGAGGTTAATCGTATAAAGAGAACATGATAGCAAAACAATATGCTGTGGAATGAAGGGGTAAAATATAACGGATATTGTGCCTAATTTCTCAGAAATAACATGAATGCACAGATTTCCGTGAATCTCATATCTGTGATTGGCAACCAAAATGATAGACTCACACAAAAAATCTATCATTTTTTCCACAATTTACAATAAATTGAGCATATAAATATCAAGTTTTGGGGGAATTGGCTGGGTTTATTGAAAATTCCAAATACAAAACCAAGAGTGGGGACAAAAGCAGAAACTAGTCGCTTATGGTATTTACTCTGTAGTGGTTACTGAAGTTGTAGGACACAGAAGCTGTTGTTATTGTAAGTATTCATTAAGTAGCGAGTTTTGTCTTGTGAATGATTCTTCTTATGTAGGAGCTAACTCTAGAAGTTACTCCAAACAGCATCCATAGGAAAACAACTCCGATGCAATTCGCGCAAATTCCAAAATATGAGTGAAAAAAATGTGATAAATTTATCAGAGAATATATCCACTAACAATTAGTAACAAAGTTACCTTCTCCTGAAACATCCCGCATTTTATCATTCTCCATTAGCCATGCCGGCAGTCTCAAATACTAAGTAGGTACAACAAATGAAATTCGTGTTAAATTTTTAATGCTAACGACCCCATTTTGTTCGCTGGCTTCAGCTGGTCGTGTCTCCCAGGTCGGTTGTTGCCATTAGCTGACAGCACCAAGAACACCATCCTCTCAAAGCCACACCAACTTCATCACCGGAGTACGCCCCGTCAGATCAGTGTCACCGCAGCGCGGTTTTCTTACGCTTGATTTCTGTAGTACTTGTGCATACTAACACTCTAATGCTGCGGCGACAAATGAACATTCAGAAAAAAAGAAAAAAAAACATCATGTTTTCTTCTTAAGCCGCCCCTCTCTCCCACGTGAATACTTACTGAATAAGGCAGCAAAAAAAAAAAACTCTCGAGCAAATAAAAATGAAAACGATGATAAACATTATCATCGTAATTATTTTTACTTCTGTTTGCCTCAGTCAGTTGCCTGCCATTAATGCAGTCGAAACGCGGCTCCCTTTACGGCAAACCATCAACGATTTTTATTGTTCGGTACAGCAAGTTCAGAGTGGCGTGCAGTGTGGAGACACTCTTCAGCATCAGACACTAGACGGACGGACCACCGTACAAGGACCGAGTTAGCGAAACAAGCAAACAGCATCAGAATCTCATGTGAAATTAACATATTTTATGTTGAATTTAGTTTTCCTTTTATTAACGTCGACGTCGTCGTCGGCGGCTGTTACGCGAGTTCGCTTAGCGTTTTAATTACACCCTTTTTTTTCGCGTGCGCTTCTCGAGCGGCACATTGTACACATTCCTTCGCCGAAAGTATGTAGCGCTTTCCACGCCAAAAAAGGGGTGGTAGGGGTGTAATAATCTAACCCAGCTCGAGTTGAGTTGAGTTGGGCTTGAAGGAAGAACACAGCGAGCTGTTTAATTTTTCATCCAGCTTAACAAACGAGCAAGTTTTATGTCCGTTTCGGGAATGTCGCTTTTAATAAATGTTGCAAGTAGTCGCGCACACGAAGACGCGAAAACGCAACAGGGAGCGGGTGTGTACGATATGTAGAAGCACGTAAAGGTGAGTTAGCGGAAAGTTTAGCCTTAGCTACTAGCCCCTCCCGGGGGTGTACGGCGAAGGTCAACTAGCCCATGCTGAGCATCTTCAGCAGGAAACGACCGGCTATTAAAAGTAATTTGCGTTTAATTTTTGATGGTCGTCTTTTGCTTTTAATAACTTTTCTTCCGACTTTTCTGCGAGTGCCGTCCTTCGGTCGGTCGGATAACGCGGTGATGGCTGAAGTGACCGCTTGGTCACTTTGAATTTTTTACTTTTTCATCCATTATTAAATGATTACACAGTCCCCATCAGTGTTGCTGTTTTTGAAATGTTTCAGTTTCAAGAGACTATGAAATACTCTTTGTATGTAACAAGATCAGTATTATAATTTTTAATTCTCTGGGTGCTCGAAACCGAACACCACTCAGAAAAACCAGCAAATCATTTTATATAGCAAAATGCTCATTACTAATCGGCAAATTAAACGCCTTCGACCCCAAAAGCCTATCGCAGCTTTCTAAACATGCTCACTGCATTTCCACCCGAGAAAAGGACAATCAATTTAATTAACACTGACTCACACAAACTCGAAACTCGTGCCCGCCAGCCGTCATTTCCTGTTCCCGAGGGAAAATTTCCAAAACGCTGACTGTCGCTGCTACCATCGCAGCATGAATTAATCATCTCACAAAATTTCCACTAATTGCTCAATTAACCCTATTCATTTTCCAATCGTTTATCGTGCATTGGAAAATTAACATCAAACCTCGCTGCCATGCGCCAACTCCACCCTCACTCCTGCTCGGACCGGCAACAATCGCCAGCCAATGCCGAAAAATTTACGCGTTCGCTTTTCGAATGATCGATTTCACCTAGCACTGCCGAATATATTCGGCGTGAAAATAACCGCACTCACACATACACAGAACAACCGAACACACATACACGTACCACGTACCTTTCACGTAAACTTACGAAACTGGCAGTGCATTCTGTTCATTGCACAACAGTTGCATTTTGGAGGTTGCTCTGGAATTGGCCTCCTTTTCTACCGCTATTAACCTCCCCCAAATTTCCACTGCCATTTGAAACCCCGCCCTGGAAACTGTCCAACGCGCGCGCTGGCCAGCAGTGAAAGGCTATTGTTTATATTGTCTGTAATCGACTGCTATTGAAGTATTTTAATTAAAAACAGACCGATGAATTACGCCTCGTAACTCAATCCCCTGAAGGGGTCACACCGGGGTTGACTCGGCTGCCCAAACAGATGCGGGAGCGGGATGGCGGCAGTCAGCCCAGTTTCGGAAATTAAGTGTGCACTCCGGTGCAGTCTGGCGCTGAAATACGCGCGGTGCTCGAGTCAGCGTCGTCCCTTATTGTCGCCAGCCTCCGCCAGCGACAGCACAATCGGTTTCGTATTGTGGAAATTTTAATTTCCAAATTAACCGGGAACAACCGGAGCCGCTCGGCAGCTCAGCAGTAGTAAACGCTGAAGTAGGTGCGGGCGATAAAATAAAAACAAAGTATACAAACGCACATGAAATATAAGGATTACCGAGCGGATAAACGGAAAATAAAAACAACATTATCGGTTGACTGGCTGAAAAAAATTTCCATATCGGTACGGAGAACTTTTGCTCAGCTTTTGTGTCCCGTTTCGACGATGATGGATTTGATTGGATATGGGCACTTATTTATGCAATCACGGCAAATTAATTGCCGCGATATTTAATTAAAGTTCGGAGTCAAATTAGTTGAACAAAATATTAATCAATTAAGATATAATTAAAGTAATAAATTCTGCATATCCTCTAGTTTTGATCGGTGTGCATGCATGTACGTACGCACTTATCTTACCAAGATTGTCGTCACTCACACCGCAATCGTGCCCTAGATTTTGTACTTTCATACCAAGGACAACCCCTGGAGCTAAGTAACATCCCAGCAGCCGGCTCGATTTGCATCCCCATCGTCGTCGTTGGTGTCGTTCATTTTCACAACTCCTCCAATCTCCGAAAACCGCAACAGCAGCAGTATCAGTAGCAGAGTAGGTACCACAGCAAGCAGCGGCCGCAGCACTTAGGCAATGTGGATGGATGTGAAAAAGTAATTAAAAATTGTTAATGAAAGTATGAAATTTTGATGAAGCTGTTTTCCCCCTGCATGCTCGAAGCGGAGACCGGAATCCAAACAGGCTGCCGAGGGTCTGGCAGTCTGGTCGACCGCCTTCGTCGATAAGGGATTTTCTTTTGTCACCACTGAGGACCCGACCCGGCACCGTTTGGTAAGGATGGAGGTGGGTGAGGGAAACGATGGCCAATCAGCCGCAGGCCATTGGCTTTCACTACTTTCACGCTTACTTCCTGTAAAGACGATAACTCGGACAAGATTCTGAGCTGAGAGCTGAAAGCTGATTGACGACCAGCTCATTTGAACTTTAATAATAATGGCCACGTGTTTCACGTGTAGTAGCTCATCAAACTGGACCCATTAGCCAAAATGGGCGTCCCAAAACGATGTCTCAAAGTTGTGCTGAATAATTTAGCGCAAAATTGTCTCGTTTTACCGAGCCTGGTAACAGCAACTTTGCGGCTCCCGGAATGGGCCCGTAAAAGTGGTGCGTTTTCCCCCGTTTGCCGTTAAACCCCACGCAGCGGTGGAGGGCTTGCTTGCTACTTCTCAGACACAGAAAGTGGTATTCTTCTAGCCCCGCTGTTGATGAGCTGATTCAGCTGCCAGTCACTTTTAGCGCGCGATTGTCACCGGCGGCGGTGACGGCGCGAAAGTTGTCCCCCAAGGTGGGATTGGATTTGATGACGTTTGACGACGTTGTTCGAAGCGAACTTTGTACATTGTAGGCTGAAAAGTTGGGAATTTTCATTCGCCCTGTTATTTGTGTAATTAATAATGAATTACATTCTTGAAGGCTTCGCGGGAAAGTTTAGGTTTAAAACTAAAGCACAATTAACTGGAGGTCATAGAAAGTGTATTATTATTCTAGCAACTTTAACAAAAAAGTGGAACTGTTTTATTTAGACTTTACTAACTCTGGCTGTGATTGTTTTGTAAAAAAATGGTCAAATATTTCAAAACGATCAAAAATGGTCAAAACTTGTAAAAAGTGCAAGTAAGGATAACAGTGTGATAGAAAATGTCCTCGATGTAAAATAATAATAAAATTATAAAACAGATAAGAATGATTGTTTGTTTCAGTGACTCAATACTTTCAATGATCAATAACGATGCCAGCCACGCTCTTGCAATCAGGTATGATCATGACTTTTGCTGATTCGTTCATTTTTTGTGTTAGCAGAAAAGGCTGCGTTGAATCAGGATTCACCTTGATAAGTGATGCGATCATGCACACAATTCCTACCCGTCAGTATTTAGCTATTTCCGGTTTACAGTCTGTTCAGGCGGCTGATTAGAGAAGCACAATTTATTCTTGGTACCGGCTTAGATCAAAAATCTCCTGGCTGGTCTCGTGGTACTATGCTGACCCAACAAACCAGTTGCCGTGTGTTCGAGTCCCGGTTCGGGAGAAATTGTTAGTGTCAGTAGGATCGTAACCGCAATTGTCCTGTACAACAGTAACAGTTGGTTGCGAAGTCTGTGTATAATAAACAGAAAGTCGAGTTCCGATACGGAATGTAGCACCAAGGCTTTGCTTCGCTTTTTTACCGGTTTAGACCAACTGACTTCAAAAATCCTGTTGGGGCCGGGCACATTTGTGTATGGCTTAATTCCATAATGCATAAATTTGTTTTAACCTTCTGATTTGAGGCCAATTAAACCAACAAATAAAGTTTCAGGAAAACAACCCAAAAAGTCCGATTACAACCCAAAATGGTAATTTTCAGAACAAGAATGACGCTCAGAGGCCATAAATGGACTCCACATGCTTTTTTGGAATCCAGGATAGTGGCTTCCGGTTTCTGGAAAACAGCCAAAAATGGCCAAATATCACCCAATATCCATACATCCGGAACCAGAATAACGCTCAGAGGCCAGAAATTAACTTCCCATGTCATTTTGAAGTTCAAAATGACGACTTTCGGTGTCTACAAAACAGCCGAAAGTGACCCAAAAATGGTATTTCCGTAATCATGATGATGCTTAGATACTAAAAATCCATCTCAGACACAATTATGAATTCTAGAATGATGATTTCCGGTTTTTGGAAACAGTCAAAAATGTTTGAATACCACCCAGTATGGGTATTTCCGGTTTCAGATCGACGGCTATAGGCCAGAAATTGATTCCACACACCGTTTTGAAATTCAAGTTGACGAATTCCTTTTCTGGAAAATTCGGAAAAAAATCTGAAAATGACCGAATGTCGTCAATATGGGTATTTTATGAATCGAGGTGATGTACAAAACCTGAAAGATAAGGATTTTCTTATCCCGGAAAATCAATCATTTCAAACGATTTTTCTTTTGAGTGTGAACGTGTATACAAATCGGAAGTTGAATCTTTGGATGTAGGTGAAATCAATTTAGTGTGTTTGAAATCATTGAAAAACAAAAAGGACGGAGCGAATTTTGCCGGGACAGCTAGTATATGATATAGGGTATCGGCTCTATTATAGTCAGGGTGTTAAATAATCTCCTAGAGCGTTAATTGCTTGAATGATGGTTATTCATAATGCATAGCATCTTTCTGAAACAGATTAGTTCTCTATGACTTCAAAAACCCTTCGGACGATAATTGAACAAACCTGTCGATAATAGAGCCGTTACCCTAGAACATATCAAAGAGGTCAATTTAATGTCAAAAATTCACGAGGGTTGTGTACAATGCGACGACCATAATATAGACGAAAAACTACTCAATAAATATAACAACAGGATCATCTCTGTGCTATCCCGACAGTGGGGATTGAAGCACTCTGAAAACACAGTGCAAAACTGTTTCAACACTGAAACCTACACACAGCCGGCAGATTATGATTTGCAAGCTTGGGTTACCAAAATAAGGCAAAGCTACACCGGAGGAAATGCCATTACTACTAACCGCGGCTGCTATGGCTACTCGCTACTGCTGAATCACGGCCGAAGGACGCACCATCCAAAAGTAAAAAGATTTGTTTGAGCAGAAGCAGGTTCCTGTATATGTGAGAGGCCACGCCTGTCTTGTAACTAGCTTCTCTTTAGTGTTACGTTTAGTCTTTTTCCATTTTCGGCCAACGCAAGACGCAATAAATCCCATTTCATGTTCGCAAACAGCGGAATAAGAGCAATTATTCAGCTCTCACACACGCAACAAAATAACCTGTATCATATAGATAATCAGTCCACATAAGCACTGATGATGGTTATATGTAGCAACTGAAATACGTACCTGCGGACGATGTAAGAGGGTATTCGATCTTTTGGTAGTAGAATTAAATGGAAACATAACTTATTCGACCCGTATCATGCTGCGGCTTAGAGTGACAAGCGTTCCGTGCATTTCGAATCGTGCTGAGTGAACACAAATAGCAAAAGATGCTATGCACTCCCAGTTACGCAACATTTGATTACACTGTTGCATGTTACTGCCCAATTAGACAGTCGACAGGTTTAGATTGCCAGTATTCAGAAAGCTTGTGTTGTTGCCAAAACAATCTGCTAGTATAATGATTTGTTGGAGTCGAAAGCAAACTCTCGGCAAGTACCCGCTGCCACTTCCGTTGCCGTAACCGCTGTTGCTACCCGATGCTGCTACAAGCTGCTACTTAATTGAGACCGTCCCTTCCACTATCCACTAGTAAGATGATTGGTTTGAGCAGAAGTAAGTTCCTATATAACCCAAAGAGTGCATTCCCGTAAGCATTAAGCAACCACGCAAAGGTTGATATCTGCGTTTTAGCAAGGTTTCACAATTTTCAATAGTACAACAATAACTTCGTATAAATTACAATTCATCTGCACGATTGCTGCAAGAACGAAGAAACGAAGGCAATCCGTTGAAAACTTAGCGACTTTTGAGCACTGAAAATTGGACATATTTTTACTATTTTCCCTTTTTTAGGTTTACATTTCAAACATCTTTGTAGCGGAACTTCCTGAGAAACGTAGTTCTACGTCAGAAATCTAATATGTTGAGAAAATAGGTGTCACAATAAGTCAAACATGTTGATGCAACTAAACATTATTACAAAAGTTACAAAATACCAAGAGTACTTAACAAGAGTAAAAAATTAAAAATTGGTCAGAAACGTTAAACAAGAAGTAAACAAATTACACAGAAAATTTCTAAGTGTCAAAAAAGTTTCCATAATTTTTTAGATGTATTAAACTGTTTCTTGTTATTGCCGAAATTGATTCCAGATCCCAGAGGGTGGAAATCGATCCCACCTTCAAAACCAAGATGGCGACTTCTGGTTTCTGTAAAACAGCTATACATGACCAAATGTGATCCATTGCAAGTGTTTTCAGAACCAAGAGGAAAAGCAAAGGATTGAAATCGAACCCAAACGCCATTTTGCAGTCAAAGATTGACTTCTGGATGCAGGGAAACAGTTTAAATCGGCAAAATACGCCCAATATAAATTTAATTTTATATTCATGACTGGTAGTGATAATTCGCGTTGACGGTGTTGCTGATATTTGTTTGGTTTACGTATGCGAAAAAAGAGGAAAAAATATTTTTGCTTTTGTCATCTCGTACAGTTTGAAATTTACATATGAGGGTTCGCGTAGGGGCGAACTGCCTTTAAAATCTATTTAATTGCCGTCCACGAGAATGCATGGTTTGGTTAGTTTTGTCGTCTGGCTTTCGCAATTTTTTAAGCAATTGCCCGACGTTTCGGTCGTTTTGATTGCCTTTTTCAAGGGTAAATTAGATCTGCCGTATTTGTAATTCCTTGAAATAAGCCACAAAAACGGCAAAACGTCGTGCAATTGCACAAAATTTTCGTGTTTTTCTCTAACAAAGACTAAGAAAGCCAGAAAGCGAAACAGCCCAATACAAGTGTTTCCCGAACGCGGACAGAGCTGATGCCCAGAGGCCGTAAATCAATCGTTTTGACGTCATCCCGAAATCAAAGATGGCGACTTGTGATTGCTGGAAAACAGTCTAAAATGACTGAATTGGATTCAATATGGATATTTTCAGATCTAGGAAAATGTCCAGCGGCAGAGGCTTTGATCCCAAACGCCGTTTTGAAAAGAAAAATGGCGATTTCTGGTTGCTAGAAAGCAGCCATATGTGACCTAATGCCACTCAAAATATGGGTAGGTGGCTTTTTGAAGTCAAAGAAAACGACTTCAAGTTCCTGGAATACAGAACACAAGGGCAACCATCCAATGATAACACTTGAACGACAAAAGCGAAAGAAAATTTGACCTAGAGCCCAAATGGTGGAAAAAATAAAATTCATAGCTTTTAGAAAAGTTCTGTGAACTTTTCTGCCCCTTTCGAGCTCGGAAGTACTTAAAGTCTTCAGAGACTTAAAAGAAGTTTTCTCGTATCCAAACTCAGAAATGACGACCCCGGCGGGTAATCATCCTGCGGCCTTTCGACACACTTTTGAGCTTGCCAGAATCACCAAAAGTTACAAAAACGGTTAGATAGCTATAATCTTTCAATTTAGTCTCAGTTGGAGCTCTAGGGCAAAACTTTTTTCGCTTTTATCGACCAGTGTAATTATGTATATGATGTAAATTTTCCGTTGGTTACTGATATGTATTCGACTATAGAATGGCAGAATATGACCCAATATGGATATATCCCGGAAAGGTAAAATGCTCTGTACTGAGACTGTAAATCGAACAATTGAATTCCAAGATGGCGACTTCTGGTTTTGTGGAAAACAGCCTAAAATTGTCAAATACCATCCAAAGCAGATATTTCAAGAACGTATATGATGGCCAAGAGCCGGACTTCGAACTCAGTCGTCATTATGGATCCCAAGATGGCGACAGCTGGTTGCTGGAAAACTGTCTAAAACGGCCATGTATGATCCTATGCGGATATTATCCGAACCAGGATGATGCCCAGAGCCCGGGAATCGACTTTAGGTGCCATTTTTTAATCCAAGCTGGCGACTCTCAGTTTAAAGAAAACAACATAAAATGACCGAATGAGATTCAATAAGACTTTCTCCGAAACCACACCAACTGAAAATATAGCTTAAATACCGAAAAATACCGATTTTTGAATTGAAGATGGGGGCCGAAAATTGTTAAATAGTATCCAATATAGTTATTTTCCGAACATAAATGATGCTCAGAGATCGAAATTCAACTTAGGATGCCATTTTGAGATCCAAGATGGCGACTTACGATTTCAGGAAGGCAATCCAATATGGCCACCCAATACAGATGTTTCTGGAACACGAAAAATCGACCACATGCGTCATTTTGAAGCCACGCCGGGTAGAGGAATTTACGTATGGCAACAGCGAAGTACAATTGGTTGGCGTGCGAACAGACCGAACCAAGCGCCATTTCTTTTCAAATTGATTTTTCAACACTAGTAGATCAAATAAATTGAGTTTATAAAACTATACACATGCAAGGACACAAGGCACAAATGAAAATGATGTTTCGAATACATTTTCTACAAATGGGAGTACATTATTTTTGAATTGAAGTTATTTTTAAAAAAGCGTGATAAAAACGAAAAAAAAAACCGTGATAAAATCGAGCGTGAATTTGGTGAGTAGTGATAAAAACGACTGTTGATAAAAGCGAAAAAGCACTGTATTTACAAATTTCATAGAAAAAAGAGCAAACAATAGAACAAAAATGGCATTAGTTTTCAATAAGAAACAATGCGATAAGGAACAAAGAGAGCAAAGAGAGGAACAAATACGATAATAATGACAAGACAGAAATGAAAATATAGTTTGAGTAGAAAAAAATATGAAATAAAACCGACAAATATATTTCAAACATCGGTAGAGTATGAGATGATATAGCTTGAGCTCGAGCGTGATTGACAACCACTGGTTGCCACTTCGTTACTGACCAGAGTCGATTGGAATTTAACATTGAATTTATTATTAATTACTTGGAATCAGCCATTCGATGTGCATCTCTGATGCACAACATGCTTCGATTACCCTCGATACCATCTACTTGCGCGCAGCATGTTCAAGTCTTCCGCCCAGTATATCCGTTACCGAATGCACAGGGCCCACCGAGCCATCCATTGTCCTTCCTCCTGTCGGTGTGTTGTTCAATCTCGATCGCGCTCTCCCCTTCTCCTTGGCTATAGTTGCCATTGCGTCCATAGCTGTTGCAAGTATTCGCAAAAATGGTCTTTTTATCGAGAGTGCGTTTCTTTTATACACTTTTCAGAAAATCACCGGTTGAAGAATGTGGATCATATGCAGACCTATCTCCCCTCACAGTTCTTAAATATCTCCCGAAAGTTGATGCTTATGAAGCACTCACAACTATACAACTTTTTTCAAATTACGTCATTCTCGCTTCTGCGTTTACGATGCTGGTAAGTTTTTTCTCTAAGGCAATGAAGATATTTGTAGTGAGGTTCAATTTATGGATCTAGACATGGAAAACTAAACACATTAATGAATTTAATACACTTCATGTCAGCATTTTAACCAGATCTCGATGTCTTATGCATTTCGTAAACATTTGGCGTATTGCAAGAATCCTCTATGTGTTCGAAATACTTTACAAAAAAACCAATCCGATACTGATTACTGAAGCACCATAAATAGAATTTAATTTAGACCATTTATAAGGATCGTAATACTACTTCAATTCGGATGCTACGAGACACTCGGAGACATTTTTTACAGAAGGTATCGGTTAAAAATACATCTTCTTACGTAAGTTTATCAAGCGAAAATCACACGACAATATCTTCGTCCACAAGTCATTCCGCTCGAAAATCATCCCCAAAACCCATGGAAAGAGCAAACCACAGCCTGAGACGCTTCGTTGATTTTCCATAGCGCACCGAAGGACGACCTTTTATGTTCAGTATTTTTCGCACGCGCCGAGTAGCAAGCTCGTCGTCGTTTTACTTACATAACCTTCGGGGGGTTCCGGATGAAACGGAGTAATTTATTTTTGAGAACCATCCTTCCCCCTCTCCAAAGCACACAGCACTTGAATGCAGCAACATCCCGGCTCGTACTGTTTTCAGTCATTACTTACATCCGACCGAACGCGAGGGCTCCTATAGTGGCGAAATTAACCATCTCTACAGATCCTCTCATATCGCACTATCGTACCGCCTACATGCGATGGGGCCAACGTAAAAAGGGGTGAACATATTTGTCACTATTTTATCAAAAGTGACTTCTCGGTTCTGCACGGTTTCTCTAAGCGCAGCAGCAGCGGTGTGATACGTCAGTTTACTTTCCATTTATTTGTGATATGTTCTGCCGGAAAAGCGCTTCGTTTCATTTCTGCTGAAGCAGCAGTAGCAACGACAATGTCAAAATTAACAGCCCCACATCTATCTCCCGGGTGTCTTCTCATTGAATGAAACTTGTACCATGGCGGCCACACCAACTTCGGGAACTTCTTGCGTCTCAGGAAGGGGTGCGAAGAGGTGATAAATTAAATTAATTCGTTGCCATTTTTTCTCGCTCTTTCAGGTACGTTGCACTTCATCAAAACACTCCGCTCTCTTCGGGCATTTGCTGCCAGGAAATTGTCATTCCTGTTTCTGGTACCAACCTGCTTAGAGCCGAAAAGGTGTGAAAGTACCGCACGTGTGTGAAATGCGTTTCTCGTTGCGGGTCTCAGCAGTGTGCCAGTTGCTCTCGGGCTAGATTTGCGCGACAGTTTTCATTAGTTTTGATGAACTCGCGCTCGTTGATGACGGTGAAACTGGTTTGCCGGTGGCAAGAAGTTCTTTTGTAGTTTGTAGGGGAAGGCACTCGATCTTGACGGAACGCTGAAGCACGTTTTAACTAGAGCGCAATTCACTTGGTACAAGTTATTCCTTAAAGATCGACAGAATTAAAACACCGTGTCGTGGGAAAGGGTGGTCACTTTTTCGATCCAAAATCGATCGGCTTAGGCAATGAACTTCACAGACTCCCCGGCAAAGTCTGAACCGCCAGCCGAAAATTTGCCAGCTGCCACCATAAATCCACGCTTTGATCCAACCGTAAAACTGTTCGATTTACCATCGCAAATCCGATGATAAATCACCAATTATTACTATTAGCAACAAATAAATATTCCGGTTCATTTTTTGTTTGCTTCGGTCGGTCCTCCCCGAGACCGTTACGAGCGCAGGCAGTGGGAAAAGGGGAGCAAAAAATGTGCGCCATAAAATCTCTAAATAAATTATCGCCTCCCGAACTCCGTCGTGGCTCCGCGGTGGTGGACATTAGGCGTCACCCCGAACCGAGCCCTTATACTCGCGGGATTAATGATTCCGCCACACATCTTTTAAGCGCTTTATCGTTGGACCGAAACATTGGAAGCCTGCTGCTGGAGGCAGCAAAATAAAAAGAATCCGCGAATAAATAAATAAATCCTGGCTTGTGTGTACACTTTTTTTTTGTGATGCTATGCAAAACCGATCGGATCTAAATTTTCGTTTTGCAATAAACGAGGCTTTTTATTCCCGAGTTTTAAGCTGAAGTTCACTGATTCCTAGGTTAAGTACAAATAAAACAAACAGTGGAACGTAAAATCAAATCGATGGCTGCAATTTCGGGTTGGAGTTCAAAGCGGAACGCACAGTCAAAGTTTTCAAGACATAATAAAATAGTTGCCACACAACAGGTTCGGTGGTGCTGCATCCTTCGTTTCACAGTTTTATATTGAGCGGATTAATTTGACAGCTCGGGTGCTTTATGATTGTAATTAGACATGCTCGGCACGTTCGCTACCTCATTCGAAGGCGGCCACCCATCGACCGTCGTGGAAAAGAGACGCTCCGACGACGGTGACGCCCAGGTGTCTTCGGTGGGTGGTTGAGCAAAGCGACACGAACAAGGAAGGGGAAAATTGTATTTTCTTCTTCGCCATTATTTAAGTTTAAAGCTCATCGCAGCCGCCTCCGCTACCACCAACGTCGCAACGCGACGATGAGAAGGAAGCAAACTTCATTCATTCGTTTAACGTATATGTGTTAGAGTACAAGAGAGGGAGGGATACAACGAGTCCAAAGTGGCGGTCTAAATTGGGGGCGGTTGATTTTAACGCACGACACTGGGGCTCCCACCATCATCAGTTGGGACATGAAGGACGATGTGGATGGCAAAAGGTCTTCTCTGCCGGCCGAGTGAAATACACTCGGGAGGTGCCAAGAGACATTTCACCTCCACTTTAACTGAAGAACGGATGCTCCATTTTTCATCACAAGAGACTAAGCGCAATGAGGGGCTCAGAAATTACTCGCATTTTGACGGTGAATGATGAAGCAAGTGGGAAGCACCCGCGATGATCCGGCAACGTACCCCAAGACTGATGATGACGGAAAATGAGTTTCTTTCCGGGTGGTGTTCGCATGTGAAAGTGACGCGGGGCGAGAATGATTTCAATATCTAACCTCTATCTGCTGATAGAAACGAATAATTAACGCATTTATCATAGTCATCATTTGCGAGGATGTGCGAAGCAGGTAGATAAGCTTCAATTTATCACCAGCAATTTAATATCGGCCCCGGCAAACAAATCAAGGTTGGAATATTTCAAATGTGAAAAATTAAATATTTTGAGAAAATCGCTTGTTTTACTACTTGCCTATAATAAGTATTTATGCATACAAACTGAACCTCAACCCGTGATCAAATATGGTGACGAGGATACTCGCAAGACAGAGCAGTTTACATTTCTGATTCTCATTCCAAAAATTGAACAAAATCCAGTTACGTATATTGTTAGTGTTATTTGTTTAAAGAAAAAGTTTAGGAGGCTTAAGTTGATTTATCTACCTTCATCCAACTTATTGGACTTAAAAATAACGTTGCAAAACAGTTGCTTAGCAAATAGTGTTAAGACTGCAAATCATAAATTTATATTATTATTATTATTTATTTATTTATTTCCATCTGACCCGCAGTGGTCTTCATGAAATTTTGATACACTAACAATAACAAACAAAGAACAAAGTGCAACATTAACAAACAGATTTCCAGCAATACAAACTATCTAACAAGCACATGAAACATTTTTAAACTATCTTATGCACTACATGAGTCGTCTTAACCTATTCTTGAAAACGTCTATGGTTACATTGAAGTCAAAATAGTCAAAAAATCTATTGAATACGTCACACATCGCCCTTATAGGTTCGTTCTGGCCGTAGTTAGTACATTGGTAGTCAAGTCGTAGAAAGTTCCATGATCTCAGGCTTCTCGCAGGCACATAGATGTCGAGTTGAGAGAGAATGGCCGGGGCATCAATTTGTCCAGCGAAAAGTTTTCCCACAAAAACAGCTCTCGATATATTTCTCCTTTTTGCTAAAGTGTCCATATCCAGTAAACGGCAGCGATCAATGTATGGAGGAAGCTCACTCGGGTTACTCCATGGTAGAGTACGTAGTGCATAACGGATGAACCGGCTTTGCACTGACTCAATTCTGTTTTTCCAAATCTCCGCATTGGGGCACCAAACAACAGCAGATGTTTCTAGCACCGACCGCACCAGGGAAAAATATAATGAACGCAGGCAATATGGGTCTGAAAATTTTTTGGCGATTCGAATTATAAACCCTAGGTTCCTATTCGCTTGTGCAATAATGCTCGTGTAGTGATCTCTAAAGGACATTTGAGAACCTAAGAGCACACCAAGATCCTTAACTACAGTGACTCGCGGAATAACATCGTGTTCCGAGTCAAGCGTCGCCAGGAACAGATCATCTATTTTTGTTCGTAATCCCCTCACGTTCTGGTAGTAAATTTTTATATTACCAATCACAGCAGTCCTAGAAGCGGAAGTTTCGTCAGCGGTGGAAGCGTTCAAACTAAACGGGTACTTGCCGTTTACAGCGAGTTGGAGAACCCCTTCACCACACCCACGCACTGGACCGGGACGGCTGATGATCGCTGGCGGCAGTGGCTCGACAGTGGAGGGGGGCTTGGGGGTTTCCATAATGCTAACTTCGTTGCGTCCCAGTATCCGATAGGATGGCACGGTTTCGGTCTCCGTAAATCGCGAATTAAGGGATGAAGCAACACTGAAAATTGGATGAAATTCAGGACACGAAGAAGCTCTAATAAAATCATACTTGCCTAAGCGAGCAAGTTGGATAGCCTCTTCACCAACTCCGAACACAGGAACGGAACGACGTGGATGGCCGGAACAGACTGCTGAAGACGAAGAAGAACGATAGTTGTCGACTGTGTCGGGTGGCTCAGAGGCTTCCATCATGCGATATGGCGTGCGTTCCGTTGTCGTCAGTTCTCGGTGGAAGAAGAAATTTAATGTTGCGTTGAAACTGCATCGATCCGGGGGGTCCCAACGTCGATTCGTGGAATTTTCGCAGGTCCCCAAAAATCCCGCTCAGCTTTCAAATTTTCAAATTCTCTGAAGAAAATTCCTTTCGGCCAAACAGATGGGTCAAGTGCTCTATCTTTCAACTCCTTTTCTATTCCTACTTTGAATGAAATGAAAGCATACTGATTCAAATCAGCATCTTTACGCACAAGCTTCCGAACATCGACTGGCTGTTGAGTTTCTAAGCATTGTTTTACTAGCTCGGAAATATCTGCTTCTGAAACATGACGAGCAATTCTGGAGAAATAAAGCCAGAATTTTTCGGCTGGTTTTGCAACAGTTGCTACTATTGTGCTTCCCATATCGACCGATTTTGTTCCTCCAACAAGCTTCAAATCAGGGCGAGATTTAGGTGTCGTATCACGAGTGCGCTTAATGCTTGGCCAAGCAGTGCGAGTGCGTCCCAAAGCGACGGAATCATTGGACTGATGTTTGTCGACTAATGTCTTAGTTAGCTCTTTGGTTTCTTGAAGCTCTATCTTTAATTCACACAGTGACTCGCGAACGGCATCCGAAATAACTGCTACAACATCCTGGGTCGTTTTCATGGGATTTTGTTTTATGTACTCCAATTGAGCAATACAGTGGTCACAAAACCACAAGATATTATTTTGCTCATTCACGAAGTCGACTTGAGGTCTTTTCAGACCAACGCATTTTAAATGCGCAGATTGATGACGAAAACCATTACATTGAATCACCTCAATAGTTTTGATCGGCTTAGAGCACTGGTAGCAGTTTGAAACCATGGTCCGTTTTATATGAGGTGTGTGTCCGTGCTGTATATTTCAGTTTTCGAAAATAACCACAAGATGTCGCTTCAATCGAAAAAATTGAGCGTGACGGTAGTGAGAAAAGCGAAAATACAAACAATGCACTGCACTTTCACCGAAACTAAAAACCGGCAAAACACACTTGGATTGTCTTAGCAAGGCACTTCGAGTCGATCAAACAGCCACGAATTACAATATTGCCGTTTGGAGAAACACTTCGGCGTCTTGCAAACAATATAACACTCGAAAAATAGCTAATTCTTAGCACCGTAAACAAACGCGATGTACAAGTACACGGAGTACACGGGAGTATAACTTATAATACATATATGAAGCTCAAGTAGTAAACATAAATGCAGCTTTTCTCACAAGTTTTTCTGGTGGAAACGTTTTGTTACAGATTACAATTTCACTTCGTCTTCAAAGGAAATAACTCATTTAAGATAGCAACATCTATTACTATGTAAAGGTGAAAAAAAAAAATTTAAAAAAGTCCGTCGCTTGTGCTCTTGAATACCTAATTTTTCATTTGACAAACATCTCAATCAAGTCAAAAGCGCCTTAGCAAAACAAACGTTCCAAAATTGGTCAAACCGATCGGCTTGGTTGATTCATTTTAGTTCAAAGTCGAGTGTTGCCTCACTTATTATCAATGTTTTCATTCGACGATTTCTGTGAGTTTTCGTCTCGTATCAATTATATTATATTGCACACTGGTCCAGAAACCAAATTTAGGGGGATATTTGGGTCCAGAGCTCTGTAGCAATGTTTGAGAGAAAAACTTTCTTCTGCAAAGTTGTTACATATGATAAAGCGCTTATTGAAAAATTATCAAAAATTAAGGTGACCAAAATTTTCGATGCAATCAAGAATCTAACTTATTTATAATAATTTTAAGTAACTTTGTAAAATAAAAAAATTCTCTATCTTTGATAACAACCGCTTTATATTGAAAAAACACATTTTGCGATCTAACTTCTTTATTCCAAGTTTTACGTAAAGTTAGTTTTAAGTTTTAGTTCCATAATTCCATAATTCAGCCGCCCGCTCCGGGTCAGACGCTGTTGTACGCCGCCCCTTTGGGGATACAGCCGCGTACGACCCCCTTCCCAGTCAGCATACGACCATAGTTTCCACCGGGGTTGGTTACCCGATCTCCGCTAAGGTTACTCGTATTCCGGTCGGCACCACGTGGAGGTTGGGATAGGAGTTGCTGGACAGAGGTGAATGGCCACATTAGGATCTCAAGTTACACGTGTCCAGCCATTTGCCAACCATGTTAAAAATATGTTGTTTTTTAAATTTGAGTAAATTCAATTTAAAACCAAGACAAAAATTTGAATCATTTTATACATTATGCATATAAAAACACCCAGATTTATTTGTTGGTATTTTTTCTCATAACTAGGAATAATTACCTTTAATTTGATCTAAAAAGATTGATAATCGATCAACTGGTTCAAAAGTTATGAATTTTTTTAAAATTAAATACATCGAACATAGTTCTGTAGCACACATTTCTATAAGAAAAAGATGGATCAATTCTTTTCGGAACTATGAATGCTTGAAGATGAGAGTTATGAGAATTTTCGCAATTACTACTAGTGTGAAATTTTCATGTATTTCTCAATAATCATTTTTACAATAACTACCGGGGCACCAAAGATAAACGGTAGTGTTGCCTATAAACAGTTTATCGCAGCAAGATATTACCCTCATTTTAAGAAATTTCACTGCTGAATTGAATGATTTTTCGGTTACCGTTATCGGTCCAATATCAATAAAGCAGATTAATTAATCTAGAACCAGAGTAATTTTCGCATCAGAAAAGCACAAATTTTCTTTGGGTGCTAATGACAATAATTCAGTAGCATTAAAGGTGTTTTGTTTCGTTTCTTTTTCTCGAATCTGCGTCGCTCCGCCTTCATTGCAAAAATCTACGCTCAACTCGATACAAAAGACTGCGTGTAGAAAATTTAACTTCATTCTTGTTCTTAACACGATAGCAAGTGGAGCCCTTATACCTGTGTTAGATACACGTTGTATAGCAGGCGTAGTGAAACATGTTAAACAAGAGTTAAAATAAATATATATATTTGTCCTACGTCACCATTTCATACAACCCCTAGGGCTGTATACCTTGTAGTATTTGAACTGGAAAACTCTCCATTAGCCCCAGCTCGGGACTTTCTGAATCCCAGAAAGTCGTTTTTTTTTTTTGTTTAGTTAACTCCAGCTCTCGATATTTTATACAGTTCAAAGATATTTGGCATAAAAAAATCGATATCGACAACCGACTAAATAAAAATCACGGGACATTGCAAAGGCGCGCGAAACATTTTAGATGAACGTGGGACATTTCGTGGGACGTCTGGTCACTTTAGTTTAGTTCTTGGCTAACTTTTAGGACCTCTTTTCTCTCAATCTTTAAAGCCAATTTCAACTGCAATCTCTCGTCCTGTTTCAGGTCATGTTTGAGGTCAAGGTAAAATCCGGCTTGAGGTACAATTCAAGGTTTAGTTTCAGGTCAAACTATAGGTCCAGTTTCAGTATCAGGTCCAAATCCACGTCCAATCTCAGGGCCACATTCAAGTCCTGTTTCAGGTCTAGTTATAGGTCCAGTTTCAAGTTCTCTTCACAGGTTTGATTTGAGGTCAAATGCTAAATCAAATTCCAGGTCCAGTTCAAAGTCCAAGTCCAAGTTTAAGTTTAATCCGAAGTTCATTTTCGTGTCCAAGTTCTGATCCATTTCAATTGTTAGGACCAAGGTATTTTTATCAAACTTTTTTGGTTGAGGCATCAGCAAATATGCAACAAAAAGGCTGAATTTTTTACATTAAAAATGATTCACACATTATCTTTCCAATTTGAAGGAATACAAGTCGTTCCAACTTTCATACATTTCCATACAATTTTTAATACCCTCCCAATAGACTATCCCCAAATCGGTTCAGAACTAATCCGATTACGTTCCACAGGTAAATTTCAGAATTTAAACCACATCATATGGTTCCCATTCACTGCAACCTTCCCGTTAAATTCTACTCACAGCCTCGCATCAGTTGGGCAAATAAATAATAAATTTTTATTTCCCGTAATAACAATAATTTGCATATAACATTGCTCCCGGGGTTGCGGGAGAGTTTTTCTCCTCCAGGATTTACGGTTGTAGTCTGCGTACCGTGAATCTTATCGGGCAAACGCTTGAATCAGCTTCCAGCGCAAACAAATACTAAGTTATCGATTTCAAACGAACTTTTTTTCCAGTCGATAAACAATTTCTCTTCCAAGTTAGCAGGTTAAAATTTGCCGGGAAAAAAATGAGTCAGAAACACGCCGCCTGACAGTTGCCTTCGGTTCATTCCCCTGGGGCCGAAAAAAGCGACCAAGCAAGCGGACCGGAATTTGTGCTGATTATGCGAATTCTGCTGAAATATACACGCTGCTGCTTCGCATCGCCCATCCAAAGTTTGCAGTTTGCAGCTATTCACCCGCAAGACTAGCGATGGAGGAGGGGGGTATTTTCGTGGGTTTACTCCGAATTAGTCGGGCACCCCAGCAGCCAGCAGCATAAACAGATATGAATAAATTATTAGAATTTACCGGACGGCGGGAACGGGCGAGGGTTCGGGCGAAAATTTGCGCTGACCAGTCGGAGTTTTTTCTGTTGTTTTTTTCCCGTTGGGTTTCCGACAGGAAAACCGCTGGTAACTACCGTTATGAAAAAGCTCGTAATGAGATCTCTTTATGGGGTTGAGGATTGGACTTTTATTGCGCAATGTCGGGTGCGGTTGACCCTCGCTTATTTTCAACATGCGGTCTGATTAAACATTCACCCACCCGCGAAGGGGGCTGGGTGGTAGGAACACTTCAATCACCCCCGAGCCGGAGGCTGCAACTGACGGCCTGCAATTAGCTGTATTTGACATGCTGGTGCTGATTTGCAGATGCTGGCGATAAGCTTCTAAGTCGTCGATTGTTTTGCGGTGTTTCTCTAATGGTGACGTTCGATTACTGTGTGGTTGCTTTAAGTTGGGAGGTGCTATTGCCTCCATCTTTCATTGATCAGTATTTCTAATCGTGATTAGTCAGTTCGAACAGCTAATTTATTAACAATCGAGAACCCTCTAATCGAACATCGCATTTTGTCAAAGTGAGAATTGATTTTTGTTTTTTTTCTATTTTAATCGGATCACTTTGAAATTCGTGATGTGCATCAAAAACGGAGCTGGTTCCAGATGAAAGAGAAAGCGATAGCTCTCATTCATTAAGTGTTATAATCTCCCCTTTTGGGGCCTAGTATTGGCCACCCGATGGCCACTTGGTTTAGGATCAACCGAAGGGCAGGTGGCAGAACGTGCGGTCATAATGCTATCCCGTTGCAATTGGCTCCCCGGCAGGTAACTTAATTAGTGCCGAGCACTGCTGCCATCATGCTGCATCCCTCGAACACATCCCGTATCGGATTTAATTACATGAATTTGTCTCCACACCCCGAGCCAATCGGGATGTCGAGAATCAAACTGCCCTTATCGAGTACAGTCACATGATATCGAAGTTATA
Source organism: Wyeomyia smithii (assembly GCF_029784165.1). NCBI lineage: Eukaryota > Metazoa > Arthropoda > Insecta > Diptera > Culicidae > Wyeomyia > Wyeomyia smithii. The sequence goes on from NC_073695.1 coordinate 10,571,487, forward strand.
ATTGAAAATTGTTTCAATTATTCGGTACCGAATTGCATTGCTCCATCTTTCCATGTGTGTCCGAAGTGGCACTGTTTGGAAATTTCAATATTCCTAAGTGGAAACGGAATCGATTTCTGGGCAACGAAGGGCACCCCCTACTACCAGGGCTCTAATTTCCTTCATTGCAAACTATCCCAATAATTACCTCCGCCAATTTATTTTCCATTTGATCACATTAAGCACACAATTTGTCTTCCGGATCCGAGACGGCAAGCGAGAGAGAGAGGGATAGAGAGACAGTGGAGCGTTTGCAAAATTTTAATTGACAGTTTGATGGGTTGTTCCATTTATTGATTGTCTCTCGTGCGCTCGAAAGTGGCTGCCAATTCGGGGCTGGTCCCCGCAGAGAGGTGATTCTAATATGCAACTACTAATCGATATTGCAACGACTAGAGCTCAACGCAACTGGGCTCCGGAATCTACAAAGAGCTGGGATTAATAATGAGCACTCGGAGTTGACAGCGGGAGGCTACAGTGTTTTCCCCCTGGTGGTCCGGATGAAATGATTGTTTGGCAGATGACGGAATGTTTTATGAATGCTAATGCATGGTCCGATAAATGAAAGCTGTAGCAGCAGTGGACATGGATTGTTTGGAAAAAATTCAACTAACGAACAACAACGGTTCTGGTTCAAAATATCTACGTTTGCTACTATTATTGATGTGTTTCCGGATGCCAAATGGATTGTGTTATGGTCGCTCCAGTGTTGGTGATGTGCAATGGAAGTTGCTAGAACTTTCGGCATCGTAATATTTGCTAACAAATTTCTGTACGAGTATAACAGTCTAATTAGTTTTTAGACTGATTTCAACCACTGCTTATAATGTGCTTATGAGGGCTTTTGATGCATATCGCGCGTTAATTTAATTGTGCCAGGTATGAGCTGGATTGAAATTTAATACGAAATGCGTTGAATTGAACAATGCAGTAGACTCGGTTCTCATAAGCTAATTGGATAGACCACGAAGTAATTTCTTCGTTACTAAACCAATCAACAATTGCTCGTCACAGGGAAGCTTCGAAGCCGCTTCGTCAAGCGTTCGACAGTCTAATTATTTTAATTTAACTGTTTTAAGTATCAAGTCTAGAAATGCTTCAAAAGACCCAATCAAACGAGTAAATCTCCACCGAACTTCCATCCGAGCTTGTCCTTATTTCGGCTTCTCTGTAATAAATCACTTCCAGTCCAGGTTACTTTTCCTTGGAGAGTTAAAACTAGACCACACGCAGGGTGCTGACGGCAAACGGGGCCAGAAACATCACTCGCAGCGTTCACATTGAATAAAATCAACAATTAATGAATCATGGTGTCAACGCCAGCAGACAGTCAGAGTGTAGCAAGCCCGGAGAGCACAAGTGGCAACACTCCAACGGCGGCCAATGAAGGCTTATAATTACGTGAAGTCCGTCCTGTCCTCCGTTCGTCACAATTCGCAGTTTCACAAATTCAACGCACCCGGCAGAGGCCAGAAATTATATGTGCATGAGGAGAATTATGGAATATAAATTATTACAGAACTGCAATAAATAATTTACCAGTGAAATAGTTTATGCGCGCGAGTTGGACTACAACCATTCGTATGTGCGTGACAGCCAATTTTTTGGCCTTGCTTCCAGTACGGATGGATTTTGAATCAGCCTTCCAGATATAGTTTGACTGTTTGGACATCGTTTGGTCATCGTTCGCAACGGCAACAGCAAAATCTGTCCGGAATGGAAGCTAGGAAAGGCCCCATCATAACTCAAAAACGTTGACCTCTAGTGGAGTCCAACTGGTTCTCCATTGCCATGTGCGATAGATTGGAAGCAGTCTACCGGGACGATTGGCAACATATTTGAATTCGAATCATCTCATTTTCGCCCATAAAACGGCGCTCGTCTGCACGGCTGCGAATAATTCCTCCGAATCCATTGACGAGAGAACGTCATTCGAGTTGAAGCACTCTTCAAACTTCGAGTCGGCCCCACCCTACCTTTCGATTTCGTCACGCGAGATTAATAAAATTGATAATAATAATAATTCCGGAGCAAATGTTGACAGTTAAAAATAAACGAGCCACAGGAGATAAATCATTGACGCGGCGTGAATTTCGACCGGCACTCAGACCGTTCGTCAGCTGACGGGGAACGAAACGACATTCATCATCCAGCATCCTAAAGTACCAGTAGGCCGAGCTGTTGTGATGGGGAACCAATCAACATACTGCTGCACGCTGATGACTGGCCAGGCGTTCGTTTCGTAGCTCGAGACCTGTACCCGGTTGTTGGGTGTTGACTGCGGGAATTATGAACCGTCCTCGTGAGTGAGAGTGGTTCTAGTTTGCTTGATGCGGGCGCATGATATCGATTTGATTCGAATTTCAAATTCCCAATATTCTTCTGGTAATCTATTGGGTGTAGAAATAGTGTTCGAGGGTATTCGAGGCTGTGATTTTTCCACGTCTTTTAGGTACAAGTTTTTGGAATTAGTGGTTTTAAGCTTTAATGAATTTCTACGAATTTTGGATTTGAAAATAAAACTCTTTTACTGCGACTTCAAAATTGCAAATAGCGTTCTGAAGGAACCTAATTTTATTGATAAAAAGCGACATACAAAGAAAGCAGTTTGGTTTGTAAAGAGTCATTGTTGAACTCAGAGTATAGGGTTTCAGGAAAGTTTGAGAATAAACACATGTTTAAAAAGGTCCAAGTTACGGGGACGGGACACGAGGCATATGGACGCTAGGCATATGGATGTTAGGCATAGTATGCTAGGCATACAGACGCGAGGCATAATGGATGCGAGGCATAATGGATACGAGGCATACTGCCAAAAGGCATAACGGACGCGAGGCCGAATGGACGCGAGGCCGAATGGACGCGAGGCCGAATGGACGCGAGGCCGAATGGACGCGAGGCCGAATGTACGCGAGGCCGAATGGACGCAAGGCCGAATGGACGCAAGGCCGAATGGACGCGAGGCCGAATGCGATGTTGTACGATCGCATGAGATCCAATAATGTAGTTCAGGTGTTATTATATTCCTACAGAGTTTAAGTTGGGTATAATACCTTTCTTGAAATCATGCGGCGAAGACGCATAATCGAGGGCAAGGAAACGAGGCGGCACTAAGCCGCCGTGGTTTCCGCAGTCCGAGCCGGCCGCCAACCCGCCGTCGGAAGCGGCGGCCTCTCGCACCCAAACGACTGATTTACTGGTTTGCTAGGTCTACTCAAACAGAGTTTTCTTCCCTTAATTAAGTCCGAACGAGCGGTAGCGAGTAAGGACAGCATTCGCTCGAACAGCGAGTCGGCCGAAGGCCGCGAATGTATTGCTTTATTAATGACACTTTGAAGCGAAATACATGTTATCGAATGCTGTGTAGATGATGACGACAATAACATATTCCACATCACTTCCCCTTGGCCTTGTGTCCTTTCGGCCTTGTATCCATTCGGCCTCGCGTCCATTCGGCCTCGCGTCCATTCGGCCTCGCGTCCATTCGGCCTCGCGTCCATTCGGCCTCGCGTCCATTCGGCCTCGCGTCCATTCGGCCTCGCGTCCATTCGGCCTCGCGTCCATTCGGCCTCGCGTCCATTCGGCCTCGCGTCCATTCGGCCTCGCGTCCATATGCCTCGTGTCCGTATGCCTGCCGTCCATTGTGCCTAGCGTACTATGCCTCGCGTCCGTATGCCTCGCGTCTATATGCCTAACGGGGTGTCATCCCAAGTTACAACATTATTCGAACGTTTGTTAAGGCGTATTTCGGTACAGTGCGGCTGCAAGGTTTCCATTGAAGTTAACCCGGACGAACACATACGATTCGCATAGATTCTCTAGGATTCCTCACATTGGATTCCTGAGCGTCCTTGAAAAGGATTCCTGAAAAAGAATCCTCAGGAATGCTCTGTATATGGCTCTAGGGTTCTTGAAATAAGAATCGTGAGTGGGAATCCTCCGGATCGTGTTTACGATTCTTTTCACGATTCCGTCACCGAGTTATAGGTATCCTGGGGATGGATTTTCTGCGTGTTAGTGAGGGAAGTTTTGTTACGAAGTGAAACATTTGAAAATAGCCAAAAGAGCTAATTTGCCAACTAGAATTATGTGGCAGGCTCTTGCAAACCAAGTTTATGATTCAATCGAGTCTTCGTCTGAATCCATACTGGAGCAAAAATTATTTTTTCAACTTTTACCGAAGTTTATGAACTAAGAGCATAATCAGATGGTCCTAATAGTCTCTACAAAATTGTTTGCCCGCTTGGGGTTGCCAGAGTGAGCAATGGAGCTGGCCTCAGAATGTTTTCTAGGCAGTGTAATCTTTTATAAGAAATATACTAACATGAAGAGTAATAATGAACCACAAATCGCTCTTTTCAATTAAATTGCTGTCAAAAATTCAAACTCACTTTTTTACCAATTTTTATCAAAACCCTCTCAGCTGGTCTGGAGGTACGATGTTGGCCCAACAAGTCAGTTATCGTAGGTTCGAGTCACGGCTTGAAGAGACTGTTAGTGTCAGTAGCGTAGCGCTAGCCCCGCAGTTGGCTGCGAAGTCTGTGTATAAAAAACAGAAGGTCGAGTTTCGAATCGGAATGTAGCCCCAAGACATTGCTTTTTTTACCAATAAGAAGCTTTATTTGATTCCTTACAAAAAAAAATTGGTTTGCGAAAAAGTAAATGACAAAATAATTAATCCCGATATTCTTCAAAACAAGCATTTGAAACTGGACTTCAAATAGGATCTACAAAACTTAACCAAATTTGTCCTTGAAATGGACCTGTAACTTGAGTTAAAACTTGACATTAAACTAGACCAGAAAATGTCACTGGAATTGGTCTAGAAGATAGAGCTGAAACTGAGCCAAAACTGGACCTGTATTCTATCCTCAAACTGGTCCCGAACATGACTTCAAAATGAACCTAAAGAAGGACTTGAAACTTTACCTAGGAGTACACTTGAAACTAGAACCAAACTGGGCCTGGAACTTAAGCTGAAACTGGACCTTGAACTTGACCTGATAATGAACCTAAAAGTACACCTGAAACATGACCCGAAACTGGGCCAAATTCAGACCTGAAACAGGACCAAAATTAGTCTTAAGGACTGGGCCTTTAAATTGGAACTTGAACTGGACTTAAACCTTGTCCTTAAACTGGATCTAAAACTGGACTTTAAACGTGTTTTGAATGGATCTAAAAGTAGATCTTTACAAGGATCTTATATCGCACCTTGCACTGGAACAAAAACTAGACCTAAAATTAAACGTATAATCTGGTTCTAAAACTAACCTTTAAACTAAACCTAAAACTGGTCCTAAAATTTGACTTCCAAATGGACCAAAAAGTGGACCAAAAACTGAACCTAGAACTGAAGCTGCAACTATAAACATAAACTGGATCTAAAAGTGGACCAGGAACCTGTGCTGGAAAGTGGACTTTAGAAAGTATAAGATACTTCGAGATTCGAGATTCGAGATACCTCGCTGATTCGAGAACTGGACCTAAAACTAGACTTTAAATTTTCCCTTAAACTTGTCCTGGACTTGAAACTTGACGTAAAACTTGACTTGAAACTGGACCAGAAACTGTAGCTGGAATTGGTCTTGAAGATTGAGCAGAAACCGGACGTAAACTGTACTCAAATCTTATACTCAAACTGGTCCCAAAACTTTACTACAAAATAAACAAAAAGAGGACCCACTACTTTACCTAGTACCAAGCCTAAAATAGGTTTAAACTGGACCTAAAACTTGCGCTGAATATGGATGACCTGAAGTTGAGCCAGAAAAAAATCTGAAATTTGATCCGGAACTGGATCTAATTTGGACCTGAAACTAAACCTGTAACTTGACCTGAAACAGGACCAAAAGTGGAGTTTGAACTAGATCCAAAACCAAACTTTGAAATTGTTTTGAATGGATCTCAAAGTGACTCTTTAAAAGGATCTCAAGCTGAGCCGAACTATGAATGGACCTTAAAGTGGGCTGAAACAGAACTTAAGACTTGCCCGGGAACTGGACCTAAAACTAGACCTTAAAGTTTACCTGAAACGGGACTTTCAACTTGGCCTGAAATTAAACTCGAAGCTAGACCTTAAACTAGACCAAATGTAAGCCTTAAATTGGATAAAAACTGAACTGGGGCTGGAAATAGAAATATAATCATAAGCCTCTATTGGAACTTAAACTGGACCAAAATTGGATCTCAAACTGGACCTGAAACTTATGCTTAAACTGGACTTACAACTGGACTTGAAACTTATCCTTAAAAAATTCCTAAAAATAGCCGTGGGAAGGATCTAAAACTAAACCTAGAGCTAGACCTGAAACTAGAAGCTTAAACTGGACCTAAAATTTGGCATGAAACTGGACCTTAAAGTAAAATTAGACTTGAAATTTCCCCTAAAACTAGATTTTTAACAGACCTAAGACTCGACCTAAAAGTGGACCTAGATCAGGATAAAAAAAAAAACACCCTAAACTGGCCCCAATTTTTACCAAAAACGGCACTGGGAACTTGACTTGAAATTTGACGTAAAACCGAACTTCAAACTTATCCTTGAACCGAACTAGATAATAAACCAAAACGGACCTTATACTGTACCAAAATGGGGTCTAAAACTGATTCTCAAACTGCACCTTAAACTGAAATTGAAACTTGTTTTGAAAATGGACGTAAAAAAACAGAACTAGAACTAGACTTAAAACTAGACCTATTAGCTATCGAAAACTGGACCAAAAATTATAGTTAAAACTGGACTGGAAATTTAATCAAAATTGGATCGTAAACTGGACTTGAAACTTGTCCTGAAAAGTTTTGAGCTTGAGCTTGAACGACCGCACATTTCGTAGTTGTTCCTCCGTGATCGATCTGAGCTAGTGAAGTTGCACAAGGAACCACGTAAATGGCTACTTGGGGTTAGTTTGCCATCTTCATTGTACAACAATTCAGTAACTACAGCTTTGTATAGATCGATAACGGCGCCGGCCACGTCCTAACGATCATTAGGGTAGGAAAGGATATTGTAAGGAAAGAAGTGTAACAGCCGTTGTTGTCGGATACCGAGTTTACCTCTGCATCCCCACGACTGTGACGGAAAGGAAAGGTTGTAACACCGCGGTAAGTGACGAAATCGAACTATGTTGCGCGCGAAGTTAGTCTATTACGAAGACGAACGAGGTATATTTAATGTCAGTCACCGCGAATATATACGAGCGGCGCGCGACAACCATCCACCAGCCACCATCCAATCCCGAATACTCTCGAGAAAGCAAGCGCACTCCGGAAGACGCGATTTTTTGAGAGGTATACATTGTGTAGTTATTAAACCAATCACGATATTTATCAACCGAATTCGGTTTCCGACACGCTTTCATAACGTAAATACCGTAAACTGAGGTGACTTTGATCAGTGGGATGACTTTGATACCCTACCACTTTTTTGGAATTGTGTTAAAAAAGCGCTCGTAGTGCTTGGGATTTGTTGTAATTTCCACTGATTATGTTGATATATGTCTGCATTGCTACTATTCATCTACTTCCTGCTATTTTAAGATTGTGTTTTTCATGCTAAAATATTAATTGAATATGAAGTGTATTTTCTGGCGATTTTTGTTGCATACAAACAATCGGTTCAAGCAGATTCAAAACAACAAGTTGCAATACGTAATTTTTTTAAATTTTGTTTCCAGATAGTACACACTAAGTTGACCCTGAAAACGGTCTAAAGTTGATCCTATAACTGGACTTAAATCAGGTCCTTAAACTGGACCTAAAACTTGAGCTGAAACTGAACCTGAATCATAACCTGAAAATCATCCTTAATCAAGAGCTAAAACTGAACCAAAAACTGTACTTGAAACAATACCAGGTTATGTTTAAAAAAGCGGATACAAAAGAGGTCCTGAAACTGAACCTGGAACTGGACCGAAACTTCACTTGCAACTAAACTCAAAAAAGGACCAGAATTGGACCTTGAACTTGGCCTCCAACTTGATCTAAAACCAAACCAAATAAGACTCTTAACCAGACCTGAAACTTGACCGCAAACTTGACTTGAAAATGGACCAGAAACTGTAGCTAAAATTAGCCTTGAAGATTGAGCTGAAACTGGACCAAAATTGAACCTGAAGCTTATTCTTAAACTAAACCTGAAACCAGACTTCGAAATGAACCTACAATTTTACTTTGAATTTAACCCAGACCTGGACCAGAAACTGAACCAAAATTATATCTTAAGCTTGACTTTAAACTTCACGTTAAACCTGAAGATGAACCCGAAACTAGGCCTGTAACTTAAAATGGGCTCAAGGATGTTGATTTATAAAAGTGGACCCCTAAGTGGAATAAATTTTAACTTAAAATTGGACCTGATATTTCGCCTGAAACTGGACCAAAGTAAGACGTATAACATAACCTGAAATTCGACGTGAAAAAGACCATGAATAGAAACTATGGTTTCACAAAAAACTGTACTTATAACTGGATTGAATAGTTTATCTAAAACCATACCTTAATTGGACTAAAATTGGACCTTGAACTAAATAAAATCCTTGAAACTTGTCCTGAAAATGATCTAAAGCTGTACCAAATTGGACCTGAAACTGGACCAAAATTGGACTTCAAACTAGAGCTGAAATATATGCCTTAACTGGACCTAGAACTGAATTTGAAACTTGTCTTGAAATAGGATTAAAAATTAAACCTTAAAAAGGATTTAAATCTGAACTTAGAACTGGACCATGAACGTGATCTGAAATTGAATCCAAAACTTGACCTGAATTTTTACAGAATGCTGAGTCGCTCGTTTTAATTTTTGGATAAATGTTTAATTACAGCAACAATGTTTTAATGGTAGTTTTTAAGAGTTCCAAGAAGCCAGAGAGAAAAAAAACCCTGAGCCTAACATTATTAACTCACTTTAAGAAATCTTGGGATTTGAAAATTAATTGTTTCTTGTGGGTCTGTACGATCCTTCTCAACAAACAAACGAATTCTATAATTCAAACGTTTGAAAATAAAAAGAAATCGAAAAATTACAAATCTGGAATTTTACAAGACTTTTATGCTTTACGTTTCTATTGTCGTATAATAATTTTGACGCTCAGGTTCATGGATTTGGAGTTGCCGTTTTTATTATCTTGAAATTTCGGAAAAAAAAACAAATTGTTTCATTCATGAAACCTTACATTGGACCTAAAACTCGGTCTGAAACTAGGCCCAAAACTTAACATCTAGGTTGACCGGAAACTAGACCCAAGACTTAATTTGGAACTGGATTTAAAACCTAGGCTGAGAGTGAGCCTAAAAGTTGACCTCGAATTGGACCATGAACTGAATTTGAAACAGGATCTAAAACCAAATCTTAAAAATTGGAAATTGTACCTGATATTGAATCTAATACTGGACCAAATACTGAACTTGAAACTGTACCTTGATTTCAAACTAAACTTCAAAAATGACCAAAAATTTAAACTGAAACTAGATCTGAAATTGAATCTAATACTGGACCTAAAACTCGGTCTGAAAGTTGTCCCAAAACTGAACCTCAAACTGGATCTTAATCTGGACCCAAAACTTTATTTCTAACTGGATTTGAAGTTTAAGCAGCAAGTGGACCGGAAACTGGTCCAAAAATTGGACCTAAATCCAAAACTGGATCAAAACTAGATCTTTAACTGAACCTTATACAAGACTCGGAACTAGAGCTGAAACTGGACCTTAAATTGAATCTAACACTGGACTAAAACTTGATAACTGGACCTGAGAATAGGCACAAAACTAAACCACAAGCTGGACCAAAGATTAAATTTTGAACTGCGCTTAAAACCTAAGCTGGAAGTGTACCTAAAACTGGGCCTAAAATTTGAATATGAAATCGAATCTTATACTAGACTTTAAATAAATGATTGGACCAGAAACTAGAGACGAAACTAAACCACAAACTGGACCTAAAATCCAATCCTAAGTTCTTCTGAACGCAAGTTTAACTTAAGTTGGAAGTGTACCCAAAATTGAACCTTATCTCGACCTAAAACTAAACATAAAACTAAACCTTTAACAGGATCTAAACTAGAGCTGAGCAAGATCGCGCCAAATGACCTATGGTCGAATATCGACCATTTTTGATTTGAATGAAACTTTGCACACGTATTTGGCTTAGCAAACTGAGCATTTTTCACAGATGGAGAGATTTTTTACACCCATGAGTTACATTCGAAAATGGCGTATGCCTTTTTATTCGAAGCATTGTATAGTTTTGATCAAGCATTCCAATGAACGTATGGTTTTTGCTGGAGAACCATGGACAAGTTAAGAAAAACGTGTATTTTCCTAAATAATTATAATTTTTCGAGCTTAAATTAGGAATAACTCGAAAACCGATGCCTTTAGAATGTTTACTACCAAGACCTTTTAGATTTAAAATGACTCTCCGCATCTTTTAAAATCATCAGAATACAAATATTTTGAAAAATGTTAGAATTAGAATTTTCATAAAAAAATTAATCTACCATAAAAAAATTATTTTTCATTTCTCCATCCTGGACTTTTTTTAAAAAGTTGCGTATTAACGTCAAGTTTCTTAGAAAAAAAAATCAACTCTTTTTTTTAAATTGAAATATAATGTTTTTTTTTAATTTTTTTTGGTCAAAAAAATTTTTTTTGTAGTGTATATTTTTTTTATGATGCATTTTCGATTCGCAGTTTTTCTATACAACCAACGGTTTCTGGGCTACAATGCTTCGAATAAAACCTATGCCAAAAGGCATACGCTCTTTTAGAATGTAACTCATGGGTGTAAAAAATCTCTTCACCTGTGAAAAATGCTCAGTTTCCTAAGCCAAATACGTGTGCAAAGTTTCATGCAAATCAAAAATGGTCGATTAAATTTTCGCGTATTTCCAGGCGATTTGAAATGATTTTGCTCAGCTGAAACTTAATCTTAAACTAGTCTCAAAACTTATCTAGAAACCTTAAACTGGACGTAAAATTGAATTAATTACTGAATCCAAGACTGTACCCTAAACAGGACTTGAAATTTGAACTGAAACTTAACCTTAAACTAGATCTAAAAATAAGGCCTTAAACTAAATTCTCAACTGGACCAAAAACTTAGTCTCAAACGAGACCTGAAATTGTATCCTGAATAAGACCTCAAACTGAACCAATAACGGAATCTAAAACAAAAGCTGAGATTTTACCTGAAACGGGACCTGAAAATGTATCTAAATTAGACATGAAACTAAACCTGTATTTGGACATTTTTTTTTCATTTGTCTAAGGGGTTTTGAGTAGAAGCGCTATTGCGAAATAGGTATGGTTGTCTTTTGTAGCCTCTAACTGTACCTTTACCTAGACCTAGAACCGAGCCTGTATTTACACCAGTCAAGTAAAACATTCCAAGCTGCTCGGTTCAATATTTCATAGAAGTTTTGTTACATTAGCAATGTTGTAATTGTTTCTTCTTAAAGTTCTAAACAACAGTTCCAGCGTATTTCTTCAGATAACAGACCTAGACCCAAAAATTTCCGTCCCTCAGGTCCTTAGATTTACAATAAAAATAATAATTTTTATATTTTGTTTGGTAAGCCTTTTTCCTGTTAAAGCTGTCATTTTTGAATCAAGAGTTATTCAAATATTGCATTATTATTTTTCAAAGCACGAATTCGTGTAGGTAGGAATCATAGAAAAAAAAATTAAAAACTTCAGGCTTCCGAAATTTCTAAAGTTTATAGATAAATACTACGACAGTTCTACAGGTTGACTAAGGTTCATTTTTGAGGATTAATCAAATGCTATATAAATTTTGTAATGAGTTTAAAGTATAATTTTTGATGATTCAACATCCGACAAAATCATTTTCACTTTTTCCAGCTTCTATTTTTTTACACTGCGGTAAAACCAATCAAAATCATATGGGATGCAGTTGAAAGAAACTAAATATTTAGGCTAGCATTAAATTTTGATCGATATTATTTATCATTTCAATATTTCAACTTTTCAACTATACAACTTGACAAAGGAAACAAAAAACAATGAATTAAAGCATTTCAAAGCCCAGACAACAAAATGACTTAAAACTGCCACATTTTTTTCTAATAAATTACTTTAAAATCAAATAACTCCTTCAAACAACCTGTTTCTAACATTTCCTTTTCTTTTACTATCCTTTTCAGGTAAGTTTCCCATCTCCACGCGCTCGTAAGTAAGAAAACCATTCATTTCATCGTCTGATTTATTTGTCTGCTACTCTCCGAAGCGACAAATCGTTTGAATTGTTTCGCTGGACAGACCAGAAATAGCCTCTGCACGCCAGCGAAGACAGAATCAGAGCGGGAGCAAAAAAAAAAAACAAAATTAATTGGGTGACTAAGACTCACCCAGCCTGAACTTTCTTTCAACTAAATAACTTTCCCCCGGGTTGCAAAGCGGCGGTTCCATTAGAAGACTTCCATCGCTCCCACAACAGCCCAGCCGAAAGGCTAACCATCTATTGGCACGCGACCCGACCCGACCCGGTTTGCGCTTCGAGAAGCTTTTAAGCTTAATTTAGAAAATCCACTCGTACACGGACACCCACAGCCATGGTCAGACTAGGTTCTACCAGCGGCACCAAGTCACCTAGCTGCGTTGCTGAGAAGATGGTTGGCTAATCCCAGTCGGAAATGTGATCCTTTCACCCATTCCTCTCCGGTCAGTGGAAGCTGGGATACACTGCGCGTAAGAGGACAATAAATTCTAAGTCCTTTGCCAGTTGCATCGAGGGGTGTTTTCATTTGCGGGTGGAGTTCAGCTAGCGTTCGATCTGCATACCCAACCCGATGATGGTGCAGAGGAGATTAGTCGGGTCGAACTACTCTTTGGGTGCTGCTTGCCGTGGCAGCCGAGCTCAGAAGCTTACATTAGTATAAGGAAAAGCAATAAACCATTCGGAGGTTTTGCTGGGGAAGTTTTATGGCTGGATTCGAATGGTAATACCACTGCTAAGGTAGCACTAAGCTAACGAACAGTAAATATTAAAGCATGAGTTAAACGATTTGACATAAATTGACAGTTTCGAGAATTAGAAATTCATTTGCTTGAGAGCAATATGCTATGCTAAACTTAAACCACTCGAGTGGCAGTGGCAAATAAAACGGTCGAACGGCGGCACAACAAGTGTTTTAGCAGAAAAGTGACACTCGCCTGGCTGGTAAATAAAATATATTTATTCCTGGTTATTCAAAGCCGCATAAATTTATAGCAATGCATGCTTCACATTTATAACCTCGGTTCCTACACTGGCTTTGGAACACACAATGGCCACGGCCAGGATTCCTAGCCGCTATAAACAGCGCAGTCCAGTTTATACTCCGGCGAGCTTCGCGTACTCGTTAGCTCATGGCTGCTATAGCCACGGTCTGGCAAACGAGTCCTTCGCCCGGATCAATGGCATTCGCGTCGAATTCTCCACATTCTCCAGTTTCTGCTACGTTTACCATTGCGAAGTGGAATATTTGCGCTTGTTTATTCACGAATAATGTCCCAACTCTCGTTTGTTTGTTTGCTTTACTCTCCTCCTTCACTTTTTTTTTTGCTTCTTCACCAGATTTCCCATGAAACGACACTCTATTTTGACATCCTTGGCGCGGCGCGCTTCGGCGGTGTTCTCGAAACACAGTCAAGAGAGCGCGATTTCACCCTCCTCCTGTCCATGCAACCATCCGCCAGCCGAACAATTTCCACTCTACAGCACTGTGGCGGCAGTAGCATAAGGGTTGTTGTTTCAGGAGCTCTGCGGTGGATTTGTTGGCGTTCGATTTTTTTTTCATCGTCATCATCATCATCGTCTTCTTCTTCTATAGCACTACACACAGTCAATCGAACGGAGAGTGGTTCCGTGGCTCTGTTTCGGATCGGGTACCCGGCATGCCGCGACAGAAGCACCCTCGTCGCTCGGTTGGAATCTCTTCGCCGAATTCAGTGGTAGTGTAATAGAATTCAAATCGAACGACAACATTCGGATTGGAAAATCTGGCGGCAAGTAGAATGAGGGTGCTGGGAGGGGGTGGAAATGAGCCCTGCTGTGAGGAGGGAGAGTGCAGATTTTGACTGTTGCACAGTGAGATTGGTCTTGATACAAACGGTCGAAATTCTCGGTTTTCGAGATAGTTTCTTGAAATGTTTTTTGACATTTACGTTGTAAAGTCAGAGCATTAAAAATACATAACCTTCGAAAAAGTTACAGGAGTATAAATTTCATGAACTTTTTTCAAAGATACAAAGTATTTGTATCGTAAGACAAACGAGTTTCAGGTGAGCTCCTGTTACTTAACAACTTCAGAAGTCAGCTTGCTAATGGAAACAAATAAGACAGGAAATTTTTCCAATTCCAAAACAATGTTCATGTTTCACTAAAAAAAAATTCCCATCAAAAAGATTTATATAACACAAAAGAGTGCCATTTCTCTTTTTGTTTAGCGGTTCGTGATTCTCCATCAGCAGTAAAAGTTAACCAAAATGTGTGACCAATACTATATTATTCATTTACTGAAACAACTTCATTACATAAACAAAATCAGAATAACACCAAATTTTATAATTCATGTATCAACAAAACATCATGAAATAAAATTCAACAAAGATGTATAACCATACGCTACTGGACAATAAACAAACAAACAAACAATTTTATTTTCACAATTCAATAGTTACTTTTAATTTTCGATTAATTTTCTTGCAAAAAAAGCTTCCGTTTGAATTCAAACTTTACAGTGCATTTTCTAGGCTCAAATTTTCAATGTTCCTAGTACGAATGCTTTGCAAAAGTGATTTCTCAAGAGCCTTTCAACACGAAATTGCTATTAAAATCATTTTAATTCACTGGAATATGTGTATTTTGAAACATGTTGGAAATTAGAAAAAAAGCTCTGTAACGCAACAGAAAGCAAAATTTGATATGAAAAAGAAAGGAAATGAGAACACAGGGACATCAAATCATAAAAATACCGGAAATGCGAGCAGTCTTTAGTCAATAAACTAATTAATTCAAAAAAAAAGTGCATGAAAAAGATTGATGGCATTGCACTATAAGTAATGGTACACACCAGAAAGAGTAAATGAAAAATGAACAAATTAATTCGGTATTAGGAACTGAAATTAAACTGTTAAGAAATGAGGGAGCGAAATAACAAAAAGATATACAGATAGAACTTAATATAAGAATTAGAACCTTGAAATGTGCAAAAGAAAGGTGAAGAAATTCGAGAAAGCAAAATAAATAATATCCATATACATACTCGACAGAAAAAATTAGAGAGACAAAAATCACATGAAAATTCAGCAAAAAATATGAGAGGATAAAAACAGATACACTGTAAACCAGTGCACGAATATAAGATAACAAAACAGAGGGAAAATCAGAAAACTATAATATAATAAAATTGCGGGAAAATAAACGGAAATCGAGGCAGAATTTAGGAATGTATAGAAGAAACAGGAAAAGACAAGATTATGAAAAATAAAAATCGCGAACGAAAACCTGTCAAATGCAGGGTATTAGGGGGCTCATTCAAAATCCTTTAAAGGGTGATAGGGGACCCTGTTTGATGAAATTAGGAGAAACAAAACTGACTCAGTATTTATTAAAAGAGAAATAAAACTCATATTAGGGAGAAAATAAATGCTCCCTGGAAAAGTACAGCTGAAAAAGATTGAAGAAAAAAAATGGTAAAAAGAAATTGAATATGATAACAGGTTATTTATGGACTAATCAAGAAAAAAGAAACGATAAAAATATGAAAAAATGGGAAAAATGGACAAAATGGAGATAGAAAGATTAGAAATATTTTCAACCAAACCTACCAATAAGGGAGAGTTGCAAAAATACGTCTCATTTAAACAAATATAGAGAAATAGAAACAATACAAATTAAAGAAAACAAAACAGCGAGAAACTCAAAAAAAACCTTAAAATGAAATAACAATATAAAGAAAAAGAATCCAGGTAAATGGTAAATTGAACTAAAAGAAATAAGGAATTGAAAAGTACTAGCAAAAAAGGACGTGATGGATGTGTGAAAAATTAAGAGCATAACATGAAAAAAGGAATATATAGGATAATTTGACATGCAGTGTACTGTCCAGGACTCCTGTCGGAACATCTAATATTCTACTTTAGAAGAAGCCTCAATGCTCAGTACGCAGGGTCAAGTGAACTCACGGAATATTTGCTAGAACAAGATTTACTTTATTAAATAAATTCAACCTCATTACACCCTATCGAAAATTATCAGAGAGAAACAATTCTCTTGTCCGATTCTTCATTCTGTCCTTTTCTATCCGTATCGCTTCTAATTACTTCCTAAGTACTTTGTTATTCTTATATTTGCTTTACATAATCGTGGTCATACATCCGTTATTTTGTCCTTCGATTTAAGGCATGTTGCTATTTTTTTTTTCATGCAGAATAGCACCCCAAATGTCGTCAAAGTTCTCATAAAAACACTGAAGTTGCTAGGTGCTTAGCATACACGCGCGCAGCTACTGTTTCGTCTGATGGCTGTGAGAATGGAATGTCGCGAATTTTTCAATTCTAGAAAGGAAACTCGTGCATCAAGGGCATGAAAATGATACTAATTCAAAAAATGCCTCGAGTGTCTGATATGTTTATTGGAATGTAATGTAAAAAGTCTATGAAAATGAAATGTTTCCAATCCCGGAAATTTGGCCGGCTCATCTCCTTCCACTCATGAGCCGTGAGTCATCTAGAAAAGATACGCCGTTCAGCTGCTGGCTTATCAATATAGTTCACAAAAATATCATAATTAAATATAATACAAATGAATATTAATGCAATAAAATGTTTAACAAATTTATATTAGAAACGAATAAAGAGATATATATGTTGAAAACAAGATTATGAAAAGTGAAAAATAACGAACCAAAAACTGACAAATAGAATGAAATGAATGCAATAAAAAGGAATGAGGAAAGTAGATTTTTTGTAAAGAATTTATTATAATAAAAATAAATACGAAAGAAACAAATTTAAGAAAAAGAAATTGGAAAAAACAGCAAGGGTCATTGCACATTTCGTTTCGAGTAACTCGAGCTGAACTAAATGATCACTGGTGGACGTTATGTTTCGGTTTTCGTATTTTTCTCGACTTTGCGGGTTAGATGAGCCGAAGGACAAATTCTTTTGAGCTTAAAGCAAAACTGGCAGTATAAGACGTGCTCGGAAATAGCGAAATTCGAATCGAGTTCCACAATGCCACGTCAGGTTATTTTTTCATTAATTGCGAAAAGAGATATGTATCGAAACAATAAAAATGTGATAAAATGAAATAAGATGGAAAGAGCAGAATCATATTCGGGACAAATCCGAAACAACGAAGCAATCAAATAGGGAAATATTTAAGAATGAAAAGATATTAAAGAAAGTGAAAACAACAATCAATAGGAAAAATTAAAAAAAAAAAAAAACAAACAAACCAGAACAATATAAAAAAGACCATTGAATTAGAAAGAGGAATAAAAATTAAAAGAAGAAAAAAAAGTATCAATAATTTAGGAAAGTGAAAAAGCATTAATAAGAATGCTTCTGGACGGGAAAATTAAAAATACAAACAAAAAAACTGGCAGAAAATGTAAAAGATTGCTTTAAAAAGTATTGTAGTTGAAACTAGATATGAGCCTTAAACTAGACCTTGAATTTGACCTGAAATTGAACTCGGAATTGGACCAGAAACCGAACCAAAATTGTTTCTTAAACTGGAGTTGAAACTTGACCCGAAACTCGACCTAAAATTTGACCCTACATTGAACCTGAAGCAGGACCAAAAACTAGACCTTAAGCTTCACCTGAAAATGACGTAAAGATGTAGGTGCCTAAAAGTGGACCGCAAAGTGAACCTAAATCTGAACCTCAAGTTGAATTTAAAATTTTACCTGTAACTGAACCAAAACTAGAGCTGACACTGAATCCGAAATTTGACGTGAAACTATATCTTAAATAAGACCTATGACTTAACAAGAAACTGTAATTAACCTTAGACTTAAAACTTGTCCTAAAAAAACAGGCCAAATTGGACCTTAAACATAACCTGAAACTAACCCAAAATTGAACCTGAAACTGGACCAAAACTAGACTTTAAACTAACCAAAATTTGATCCCAAACTTGACCCGCAACTTGTCTATAACTGGACCCAAAATTGGATTTAAAACTTCCCCTTAAAATGGATCTGAAAAAGGACCATTAAAGAGATCTAAAACTATGCGTAGAATCAGATCTAAAAGTTGACCTGAAACTGGACCTTAAACTTGATTTGAAACTGATTCCGAAACTGGACCAAAATTGGACTTCAAGCTGGACCTGAAACTTATACCTAAACTGGACTTAAAATTGGGCTTGAAACGTGTCTTGAAAGTGTATAAGTGAACCTAAAACTGAACCTGAAACTAGATCGTGAACACGACTTCACCAAAAACTAAGTTGGACCTGGAACTAAACCTAAAACTTGACCTGAAATAGCTCTCAAAACTGTACCTAATCCCGGATCAAAATTAGACCCTCTACTATACCTCACACTTGACCTGGAACTGGATTTGAAACTCATCCTTAGCCTAGACATAAAACTGGACTTGAAACTTGTCCTGAAAATGAACCTATGAGCGGACCTTGATATGATCTAAACCTAAAACTACCCTATTCTGAACTGGGTCCATCAAAAGGATCTTAAACTGAACGATGGGACCTGAAACTGGACTTTGAACTTGACCTGAAATTTAATACGAAACTGGACCTTAACGGGACCAAAATTGAACCTCAAACTGGACCGGAAACTTGCCCTGAAAATTATTCTCAAACTGGACCAAAAACTAGACTTGAAACTTTACCTGAAACAAGATGTTAAACTGGTCCTTAGACTTGACCTGAAACTGGGCTTGAAACTGGAGCTGAACGCGACCTGAAAATGTACCCAAAAATGGACATCAAAGTGGACCTAACATTGAACCTAGCATTGGATCTAAAACTAGATGTGAAACTGGACCTTTAATTGGATTTAAATCTTGAGCCGCAAATAAACCTCGAACTGGACCAAATCTGGACCTGAAACTGCACCCAGAACTTGACCTGAAACCAGACCGAAAACCTTGAACCGTACCAGAAAATGGAACAAAAATGAGCCTTAAACTGGATCAAAATGGGACCTGATATTCATTCTCATACTGTCTCTAAAACTAGTCCTGTAAATGAACCTAAAAGAGGCCCAAAAAATGATAAAAAGTTGAACCTGGAACTGGACCTGAAACTAGGTTTAAAAGTGGTCTGAACTGGACCAAAAACATGAGCTGCAACTGCACCTCACACTTGTACTGTCAATGTCAAAATCAATGAACAAATGAAAATGCCACCTAATAAATACTCTACGTATCGCTCTGATTGGCTCATTTTATCCGTACACCATACGCTGAAAGTCAAGTGTAAGTTAGGGAACTGCTCCAATATTCATCTCAGCCCGTATATACATCTCATAAAACATTCTATTTTCTTTTTGAACCAATCTGCTAATCCATGAAATGGATTCTTCTTAGTTCACTTTGGATTCCTCATAAGGTATAATCCTCAAAAACTCACTTGAAAGCTCTAAATTTGATATTATAATTGGGCATCTGCACTCGAAAACTTATTTAATTCAATCACCTACCTCAGGAAACAAAATCCGCGCATTGTTATATACGGCTACAACGGGACTCGTGAAGCAGCCAACCGAAGTTTTTTCGTCACTAGCGAACCACTTTTTATTTTGATCACTAAACAAAAGCACTAAGAATACTTCAATCTCTGAAATATTCGCCTCAAATTTCCCAAAATAAGCTTGAATTAGCAGAAACATATGAGATGGATTTCTACAATTCTTAAATTTCAACTGTATTTTTACCTGTTTTCACTGCGTTGAAGAAATTCTAAAGTTGCCAAATCAGTTTCTGTTAATACGAAAAAATCATACCGAAAATTTTGAATTATTTCGACATATTTTACATCAATCGACAGCACTGCAGTGGTTGCCTACGTTACAAATTTTGCACGTAAACAACAACAGCGGATATCTAGGTGAGATGAATAATTTAGCAGTGATTCAAATTTTGAGATGGATGTGGAAGCGTTGTGAAAAATGGTTTGTTCTACAAAATTCAGGATAAATCTAGCTGATTCTTCTAAATATACAATGCTGAAGAATTCCATAAGAGCACGTAAGCATATTTAGTGTACTTGTTCGATGATTTCGTAAAAAATTGGTGTTTAATCCGTGCATTCTTCGTGAATATCGGTTTAATGAGATGAATAATGGAGCAGTTCCCCTATATCTGCTGATCTAAACTTCTTTTGCGGGAGCATTGATGTTTATTTGCGACATGATACAACGGGCATCTATGAGGCCAGTCATTATTTTACCAACCAAAACAGCTCCGAATATCTTCCGTCTTTTGGCCAGGCTATCCATACTTAGTAGACGGCATCTTTCTTCGTAAGGAGGTAGCTCTATCCTATTACGCCTAGGTTCAAACCGAAGGGGAAAACGTAGAAACCTTGACTGCCCAGATTCAACTCTGCTGATCCATATTTCTGCGTACCGGCTCCAAACAATAACAGATGATTCCAGTATAGAACACACAGCGAGAAGTATAAGGATTTTAGAAAATGTGGGTTTCTGAACTCTCTGGCGATTCGCATAATACGATTCAGGTTCTTATTTGCTTTTGAAATGATATTGAAATGTGCGTGGTACTCATGGAATGACATTTGATAGTCTAACAGCACACCAAGGTCTGTTACTACAAATGTACGACTGAGTAAGATTGAGTTGATTGTGTAGTTCCAAATTATTGAGTTTTTCACGATCATGGAACATGTTGTCCCACTAATGGTCAGAAGATTTTTGCAACACCAGTAGTAGAAGAGGTCAACGTACCTCTGCAGCTCCCGACGATCAGCAATAGACTTGAGTGACATCATAAATTACGTAACGCAAAAAAACTCAATTTTTGGCCCCCCATCCCCCATATATAACGAAAGGTAACGCCAACACCTACCCCCGCCCCCTCTACAATAAAAAATACGTTACGCTGTAGAAGAATTTGATTGTGTTCTTGTGTTACGTAACGCAGATCTTACCTCTCCCCTGCCCTATGTAACAAACCGTAACGCTCAATGATACCTGCTTCCCCTATCAGCGTACCGATAAAGATTGATCTGTAAGATAAGACTTCATCCAGTTAACAAGAGGATTGGATAGCATCAGCAACACAATCAAATGCTGCCTTCAAATACAAGCTACATAGCTTCATGCGCGTAATACAAAGTGAAATAAACTGCAGCAAGTTTATTTTTGTCGATCGTTCGGGATAGAAGCTTTGCTGATCCTCAGAAATGTACGGTTTAGCAGCACGTGATATAAGGTTTCCGAATAAGATTTTAAGCAGCTTGGAACTTGCACACAACAAGGTTATACCACATATTTTAAATTATAAATAAAACAAACTTACTTTTCCAGCTTCTCTTTTTTCATACTGCGTAAAACTAATCAAAATTTTATGAGGGACAGTTGAAAGTAACTAAATACTTGATAATAACTAAGACTGTCCAAAATTATTTGAACCGTCTTTTTCAAGGCTGATCCCACTGTGCACCGCCTCCGGATGAAGATTCCAGCGTTTTATCGAGAGCGCCCACAAGTAGAGTATTATTGTCTACTCAATAATTCTACGGTATTTATTTATTTATTTGTAGAAGTACTTTTGCCCTATTATTTCCGCTTTCCGGTACGTACTGTCGTTGGGCCCTGTCCTAGCAGCATGTGGATGCGCCTTCAGGGCGAATAATTGGTGGTGTTAGCTTTGAAACTTTGTGGTACGACCAACAACCGGTTTTTTATGACAATCCGATGGTTCAGAAGCAAAAGAGAAAGACGAAACTAGCAATTCAATCGACGATAATGGAAATCGGAGACGAATCCCATGATGTTTATAGCTTTATTGCGGATGTAAAATTTAACTCGCATCGATTTGATGCTTTAAATTGGTAGTAAAATACTTAACTTGTCAAACAAGATTCTTCCGTCGCAAACCTTGTTACAAAACTTACATCCAGTGAAAAAAAAAGAAATCTGTCGCAAACAGCACTAAATCAATTCCTGCTAGTAGCTGCTAGCTGAAAAACAAACAACATCTTCGCACGATGCTATCGAACCAACTCCACAGGGAACCATCCCGCAGGGTTCATTAGTATAATACCCAGCGCAATACTATCAGCTGCGGTCCTCTGCTCCTGTTCACGCTCCTCTCTTTCCTGATCCCAGCGGCAGATTATCCGCAATTACTTCCATTTTCGCATAGGAAAACCCGGCAGCACCTCCCCTCCTGGTCCCCATCTGCCCAGCAGGGAGCCGAAAGGCGATCAGAAACAATGACCTGGAAATCACTGTTCGTTTATCACACCACCCAGAAGCCAGAAGTGCAACCGTTTTTTTTGCCTCCCATCCTCACTCCCGATATTATTACACGAGGAAAATTTATTAACTTCGTTGTTACAAGACGAAAACAAGATAATAAATTATCGTAACTTTGGGTCTCGCCGGGACCTCATGTTTTTACTATCTGTTTCCTCCCCTTCAGCAGCCAGCATCCATTGGACACAGCATCCGCACACGGCACGTGAAATTGAAGCCCGATATGCCTAACCTGTTGTTGTGTTTTGCGTCGTCCCTTCCCCCGTCCGTCAGGAGCCGCCAAAGATTGCACATACACACACACAACCTGTTCTGCGCTGTTGCTCCAAGTCCACGGGACCGGAAATGGAATTAAGATAATTTTATTACCGCCCCGGTTTGCTTGGCAGAGGCACAGCACCTTCAGCGGGTGTCGTCGGGCGGCGCAGACGAGGCAATAAGAAGCGGCAAAACGAGCGAGCATGAAATTGACTTCGTGTCTTGCCCCGAAATGGTGGTGGTCTGGTGTCAGGATGTGTTCGATTTGATGGCTGGCCATGGCAAGCGGAACGGAAGTGTCTCGGAATTGCTGCTCTTGTACGTGTCGTTTAGGGAGTCACACTTCTAATCAAATCCCGCTGCCGAGAGTTTTCGACGGTAATCAATAACTTGTAACCGGAACTTGATTGGATTATCGCCGCCGGTTGCGGAACGCAGCGCGGACAGGCGGGCGGACGTTTCTGGTGACACTTTTACTCCGAAAGTAAATGTTTTCCCGCATAAACTTATTTTGTACGCGAAAAGAAATCGTAAGCTAGAGCTGACAACCGCAGCTTTGCGCTGTAAAAAATATATGTATTTCAGTTGTTGGGGAGCTATTTGTTTTTTTGTTCACTTCAAAGCCGATACCCGTTGTTGACCTCTCGTGGGTAACTTCACCTTGCAACCCGATGAAGCAAAAAAAAAAAAACTCTTAAACACGAGTGGTCTCCGGTCTGAATACTTCAATAGATTTCCCATTTCATTGCTGCCGGCGGCGGTGAGTGGCCAAGAGGGTTGTGAAAGCATAGTATCATAAAATTCAAAACCACCCTCGCAAAACATTTGGAAATAGTTTTTTATATCATACACAGCCATAGGAAAACAGTGGAAGAACCATTGCGGCACATTCTGGCAGGCGGTACAATTTTCATTTGCCGAAGAATCAAGCGAACTTTTACGGGTTTGATTACCGTTGGTTTTGGGATTCAAAAAGTTTTCATAAGCGAACGCTACTTATTGTTTAATCAATATAAACATCAAATTAGAATTGAAAAAAAATTTACCCAAACTTAGAGTGTCCAAAAACGTCAGTCGTAGCCTTTATAAGTTGCCATGCAAAGCAACATTTTACTATCACACAGTTCCGTTAAGCCGCTGATGATGATGTTAGACCACTGACGGCAACGACGACGACGATGACGGCGATTCCGACCACAGCTACTGGAGCGTTCTTCTATGGTTGACCACACTCGTCAGCTGGCTTTACTAGAGTACCACCTATACTGCTCCTGTAGAAGGGTTTTAGTTTTTCGAGTATCCACTACGCGGTTGTCCGGTCTCGTGGCAGTGGTAATTGTATCCTCGGTACGACGAACCGCCCTACGTTGTGCAGGGAAGGGAGGAGGCTGGATTGCTTAGGGATTTCCCCGAGAGCGGATCGCATCGACGGTCAAGTACCAGGCCAATGTGTTTCGTTTTGAGTAACCACTAGATTTCGATTGAAGTGGTCACGTGTGTATGTGTGCACTCGTATGGAGCCATCAGCCTGGGGTTTGTTGCTGGTTAGACACACGTCAACGAGTTTTTAGACGGCTTCAGCGCAATCCTTGTGGTCAACTCGAAGCCCGACGGTGGCCAGCTGTGTGGCCACCAAACAAGAACTAAAGGCTCGAGATCTGTTGGCGAACATATTGGCCGAGCTTCACTCTTGAATAACAGCGTTCCTCGTGGTCAGTGAAGTCGACGCCGGCTAGCGGTTTGTTGGCGTTATCCGGATGCAACTCGACAACTAGTGGAACGGCTTAGTGGTTATCAACCACGGGTTACAAGTGATTTTGTTTTTGTTATAGAATAAACGCAAAATTCGCATCACGTCTGGGTATATCAAGAAAAAAACCTTCATTTTCTACAGATCACGGGTAGCGACCCGAACCCTAATCATCCCAGCTAGAAAAGCTTTTACTCAACTGAAAGCTTTCATTCGTCATTTCCCATCCATTTACCAGCCACAAAGAAGGAAAAAAAAAGTTTAATTATTACCTCCACGCGCATTCATTCTAAAAACCGCACAATTACACTTAATGAAGCTTTCTTTGTGTTTCGCCACTAGTGCAGTGTCTTACTTGGAACTGGTCCATTTCTCGTCCGCTTCCCGTCAGTGCAGTGGCCAATTTCCGACGTCGTTTAAGTTTTTTTTTTTCCTCTACTTGTTCTATCTTCTATGCTCATCAAGAACAGAAATGTCGTGACGGTCAGGTTCCACTCTCCATAGTTTCTCTGCCCTACTGTCATCGTCTGTGATCGTCAGTTCATCAGGGAAATGAAGTGTAGGGATTTTTAGTTGAAAAAAAAAACTGATGGAAGTAGTCACTAGGCACTAGTCGCAGTCTGTGACCACTGTCCGGAGAAACGAAGAAGAAACTTTTAACTTCTAGCCAGCCTGAGTGCCTTTTTTATTTCAATTGAATTTATTCATTCATTAAACTTATCTATGAGCTCTCCCTTGCGTTATTTCACAACAATAGGCACGCTATTTCTAATAAAAACTTTTAAATAAATATATCTCCTTCAGGTGGCCTAATGTTGAATATCGATTTATTCGATTCGGCTATCGGAAACGAAGACATTTTGTCAATCATTTTATGATATTCCAGAGTATCGAAAAGAGTTGAGAGCTTGGCATTTTGTGTCAATAGATCATACAGACAGACAGACAGAGCTGCATTTTTATATGTTTAGATAGTGACGCTCTGACCGGTCGCTTTCAATTGCAAAGCATTTGTGTCATTTTCGAGCACTTCGTGAGTCACATGAAAACTACTCGGAAGCGCTTGCTTTGATTTTGACAGCTGAAAGACTTGAAAATGAAAGCAATGATTTTCAATTGAAAGTGAAGATTATTATGCATCGTACACAAATTACGTAACGCATGAAGGACAGGAGGGGAGTTGAGTGTGCGTTATTTATTGTTACATAGTGAGGAAGGGGGTGGGGGTGGGGTGTAACTGAGGCAGTTTCGCATCTCAAAATTTAAAATTTAGGGATTGGGACTTTCAGCGTTACGTTATTTTAAGGGGGGAGTCATATCGAACGTTTCTTATTGTTACATAGGGGGGAAAGAGGTTTAAAATCTAGATTTTTAGCGTTACGTAATTTGTGTACGACACCTTAGCGTCACTCTTACATGACGATTCTCAATTGAACATTAAATGAGCGCTGACGAAGACAGGGGGCTTCCATATTCCTTCACGCATATATAGGGAAGAGATAGAAAAGAAAATCGTGACGATATGAAACGGAGGACGCCAACACCAGTTTCACAGTTATCAACAGCAAAAAAAAATCTGAAGTATTGATCGGAACTTGCATGACGTATTTAGTGAATGCCATTGGCGTTCTAACTGCGGCTTGCGGTATTAGACAACTATCATCCAACGACGCGATACTGTGCTAATTTCAATGGGTTCGCCACAGAAGGCAGAATCACGAAAGGCAGAAGCACGAAAGGCAGAATTATGAAAGGCAGAACTCTATGACCGTACACACAAGGCAGAATATTTCAAAAGGCAGAATTTCAAAGGGCACGAAAGCCAGAATCACTGGTAGCTAAACCTAACTCACGATAGGCAAGTGCATGATGACAAATTGGTGCGAATCCTGGTCACGGTATCAAAGCTGCTACTCTACCTTTATTATTTAATATTATTTGGTAACCAGACATAATAACTGGTCACAAGCAATGAGTGAGCAGTTTTGATGGGAGGTGCAAAACAAGCCTAATAATTAGATCAGAATCGCGCAAACTGGTTTGGCTCAGGTCCTAAAGAGTCTCACGGCATCGCGGAGAGTAATTTTTCGATGGTAGGTATAACTTACACTAGTCTCAACGGCTAGTTGATTATAATTAACATAAAACAATTCATGCGGCGAAGACGCATAAACGAGGGCAAGGAACCGAGGCGGCACAAAGCCGCCGTGGTTTCCGCGGTCCGAGCCGGCCGCCGACCCGCCGTCGGAAGCGGCGGCCTCTCGCATACAAACAACTGATCTACTGGTTTTCTAGGATTATTCAAACAGGTTTTCTTTCCCTTAGTTAAGTCCGAATGAGCGGTAGTGAATAAGGACAGCATACACTTGGACAATAGAGTCGGCCAAAGGCCGTGAGTGTGTATTGTTAAAAAGAAAAAAGACCATTTTTTGATTCTGCCATTCGTTTTTCTGCCTTATGAAATATTCTGCCTTTCGTAATTCTGCTTTTCGTGATTCTGCCTTTCGTGATTCTGCCTTTCGATTTTCTGCCTTTCGTAGGAGACCCATTTCAATTGAGATGCTGAAGGGAAGGAAGAAGCCTCTCTCTCCGTCATTTAAAATAGTCATCAGTTTTAACAGAACAATAGACGGCAAAGAGAGAAAGAAGCGAGAGGCATTCCATGGAAATAAAAATGAATATTTTTTTAGGATGCCTATCCGATTTCGCTAAAACTTTGCATAGTTGTTCCCAGTTGATAAAGAGATCATTCTACACTACCAGTTCTTCATGTAGACTCACGACTGCTGTTTCAGAAGGGCCTATCCAAAAATGTGTTTGACGAATAAAATATTTTGTATCTGAAAAACGACGACTTGTTTGATTGAAATGAAGTCTTCGACAAAGTTGTAGGTAATAAAATTGCGATTCTAAAATAAATATATACACCGTAAAAATATTTTTCTTTCTGGGCCAAACATTTCAAATTGTCACAAAATATAAAATATCTTAAACGGTACCTTTATTAAAAATTTTTTTTTTTTTACACATTGAAGACGACAATATTTATTACTATTTGTAAAATTTGGTGTTGTTAAAATGACAAACAAAAAAGTTGTGGACGTTTGAATATTTTGTAATTTTCACTCAGAATTTTTTGTTGTGTTTTTCTGTTATTGTTATAAATTATAGTTGAGAGCTATAAAGAACTATGAACCCGCAATCTCCCAACTTGAACCCGCAAATCCGCAATCCCGGAGATTGCGGGTTAAGGTCCCGTCGGGATGCGGTATATTTTTCAAAATCTGTATCATATTTCCAGTTCGCTTATTTTTCGCTTTCCCTACTGCACACATTGTCTGCTTAATGAACTTTAACTTATTACTTGGAGGGTAATTAAAAAAAAAATTTCTTCGCGTAACAAATCTATTACTTTCCAAGTGAGCAATTCTTGCTGAAGCTAGGCCACTAGGTGCACAAGGTCTTTCAAATTTGATATAAATACACATACTTATTAGAAATAGAGAAAAAAATGATAGTGCCATTTTTGTTTGATCGAATTTGTTGACCCCTTGGTCACCAAGGGGCGAAACAGTTTTCAGAAAAGTTAAAATTTTAGCAATTCTTGATGTATTATTTGAGCTATATCTCTAAAATTCGTTATGTAAAGTAATACAAGTAGCACTTTTCTGTAAAAATGAATAAAAAGGCTTTCATTTGAAATAATCAGAATTTAGGCCGCCATCTAGAATTTGGCCGCCATCTTGGATTATATCAGAAAAATGCAATTTTGACCGTGTTCGCAACTACCGATTTTCGATCTGAGACCAGCATTGGAAAGCCAAGAAAAAATGCTGTAAGACGCAAGAAAAAAATTAGGTGAGCATCAGTGTTAACCCATCAATTGAACCTATTTTCCGAGCTGAGTTTTAAAATATTCAACGTACACCGCGCGATCAACGTAGTAACCTGTCTACTGAGACCAAGTGCATGCACATGTTATAACCATACTACTCGATTTATCATAATTGATTGAAGCTACAACTAGTACGCCACTACTGTTTTTCTGAGTTTAGTGAGAATAATGAATACAACACTAGCATGTTTGTTACTAACAAAGCGATAGGTTTTTTATTACTAAGCAGGTCCACAATAAATGTCCCAATTTTAATATTTCATTTAAATTGTCATTTTTAATTCGTCTGAAACTTTGCATAGACTTTTCTATAGGCAAAAGATGCCACTTTGTGCTACTGGTTTAATTTTTTGCAACACGAGAGATTTTTGTGAAGCTATTGAAAAATGCTACTTTGGGAAGGTATTAATGATTACAAATATTTTCAGGGCCAAAACGGTTTGTTTGATCGGTATGACGTCTTCTATAAAGTTGTAGATAATATTTTCGTTTCTCCGATAAAATATACACTTCTATTTTTTTTTTTTTTTTTGAAAAAATTTAAAACAAAAATGTAAACTTATCGTCAGGTATTACCTATTATCGTCCGAGGGGTTAATAAAGACATAGAGAACTAATCTTTTGCAGGAATGCAGAGCATCTATGAGGAACCGTCATGCAAAAAATGAACGCTCTCATTTACCCCCCGGATGATAATAGCTGATGTTTTAAAAATATATATTTTTTATAAAGACCACAAGAGATTATTTGAACAATGCAACCAAAGAAAAAAAGTTATTGAGTGTATATTTTTTTCGGAAAAAAAATTATTATCGACAACTTTAACGAAGACGTCATACCGATCAAACAAATCGTTCTGACCCTGAAAATATTTGTAATCATCAATACCTCAATAGCTTCACAAAAATGAGTCGTGCTCTAAAAAATTAAACCAATAGCACAAAATGACTTCTTTTGTGTGCGTGGATAGACAAAAATGTAGCATACCGTGTAGAACTGTCATCTATACTTGGCGATTCGATGACAGTAGCCGAAAGGAACCAAGTGAAAATGAAACTGTTCGAATCGAAATGGCGCGCGTTTCATTGTTTTGTTTCGAAAATGTAGAGCTCCCCAACATAATAAAAAAATAAATTGTGATCATTTGTTGCACTAATGAAATTCCGAGGTTTTAAGAAACATTTTTTGTTACTACGATTAAATTGTGAAGAAACAAGCAACAACTAAAGTTGCATCGCTGCTTCAAAAATCTCACACCATCAACGTAATTCGCGAGGTTGGATTTGTTGTTGAAACGTGTAAATGGCATTTGAAAACCTAACCTTCACTGAATAGATCTAGTGGGTGGAGCATATAGGTTGCCAACGTGATGCTTGCGAGATACGAAAAACAAACACACAAAAATACTTCTAAAAGTTACTGTCATGTTCTGAAGCCATGTAACAGCAACTTTTGCTCAATCGTTCGCCTTATATTTGTTTTTGAGATGAGGTTATTTACTGCGTTGTAACTTTTGGGTACTTGGACTAGAAGTCGTCCAAAAAGTCTCTAAAACGAAATGTGATAAATTGCTTTGAAATTCATTATCACGCTGAGGTACTGATGAATTGAAGAAGCAAAATTAAAACTGGTAATGGCCATTAGCAAACGAGAAAAGTGAATAGAAATTGATAACTGGAGATGAATCCTCAAATTCCTGGAAATAATCAAAGATAAATCGCTATACTGACTATAAAGATAAATCGCTATACTCTTTCCATTCTGACCATTTGCCGTTTTACAATCTTACCACAACGCCATGAAGTTTCTATTGCGCCCTAGTTGCTGTTACGATGCATCTTCGTAGCTGAAATTTTGCCATGCAGCATTTACCATGTTGTTATTGAGCTCCACGCATTAGTTCATACACATTGCGGTTTCATTCTTGAAACTTGTGTTGAAACAACGAAAATGTTGCAATTGGCTCCACCTCCTGCGCTTTTTTTGTCATTGTATAAGAAACTGAGATGTAACTGCAACTTAATTTCGCATAAGAATTTGTTGCTGTGATGCACAAAGTTCATAATCGAAACAAATTTTGCTGCTTGGGTCTGCTTATGTTATGTTGCTTTTCATGTTAAGTTTTCTCAGAAATGTGATGGAAATGTCAAATTTGAAATCAGAATAAACTCAATTGCCGAAAAACGCAATTTAGTTTCTAGAATTCATAAATAAATTGTAAAGCAACACTGCCATTTGAAATGATATTGGTTTTGGTTCCTTGACTAGTTTTTTTTTTCACAAATAATGTATCAGTTTATTTTTAGATATTATATATTTGTGGCCATGA
Organism: Wyeomyia smithii; assembly: GCF_029784165.1. NCBI lineage: Eukaryota > Metazoa > Arthropoda > Insecta > Diptera > Culicidae > Wyeomyia > Wyeomyia smithii. Next base: position 10,602,236 of record NC_073695.1, read on the forward strand.
TTGAATAAAGAAAAGCGTTTTAACGGAAATCGGTACTTTTGTAAAAAAAAGGGAAAGGTCTCAGCGAGCGAGGTGGTCCACATGGCACCAAAGGTGGGATTTTTGTATAGCTATAAGAACAATTTTCCAAATTTTTAGTCAAATCTGAGACTGTCGTTGACTTGTTTGTACACTTGAGATTAAGTATTAAAAACGTAAAATAACTTCCGTTTAGCCAGTTTCTAGAGATTATACAACGAAGAGAAATAATTGCGAACCACGCTTGGATTGATAAGAATGAAAAAACTTTTTCCCTAACTATTACCGACTCTTTGAATTAATTTCTCTCGATAGCACCTTGAAAAGGTGATCCGGCAAAAAATGTAATAATAATTATAATTGTGAAACGCTACATCGACTGAAACTAAACTTTCCCTCCTCCCAGTGGTGCAGAGATTTTCTTGTGCTCCGTCATTATCAGCTGGTTGGCACGGGACAGAAGAATGCAGCTATTGAAAGCATGCAAATTGAAGCCCCCACAGCCGCCACTCCTTACAACTGTTTCACTCATTTTCCACAAGTCTACAGCAGGTTCACTTTGTAGCGTTCGACAGAGAGAACGAGCTTCTGGTTGGTAAATAATAATATCGTTAAAACACTTTTGGGTCGCCGTCTGCGGAGGAGATCCGTTGCCGATCGAGGCGCCCCCGAGGGGGCACTGTGCAACCGGACGCGCTCAATGGCTGCTAAGTGGGAGGCAAAATTCCGAAGACTATTTTCCGATAAAACCAGAAAGGCGAACCAGGCTAGAGCGCAAGATGACGGCGCAAACCTTCCCCGAGGGCTCCATCGACTCATTCTTCCCGAAACCGACAGCAACGTTAGCTCTTAATTCGAAAAGTAGATTTCACTTTCCTTTCCCTTACCCTTACCTTTTCCACATATTTCACACCGGGCATGTCGATAATCGCAAGGAACGCTTTCACCGGAGATGAGCTAACTTTTCCGATTCGGTTGGCTTCCCTCGAGCTGGGCTTTTTTGCAGGCACCGAACCGCGACTGCTGCTAGAGCTTGGGTAGGTTTTGCGCCGAGAGCCAAACCGCAGCGATACACCGAAATCGAAATCCGGAAGCCAAGGTACGACGCGTGGGTAATTATTACTACACTTCTGGGGGTTGAGCTCAATTTCAGCGTTCTCTGTTGCTTCCGACAATGTTCCGATGAAAACTTTGCGCGCAACATTTGGTACACCGGGGCGGTGAAGGTTAAAAAAATCAAGAAGGAAAAAAGAGGAAGAGAAAAGCCATTCCTGAACGTTTCCATTCCTGTGTCTGTTGCCTCTCGAGTCGATGGTCGTCTCTAAAGTGAAGGAAAGTATTTTAATTTAAAGATTATCTCGAAGCTTCAGCTACTTTCCCATCGTGGTTTGTATAATTATTGTGTTTTTAAGACAGTTTACTGGCAGTTTTCCATTTCTCCGCCCACCGGTCGGTCGAGGGGGAGAGAGGAAAAAGGATTCAGCAGAGTAAACCGCGCCCGCCACTTCAAACAAATTCTTTGCTTGAGTGAGAATGTGTATTTATATAGATGTGTGTGTGTATGTGTGTGAGGGGCCCAGAAACCCACGCTGCTTCGCGAAGAGTTTATCGCCACATAACGGTTTTCGACCGAGCGAGGGAAATGCTTGCACCCCCTTCCTCCGATCGTTCATCCGTCCGTCGGAACAGGCCATTTTCTCAAGGGTGAAACCGCCAGAAAAGTTCGCCAGCCGGCCTCCTTCCAGCTAAAAGCTTACACCGAATGTGTTTAAAGATGTTTTTTGATGATCGTCTTTTCCGCATAATTAGAAAACTTTTATTATTTATGAAATCACTTTAGTAAAATGCTTTACGAGCGGAACGGACGGTTACGGTTCGGTTCGATGGTTTCGGTGTGGAATTGAAACGCTTCGCCGGTCAGCTCCGTACCGGTTTCCTGTGATCTCGTTGGATGTTATGTTTATGAGCTTTGAACTGGCCATGACTTTTCCCTTTCAACCTCTTCCCCCCGGGCACCGGGCAACAGTTTTCGCGAAAGCGAATTAAAAGCATTGATGCTTATAGAGCTTCAATTGCGAACGGAGCTGTTATTTTCAGAACGGATTCAACGATAATTCGCTAACAGCAAACAGCCGAATTAAATCGGTGGGTGTTCAAAAAATCTAATTCTTTTTCTAATCGTGATAATTGAGACGTGAAATAATGATTCCAACCTCCCATTTATTTATGCCAAACTTCATGTCGGACACGCAAGGACGCACCAATCACTGCTTGACATCAGTAACCTGATACTAGGCGATCGCTTCAAGTGACGTGAAAAGTTCCCTACCCCCGGCCATCCCGTGACCTATGATAGCAAACATACACCAAAATGGCAAACAAGCGGGGCACACGTTCTTCCGCTTCGTTTTTCCCATTTTCGTTCACCGCTGAACCGAAACCGGCTGCGTGGTAAAGCGAGATGAACGGGAACACGATCAACGTAACTGACAGGCACTTACTGTCAGCTTAGTGTCCTACGAGTAGTGGAAACCCCACGCCTTCCTCCCCTTTTCGTTCCGCGCTAGCGTCACACCACATGACAGCTTTGTTTGCGCGAACTGTCACAACAGAATCAGGCTAGAGCGGCGAACGATGCGACTTTTTCCCCGCTATGATTGCGACAGAGCGTTGTTTGAACAATACAGGAAAAAGAAGCAAAAAAAAACGAAAATCGAGATACCGTTGAAAACGATATAAATTTAAGCATCTCTTATCTCTACATTCGGCGGCGTTCGGTCGTCCGGACGCCCGTCAGCAAGAGGTTAGGGCTTTTTTTTTGCAACGCTGCCGTCGTCGTTTAGTAACCATGGCAAACGGACAACGGGAGCGAGCGTGTGTGCCGAAACAATTCCGGCCGGTGTCAAAGCACTGCCCTGTTTTTGACTTAATATTTCCTCCCATAATCCATTGTGCAAACAGCGACGGAGTTTTGGCCCCTTGCTCGCATTTGCCGATGGAATTTAACAGCGCTACGCACTTCACAGCTCCGTCGTCACTGCCCGGACCAGGACGCGCTTGTCGGTTTTATAGAATATAAAATTGAGACATTTATTGTTTTTCAATAAAAATAAATAACCTAAGTCCGTTGGAATGTGAGCGCGGAGGGGGGATCGGTCCAGAAATGAAATCGTTTAACTTTTTTCTCGTGCTCTTGCTGCGGCTGTCAGGTTCGGAAGAACAGACGAGCTTATTTATTCATCGCCAAGCCCGTCCGGATTCCGTGGCCGTGGATTGCTTCTTCTCCCACCTGCCGGTGAGCAAGAGATAATGTCGTGTGGAAATGCGGCTAAAAACACCGAATCGCGACGACCGGCGGGGCTTTGTAATTTTGTTTTTTCTTTGGATTTTGTCGAGAATACCCTGCGTTGTCGTAAAAGGTTGAGGATTTTTTACCGGATTTTTGTCGGTTGGGTGGGAAAATCAACAAAACCGAGCCGGCTTGACGACTTTTTTTCTCGGTAAATTCGTTTATTTCCCGCTTAAATGGATATAAGTTCGTTCGCTTTCAATCACGCACACGTGCCCCTTGAAGACAACGATACTGACAAGGGTTGTCAGCGGGACACAAAACTCGTTTTGACCCAGAAGCCAGAAGCCACGTTGGTCAAATAGTGAAAAAAAAATCCGATAACTGCTGCGAGAACTGCAACGACAATCAATCATTGAAACAGCTAGTCTATGCACAGACGTTCGCTGATTCCGAAAACCAAACTGTCGATGCAAGCTGACCCACACCACACCCCGTCGTAACATAGAACTCGATGTTGCTCATCGCACAGGATGACTCCGTTTGGCTAACCGCCATACGTGACAACCACGACACCGACAGGTAGTGGCCACAGTTACACAAAGACGATGATGAATGGCCGGAATTAAGCCTGGAGCTCTTCGGTACGAAGTTGTTCAACCGGAAAAGCCACCCCCAACCCTCTTTTGCTGTCGTCGGATCGCGGAGGGGTTTCGAGGGAGTTAGTAATTGACTCTGCCAAGCTCGAGTGTAGGTTATTAGGATTCGGGACGTGTATCGTGGGTAGCAGTCTGAATTCGGGGCGTTTGTCGGGCAGCTGCTGTTGGCTCTGAGTTGAATCGAACGGTTTTGATGGTGACTTTTGTGATTATGGGATGAACTAACCAGTCATATTTTATTCCAACAGTGGATTGAGGTCATCATGTAAATCTGTCTTCGTCGAAAAGACACAGCACATTTCAAACCAGAGCTAGAGCGACGCTACTGCTACTGCAATAGGCTGAGGCACACAGAAAAATAGTGTCTGCTCCCAGGTGAATATCTACTCTATCAAAATTGTAAGAGGATAACCCCTCTCCGTGTGCGGTTGTGTGGTTTTGCTCTGTTGGCATAATTGATGTCTCCTGGAGTATGGATTACACCATAAGCGGAGTTTGCATTTACTTTTGGACTGGATCTTTTTCAAGTTTACTGGATATTTTAACTTTAAATTTAACTTTTAATCGTAGTTAGTAAGAGAGAGTCAGAGAAAGAGAGTCAAAAAGTGAGAAAGTCAGAGAGAGAGAGAGAGAGAGTCATAGAGAAAGAGAAGTAGAAAGAGTCAGAGAGAGAGAGATAGGCAGAGAGAAAATCAGCTAGAGAGTCCAAGAGGATTGAAAATCCGAGATATATATATATATATATATATATATATATATATATATATATATATATATATATATATATATATATATATAGAGAGAGAGAGAGAGAGAGAGAGAGAGAGAGAGAGAATCAAAGATTGAGAGAGAGAGAAATTAAATAGAAAAAACGCCACGACGTACAACAAAGAATAATGAAGAGAAGCAAAAAGTGTTTTTAGTACCGCGTTTAGACCGGAAATAACAATGGAATAACGAGGTTGGGTGCAGTACTACTGAGAGGGATGATCAGATCCAAACGCAAATTTTGACGGCAACAAATACGACTACAGGGAAGGCGAATCGACGTTGTTCAAGGTCGAGGAGAGACACACGAGACGCACGTCAATAAACGCAGGTAATTGGAAACCCTGGACAGTCAGTCAGACTAACAGAGCCCCAGGCAATCACGGAGCTCTTCGAAAAGTGGTTTATAGTGTCGAATCGATTAGGCCAATACGCTCCACCCGTTCGATTTTTTCCGTCACCCGACTCACGACGTGTAAAGCATAGGATACCGTAAGGTCAAACTCCCCAGAGTCTTTGATATCAAATATTTTTATATACTAGAACCCTAACATTGTTTACTCGGATGACAATAGAATGTATAGGAAAAATTCGAATAGAAATGTTTTTCCTTCCTGTTTTCTCTACAATCTTCTTTTGCACTCAAACTTGGAGCTGCAACTTGAATGGTAGAGTGGCTAGACTCTTACCTACGTAATCGTAAGATTGCTGTTAAGCTGGGCTCGTCGCAATCCACTTGGTTTAGCAACAACTCCGGTGTTCCGCAGGGTAGCATACTTGGACCGCTACTTTTTTCATTATTCATCAATGACGTTACAAAAGTTCTTCCATCTGGCACTCGATTGCTGTACGCGGACGACACTAAAATTTTCCAACTTATCGAGACTGTTGAGGATTGTCGCAGGCTTCAATCGCTGATTGACTTGTTCAATGACTGGTGCCTCCGTAACTACATGCTGATAAGCGTTCCAAAGTGTACCGTAATCAGTTTCCAGCGCAAAAAGCAGCCGCTGTTGTTCGACTATCGCATTGCTGGCACATCTTTGCAACGTAGTGATTTTGTCACTAATTTGGGTGTTTTGTTGGACTCTCATTTAACATTCAGGCAGCATTTTACGATGATCATCACCAAAGCTAATCGTCAACTAGGTCTTATCTGCAGAATTGGAAAGGAGTTCATCGATCACGGCACCTTGTTAACTCTCTACTGTTCTTTGGTGCGCTCAATTTTGGAAACGGCGTGCGTGGTGTGGGACCCGCACTTTGATGTTTGGATTCAACGAATCGAGCGCGTTCAGAAATTTTTCCATCAGGAGGATCTGTCGTACATTGCCTTGGAGAGACCCTGATAATCTGCCACCTTATGAAAGCCTCTGCTCATTGGTTGGAATCTTACTGCTCGAACAGCGCCGCCAAGAAATTATTGCCAAAACGACACACAAAATCTTGACGGATAGGTATGATTGTCCTGCTATTCTAACTTCGCTGCAGCTGTATTGCCCTCTTCGCCCTCGACGTAGCCAGCATTTACTGCAAACTAATGCGCACCGCACAAACTACGGCTTGAATGAACCTGTTCGCCGAATGACTCTGGTATACAACCGTTACTACGATATTTTTAATTTTCAGGTTTAGTCATTTATTGTGCTCGATGAAATGTTTGTTAATTTATATTATTTCGTTATTGTATATTAGCCATGTAATACTCGTAAAAGATGCTGGGTTTTTATGCCAGCTTGATAGTTGCCTTCATGGCTTCTCAAGGCGGCTTTTCCCAGCCATATATATTTTTATTAATAAGACTTTAGTCGGATGAAATAACCAATAAATAATAATAATAATAATATCCCTACTACAACGTAACCCGTATTGAGTGAGTGACGCACTAAACCACTGTTTTTCTAATCCCGTTATGCAATACTATCATTGTCATTGATTTAAGTTACTCTCTCTCCCGCAAGCTGCCTCTTCCTCAATTTTTTAAATTCAAATTCCCCCCTTAAAATCCCTCCCCCTGAAAAAAAATCTGGCTACGTCACTGGAGTCTACCAATGATAAATCACTACATTAGAAGAAATAAGTTTAAGTACTTAGTGGCACATACTCACATGCACATATGTAAAAATATAGTCAAATTTTTAAAAAGGGTTCATACAATGAAGAATATCAAGAGGCCGACCGAAAAAAATGATGTAAGATTTTCTTCCTAAGAGGACTCACACCATAATTGAGTGGGGGTGGATGTAACGACCACGCCGTTTCTCTCCAATTAACCTACAGGGTTCCGTTACGAATTACATATTGATATAGAACATTATATCACAACCTTCTTTTTACTTCTTAGCGACATATTCCAAATCAATTGTATCTCTTAGGGGAGGTTCTGAGCCGCCAAGTTACAGAGTTTACTCCGAAAAGCGGGTGGTCGTGAGTTCGAATCTTAGTAGAATCAGGCCATTTGGTTGTCACAGGACTTTAACATGGGTTTATTCTCAAGCTCTCCACTAAAGTACTGACCTTCAACCTAACAAAAATGAGTCCCTCTTATAATAAAATTAGTCTGAGTAACGTATAACAATTCTCTTCAGGGAATTGTAACTATGGCGCGGTCTTGGCTGAAGGAACGAGGTTTCGATAAGACTCCTTCCTCTTGACATAATAAGTCCCTCTTAGAATTAACCTTGCCAGAGAGGAACGTTAGGTGTAGTCTCACTTCTGGAAATTGTAATTTGGCGATATTGGTAGGATAGAAAGAGGCTCGGTATAGTAGAGCAGTAAGCTTGAAAACGGAAGGGTAAACTCTCACACACAAGCACGGATATGAATGAAAAGCGTATCATTCACTTCAACAGTGATACTGCCAATATTATGAAGTGCGGAGTACAGAAAACACCTGGACAATATCACAATAGATCAAAGGTCTCTGGTCGCAGTGATGAGTCCACACAGAGAAAAAAAATGTACCCCTTATATTTTTTTTTGTTGACTCTCATGACTTTCATATAATAATTTTCGGAAACAATCAAAGTAATCTGTAACGAAGTTAGTATAAAACACTCCTTAATTGCAAATCGGATGTTCCATCGGCTGAACTAACGGGTGACAACTATAAATTTAAAACCTTTTCCTACAGTAGTCAAAAAAGGTGAATGAACTTAAAGAAAAACTGATTCATTTCACATGAAGATACATTCATTGTGAACTAGCAAAAAATATTGAGCATTTGAGATAGATACTAGGAACAGAGGCGCCGAGTGGCAAAAACGACTGGTATGACGAGGAATGCCAGGCAGCGGTGTCAGAGAAAAACCGGACCTGGGTAAATTACCTGAGGGTAAGGACGAGAGAGAACCTGGTCAAATACAGACGGGCAAGGAACGACATGACCACGATCCTGAGACGTAAAAAGCGCCAGCAAGAGGATCGTGACCATGAAGAGCTAGAAGAGCTGTTCACTGCTAATGAGACGCGAAAGTTGTACGAAAAGGTTAACCAATCCCGTAAAGGCTATGTGCCGCGAGCCGACTTTTGCAAGGATATGGAAGGTAACCTCATCACGAACGACAGCGAGGTGGTCGACAGGTGGAAGCAGCACTTCGATGAACATCTGAATGGCGATGCAACAAACGGAAGCTGAACTGGAACGGACCTGGGAGTGCCAGCAGTAGATGACCGAGTATTAGCCCCCGATCTCCACGAAATTCAGCGGGAGATTAGGAGGCTGCAGAACAACAAAGCCACCGGCAAAGACGGCCTGCCGGGCGAGCTCCACAAACATGGTAAAGAAACGCTTGCTAGAGCACTACACTGGGTCATTTCCAAGATCTGGGAAGAGGAAAAACTGCCGGAAGAGTAGATGTAGGGAGTCGTCTGCCCCATCTATAAGATGGGCGACAAGCTGGAGTGCTGCAATTATCGTGGCATTACGCTTGTCAACGCTGCATATAAAATACTCTCCCAAGTTCTATTCCAACGTCTAACACCTTCAACAAGGAGGTTTGTGGGGCAGTACCAGGCGGGTTTCATGAGAGCCCGCGCAACCACGGACCAAATTTTTTCAATCCGACAGATTTTGCAAAAATGTCGTGAGTACAACGTGTCCACGCATCACATTTTTATCGACTTCAAGGCAGCCTATGATACAGTTGATCGAGAACAGCTATGGCAGATCATGCACGAGAACGAGGATATCTTCCCGGATAAACTGACGCGGCTGATCAAGGCTACCATGAACCGTGTGATGTGTTACGTGCGTGTCTCGGGGATGCTCTCGAGTCCCTTCGAGTCATACCGAGGATTGAGACAAGGTGATGGACTCTCTTGTTTGCTTCTTAACATCGCCCTCGAAGGTGTTATACGAAGAGCGGGTATCGACACGAGTGGTACGATTTTTACGAAACGGGTTCAGCTTAACGGCTTCGCTGATGACTGCGACATAATAGCACGAACTTTGCGACGGTGGAGGAAACCTACACCAGACTGAAAGCGGAAGCTAAGCGCATTGGACTGCTGATCAATGCGTGGAAAACTAAGTATATTAGGGGAGGAGGCTCCAAGGAAAACAATGTCAGACTCCCACCCCGGATCACCGTAGACGGCGATGAGCTTGAGGTGTTAGACGAGTTCGTGTACTTAGGATCGCTGGTGACCGCTGACAACAACACCAGCAAGGAGATCCGGAGACGCATTCAAGCGGGAAACCGTGCCTACTTTGCACTTCGTAAGACAATGAGATCCAATCGAGTGCGCCGCCGTACAAAGTTGAAACTGTACAAAACACTAGTTAGACCGGTAGTCCTCTATGGGCTAGAGACGACAACACTGCTCTTAGAGGACCTCAACGCTCTTGGAGTTTTCGAACGGAAGGTTAAAACGACCCTTTTCAGTAACCCCTCCGGCACCAGAGCACAGCGTACACGATGGCTTGATCAGATTGAAAGTGACCTACGAGTGATAAGACGCCTGGGAGCATGGCGCCATACAGCCCAGAACCGAGTTAAATGGAGACGACTTCTTGATACAGCACGAGCCACCCCGGCTCTAGCCTGCTAGGTAAGGTAAGTTGAGATAGATTCGTTACCGGCCCCCCGACGAAGTTTACTAATGATGCCAAAACAAGAGCGTCGTACGGTCTTCAAGTCAGCTTTTCGAATGCGTTTTTTGATTCTTCCGATCAACTCTTCAGAATTCGTTGATCTTCAGTTAGTTTTGCACCGACGGAACTCAAAATCCCAAAAAAATCTTCTATTGGACGACACTGAGGTGGATTCGTTAGGTACAAATGGAGTCGAGTTGTTGTCCAGAAACGTTTGTGTTTTTTGACGTACTGTGATATTTTCTCTGACCAAAACACATACTTTTCATTTGTATTCTATATTCTCGGTTTAAAAATGGTTTACCGTGAACTTTTCGCTAAAATTGTTGTGCAGTTTATAGCGAACCGTACAATGCGCTTGCGGAATGCTCCTTGTTTGGACGCCATTTTAAACCGAGCTGAGCATGCAAAAACAAAATACTGGCATAAAGGGGAAAGATAGAGCTTTTATATACATATTCTCTTTTCTCTCTGAGCGTGTTTGTTGTGGAGTAAAAGAGCTCCAAAAAAAATTCCTCATGGTTAGTTGTCACCCGTTACGCAACGGTTTATTCAAACAGCATGCGCGTTGCACGTTAAGCGTTATCGCTAGATATAGCAAGAAAACACTCCAAAGGTTGTTCTCTCTAATTCTCTTTCTTCAATGTTCTCCCGCAATCATACCTCTACTGGAACACAACTCGTATTGAGAGTGAGTGACTTCAGCGCCAAACCACCGGTTTTCCAATCCCATATCGCTAAGTTTTGCGATGCTGACACTAGTGTTGTGAGCAATACGGCAATAAATTTGACCAAAAAATTTTACATTCTTAACGATTTGTTGTTTTTGTTGTTATTGTTTAGCTCGTTGAGTACACAACGACACGTCCACCGGAAGTATAAATCTCGGTAGTAACTTACAAAGGTATCATGCACCAATTTAGTCTCCATTGTCTATCAAATCACTGTTGCAAGAGGATAATACACTGAAAAGTGGATCGACCAGCAACCAGCTGAACTGGGGTCGCAGCGCAGCAGGCGGTGATTTCAAATATAATATGTTTGTATGGTTTTTGCTGCAACGCCCGCTCATTCGATTGCAGCCTTGCATAGCGGACAGACAAGAAGAGGAAACTAATGGACCGCACTGGTCATTGGAGAGCGCCTTCCAAATCGCTAGATTTTGGATCTGCCGTTTTTGTGGGAAGCACAGTCGTACAGGAATATCTATAGCACTACAAGTTTGTAATTGTTGATGATTCTATCCGGATCTGGCGCGTTCGGTTTCAGTCATTTTGGGCACAGCTAATAATTGTGTGTATGCTGTTAGCGTGAGGTCACTTGACGTCTTCTTTGTTTTTTTTTTATTTCCAATTTTTTTTTATTTCGTCGGCATATATTAGTATTTCGATATATTTGAAAATGAACAAAATGTCGCTTACATATAAAATAAAAAGAAGTGTTATTCGATCTTTGATTTGAGCAAATATTGTTTCATTAACAATTGGTCGGCGTCTGGTCGCACACCGACCAATTGAAGGGTTTACATTCTCTGCAAAATATCCTGTACCTAAAACTTGTTGACACCTACATTCCTTGCATATTCTGGATAAATTGCAAAATAATCGCGGTCGCGATTTTGATCTGACAATGAAGTATTAATTTCTAAGAAAAATTTTGCAAAAATATTGCAATTTTTTCCGAGCTATCACCAACATGTTCGTTGAGTTGCATCATTGATGGAAAATTTTCTGATTTTAGTTTTGTTTTGGCGTAGTTGAAGAAGCTCTTTGGACATTTCCAGCTCAGTTTTAGCATTGAATGCTTCAAATGCATTACTGATTGCAAAGTTCAATTGATTTCATATTTTGCTTAAATTTCACTGCTATTGTTGTTTTTGAAAATTTTGTGGGCTGTTTGTTTGTGTTTTTTTTTTTTTTAATTTTCGATTTGTCTGGTAAACCAAATTAGTCAAACTTACTGGTATCCCTATTGTCACAAACTAATGGCCCTTTTTAGTGCCTCAGAATCATTCAATTAAAGAAGTTATTGAGTCTCTGTCAATCGCCAAAACTTGTTGCTAATAGTGATAAAAAGAATTGCTTTAAACACTATTTTCAATAAAAGAAAAGAATTTGAAGAATTTCCACCCATGCCGTTCAACAGCTTCAAATAAATGATATCGGAGCGCTAAGATGGGCCATTGGCTCAATCACAAATATCTAATTTACACAATCCAAACTAGCTCGATAAATAACATAAAATCGTATTTAGTGAAAAACAATTCTATTTTAAGAACGCTTAGCTCCGCTCTTGTGTGTTACGTGGCTTGTCCTCTTCTTCGAGTTCTCTCATTCTATCGCATACACGCATAGGTATTTAAGACAATCACAAGAGATTTTTCATCAAACAGTTTCATTCGATTGAATTTGCAAGTAACATTGATTTTCTGGTCTTGGAAAAAGAAAAAAAAGTCAACGGAAAGATGAAAGTCCCGTTCATCTCGTGCTGGGTTTTGATTCGCGGTAGGTCGCATTCATCGTCTGCTGCGTAATGAAAATTGTGCGCATTGCCGCTGGAGTTCCTGTCGATCGGACGGCTGTTAAGTATCAGCAGCTTTTCATATCATTTTAAATAAGCGAAATCAAATGAAACTACCTATACAACTCGCAAGTCAAGCCCAAAATATTTCATTCAATCTCTTAAAGCCGTCTGCATGGAAGGATAAAATTTGAAGCATATTTATCGTTTCTAAGTAGCACGACTCGAACGAACCTCAACGGACTTGTTAGCGCAGCATCACCCCTTGAACTCAACCGGAAAGCAAAATGTTACCTGTGTGCACCCGAGCTACACAAATATTTATTTGTGAACGCAAAGGTCCCAACAATGTGTAACAAGTGTTCCAGAATAACTGCGTTAACTGCAACCTCTATTCAATCCTCAAAACGACACAAATAAACATCATCTAATGAAATTATTCTAATGCCTTCTGGGATGATAAATTTATCATTGTCTGCCGTAGCTTCATTCCCAGCCCCCCTTTGGAAGCTATAAATCTCATCACTTGCACAGTTGACCACAATCGCCCCCGCCCGCTTGGAAGCAGCCGGTTAGGGGGCTGCAAAAGAAGACATTAAAATTTGTTATGATGACCAATCACAATTACCGCCCGCCGAAGCCGAGAGAGAGCGAAGAAGGTGGTGACGCTGCAGCTTGCACCTGCCAGGCAAACTGGCAGGACCGTAATAATAATGCTGTAAGAGTCCACTTTTTTGCCCGGCTCTTCTGTTCCATCTCAAGTACTGGAGGAAATCTTCCAGTGGCGTTCGAGGCGGATGCGGGGTGGGGTGAACCGAACAAAATTGCTTGTTTACCAGTAGCAACCGCCATGGACTTGACTGCTTGTGATCTATCCGGGATGACCTGGGAGTTTTGCACAGTTTCCCGGCCACTGACGGCAATTTTTCCTTCACCAGCTATGAAAAATGCTAAAAAGTTTCCACTCTGCCATACCTTAATTGCTGCGGGTTCTGTATCCCGACGGCTGTTGTTGTTGGCCAGTTCAGCCATAACCCACGGAACACGTCACGATGAAAAATAAGGAAAATACTGGCAAAAACCGAGCAACATTCTTCCCCTGCGTTGGTTCGGTAATGGATGGAAAACAGCTTTGTTTGGGGCCACTCGATGGAGTGCAGCTTTATATTTTTCTATACCTATCTTTATTTTCACTCGCTGCGGAATTTGCGATCCTCCTCTCCGGTGGATTCAAGCGATAGCATACACCTACAATGAACGATAAAATTGAATAGTTCATCGGAAGACAATTTTTTACTTACAATGTATCTCAAAACGGTAAAATTTAGAACTACTGTTTGCCTCTAAACAAGGATAGTAGATAAATTTCTTCAACCGGAGAAAACCTAACCTTAAAGTGAAAGCTTTAACCTTAAAGCAACAATCTTATAGTTTTGCTTCTTCTCGTGAAGCGTTTTCTTTCTCGAACGAAAATGAAGGAGCGATGAGCGTTTGAAAAATATGACGACGATGATGATGATGATGATGATCACGGTATCCATTCCTGGACTCGTACGTATACGTAGAAGGTGCCGACGAAAAATGGATGACTCTTCTCGTTGTATAAAATTGGTTCACTTCAACGATGAAAGCTGTTTAGAACATTTTTTTTCTCTCTACTATTTGCTCTAGTATTGATTTCCAAATCAAGAACGAAACTTCACTCGTTAACGAATTTCATTGCAACGCCAGATATGCGTGTTCTTCATGAGAAACCACTAAAAACAACTTGATAATCTTCAACTTTTAAGGCGACTTAAAACTGTCATGAACATGTCGTCTTCCTCTACCATCTAGAGGAAGCTTCTCAGCAAAGCAGCACAAAAAAAAATATGGAAGCACTTTATCCTTCCCGTCATCAATTACCGCCCACTTATGACTCGAATTGAGTCAAATGGGGATCCTCTGCATCGCAACAGCGCTCGGCATTAATGCGGGCATAGCTCAAAACGAATCATGTCTAAAATTCATGCTCGAAATAAATGTCTTTCACAAGACTCTTAACTGGATACCATTTTTTTCCTTCTGGTTCTGCCTTGGTTGGCTCTTCTCGGCTCGCCTGCCGTCCGAGGCAACAGCTGACGGTTCGCACGTGATAGTTTCGCCTATAGTCCTGCATAATACACACATGGAAATAAATTTTCACCCATAATAGACTAGCATTACGGAGTCTTTTTCCGGTCGCTCATTCTGCCTGTGTGTCTATCCTTCGGCTCTGGAACAGAACGAAGTGTAAAACTTCCCATTTGTAAGTGTACCCCTGTGCTGTGTGCTTGGGTCTGTCCGATGGCGATATGCGACGCCTCCCCACCGAATGAGTTGAGTGAGTGAGTGAGTGGATGATGCCGCTGGAATCTTCCGACGGGTTGTAACGCCGTACCCGGTAGTAGTAGCTCTACGAAAATTTAAATCCTTCTCATCCGGTGTTGCACTTCCGACACGCAGCAGCAGCGCGAGTGAAAGAGGTAACAAATGAAAACCCAACTGACGGCATTTGTGTGCCGTGAGGTCCCTTCCGACGACGACGTCGACGACGAAGAGTGACGAGGCGCAAGTGTATCCAGTTGTGCCATAAATTTCCGACTATTAGTCGGTGTGTCGCTGGAGGAAGTATGACAGGCGGTGGCTTTAGGCAGGGGTTTTAAAAATTGAATTGCCTGCGCAGTGACAGGAAATTTTTACAGGTGCAAATATTGTCGTTCAGTGTGCCAGTTTTCAATTTTTTCCTGAGCTTAGAACAATCAGAACGAGTAAAATTGCGGGGGCCTAGTGTGGTTGGTAACGTCTCCGCCAGCCACGCTCGACGCCTGGGTTCAAATCCCACCGCCGACATAGGTGTCGATGGTTGTGAGGTGGCGTGATCCACTCATTACCAACCCAACTGGTCTAGATTCAATCCTAACCGACACCGGGAGATTTTCTGAGGCGAAAAATCTCTGGGATCACGCCTTCCATCGCATGAGGAAGTAAAGCCGTTGGCGCCGGTCCATTGATAAACGGGTCGTGAGTTAGGGTCCTGGGTGTGGAGTCGCCTACCTGGGCGTCGGTAATTGGCCACAACAGTGGCGGACATAGACCGACGGAAAATAAGCGAAAATAAAAAAAAATAAAAAAGAACGAGTAAAACTGTCTCAGAAAACGTATTTGATTGTCTTACTATTGTTGAATGTAAAGTTTTTACTAGGTACAAAATAAAACTGGAAATGTCTGTCCACGATTTACCACCTGCTCCTATTCTCCATTCGCTAGTAACTTTTGCTGTTCTTTATTATCCATTCTTTATTCTCTATTCTCTATTCTCTATTCTCTATTCTCTATTCTCTATTCTCTATTCTCTATTCTCTATTCTCTATTCTCTATTCTCTATCCTCTATTCTCTATTCTCTATTCTCTATTCTCTATTCTCTATTCTCTATTCTCTATTCTCTATTCTCTATTCTCCATTCTCCATTCTCTATTCTCTATTCTCCATTCTCTATTCTCTATTCTCTATTCTCTATTCTTTATTCTCTATTCTCTATTCTCTATTCTCTATTCTCTATTCTCTATTCTCTATTCTCTATTCTCTATTCTCTATTCTCTATTCTCTATTCTCTATTCTCTATTCTCTATTCTCTATTCTCTATTCTCTATTCTCTATTCTCTATTCTCTATTCTCTATTCTCTATTCTCTATTCTCTATTCTCTATTCTCTATTCTCTATTCTCTATTCTCTATTCTCTATTCTCTATTCTCTATTCTCTATTTTCTATTCTCTATTCTCTATTCTCAATTCTCCATTCTCTATTCTCTATTCTCTATTCTCTATTCTATATTCTCTATTCTCTATTCTCTATTCTCTATTCTCTATTCTCTATTCTCTATTCTCTTTTCTCTATTCTCTTTTCTCTATTCTCTATTCTCTATTCTCTATCCTCTATTCTCTATTCTCTATTCTCTATTCTCTATTCTCTATTCTCTATTCTCTATTCTCTATTCTCTTTTCTCTATTCTCTATTCTCTATTCTCTATTCTCTATTCTCTATTCTCTATTCTCTATTCTATATTCTCTATTCTCTATTCTCTTTTCTCTATTCTCTATTCTCTATTCTCTATTCTCTATTCTCTATTCTCTATTCTCTATTCTCTATTCTCTATTCTTTTTTTTTCTATTCTCTATTCTCTATTCTCTACTCTCTATTCTCTATTCTCTGTTCTCTATTCTCTAGATTATCCCTCTCATTTTTTCCCTCTTGATTCTCTCCTCTCGATTCTCTCCTCTCGAACCTCTCCTCTCGAATCTCTCTTCTCGAATTTCTCCTCTCGAATCTCTTCTCTCGAATTTATCCTCTTGATTGTTTTTTCTCGATTCTCTCCTCTCGATTCTCTCCTCTCAATTCTGTCCCCTGGATTTTCTCCTCTCGATTCTCTCCTCTCGATTCTCTCCTCTCAATTCTGTCCCCTGGATTTTCTCCTCTCGATTCTCTCCTCTCAATTCTCTCCTCTGAATTCGCTCCACGCGATTCTCTTCTCTCGAGTTTCGGCTCTCGAATTTCTACTACCTAGCTTCGTTTCTCAATTTTTGGCTCTAATTTTTGAGTATGTTAATTTTTCACATTACCTATTTGACTCGCAACTTCCGGTTGTCGACAGTTTTGTTTCTCAATTTTCAACTCTCTATTTTCGAGTTTAAGTTCTGACTCTCCATTTTTGACTTAGAATTTTCGACCTTCAATTTTCAACGCTCAATTTTCGACTCTCGCTTTTCCACTCTCGATTTTCGACTCACAGTTTTCGATTCTCTATTCTCTATTCTCGATTCTGTTTTCAATTTTCGAGTTTCAAGTTTTGACTCTCATTTTATGACTTTTAATACCTTAGTTCTTTTCCTGATTTTGTTTTACTCTCAATCTTCAACACTCAATTTGAACTTTAAATTTTTGACTCTCAATTTTTGACCCTCAATTTTCTACTCTTAACTCTTGACTCTAAATTTCGGACTCCTATATTTTTACTCTCAATTTTTGACCCTCAATTTTCTACTCTTAACTCTTGACTCTAAATTTTACACTATCATTTTTTGACTCTCAATTTTCGACTTTCATTTATCGACTCCCATTTTTTGACTCTAAATATTTGACTTTGAATTTTCGACCTTCAATTTTAGACTTTCAGTTTTTGACTCTCAATTTTAGATTCGCAATTTTTGACTCTTAAATTCCGATTCCAATGTTTTGACCCTTAATTTTGAGATCTTAGTTTTCGAATCTCACTGCTAGACTCTCGATTTTCGACTCACAGTTTCCGATTCTCAATTCTCTACTCTCGATTTTCCGTTTCCAATGTTCGAGTTTGTAGATTTGACTCTCAATTATCGATTCTTTATTTTCGACTTTCAATTTTTCAATCCCATTTTTCGACTTTCGATTTTCAACTCTCTACTCTCTTCTCTAAATTTTTTTGACTCTCAATTTTTAAATCTCAATTTTTGACTCTCAATTTTCAACGCTCAAGTTTCAACTCTCAATCTGAACTCAAAATTTTTGACTCTCAATTTTCGGTTCTCGATTTTCAACTTTCAATTTCCAGATTCTTAATTTAACACTTTCATTTTTCCACTTTAAATTTTTGACTCTTCATTTTCGAACCTCGATTTTTGAATCTCAATTTTCAACTCTCAAATCTTGACTCTGAGGTTACGACTCCCAATTTGTGACCCTCAATTCTCGGTTCTCATTTTTCTATTTTCAAATTTGTACTTCCAATTTTAAGACTTGCATTTTTGTCTCTCGTCTTTCTACACATATGTTTCGTCGAGCAATTTTTGACTGTCAATTTTCGACTCTCGATTCTTGATTTTCGATTTTCATCTTTCAATTTTCGACTCCCAATTCTCGACTCGGCTTATTTTCCACTCTCTAATTTCGAACCTCTATTTTACTTTCTCAATTTTCGACTCTCAGTTTACGACTCTCAAACTTTGGCTCAATTTTGGACTCTCAATTTTTAACTCGCCATTTCAGGCTCTCAACTTCGAGTCTCAATTTCGAGTCTTATTTTCGAGTCTCAATTTCGAATCTCAAGTTTGAGTCTCAATTCCGATTCTCAATTTCGAGTCTCAGGTTCGAGTCTCAAATTCGAGTCTTAAGTTCGACTCTCAATTTTCGACCCCCAATTTGACTCTCAATTTTTGGCTGTGAATTTTCGATCTTCAATTTTCGACTCTCTATTTTTGACTTTCAGTTTCTATTTTCGACATTCAGTTTTCGACTCTCGCTTTTGAACTCTCGATTTTCGACTCACAGTTTTCGATTGTCAATCTTCCAATCCCTATTTTCTGTTTCCCAATTATCGAGTTTCAAGTTTTGACTCTCATTTTTCGACTCTAAATTTGCAATTTTCGACAATCAATTTACGACTTTAAATTTTTGACCTTCAATTTTTGACTCTCAACTCAGGATTCTTTTCTGAATTTTTTCGACTCTCAATTTTCAACTCTTATTTTGAACTCTAAATAAATCAAATCGAAAGACTCTCAATTGTCGACTCTCGATTCTTGCCTTTCAGTTTTCGACTCTCAATTTTTGATTCTTAATTTTAAAATCCTAATTTTTTACTCTCAATTTTCAACTCTCAATTTTCAACTCTCAAATTGAACTATAAACTTTTGGCTCTCACTACCAATTTTGAACTCTCAATTTTTGACTCTAAATTTTCAACTCTCAATTTGAACTCTTAATTTTTGATTCTCAATTTTGAGTCTCAGTTTCGAGTCTCAATTTCGAGTCTTAATTTCAAGTCTCAATTTCGATGCTTAATTTAGAGGCTAAATTTCGAATTTCGATTTCGAGTCTCAATCACGAGTTTCAAGTTCGAGTCTCAGTTGCGAGTCTCAAATTTGAGTTTCAAGTTCGATACTCAATTTCGACTCTCAATTTCAACTCTCAAATTTTGGCTCTCAAATTTCAGCTTTCAAATTTCGACTCTCAATTATCGTCTCTCAATTTTCGATTCTCAATCTCTCAATTCTCTCTCACGACACTCTATGATCGAATTTTAATTTTCGGTTTTCAATATTCGGCTCTCGTGTTTCGACTCTCAATTTTTAAATCTCATTTTTCAACTCCCGATTTTCGACTCTTCTCATTCAAATCTCTATTATGCTTTCTGAATATTCGACTCTCGAATTTCTGGACTCTTCGACTCACGATTTTTGACTCTCAATTCACGACTCTCATTTTTAGATTTTCAATTGTTGTCTTCTCAATTTTGACTCCCAGTTTCTAGTCTCAATTTCGAGTCTCAATTTCGAGTCTCAATTTCGAGTCTCAATTTCGAGTCTCAATTTCGAGTCTCAATTTCGAGTCTCAATTTCGAGTCTCAATTTCGAGTCTCAATTTCGAGTCTCAATTTCAAGTCTCAATTTCTAGTCTCAATTTCGAGTCTCAATTTCGAGTCTCAATTTCGAGTTTCAATTTCGAGTCTCAATTTCGAGTCTCAATTTCGAGTCTCAATTTCGAGTCTCAATTTCGAGTCTCAATTTCGAGTCTCAATTTCGAGTCTCAATTTCGAGTCTCAATTTCGAGTCTCAATTTCGAGTCTCAATTTCGAGTCTCAATTTCGAGTCTCAATTTCGAGTCTCAATTTC
The DNA here is from genome assembly GCF_029784165.1 of Wyeomyia smithii. NCBI lineage: Eukaryota > Metazoa > Arthropoda > Insecta > Diptera > Culicidae > Wyeomyia > Wyeomyia smithii. The sequence continues at coordinate 10,622,251 of NC_073695.1, forward strand.
GAGTCTCAATTTCGAGTCTCAATTTCGAGTCTCAATTTCGAGTCTCAATTTCGAGTCTCAATTTCGAGTCTCAATTTCGAGTCTCAATTTCGAGTCTCAATTTCGAGTCTCAATTTCGAGTCTCAATTTCGAGTCTCAATTTCGAGTCTCAATTTCGAGTCTCAATTTCGAGTCTCAATTTCGAGTCTCAATTTCGAGTCTCAATTTCGAGTCTCAATTTCGAGTCTCAATTTCGAGTCTCAATTTCGAGTCTCAATTTCGAGTCTCAATTTCGAGTCTCAATTTCGAGTCTCAATTTCGAGTCTCAATTTCGAGTCTCAATTTCGAGTCTCAATTTCGAGTCTCAATTTCGAGTCTCAATTTCGAGTCTCAATTTCGAGTCTCAATTTCGAGTCTCAATTTCGAGTCTCAATTTCGAGTCTCAATTTCGAGTCTCAATTTCGAGTCTCAATTTCGAGTCTCAATTTCGAGTCTCAATTTCGAGTCTCAATTTCGAGTCTCAATTTCGAGTCTCAATTTCGAGTCTCAATTTCGAGTCTCAATTTCGAGTCTCAATTTCGAGTCTCAATTTCGAGTCTCAATTTCGAGTCTCAATTTCGAGTCTCAATTTCGAGTCTCAATTTCGAGTCTCAATTTCGAGTCTCAATTTCGAGTCTCAATTTCGAGTCTCAATTTCGAGTCTCAATTTCGAGTCTCGATTTCGAGTCTCGATTTCAAGTCTCGATTTCGAGTCTCAATTTCGAGTCTCAATTTCGAGTCTCAATTTCGAGTCTCAATTTCGAGTCTCAATTTCGAGTCTCAATTTCGAGTATCAATTTCGAGTATCAATTTCGAGTCTCAATTTCGATTCTCAATTTCGATTCTCAATTTCGAGTCTCAATTTCGAGTCTCAATTTCGAGTCTCAATTTCGAGTCTCAATTTCGAGTCTCAATTTCGAATCTCAATTTCGAGTCTCTATTTCAAGTCTCAATTTCAAGTCTCAATTTCGAGTCTCAATTTAAAGTCTCAATTTCGAGTTTCAATTTCGAATCTCAATTTTGAGTTTCAATTTCGAATCTCAATTTCGAGGCTCAATTTCGAGTCTCAATTTCAAGTCTCAATTTTGAGTCTCAATTTCGTGGCTCTATTTTGAAGCTCGTATCGACTCTCATCTCTCGACTCTCAATTTACGACTCTCAATTTGCGACTCTCAATTCTTGACCCGCAATTTACGACACTTTATTTTCGATTGTCAATTTTTGACTCTCAATTTTTGACTCCACTCATTATCCACTCTTGAATTTGAAATCTTCATTTCCCTTTCTCAATATTCGACTCTCAATTTTTGTTTTTCAATTGTTTTCTTTCAATTTTGAGTCACAGTGTCCAGTCTCAATTTCGAACCTCAAGTTCGACTCTTAATTTCGAGTCTTGATTCCTTATCTTAATTTCGGGTCTCTATTTGGAGTCTGAATTTTGAGTCTTAATTTCGAGTCTCAATTTTGACTCTCAATTTTTGACACTCAATTTCATACTTTCGGTTTTCAACTCTCAAAAACCGACTCTCAATTTTTGAATTATAATTTTCGAATCCTGATATCAGAATTAAGATTTTCGACTGTCGATTTTCGATTCTCTGGTTTCTACCTTCAATTTTTGGTGCCTAATTTCAGACCCATTTTTATTCAACTTTTATTTCTTGATGCTCAATTTTCGACTCTCATTTTTTGGTTTTCCATTTCTAATTCTTGACTCCCAATTTCGAAGTCCCAATTTTCGACTCTCTATTTTCGACTCTCAGTTTCATATGTCAATATTCGACTGTTATTTTCGTCTCTCTATTTTCGACCCCCAAGTTTGATTCTCAATGTTTTTCGAATATCAATTTTCGATTCCTAATTTTCGAAAATCAATATTTCCGGCTCTTAATTATCGACAATCCGACGTTCAGTTTTCGATTCACAATTTACTCTCAATTTTCGACTCTCTATCCTCTACACTCAACGTTCTGAATTTTATTTTTATTTTCAATTTTTTTAATGCCAATTTTCAATTCTCTACTTTCATTTTCCACTCTGATTTTTGTCCTTACATATATTTGCTATGCTCTACTCTCGGTTTTCTACTCTGGAAGGCAAGCAAACTCTCTATTCTTTTCTCTCAAATCTCTGCTCTCAATTCTCTACTCCTAATTTTCAACTCTCTATTCTTTATTCTAAATTCCTCCTCCCCCTCCGTGGACAACTGCTCATATAAATTCTAAAAAAAAATGTATGGACCGTGGACATTAGCCACCCCCTCAAAGCTGTCCACGTGGTATGTGGATGGCCCCTTATCGATTCTTTTCTCTGATTTCTATACTGTCAATTCTTTGTTTTATATTTTCTACTCTTGATTTTGTATGCTCAATTTGCGACTCTCAATCATCTACTCTGAATTCTTTATTTTTTATGCTCTAAAGTTTCTTCCAAAAATTTTTCACTTTAAATTTTTTATTCTCATATACTAAAGATACTCTCAAGCTATACTCTCTGTGTACTCTACTCTAAATGTTCAACTTTAATTTCTTTACTCTTAGCATTCCTCTTTCAGTCAGTTTTTTCTTCCCAAATCTCTGTTACTTCTGTACTACCAACTCTCTACTTTCAGTTCTCTACTCGCAATTCTGTGTTATGAATTATTTCATTCAGGCTTGTTATTATTCCCAATATGGTCGGCATGCAGCCAGACCGAGCCAAACGCCAGAAACATTATTTCGAGTAATTGGCCTTCAAAGTTTAACCACCCCGTATGTTTCCTGCAAGCAATACACAATTTTTATTATAATGTCATAATGAACTGTTCAAATTATTTCGTTTGTTCATCGAAGATTGATTATTCATTCTCACAGCGACTGGTGTTAATAACTCATTTTTTTGAAGATGGCGCCTGGTTCGGTCTGGTCGCACGCCGACCATATATGAAAACAGCAGAATTAAAACTCACCGCGCACTTGTTTTCCGGCAAGAGTGCTGCGTGCAGCTTTTTGTTGCACCACACTTCTTTCATTCTACATTGTGCTGTGCTTATGTCGCTCTCATAATAAATTAACTCACTCGCTGCTTACAATAGAGCCGAGCAAAATAAACGGGGTGAATTACTGTAGTGAGAATACACAGAAATACACCACAGTGCGCTCTGCTGCGATGATACAACAAGAAAAATTCCAGTTTTCTCGTAGAATTATGTGATTCAGAGTGGCGACTGGCTTTTTTTGAGATGCAAAGCAAACTCGACAAAAAACACAAATTACTTTCCTACCCAGACGCTTCCCTCATATGGTATCAAGCACTTTTCAAGCGTGTACGTCGATTTACTCACTAGTGTGAGAGCAGTTGTTTCCGCAGTGATAGATATTCTCCTACACGCTAGTGGTACTCAGAGGAGAAACGCCTGCTCTCAACTGTCTTCTCTCAGTTCTCCATTTTCTGTTCTCAATTTCAAATTCAGATTTTCTTCAAAATTTGTTCGTCCCTTTTTTGTACATCAAGGTGACATATGGAAGAGCGTCAGCCAAAATGACCTGGTGTCCGTGCAAATTTGATCGAAATTTTGTTTATTTCTATGAATCTTTGCTGACCGAGTATATTTTTTTTTAAATAATCTTAATCCGCTCTTTAAATTATTTTTCATTATTTTAAACTGACTGTAACTCGACTACACTGGGGTCGCTTTTTACGCGGGTTGTTTTTATGCGTTTTTTCAAACGGCATATTTTTACAATAACGCGGATTATTTTCACCCGATTCGGAAGATTATTTGTAGGCGGTATCAATTAAGTTTTCGTATAAATATATCGAATCTAATCTTTTAAGTGCGGTACAAAAAGCGACTCCAGTGTATACGATTAAAATTTAAAAACCTTTACTCAATTAATAAAATCTCTGCAAGACTTTAAAGATTGTCTAGCAATTGCTTCGACAGCAAGTCCTCCACTGGAAGGAATTCCACTCTCTTTGATGTTGACGATTGCAATCAGTGGCTCAGACAAGTGGAAGGGGCAAAGAAATACACTCGCTGCTAAACTATAATGCAATCAACTCGGAAGTACATAACAATCAGAGATTGAATAAAACTAAAATTGCTTCGCAGACGACGGCAAGTGACTGTGGACTTTCAGTCATAGCATAGCTAGTAGAGGAGGACAAATAGCTAGGAGAGACAGAAGCAAGAGAAGAAAAAAAAAACAGTAGAAAAGCAATAAAACAAAGTTCACACTTTCCGAGAGAACTAAATATTTTACGCATTCCCGTTCCCGCGCTTGCCGATACCGGTGAATCGCTCTTCATCTAGTCAGTGAAGCAATATTCCATTAACGACAGACACTCGGCTTCGATCGTAGTCCTGTGAAGATCCGTTACTCTTCAAGTGCCGCTTTTCTCGGTTCCCTGAAGCAACAATAGATTCAATATTCTTTATTGTATTGGTTCTTTGCCGGGTTGCCACTTCCTAGCGGAATCCGTCTAGCAAGTCTAGCCCTGCTAGTGTTTCTTAACTAACTTGGTTCTTTTGCAACTTAAATGGCTTTTTGTTGCCCTCTCCTCGCACCACCGCTCCCGGCATCCGTGGAGGACGAGGATTCACACATCAACACCCATCTGCTTTAGCCTCGTGAAAAGTTCAACACCGAGTGCACACACAAACACGCTTTTCCCGTACGCCTTTCCTTTTCTGGGACGCTCTGTCGATTACAGGAAGAAAGCAAGACTTTCGGTTCGAACGAGCCTCCCAGCCGCGCCCACAGGCAGGTTCGAATGAGAAAATAAAAGTGACGATAGCTTTTTGATTGTACCTCCTCTCACCGTCTTCTTTCACCGTTGTGGTAAGGCGCTGCTAGCCGGAAAAAAGGTGTTGAAGCATGGATTTGTTTTCCTCTGGTGAGCTTTTTCCACCTAAGGCATACAACATCACACAACTACTCTGCAGAAGGGGAAAAAAACTCCCACAAGCAAGAAAAACAAACGAGTCAACGAACGTAAACATTAAGTGGAAACTTTAAACTTCACACTTCCAGGCTTCGTCGTTCCTAGTTGGAGTTCGTAGCTACTACACTTTCTGCTGCTGGGACTAGTCGGTATTATGGTAGACGTGCTGCACTTTGACATTTGCAATCGCCTTTCGAGTCGATTGAATCGACTCATATTTTTTCAAATTATTTTCAGTCACACTCTCAAGAAAAAATAACCAGAATTAATTAAAATACCTAATTATTTGAACGGCGGCTCGCAGAACCGCCAGATAGTGATCAAAAATCAACAAGTTCGCCAATAAATCTTAATCCTTTTTAGTAACATCGTCAGCTCCGTCGTCTTTGACTCCGTCTCCATCCCGGTCGCCTTTGGTCCCGGGCTCATTTGAAACAGCTTCGCTCAGCTAAACAGGCCAAAGCTGTTGCCCATTAGTGGCAGCGATCGCTATCTCCGGTTTCGGCTTTTTTCCCGCTTCCTGTAATGAAACATAAATTTTAACTGAAAATGACAACGGCTCGGGTCCGGATTTACGACCCGACCGGCAGCAGCGGCCCTAGTCGATTGTCCTTTCGAAATTGTTGTATCTTCGTATTGTTCGCGTGCTTCCTCTCCTTCACCACTCGAATTGGCGGCTGTTTACGAAGACAAACGCGAATTTGACTGCACACTGCCTGTCGCGCACCAGTCGAGCTTCTGCAAGGGGCGGAAAAGTATATTTTTCTTCGAATGGGAAAAATTGCTCACACCATTAATCGCGTGTGGATTGGTCCACTAGGTTCTTATTATGGTAAATTATTCAATTTCTCACTTTTGGACTGGAGAATTAAGGCTGCTGAAAGTGCGTGAAATGAAAATATTTTAAATAAATATTTTTAAAATTTTTACCAACAGTTGGACCCGACTCTGATTTGGTCCGCTGGAACAAACACCCGTAGGGTGTCAGCGGAAGAAAAATGGTTATTTTAGTCTCGCGATCCGAAACGAAAAAAACTTCACTTTTTCGTACCAAACCAAACCCCAGCAACACAAGATAAAAGATTCCAAACAAATAAAACATTCCGTGATTCACGCGTGCGTTCGCGTCTTTCAATATGCAAATTTCCTACCAGAGCACCCTTACTCCTGTCGCCAAGACGCAGGATTCCCCGCACTTTCGCCCTGAGCGCTGCTGACAGCCCGACAGCAATCGTTGTAGCCCTGCCAGAAGAACCGTGCAATCGCTTTGTAAAATCCAAACGCCGGAGCCGTCAACCAACTGGCAGCAGAAATCCTGCAAATAAGTCACGAATCGCTATCAATATATCAATCGGATTTGTATGTGGCAGCCAATGTAGGAAAGCAGCGAAGATCGCCCCGTCCAAATCGAGTGGGAGTGGAAGCGGCAGACAGTAGCAAAGCAGTTCGTCTTTGTACGCCGCTGCCAAGGAGGGCGCGAAATTAAAGTTGCAAAAGGGAAATAAATATTACATTTCAAAGACGCGGGAGTGGTGTCGCGACGGTAGGCACCGGGGAAAGTCCCAGTTGAATAAAGTGATTCTCACATTGGCTGAAATCGAACCGACAATCGGATCCAATTTGAAATGGAAACTGTGGTGGCGTGTTGCTCTTCCCAGGACACGGGCCAGAAACGTAGCAAATTGTCACCCCAATACAGGGGCATCCTGCTGTGCTGCTGGTGTTATAAACGGAACGCGCCGCACCGCACCGACGACGACGGGTGCACGAAACAAATATATAGCTCCCCCGAGGGGGCCCAAGTGATCCACCGCAGCTCTAGACTGGCTAGAATTGTGGAACTGGGTGGGAGAGTGCCAAAAGACGGGCAATGAATTCTTTGTCTTACGACGCTATCGCCGAAAAGTCAGTCGCGGGGTGGTCGTGTTTGTCGAGCAGGACATTCATCTTGAGGCCGAAGCAACCGCTCCGACTCCGACACAGAGCGGACTGGAATTAGAACAACATTTGCATGTAAATGGCGTGGGACGTCCAGAGGAAGGCAAGTAGAACTGACAGTTTTGGGAACAGTTGAAAACTTAAGTACCCTTTGAATTGTTACATGACTGATAGAGGGGGGTGCAATAATTGATGCTCGCTAGAGTTTCCACTAAGGGCCGTATTTGAGAAATATAAAAATGTTTAAAAAGACACAAAAAAAATCATTCATCATATCAGAAGTAATTGGAGCAGCCTACAAACATCAACAAAATGTTATCCATAAAAAAATAGTTACAAAACCTCGAATAGGTTTGGAAACACTATATAAAAAACTTTGTATGAAAAGAATGAAAATTTAAGGGCAAATTCGACTAGAATATGAAGAACACCATTAGTATTGAAAAATAAATACAACACATACTTACTTACTTTATTAGCCGACTGACCGTTACCGGTCGAGAGCCGAACGAATTTGGGATGGCGAAAAAAAATCGAAATCAAAATTAAAACAATAAATTATCCAAAATTAATCAACATGTCATCTAAAAGAAAAGGGAATTGCTTTGAACCAATCTTGAAAAGTTATGAGAATGATTTGTAAGCAGAACGCAATTTGAACTGACGCTTTTTTATTTGCAAACATGTACAACAGTGCCGTTTCGATTTTATCACGGTTAAAAAAAAACACTTTCCGGTGAATCCAGCGAAAATGTGGATTCGAGGAAATGAAGGAGGTTAGTATTTTTTGTTTAATAGCATAGAAATCTGACGAAAAATATTAATTTTTATCATTTTGTTGGATTTACGGAAAGATGTATTTAGACCGTGGTAAAATGGAAATAGCACTGTAACTAGCAATCAAGCGAAAACAAATAGGCACATAACAATATATACTTTAAATTACATTAAAATAACAATCGAAACAAGCGATAAAACCATGAATCACTCAAATCTAAATCAAAAATAAAATATATCTTAAGCTCACAAACATCAAATCCAATTCAAAACCAAACCAACTTACTATTTACTTTTTACTTTTTGGGCGACAGATCGTAGAGATCCCATGCCGAGTCCAAAATGTGCTTCCACCAATCTCGAACTTGGTCTGCTCCTCTCTAGTCCCCCCGCATACCCCCTGCTTAAGCACTCCCGTCGTAAGCACACATCCAACATGTGCGGGATCTGCCTCGAAGATGTTGGCCTCCACTCGGGTATCTGCTGAATATTATTTTTGCCGGTCGCTCAACCGCTATACGTGCTACGTGGTCTACCCACCGTAACTGTACTTTTGTAATTGAATAAGAACTGAACAACAGACTCCCTTAGCTGGACGTCGTTGAAGTGCAGTTACCAGGAAACCCACGAATACGAAATGGGTTATATTTAACATTTCAAAACTTTTCTTCAGCACAAAATGGTATTTTTTCACAATTTGATCTACCATATGATATCTTTACCTCAGTCAAGCAAAAGGAATTGGAATATGTTTTCGAAATTGCCAGATTCAATGGTTATAACGAATGTTCCATCCATTTCAAATAAAATGGAGCGAGTCCAGTTTATAAAATCTTTAACAGCACCCCTCCCAGTAATAAAACATTTGAAAAGGTTGTTAAATATGACGTTGCTTTGAGACGTCAACTTCGTCCTACACTAGTAGGAACACCAAACTCGAAACAACATAGGGACTCCATTGGTACCCTAAAGCAGGCTTGTAAATAGTCAACATTCATTCAATTCCCTTCAGTAGTTTGCGTCATATTTGGCATTCGCTCGTAAATGAAGAACGAATGTGTGCTCTCGCACAAAGAAATAATAGTTGACTGCCACTCGCGCATCGAGGAGATGCACACTGTCATTTGTTTGTCGATGTTATTTTAGTTTATTTCTGTCTGCTCAATTCTATTTCAGTTGAGAAATATTAATACAAGATCAATGATATGAGTAATTTTTACAATCTCCGCACATAACGTGCTTAATTTTCATTTATAGAAAAAAATTTAAATTACCTTGGAGAAAGAAACATCGTGGTGGCGAGTACTTGTGTGACATGTTTGTTCACGAATGTTTTAGACAGCGAGCCTTGTCCCAGTCAGAAGCAGCAGAAACGAGTATTTCTACAAGCCTGCCCTGAACAGAGCAGCTATTTATAAAATTGCATGATCTCACTGCGATATGGTTTACAGGATAAACGAAACGAAATCTAAAGATACGTTTCAAAGCACATTTCGCAGAAGTTACAAAATTATATAAAGTTTCACCAGCTATGGGAACTAGATGTAAATGGAACCTTAGAAAAATATATATAAAAAACATTCTTCCACGCTCCCTAACAAAGTCGTAGGTAACCACTTTTTATGGTTATTCAATCTCCTGAACATGGTACGGTACACAAGCATACGTAGAATTTACGACCTAACCTCAATTAGAACTGTTCGCTTAAAATTGTTTATTCCGCCTGCCTACTAACTCATCAAAGTTTTCCTGTTATGCTTTTCACCAGCCCGCATATGCACTGATGAACACTACAAGTCGTATTTCGGAATGCGTATCTGCGAACGAGTAAATTCAACATTTACTTATTTATTTGGCATTCTGTTATAATGACAAAGCCTGATTCAGAAAGTTTCTCAAATTCACTCGGTTGTTAGCTGGTGCTGTCCAATACTGGGTTCACCGTAGAGTTGCGCGAGCTCATGGTTCATTCTTCGCCTCGATATTCCGTTCACCTGCACACCGCCAAAGATCGTCCTTAGTACCCGTCGTTCGAAAACTCCGAGCACTCGCACCTCCTCGAGTGCTGTTTGATGTGCTTTCCTACCGACCTTCTTCCGCACCCACGATTTATATCCGTAAATCGCCACCGAGAGAACGTTACGAAATCCGTGATAAACCCGCTGTCTTGATGCTTAATATAAAACCGCCAAGAGCCGTATGAATCAGCTTGATCAGTTTTGTTGAGAAACTTTGTTTAAGCTACATCTACACCCAACACAAACGGGGAACATTTTGTTACTTTGGTGTAACTTTGTATCACTTATTGTGTATTAGACCGCGCATTATGCACAAAGAGTAATAACCGAAAAGTAACAAAAATTATGACGGCCACACGCTTGTATGTGTTTCTGCAGGAGAACATACAGCCAAGAGCCGCAATGCATATTTTAGCAAAACTTCACTCGCTGCATTTGTATTGATGCAACGATCAGGTTCATTTCTGTCCCCTTTTTCACACATAATAAGAATCTCACCCGTCAACCTCGAATGTCTGACTAGAAATACCACTGTTTCGTTCCCCAGTGTTTACTTGAAATGAAAATATGCAATACCGTGAGCCCAGAGTTGCGAAAGTTGTTCGGGATGGGCACGAGTTTTGTATCTTCAAATCGGTCCAAATGAGTTTCTATGAAGCACACTCATTGCGTGTTTTTTTTTTTTTTTTTTTTAAAGGGGGGGATTTGTTAGTAGCTTAAGTATTTATGATAAATATTAGTAAATAATGAGTATGTGTGTCCAATCACAAATGGTGACTTCTCAACACTGTTAGAAATTTGTAAGTTTGATTGTTAGGATTTGTTTGCTTTCGCAATTAGGACTTATAATTCGTAGGGATTTAAACCTACTTGTCAGGAAAGGGGAAGTAAACTTACAACTAACTTAATTGCTAACTTATTGGCTATAAAGAGAGCTTATCGTAACAATTGAGGATTGCAACGATTTTTGTCGAAAAGTGTTAATAATTTTATTTGACATAGCTTCTAATGGTTCAACACCAGTAAGTCTATGTAATTCGAGTGTACCAAACCAAGTAGGACGCTTCAAAATCATTTTCAGAATTTTATTCTGAATCCTTTGGAGCGTTTTCTTCCTTGTTGAACAGCAACTTGACCAGATCGGTACAGCATAAAGCATTGCTGGACTAAAACTTTGTTTGTAAATCAAAAGTTTGTTCTTTAAACAAAGTTTAGAATTCCTGTTAATGAGAGGATATAAACATCTCGTATATTTGATGCACTTGGCTTGTATACTCTCAATGTGCTCTTTGAAAATAAGTTTTTTATCATAAATTAGTCCCAAGTACTTAACCTTGTCAGACCAACTCAAAATAACCCCATTCATCTTGACAACGTGATTATTGTTTGGCTTGAGGAAAGAAGCCCTAGGCTTATGCGGAGAAACTATCATTTGAGTTTAAGAAGCATTGGGAGAGATTTTCCACTTTTGCAAGTAGGAAGAAAAAATATCTAAACTTTTCTGCAATCGACTGCATATGACACGAAGACTTTTTCCTTTTACGGAAATGCTTGTGTCATCGCAGAACAATGACTTTGTTTATCCTGGAGGCAAATCAGGAAGATCTGAAGTGAATATGTTGTACAGGACTGGACCCAAGACAGAACCTTGAGGAACACCTGCTCTGACAGGAAATCTATCAGATTTTGAATTCTGATAGACAACCTGCAGAGTTCGATCAGTAAGATAATTTTTCAAAATTTTGATTAGGAAAATTGGAAAATTAAAAGTTTGCAATTTCGCAATCAAACCTTCATGCCAAACACTGTCGAATGCTTTTTCTATGTCTAAAAGAGCAGCTCCAGTGGAATAACCTTCAGATTTGTTAGCTCGTATCATATTGGTAACTCTGAGCAATTGATGAGTTGTGGAATGCCCATGGCGAAATCCAAACTGTTCATTTGCAAAAATTGAATTTTCGTTGATGTGTGACATCATTCTGTTAAGAATAATTCTCTCAAACAGTTTACTTATTGAAGAAAGCAAACTGATTGGTCGATAACTTGAAACTTCAGCTGGGTTCTTATCCGGCTTTAAAATTGGAGTAATTTTTGCATTTTTCCATAATTTGGGAAAATATGCAATTTTGAAGCAGCAATTGAAAATTTTCACTAAAAATTCCATTGTGCTCTCAGGGAGATGTTTGATTAGTATATTAAAGATTCCATCGTCACCAGGTGCTTTCATATTTTTTAAATTTTTAATAATTGATTTAATCTCATTCAAGTTAGTTTCAATTATTTCTGCAGGTAAAAAATTCTGGGAAGAAATTAAATCAAATTGACGTGTGACTTCATTTTCAATTGGACTCACAAAATTCAAATTTTAGTTATGAACACTCTCAAACTGCTGAGCAAGTCTTTGAGCCTTTTGTTCATTGGATACAAGAAAACGTTCACCATCTTTCAAAACTGGAATAGGCTTTGAAGGTTTTTTTAAGAATCTTCGACAGCTCCCAAAAGGGTTTTGAATATGGTTTCAATTTTTCAACTTTAGTCTCAAAATTTTGATTTCTCAGAAGAGTAAATCTATGTTTAATCTCTTTCTGTAAATTTTTATAAACAGTTTTAAAAACAGGGTCACGAGAACGTTGATATTGACGTCTGCGGACATTTTTCAAACGAATTGAAGATTTTCGTCAATTATTGGTGACTCAAATTTCACTTGAGCCTTTGGAACAGAATAATTCCTGGCATCAACAATTGCACATTTTAATGCTTCCAAAGCGAAATCAATATTCACTTCGTTTTGCAAATCAAGCTCATTATTGAAATTTCTCTCGATATGAGTTTTGAACTTTCCCAATTAGCCTTGTTATAATTAAAAACAGAGCTCATAGGGTTTAAAACTGATTCATGGGATAAAGAAAAAGTTATTGGAAGATGGTCAGAATCAAAGTCAGCATGTGTGATCAAATCACTACATACATGACTTTGATCTGTTAGCACCAAATCAATTGTTGAAGGGCTTCTTACAGAAGAAAAGCATGTAGGACTATTCGGAGACAAAATAGAATAGTATCCTGAAGAACAATCATTGAATAAAATTTTGCCATTGGAATATTTTGAGAATTATTCCATGAACGATGTTTAGCGTTAAAATCGCCGATTATAAAAAATTTCGAACGATTTCTGGTGAGTTTTTGTAAATCACCTTCAAAATAATTTTTGTGCTCGCGTGTGCATTGAAATGGTAAATGGCAATAAATAAAATCCCGAGTTCAGTTTGAACTTCAATTCCCAAAGTTTCAATAACTTTCGTCTCAAGATGGGGAAGAGCACGATGTTCGATTCGGCGATGAATAACAATTGCAACTCCACCGCCGGAACCCTGAATCCTATCATATCTATGAACCACGTAATTGTGATCATATTTTAATTTAATGTTAGGTTTCAAAAATGTTTCAGTAATAATTGCAATATGCACATTATTTACTGTTAAAATATTAAAAACCTTAAAAAATATTGAATTCAGAAGAAATAGTTACCACAATAGGTGGAACTTTTTCCTTTTTTAAAGAATTGACATTTTGTATAGTTTCATTACTCATAACTTCCATTTCACCAGCTTCTTGCTCAGGCAAAATATCAAAAGGATTGTCACTACAGACACTCGAAAAGTCAGAAAGAGATGCCTCTCTTTTCCTCCCCGCAGCGATGCGTGGTTTCTTTTTCCGTCCAGCCATTTCAGGTGATACGAAAAAAGTTAAAACAAATGTTAAATTCAAAAGTAGGTAGTCTTGAGAAAGACTGATGGGAAATAACTTTCAGGTAGTCTTTAAAAGATACACTGACAAAACACAAACTTTGAAGCTATAGGCAGTCAAAGACCAGTCCACAAGCAACCGAAAAAACGTCTGATCTGTAGGACAGTTCAAGACGCACTCCTCATTGCGTGTTTTAAAGAGCTTGCATAGAGGCAAATGTTTGTGTTTTTCTCTGACGCTGTTTACAAATCGTGATGTGATTCCAAGACGAGTAGGACATCTGTGTTACTTGTGGTGAGATTCGATCGAGATCGACTCGCTTGTTGACAGTATTGGGCGTGTTGTTCATATGACACATTTATTCCGTATGCGTACAACAAACTAATACACGAACACCGGCTGAATTGGAGATAGAAGGAACGGCTTGAATGTACATTACATGCGGCAGGGGGAGTCGCCCGCGCAGCGCATGTACAACATATGCGACGGTGTTGTTTCGTAACTGGAGATGGAAAGAGAGCATTGTTCGACAGAGAAAATTTTGCATGTGGTTGAAACGTGCATTATTAGATAGTCGTACTCTCGTAACACGTGCTAAACATGTGACAGTAAGTGTTGTTACTTGACTGGAGATGAACTTTATTGCTTTTTAAGTAACAGATTTGTTAGCTAAAGAGTCATTTCACGTTATTGCTAATTAAGTAATACGGAAAAACTTTGCGTGTACCAAAGCTCGTTGCGCTTTACTAGTTCATACGCCTTTTTGAATTATATAAACGGATGGTGTGTCGACAAGTTGTGTTTTCTAAACTTGTCGAAGACCTGTCTCAAGGTCAACCTCTGGTGTGTTGTAGATCGCAATGGCCGTAAAAGCTTCCCTCGACAACCTCAGTGAACAGAACAACATACAATCCACTTCTAATAAAATCCAAATCCAACTTAAATTCCACCTAAATCGAATACAAATCCTATCCTAATCCAATCCGGATCCAAATCAAATCCAATTAAAATCCAATCCAAATCCTACTAAAAACCAATCAAAATCCAGTACAAATCCTATCCAGATCTATTCCAAATCCACAAATCCAATCAATACCCACTCTATTTTCAATCCGAATCCAATACCAACTCAATCAAATCCAAATATAATTTAGATCAAATCCAAATCTATTTCAGGCTCAATTTTAATTCAATCCAATTCAAATTCGACTCCAATCCAAATTCAGTTTAAATCCAACCCAAATTCATTTCGAATCCGATCGAAATCCAATCAAAATACAATCCAAGCCTAATACAAATCCAATCCAATACCAATCCAATTCAAATCCAAACCCGATCCATATTCAATCCAAATCTTATTTAAATCCAATCCAAATTCATTCCAATCCACATCCAATCGTTATCCAATATAAATCAAAAATTCAATCCAATATAAATCCAAAATCAAAATTCAGTTCAAATTCAGTCCAAACTCAATCAAAATCCAATACAAACCCAAAACAAATCCAATCTAATCCAAATCCACATCCTATTTTAATCCAATCAAAATCCAATCAAAATTCAATCAAAATCCAATGAAAATCCAGTCTAATTCCCATCCAACTCCAATCCAATTTTAATCCAAATCCAGTTCTAATTCCATCTAAAATCAATCAAAATCCAATCCGAATCCAACCCAATTCCAATCCAATCCCAATCAAAATCCAATCTAAATCCATTCTTATTCCATTCCAAATCTAAATCAAATGGAATCCTAACTTACAACACAGGTTTTGCTCTAGAGTTCAAACTAGAAAAAATAAAAAAATTTAGCTTTTCAACCTTTCCAATTAATTTTGGTGTTCCTAGTGAAGATAATTTTTTCAAAGACTTAAATGAGTTTTCCAATCAACCAACGTAGAAGCGACGAACCCGGCGAGCTATAACTATGCGGCATTTTGACGCACTTCTGCCTTCACTAGGGGCACCAAAACTCACAGGAATGATTAAAAAGCTGTTATCATTTCAGAGAAACTATTATGAGCTATTCGACCAGAGTAACGGGTGACAATTGAAAATCTGTCATTTTTTGGGACTCTTTTACTCCACAACAAACAGGCTCAGAGAGAAATGAGAATATGTATATGAAAGCTCTATCTTTCCTCTTCGTGCCAGTATTTTTTTTTTGTTTATGCATGCTAAATTCGGTTCAAAATGGCGTTCAAACAAGTAGCATTTCGCATGTACATTGTACAGTTCGCTATGAACCTGAACTATAATCCGCCAGGAAACTAGTGGAAGACCGGCCAGAGTAGTGGACAGAAAAGGAATATTTCCTTTTTGTCAAATCATGATTCAAGCCTAATGGTTTGGCAATCAAACAAATTATATACCAGAACGAATGTTTGAACAACATTATGATTCTATTTCTTCCAAAACTTTCGGCCAGAGAAGATATCATCACAATACGCCAAAAAAATACAAACGTTTCTGAACAATCAATCGACTCCATTTGTACCCTAAATACGCAAACCTACGAATCAACCTCAGTGTCTTCCAATCAAAGATTTCGTTGAGATTTTGAGTTCCTGCCGGTGCAAAAACAACTGGAAATCAACGATTTGCTAACAGTTAATCGGACTTGAAGGCCCTACAACGCTCTTGTTTCGGCATCATAAGAAAATTTTGTCGGGAGGCCGGTAACGGACCTTTCTCAAATGTTAAATATTTTTTGTTAGTTCACAATGAATGTATCTTCATGAGAAATAAATTACTTTTTTTTTCGAGTTTTTCTACCTTTTTTCGACGGCTGTAGAAAAAAAATTCAGAGATTTTAGTTGTCACCCGTAATCTTATCCAAATCCAACATCATTGTAATAAACATGAAAAAACGATTATTTTCATCCAAAAATTTTTTTTTTTTGCGATGCAGCCATTATTTTTTATTTCCTAAAGTGAACTAATGACACATGTTAAAGTCACTAAAATATGATAAATAAATCAAATAGATAAACAAATGAATAAATAAATAAGCAAAAAAAAATAATAATTAATAATGATTTAATAAACCAATACCTAATTAGATGAAAAAACAAATACATAAATAAAAAATAAATAAATAAATAGAATCCTTTAAAGTTTCGAAGCCTCAAGTACGTTATGTCCTCCAACATAGCAATTTGTTATCCACTCCACTTTTTCTAGTTGAATCGTTTACCAGGAAGCCACATTTTTGAACAGAAAATCAATTCACCCCTTTCAGTTGTTGTCCTCCCATTTTCCATACACTTTTGATTACCTTTAATGTATAAGGAACATGTATGTCAAGTTTTGTAAATATAGGTCAAAATTCTCCGGAGATATGGTAAAACATGTATTGTATATAGATACTAAGACAAAAACCAAATTTTTTTCAGGAGCATCAATTTTGCTCAGAATTGCAGAAACTGGTCTCCAGCCGAAAAAGAAAGACTTGTTTTTCTATTCGTCCATTAGGGTGTCTTAGTCTTAGAACAGGGTTTGATTTTATGTATTTCTTAGAGGGACCAGAAATATTAAAAACGTTTCCAACCGCTTGGTCGCAGGTAGTCGCAGGTGGTCACGGCAAAACTCTTATGAACTTGTTAGTAGATACCTAAACCACGAAAATAAACAAAGGCCTAGCCCAGGAACTCCGGGGAGTAAAAAGATTCCGTCCAACAGAGTTAAAAATTTTTTTTTTCATCTTTTTTATTATAATAAATAGATATTGTTGTTTCAACCTAGTCACTTAACCAAGCATTTTCCAAAAATTCTTATCAATAACGCTTATACAATACACTCAGTTCATGAAAAATTTTTTTTAGCATGTCAAAAAAAATTTTGTATCAAAAATTCAAAAATGTATCTTACACCCATAAGCTGTGACATTCGCTGATTCTAGAATCAGGAAAAAACCCAACACGCACAATCAATATCGTTGTAAGAGGAGCCTCGTAGCCACAGAGTCCGCTTTGATAAACGAGTGGTTTGATTATTAAATAACTTTATCATGAGTTAATTCTCTGGCTCCTCACCACATACCCTTTCTTCAAGCTGAACTCTTCAATACCCCCGTTGACTTTCCTACTAAAAACAATAAGTCTCTCTTGTAATAGAACAGGTCTGAATGACATGTGATAGTTCTCTTCAGGGAATTGTAATTATAGCGCGATATTGGCTGAATAAACAAGGTTCCGATAAGATTCCTTGCTGTTGTGGTTTAAGATTAAGAGCTTCTTCATGGAATTTTACCATTAAGAGCTTCTTCATGGAATTGTGATCGTGACGCGGTGCAGGCAGAAAGAATAGGTTTTGATAAGACTCCTTCCTCTTGACATAAAAAATCATTTCAGGCTGGCAATAAACTTCCTAGGGTGTACACCGACTCAAAAACATCGACGGCGGTGGTGTATGTGAAGTCGACAGTGCAAAGGACTAGTTTGAATATTCACCTTTTTCTACACTCAAAAAGATCTCGAATGCATTTTTTTAAATATTGTTCTCTAAAATCCATCCCCTTCTCTAACTCTTGCCAGTCTATAAAAAAGTTTATGTTGTACGTTTTTTTCCTAAGAGTGCCTATTTTGAAATGTTCAGAAGAGTTTTGGGCAGTTAAATTGTCTATTCAAAAATCTTAATTTGAAAAAAAATTAGATGAACTATTTTTTAATCTAAAAACCGTTGAAATATTTCACACACTAAAAAATAAAACTCTAAACATCTTCCTGCATTTAGTCGAGCTTAAAACATACCTCCAGCTAATTCCGGTTGATTCCGGACAGTTTAATTCCCTGCGGGAAAGCTTAATCTAGCGGCTGAAACCTTCCGGCAGCAGCACGCCTCTTCCTCTTGGCTTGGCCTCGCCTGCCTAGAAATCTGCAGGTCATTTCCAATCCGCACAGTGCATCCGGGTGCACTGGTGGGCCCGTCGGCACGGGCCAACTGCAATCATCTCCAGCGGAGTGTAAGCAATCGAAAAGAGATTAGATTGCCATAGTCTCTCTTATCGAAACTATATCCCATCATCGACCCGGCGAGCGAGGGCGAACGAACGGGAAAAATAGTTATCAAATGGGAAATATTCCTTAAACCCTCATAGTTTTATTCGGCTGCCTGTCTCCTCGTATCGTAGTCACATACATGCCCAAACTCCGGGCCAACGGTAGCCTACGGACTGCTAACTGCACTTAGCGATGGGTATGTGTATGCGTGTGTGTACTTTCATACGTATGCAAGCGGGTTTAGCGTAAAGCTATACATGAAAGTCCCTTCCTTCGAGGCCGGAAGGTGCTCAAACATGGACAACGAGCGAGTGAAAAGCTCATAATCTCTGGCCCTGCCAAGTCGCTGGTGGGCCGAACTAAGCCGGGCGAGAGTCCGTGCGAACCGTCAGCAGCAGCAGCACCAGCAAAAGTGCAGTAGCCAATACCTCCGGCGCGAGGAAGCGGAAAACGCAGCGAGCGGATTAAAATATCGTCAGCCGCCTAGAGGTACAACATCGAGACCAGGTCGGACCGAAGTGAAATCGACTCGGGCTCATAAAAAGGTTGATCTCTGGCGGTTCCTACCTTCCTGGAGGGAAGGTGCACTAGAATGTGTTGCACACCGTAAAGCGAAGCGAGTTTTAATCGTGCGTCGTGAAACTGTATTATTTCTGCGGTGGCATATCGAAATTACCATAGGCTAGTGTTGCTTCGCTCGGAAAGGACACACCAGAAAAAACGTAAAAATCTATTGATAAGCTCGTCGACATCCTGGTTCCGAACTCTGGACCACCAGCGCCCGAGGTTCCATAGAGCGGTATTTCTCGCGTATCGGAAAACGGAAACGTGTAGCAACAAACCGGAGATGGGAGGAAAACCTCCAGATAGGAAAGTCAGAGTTGCTTTCGCCCAGTAGCTCAGTCGAATCGAGAGAGAGAGAGAGAGAGAGAGAGAGAGAGAGAGAGAGAGAGAGAGAGAGAGAGAGAGAGAGAGCCGTGGCATAAAAAAGACGTGCTAGCTTCCCAGTAACGACCGATGACGGGCCCGATGATGGTGGGGTGGCCGACAGCCGGCAGGCAGTGTTAAAAACGTAGATATAGAAACGAATTTATGGGTCAGTGGAAGATTATAGTCCGATAATTGCGAAACGGTTTGCTGCGCTCAGTCGAAAAATGGACAAGCATAAATGCCATTAAAGGCAATCTCGTCCGCCGAAAAGTCTTTAATTTTATCTAAATTTCGTCCGACAACGGAACATTAAATGGCCAACGCTCGTCAGGGCTGCCTGCAGCTTGTAACGCTAGACAGCAGGACAGCGGGGGGTAGAGGGATTTTATCGTACCCGACGAATGATAATTAAACATAAAAACTATCATAAAAGCCGAGCAGAATGCTCACCACGTAGCTCCATTATGAGCCGGTTATGAGGCCGCGGAAATCAAGACCAGCTTCAGGAAGACAATGAAATGCAACAATGTGGCGACCTTCGCTCGCTTTTTGGGCGTTCGGTTTCCGCAGTTATTCGTTTTTGGCTGTGGAATCTGGGACGGAACCAATAACTGTTTTGATCGACTTATGCAGTGTGTTATTAAACGATTCTACACTTTCGTAATAACATTAATCTAACTCTTTCCAGTTTGAAATCGCGATTTATTCCGTGAACAAAAAACTATTCCAACGAGAAACAATTGACTTCCATTCCTTCGTTGCTGGAAATGCTAATCAGCACGCACTGCATTAACTAATGAAAGCATTCTTTGTGCAAAATTAAAAAAGAATTTTCTTTCTGGCCAGACCCGCAAAAACTACACGCCACAATTCGTCGGATAGTCGCCATTCATTTCAACCCAAGGCTGCGTAGTCCGGTCGCCCTGGGCGCCCCTCGAAGTCAAAAACGAAAAAGTTTCCACATTTTACACCCACTCCGGCATTTATCCACCGAGTCAGACCAATCGGAAGCCCGTCGACGCCGCCATAGACGCGGTCACCCACAGTTCGCACCACACCGAGGAGACCAACACATTCGACGGCACCCTTCCCATTGCCAAGTTCCAGATTATGAACTTTAGGCTTAAGTCCCAGGCGCGGGCGCGTGATTCTGCTCCCTTTCCAACCACGGTCCTTCGAGTTACGCGCCACGCCGCAAAGTGATGAGCGCTTGTCATAAAATAAGCAGAGCGAACACCCGTAGCCACCGTCGTCGTGGCGCTTTCCGTTGCACTTGAGTTTTATTACGAACTTGCTGATCTCGACCATATTTTCCGCGGCAGTCAGTCCCTCCTCGACTGTCGGACGCTTGTTATATTCCGCTCTGCTTGCCTAATGCACCGCGATAGATGAGTGTTATTTCATTCGTTTCGGCTGCTGCGGCCACGCAAGATCCCAGCATGAGAAGTTGTTCAACTATGAAAAGTCCCCCCAACCCCTCCCGTTTCTTCGCACCAGCTGCGGTAAAACTGAATGAGCTGGAATAAAGTTTTACGATGCTAAAATATTTGCTAGTACAAAGTACCGGGTCACTCCATTCGCCTCACGGTACGCAGCGACTGTTGCGCCAGCCGGGGTTCCTTGCAGGTTGAGCAGTAAAAGTTTGAAAGTGAGATTGAGATTTAAATACTTTATTTTTTCTTCTTCTTTCTTTGAGAACTATAACTACTTCGACTTATATCAACAGCAAATCTGAACCTTTTAAACGCCATATTTCTATTTACTATTGTGAGCATCACTGCGAGCCATTTTTCCGAACCGACTTGAAAGGATGAGAAGGAAAATTTATGGTGTTCTTACCTGAACTTGACACCTCCTCTGCGTCCCCTTCGGGCCTAGCACAGCCTTCGGCTGCTGTTATACAACATGCAAAGTAACGATGCAAAACTTTTACGAGCTCAAAAAGCCGTCCTGATGACCATTGACCCTACCGAAGCTGTCCGTCTTTGTGCCGTTTGTTTAACTTTGTTCTTTACCATTCTCTTCTTTCTTTGTCTTACAGATCGAGGATGCTATGCTGATGTTTGACAAACAGACCAACCGACACAGAGGTAAGTCCTGCGGCTAGAGTCTTGTTACGGCAAAGTGGCTGAGAACTGATCCGATCTCATCCCTTTACATTGGGAGGGGTAATGGTGAGAAGACAACACAACAAAAAAGAATTTGCTTTCTGTTCGACTGCCCTCCGGATGAGGTTATACAAATTGTAAACAGACAACATCAAAGCCCCTCCGATATTATTACAGCTCCGATAGATATAGATAACAACTCAGCACCACCACTTTGTCAACTGAAATTGTCATTTTCAGGGGGCCAACACAACTATTTGATTTTCCAATTTAGCACTCACTGTTTGATTAACATGCGAATAGTTTCCGACTGACCCTGCTAAGCTAACAAAGTGGGGCACAACTGATAAATATGATTATGCTCATTTGGTTCGCTTTGTAGTTGAGCCGATAATTTATTTATTTGTTTCTTTTTTTTTTTTTTTCAATATGCACACATACACCGACACACAAGATCGACCGAATTATCCGCTCACCAGTTTCAATCAGTCACGCTGCAATGCCATTTTCACTGCAAGCGCGGAAAAATCGAATTTATTAATTAAGCCATATTTACGACTGTTCAACACAGCTGGGAGATGTGGTACGAGGTGCTGCTTCCCCTATCTAGCAACGGAGCGATGGCGTTATGAATACGTTTGATAATGATCACTCAATTGAATTTTCGCCGAATGCGAAATTAGAGTAGTGCTGCATTCGATTTTTGGATTGTCCGCTTGGGTGGAAGCATTGATTTTTGCGGTATATGAACGGTTTACTGGCATGGAATGTTCGAGTGCTAAATGTTTAAATGCACGGAATAAAATGACGTCCTACTTTCGGACCAATTTGTGACTGTTTATTGACAATTATTGAAGGAAACAAGAAAAACAATCTAGTATAGATATATAATAGCAAAATATTACACATAAATATTAAATCTGTACAAATCATTTAATTTGGGTATAAATAACATGAATTGATGAAGCGCTCTTTTCTTCAACCACTCACCGCATAAAGTCATCCAAACAGATCATCCAAACTTTCACGCATCTACCACAACCTGGCATCCCAAAGGTACGGTCTTTTTTTACTGTCTTCTAAGGATATGTTGTCTGTTGCTGTTTGTTCGTGATACCTATACGCGCTGGCATGCAGTCCGATAGTCACATTGATAACGTATTGGCAACAGAGCATCACAAAAGGAAACGAAAAATGTACTCCGTGTGTCGATTCGGTATTATTTGGAAGATGTCTTCGGGATTGCGAATGAAGAAAAGAGAAGAAGCTGTTTTTTATATAGACGGACGTTCGTGTACGCACCGGAGACATTTTCCCTCTCTATTTTTATTTGTCTATGATGGATGTCGTGTGACGGCTGTTAAAAAGACTGTGGGAAGAAGAAGCGTAAAGACTGCTTGGCACCTTACCGACAACCCTCGTGCAAAGAAAAGCAAACTCGGCAATAGAGCGGCTGTGCACTGAAGGATGTGTGTATCGCATACCGAATGTTATATACAACCATACATGTTCTCGTCGTCGGAATAAGGTGAACAGCAAAGAAGAAAAAAAAATAATCGTGTACGGGGAGCTACACGGCAATGTTATAGTCGCAATATATTTTATGTGACGGCTGTCTTTATTTTGCCAATACCAACACTGTCATAGAGGGACGCTTTCGGATATCATCATAAAACTGTCATCGCTTAGAACGTTTTTCCCCTAACCACAACCACGAACGTTATCGGCAAAAAGTGGAAAAATCGGAGCACCGAGATGCGACGATTCACAGGTTGAGCGAAGCAGAAACGATCCTACACGGCTATAGACTATTTTACAAGACGTTTCAAAAGTCAATTCATGAATAAAATTTTAACAGACAACATGAAACAGCAAATACCGTTTATCCTACCCTACCAGTTCGTAGAATGGACTTCAATCTCTTGTTATTTGCCTTGAGAAAGGCAGTTTGCTGTTCGAAATCTGATATGCTGATTGCAACCTTTGTGCTACCCGACAACGGGGGAATAAAGGCACTCTGATAACACACTGAAATGAACCGCGCTGCTGCTGAGACATGTGACCAAACGAGCAAGTGATTTGTTTAAGCCGAAAGCAAATTCGGAAAACCAGCTGATTCTGGTGCAACCCGCTATGCTACGGCTAACTAGATATATTATTCTGTCGCCCTTTTTAGAGAAAGCCAGCAAGCGAGGACGTAATTTTCGTTCCCTTTTCGTCAACAGATTTTCAATTCACTGATATCCCTATGAGGTAAATCAAAGAAAAACGTAGTTCTACGTCAAAAAAATTGCTAGCAGAACAAAAAATATGCTTAGCAGAATCAAAATAGTGTTGAGTTGGGTCGTGTCACGTCGACATACAGTGTTTGAGTATGGTTGATTGGAAAACAGTTTAGATATAGCAATATTTATCCAAAACCTAGAAAAACCATAAAATGATTGAAGTTGTAGATCATAGTCGCAGATCAGGATTCATCACGGTAGATGATGTGAATAGACCACTACCAGTATTACGCGGAGATTAAATTGTATAGCATTCTATATAATAAAATTATGTACGTAGAATGAAAGTCTCTAGACAGGCAAGTACCGCCAGCGAAACTTAAATGTCATTGCACCAAAAACAAAACCTATCGGACTTCATTACATGTAAACCATATTCGAATACGTACTACGGAACTAATTTCCAAATACGGATGGTGTAACATCAATACCCTTCTATACGTAATCTGAAAACTAGGAAAACTCCTGGTGACATAATTACCAAATCAAAGCGAAGCAAAGCCTTGGTGCTACATTCCGATTCGCAACTTGACCTTCTGTTTACTATACACAGACTTCGCAGCCAACCGTTAAGTGTACAGGACAATTGCGGGGCTAGTGGTACGATCCTACTGACACTAACAGTCTCTCCCGAGTCGAGACTCGAACCTACGACGACTGGCTTGTTAAGCCAGCATCGTACCTCGAGACCAGTGGGAGGGAGTTTACCATTCATATCTATTCCGACGATGTCGGTGCGCAGTAATGTAGGCAGTCGAAAGTTTTACTAGTGAGTACTTGTTTAAGTGTCAAGACATCACAAATGTGAAATAAAAACGTATACTTATCCTGCTGAATCTGTTTTAAATTCGAGCGCCTCCACAGCCTGCCGTAACCCTACACAAGCTGACGATAAAAAGAGAATAATTCAAACAAAAATAAATATACTAAAATAGTTGAAGAGGTTATTTATAAGATACGACCGCGAGACTGACGTAGAGTTACGACAGCCTGTCATTTGATTGTGAAGTAGTTATTTTTTTCTTTCGACTCACGCGTATTATTACATGCTGTTTGCAGTCTGCTAGCTGTTATGAATGCTGAGTTGTTCTGATAATGTTCGATAAATGGTATAAAATGGCACCGTGAAAACAACTAAACGAAATTTTTTAGTTGGTCTTAGTTTCCGCAAAACTGGGGACATGTCTGCATATTGACAATGCTGAGCTGCCACACAGAAGCGAGATGAAAAATCTAGCGCTGTGGAAGTGTGCTGTTTGGTTTATTGGTACATCCACTCGCTTTGGAAGGCAGAGACATATTTGAAATTGCCGCCTGCTGCTGCAGCTCTGCTGCCTGCTGGTCGATACAACTCCCAATAAATCATCCTTTTGCAACAGTGATCGAATATACCGCTGCCATTGCCAATATTGCTACCGTGTTAGAGAAAGTAAGCATTAAGGGACCAATCAGAGGTTGAAATCTGCGTTGCGTCGGACGTTGCTGCTCTAACAAATTTGAACTACGTTCAAATGCGACTTTGTTTCGAAAAAAAAAATAGATAAAATGAATCATCAACAATATTGCCCATTGATAGCTACAACCATGTTCATATTTCTGATGAAGATCCAATACCGTTACAATAAAAGTACTCGTCTTTTGAAGTTATCCACGCAGCAAGCCTTTTTGCAATTGGCAGTACCGTGGAATGGAGCGAAATTGACCAGTGGGGTGAAATTGATCATCTGAAAATTCGTGATAAAAATACTAATCAAAAGATATTGCTCTGACAACACTAGGCAATGTTAACGTGTCCTTAAACGCACCTTTTGCATGATTCATATACCTGTCAAAGTTAACCCTTGGATGCCCGGTGCAATTTTTCATATTTTCGAAAAATTCTTCTAACTCAGCTCAGCCCAATCTGATCAAACAAGTTTTCAAATAGCAAAAAAAGTATTGAATTTACTTAAAGTAATCTTAGTTGAGGGTTAATAACGTTAAATTTGTAGAAGTGAGTAAAGTTTGATAAAACCTCAAAAAATGTAAATTTCAACAATGATCATTCCACACCATTAGAGAAATATTGATGAGTTCGCAGGAAACCAAAAGATTTAAATTTCAGAGCTAGTTTTAGAGCTTTTGTAACAAACCGAATTGAAATTGGTCTAACGACGATCAAATAAGAGCAAATTTAGCAACAAGCAGCTCGTGAACCAAAATAAACAAATTTTAACCTGAAATATCGTTATTTTCGTTTCCAAACTAGCTGTAAATGATATTTTTCAGTACAGAAATCATTTATCTTTAGCATATCGAAAAAAAGCACATTGCCAAAAAAATGTATGGATTTCAATGGTGATCAATTTCACCCCAATTTACCTTATAGTACCTTATAGAATTATCGAATTTATTTCATGAAGTAGAGGATAGAAATTTCACCAATAGCCATAGAGGTTTACTGGAGCACGAACCAGTACTTGTTTTAAAGTTATACTATTTCGGGAAAAATGTACATGAAGCTAGTTAATTGGAAATTGTTATAAAAATTGATCAATTTCACCCCGTTCCATGGTACATGACACGCAGTACAAACAGGCATACAGGCAGACGAACCCGGTAAATGTTACTCGGAAGGAATCCGAAGGTAAGAATTTCTTCGACAGGTACTGAATGCAATTGCTTGCAATCCAGTATTTTTACATTTTGTATCATGAATTTTTTCGAAGAGCCCACCCCATAACGCAGAATGTCGTCGACAGTGAGATTCTCCTCGGTAATTACACCGTCAATTTTTACATCCTTGGTAGGCATGTACATAGGATGTTCAAAAAAATCGATGTTGGAGAAGTCAAGGTGCTCAGCCTTCAATTGAACGATAATGTCATTTATAGTATTTTTATAGAACATTTCGACTTTCTAAAAAATTGGTTCCAGGTTGCCCAAACGTGATTTATGAAAAAAATTCTTTTTTTTAGCCACAAACCCACTCTTATATTATTTTCAATTCTGTTCGATTCCTGAATTTTTCTATACATTTTTATATTTATTTTTGTGGGATTATTTTTGAATATTTTGCATGGTTCAGTTTAGCATTGCACTCAGTTATTTGACTCACAGAGCCCACTAAACATCACAGAAAAATTAGTTTTTCCATAATTTTTAGATCAAAACACAAATAAAAAATTGATTGATTAACAACTGAAATTATCGTTGCAAAGCGGGATCTATGAGAAACATTTACATGAATAAAGATTCCTGAAATTTCATCGGTTGGTTGAGATATTGGCATTTTTATATTTGACGTAACAATATGCATTTTAACAAATATGTCAAAAAAAC
This sequence comes from Wyeomyia smithii, assembly GCF_029784165.1. Classification (NCBI taxonomy): domain Eukaryota; kingdom Metazoa; phylum Arthropoda; class Insecta; order Diptera; family Culicidae; genus Wyeomyia; species Wyeomyia smithii. The sequence goes on from NC_073695.1 coordinate 10,649,318, forward strand.
CGTTTTTTTGGGAGATAAAAAATGTTAAGAAAACAAATGCATTTTTGGATGGTTGATAACTTAGTAGAAGCTTTAAAAAATTCAGAAAAATCTGCGAAAAAAGTAAGAACGGAAATTGTGGTTTTAGTGCCGTCTAATAGAAAACTTTATGTTGCTCGTAATCTGTAAGAGATAGAAACGTGATGTCTGCAGTAAAGTTACTTGTTTTAAGATAACCTAAAACTTTGTCGAAGACACTTTGCGTCTATATTATTCTGATTTAAAATTAAATTTTTTATCTCACTCATTGGTGGATTGATCACCCATTTTTCTACAATAAAAGACCCCTTTTTTCAATATCCTGCAACATTCCCGAACATACCTTATGGCTATAAGCAACATTTGAATCCCTATTCAATAAATTGCAAAAAAAAACATAAAAAACTATGCAATGGAGATATTGAGCCTTAGTGGCAAAGCAATTGTGGGGCTAGCGCTACGATCCTACTGACACTAACAGTCTCTCCCGAGCCTAGACTAGAACCTACGCTTGTTAGGCCAGCATCGTACCCCGAGACCATTTGGGAGGGCTTTAGTGTCCTTTTTTTGAAAATGCATAGTTGCCTATCACATGGGAAAACGCCTATATCTCAGCCCCCGATAAGATATCAAGGATTTTATCTAAAAATAATAAGAAAAACTCATCTTTTGTGATGTTCAATGGGCTCTGTTTGTCGAATAATTGAATGCGATGCTGAAATAAACCATATAAAATATTCAAAACAATCCCACGAAAATAAAAAAAATATATGGAAAATGAAGGACTCGAACAGATTTGAAAAACATGCAAAAGAGTAGAAAAATTCATTTTTTTTAATCACGTTTGGGCAACCTGAAAACCAATTTTTTAGAAAGTCAAAATGTTCTACAAAAATGCTATAAATAACATTATCTTTCAATTTAGGGCTGAGCACCTTGACTTTTTCAACATCGTTTTTTTTTTTTTGGTCAGCCTAATGTACACGTGACACTCACTCGTGAATAGCTCATAGCTGACAATTGCGTTTGCTTACTTCATGCTACTCACGACAACTCGTAGTTTGTTCGGCCTCACCTTAGTGATTTCGGGTTCGCTACGAAACTATTTTGCCAGGGTTTTGCCAATTTCAATAATATTCAATGGTTTATTTTGGGGCCGAAAGAAAACAACGAAGGGACCTTTCGAGGCATCTGGGTAAAATTTCACCCGTACCTCCGGAACCTTCAGCAATGGCCTAGGTACAGGAGAGGGTACCGGGGAGGGTACCAGGGAGGGTACCAGGGATGGTACCAGGGAGGGAACCGGGGAGGGTACCAGGGAGGGTACCGTGAAAGGTACGGGGGAGCTAATATGAAAGATTTCAATATATCCCTCATTTGTTTACCACTCAATTAATGAATATCGAATGAAAATGAATATTTCCAGAGATTTGATGGCGCCTAAGGACCGCAAAATGGCCCTAGATGACGTTTTGATTTTGAGGAATGGTACCCAAAGGCCAAAAATCACCTTAAGGCGCCATTTCAAATCCCAATAACAATTTCTGGGTTCTGAAGCACAGCCTAAAACGACCAAATATCATCAAATACGAATATTTCGGAAATCAGAGTGTTATTCCGAGGCCGGATTTCCAGTTCGAAGAGAACGTCTTACTGCAAAACCCAAAAAGATCATATGTCAACCAATACGAAACAGAATGTTCAGAGGCGAATAATCAACTCAAGATGCCATTAAGCTATCTAGCTTGGTGACTTTAGGTAAGTGGAAAATAATTCAGAATGGTCAAGCAATCATTCAACATGAAGATTACCGAATCCGCGTTGATGCTCAAATATCGAATTCTCATATCACAATTTCTGATTTAAAAAAAAACAACTCAAAATGGTCGAGTACCAAAATCCAAAATGGATTTTTCCGAGATGTAGCCGAGAGACTAGAATCGACCGCAAAAAACCATTTTAAACCAAGACAGAGTTTAAAGAGTAGTTTCTTGTTTAGAAAAAAAATGTCGAAAAAAACTAAAAAACAACAATTTATAACAGATTGGCTAACATGACAGAAAGTTAGGGAGGCAAAAAACTATTTTGAAAATCAGAAATGAATAGACAAAAGTAATGAACCCGTTTAGTTTGGAAATGAAAAAGGCTGAAAAATACAAAAATAGTAAGCAAAAAGATCGAATATATAAAAAAACTGTCTGTCACAATCTCAGAAAGTCGAAAGGTAACAAGCCAGAAAATTAACCTGAAAATTAGGTGTTAATTTTTCTATGCCATCGTAACTTCAATTTCAAAACAATTCTGCATGCTCAGTGGCAACAATTGTAAGCCTTCGCCTTTCATAGTCACAATTGTTGTTTACCGAGCAGATCCTCGCTCATGTGTTCATTATTGTCTGTCTAGACTCCACGAGTTAAAATTTTAATTCCTCCTGGCATTTGTTCGTACCTAATTTGAACGCAAAGAGTTACTATAGAAAGCCCTCCGTGTCGTTGCCGTCATCGTCATCACCATCGCCGTCTTCGCAGCCTTTTGCGTGGAACATAAAAAAAAGGTATATAGGTATAACAACTTTCCAAACAATCTAAATCTCCAGCCGAATTCCCAATTGAGCACAACGGAAAAGTTATAATTGAAAATCTCGAAATTGAACCTTCCTTTTTTACCTCTCTCTCTACAACTCGCATATACCCTGCTAACAAAACTTCAAACCCGCTTCGGAAATCGGATCAACCCGAAGACCGCCGGGATCCCAAAATGCACCCGGCACCTGTCGGCTATTGTACTTCCGGTGGTGATGGAATGGAAAGAGTAAGGAAAGGCTCCGAACGCCGAACAAAGCCGAGCGGAGAAAATTGAAAAGTTGCAAAAATTAATCGTGAAAGACAGCGCCACTAGCAGCGCGTTATTGTGCCTGGCTCTAATCAATAAATTGCACGTTGGAAATAATACGTTATTTTGCTGCCAGTTTCTTTGTCCGCCGTCTCCAGCAGCTTGCGTCTTTAGGTTTAATTTTTCTTGTCGACATTTATCTCTCGTCCCTCCGACTGGCGTTCTATTCTGTACCCGAAAGTCCACTCCTGAACCCCAGCAGCAATTGTCATTCGGGAGACCCACTCTAGTGATTTCGTTATCAGTTTTATTGCACATCTACCAGGAAAATTGTATCGAATTTCCTCAGTTCCTCTCTCTGTCCATTACCTCGACTCCTATTGTAGGTGCGACATTGGCTTAAGATTACTTGCTCACTGCAGCGAAGATCCATTTCAGCTTCCACCGCTTCTTCCGCTCGCGCTACAAATTAAAGTTTCAGGAAAACCAAATTGAAACTGAATTAAATAAAGTGGTCAGAAGATAAAAGTTATTGGATCAAATAAGCTAGCTGAGCTGAAATGAACGCTCGCTGGGGTATCGGTGTTGGACCGCAAATTGGGAACGGGGGACCCCTTCCCGGACGCGACACAAGGGAGAAAGCGACACAGAGAATTAAATAAATCCCTTCCAAAAGTTACTTGCCGGACACAGCTCTCACACAGATCAGGGACCAACAACGAGTGTCACCGAGCTTTGCTGCTCACCGAGGACGACAATTGGTGTTGTTGTGTGTCTTCTGATTGGTGTTCGGCATGGCACACAAAGTGAATTATATGGAACACCGGAACGATGGTTGCGATGGTTTCGATGGGAAAAGGACACCATCGTTAGGATGGAAGTTTCTCCTTTTTTTCTTTTCCTTTGCTGGACCAGGAATGTCCGAGTGGAAAGAATGCCGTGCTCAATCGAGTGGCAACGACGGACCAGTCAGTGGAGCTTTTTCATTCGAAAGGTGACTTAGTAATTAGTAGCTTTGCAGCTGTCGGTTTTGTCCCAGCTCTGGAGTGCTTGAGTGGTTTGGTTATTTTATGTCACGACATATTGGCTATGAAGGTGATGCTAAACACAATGGGCGATTGTTGACACAAAATGTCGGATGGGTGGGTAAACTAGACCGAATGACAATCAACTTCCGAGAATAATCGGCTCAGCAATGACAGTTGTTCGTACCTTCTCACTTCTTTTTTTTTTTCGTATAGCCTCTAGTATTTTTCAAACAATGTTTCCTTTTCAACTGCAGCCACACAGTACAACAATGTACTTACCGCTGCGAAGAACCGCCAGTCAAACTCAAACACGATGATAAAGCAAAACTAGCTCACATGAAACATCATCGATTGAAAATGAATAAAAATTTCGCCAACTATTGAAGCTTTGTGCAGAGCGGCCTTCCACCTGTGTGGTTCTTCCCTCCGGGCCCTCCAGTGCGCTTATTTTTGATTGCAGACAACATTTTGTTTGGTCGATGAATCATGCAATTTTTTTTTTTTTGCACAAACTGGTCCCGGATTGGATGGATGGATGGTTAGTTTGTGTACAGCAGCGGGAGTGTCTGACTGACTGGCACACTATTGGCTTTTCAGCAACAATATTTCAGGATAGATTTTCCCCATGTCCAAATAGACAGGAAGGATTCGTGGCGGCTTTTCAGCAAATTCGTTTTCATTCATTTATTTCATTTCAATCAGCCTACGATTGTGGCAGTTGAGCTGGGAGGGAAACGGTTGGAATCGTTGAAAAAAAAAACGTTGAATTTTTAAAGTATCAGTAATATTTTCAGGCGATGATATTTTTATTTTGCTGACTTTCAAGCCAGAGCAAATTTTTTAAAGTAAAATGTTAACAGTGGAATCTGTGCCGGAAGTGAAAATTCCATCCCAACATTAATTCGTCCTTTCTGACCGGAATGCCACGTGCATGAGGTGAAATAAAAAATCGATACGACCGGCAGGATCCTTTTTCGGCATGGCGTGTGCGTGTGCAAATTTTCAAATCTGTTCGAAATTGCCACCGTTTCGACAAAATGTACGGTTATATTTTTTTCCCGGTTGCTCTTTTTATTTTTGTGTATTTTTTACTGTCAGTTGGGACGTAATTTATATTCCATTGGCACGTTTAGATAGATCATGCTACCACGTAATATCCAGATAAATTAAATTTCGGAAACTGACGTTAACGTTTGCTGTCAGTTGTTAATCGAGTTAGTATAAAATGTATTCCTTTTGGCAGATGGATAAATTACTTGAATATAAATTTTTAGTTTGTTCAAAACAGTCTTATTAGCTTATATGAGCCGCTACGAACCAGAGTGGTCTAAAGACCATTTTTTTCGAAAATGAGTTTTTTGCATATTCCGCATCTACACAAAAAAACTGTACTTGGGAGATCGAAAATATTTCAAAAAATCAAACTTTAAAGGTGATTTATACCATGTTGAAATTGCGTCCGAAACAGAATGGCCATTCTGTTAGTTAACAGAGTGGTCTATGTACATAAATCGGTGTAATACTATCATGTAACACGTAACATGTAGCATAATACATGTGATCAGTAACATGTCACTTGTTATGTACAAGTCACACGTAATAAGTAACATGTTACACGTAATGTAACACGAAAAATGTAACATGTAAAATATTATGTAATAAGTAACATTTTGTGTTACATGTAATGTTACACGTGACATCTTACATGTGACATGCTATATGTATCATATAACATGTGACACTAGCCATTTTATACGATTTACCGTCATTTTCATTGTCATTTACCAGGTTTGTGTACATAGACCACTCTGTTCCGAAACGATTCGAGGTTTCCAGTAAATATATATATGAAGTCAGAGTGGTCTATGTACATTGGTGAGATAAAATCACCGATTTCGCAAAAAAACTGTTAATTTTATGTATCCCAATGTTAAACCATTTCATAACCTTCATATTAGAACATTTTGTTTGAAAGAATCCGTTGAACAGAATTTTATTCAGAGATTTTTTGAAAATTGCTACTCCTGAACAATTTTCTCGATGGCACATAGACCACTCTAGTACGCAACGGCTCATATATAATCAACATCGAAAATACGAATTTTTCATTCCGAAATTAATGACTAATAAGATTGAAACTTTCTTTTTTTATCACTTCTCTTTCTCATTCTGTCGTCTACAAAGCTCCTCCTCCTCCAAAAGTTTCTCTGCAAAGCCAGTTATGAAAGGTAGCAAACAAAAATTTTAACTTCATTTCTATTTCTAAGACAGTACCATACAGACGGAAAAGTATGGTCGCGATTAAGCAAGGAAAGGTAGAATCGCGTCCATTTCGTGGCGGGCTCCAATTCCCTGTAGACCAAATTCACCGTTTATAGTGCGAGAAATATTGCTTAGGTGCTGGAGCGCCCGTCTCTTTACTAGTTGTTATGCAATATTTAGTAGCTGATAAAGTTCTGAAAATGACTAAAGTAGATTGAGTAAAAAACAGAGAAGAACCATCCCACGTAATATGCAAATGACAATCTGAAATGGCAAGAAATTAAACAAAATTGACGGATGTTATTATTATTGCCCCTCAAAATCGTTTGATTGTAAAGTATTAGTTATTTCTGCCACTCGCCAACAGCAGTACAGAATTTGATTCGAATATACTTGTTACATGATTGGTTTACCTTTTGCGTATATCCAAAAGTTTTAATGGGGGAACCGCTCTCATATTCATCCCAGCACCTATATTCTACTCATAGCTCTTATCCGTCGAATTTACCATTAAATTTTTCGATTTTTCTTCGAAGTAAAACTTTGGACCACTTGGCTGAATCGAGAGGTAAAATTACTTTTAGTATGGAAAATAGTTCAATTTGATGGTGAAGCGGACAAATAATAGGTGTTGAGATAGATATAGGAGCGGTTCCTCCACTTAATAGAAATAAATAGGTACGACAAGAATGAAGAGTTTTATTTTTTCAGTTAAAAACCCCCGTTTCTTGATTGTAAACTCACGAGTGCCATAGTACTGAGATGTAGAAAACTCATTTTTACTACTTCAATACAAAATATGAGATCGTCCTAAAAACGACGGTTGGTTTTAGTTTTCACAAAGCTGTGGACATGCCTGTATGACGGTGCTTTCCACACAGACGGGCTACCCAAAATCTAGCGCTGCAAAAGATTATCCTTAATCACCAGTGCGCTATTCTCCGGTTTCCTCTATCCGCACCACTCCGTCCGCCCGCTAAGGAAGGCTGCAAGATATTCGAAATCGCCGCCTGCTGCTCTGTGGCTTCCCGCGGCTCTGCTTACTGCTAGTTGATTTATTTCCCAGTAAATCATCCTCTTGCAACATGGATCAGATAGACGATGGAAACTACATTTCTGACTGCTAGCTTTTAACGTGAGTACTGAAAGTTATCATTCCAGTAGGTGCGTCGAGTAAGCAGAACAACTTATTGTAGACTTGAAGCTGTACCGGCCGCGGTCGAAAAATGAACACTAAGAAGGAAAGCGACAACGAGTGGCAGGAAAACTATCAACTTCTTCAATCATATGATTATGGGGTGCTTAAATGTGCCATTAATCTTCACTCTGGATTGTTTTTGTTTTCGATAACACGTGATGACAAACGATCATTTATACATGCAACAATTAGCAGTGGACAAACGGCTGGTGGCGAACGCTGGAAATCTAGACAGAATCACTAACATTTCGGAACTTGTTTAGCAATGCTGTGCAGTGCGGTGTGCCGTTTCCTCTGGTTTTTCCTTCTGCTGTGGATGGCTGCGATCGAATGAGCGGGTAAAAAATCTTACAAACGTATTTTTTCAATCGTCGTCTGCTCAACCCTGCTGCTTGCTGCTGGTCGAGCTAGTCTCCAGTAAACCATTATCTCGTGATCGGCTACTTAATAAAAACAAAATTTCTGCATGCTAGCTTTTACAGGTGACTACTGAGAGTTTCACTTCTGGTGAACGTGTCATTGTGTATTCTAATGAGCAATACAACAAAACCAACAACAATAAATCGTTTAGAAAAGTCAAATCGTTCGTATACATCAGTTTTAGCTGACAATTTCGAGACGCTCGCGATGTTTTCGGTTTTTCAATTCGCACCCAATGTTGCCTCAAGACGTAGTTATCTGTATCTTTTTGGCTCAAAGTCATCTAAAAATACCAAAACAAGACTCTCAATTGTGCTCTTTTTCTCCCTATGTGGACTCATCACTGTGACCAGAGACATTTTGATCTATTGTAATATTGCCCAGGTATATATTATTATATATTATCACCATTGAAGTTTATATTATTATACATTATCACCATCGAAGTAAATGATACGCTTTTCATTCAAATCCGTGCTTATGTGTAAGAGTTTACTCTTACGTACTTCAGCAGCCTAGAGCCGGGGTGGCTCGTGCCGTATCAAGAATTTTCCTCCATTCTACTCGGTCCTGGGCTACTCGTCGCCAATTTCCAAGACGTCTCGATACTCGCAGATCCGCTTCAACCTGGTCAAGCCATCTAGCACGTTGGGCCCCTCTATTCCTGGTGCCGGTGGGGTCCTTGAAGAGAACCGATTTTACCGCGCAGTCATCCGGCATCCTCACGACATGCCCGGCCCATCGTAGCCTCCCGACCTTCGTCAGGTGTGCAATTGAAATCTCTCCAAGTAGTGTCTGTAGCTCGTGGTTCATACGCCTAAGCCACTCTCCGCTTTCGGTTTGTACTCCACCAAATATTGTCCGCAACACTTTCCGTTCAAATACGGCCAGTGCACGCATGTCCTCTGTGAGCAGCGTCACGGTTTCGAGTCCATAGAGAACTACGGGTCTAATTAGGGTTTTGTACATCGTCAGTTTCGTGCGGCGGCGTATGCTCCTGGATCGAAGCGTCCTGCGAAGGGCAAAGTAGGCTTGATTTCCAGCTTGAATACGTCGTTGGACCTCCTTACTTGTGTTATTGTCGGCGGTTACCAGAGATCCCAAGTATACGAACTCCTCTACCACTTCGAGTTCGTCGCCGTCCATGACCACCGTCCGTGGGAGGCGAATGTTAGTTTCTTTCGAGCCTCTTCCTATCATATACTTGGTTTTCGACGCATTTATTTCTAGTCCAACTCTTCAGCTTCCACTTTTAGTCTGGCGTAGATTGCCTCCGCCGTCGCTGAGTTCCTTGTTATAATGTCCAGGTCGTCTGCGAAGCCTATGAGTTGACTACTTTTGCTGAAAATTGTGCCTCTCGTTTCGATGCCCGCCCGTCGGATTACAACCTCAAGGGCGATGTTGAACAGTGTGCAGGATAATCCATCTCCTTGTCCAACCCTCTGCGCGCTTCGAAGGGGTTCGAGAGTGTCCCCGACACGCACACGTAACACATCACTCGGTCAAAAGTAGCTTTGATAAGTCGTGAATGTTTATCCGGAAAACCGTAGTCGTGCATTATTTGCCATAGCTGGTCTCGATCGACTGTATCATACGCTGCCTTGAAGTCCACGAAAACATGATGTGTGGGCACGTTGTACTCCCGGCATTTCTGAAGGATCTACCGGAGAGTGAAAATTTGAGCCGTAGTAGCGCGTGCTTGTGTGAAGCCCGCTTGATACTGCCCTACGAATTCTTTCGCTAAAGGAGATAGACGGCAGAGTAGGATCTGGGAGAGGACTTTGTAGGCAGCGTTGATCAGCGTAATGCCGCGGTAGTTGCTGCATTGTAGCCGATCGCCTTTTTTATAGAGGTGCTCATCGAAGAACTGCTGCCACCTATCAACCACCTCGCGCTCGCTTGTGATCAGGTTTCCCTCCACGTCCCTACACATATCTGGACTCGGTGTGTAGCCTTTACGGGATTGGTTCACTTTTTCAAAAAACTTGTGTGTATCGTTAGCCCGAAACAGTTGCTCCAGATCTTCACGATCTCTGTCCTCCTGCTGGCGCTTCTTCCTCCGCAGAATCATGGTCAACTCATTTCGTGCTCGTCGGTATTTGGCCGCGTTCTCTCTTGTGGCAATACTTAGATAATTTTTCCAAGCTCTTTTCTTCCTCTCCATCGCTTGCTGGCATTCCCCGTCAAACCAGTCATTTTGTCGGCTCGACGATACCACACCTAGTGCCGCGGATGCGGCCTCTCCAATGGCCGAGCGTAGCTTCCCCCATCCATCGTCGAGAGTCGAAGCACATAGCTCTTCCGTGGAAGGTAGTGCCTCCTCAAGTAAGCGCGCGTAGTTCTCTGCAGCCTGCGGGTTGGTCAACTGCCGGATGTTTGGCCGGGGAGGACGGTTCTGACGTGTGTGAAATACCGTGGATAGTTTTGAGCGCACATGTACTGAGAGTTTACTACTTTTACCCTTTTCAAGCCTACTGCTCTGCTATACCGAGCCTCTTTATATCCTACCAATATCGCCAAATTGAAATTCCCTGGAGTGGTACTACACCTAACGTTTCTCTCTGGCCAGGTAAATTCTAAGAGGGACTTATTATGTCAAAAGGAAGGAGTCTTATCGAAACCTCGTTCCTCGTGCCAATATCACTAATTACAATTTCCTGAAGAGGATAAATATTTTTGAAAACAGTTTTATTATAAGAAGGACTTATTTTGTTAAGAGGAAGGGGTCTTATCGAAGCCTCGTTCCTCCAGCCATAACCTCGCCATAACTGCAATTCCCTGAAGAGAACTATTATACGTTACTCAGACCAGTTTTATTATAAGAGGGACTTATTTTTGTTAGGAAGAAAGTCGGCAGGGGTACTATAGAATTCAGCCGAAAAAAAGTATGTGGAGAGCCTGAGAATAAATCCATGTTAAAGTCCTGTGACAACCCAATGGCCTGATTCTACTAAGATTCGAACCCACGACCACTCACTTATCAAAACGGACTCTGTAACCTTGCGGCTACGAAGCTCGAAAAAATAAAGGTCTGAAAGAACGTCTCTGAAAACCGAAAAAATGGGAGGTTGTATTCTAGCCACGACCCGACAACCGTCATAGCGTTAGGCACACTATTTACAAAAGCATTTTTTAGAGAGTCATATTAATAAGTCAATAAATAACACTACACTACTTCGAGTAATAAATAATATGCACGTTTTGTTCCGTGCTATGATACGAAAAACATGGCTGTGATCGGGAGCCTTTACGTGGTTGTGAAAAATTCCATATCTATCAACCTATTTCAAGTAAGCAATATCCCAAATCGTCACGATGGCATCAATCCATGTACTTCTAACGTGCTATTGGTTCTTAATTCATACATAAACATACGATATCACAGATTGAACAAAATAAGGAAGTATTTGTTTTCAAGTCTAGCGCTCGATACCTTTCGAAAAAATGATTAATCTTCAATTACTTGTTTAATTACCTTGTGAAAGGCAGTTTGCTGCTCAAAATCTGATATACTGATCACAACCTTTGTGCTGCCCGACAGTGAACTTCGCTGCTGCTGAGGCAGGTGACCGGGCAAGTGATTTGTTAAGCCGAAAGCAAATGCGAAAAGCCAGCAATACGCTGCTGCTACTACCGTAATCCGCTGCTAAAAGCCTAAAAGGTCGAAAATGAAAATGATATATATTTACTTAATATTTTTTCAACGGCCATACAAAGTAAAATTAGGCCCAAGTGAAATTGAAAATCACCGAAAGTTGTTTTTTAAAAACTAACAAGAGTCTAAAGAAAAGCTAAGCACAAATTTGGTTCAAGAGTTGCGTGCCTGAGAGTCTGTGCACCTCCTGCTATCTGTCTCTATCGATCTATCGACACATACAGAATTTTGTTGTCCTCCGGCCGCACAACTGCAATATGGACAAATTCCATAGTCTTCCAGGCTTGTGTTAGCCTAACACGCCCTAATGTGCGTATTCAGCGGTTATGTAGTAGTTATGTAGTACCTCATTTTTATCAATCCAACAACATAATGATTATTGTGATTCATCTTGTGGCTACAACGATGTTTCCGTTTGAAATATATCATTCTAATGCTACACCTTGATCTTGGTTTGCGCAGAATGTATCTCGATATAACGTTTGGGGTAGAAAAATGGACAAAAATTGCCGGTTTTTCATGGGTTTACCTTTAATCGCACTGACGAAACTACTCATGCAACATCAATCATAGCAGCCCATGGGTTATTAAAACAAATTTAACAGCTCTATCCGTCAAACTCTAACTGTGATGGCGGAAAAAGTGAAGCTACTCCGTTCAGAAGTGTGCGCGTTCAAAGAATGGTACCCCGCCGCGTCAAAAACGGACATCGTGTGGCACTTTGTGGACGCCGGGTATGCCCGTTCCGGCATCTACAACATCTTGAACATCGAAAGAAAGCCCGGGTCCGGACGGTCAACGACCCTGAGCGACAAGAAGCTTCAAAGGATGGTGAAGAGGGAGACCGAGGGAAAAATGGCTAGATCGCTGTGTGCACTTGGCCGGAAGGTTGGTGCATTCGGTAAAACAGTGAAAAAGTATCTGAAGAACATGGACATACATGTCAGAAAGCGGCAGTCCCATCCACTGGTCTCAGAGCTGCAGGTAATGACGCAGCGATAACGGTTGAATAAGATGGTCAAATCGATTTTCCCGGCGAATCGTGGCATGGCAGTGGTGATGGACGACGAAACCTTTCTAACCCTGGATGGCAACGACTGGCAGGGCACTTCGTATTTTACCTCCCCCACGAAGGAAGTGAGCACCAAGTTATCCAAGTTCCCCAAGAAGGTGCGGCTGTGGCTGATAATCAGCGAGAAAGGGATGTCAAAGTTGCTCTCCGGACTGGCCGTGAACGGGGAAATTTATAGTACGAAATGCCTGCCAGAAGTTGCGTCGCTCATCAAGAAATACCATAAGGGCGAAGACACGGTGTTCTAACCAGATTTGGCGTCGGCCCACTGCTCGAAGAGATCGTTGGAGGAGATGGAGTGGCTGAATATCGATGTGGAAGTCGACGAATTCGCCCAACGTCCCTCAGCTGCGTTCCATCGAGAATTTCTGGGCAAACTTGGAGCGCAAGATCTATTCCAACAATTTAGTCGCGAAAACGGAGGAGGAATTAATAAAAAAAAACGAAGAAAGAGCTTAAAAATATGCCTACACGCATGTTTCCGTCCGCCGTTGCAAATGTTCCGGTTTTTATTGATTATTTAAAATCATTTTCTTGCGATTTCAAATCAGCATTTTCTTTTTTGGCTTAATTTATTTTTTTGTTTCTTTGTGTTCAATTGACCAAAACAAACTCTTGGGATTTTTTCTGCCTATCTAGACACTTTCATTTTGTTACATTTCTAGACACTTGAGGAGATAATTCCGATATTTTCAATTTTTTTCTACATTTTCGGTGTTGCTCTTACTCAATTTATTTGCTGATTTCTATTTTTGATATCTAATTTCTTATTCTTTGACTACCTTCCTCAACAAGCAAATAAATGCCAATCATCATCATCGAAAATACATTCATGCATTCACTCACTAATTCTGATGGGATTCCTACCTGCAATTCATGTGATTCTTTCTCATCAGATAGACTCTCATGCGCTTTCCTTTGTTTTCTTCGGAGAAAAACCTTTACCAAATCTGCAATCTTTCGCCATATCCAACCGGCTTTTCTAGCACACAGTTCGTGAACGAAATGCAAAATGAAAGGTGCTCTAATGAAGATGAAAATCCCCGAAGATTTGCCTTTCAATTTACTATTCGTAGCCAGGTATTGTTGCCTTTTCCATATGTCTAGTCACTTCGTCCTCTCTCGTACAGGGATGTAGATTGTTTATCTGACTGACAGCCTGACTACTGTACAGTCGATCAGGGAACAAAGAATGCCGAACACAGTGAGAGATCCGCAGTGACAGTGATCCCGTACTGTTGTGCAGGATTTCGAGCGCTCTCGCTGTACTATTTTTGGGAAATATCCGGAAGCACCAGCGGGTGAGGATGGGAACGGAGGAATGTCTGTGTGTTTGGTTAAATTATATATGTATGTCTTACCGCAGTGATAGTCAGACCGCAGCCGCTGTGTGTTAGTCTGCTGCCAATGACACAATCAGTGTCGTACAGACCTCATCGACAATCCAATATTCCTCGGTGCATCCCCGGGGGGAAGGTGAACGAGAAAGTTATCGCACTCGAATTTCGTGCATCGTGAATCGTCAATCTTAATCTTTGGAAATGGAATGATTTTTTTAAATGCATAGTTGAATTACATATTTGAAACTTGATGATTTTTTGTTTCTATAGAAGAGTAAACAACCGTGCGTCTCCTTAGGTTTTTTCAAAGCAATTATAAATCGAAATCAGAACTACTGGTTATCGGAAACGTAGCAGAAAAATCTAATCTTTCCCAAACCCCCGCTCATGCCAGTCCCATGTTACTGTCATTGTTTGCGATTGTTCGACATTTTCATGATTCGAAACTCCGAACCCGGGGATATTCAATGGTTCAACTGCTGCTGATCCGATGCTGTCTCCCGCATTTGTGTGGTAATCAAGACAACGCTGATGAATGTTCGCCGATACCCTTACAAACACACACACGCAAACCCGGCCCGGCCGATCTCTAAATCTTATCTCAAACGCAATTCTCCAGGAAAACCACCGTCGTCGAGATTTGCCTCGCTCAGGTTGAACAAGACACACACCGACGGGTTGAATTCATCTATATCCAATTCATCCATCCATCAATCCATCTATCAATCAATTTGTACCTCATCCACGTGGCTGTGTTTGCTGTGTGTGTGTGTGAGCACATTTGGTGCGGGCCTTTTCCTAGGCTTAAACGTTTCCTTGTGCCCTAATCCATATCTGTTCGCATCCGTTCCTAAGCACTTTTCGGCCAGACAGACGTTCCGTTTCAAGAGCACTCAGGGTTGCTCGAGCGAAGAACAGCGTACGTGAGTGAGCATAAAACAGCATTCATTTACATGTCAGCAGTGCAGGTGAGCTTCGGTGCCAACCTTCACCGTCTTTCACCCGAGCGAGAGGGACACGCGCACGTAGACAGAAAGTTGAGGTTTTAATTTACGCCCTCTCAAAAATCGCTGTCACCAGCAGCACTCAAAGACTGCCATTCTTTGGAGGCCCATTTTCGACAGTACGTGCGTGCTTGCGGTAGCAAAAAGCAAACGACGACGACGACGACGAGGAGCCGTTCGATTGATAAATGAAGGCACACGCATTTCATTGCGACGTACGCTTTCTCGGAAAGCAATTTAGGAACGATGCAATAAGGGTTAGGCAGAAAGCTCGGTTGATGCTTGATTGATGAAAAGTTGATCGCTTAGCAGCAAACAGAGTAATCTTCGAAAATTTAACCTTAAAAGGTACCCGAGTCAACACCTATTTTATTATTCCTAAATTCAACATCCATCAACGTTCTCAGGTGGTATTAATTGGAAGTGAATGGTAGGAAACTTCATGCAGTTCAAACACTTTGACCCGAATATTATCACAAAGCTCGAAATCAACATTCAACAGCACAAAATAATCCACATAAGCTGGTGCTTTGATTCAAACCCCGGCCACCGGCTTCGGACCGGAAAGTTGCACCGAATAGCATCAACTCGGAGCGACAAACTACAAAACTGGATGGGAGCATCCAGTCCAGTTCAGTCGGTTTAGCATCGTTTAACGTAATAATGACACTCTAATCTAAATAAAATCTGCAATTTAGGAATTAATATATTATTGCTGTTATGCGCTGCCCATTCCGACGGTGGTGACGGCAGCTTCGAGTGCAAATGTGTCGCAACTTAGCCCAGGACGAAAATAGCACTGCATTCGTGTATACGCAGTACACGACATACGCTACCGACAGAATAGAAATTTCAAAAAGACGGAAGCCCACCCCGGACGGGCGGGGGAATAGGAGAGGAGTTTCAATTTCATATCCCTGGTCCCTAGGTCCTGAAACCATCCGTTCTGTTGTGGTGATTCGCAACTTTACGAATAATGATATTTTTGCAGCTAAACCGTTCGCAAATTGGACTGTTTCTGTTCCTTCCAACGTCCTTCCACACCCTGGGCCCCAGAAATCTATAAATCGAATTAAATCACCGCCGCTTATCCGCGGGCGGTCGCCTCTCCCGCGGTGCACAGTTGCTAATTCATATTTTGTGCAGTCGAACGAATCTCAGGATGCTGCACGTCCTTTGCGCGCGCGTGTAAATTATCATAATCGCTTATTTTGTCCAGCACCACTTCAATTTCCAAGCGCTAAAGTCCAAACCCGGACCACAAAACGCACAGTCGCTAGCCGATTCGGTTGAATTGATCCCTAATTGGCCCCGCAGTCCGCGGCTTTCGGTCTGGCCCCCCGACGACGACTGATTCTGATGGTTGTCTCCGTTGTTCATGTTTGCGGTACATCTGCAATGCTGGCTGGCAACTGTTTGCTGATTCGGCGACAACGACAACAACGACAACGATGACGACGCCGACGCTGGCGATGATGATGTTGTCAATTCAGAAATTCAATTTGCAGCACATTATTTCCGATAAATTGTATCTGACTGACGCGGACGACCATTTTATACTAGTTTTTTCTTTATTGTTCACAACCATGCGTGTGTGTTCGAATGATGATCAGATTGTGTATTGAATTAAATCTTGTTTGTGCTGGTAGAAGCCTCGGCTGCTGCTGCTGGCTGTTGGTAAATATATTTGTTTATCGTCAATAAACGGACGCTGCACAGAAACAGGAAATCAATTGAGAGCAGCTTCCGGGTTGTGGGCTCCGTTACATTAATTGAAAGGGATGAATTGTGAACTTTTCGAGTGTTTTTAGCAGATTGAAAGGGTACACAAACCGTCACACCGATGACAGTATTTGAGTTTTATTAGCATGAAAAAATTCACGAAATAAAAGTTCATAATTTAATTTTAAGCTGTATCGCAATATGGCCCTCTATTTATTCACTTAGACTTCTAGCTAAAAATAAACCTGACACTAAACTGGAATCTAACAGAAAGGGACCTGTAATATGAAACTGAATTAATCCTAAGTGCCACTAAACTGGTACTGAACTAAAATCAATCTGAAACTGTACTTAAACTGCACTAAAACTGAACTGAAACCGACCTGAACATGAACTGAAGCTAAACAGAAATTGAATGCAAACCAAAATAAAGCTGAACTCATACTGAACCAAAATTCAACCGAACTGAACAGAAAAGGAACCAAAATTGATTTGAAACTGAACTAAAAGCTTAATTGAAACTGAACTAAAACTTTACTGGAACTAAATTAATAATAAACTGTCACTAAACGGAAAATGAGAAAAAAATGGAAATAAAACTTAATTGAAGACTAACTGCAACTAAACTTAAACTGCAGCGACAACTGAACTCAAAATGAACTCAAAAAATACGATCGAAAACTAAACTAATACTGTACTAAAAAACAACTGAAAAACTAAATTGGAACTGAGCTCCAATTAAAGTAGAACGCAAACTGAACTAAAATTCAACCCTGCTGAAACTAAATTGAAACCCAGCTCAACTGAACTGTAACCACACTAAAATTGAAACCAAACTAAACCTGATACACTGGATTTAAAATTAAACAGAGCTGAGACTGGCCTGAAACGTAATTGAAATTATACTGAAACTTTACTCAAACCACACTAAAACAATCTGCAACAGAACGGAAACCGAATTAAAACTGATCTGAAATAGTACTAAGACTGAACGAAAATTAAATTGAAA
Organism: Wyeomyia smithii; assembly: GCF_029784165.1. NCBI lineage: Eukaryota > Metazoa > Arthropoda > Insecta > Diptera > Culicidae > Wyeomyia > Wyeomyia smithii. Next base: position 10,666,878 of record NC_073695.1, read on the forward strand.
CTAACCTTAAACTAAGTAGAAATCAGTCGAAACTGCCACATGACTGAAACCGAGCTTAAACTTAACTAACACTGAATTGCAACTAATCTGAAAAGAAACTGCACTGCAGCTAAACTTCAACTTACCCAAACTTGAATTGAAACAGATCTAAAATTAGTCAAATATTGAATAACAACTGAAACTAGACTCAAACTAGAACTGAACGAAAACTGAACTAAAATTCAACTGAACAAGAACGAATACCGAATTAAAACTAAGTTGAAACTGAGCCAAACTAAACGAAACAGAACTAGAACTTCACTGAAACTTAACTCAAACTACGCTGCAACTGAAATGTAACCAAACGGAAACTGATCTGGAACTTAACTAAAACTGAACTAAAATTGAACTGAAACTAAACAAAAACTAAGCTTAAACCAGACCGAAAGTGAACCAAAAACTGAACTTAAAACGAACTGAAACCAACTTGAAACTAAATTGAAACTAAACTAAAAGTAAGCTAATTAAAATCAAATACAAACCTGGAACTTAATTGAACCAAACTGAAACTTAAATAAAACTTGTTTGAAACTAAACTGAAACTAAACCAAACCTGAATTAAGACAAGGCTGAGCAGAACTGAAACTGCCCTGGAGCTAAAAGCCAACTTAAATTGAATTGAGACTGATCTGAACATAAACTGAAACAAAACTGGAACTGATTGGAAACTGAACAAAAATTAAACTATAACTAAATTAACTAAGCTGAAACTGAACCGAACCTGAATTGAAACTGAGCCAAAACTAAACTGTAACCTAAATGAAATTAAGCTGAAACTACACTGAAACTGAACTCATGCTAAGCTGAAACTAATCTAAAACAAAACTGAAACTTATCTAAACCGCAATTGAAACTAATCTGAAACTGAACCAAATCTACATTGAAACAGAGCTGAAACTGAACTTAAGCTGCTAAACTTTTACTAAACTGAAACTAAATTGAAACCGATTATGAACTAAACTATGACTGAGCTTAAATTAAACGGAAACTAAACTTAATCTGAACTAAAACTGAATCTAAACTGAGACGAAACTATACTAAAACTGAGTTCAGACTAAGCTGAAACTGAGCCGGAGGAAAATTGAAACTGATCTAAAACTGAACTGTAACCTACATGAATTCAAACTGTAACTAAACTGACACTGAATTAAAACTTAACTAAAACCGTAACGAAACTGAAATTAATTTGAATGGAAATTAAGCTGAAACTAAACTAGAACTAAACTGAAACTAAACTGAAACTGTATTTAAACTGAATTGGAACAGAACTGAAACTGTGTTTAAACTGAGCTGTAACTGAATCGGAACTGAACCAAATCCAAATTGGAGCTGAACTGAAACTGAACTAAAGCTTAGCTGAAACTCAGCAGTAGACAAACTTAACCTTTGTTGAAACAATACTGCAACTTTATTGGGGCTTAACGAAATTAGAGCAGGAGCATGAGCATTGATGACCACATCGTAGTTGCACCTTCGTAATTAACCTGAGCTTATGAAGTTGCACATGTGGTTCATAGATAGTTTTTGGGATTTTATACTATCTTCAATGTGCAATAATTCAGTAACTCTTACCTTTTAAAGATCAATAACGACGCCGGCCACGTCCTTACGGTCATTAAGCAGAATTAGGAAAAGAATTGTTAGCCCGACACACGTTGTTATGAAATCGAGTTCTCCTTTGCATCTCCACGAATTAATGGGAGCTTAACAGAAATTTAATAGAAACTAAGCCGAAGCTCAACAACAACAAGTACATATGAAAATATGTAAAGCATCAAAAATAGACCAAACAAAAACTAGAAATTTTTCAAAATCCCTACCAAAGATGGATTTTACTTAAACTCGTTGATGGAACCCGTTAAAGCACCCCTTTTAGGCCGTTGTGAATACTGTGCATGAAATCCAGATTTCACAATCGAGCCAGCAAAAATTCGAAACTAAACATCTGAAACCTGAATTGAAGGGTGGAAAATCCGAAATTTTGAAGTCAACAACCAGATTGGATCTGGTAATATTCAAAATATAATGTCAAAACCAAAACTCATAAGTCCGGAATCGAAAATTTATAATCCAAAATCTTAAAACCAGGTTTCACCATCTACATCTACAAATCAATATCAAAAATTTAAAACCTAAAATTCAGAGAACGAATTGCATGATGCAAAATTCTTATTGCTCCGGATCGTTCCCAGAGTTCAGCAAAGGCCATAACGACGAAAAATTCCAGAGTAGGCTAGAATAGAAATGAAACTTATCTCAGAATCGCGGTAAAAGGTTATCAATAAAACATAAAGGTTGGACAACAATACCATTTCGACCTCATAATCGCAAGAAAAGGTTTTTAACAGCCAGAAAAGTTTGAAGGAATGATTCCAAAATCACCTTGTAGGGTCCTGTCCAGGACTCCTGTCGGAACTTGTGATATTGTTCTTTATAAGAAGCCACAATCGGAATGTTGTTCGTCCGATGCTTCTTCATGTCTTTATCTGTCCATATCTCTCCTAAATACTTAGGTATGTACTTTGTTATTCTCTTACTTGCTCTACATAATTGCGTCAATACTGACGTTATTCACTCATTCGATTTAAGCCATGCGGCCACCGCTGTTTTATTACCCTGGGTGCCAGGCATCAAAAATACTCATAGCGTCAAATATCTTAACAGCATCAAATATCGTCAAAGTTCTCACAAAGAAAACTAAAATTACTAGGTACGTTGAAATCCCTGATGCAGCAGAAACGCGTCTTTCTGTTAGAATGGAATGTAGCGAATTTTCTGATTCTGGAAAGAAATTCGTGCTCGATGCACGAGTTCATGTGCATGAAGAAGATACTATTCCAGAGTGTACCTCGAGTATCTGAAACGTCTATGGGAATGGAATGTAAAAAACCTATGAGAATGAAATGTTTCGTAACTCTGGGAATCAGGCCTGTTCATCTCCTCCCACTCATCAGCCGTGAGTCATCTATAAGAGATGACTTACGCCGGTCAGCTGCTGGCTTATAAATATAATACAAATTACGATAAAACATGATTTCACTTGTTTGTTTCTGTTTTCACCGGAAAACGTAACGGAATGGCGAATTTGAGATCTGAATTAATCTTTTTTTTTTTTTAGAAGAATAGTATGTCAAAAATAGGAAATAATCTCTAATTCATCTCGAAATCGCTTTAAAAAATCCTAAAGAGTAGAAAAGAACATGTTGGAAAGTATTTCCAAACTGAGCTCAGAATCAGCGGAAAACGCTTCCGAATGCCAGAATTTTGGTTAGAATAAATACCCATAAGGGTTAGAAAAATCCTGAACATCATATAAACTCAAAATGTGCTCAGAATCGCCAAAAATATGCTTCTAAAATGCTATTAAAAATACCTAATTGAGCCCTGCATCCCGAAAAACGTTTCCAGTGCCTAGAAAAAGTTAAAGAGTTTATGTGTGAGACACGACCGCAAGGTTAACGTAACATTATGACACTCTGTCTTTTATCAATGTGAAGAATGGGTAAGCTTGTTGCTAAAATTGTTGTGCAGTTCATAGCGAACTGTACAATGCACTTGCGGAATGCTTTTTGTTTCGACGCCATTATGAACAAAACTGGGCATGCATAAACAAAAAAAAAAAAACTAGCGTAAAAAGGAGTGAGAGAAAGCGTCCTCTGATCGAGTTTGTTTTGAAGCCTCTGTAAATCCCAAATTTCAAGTTGTTATGTTACATCATCTTCAAATACAACATCTTGAGAACATTTTTACAAATTTTCATGAAGATCTGAGCAATAGGAAGAAAGTTAGAGCGATTTGCAGCGCGCCTCGCCACGGCCACATAAACTAAACTTTAAACATTACACGCGCTAATCTCGGAATAGTGTTTTCCGAAAAATAACTTTGCCGTGATCCTGATCGCGGGAAAACTACTAAACCGATTTCCATTTTTTTTTTAATATTCGTTATTAAATTCGCCGGTCCTTAAACGATCGCTTTTTGAAACCAGTTACATTTTGCCGCAAAACAATTTTGAATGCAATTTTTAGCGCTCAAAACGTGCATTTTTTTGGGAAAAACGTTCCCGTTTGCACTGTAAAAAAATACTCATAAAAGCGATCGCTCAAGGACACGGCACACTTCCAAACAAATGAAATAATATAAGTTATTTGATTTCGGTTGACCCGCTGAGTCTCTATCAGGATCACCGCAAGCCTCTGCAAAAAAATAGCGTTTCGGAGAAACGGCCATTATATAAATGGTATATCTCAAAATCAAACATATTTTTTTGTTGTTGATAAACTGTACTTTCAGAAAAATACCCCTTTGATGCAATGAAAAGGGTGCTATGCACTTAAAAATAGATTCAAACTTCCCTCATTTTTCTCGACCGAAAAGGTATATAAACATCAAAGAAATAGTTATCGGTTTCCGTTATACTCTACTAAATTTTTTGGAAATAAATATTGAAATTCAGTCCGCAAATATATATTTCGACTGTGACATACAGTCTTCCTCAGTGCTTATGTGGACAAAATTCCATCTTGTTATCTTTTTACATTCTGATTTTGATCTCATCCAATCCCAATAATGTATTCAATTATATTATAGCAATTGAGTTATGTTCAAATTTGGTATTAAGACTCAACTCCTAATTTAGTTCCGTGACAAAAGTGTACTTATTGGGAGACTTTTGACTGTATTTTGCCTCTCAAAAATGGTTGCTATTCAACTTTTTTAAATTCGATTTGCTCCCACCTTTTCTGTAGCACATTTTTCTATCTACTGTAAGCATAACCGTCAAAATAAACAGCTCTACGTTTATTGTATATTCTAACAAAGTAAATTATGTAAATTTAAATTGCCTCATAGAAAGGGAAAAATATTTGAAAGCACATTAAAACTTTGTATCAAATTTTTCTAGTTCGAAGCAATTGGCAACAGACTTTTGGGCCGCCGGAAAAAAATACCGTTGGATTGGATTTGAAGGCCAGAATTTAATCGATTAGCCGTTGAACAACATGTTTGTTCTGGTGAATGATGAACATGCTTAGCAATTCAAAAAAAACATGATTGTTAAATTCCATTAAACAAAGCCCAAGTTCTAGTCAGAAAATTAGTCCCCGACAGACAATAAAATTCCGCACAAGCTTTTATCCGTAATTTTCAAACAAAATCTCGGTTGACCGGCACCGAGCTGCCAGCTGTTTAACGACAGCTACATTAGTCTCTTCGACTCTCATTAACCCTCGCCTAAGTGGTCATTTAAAGTCAGACTGGCACACATCAAAAGCGGACAAAGTCCCGAAACTGCTCCCTTATCAAGTACCACTATTTCTAACTGCTAAAAGCATTCTTAAACACTATCATCATTACGAACGAAGCATAATTTCCTCGTTCCCTTCGTTGATTCCCTACGCCGGCGACGAGGACGACGAGGACGACGACGAGTCACAAGCAGCAGCCCGGTCCGGTCCAGTTCCGTCCAGTTCGAGTATCGTTATTTTTTGCCTGTGGTATTCCAGACGAATTTCTACAACGGCTCTGGGACAACATTACTGACCATTAGAATTTGTTTCTCCTACCAACCGTCCCCTTAGGAACTACGGCAGGACAGGGCTACCCGTTCATTGGAGCGCACATACATTGGATTAGTAGAGAGTTTTCTTTCTCTCTGTGACTGTAACACAACGAAGTCCGATAGAATAAAAGCACATACAGAGAAAAAAAATACTACACGCAATTGCAGTCGAGTGAACATGATGCTCAAATTCATACGAACAAGTTGATTTACACACAAAAAAATTATTTCTTCAGTTCACGATCGGATAAACATTGCTCCCTCATGGCTGTACTGATCGTATTTCCCAATATTGGCACATCCGGAATTTAATATTTATTTTGTTCTGGTGGAACACGAAACCCCCATTGTTTCGCAATTTTGTGTGTAAAATTGACAACAGAGCAAGAAAACATAAAGCTGAAAGAGTGTGGTTAAGTATCTGAAACGAAACGAAACGAAAATTGTATGTGTTTATTTTCACTTTACTGAACGTCAACTAAACACATACATACATGCACACACACACACACACACACACACGTTTCGAAACGAGACATCAGAACGACAGTCCTCATCCCCTATGCTAGACGTCCATCCGGATGACGGAGCTGCTGGTCAAACGGTCCTGAACTTGTTAGACCCGGTATCCCTTTCTCTCCCTGTCTAGCCGCTCGCCTCGAGTGAACGAGCCAGGCTGAATAGAATTGGAACATCTCGTCATCATCACCGTCGTCCGGTTGTCATTGTCGCTCACATTTACTTCGGACTGAAGCTGCTGCACTGACTGGTGACGGTTGCTCATCGAGCAGTCCAGTCAGGGATCTCCGGTTTTGGTTCCCTTTCAACGATGGCTGGATCTTTTTTTTTTATATGCCGCACTTCACAAAACGAAAAACAATCTAAACGAGGCAAAAACTGCGCCCAAACTCACAGCTAGCTAATCCTTCATCGACCGGAGCGAACCGAGCGAAGAACGCCGCCGGTGCACGTAATCAGCATGAAACATTGTGATACACCCCCGCCGTCCGGTCGGTCTCGTTCGGTGCATGTCAACGACCATAGGAGCCCCATTTTCTCCCCGAGTACACTGGAAAATTATATTCTTTACACTTTTTTATGATAATGCACATTAAGACTACATTGAAGGACAGATCCCGCTCCCCGGTCTCCCGCTGTGCGAATAATTCTTCCAAGAGCAATAACAATTCCCAACCAGAAGCAGCACAGCAACTCAGTATCTTTTACAATGTTCGCCCCGGTCGTCCTTCCGGTCTACATCGTTGTTACCGTCGTCGTCGTCGCCGTCGTTGTCGTCGTCGTTGACGATTATCAGCACTCGGACAGACTCGCTTGCTCGCGGCAGCCGGCTCTTTACTATTTACAATTAGTTTTAATTTTATTTCTGTCGCTCCGCAGTCGACGCAGCCGTGAACACGAAACCGCCCGCGTCCGCCACGAGTGACTGGCTGGAAAGATTTTCGGTTTACGGGGCCGTGCGGTGGTTCTGGTGCCCAGGCAGCCAGAATTGTAGTCCCATCGTCAACGGTTCGCGGCTTGTCACTAGTGTTATGGTGGCAGGTAGGGTAGTGGAGTGGTGTATACTGCTGCTGCTGATGCTGCTGCAAATGCGCCTCAGACAGGACGACGCATCGCTAATGGTGCTGGTTTGCAGCTTTTTCATCGGTCTCGCACAGCAAAGGGGCCTTAATGCTTATGGTGGTCATTAGGGATTTGAGGGATTAAAGTGGGATGCATTTTTGCTACCTACTAGAAAGACAAAAAGTTCTAATAATAATCGTTCTTCATGGCGACCGTGACGGCACTGTGGAGCTTTCTCTCTCTCGCTATCCCGATACAAATAGTCATTGAAGCTGATACTCCGTGGCATTAAATTGAACCACAATTAAAACTGTACGCTAACTATAAATCGAATCTTATAAAAATAGATGACGTTAATATAACCGGCCTGTCACGGTCGCCATATGTAATTTTGGATGGTTTGCACAATGCGCCCAACATGTTGTTTTCTCTTGAATTAGAAAAATAATTCATCAGAATAACAAAAAAAAAACAGCTTTTGAAAAGATTACTGAGAAACATTCCGGAAAATTGCAGAAGGTTATGACGCAATCAGGACATTCCACAAACTTTTCTGGGGGTCCGGTCCATCACGGTCCATCCGTTTGGATTTCCGCTCTCTGTTGCGCGTGGCTGACGAACGGACGGACGAACGGCCACGTGGCAATTTATTGGTTTCCTTTTATTAATTTCTGTTAATTTTTTTTCTCAGTTCCATTCACGACGCAAGGCACCGGCAATCCTAATTTTTCTCTCAAATGACGATGACAATGGGAGGCTCTGTGTGCTTTCCAGAAAGCTAGAGAGAGAGAGAGAGAGAGAGAGACACAAACATTGCCTAAAGGATCTATTATATCGTTTTCCGTCATAACTTCCCCCCGAATAGCAACCGCTGCGTGGGCTGGCCTGCACTGGGGCGAAGTGGGACCGGCATTCACCTGGTTTTTCGAGCGGCAAGATGAAAGAATTTAGCGATTCTTTAGCTTCTTTTTTCCACTCTACCTCCCCCAGCATCACCCGCGAAAGTGAAAAAGAAGCGGCAATAAGTATTAATCATCTAAATTGAAGCGAAACAAAACGCGCGCACCGGATGTTGCGAGAAGCTGAAACTGGGCTGGGAAAATACGAAAGCGCAATTCTCCCGGCAGAGCAGGCAAGCAACACCAGTAATAAATAATCAAACACTTGGGCCTTTTCATTCCTTTTGTTCCATTCCTCGGCCAGCTGGAACCAAGAATGCAATAAAACGAAGTGTTAAATGGTGCAATTATTTGATTATGTGAGGCTGTCTCGCGTTCAGATTTGCACCACCGGTGGTAGAAGAAACAAGGGTGGGTGAGGCTTCTCCTGTATGGTTTTGAATATTTGAACATTTTCGTTAAGAAGCTGGCAATAAATTTGATTCATAACAGGAAAGTAAATCATGAACCTTTACGAAATTAGAAACGGAGGATTATTGCATTCTCATCTTAGAACGCTGCTCGTCCTATCGTAGTAAATGAAAATGAAACAGGAAAAGAGTGTTCTTCAGCCGGATTAGTTCTTTGCGAAATTCCGAAATTCAGCTGAGAGAATGTTGTCAATAGTCGTTGAGAAGCAAGGAAATATGCGAAATGGCTTAACTTTAGATTGCCGAAACGACTATTGCGTTCCCACTTCACATAAACTCAAACCCCCCCGACCTCCGAGGGCCAACCCTGTGGAAAGATAATCGTCTGCATAAATTTTCAGCTTGTCGGAAAATGTTCCCACGCAGCAATACAGCCGGGAAAACATTTCCCCGTGGATTGAGCTTCCTATCGCGCAGGCGGGATCCAACAATTTTATCGCTCCGCGCGCTTCCTCAACAAGTAATTAATATTTATACGCATAATGACCACTTAAAAATGATTTTTCCTTGTCGGATTATTCAAACTGTTCCTGCTATGGAGCTGGAGAAGAAGAAGAAGCAAAAAAAACTGTTGCGATCCTCGGCCCGAAGCCACTCGCCGGCAAGGAGTGGCCAAAGGAAAATAAATATAATGAAGCGTAAATTGAAATGAAAGCTTTCCACGTTTTCTCTTTCGTTCTGGCAGCAGCCGCCTATCCGGCTGATGATGATCTTAACAAGTCCCGTCTAGTAGCATCGCAGTGCGGATTCCCGGACCCGGAGAACCGAAGCACTCGACCGTAAACGAGCGAGCAGAAAAGTTGAGCTCGAACTCGAGATTGCCGAAATCAGCAGTTTTGCGTTGACTACTGCAATCTCTCAAGTAGGTCTTGTCGTTTTGATTTTTATTTTCCTTGACGTCGTCGTCGTCGTCGTCGCTCGGTTCAATGGGGATGGTTTTTTCCCGCGGTCAATGGACTTTTCGCGGGCACTCGGGGAAGTAAATTTTTCTTCGGTCGGAGATCCATTTTTCTTCTTGTCTTGAGAGTGACAGCAGGGCAGTGTTGGGTTTAGGGTGGATGTGTTTATGTGAGCGGGAATATTCAGCAGTGTATTAGCAGCTAGTATAATTGTATGACCCCAGCGTGTTGAGCAGAGGAATGATGAGGTTTTTTTGAACAACGAAGAATTTTTCGTTTCGCGGTTGCTATGTAGAAAAAACCTGTGGAATAGTATACATTTTATTCAAAGAGTGACTTAGAAACGTGACAATTTTTCCCTTTCCGCATTCATTACAGAACTGATGAAGAAGTGACATATTTTTGTATTATTTTAAAATGTTAGTGAAGTAAGGAATAAGTTAGGAGATAATTTCAATTTCAGTTACATGAGTTAAATTAGTTATCACGTTATTTGTCCTGATAATATCGGGTTGTGTTTTGATGTTCGATAGAAGTGTATCTAAAATCCAATATGGATTATAATTTCATTACCATTAGATAAAATCTTAAAGCTACTGTTTCACAAAGCTAGGGCTTTTTTTCTCTGTGTGGATCATCTTTGCAACCAGAAACATTTGATCTATTGTGATGATGGGCTTAGTTTTTTAACTTTTCATGTAAAATTATGCCTTCTACCTAAGTTTTCTATAAGTTCCGCCATAACTCTGGAATGCCTGAACCAAATTTACACCAAACTTAAAACTCGTATTGCTTACACTATGGAAATGGTCATAGACGTATTTTTAGGGAACGGATCCTGATAAATAAGTAAGTCTAGATTTTTCCTCCATAATGAAAACTTTCTAAATTAATTCAATAAGTTCTGGATAAGAAGTTGATATCCACATGCCAAATTCACAATATTGTATAAAACCGTAAAAAAAAGGGTTCATGTAACCAAAATGTTGCTTCCAATCCAAAAAAAACGGTGTCCTACACCATTTAGAAATTCAAAATGAAAATATTCTGTTTCCAAAAATGCTTAACACTCGGTCGACGACCCAGCAATATTAATACCTCCAGAATTGACGTCCAGAGACTAAATATCGATTTTCAACGCTATTTTTAAATCCAAGCTGGCGACTTCAAATTTCTTGGGAGCTGGTAAAATTTGAAGATAGTTCCTGAATACTAACCAACAGAGATATTTCTAGCACCGGAACTATGTCCAGAAACTGAGAATTGGTGTCCGGTGTCATTTTGATATCAAAGATTCACGCAAAAGTTGGAATGTGCAAAACCAGTACAAAATTGTGCGTTTCTAGCGCTAAAATTGATGTTATTTGGAACCAGTACAATGATTGCGTGTTGGGCATAACGCAATTAATGCTCTAGCGGTTTTTCAATGTATTTGGCAGCCCCAAACTACTACACTTTAACACTGGTATCAAGCAGCATTGCAAAGCGAGCGAGAAGCAAAACCTTTCTCCTCCTTTCTGCTTGAGAACGAGTCATATGCTACGCTTCTCAAGTCTTTTGCACACACGCTTTCGAGATACTATTTCTTCTTCGTTCATTCCCCGCAGCAAGCACGCACCTCCAGAATGAGTGACACTAACAACACTGGTATCAAGTATGTACAGCACGGGTATCTTTCTCATTTCGTAAAGCGACGAGACCTTGCGCGTCACAAGACGAACCGAATGAGAAGCGAAAGAGCAACCAGCAAATTGTATGTGACGTGTCTAGTCTTGTCGCACGTACATGGAAATTCTACGAGCGAGAGAGAAATTACTCTCGTCGCTTGAGAAAAAAGCGCGTGCACAGGATGACAAATAATAATTATTCACAATTCACAAGCGTTGTCATAAAAAATCAGCAACGCTTTTGTGGCTTTGTGGAATGGAGGGTTTTCGGTGAAGCTAACGTTGATTACAAAATATTGTGAACAGAATTTTGTTTAGTTACTTTTTTGCAAATCATTCAATGGTACTTTCAAATGACCAAATCCATCGGGATAAATCGATCGAGCATTATAGCTATATAATTCTAGTGAGTTCGCAAGTTGTTGTTCGCAGCTTGCACTGCTTCATGAGTAGCAGTCACTAATACACTCGATGTGAGAAATAAAGTGTCGATATATGATACATATTCTGATTTTAATCTGTGTCAATGTATTCGCAGTACAACTGTTGCGTTATCCTTTTCACACATTTATTGTGCGATTTTGGTGCAAAATTTGTGCGAATCGGGAAGTACAGTGATTGTACGAGAATTGAACTTTTGCGTGTAGCATCTTCTGGTGTTTGAAAATATGGTGTAAAAATTGGTGTCAGACGCCATCTTTAACCTCAAGGTGACATCTCGGGAAGTAATGGAAAACGCTCAAATATCGGAGTGTTTGTAGCAGAGCGACACATAGAGAGTGGAAAACGAAGTTTAAGGAACTGATAAATTTGATGCAGTTGAATTTTACTCACCGCTTCATCAAATATTCATTAAGAAACTTCAAGAAACAGTACAGCGTAGGATATGATCTCCGCTCAGTGTTTGGTACCAAAACGACGGAAGTAAAGCGTGTGAATCTGGTAGCGCAGTTGAGTTCTGTTTGATAATAGATGATGCTAGCATCAGATACTGGTCGACATATATAAACGTGATGAACTGATTTTGACACGTGTGTGATTGTTGTGTGAGTTGTGTGAAAATATCTGATTTTATGTCAAGTAATCGTAATTTGCGGGGGTTTCTTTTCTCACTTCATTAAAAAACACGGTGGCTGAAGCGCATCGAGAGTTAAAAAAAAGTAAAACAACGCACCGTGATTGGTTCCATTGAAATGGTAGTAAAATCGACGTTGTATGCTTTCCACAGCATACAACGGCTTATACCAGTTGAACTGGCAAATGTTGACTTTTATGATGGAATAAGACATGAAAAATATGCTGACGGGAAAATATATTAAATTTCGAAGATATGGTGTTTTTTTTTAGATTTCCACTGCTTTGACTTTCAGGTGGAGAAAAAGACATGGGGTATTGCAAGAATGGAATCATGGGAAAAAGGGAGGGGAGAACAAACTTAGCGGATAGGTTTATTTAGCGATGCCGTGCAACTGCTCTACGAAAAGGTATTCCACATTCAAAGTACATTTCATCTGTTGATAAAGCAGTGCAAATTGTAGGAAATGTGCAGTGGCAAATTGTAAGAAAATAGAATTATTATGCTTACCAGAAGAAATTCAAAATTGCCATAGGAATGACTGGTAGCAATTTTCTGAAACATGTGATTGAGACTTTCGTCTTACAGAACTGGAGTTCCAGAAAAGATGAGCCTGTGAGATTTCTCAGCTTTTTCTATGTACTCATAGGTGGCCATAAGATCGCTTCGTCTAGCATCAATCTTCTCTGAGAGCTCATTCGCTCTAGATGCGCACTCATTCAATGTTGTCAAATGGATTGGAGAACTTATTGAGGCAAATTTCTGAGGAGTATCTAGAAATCAACAAAAAACTGGAATTAGACGGGATGGTTTGAAAACATAAAAAAAATTGTGCTGGCCGGTTCAAAATGGTATGCCTTGTCAACCGATCTCAGTTCTTATTATTTCACTCCTAATTTATAAAAATAAACATGGCTATTCAATCTTCTTCCCAAAAACCTTGGACATGGTACGGAGAACAACCGACCGCCTAATTCACTACCTAGCTCCAATTAAGAGGTCTAAATTTCAAATCAAACATCGTACCGTTGGCATGAACCATCCGTTTCAAATTTATTGAAACAAAGAAAATACCGCTATAATATAGCTTAAATAGAAATAATCCCAAATTGCCGCTTTGGAGTACTTTCTTTGGTCCGAGAAGAAACATTGGTTAAAAAGTATTAAAATAAGATTCTACTCAGTTATAGAGTAACTCACATCTTTAAATTTGAAATCTGACATTGGTATAAATAGTTTATAAAAATAGAAAAACATGAAATGGTCAGAATTGAAGCCATCCTTGGATACCTCAATTTTCAACATTTTTTAAATTTTTAGGAGCAATATTGAATTCTTTAAAATACATCTGAATACTAATCCCTTCCAGTTGGTCTCGAGGTACGATGCTGGCCTAACAAGCCAGTCGTCGTAGGTTCCAGTCTCGGCTCGGGAGAGACTGTTATTGTCAGTAGGATCGTGGCGCGAGCCTAGCATTTGTCCTGTAAACTAAAACAGTTCGCTGCGAAGTCTGTGACAAAAGGTCGAGTTCCAAATCAGAATGTAGCACCATGGCTTTGCTTTTTTACTTACGTAAGCTTTTGCAAAGCCATTTCTTATTTGCAAAAAATACTAATTATGGAATCGGAACAACACCCTTCGTAAAAAACTATTCCATTATCAACATGTACATTTGTTTTCAACGCACTGTTCTCCAAGTCGAATATTTCCGATATTCTTTTCCCTGTTGTGTTCATCGGGTGATTTCAAACAAAACCGACGACTCAATTGACGGAATAACTGACGAAAAATATGATAAATATGTTCTTTGCTATCCTCCGTGTCATTTGAAATTGGAACTGCATCACGTCCTTTGGCGATAGTTTTCTAACGTGTAAACAGTGTTTTTTTAGTGTCGACGTTTATATTATGCATGAAGTGAGAGTGTATGTTCCTGCTCTTCGATCCACAGCAAGCCGTTGTTGGAACGAAGATAAACACGCAGAAGAAGAAGGATCAAGAGCGAACTATTTGTTTCCTTTTCTAGCCTTTCAGCTGTCAAAATCAACGCAAAAACATTTGAGTAGTAGTGCTCATGTGACTTATACCCCGTTCACACACCGCATATCACCTGATATCAGGCGATTCGTGCTATCGAGGCCATATCACCATCCATATTACCTGATATCTCATACAATCGAGCTGTCATCGGATATCACCTCAGCTACATGGTATCGCGGATATCATGATCGAAAACCAATAAAAAACAGATTTGCAGCAGTCGGCCAAAAGACATTTGATGCAACCCTATAAATTTCGCAACTCGCGTTGCATGTGAGTAAGAAGAGGAAGGAAATACTTTTGCGTTTTTTATCCCGCATTTTGACAATTGCATATGAGAGTTTGCGTTGGTGTGAGCCAACTAGCTGGCCTCTCTATCATAATTGCATTGCTCTTGTTGTCTTGTTTTTGCTTTGACTTTTTTTTTGGTTTTCTTCTTTTTTCCATTACCAAAGCAAATGTTAAACCATATCATCTGACTGTAGTGTGAACACCCGAAGTGATATCAAATATCATCTGGCAACATCAGGTGATATACGGCGTAGTCTGAACAAGGCATTACACACAAGAGCTCAAGCCTTAATCAACCAACGTATCTTCTCAAAACGCACAATTATTATTCTAGTTTTGCACAACAAATATGCTAAATGTATAACGCAACAGTTGTGCAATAATTACCTACATGTTTTTCAGGTTTTTGCTATTTCGAACTTTTACTATTTTCTTTTGGCCTATTTCCTTCAAAAGCCCTTTCTGGACGCAATGCTGAATTGTTTTCATTTTTTGACGTAGAACTAAGTCTCGCAGAAAGCCAAGTTTCATAGGGGTATAAAATGAAACTACAAACATGAAAAAGGGGACAAAATTTGTCCCTTTTGAAATGATTATAAGTCGCTCAGTTCGATTGGAAAATTGTCCACGCATCCGCCCAAACACAGAAAATTGTCTTTGTCTAACACAATCGATACCTATTTTGAGAGTAAATATTTTCGGGTACCACTAACCGGTAATGCACTATTTGGGATATAAGAGCCTGCTTCCACTCAAACAAATCATTTTACTAGTGAATAGCCACTAAGAGGGTCCTAATTAAGTAGCAGTGGGTAGCATCAGTAGCGGCAGCAGATATCAGCAGCCATAGCGGATACCAGCAGCGACAGCGGGTACCAGCAGCAGTAGTGGTAGCATGTCGACCATCGAATTTTCAGTGTAGAAACAGCTTTTTGTTATCAGAAAAATGCCTCATGCCCACAGCCGAGGATTGCACAGATAGGGTAGATGATCCAATAGTTGAGGTAGTACCAATAGTTGCGGCATCGCTTTTAAATTCATCGTTTAAACTAATTAGAACCGAATTGCTTATGCTACATGTTGAAGAAATAATAGATTAAACATAAGTTCATGTGTTACTACAACAATATATACTGAAAATATCCAGATTACTGAAGAATACTGTATTTTTCAGAAACTTACCCGGAAGGCACCACTCACTACCCATTTTCTTATTTTGTCCACGATTGTTTTAAGATATGTGTGTGGTTTTAGTACGATTATTACTCATATATTTATTTTCCCAGATAACTGTTTATTATGGAAACTGTTGCACAGGTGAAGTTCGTTAATAGGTGATCATATTATTTATAAATTACTTCCTCCACTATTGGATCACAGGATACACTATGCTCTTATAGTTGTGGTATGTTTCGCAATTCTGATTAACGTTTATCAGAACTTATGTATGTGGGACTACTTGTGTATATTAGGGACAAGCAGGTAATAGGGGACATACCTAAATGATGTAACTTATTACTATTCAATTTTTGAACCCCACCTTCCCCTGCCACCGTGTATTAACCGATACTTCATACATGATCGTCCACAAAAGCTATCGCTCTCACCCCTAAAATGCTGTATTATGCATTTATGACCTCTTAATCGATGCTTACTCACTGCTTTTGGTCTTGTAATTCTTTTAACGAGCCTTTCCCAGCTTCAGTCGCTCTTTTAGTAAACACTAACGTCAAAAATGTTAGCGCAAACATGGTACGAAGCAGAGTTAATAGAGCGCCATTGGTCTTTCTCTTCAGCCAATTTCAGCCCTTTTCAAATGTTACTCTAAAGACATTTTATAAAAAGTATGCAAAATTTGTTTTATTTCAATAAAACCTATTTACCCTCACTGAATTTTGCCAACATCTGACCAAATTGGCGCAAAATCCGTCTCTTAGCTAACTTTGTGCATTTTTGTATTTACTTGCAAACCGACTTGTCAACCTATTAAAAACAATATGATAAATAGTAAAACAATCAAAAACCACTTTAAGCGAGGCAAATACCTTCACTTAACCAAGCAAACACGAATGTTTTATATACCGCAACTACAGGAACACCCATTCACAACTATAGGAACTCTACCGCAACTATTGGAACACAAGCGTGCAACTTATGTTAGTTAGTTTAAACCCTCAAAGCGGGTTCAAAGTCAATTTTAAGGTGCAAAATTATCAAATAGAACCCATTTTAACAAAAAATGATGAAACGGACCAGCTAGATTCGTTTTTCTTAGCCAAAACATGGCTAAACATGCATAACTCGTGCTTAGCTCCTCCACTATTGGGTCTTTTACCCTATGCTATCAGCATTATATCCGATACTGAATTGAACAACAAACTGTATTTTTGAGGACAAATTAAATACCTAATTTGAGAGTAAATATTTTCGGGCACCACCAGCGATAGTGGTGTTAGCAGCACTAACACCCCCCTGTAGTATAAAAATAAAAGTGCTGTGTGCAAAGCAACGACTGCAAGGTTGACACTACAACTCATGCATTGTTGCATTTGGAAGTGATTGCGAATTTTTCGAATCATAGACGTTAAGATTACGATAGACTATCTCATACCAATTTTTATAACTTTTATTCAGCACTGATAAAATAGCTCTCTGGAGATAATATGCCATTGAAAAGATTCGAAATGACAACCGGAGTCGATTTACGGCCTATGAATATCTCCGGAATGATTCTGTAATACTTATACGAGCTGGCCATTACTTCAGGAACCGGAAATCAATACCTTGAATTTCGATATTACTGTAATCGATCATAGAGGTCGTTTAAAGTCTTTTCATTCTCATCAAATTATTTCCAGACAGTTTTTTTTTTTTTCATAAAAGTTATTGTTATTAATGCAATGCAAGTAATGTAAAAAGCAACCTTATGTAGTTCTATGTCAAACTTGCGATTGTGCCTTTGAGTGCAACCTTCCTCCATTATTTTCTCAAGCTTTCAGAAGCGTTTTTATCGTTATGAATAAATCCAGTTAAGTTTTTTCTTATCCTGAGAAGTGCTTTTTAATTATTATGAGGCTAAGCTTTTTCGGCGTTTATTTGATATTTTCTAGGATTTAGAGGTATTATTCCGTTATGTGATTCTCATAACGATTACAATGAAATCAAAGAAAAAAGATAACTTGCGTGCGGTTTATGTGCTGGCGTTGAAGTGTGCAGATATTCAAACAGAACCGACAAACAGTTGGAAAGCTGGAATTCATTTTCGTCCCTCTACTTTCCAGATATTGTTGATAGAATAAATGCTCAGAGCACTTTTTAGATGTGTTCAAAATATTTTAACAAAAGGCAAAAAATATAACTTCCATTTGAAGATAGATGTGAAATTTTCCATTTCTGCTCACACTTGACTTCGAACGTTGTTTGAAAACCATTTAGCTAACGAGTTCATTTTCTCTTTTCATTCTAGGTAAGTGTGGATGTCATACAAACGTAACGGAACCACGTTTTGCAGATATAAAACAAATAACGGTATGGTAAATAATTTGTTTCGAAAAAGTATGGTTCAATGCTCCACTGGACACCCAAAAAAAAATCTATCAATTTCGATTGTCTATCATAAGTGAAAAATTAGCCTTTGCGTTGCAGCAGTTCAGATCAAGCTGGCAATATTCCATTCTAGCAGCACCACTTGCTTTGACCTACAGCTTCAACGCTCAAGTTAACGACGTGGAATCAATACGGCAAAAGCAATAACGCTCCCGATAAATGTCACCACACCGAACAGAGCTGGAGGGTGGGGGGAAAGAAAAATCTTTTTCCTTGCTCGATTATTTATAGGTAATTATGAAAATAAATGAGATGCTTTGTTTTCGTCCCCAAGTCTTCCAGTCCGGTAGGCAGGGCATTTTTCCTCGAAATAAGGCTTAGAAAGGGGCGATCAATTTATGGTACCGACGACGGTTAATATTAAATTCCTTTCGCTAGAAGTTTCTCCATGGCGGTGGCGGGAGAATGGTGAAAAATGCTTATGATTAGCGTCAATCAATTGTTATATTTTTTCGAAAAACAAAACGCCCCCACCACCTAGATGACCTCCGGTCAGTGTGGAATAATTTATTCCATTTTATTTTACGATTGTTTCAAATTGAATAAAAATGTGATAAATATTGATGGCACGCTTCGGCTGTGAAATGAATCGAAAAGCGATGTATTCATGTTACAGTCGGCACTATTACCATATTTTATCCCAAATAGAATAGCGAAAAAATCGACTCCAATGGGGCCCCGGCTCGCACGGCAGCGTTGCTTCAGTTCAGCAGCAGCGAAAAAAAAAAACACATAAAAAATAAAACTCCAAACGAAACAAACGGAACAACGGACACAAGTGGACATGCTTTCGGGGAGGCATGCCCCCACTGTACAAGCCGTCCAAACCGATTGGCCGACCGGACTAGCGCACAGTAAACGAGCTAGAAAAAAAGGGATGATAAACATTTCAATTCATGTTTTAATTACTTCAAATGTTCGCGTCATAAAAATGATACGACAACTTTTGCCCGATGTTCCGAATGCATATTGCTGTGCTAAAGTGAGAAGCGGTCCCAGACTAGTCACATCCACTGGGTAGGTGGGTGTTTGGAGTGGTTGGTTTGAGGGCCGGGACTGGCGGACTATGTCCACAAAACAAGCATGCTTGCTGTCAGCGGTGGAGTACCGAGTGTCGTCCTGGCTAACGAGGACGCCTGATGAGCGGCTCGGGTGAAATAAACTGGCGAGCGCAACGCATACCCACAGAAAATGAACATCTGACGGAATGTTTGCTATCCGTTCCGTGGCGGACTGGGAGAAGAACCTAAGGACAGGGTTAACCTCAACAACGCTCGACACCGGCAGCAGCACATGTGCGGGGCATAACGGACAAGGTCATCGTCAGATTGGACCATGCTGCTGGTGGAAATATTTACAAGCAAATGCGGTAGATTTTTTGGCGCGTGCTAACGTTACGACCTTTTCTCATTTTTTTTTGATCGCTCGACTTTAATATCTCACACGCTGCAGGATGCAGTTAGCTGCAGCAACGCACACACACACACACTCACACGTACGCTTGTATGGTTGCTAGTCAAAGTTTGTCGTAGACGAGCCACAATCCGACGCAGAACCGCTGTGTCAAGTGGTCACACAAATTCCTCTCGCTGCTTCGTTTAATTAGTTTACCAAACATTAGACGGTTCTGCCGGTGACTGTTTGCCTCGCTACCCCAACGTAGGAGGGAGGAAAAAAATCAATTTTAGTTTCGATTCTGTATGCTTTCCCGCTTGACTCGAGAAGTCACCAGAGCAAGAAGCGAAACCTAATAAGAGCTTAAATGGTAACTGCTCCAAGCGAGCGCGGGGCCAAAGATGACCGCCGGTCCCGGTGCCACAGACAGCCAGCCACAAGAGACTATTTAGAACTTGTGAAAAGTGCCCCTGCTCCTTCGGATGGAATCCAGCTCGTCGGCACTAAGTACAGAAGGGCCAGCAGAGAAGCCATTTAGAAGAGCATTTTGTCTTGCTGATTTGCTGGGAATGGTTCATCCGTTTCGCTTCTGTTCCGGAGGACTCCGAAGCAAAGGCGGTTCTCACAGTATTTCCTTCCTTGCATTCGCCACAGCTTAAAAAGAGTGCATTTGAATCCGATTTAGGGTTTTGTTTATTGGTCCCTAGTGGTAAGTCTCGTGTGCTTGCACATACACCCAAAAAAAGGCTGTATACTTACACTTAAACACAAACACTCATTCGAAGTTGAACGGTTTAAGATAAACCGAACCCCGTCAGGCAGAAGCCGGTCAGGGATGAAAGAGGTTTGCTGCAGCAGTTCTCCGAAACGGCTTCGGGTATGGGTC